>NC_133158.1:192066403-193517028 GCF_040802235.1 Manis javanica
AATAGGATGACATAGTCAAAGTGCTGAAAGAAATAACTACCAACTAAATATCTTATATATAGCAAAAATATCTTTCAAAAGTGATGGTACAATGAAGACATTCAGACACAAAAACAGAATTAATTGCTGGCAGATTCATCTTAAAAGAAACACTGAAATGAAGTTTTCAAGCTGAAAGCAAGTGACTGCAGAGAGTAATTCAAATCCACATGAGTAAACAAAGCATCACTAAGGGTTATTTGTAATTATAAAAGGCATTATAAGTACATATTTCTTCTCCTTTCTTTTCTTATCTGATTTAAAAGGGAATTGTACAGTACTTAGGCCTGTAGAGAAATGTAATATTTTTAACAATAACAACGTAAATGATGAAAGCAAGGTGCACTGGACTAAGAAACTGTCACCAGATGGTAACTGAAATACACAGAAAAAAATTAAGAGAACAAGAAATCGTAAATAAAGAAGTTAATATATCATGAGCTGTAAATATATACTGAATATATTTCCTCCTCTCTGTTTCTTTAAAAGACATAAAATTATATACTTAATTTGAATTTATGCAATATGTATAACATTAATAGTCAAAATAAAAGTGGGAAGAGGAAATAAATTATGTAGGTGCAATATATCTATGGCTCACTGAAATCAAGTTAGTATAAATCTAAAGCTGATTCTGATTATGTTAAAATGTATATAAGCCCAAGTGACATCTAAGAAAATAATTTTAAAATAGTATATTGAAAAATTATTAAAAGAATCCAAATTTTACACTAGAAAATGAATATTTAATGCAAAAGAGAATCTTAACTTATAAGAAAGACTATAGGAACAAAGACAAGACATATAGAAACAAAATGGTAGAATAGCAGATATAAATCTATACCAATAAGAAAATTAAATTGAGTGGATTAAACAATACAATTGAAAGACAGAGGTCATCAAATTGGATTTAGAAAAAACAAGACACATTTTAGATGCAAAGGTACTGATGGATTAAAAGGATGGAATAAAGATATATCATGAAAATAGCAACTATCATTCAGACAAAACTTAAAATATGTTACTAGAAATAAACAGGGTATTTTTTATGATAAAATGGGTGATCTATCAAGAAGAAATAATTTAAGATATACAGTTGGGTACTTAAGTACCCCACTTTCAGCAAGCAGTAGAACAAATGGGCAGACAATCAATGTGAAATAGAATACTTAGAAGATTTGAACATCTATGTAAACCAAGAAGACCTAAAAGACATCTATGGACCACTTTACCCAACAATAGCAGAACATACTCTTCTCTAGTGTACAGGGGCTATGCGAAGGAAGACTTAAACTCACAAAGAAATGTTTCACAGAGACTTATAAAAACCACATCTTAGTATAAATTCCAAGAACTGCAATACTGTTAATGGTTTAGTTTCTTTGAGCTCAATTCTTGTGCCTGTCAAATACCTCTGTGTCAAAAACTTCCACTAAATATCTTCCCCATAAAATTTATCATAAATTTCCATCATATTTGACAAAAACTTCTAACCTTTTTTTTTCTACTAAAATCAGAGATAATGACTGAATATAGTGAATATTCTGTGATCCATTGTTCTAGAACTAGTAACTCAACTTCTGTTCTCCATCTTTGCAAGAATGGCTGTCCTCCTTTGTATATTCCAGATCTACTGTTTCAATAAAATAAAAAATTATGACTCCTGTACATCTATGGAATGAACCTGTGTCAAAGATTTTATTTCAGTGAGAGAACTGTAAGAAGTTAAAATTGGCTTATAGGAAATCCAAAGAGCAGACATTCTTCCTTATTTTCCATCTCCATAAATTGAACTGTAGAATATATAATTATTGTGAATAATCAGTAGACTTGGATCTGTGTTGGTGGGATTCAGTAAAGTCTTGAGTCAGGTATCAACTTGGACCTCAGATGAAACTTACTCATTTGGGTCATATAGTTTTGGAAAATTTATTTAAATGCATTAATATACACTAGAAGGATAGATTTAGTAATTGCTTATCAGAAATTAGTTTGTTCAAACAAATAAATGTATTTTGAGTTATTATTTTCTTTTACTAGCCTCTTACCAATATACATTAAATAACAGAGTAAGGAAAACTATAAGCAAACTTTCTGAAAGAATATAGTTGGAAGAGTTTTGAAGCTTTAAAGTTGAAAGTAAACTCAGAGCAAAGCACTTTGGTTTCAAGCTGAACAATGTACCTTACAAAATTTTTTCATTTCCTTTGTTCCAAATATTGTTAGGCTTTATTCATTAAGTTTAATTCATCTACCTAAATTACCCTCATGGTCTCAACTATTATTAGAATAATAAAAAAATGTTTTAAAAGAATATTTTTAACTGCCCTCCCTTTTAACCATTTTATCTATTGTATTTATACCTCCTACCTATGTGGTAATTTCCTCATTTCTCTGCATCATTATTTAAAGAGAATCCTGTGAACATTATGTAAAACAGTATTGACTCAGCCTGGGTAGGATTCCACATTGCAGCTTTTAGGAGCAGATCCTTTCTATCCTGTCAGTCATTCGGAGAGAAGGCATCATCTTTGAATCTATTGCTAATGTTGACTGTTAGCTCTTCAAAGATCGCTAGAAACACTTCAGACTAAGAAAAGCAAGGTTGTTAGATATTCTGTGGTTAGCCAAAAAAAACACCATGACTTAATAGGTCTCTAACAAAAGGGGAAGTCAAAGGAGTATATTTATAGGGATCTAGAACCTGGGCTGGATGTTTTAGGACAGATCTTGCAAGGCTCAAAGCTAGTTAAGGAAGGTATTATATTAGGAACTGATCATGAAAGTTTCTCACCTCTAAAAGAATATAGGAGGTTGTCAACTGTTTCTTGTTTTTCATTTTTGTTTTGTTTTGTGTATACTCTACCTTGACTGGGAAAGGGTTTAATGTGACTTGTATGACACATTAATGTGTGTCATACAAGAAAATTACATGAAAGATAACATTAAAATAAAGTGAGAATACAAAATCTGGCACATAAAGGAAGTCCAGAACCATGTCCCAGATGGCCCTCTACACTTGCCAAGAGTGGATATACATTTCCATCAATGCTTTCTAGCTGCCAGTATAAAGAGAGAACGTTTGTTCAGTTTCAAGATTTATAATATCCAAAATATGAAAGTACCAATCACAATTTGAAGGGAATATAGGGCATTCAAATAAAGAACCATGCATAATGCAAGGCAGAAATTTCTCAGCAAAGAGAATTGAAAAGTAGTTATAGTAGTTAAGGCAAATGAATGACTTCTGCTTTGATTGTCAGGAAAACACTTCAAAAATAATGAAGCATTTATTTAATGAATATTTACCTAACACTCATTCTATTGTAGGCACTTCAAAACATTTTAGGAAAAATAATTTAATCACCAAAATAATATTTTGACATTCCTTTTATTAGCATATATCAATTTGTTTATTAGGTATCATTGACATATCCTCTTATGAAGGTTTTGCATGAAGAACAGTGTGGTTATTACATTCACCCATATTATTAAGTCCCCCCACACCCCATTGCAGTCACTGTCCATCAGTGTAGTAAGATGCCACAGAGTCACTTCTTGTCTTCTGTGTGCTACATTGTTTTCCCTGTGACCCACACACACCATGTGTACCAATCATAATACCCTCAATCCCCTTCTCCCTCCTCCCCACCCATCCTCTCTCATGCCTCCGCTTTGGTAACTGCTAGTCTCTTCTTGGAGTCTGTTTGACCCAGGAATTCTACTCCTAGGAATTTGAGTCTACTGATGTTTTGTTCCTTCACTTTTGCATCTTGTTACACTCCACAAATGAGTGAAATCATTTGGTCCTTGTTTTTCTCAGCCTGGCATATTTCACTGAGCATAATACTTTCTAGATCCATCCACATTGTTGCAAACGGCAGGATATGTTTTCCTCTTATGGCTGAATAATATTCCATTATATATATATCTATCACTTCATTATCCATTCATCTACTGATGGACAGTTAGGTTGCTCCCATACATTGGCTATTGTAAATAGTGCTGTGATAAACATGGGGGTGCATATGTCTTTGTGAATCTGGGATTGTTTTCTTTGGGTAAATTCCTAGGAGTAGAATTCCTGGGTCAAATGGTATTTCTGTTTTTAGTGTTTTGAGGAACTTCCATATTGCATTCCACAATGTTTGAACTAATTTACATTCCCAGTGTAGGAGGGTTCCCCTTTCTCCACAACCTCACCAGCATTTGTTGTTGCTTGTCTTTTGGTTGTTGTCCATCCTAACTGGTGTGAGGTGATTTCTCATTGTGGTTTTAATTTGTATTTCCCTGATAATTAGCTATATAGAGCATCTTTTCATCTGCTTGTTGGCCATCTGAATTTCTTCTTTGGAGAATTGTCTGTTCATATACTCCACCCATTTTTTAATCAGGTTACTTGTTTTTTGGGTGTTGAGGTGTGTAACTTCATTATATATTTTGCGTGTTAATCCCTTGTCAGATATGTCATTTTCAAATATATTCTACCATAGTGTAGGATGTCTTTTTGTTCTGTTGATCATGTCCTTTGCTGTGCATAAACTTTTTAGCATGATGTTCTTTATTTTTTATTTTATTTCCTTTGCCCCAGGAGATGAATTCAGGAAAAAGTTACTCATGTTTATATTCAAGAGATTTTTGCCTATTTTTCTTCTAAGAGTTTTATGTTTTCATGACTTACATTCAGGTCTTTGATCCATTTTGAGTTTACTTTTGTGTATGGGGTTAGACAATAATCCAGTTTCATTCTTTTGCATGTAGCTGTCCAGTTTTGCCAACACCAACTGCTGAAGAGGCTGTCATTTCCCCATTGTATATCCATAGCTCCTTTATCATATACCAATTGACCATATTTGCTTGGGTTTATATCTGGGCTCTCTAGACTGTTCCATTGGTCTATTGTACTATTCTTGTGCCAGTACCAAATTGTCTTGATTACTGTGGCTTTGTAGTAGAGCTTGAAGTTGGGGAGCATAATCCCCTCAGCTTTATTCTTCCTTCTCAGGACTGATTTGGCTATTTGGAGTCTTTTCTGGTTCCATATGATTTTTGAACTACTTGCTCTCGTTCATTGAAGAATGCTATTAGTATTTTGATAGGAATTGCATTGATTCTGTAGATTGCTTTAGGCAGGATGGCTATTTTGACAATATTAATTCTTCCTAACGATGAGCATGGGATGTATTTCCATTTATTGGTGTCTTCTTTAATTTCTCTCATGAGTGTCTTGTAGTTTTCAGGGTATAGGTCTTTCATGGTTGGTGCCTGTAACTCTTTCATGCTCATGGTTAAGGTTTATTCCTAGGTATTTTATTTTTTTGATGCAATTTTGAATGGAATTGTTTTCCTGATTTCTCTTTCTGCTAGTTCATCATTAGTATATAGGAATGCAAGAGATTTCTGGGTTTTGATTTTGCATCCTGCAACTTTGCTGAATTTAGTTATTAGTTCTAGTAGTTTTGTGGTGGATTCTTTAGCATTTTTTTATGTACAATATCATGTCCTCCACAAACAGAGACAATTTGACTTCTTCCTTACAAATCTGGATGCCTTATATTTCTTTATGTTGTCTGATGGCCGTAACTAGGAGTTCCAACACTATATTGAATAAAAGTGGGGAGAGTGGGCATCCTTGTCTTGTTTCTGATCTTAAAGGAAAAGCTTTCTGCTTCTCGCTGCTAAGTATGATATTGGTTGTGGGTTTGTCATATATGGCCCTTATTATGTTGAGGTACTTGCTCTCTTTAGCCATTTTGTTGAGAGTTTTATCATGAATTGATGTTGAATATTGTCAAATGCTTTTTCAACATCTATTGAGATTATCATGTGGTTTTTGTCCTTTTTGTTGGTTTGGTGTCTGATGTTGATGGATTTTTGAATGTTGTACCATCCTTGCATCCCTGGAATAAATCTTTGATAATGATGGATGAGTTTTTTATGTATTTTTTTATTTAATTTTCTAGCATTTTGTTGAGTATTTCTGCATCTATGTTCATCAGGGATATTGGTCTGTAATTTAATTTTTTTGTGGTATCTTTGTCTGATTTGGGTATTAGAGTGATGCTGGCCCCAAAGAATGAGTTTGGAAGCATCCCCTCCTCTTCTAGTTTTTGGAAAACTTTAAGGAGAATGGGTATTAGGTCTTCACTAAATGTTTGATAAAATTCAGCAGTGAAACCATCTAGTGCAGGAGTTTTGTTCTTAGGTAGTTTTTTGATTACCAGTTCAATTTCATTGCTGGTAATTGGTCTGTTCAGATTTTCTGTTTCTTCCTGGATCAGCCTTAGAAGGTTGTATTTTTCTAGGAAGTTGTCCATTTCTTCTAGGTTATCCACTTTTTTTGCATATAATTTCTCATAGTATTCTCTAATAATTCTTTGTATTTCTATGCTGTCCATAGTGATTTTTCCTTTCTCATTTCTGATTCTGTTTATGTGTGTAGACTCTCTTTTTTTCTTGATAAGTCTGGCTAAGAGCTTATCTATTTTGTTTATTTTCTCGAAGAACCAACTCTTGCTTTCATTGATTCTTTCTTTTGTTTTATTCTTCTTGATTTTATTTATTTCTGTTCTAATCTTTATTATGTCCCTCCTTCTACTGACTTTGTACCTCATTTGTTCTTCTTTTTTAGTGTCATTAATTGTGAGTTTAGACTGTTCATACAAGACTGTTCTTCTTTCCTGAGGTAGGCCTGTATTGCAATATACTTCCTTCTTAGCATGGCGTTTGCTGAGTCCCACAGATTTTTCGGTGTTGAATTGTTGTTGTCATTTGTTTCCATATATTACTTGATCTCTGTTTTTATTTGGTCATTGATCCACTGGTGTTTTAGGAGCATGTTGTTAAGCCTCCATGGGTTTGTGAGCCTTTTTGTTTTCTTTGAATAATTTATTTCTAGGTCATACCTTTGTGGTCTGAGAGGCTGGTTGTTACAATTTCAATCTTTTTGAATTTACTGAGGCTCTTTTTGTGGTCTAGTATCTGACGTATTCTTGAAAATGCTCCATGTGCTGTTGAGAAGAATGTGTATCCTGCTGCTTTTATGTGTAGAGTTTTGTAGATGTCTGTTAGGTCCATCTCTTCTAATACGTGGTTCAGTGCCTCTGTGTCCTTACTTATTTTCTGTCTGTTTGATCTTTCCTTTGGAGTGAGTGGTGTGTTGAAGTCTCCTAAAATGAATGCATTGTGCTCTATTTCTCCCTTCAATTCTGTTAGTATTTGTTTCACATATAAAGGTGCTCCTGTGTTGGGTGCATAGATATTTATAATGGTTATATCCTCTTGTTGGACCGACCCCTTTATCATTATGTAATGTCCTCTTTGTCTCTTATTACTTTCTTTGTTTTGAAGTCTATTTTGTCTGATACAAGTACTGCAACTCCTGCTTTTTTCTCCCTATTAGTTGCATGAAATATCTTTTTCCATCACTTCATTTTCAGTCTGTGTATGACTTTGGGTTTGAATTGAGACTTTTGTAGGCAGCATATAGAAAGTTCTTTTTTTATCCATTCAGTCACTCTATATCTTTTGATTGGTGCATTCAGTCCATTTACATTTAGGGTGATTATCAATAGGTATGTACTTATTGCCATTGCAGGCTTTAGATTCGTGGTTACCAAAGGTTCAAGGGTGACGTCTTTACTATCTAACAGTCTCACTTAACTCACTTAATATGTTATTACAAGCAACATCTAAAGGTTCTTTTTTTCCCCTCCTTTTTCTTTCTCCTCCATTCTTTACATATTAGGTGTCATATTCTGTACTCTTTGTTTATCCCTTGACTATCTTTGGAGGTAGTTGATTTAATTTTGCATCTGCTTAGAAATTAATTGTTCCACTTTCTTTACTCTGGTTCTATTTCTTCTGGTAACAGCTATTTAGCCTTAGGAACACTTCCGTCTATAACAGTCCCTCCAAAATACACTGTAGAAACAGTGTGGAAGGTAAATTCTCTCAGTTTTTGCTTATCTGGAAATTGTTTAATCCCTCCATCAAATTTAAATGATTAACTTTACAGATAGAGTATTCTCGATTAGAGGCTCTTCTGCTTTATTGCATTAAATGTATCATGCCACTGCCTTCTGGCCTGTAACATTTCTGTTGATAATTCTGATTATAGCCTGATGGGTTTTCTGTTGTATGTGATCTTTTTTCTCTCTCTGGCTGCTTTTAATAGTCTTTCCTCATTCTTGATCTTTGCCATTTTAATTATTATATGTCTTGGTATTGTCCTCCTTGGGTCTCTTGTGTTGGGATATCTGTGCACCTCCATAGCCTGAGACTATCTCCTTCCCCAGAGTTGGGAAGCTTTCAGCAATTACCTCCTCAAAGACACTTGCTACTCCTTTTTCTCTCTCTTCTTCTTCTGGTACTCTTATAATGTGAATATTTTTTCATTTGGATTGGTTGCACAGTTCTCTCAATATTCTTTCATTCTTAGAGATCCTGTTTTCTGTCTGTGCCTCAATTTCTTTGTATTCCTCTTCTCTAATTTCTGTTTCATTTTACCATCTCCTCCACTATATGCAGTCTGCTTTTAAATCCCTCCATTGTATGTTTCATTTCTGATACTGTATTCTTTAGGGATTAGATCTCCTTGTGGAATTCTTCCCTGAGTTTTTGAATATTTTTCTGTTCCTCCATGAGCATGTTTATGATCTTTATTTTATAATCTCTTTCAGGAAGATCAATGGGTTCAGTTTCACTTGACACTTTTTCTGTTGTTTGTGGAATTTTGGTTTGAACCAGGTTCCTTTGATATTTCATATTTTTTGTGTGGCACCCTCTAGTGCCCAGAAGCTCTACTCTCTGGAGCTTTTCACACTGTAGAGTAATCACAGAGGTTACAGGTGAGCATCCCTGGTGCCTGCCAGGAGGAAAGAGCTCTTTCCTGCTTCCTGGCTTCAGTGCATGCCTCCACTACCAGGGCCAGTGGGCTGTGCATGCATGAGGAACCTCTATGCCATGTCATTGTAGCTGCTGTAGGCAGGGCTGCCCTCTTGCTGGCCTGGCGCAATGGAGGGGCAACAATTTTGCAAGCCAGTGCCGGCCAGGAGGAAGGAGCAGCAGGCTGAGTATCACAGTGGGGGACCTCAGAGCAGTGTTGCCAGCCAGGGGTATGGAGGGCCTGTAGCTACTGAAAGTTTACAACCTACTTCACTGAGTGCACTGGGACAATTTTGTTCACCTTTCCTTTCTCCCAAGCAGCAAGCTCTGTGCAATCCTTGCTTCTTTAGCAGCCCTCTCATTGTTGGGATGTCTCTCAGAGTGCTCGCCTTTCTTTTGTCTCAGAGTGGCTGGTTGTGGATACCTGTTCTCCACAAGCAGCTGGAATCTCAGTCTCTCTGGGTATTCTGCCTGTCTTAGCATTCCAACCCCACTAATCTCCAGAGTACAATGTAATGTAGGTTCATGTTCCTAGAGCAGATCTCCAGGACTGGGTGTTCAGCAGTCCTAGGCCTCTTCCTCCTGTCATTGAGCTGGGGTGGGGTAAGGGCTTGGGACCCACCAAATCATGCATTTGGTACCTTTCCCTTTTCTTTGAGGTCTCTTCTTTTCCCCAGATGTAGGCTGTCTGTTGCAACATTTTTTTCTGTTGCTTTTTCAGGATTGGTTGTATATGCTATATTTTCATAATATATGTGGTTTTGGCATGAGGTTTCTGTCTCACCTCTCATGCCACCATCTTTAAGCCAATACAGCATATACCAATTTTATAAGTGAAGAAATTGAGTAACAGTAAGATGAAGACATTTATTAAGTCATATCTTTAAGTGGCTGTAACAGTCAGGGCTTAACTAAGGAAACACAAGCACTGTGAGTGAAGCAGAATAAGCCCCACTAAATCCAGTTTGTGTTGGTGGAGCAGTTTTTGTAAGTCTGCTGCTTCTGTTTTTAGGGGTGGTCCTGAAGACAGCAACATCAGCAGTTAGAATGGAAGATAGATTTGAAGTGATGGAAATAAATACAAACTGTAAATCTGTCTTTTTCACTATCACCAATCTTTACAGTGTAGATGGCCTGTAGGATAAATTAGTACCTTTACCAGTTTTCACTCTCACTTGAACCAGGATTTGAAGGAGGATACTTCATGGGAGCTGGAGGAGCTACAACCCTGGGTGTTTGCCCATACCAACAAGTGGAATCAAGAAATCAGCCATAGTGTTTGTTAGGGACCTCAGTTCCCTCTGTACAATAAAGTTTAGACTGTAATCAAATATGTACAAGGAAAGGGATATTGGAAAATGCAGTTCCAGCATAGCCACAGGGCACAGTCCTATGCCCTGTTGATGGCAGAGTTGAACCCAGAAAATCTGGTTCCTGATTCTATATTCTTACAGCTACACATTCTTACCCTCTCCTTTTATGCAGATTCTTGAAAATCCATCAAGATGTATCCAGAACAAGGTCTGAGATATATTCTAGTAAATGAAACTATATAAGTACAGGCAAATTTCAGAAAACTTTAATTTAGGAATACAATTTCCTTGAAGGTACTATGTATGAGGGACAGTGCAGAAGATAAGCTGGATAAACTGACAGGATCCAAATATTTGATCTCTGTTCTCTAGATAATAAGTTTTTATTATTCTAAATATTGCCTTTATTCTTACTATTAGGTTCCAAACAACTGCTGTAGCCAAATTTGGTGTTGCTTTTTTCTTGTGGAATATTGTATCCAAAGTCCTCCATCTTCAGGAAATCAGTGCAAATTCCACTGGTTCTAAAGAGGTTACTGATTTTCTTACAAGTCACCACAACTTCAGCATTACAGAGTTTGTCAAGAAAAATGGTTTTTATCTCAACAAAAACACTTTGTTGAAATGTGACTTTTTTGGAAAACCATGTGGCCCACAGGTAATGATTTTATATTTCTAGAAATATCATCAAAATATAATCCACTTGATTGTACTGTTTCACATTGAGATAAAGCTTACTGCCATGGGAAATCAATCTAATTTTGCTCAAAGATTTTATTTCATTAGCTCAGCCTTATGATATTAAAAGATATGGAATATGCATATTTCATTTTTCAAGGAAAAGACAGAGAACAGAACTCTTTGGCTATCTTTGTTGTAGGGTGGTCCTTCCAAAGGAAAAACTACTGTAACACAAAAAGATATTTTAATTTTTCCCATTAATCAATAAACAACATATTCCAAGATAACATTTTTTAAAATCATTAAGCAGCCAGCACTCTGCTTGTTTGCTTTTGGTATCACATTAGAAACTACAGAAAATAAGAATGCTCCAGCATTTGAGTATAAAATTTATATATATATTTTTCTAATTACTCATAACATCCTGTTTTTATTTTTTATATAACTATATTTAAGAAGACATGCAGGATATCTGGAACTTATTAGTAAAGAGTTATGTAGGCACTTTGGCCCCCTATTTGTTGTATCAACAATTCTGTCTCATGTGATGTTAGGTGATTCCAAGTAAACTTCACAAATGCATGATTCTGGGACACAATTTCTTTTCATTTTGGTAGCCTCCTTAGCACACAGTAAACAGAAAAGAAATACTTAAGAGACACCTGAGATGAAATCCTGCTTTAAACTATGAATTTTTAAAAAAGAAGCTTTTCTTTGTTGCTTTTTACTTACCAGTATGTTTAAACTGGTGTAACTCTGAGGAGAAAATATGTTCCCAGCCCACGGAGAACCAAAATCATTCAAAGGGAGAAATAAAGTGGGAGAAACCCATTTATTGCCTACAAGCAGTTGTCCAATTCTGCTCACCCATGTCTCTCTTGACCTAGCTACAAAAGGACCCCACTAAACCTCTCTGATCCACATATGCCCTTGCTGTATACTCTGTCAACTTGTAATCACCTTTTGATATGGAGATGCACTAAGGCCAGGCAAGAGGTTTTGGAATTTTGCAATTTTGGTCACCAAGAAATTCTGTATTAGTTATGACATTTTCAGTTACAAATTATAGAAACTCAATTCTGGAAAGCTAAAAAGTAAAAGGAATGCAATGGTTTAATGAGGAAATGTAACAGTGGGACTGGTTTCAGAAAAAGCTCAAACAAGGGACTCTGCCACCGTCATCAATACTTGGCTTCTCTTTCCATCTCATGACTCAAGCTGGCTTCTTTGTGTATGAGTTCCCCCAATGCAGAACCAAGATGGCTGCTGACAATCCTAGCCTCTTGTTATCATAGGTCGGTCAGCACTGCATTATCTGCTTAATAATCCTGTGGAAGTTTCTGATTAGCTCTTCTTGGAAAACATATCAATTTCTGAACCAGTAACTGAGACAAGGGATTGGGGTACTAAGATTGGTCCAGTTAATGTCACATGTACATCTCTGTGGTGCGGGTGGTTGGAGGAAGAGGACCAAAGGAGAAGAGAAATGTGATTGGCTGCCCCACCATGACCATGCAGTGTGGGGGAGGGATAGCTCCTTAAAGAGAGGATGTTGAGAGAATTCTCCATAGGTAAAAATATGTTTCCATGAATCTTCAGTAAATATAAAACAAATAACTGTTTAAATGTTTTTAAAACATGTCTGTGTATAAAAATGTCTCAATTAGATAATCACTTACAAACTGACATTTGCATGTTACAAAAAATGAGAACTATTATTAATACAAATCAGAATCACCAGATTATATACTTTTTCTAGTAGTTCTGAATTCTCATTTAGACATCTGTAATTTTTACTAAAGCTATAGCAATTTAAACTTCAAAAGTGACAAAACTACCAATTGATTGT
Organism: Manis javanica; assembly: GCF_040802235.1. Lineage (NCBI taxonomy): Eukaryota > Metazoa > Chordata > Mammalia > Pholidota > Manidae > Manis > Manis javanica. The sequence continues at coordinate 192,079,172 of NC_133158.1, forward strand.
GCTTTATTTGGTTCATTTTCATATCGAAGGATTTTGCACATGTCTTCACTGAATATGGAAATTGTTTTACATTCAATCATGGTGAAAATGTTCAAGCAAGGAAAAAAGTGAGTGTCTCTGGAAGAGGCTTAAGCTTGCTCTTCAATGTCAATCAGGTATTGAATTTTCTTAAACCTAGCCAGGGTTTAAAGCAAACCAGAATGGAATGTACAGGGGATTCAAAAGATTTATCAGAATATTTTGCCTTGTCAGATCGTTCCCACAAGTTAGATATTGTTTCTTTTTTTGTTAATTTGGCCTAGAGTCTCCTGGATGCAACTATTAGCATTTAAAAGGCAAAGTTTAGAGAAATAAGCTGGATATTTTTAGCTATACCATTGACTGTCATTATTGTTCATGTCACAAAATAAGGAAACCAGAAATTTCTAAACTGCTAAGTATATAGCTAATTTACGATGACTCTGTATATTTTAAAAATATTTTAGAAAGATTTTCATGTAAATAAGGCAATATGTTTTGGAAAGAAACCACACATAAACATTTAACAAACCAGAGAATCTATAGTCAGAAAAGTGATTTGAAAGTTAATCGTTTATGTAAAGATTGTTGTGTAAATGGACTTTGCCTAAGCCTAGCTTCTGTAAATTTGTAATGGATTTAGCAAGTCCAATTGTTAGGTCCTAAGTGCAGTGGTGTCACCAAGGCAACTAATCTAGTTCTCTCCCAAGATGAATTCTCATGCTCAGTTTTGCACAACTGTTCCTAATACTATGCACTTAGAGATAATCTACTCCATTATTGTGGTTTTATACATGAAGTTTCTGAAATGCTAATGAATTAAGTATGAAAAATCATACAATAGCAAAGTTGAGAAATAAACCTAGTGTCCCCAAATCCCATTATACTACCTTATCTCCCAGTCCAAGTGAATGAGGCCTATTGCTACTTCCAAAGAATTTCTCTTAAGGTGTGCTTCATAACTCCCTTTTGTACCCCATTCAGGAGACCTTCCTTTATGTTTAAACACAAGACTGCACAATGCAGTGCATGTACCTATAGTTGTCACATATTTGATTAATATTTTCAAGTCATTCAAATATGTGCTGTAATGGTTAGTTCAAACATTATGTTATGAATTTTACAAGCCAGAATTTCCCAAATATTTTTAGAATCTAATTAAAATCCACAAAGTGACTGCAATGTCTCATAAATAAAAGAACACATAAATATTTCTCCAGACTAGCCAGGTAAAGGTTTTCTTAGAGAGTCACAGCAGACTCAGGATAAATATAGTCCTCTAAATAGAGTTATAAAGGAATGTTAAGCATGTTTATTAAATGTAATTACATATGCATTTGACCCATTCACAGGAAAATCATTATATTCCAAATCCATCCCTACTCCTTAAAGTCTGAAATTATAACTACAGACAGGTCTCAACTTACAATGGTTTAATTTACAATTTTTTGACATTATGATGGTGCAAAAGTGATCCCATTCAGTAGAAATTGTAGTCGGTTTCAAATTTTGATATCTTCCCAGGCTAGCAATGTGTAGTACGATCCTCTCCCACAATGCTGGGCAGTGACAGTGAGCCAGAGCTCTCGTTCAGCCTGCAATCACCGGGGTAAACAACTGATAAACCTACCACCCCCCACACCCATACAACCATTCAGTTTTTAACTTTCAGTACAGTAATCAATAAATTGTATGAGATATTCAATACCTCGTGATAAAACTGGTTTTGTGTTAGATGATTTTGCTAAACTGTAGGCTCATCTAAGTGTTCTGAGCACATTTAAGGTAGGCTAGGCTAAGCTGTGATGTTTGGTAGGTTAGGTGTATGTATTATAGGCAATTTCAACATACGGTATTTTCAACTTGCAATGATCCCATTCATAATCCCATCATAAGTTGAGGAAAATCTGTGTAACAAAGTCATCCAAAGTTTGGCCTTAGAATTCTTCATCTGACATAAGATGTGTAGAAGACCACTGGTGTTCAAGAAATACATCTTCTCTTTCATGGGAAAATGAATTTGAATTTTAAATAAAGCCAGAGATTTTAACTGCGAAAAGAAAAGGACCTTTTCTAAACAATGATTTCCTAAAACAAATGAAGCAAAGAAAGCAGCCAAAGAGGAAGAAAATAAAAGGCAACTGGGTGAGGAGAGCCCCAGAGGCCCTCAGACAGACTAGCAGGCCTGATAGGTTTGTTCTGTGGTGTTCGTCTGACGTGATGACTGATGTGTGAAAAACAGCTGAGGCCTTGAGATGTGATTCAGTCCCGAAAAACGTCTTAGGTATTTAACTTTTGCAGTTGTTAATATAAAACTGGAATTCATACTGATATGAAAGACTTGACTTTACGAAAATCAAATGCTGTCATGAGATGATAAAATTAAGTGTTACAATTCTGTAGAATTTATACCAATTTGTAATTGGGGAACAATGGATTTTTATTTCAGGAGGAATTCACCGATGACCCAACCCTCGGCTTTGTGGATGCTGGGATCATCTTTGTTATCCACTCACCACATAATGTGCCACAGTTTGATGGTTTGGGCTTGTCAGCCCCGGCAGGAATGCATGCACGGTTAGCGATCCGCCAGGTGAAGGTAAATGTTCATGAACCGTAGCGTTTGAGGGAATCAGGTGCGCTGGGGAGTGCATATATACATAAAGGAAACTACTCACTACAAACCCCTATTTCCCATGCCTTTAGAACAAAATGGAATTTCCCTGGAAATTCCATAGTTTCAATTCAGATTCTTTTCCATTACTAGAAAACACATATTTAGTAAAAACAGTGAATTCACATATAAAATACAGTTGAAAGCTGGGAAGCCTCATGAATCCAAAGAAACTTTAAATTTCATGAGAGATGGAAAGGGTTGTCTGAGGAGACACCTAAGTTTCTGAACTGTGCGTTTTCTCAATGGAATGTTCTGGAAAGAAGAATAATAAGTGGGGAGAGGAGGAATCTTAGAGTCTGGCATGTCTGGCCGTTTCCATTTGCCAGCTGCTGCTTCTGAAATTTCCTTAATTAACTTCCTGAATTTCTACCTCCTCTTCGCACACTGGGGAGAGAGAGGTAATATTTGCTTTTCACAGTTATTATAAAGTTTAAGTGAAATAACAAAAAGAAAGCACTTACCATGTTGTTTGACACATAACATGTGCTCAATAGAGGATTTTTTGTGTGACTTGGTTGCTGTTTTGTGGATGGGCTGATTACTATGCTAACATCATTTCTATGAATGACACCATTTTTCCTTATATGAGTTAATTTTTAGAGCAATCAACCTGGTTTTATTGACTCACCAGAGGTACAAAGCATTTGGCATATATGTTAAAGGATCACTATCATATTTTACCTTCAGAGATTTTCAGATTAATAAAAGTAGGGAAAATAGGTGAATGTTATCAACTAAGAAAAAGAGAAAAAGAATCAAAATGCTCTGAGAGAAAAGAAAAAAGTGTATCAGCCTTACTTCTTGGGGTAGAAATGGGTGGATTGCTTCAGATAAATCTCTTAAACCAGGTGTTTATTTTACCTTAAGACAGTTCATCAAGAATACCCGTGGGGAGAATGCAATCCTGAGATCAAGCTTCAGAGTTTTAGTACTTACAGCACTTCCGGCTGCTTGAAGGAATGCAAAGCTCAGTACATACAAAAGCAATGTGGATGTTTACCCTTTCTGCTTCCTGGTAAATAGAGAATGACAACTTTCCCTTTATTTACTTGTATTTACTTAATTTGGAACATTAGAAGTCAACATGTCATAAAATTGTTTCCTTTCTTATGACGCACTGTTCTGGAAAGTCATCCACTGGACAGTCTAACCTCAGCTGACAGATTTTAAATGATTGAATCATTGAAGAGATTTGTGAAGGGAAAAAAACTGCATTATTAGGTCCATTCCCCAATTCTTATTTTCAAACTGTGACAATGGGTGCTCTCATCTGTCTAAAACCACAGTTTTTCAGTTTGAAAGAAAAATGAGATCATCTATAACAAACTTACTGACCCTGAACATTGCGTTATAGGGAAAGTATTTGTAGCTAGAAAAGTAATTCCAGGTTCCTTGTGCATATAATGTGAAACATTTCCAGAGCGACGGTTGTTTGAGGCACACATTGAATGAGGCCGTAGAGCAGGGTGCGTAAGAGTTAGACTCTCACCCAGGCTGCTCATCTCAGCTCTGCAGTTCCTCATCTACATGACCTTGGACTTAACCTCTCTGTACTCTTGTAAAATGGGAAGAATAATAGTGTCCTGCCTTATGGAGCTGTTATAAGGATGAAATGAGTATGTGAGTGATTTTTAAATTGCATGGCACAGAATACATTCTATATACATATGCACTGGATATTTCTATTCAGATTTATTTCATCGTTCTCCAGAATATTTATGAAGAACTGTAGAATGAATTAAAGGCAAAGCAGGTTGGCTCTTAAGCTTGCCATTGTTCCATCTCACACACACACACACACACACACACACACACACACACACATACACACACGACACTACCTCTCACACATAAATATACTGATGCCACCTCTGTCCTAACAATAGTCTCTACTTGGCACACTGGTTCTTAGGAACTTCAGAACTCATCACTTCCTTCTTTCTAAACTCTTATCGGTCTCTGGCTCCTCCAACATTGCCATTCTATAAAACTGCTAGTGCTGGCTCTGATTTATCATTCCTAATTATATTTCCAAATTTACTGGAAAAAAGGCTGAATTGATAGGTGGAAAATAATGTCTATAATTTTAAAATGCATTACTTCTTCACAAAACACAGACTGAATAACTAATATGGATCAGAAGCTAGGCAAGATGAGATATAAAACACAAAGAGTGCCATTTGCACAAACTTTAGGATGTACAAAGTGCTTTCAGAATAATATCTTATTTGGTCTGATCTTCTAATTACAGATGAAGAAATTGAGATTTTCAAACATTAAATGCAAAAGTTAAAGTACCACCACCAACAATTTGTAGAGGTAATCCCCCAGATCAGCTTTTCAGATATCAGTTATTTCCAAAATTTCATTGTTCTTTGTAATGGGATAAATATCTCTGCAAGAAGTAGGGCACCGTTTGGAAAAGAGAAGATTTTTCTAACTTAATGCTGGAGATGGATTTTTTCTTTTTTACCTAAAGGTTCAATGACTAAGTCTTCAGAATCAGCCTGGAATTAAACTCACTTCTGATACATATTGATTTTATAATTTGTCTCAGGGTACGCAGCAGGTGTTTAACAATTATGGGCACTTACCTGCCCTATTCTACCCCTGGAAAGTCAGCACCAGCTGTGTATGTGTGTATACACACATAATATTTAAACCAACGGATAAAGGGAGCAGGACAGAAGGTGAACAGAATGAGCAAAGGCCCCCTAACTGCTTGAGCAAGCCACTTGCTGAACCTTGGTTTACTCATTCATAAAATGATGATTCCAACACCACAGGATTAGGACAAGAACAAATGAGATGATAAATATCAAAGCAATTATAAATGTCAAAGCTACCAACATTTTAAAATTAGTATTCCCACTTAAAAGATTTTACAATGATATAAACGGGAAGAAATACAGAAATTAACAAAAATATTATCCTTCCTTTTAAAGTATATTTTCAATGGATAATCATATGTTTTCATACTTTTTTTGCAAAAGAATAAATGTGCAGATGGATGGATAAATGAATGGGTGGATGGGTGGATGGGTGGATGAATGTAAGAAAGGTATTTTTGTTATTACATCGCTATCTCATAAATGTCAAGTATATTAAGCCTTACTGTTTTTAAGGAAATGGGATAGAGTGTGACCTACAAAAGTTTTACAACTGCGTCTCCCCTATACTTGGTAAGTAGCTTAATTGATTTTTTTATTTTCAAGATTTGTATGAAACTTTCTCAGAGCAATAAAAGAATTAAGTCACACTATGGATAATCCAAAAAATGAAACAGCGCAGAGGCTATTAGGGGGAGCTTTTTAATGTTCTTAAAATTAAGAATGGTAGCTTACATAGACATAAACAGTAAAACTAATCAAAAGCACCATCTGATTTCAAGATACATCCAAATTAAAGCTATGCAGTGACAAACTAACAGCAAGAGAGTTCTGATTCTTATTTCTGTATTTTGTTTTTTTTAATTTTATGCTTTTTATAATCAAATTAGCTTTGCTGTTTTTTCAAATTACATGTATAAGCATGCTTGTTGTGTCTAGCCAAACATTACAGAATAAAAAAGAATCATGTAAAAATCAGTAGAAATTGCCTCACTCTGAAAATTACAGACACTATTTAAATGATAACCTTTCATTCCCTCATTTTATTACTTTATTATGCATACATTATATATAAATGCATATAAAATTGCATAAATTGTTCATTTAGACAAATAGAATCACAACCATACATTCTGTATTTACTGGAGACAATTTCTTATTAAGCAGCAATTTTTTTGCTTACATATCCTTATCTTAGCTGCAAACAGTGTTGACACTCTAGTATGTTACCCCATATATATATATAGTTTCCAGTATGCTCTCCACATATATAATTTCATATTTATGACTCTACGTATTGATTGTTTTATTAAAATGAAATCATATTATAGACCCTTCTCTGAAGCTTACTTTTCTAACCCACTGTGGAAGCATCCCAAGGACCACAGGAATAGATTGAACAGGTTCTTTAAATGGTTGTAAAATCTTTCACATGATGGGAATGGGGAGAAGGGGTCTAAAGGTCAAAACTACCAACATTTTAAAATTAGTATTCCCACTTTGACATCTTTCTGCCAACTTACAGACTCCATAAGCAGAAGTACATTAGTGACCAATGGAGCTCAAGTTAGGCTGCCAAATTTCGTTTCACCTCCTATCCCAGACAGGGAGAGGAGGGGAAGTTTGGGAAAACAAATCATGAATGCAGTTCTTCCAAGAGTGTTGTAGAATAATGGGGTCAGAAGAGTGTGTGTGTGGTGGGGGAGGAGTGTGTGTGAGAGAGGGTGTGTATGTGAGCGTGTGTGTTGGTATGAGTGTAGGGACAGAGTGGTGGTTATTAGCAATAATCTCAAGGAACTAGAGGACGCATACAGAAGTTATGCCCGGAAGGAATAGCAATGTTGGAGTATGGAATACAAGCCCAAAGGTGGTCATTAATCAGGGGATCTTAGTGAACAAAGGATTCACAAGAATGAAGAGTGTAAGGGACAAAGCCACAGGAAAAACAGGGACCGGAATATCTACCATGAGGCAGGAGGGAACCTGGGCACTGGGAGGTGGTCTAGAGAAAAGCTAGAGACAAACGCTACCTCCTGTAGAGGCTTTTTCCCAACATATTTGCACTGACAGTCTGGCTGTTCTGCAGGGAACACGAAAGGCCAGAAGATGGGGAATCTTCGTGGCTGATACAGAAGTCACTAGGTCCACAGAAAGAAGACTCTCTAAATACCTGCCACACTATTTCATACAGCAATTAAGTTGAGACAAGCCCAAGGATAAGCTGAGTTTAAACTTGAGTCATTGGCTTTCAGGATTTTTTTGCATTTGAAAATTCCTCTCAAAGTGACACAAGGTCACACAAAAAACTTTGCATCTTTCTCCTCTCCAAATGTCTGATATTTTACAGAAATAAGCCCCGAGACTTTCTGAAAAGAATTTATTTCTAACAAAGATCTGAATCCAGTGACTCAATGAATTCAAGGATAACAGCTCCCATGCTTTGTATTCCATCTCTTTTGCTGTATTTATGCTGTAATATAAAAAACATAAACAGCATTTGTTAAGTCATGATAGATCTTCTCAGCCAATTTTTTTTGGTATTGAAAGTGAAAGGATGAAATTTTAAAAAGCTCTGTCCTCCCCGTTATGAAATAGTCCTCTTCTCTAAATGTCCTGTCCTGATTTTCATTTCAGACCACATTGAAGTTAAGGGATTGTGTACAATGGGAACACATAATTCTAGCTGTCCTGTTGCTTGTGAAGAAACAGAATACCCTGCTACTATTTCTTACTCCACTTTTCCAAGTCAAAAAGCTTTGAAATATCTTTCCAAGAAGTTAAATCAAAGCCAAGAATATATCAGGTAATCTTTTTAGTCTAGTAAATTATTTGTAATTAACATAAATATGTTCTTCACTCAAAACTTTCAAAACCTCGGGAAATGAAATTCTGATCCATCAAAGCAGGCAGTGGCTTAGGTCACTTAGCTAACAACGAAAGCCTAGAATATTAAAGGTAGATAAGATCATATCTTCCAATCCCTTAATTTAATTGTGTGAAAAGTAAAGTGAGGCCTGCTTGAATAATATGTTTATGATATTACCTTTACTGGCCCACTTGGGGAAAATATAATGCTAACTAATGTCAGTTAATACTTTAAAATATGAAAATTCCTTACTTGTATATTACACAGTCTGAGTCTTTGAATAAGTGTATAAGGTAGATGGATCAGAAATTATTCTTCTCATTTTACAGATGAGGAAAGTGAAGCAAACTGTATTTCAAGTACCTATTAGAAGACAGTAGGTGGCACAGAAAAAATTTATGCCCAGGACCTTTGACTCTGGTCTCCATATATATTTTCCACAGAGATATATAATTCCAATTTTCATTAAGAACTAAATTAAATCCCTTTCTGCTACACCATGCTGCCTTTTAGAAGTTACAAATCAAGCTATATAAAGAACTCTGTATTTTAAAATCAGGGAACAACCTTAACATTTCTTGAGTTTTCATTTATATTTTCAACTTGAGGACCTGAAACAGCAGTGTGGTTCATTGGTGTTTGTGCTTACATCTATTATAATAAAAATAAATTAACTGATTAAAATGTGATTTCTGTTTGCGCCGCCAAGTACCTCACTTTTTTTTTAATTTTATTTTTTATTTTGGTATCATTAATCCACAATTACAGAAAGAACATTAGGTTTACTAGGTCCCCCCTTCACCAAGCCCCCCCGACATACCCCTTCACAGTCACTGTCCATCTGCGTAGTAAGATGCTGTAAAATCACTACTTGTCTTCTCTGTGTTGCACAGCCCTCCCTGTGCCCCCCATGCACTATACATGCTAATCGTAATGCCCTCTTTCTTTTTCCCCACCCTTATCCCTCCCTTCCCTCCCAGCCTCCCCAGTCCCTTTCCCTTTGGTAACTATTAGTCCATTCTTGGGTTCTGTGATTCTGCTGTTGTTTTGTTCCTTCAGTTTTCCTTTGTTCTACCTCACTTTTTTTTTTTTACTCATATTTATATTTTGATTCTAGTTTTGATTCCAGTTTTAACCTGATATTTATTTTGATGGACTAAAACAATGTTCTCTCTATGTAAATAAATTCCTATACAGTGAAGTGATCCTTAACAAATCAGGAAGAAAAGTTATTTTCATCAAGACAGGAAATATAGGGTATGATTTCAAATATTCAGCAGATAAAAAGACAGAAAGCTAGAAAATTTTGAGTTTTATCTTGCTAACACTCCTGTTTTCAGTATAGATAACTCTTTGTATTCTAGTTTAATATGGAAAACTAACTGACTTATGCCTGTTATAGTTAAATATGAATGAATATTCATACTTACTCCTAAAAATGAGTGAAACACTTTGTGTGACTTTTAGCTGATAAAGATTTCCCGAGTTTCACGGAGAGGATGTTGCCATCATTTTGGAGGCATATTGATGAATCAGAAAAGAAACCCATGTATAAACAAGACGACCCTAGAAAACATTTTGTTATCTAAACTTAGGTTATTATAAAAAGCTGTCCAATTAATGTTATCATGTAATTGATATTTGGGGACCTTACACGGTTATAAAGAATAAAGGTTGTTCTGGGAGGACTAAGGCAAGGAGCTGAACAAGTGCAGCTGCTCTCAGGGCTGCCCAGTTCCTAGATAGCACCAGGGGTTAGAAATCACACATGTAACTAAGAACCTCGTTGGTGCATGGATACCAGACATCAAAGAACAACAGAAAACACAAAATGCAGTTTACAGGAAAACAGATGTGAAAAACTCAGCAGCAAAAAGATTTTTAAAACAAAGCAACCCCTACTTTAATCATGAAGTTTGTATGTGTTCTTCCAGGGGCAGAAACCAACCCCAGACTATGACCAAGCCAGGGCCTCGGGTGGCAGCTGCTGAACACCATTAAGCTTATCTTACCCAAAGCAGGCAGTGGGGAAATGCATGTAAGGGTAAATTGTGCCTGAATTTAGGTCAATTTAATTAGTAAAAGATGTGAAGTTTTCTAATTTTTCTGTTTTAATTGAGCAAATTTTCAAGTGAAAATTTTACAAAACTGATTGCTTTATGTAAAACCAATTCATTTCCCTTAATACAGCACACAGTACTTAAGCACCTGGGAGCATTTCTTTAGTATTTTGTGAATGCAAGAAACACTCAATTTTTATCTCCTTACCCTTATTAAGATTCAGACTTTATTTTATAATTGTACCTCACCTTATATAAATAAATATTCTTAACTTAAATGCTGAATAATTTTATTACCGTAAGGCATAGATTCAGTGAGAGCCAAATTACTAGGCAAGTCGAGTGCCTAAGAGAATATATCACAATATTTTTGTTGGGAGTGACTTTATGTTCTTGCAAAAACACAGGTGGATAATGCTCGGAAATGGCTCTGAGTTTGCAGCTTTTAATGGATTTTAACTGGAAGTTAAACATTATTATCAATGTACATGCAAGTTAGGAGCACAGTTAGGGACAAAAAGATTTCAGTATTACTAAGATTTCTTGACTCCCAAGACAACTCTATGATTTCCTTCACTTTGGCAACTGTTTTATTATTTGCAAATATTATGATATACCCTGACAATCTACTTAAACATCGTACATTTTCCTGCTACCCAGGAAATTAAGTAAACATATTAACAATGTTTTCGAATTAAGCATATTTGGGAATATTGATTTCTAAAACTGTAAACAATAAAGAGTGATTTACAGCCATGTTACTTAGATATATTACAGAACATCATGTAATTCCAGGAAACATTGCTAATAGGATCTATATGATATTAATGATAATTATTGTTGCCATCTGAAAATCATCAGATGGTTGGTTTCCATCTCAATGTATAAGACTGACATGCTAATATTTTTTCCATTCATTCAATTATTTCGTCTTTAATTTGCTCCCTTTATTGTCCATTTTACAAATATATAATGAGCATCTATTATGCATAAGGATTCAGGGATGTTCTGGGCATTAGGGAGACCTCAGTGAGAAAAAGACAAAAGCCCTGCCTTGTTGCGCTTGGCTCCAATGCTGTGAAGGTGGACAATAAATACAGATTGTCATGTCGATGGTGCTAAAGACTGTGGCCGTAAAGGAAGCAGAAAAAGGGCCGAGGAAAACCAGAGTTGGGGGGATTATTCTCAAGGTTGAGGACTGTGATCAGTAAGATCTTCCTGGAAAGGTAACAGGTGAACAAAGATCTAAAGCAGTTGTTCTAAACTTTTTGGTCTCTGGGTCTCTTTGCCCCTGTAAAAATTACTAAGGAGTCCAATAAGCTTTCCTTTGTGTGTTGTTAAGTGTCAATATTTTCTATATTAGCAACTTCAACTGTGAAAATTTTACTTACTAATTCATTTACCACAACAATAAGACGTGTACCATATTGTAACATAAACCGAAAGCTTTTTACAAAAAAGTTTCCCAAAATAAAAAATTTAGGAAAAGGAGTGTTGTTTTAGAATGTTGTCAGTTTCCTCAATGGTTTGTTTTAGAATGTTGTACATTTCTTTAGTGGCTTAATAGATGACAGCTGAATTCTCATTTTTGCATTTAATCTGTTGGTTTATATTGTTTGGTTGAAGAATGTGAGGAGAATCTTGTACCAAATAGACACGTAATTGGAAAAGCGAGGCATATTCTAATAGGTTTTACAGATAACTGATATTTTTCTTTGATAACACATCAAAATTCAAACAAGTGTAATTCCACAAATATTCATGACAATGTGTATCTTTTCATTGTCCCACAGGGAGTGGGATAAACTCCCCAGTCAAGATTTCATTTGGATGTTTTGATGAGACTTATGATGCCACACATGCATCAAGAGAATATGAAACCTATGTTGCATATGTAATGAGACTTTCTGGGAAGAGAAGGGCAAGCTCCCTAGCAAATCCTCTCTTGGCTGGAGAGAACAAGGAAAGGCAGCTGGCTTTGCTTTTCAGTGTGTATGAAATGATGAGACTTGGATGAGAGGCCTGAAATGTGGCCAGTTTATGTGGTTTGAACTTTCCTAGGTGCCAAAGGAGGAAGTGCAGGGGCCCTCTTATCAGATCACCTCTTAGGGGACCAGAGGAGGAAATGGTACCATTCAAAAGCTGTCAGCAGTGAAATTTCAAAACATATCAATGAACTTTTCATACTCTATTATATTAATACCCACTTTGCCCTTGTGCTTTGAATGGATCTTTTGCCCATGAATGCTTTTGAACATCATTTGCTGATCATTAGGAAAATTCTATGAGTTATGCAGATCTTCTAAATATTGATCCATTTTATTATATAATACACATTTAATTTTAATTTCATTACTTATGTCTTTAAAAATGTCTTTATATATATATATTTTTTTGAGAGGGCATCTCTCATATTTATTGATCAAATGGTTGCTAACAGTTAACAACAATAAAATTCTGTACAGGGGACTCAATGCTCAATCATTAATCCACCCCAAGCTTAATTCTCATCAGTCTCAGATCTTCTGAAGCACAATGAACAAATTCTTACATAGTGAGTAAGTTCTTACATGGTGAACAGTACAAGGGCAGTCGTCACAGAAACTTTCGGTTTTGATCACGCATTATAAACTATAAACAATCAGGTCAAATATGAATATTCGTTTGATTTTTATACTTGATTTATATGTGAATCCCACATTTCTCCCTTATTATTATTATTTTTAATAAAATGCTGAAATGGTAGGTAGATGCAAGATAAAGGTAGAAAACATAGTTTAGTGCTGTAAGAAAGCAAATGTAGATGATCAGGTGTGTGCCTATAGGCTAAATATTAATCCAAGCTAAACAAGGGCAACAAAACATTCATGGATGCAGAAGATTTCTCTCAAAACAGGAGGGGGTGAGGTTCTAAGCCTCACCTTTGTTGTCCCCCATTTTCTCACCTGATGGCCCCCCTGCGACTGTGCCTGTCTTAGGTTGTTCCTCCCTTAAGGAATCTTACCCATCTCTGGCTAACCAGTCATCTTCCGGGACCATACAGGGAAATGTAAAGTTGGTAAGTGAGAGAGAAGCCATATTGTTTGAAAAGGTTAGCTTTTTACTTCTTTGCAGATTTATGCCCTGTGGGTTTTATGCCCAGCATTTGTCTTGACGTATCTTTACCACTTGGAAGAATTATGGTACTCGGTAAATTCGATATGAGGCACGAATTCTATTTAAGGGTTGTAATTAGGAAGGAAGAAAAAAAGCTGTAGAAGTAGCAGACGGAAGAAAACATGGGAAGATTGGTTATTTCTTTGACATATCTTCTTGTAGAGTAACTTAAGCATGTATAGGTTTTAAACTACTAATTAAATTGCACACACACATTAACATAATAGGAATATAGCTACATAACCAAAGCAGACCTACAATTACCAGCCATCTCCAGTGAAACCAAGAAAACCAGTTAGGCACCCTAAGCATTTGTGAAAACTTATCTATGATATGATGGATATTGTCTAACTGAATTTGAATAGTTTGAGAAAAATCAGACAATTTAAAACAACACATTCCTGGGAACTGTTCACATCCCATATGTTCTTTTAACAGTAGATAGTCTGTAGTCTCAAGATTTTGGAGCACTACAACTTGCAACCTAATTCTTGGTTGAGTTCCAAAAACGTCTTTATATTTTAAGTCTTTAAAAATTGGGGATTCTGTCAAGGCTATCATAAGAGACACAAATTTTCCAAAATTCTGTTAGTATAAAAACTAAGCTTGACATTTATTATCTACCATGAATCTTATCAGTTATTTTCCTTAAAGGAACAGGCTTATTTTGTTCATTTTTGTGCAAATGACTGCCAAATATCATGGTTCAAATAATCATATATTGTCAGTCATTTTTTCGAGTAAAAATGATGTTCTGTACAAGTGGCTACTGCAGCTTTCTTGAAATAGCAGTCAGAGTGATAATGTCAAATAATGTGTTAATATAATATGAAAATAATTCCAACCTCACAAAGCTCTAGAAACACACTGGGGACCCCTAAGTGTCTATGACCACATACTGAGAACTGCTGACCTACAGGATATGTAAGACCTAACCTTGACATGACACAGGATATGTAAGGTCCTGAGCTGGCAGCATGCCTCGCGCACAGACGAAATAGAATGGAGGTCAGTGTCCAAGACACAGAGAAAGTAATGGCCAAGAACGGCAGGGCATGAGCTGAGAAAGCTTGAAGAGAAGAGGTAGTGATAAAACAGACATCTTACAGGAGGATTTTTACTTAGTGTGTAATGGAAGTTTCTGTGGCTTTTGAGCAGCAGAGTGATATGATTTGCAAATTGCAGAGGCGTTATTTCAGTAATTGTGTGAAGAACAGGTGGTGTGTGTCTGCTGAGGTGGAGTACATTAAAGCGGGAAGTAGAGAGACCAATCAAAAAGCTGCTGGAAATGGTCAGGTGAGAGATAAAGGAAGGTTTGGCAAAGGTGGTATAGGAAAAGAGGTGGCTGGATTCTGGATATATTCTAAAGGTAAAACAAATGTTTGCTGAAGAATTGACTGTCCATTGTTATTACATTATAAATGGAGAAATATCAAAGGTTTCATATGGAGCATGTTCAACTTGAAGTACTTATTGAACATCCAAGTAGAAATACCATGAGGCCATTGTATATATTACTGAAGCTCAAGGTAGAAGTCTGGGCCAAAGATAGAGAATGTGAGGGTATTCAAGACTCCATAAAGTATTACCATTTCAAAATAGTGCTTAGCCACTCTGGTCACACAGGAAGTCTTCTGGAAGACACATGAGAAAACAGAGTCTCTGTCTAATATACTAATGATGTAAATAACTACCATTTATTGAACACCCAGTATACGCCATGTTCTGTGTCAATTCTTTACATACATTATTTAAGTTCTCTTTGCCACAATTCTAAAATTCTGAAATATGAGGAAATTAAGACTTGGAAAACCATGTATTTTCTTCAGAATCACATAAATAATAAAGGACAGAACCAAGATTTGAATTAAAGTTAGACATACACTTAAGTTCTTGTAAATATTCTAATCTATGCAGTAGATTTACATTTAATGTCTTTTTCCAGTTTCTCAAGAATGAGGCATAGAAAAATTATTGGTACTGGAGAGAAAGTGTTTTCGCTAAATACCAACATGACAAGAGTACCTTCCACACGCAGCTATTGGCTATTGTAATTAGTACTGAATACAACGGTGTGTCAGTTTGAACATTAAGTAATATCTGAATCGAAAATGTATATTACTCATCAAATAGCAATTAAAATTTAATGACAATCTTGAACTAGATTAACTCTGTTTTTATCTGCAGCGAGAATCTTGTGAACATTGAAATAAATTACAGTGACTTAAACTATAAGATAACCCAGCAGCAAAAAGCAGTGAGTGTGTCTGAATTACTTGGTAAGTGTTATTTAGTAGTTCCTCATTTTTCTATTTTCTGTCACTTTTTTTCCTTCTTTCAAATTTAAGGTTTAGCTTATCAATGCAGGGAAAGATTCAAAATGCTTGTCATTTGCCTGCCATTTAAATCTGACACTCTTCTACTCCATAGATACACCTCCAGCAAACCTCACATGGGCTTTCACAAAGAAAAGCTGGTGTTCAACATCTTGTGCTCACACTCAGCATCTTACTTTTCCTCAGGAACCCCCCTCAGCAAGTGACTATTGTAAAGTGTTCCAGCAATCCCGCATCTGGGTAGAATGTCAGGCATGTCAGACCTCCACCCAGAGCGGGTTTGAAAGAGCGTGAGCAAGCAACACTCAGCCTTTAAGTTACAACCACAGTCTGCTGCTCATGATCCTGCATCGCACAATCCTCAGCAAACTTAATTACTGATTTCCTAGATCTCACTGCATATAAGAGGAAGTCATGTGGGGACAGAAGAGGGCATCAAAGTCAGGCACAATGACAGCAGTCAGACACTGGCTGACACTGAACCTCTGAATAGGGAGAAAATATACAAATACCTCAAAGCTTAGGTAAGCCTGTACTTCACTACCACATTTCACAAATAGCATGAGCCTCAGACTGGCCCGGAGCAGTGAGAAGAGGTTTAATAATGCAATCTATCAGAAGGTAGTGCTAGAGTAGTCAAATCATAGAGATAAAAAGTAGGATGGTGGTTGCAAGGGTCTAGGGGGGAGAAGAGAGTGGGACTTATTTTTTAATGGGAGAGTTTCAGTTTGGGAAGATGAAAACCTTCTGCCGATGGATGGTGGTGGTGGTGGCACAACAATGTGGATGTGCTAATGTCACAAACCACGCTTAAAAACAGTTAAAATGATAAATCTATGCTGTGTACATATACCACAAAAAAAAGCACAAACAATAAAGAAAAACGCTGCTTTTAAAAATTTTCTTATAAAGAAAGCAGTGCTGTGTTAATACACTTTACTTTAATAAAATGTTACAAATGCTTAAAAAGAAATAGTTTACACACTTGAAGTCACAAATTCCTTGGAAATTTGTTTCTGGAGGACATCATCACCCGATAATGTCATCTGGACATTACATTTCTGTTCTTCATTCAACACACAGACATGACCTTGTAATTGCCTAGGTTGTTTTGTGCATTTGCCTAGATTCAGTATCTTCCAAAGTCTTTGAGTCATACTTCTGGAACCAGATTTTGTTTGCTTTTTTTTCCTCTCCTTTATGAGATGATTTATATGAATATTACTTTAAGCTTTTTTATCGCTATACTTTATTTATACCAAACTTAAAGAAATATAATTAACTCATCTTTACATAATATCAATTATGGGTAACTTATTAGCTTCAAATAGTTTAGATTCTAGTCACATTTAATTTGCTTTATATGTCCATTTCTTTATTGGCTTTATTACAGGAGATGTCGGTGGTCAACTGGGCCTATTTTGTGGGGCCAGTGTGATTACAATTATAGAAATTATTGAATACATATTCACCAACTTCTACTGGATATGCATTTTTTTCTTGCTGAAGATAACTGAAATGACGCAGGGGACCCCCCCACGTCAGAACCATCTGGGGAATAAAAGCAGCATGGAAGAATGCTGATGTTCACGTGTCCGCTTGGGACAAAAGCTTTTGCTTTTTTCTGCACATTTATTCATTACTAATTCATTGTTATGTAACTTTATGCTATAGTTTTGGGGATTCAATAAAAGTCATTGTAGATATCTATATCTTTATATAAATCTTTGTCTCTGTATTTATGCATGTATATACTAGTTTATATATAAAAAAGATATAACAACTGTTTTATTGTTTTTCATCATTGAATTCCCAGCACTTGGAACAGTAGAGACTATGAAGTAGGCATTTCATAAATTTTTTTAAATGAATGAATGAGTGTTTGTGTAATGGAAAAATAAATTATTTATGACTAAATACATAAATTAGACTTAATAAACTGTATATAAGGAGACAAGATACTTCTTTATTCAGGAAATAACATATATAATTTATGCTTACCAAAATTTCTGGGAATTTTCATTTTGAATACAATTCAACAAATACAATTATTGGCTTTTGTCTGGAGAGTTCTGTTGTATCACTGACTTTTGGAGGAGCAGGAATCTATATTTCCTAGACAGCTGGATACTTAAATCTATCTGAAAATAAAGTTAAATTATAGCATTTTGGGAGCACTGTATCATTTTCTTCCAAGTACCTCTAGGTACTTACTTAACCTTGAGAGGAATGTCAAGAATTGCAGTGCTGTCCCTACCCCTCAGGCAACCAATGGACTTTCAGGATCTCTGACTGTTCAGCCAGTGGTGAATTCAGAAGACTTGTCAAACACATTGAATAATAATCACAGAGTCATAGAATTCTAACCCCAAATTCATTTTCTGGCTAGTATTTCTGGGTCTCATCTCCTTTAGCCACATGAGAATAACTTCTGAAAATATTAAAAACGTTTTCAAGTTTACTTACAAGCAAGTACTGGTGCTGTGGATGGAGGTCAGGGCAACCTGACAGCACTAAGTCAAATGAGCAGTATGTACCACTTATAACGGAAATCCCAATCGTGGGTAAACACTCCAGAGAAATTCTCCCATAGAGATGTGATATGCCAAGATGCTCATCATCTGTGAGCCCACCAGTGGAGAAGCCGATGTCAGTGCTATGGAAGACACTATGGATTAAACGTGCCTCCCAAATATCGATAAATATCAAAAATGAAACTCGAGGTAGAAAAAAGGTTTAAAAAAGCCCCACTAACAATAAGGCTATAATGCAATAGTTTATGTAAATTGAAAATGCATGCACATGGCACAGCGCACAAGTCTTAAAAGAAAATGTATTTTTAAAGTAAATATACATATAATACATTTTTGCATATAAACACAATGTAAAGATTGCCTGTAGTTGAAATGGAAAGTAGGATCACAGGACAAAATGGAATAAATAAAGAGAAGAAATAATCAAGATACATAAGACTAAAGATGATAGGCAATATAAAAATTAACTAATCTCTCTGCCCTGTGGCCCAGAAAATAAAAGAAGAAATATTGGCTGCAAACCATTTCTCTTGACAGTTGAGAAGCATCCTTTGTTATGCTAATATTAGTATGACTCATTCTAAGTGTGAGTGCAAGGTAGCTTCTTACTTCCTATGCTACAATTATTTTCTCCTTACTTATCCAAATACATTACGCTAAACCAGGAGATACTATTCTCTTCTCTCGAGATATTGAAAAATCTTTAAGTGATTTGTATTGTGATTCATGGGAGAGGGACTCCAAAAATTTCATTGTATGCCTAACATAAAATGAATATAATTGGAAAAAAATCTCCTAATTTTTTTATGGGTAACTTATTAGCTTCAAATAGTTTAGATTCTAGTCACATTTAATTTGCTTTATATGTCCATTTCTTTATTGGCTTTATTACAGGAGATGTCGGTGGTCAACTGGGCCTATTTTGTGGGGCCAGTGTGATTACAATTATAGAAATTATTGAATACATATTCACCAACTTCTACTGGATATGCATTTTTTTCTTGCTGAAGATACCTGAAATGATGCAGGGGACTCCCCCACGTCAGAACCATCTGGGGAATAAAAGTAGCATGGAAGAATGCTGATTTTTGGACTGGATGAATCCTGAATTGTAAGAAATTTTAACTATTTTATGTGACTCTCATCAATTCATCTTCTGATATGAACACTACAATATATATTGTGTTATAAAGAGATTAAATAACGGATTGCTGCCATGAAAGAGCTAAGTAAAAAATGGAGAGTCTCAGAATTTAAACCTCACTTCCCTTAATTCAGACTCAAGTCCCTAGACACTTGACCCTAGACCAATAATGCCAGTAAAGTGAGTAGGGCAATGACAGCAATGCAGGAAGTGACTTTTGGACCCCCAAATTAATACATCAGAAATATTTTGGAGGAAGAAAATGGGGATTGAGGATTTCATGAGATTTTGATGCTGTAGCAAACTCTAAAGCTGATTACCAAAGCATTCTAATTCATAAACTTTGCATAACAAAGCTCTGACCCCTGAAAAACTGACAAAATAAAAAAGGTAAGTGGGGGAAAAATGCTAGAAATAAGAGACGCCTGTTTCTGCTAGTCACTTTGTGAAAGTGAAGTTGCTGAGGAGGGAAGAGGAAGAAAATAACAGAGAACAAGGTGAAATTGACACGGGTGTATGTAACAAACAAACAAACAAAATGGGCCCCATTTTTTGCTACAAGCTCTGTTGGGAACTAGGAAAGATAGAGCATGCCTTCATGAGGCTATTTCTTTATGACTCTTTATTACTAAATGCACCATCCAACTACTGTATGTTAACAGGAGTGGGGAGAGCTGGACGACTTGGCTGAACGCCTGTGAATCTTTGTTATCTTCCTTTTTTTTGCATAAATGATCAAGGGAATAATAATGGGATGGTAAACACAATGGAATAGGGAGACTATTCAAAATGAGTATTACTCATCCATCGGTTGCCGTGTTCAGTACCCAAACAATTGCTCAGAATTTAAATGCACAAGTGTCACCTCTTCTGAGATTAATGGAGGTGGAAATACAGGGTGTGTTTGGAAAGTTAAAGTGGCAACTCTGCCACCTGCAGAAAAATGAAACAGTCCTTCTGGGCATTTGAAATACTGTGGGTGCCAGCAATCCTAGGTTTGTGATACGGTCGTCAGCAATGAGCCATCCTCAAGTGAGACAACCGTGAAGCAAATAGTGGTGGATGTCAACAAAGTGTAGGACCTCTTAAACAGCATTCCTGTGAACAAGAGGCTGGGATGAGGCCTACGAGAACCTGATGCTACAGAGGGCAGTATGAGAGAGCCGTAAGACAACTTGGGGGGCACAGTGCTACCGCAGTGGATGGCATGAGAGTTAACAAGAAACGGCAGATTGGACAGCATGAAAGGGAATGATATCTTGTGGCATCTCTTACACCCGAGCCCATAATCGGAATACATTTTTTATATAAAATAGAGGGCTTTATCATTACTGCCTTAAAAGCTTAAATGGGTCAATTTCACCTTTTGCTCAGTTTTAGTTTGTCATGCTAAAGGAGAACCTCCAGAATAGCCCAATTTCCCTCCACAGTGAATATTTTAACTTTAATTAAAACAAAAATAGTTTTGAAAGTATCATCAAATAAATGTGTGCAGATTAGAGTCACTGAAAGAAGTCTAATATTGCATCTCAGCATAAAATACCAGAAATTTAGAACTGGAAGTCACTGAGTACAGTGTCTACATATAATTTTCAGGAGTCAGTTGATCTATTCCTGGGATTTGGTGGAGACAGTTCAAGCCACTGAACACCAAATAAATAAAGCCCCACAGACAGTTGCAATGTCAAAAAGACCTTCCAATAAAGACACAGCAACTCAGCAGATCTACTAATAAAGTGGAAATGGTGCTTACAGGAGTATATTTGCTAACAGTTCTGGAGTGGGGACAGGAGGGAGTATACTGCATCCAAGAACAAGTTGTAGCTGTCAGTTAGGGCCAAGGACAAAATCCCCAAACAGCAAGCTGCTGGTGCTGAATAGCCCAAACTTCATGAGGGGTAATGCAGGAGGGACATGTTTGAAACAGATTCTTTTCAAAGAATATGGGGATGAGAATGAAGGTTGGAGGGTGATACAATCACACACTAACTGACTTTCTCAACTTAGAAACATTTTTCTTATTTTATTGGATCTAGTTGGAACAGGCTGAGGATTGCACTTGTGAGTCCCAGAAGAGTGAAGAATGACCATTTAAACAATTGACACCACACTGTCAACTGCTCTTAAAGTATAAATATTCCTAAGGAAACAAATGATCTGAGTGAACATTCCATATAATGGGGCTCGCCTAGAGCTGACTGGAAGCTCCGGCCCACACCTAAGGTAGCAATAGTCCCATAACCTTGACTTTCTAATGGCACTCCTTCTTGAGACTGGACAAAAGGGCAGATTCCAGAAAGGTCATTTCATCTAATTGCCTCTGGGTGGTATGACGAATCTGAAACTCTCAGCAGGAGATGCCCACTCTAAGTTAAGACATGAGATACCAAGCCCTGAAGAGATACGGCAGAACCTTAAATGCACACTGTTAAATGACAGCAGCCGACCTGAAAGACACCACACTGATTCCATCTATATGACATTCTGGAAAAGGCAAAGCTGGAAAGTTTTGGGGGATGGGAGGGAGGGATGGATAGGTGAAGCACAACAGATTTTTAGGGGAATTATTCTGTATAATAATGTAATGGTAAATATATTTTATTAAACATTTGTCAAAATCCATAGAATGTACAAAATGAAGAGTGAAACCTAATAAAAACTGCAGACTTCAGTTAATAATACATATTAATATTGGGCTGTCAGAACAAATATACCACTTGAATGTAAAATATCAATAATGAGGTAACTGGGAGCATCTGGAAAGAGGTATATGGAATCCTGTACTTCCCACTCAATTTTTCTGTGAACCAAAAACTGCTTAAAGAATAAAGTATACTAATCATTTTTTAAAAAGGTGGCAGTAACTAGGGATGATGAAGACCTAGGCTAGCGGAATACATATGTAGGGACACTATGTGTAGACTAAAATATGACAATAGGTGTCTAGTAAGAACACTTTATATCATTATTATTTCCTGGCCAGGGTGTCCTGAATTAACAAAGAACTTTCCCCACGGTACATCCAATTGGTCGGGAGGCAGATGGTCAGTGCTTCAAAATGATACCTGGAATCCTGTGTTGCTGAAAATTTGTTTCCTAAAGGTCAGGGTATGGTTATGCTCTGTTCCCCCATCCCAGACAGAATCTGAAGAATCATCGTGCAAACAATTGACTGCTTAGTGAGCCAACAAATCAGGAGGGCAATTAGAAAGTCAAGGTCATGGGACTACTGCTACCTTAAGCACTGGGACAGCACATCCAGTCAGCCTCAGGTGAGCCACATAATGTGGATTCTTCACTCAGATCATTTGTTCCTTTACGAATATTTATACCTTTGGAGAAATGGATACTGTGCTGTCAATTGCTTGCATGGTAGTTCTTTCCTCACTTGATTTGTTTCCTCACTGCTTAGTAAGCAGTGGCCTCTGGCAATTCCTTTGGTAACAGGAAATGCATTCTATATAGAAAAAGATCTTCTATGGAAGGTTTGAGAAATAACATGATAATATTAACAGAAATATGGTGTGTAGAGCATATTTTGAATATCTGCATTGAAGCTATATGTTATAGTAAAAGATTTATAGCTTTACTTATAGACCTAAATATAAACGAAATGAGTAGACAATGATCCTAGCATAAATATAGCATAAAGCTATATTTTCAGACATTAAACTAAAGCTCCCTGTTGCTGTCATACCCATGGAAATTGGCCAGAAGAAAAAGTAAAGTTTTATATACAGTTGAATTTCTTATCAAAATCTATTCAAAAGTATGAAAAATAATGAATTAAAGAAGGAAATGAATAGTCCAAGTGATAAAAAATATCAGAAAACTTGTGAGAGTTTTGGTTATCGTTAGCATATTTTAAGGAGGAAATTTCCATTCCTCACTGGGCGATATAAGTACTACTTGTCATCACTGTTTTCTATGCATCAGATTGCAGCTCCAGGTTTAAAACATGTTCCTGCCCTGGGACAAATTACCTTGAAGCCAAAATCAGTCAAACGGAAAATGAAGTGGAAGAAACCCGTTTATCGCTTCCAAGCAGTCATCCACTTCTGCTCCCTCATGTCTCTTGTGACTGCAAAAATCGGTCCCCACCCAACCTCTCTGGTCCAGATATGCCATCTCTCCCCCTCATGAACACCTACTGATATCTAGACGACTGCTTCTTTCCACCCCTTGTAAGCACCTATGATATGGCGATGGACTGCTTTTCTCCACCCTTTAAAAATACTTACTGATATGGAGATTCACTAAGGCCAGGTGAGAGATTCTGGAAATATTGCAATTTTACCCACACAAATATTGTGGATATGTCTTATAATTACAAGCAATTATAAGAACTCTCCTGAGGAATATGTAGTGGGGAGATGTTGATAAGGGTTGAGTTGGTTCTGTGGTCTCTCCTCCTGCCTGGGGGACAAATTACCTTGAAAACTCAATGAATTTATAGGAGTCCACTTAGCTCAGATTCAATATGACTGAGAATCAAACCAAGTACTTTAATTAAATAAGAAAGTGATGGCACCTCCAGTGTGGGATTGTTTATTGAACAATCAAAAACAATACATGAGGTTCCACTGCACTGGAGATAAGAACTAGTACACACTCTGAGGAGCCCCAAAACTAGCAAAGTATAAAAGCAACCAGGGAACTTAGCTCTGTCTTGCATGGCTGTGCACATCCTGAATGCAGTGTTTGAACACAGTAGGAGCTATTCCTGGCAGTCATGAGACTGTCAGTGTTGACATAAACACTCTTCATTGTTGCAGAGTGTATGGTCCATCTCTAATCACAGAATCCTCTCATTTCTCCTTGGACATTTTCTCTAGTTCCTCATTTTCCCTCATTTCTCTCCGCCACCATGCTTACCCACGCTTTCATGCCTGGAATTTGACGACAGGCTCCTGGAACTCTACATGTCCTCTCAGCAATCCACTCCATAATAATACTGTCGCAATATTTTCTCAAAATTTATTTTATTGTAACATTTTTTTTCCCCAAATAACTTAATATGTGCCCATTTTTTTAAATCATCCTTGATAAGCTGACCATCTTCTATATGCAGCATCATTTTTAACTTCTTTCCCAACATGCTCTCCAGGACAGCTTTTTCTCTGGCCCATAAATTTACAATGTATTTGTTAATATGTTTCCAATATCCCTCCCATTCACAGAAATTCAGAAATTTTTCCCATTCTTTTAGTTATGCCTTCTGTTCTTATTTTCTCCCACTTCTTCAATCTCTATTCAGTTCCTTTTTACCTAAATATGCTAAGGCATTTAATCAGTACAGCATTTTTTTGTAATATTAGTCATACATCTTAAGTAAGCTAGTAGCTAAATAAGACAATCGAACACTTTATGTTGACATTAACATAGAAAATTGGATATATGTAATTGATACTTCTTTTTGATTATTAAATGTAGGTCCAAAATTGAGAAATTAGAAAATAATAAATAGCCATGTACCTATCATTCAGATTTAATTAATATTCTAGTTTGCCATATTTCCCTCAGATTTTGCATGTATTGAAAATTCCATATACATTAGTTCTAAAACCTGCTTTTTCATTTCACATGTTTACTGTATAGTCATGCTGACATATGAAGATCTAGTGTGTTTGTTGCACAAAATTAGATAAATGAATATACTATGATTTATTTATTTATTTTTGCCCAACTAATTCATGTTTATATAATTTCAATATTTTATCTATAATGATGAGGTTGCAATGAAACTGTGTACATTTCCTTTAGGTTATATTCAAAGAAGTGAAATTACTGGAATTTTTTTGGTACATGCATCTTCACCTTGACCATATGTTGTCAAATTGTTCTCTGACATAATGTATCAATTTATAGAACCAACAGTAGCATATGAGAATCCAGATTTCCCCATTATATTATATTCCCCATCAAATTATGATGTGAGTCTTTTAAGTGTTTGTTCTGTTCTAGCTTTTTGTCCAATCTGATGTATATTCACAGATACCTTATGTTTGCTGTAAGAATTCATTGTATGTTAAGGGCAGCAGGGAAGCTGAGATGCTCCGGAGGACAAGAAATTATAAAAAAGTTAGGAGAAGTTGTGGAAGAGATAGGATCAGGTATCTATGTAACTTTATTAGACTCAGAAAACAGTAAAGCTGCCATGGAAATTATAATGTCAAAATAGTCTAAAGGATGGATTCAAATCAGATTCATAATATGAATCATGGAAGAACTCAGGCCCTTCTCTTGGAACCCAATAGAACCCCAGAAGAATGAATAAAGGTTTTATATTTTGGTGTCATAGAGATATTTATTTTCAATCAAGTTTGGCAGCATACATAATTTATGCTCAGAAGAATGGTACTTTTCTGTTACAGAATTATTATAATTCAATACTAGTGATGTTAGAATGGTGATACTTTTGTTTATATTGTGGCCTAGGTTAACGTATGTTTTAATTTAAAAAGGGACAAAACTTTTAAAATGATTTTTTAATAACTTGATGATTTTTTGAGTGATTAACATAATACAGTACATAGTCATCCAAAAATCAACTTAAATTCAGTCTTTAAAATGTGGATAATCCTATGAAAATAATCTGTAAATAATTCCTAAATTACTGAGTACAAACCATTACATCAACACTTTAATCTTTCCACTTAAAGTGGTTATTGCTTGTAGCAAACATCTACAAGTTACCAAGGAAGGGCAAAGAGTATCGGCAAACCTAGGTCATCACATCTTAAAATTTTGAAAGCAACAGTGGATAATTACATTTCTGAGGTAGTTCAATAGATGTTTTAGTTTCAGAAAAAAGGGCAGCATAATTTTGCTTTTTGCATTATGCAAAGAAAAAGGTTGAATACAGTAAAATATTTTATATATGCAAAATACAAATCAAGTTACTAATCAGCAAACTGCTCAGAGATCTCATATTTTTAAAAGTAATGAAGTATCAGAAACTAGTTAAAACTGCTTTTTAGTCCCTTGCTCTCTGTTAAATATGGATTAATGATGTAATGCAAATTTTACATTATACATAATACCTTTAAAACAAATAGGGAAACTATAACAACAAAAATTGAGGAAGCCTTTGAATCAGCACCATAGCCGAAGCTGAGCAGTGAGGGTTTGGCGTCTACTACCAGGACGGTTCATTGGGCGTCACCAATGACTTTTAAAACCGACAGCCAGCAGCACCGGGACAACAGTACATGAGGGACCTCTCTGGCAGCTTCTCTCTTATTTGAAGCCCAGAAATAAGACATTTTGGTATCTCTCTTCCAACTCTCCTCTTATAACCATGTGAAAACAGCAAAGTAAGTATGTATGGAGTCACAGAGACAAGTAAAAAAAAAAATAAGGTAAATCCAATTTTCGCATCTTAAAGTTTCAAGTCTTTAAAATTCAGGTCTCTATATCTAAGTGTAATTCAAGTTGCTTTAGGTGCATACAATCACCATTTTGAATCTGATTATTAACATCATATAAAAGTTTTCTAAAATGCATATACACTGTCTCCCACATACCCTTGAAATGAAACCACCCTTGTGCTGGTGGTGAGAGTGGGAGGTATTTGTGGGGAAATCTAGGAGAATCTAAATGAATAAAAACAGACTGTAAAATCATTATGCTCTAATAACAGCACTTTACTGCAGTAGTTAGATTGTGTACATATATCGCAACTATATAAAAAATAAACCCACCATTTATATTTGTGTGTGTATATATATATATATTGCTAATTAAGTCCTCTTTTGATGGCACCATTTAGAAGAAAATGCAAATGTTCCTTTGAATACTGACTTCTGTACACATCAAGAATATTTTATCTGATAGTAAGAAAAATTGTTAACACATTAAAAATTCTTCCCTAAGTTAATGATAAATAGTCTTTTCCAGAGATCACTAATAAAAAGAAATAGACAATTCCTCCAGGCTAACCAAGAGAGATCTGGGGGGCACAAAGACTTGGTGAAGAGGAAAGATAGAAGTGACTCAGCTGAGGGGTCCTTTGGCTGTTACTGGACTTGCTGTGATTGAATAACCAGTGAAACATAGCAATTTGAGACATATAATAGTAATTTTAGTTTTAAATTTTTCTTATATTCTATAGCTATTCTCCTCTGGTACCACCCTTCAAATCTTCAATGAATCTTTGTTAAAACTATAACTTGATATTAGCCATCAGTGTGCTGTGGATATGTGGGAATCTGTTTCAATGAATAGATCTCAGTCAGCACAAAGAACAGACTGTTGAGTGGGAAACAGAGATGCCTCACAAATTGTGCAAGCATCATACTCATCCCCCAGTGGATTCCTCAGAATTTGGTTGAAGGACATCTGACAGTCCTAAAGTCCTGTGTGGCAAAGCTCCAGACAGGCTGAGGGAGCTAGTGAGTGGATGCGCAGTCTCTGAAGACATGTCATCGAAACTGTGACAGATAAAAGGATGGGAATGGATTATATCCCGGTACAATAGAAGCACAGACCTAACTTAGGATGCGAAAGCAGGGAAATGTCTGCTATATTTCTGGGAGATCTTGTTAGAAACCTTAGAAAGGAAAATAAAAAAATGTTCCCTTGCTCAGCACCCCCGATAAATAAAATGAAAATGCTAGTCAGTAGAGGCAAGGTGTAGGAGAATGAGGCTGACCATGCTCACAGAAGATTCCCTCCCAGCCATGGAGCCCACACTTTTAGTAAATACCTTAGTAGGGTACAGTGAATGACATTCTTTCCCTACTTCTATAGTCTTGCTTCTAGACCTCACTATTGGAATTAATCAATCCCACAACCTGAAAACTAGTCTGGTTATCAAGCAGAAAATAAGCCTTTTATACTTCCAGGGACCAATTACAATTATGACATCTCTCCTATTGCATACTAGGTTTATGATCGCTGCCTTGTGACCCACATTTTTTATCATGTGTCTTTTCTCTAGACCTGCATTTGTTCTCTACCTGTGCCCTAGACCCCCAAATCCCCAGTATTAGTCACAAAGTTTAGGGCCAAGACCAACTGTTCTATCTCCCTCATACTACTTGTCCACTTGTCCAACTAGAACTTTATCACTGACAATCATCTAATGCTAAAATCCTTATCAGAAGTTCACCATACACCAACTTCTTTACTTATCTACCACTTGATAGGCATCAGAGCACACAGGTTGGAAGCATAGACTCTGGCCTCCAGTTGCCATGTGTAGTTACTGGGTCTTTCACTTACTCTCTGACTTTTGACATGGTATGTGTTCTATTTTCCTTTTAAGTAAAATGGAGGTGATGATATATATATATATTTGTATACACACACACACACACACACACACACACACACACACACATATGCCTCCAATAAGTTGCTACAAGGATTAAATGCATGAAAAATGTTCAAAGGGAAGTTGGACACATTGGGGTGTTTGGTGACTGTAGTATTGCCCCCTTACTGTCAACTGGTGCTGTAGTTTTCTTGTGGGCTTGAGGGGCAGCAGGTTCTGGTCACTCCTTATCTCAACTTTCTCATGCCTACTAAATTCAATTAGCAGTTACAATTCATTACATTTAAAGAAATGCATATTTAGAAATGAGTTTTATTAGTTCTTTGTAGTGTTTACAATATTTCTAAAAGAACTACTTCTATTTTTTTGAAGACAGTTATTTTCTTTCTTTATCCCCTTACCCTATTTCACCCATGCCTCTACCCCTCATCCCAATGGCAATGACCAATCTGTTCTCTGTGTTTCTATTTCTATTTTGTTTGTTTTGTTGTTTAGGTTCTGCATATAAGAAAAATCATATGGTATTTGTCTTTGTTTAACTCATTTCACTGAGCATAATACCCTCTAAGTCCATCCATGTTGTAGCAAATGGCAAGATTTCACTTTTTATGGCTGAGTAATATTCTATTACATATATGTTTCACATCTTTATGCAATCATCTACCTATGGACACTTTGGTTGCTTCCATATGTTGGCTATTGTAAGCAATGTTATGATAAATGTGAAGTGTATATGTATTTTTGAATTAGTGATTTTGTTTTCTTTGGGTAAATTACAAGACGTGGGTTGTATGATATTTCTGTTTTAGTTTTCTGAGAACCTCCATACTGCTTTTCATAGAGGCTGCACCAATTTACATTCTCACCAACAGTATAGAAGGGTTCCCTTTCCTCCACATCTTCCTCGAAACTTCTTTCTTTCTTTGATAGTAACTATTCTGACTACTGTGAGGTGATATCTTATTGTGGTTTTGAATTACATTTCCCTAATGATTAGCGATGAAGATCATCTTTGCATGTGTCTGTCGGCTATCTGTATGACCTCTGTGGAAAAATGTCTATTCAGGTCCTCTACCCATTTTCTAAACAGGATTATTTGTTTTTTCAGTTTTTGTTGAGGTATATTAGCTCTTCATATAGCTTGGATACCAGCCCCTTATCAGATATAAAATAACTCCTTTTAAAAGGGCTTTCAATGTTAGGAAATACTAATAGCAGTATTTAGAGAGTGTTGAATCTTAAAAACTCATAAATCAAAAATAACATTTTTGGTAAACCCAGGAAAGGGCATGTGGTCAGTGTGGTAGGGATATTTGCTCCCATTAAAGTCTGAAGAGTTCCTACATACCTGGGGTATTTAGTGAACACAAGTAGAGTAAAAACTGGTCATGTGCACACAAGGGTTCAACACATCTAGTAGTTACCTTCTGCATAATTCATTTTTAGGTAACACTTTGGTAACATTCCTGTCAAGTACGAAAATAATACCGTGGCTTGACAGGGAAAGAACAACCTTTAACAGGAATACAAAGAAAAGGAGAAATGGAATGTGGGTGGTAATTGAATGACGAACTAGATCTTTACAAAGAGTCTTAGCTTTGTCAAAAGATAATAGATCTTGCTTAGAACTTTATAATTGCTTCTTATACAAAAATTGCAAAAGAACTGTCTAGTGAAAATGTAAGGTTTTTATCATCTCAAAACATTAACTTGCTAATGTTAGCAACTTATAAAAAGGTACAATTTCTTTTTCCTTAAATATTTAAAAAAATATCTCAGGTAGAGCTTGTTTTCTTTTATCAATTTTACTACAACCATTTATGTTGTAGTATATAGAATGCTTGAGTTCATAAGCAATGTTCTAATCAAAACTT
Organism: Manis javanica; assembly: GCF_040802235.1. NCBI lineage: Eukaryota > Metazoa > Chordata > Mammalia > Pholidota > Manidae > Manis > Manis javanica. Next base: position 192,109,723 of record NC_133158.1, read on the forward strand.
CAAATTAAAATTAAGGGGTATAAACATGCATATACCTGTTTTTCTTTATCCAACGACCATTTTCACTTTTAATTATTCAGCTACATTTCTTGTTTTGCTTTTATAAATTACAAGGTATAATTCAATGTGCTGGCAAGGAGGAAATAAATATCTGAGATGCCTATTCATTTTTTATACAAGATCCCATATCTTTTATATCTAGGCCTGAGCTGTTCAATGATACCACCCATTTCATGTGACTATCAAGTACTTGAAAAGTGACAGGTGTTAAATTAATTAAGCACGGAGGCCATTAGGTTAGTGTAGCTCTAACGTAGTAGCCCACACAAACAACCTAAAATCTAAGCCTAGAATTCCTCAAGGTTATGACATTGAAACTACTAACCTTAAAAATAAAACTGTCAGTTATTTTACCAGCAAATATTTGCGTATTTGGAAATAGGGAAGAATTGTAATTCAGGACATGCAAGCTGCAGCAAAATTATAGGCCAGTTCAGAGAACAAAAGAGAGGACCATTCTTTTATAGAGGAAAAGAGGGAGTTGGGAGGGGCAATTGTAAGTGAAAAGTCCATTGGGGTAAACTGGGAGTTCAAAGTAAAGTGGTTTTTCATTGGCTGATTTATAGCCTGTCTGGCTAGCGGATGAGGAGGAAGTCTTCCTTCCCCCAGCTGGGTAGTGAAGCAGTAGCTAAGGGACTATCACCTTGAAAGGTCCCCCTTTCCATCTGGCTCTGCAATTAGTGACGCGGTACTGTGTGAGAGTTCCCCAGGCTTGCCCTTCGCTCCATGCCGGTGAGGTTTCCCATAAACCTAAGACAACCAGTCACAAACAGCCAGCTAGGTTTTAGGCCGCAATCAGTCAATAATTTCTTTGCTTCTGCCTTTTCTCTGTAAAAGTTTCTCCATGAGCTCCTGTTGATGGATGTTCCTAACCACTGTCCAGTTCGGAATGGATTTTTGCTCAAAGAAGCACTTAAAATGTTTAATTTGTCTCAGTTTCTCATTAAACATTAGACTGAACTGATAGGTGCTGTAAGTGTAAAATGTACACTGAATTTCAAAGTCATACGAATGAGTAAAGATTATTAAATGTTTCATTAGTAGTTTTTATATGGATTACATGTTGATATGATAATATTTTAGATATTTTTTGCCAAAGAAAATATACTATTGAAATCAATTTCCTCTGTTTCTATTTTCTAAAGTGTGGCTACTAGACATTTTTAAATTTTATATTTCACATGTCATATATGACCCACATTTATGTTTGTCATTATACTTCTATTTGATCATGCTAATAGAGATCACCCTTGCAGATTTCTAATTAGACTTATAAAGTACTATGCTTTGGAGGAAGAAATAATTATACTAATACATCAAGGAATTACAACCACCTCATCATTTAAAATCCTGTTTTATGCTTAAAAATGAGGATATGAAATCATTAAACAGATATGTGCTGAAACAAAATGGCACTCTGCAAAAAGCTTTGGACTGTAGACACACTTAACTCTCAAATCTTTCCTGCCACCAATTGTGTCTGAGCTACTAGCTTCTTTTCACAGGCCACTAGGCTTTCTTGTCAGATACTAAGTTTGAGGTCTGCATACTTCCTGAGACTGATATTTTCCTTTTTCAGGCCCTGCCTTCACCTCGCCTTAGATGCCAGGATACAAACCCCTTCCTCCTCCTGGTGGACCTCCCTGACCACTCCTTTTCAGAGTCCCAATCATCTAGGAGCAGAGGAATCTGCAGCTGTCTCAGCCTGTGCCTTACATTGTATGATTTTTACACAAATAATTTAAATACCTTGGGTTAGGTTCTCTGCACTAATACATTTGAAACTCTGTGTAATCACAATGTTAGGTTTTGTGCTGGGGTTGCCCTGAATTTTATGACTATATTATATGCATGGGTTTAAATAAATCATATGGAAATTTATCGACGCAATGCAGAAAGCACAGAAGGGCAAGTATTTACGGACTTTTTAAATTTAATTTTTAGTTGATAAAAAGCATTTTCCCCAGCTTTATTGAGATATGAATGACAAATAAAAACCACATCTATTTGAGGTGTGCAATGTGATGTTTTGATATATGTATATGTTGTGACATCATTACCATAATCAAGCTATTAACATATGTATCACTTCACATATTTACCTTTTGTGTGTGTGTGGTAAGGACACATGAGGTTTATCATCTTAGCAAATTTTAGGTATATGATACATCATTGTTATTAACTATAGTCACCATGCTATGCTATACTTGAGGTCTCCAGAACTTATTCTTATAAAACTGAAAGTTTATGCCTGTTAACCAACATTTCCGCATTTCCTCCAGCTCCTGTCCCCTGGTAACCACCTTTCTACTGGTTCTGTTAGGTCAGCTACATGTAAGTGGGAGATCATGCTTATTTGGGGGGCTTATTTTACTCAATACCCTCAAAGTCCATCCACATTGTTACCAATGGCAGATTTCCTTTTTTTAAAGGTTGAATAATATTCCACTTGATAGTTACATCACATTTCCCTATTTATTCTTAAGGGACACTTAGGTTGCTTCCATGTCTTTGTTATGGATTTCTTTTTTTAAAGGGAAATGTTTTTAAGTTAATACAAATTGGCAATAAATTTCATTAGTAGTAATAATATTAAAAAACCTGTATGCATCCCTGTATGGCCCCGGAAGATGGCTGGTTAGCCAGAGACGGGTAAGATTCCTCAAGGGAGGAACAACCTAAGACAGGCACAGTCACAGGGGGGCCATCAGGTGAGAAATTGGGGGTCAACAGAGGTGAGGCTTAGAACCCCAACCCCCTTTTTTGAGAGAAATCTTCTGCATCCGTGGGTGTTTTATTGCCCTTGTCTAGCTTGGATTAACACATACTCTACAGGCACACACCTGATCATCTACATTTGCTCTCTTACAACACTAAACTATGCTTTCTATCTTTATCTTGCATCTACCTACCACTTCAGCATTTTATTTTAAAAAAATAAGGTAGAAATGTGGGATTCACATATAAATCAAGTATAAAAATCAAATGAATAATCATATCTGACTTGATTGTTTATAGTTCATGATGTGTGATCAAAACCGAAAGTTTCTGTGACATGACTGCCCTTGCCCTGTTCACCATGTCAGATCTTATTCACTATGTAAGAACTTGTTCACCATGTAAGAACTTATTCATTATGCTTCAGAAGATTGGAGACTGTTTAGAGTTAGGCTTAGGGTTGATTAATGATTGTGCATTGAGTCCCCTATACAGAATTTTATTGTTGTAAACAACCATTTGATCAATAAATATGAGAGGTGCCCTCTCAAAAATTTAAAAAAAAAAACCTATATGCAACATTCCCTGACACTGCCTGTCTTCAATTTTTAAAAGGTTATTTTCTATTCAACAGGACTGCTTGAAACAGAGGTATGTGTTTTCCATTTTTTGAGAGAATCAAAAATGCAACTCTTTATTAAGGAATTTTAACTTAGGTAACATAGGCAAATATTGAACCAATTTTTAATACTATAAACATTACTACTTAATAACACATAAACACTAATATTCTTGTTCACTAATCTGTATCTAGTCATTCTGATTTCAGCTTGGAGACAAGGTTCTTCACCAGGTGTTTGCTTTGGGCTTGTTTATTCCATAAAAATTAGGTTTTTTTAAATCCCTCAGTTGATCTAATTAACATTCCTTGACTCTGAAAAAGTTAAGACTTTAGATTTTCTAAGTATTCCTGAGAGGGCCAGGCTAAAGTCATAGCATCACCAAAGTGGAATTTTTACCAAAGAAATGATGGAATTTAGGAGCAAGAATTAGCTTTTGGTATCATATTGTCCAGCTCCTCTTTTGCAGATTAGGAAACTGAATCCAAAAATGTTAAATGATTTGTCAAGTCCATAGGGCTGGTCTTGAGGGAACCAAATTTAGGTTCTTGACCCTTTGTTCAATATTTTCTGTTTTGGTTTGACTTTTTAATCTACCCTATACTATTTCCTCTCTCCAGTGTGGTAGGAGTAAGTAGCAAGGAAGAATCATTTAAATGTTTTTGTCTTAATGCAAAATAAGGGGTTTTCTAATTTCTTCCTTGTAAATAAACAGCACTTTTATTTGTATTTGATACCTTTAAACATGAGCTAAATGAAACTTAAGTTTGCCGAGAGTAATTCTGTATAAAACCATAGCTTCTATTACAAATTGCCTGTTTTAGCAAATTTACTTAATTCCTACAGAATTAGCAGGGAATATGTCTAATACCTCTGAAATGTCAGAACAAGAAAAATGTGACATTTCATGCTACACAAATGGCCACAATAGGATAAAAATAATTATTTTTATGACATTCCTTTGGACTTAGTGGAGGGTGAAAGGAATGAATTCAAGGTTGCACACAGGAAGTGACAGTTTTGAGCCAAGATGGTGAACTGCACTTGAGAAAAAACCTAATGTCCTTTCCCATTCTGTTCCAGACAGATTCTAAACAGGATTCTTTGCTGCCCTCTAGAGGTTTTAAGAGCCATTTAGTGAGGACGGCAAAAAGAGAAACATAATTAGGCATAAGCAGACTAGTTATTTTTTCCCCTTTAAGAATTCTGCACCCATTTACAATGTGGGGTTCTTTTTCCCACACCAAAAATCAATTATCAGTACACCAGTTGGGTGTCTTACGATTCAACTACATCTGACACTATGCACCTGGAGATAGAATCAGGGTCCACAGGACTCAGTCCTGCAAGACTGCAGCCCACCTCATTGGCTGATTTCAAGTCCAGGATGTCACCTGTGCTTCTGACTTAAGATTCCCACACTGCCGATTTGGGGTCTATTAATTTGCTAGAATGTCATATAAACTCAGAGAAACATTTTACTTACTAGATCACCAGTTTATTATAAAAGGATATAGGAATAGCCAGATGTAAGAGATGAATAGGACAAGGTGTGGGGGGAGGTGAGATTTCCACATTCTCTCCCAGTGCACCACTCTCCCTCTGTCTCCGCACGTGCACCAGTCCAGAAGCTCCCCAAACCCTGTCATTTGGGATTCTTCGGTGGCTCCGTTACAAAGCTGTAATTGATTAAGGGCCATTGGTGATTGGTCCCAACTCCATCTCCAGAAGTCTGAGGTCAGGAGTGGGTCTCAAAGTCCCAGTCCTTCAGTCATAGGGTTTGCTCATCAGGCAAGCAGCCCCCATCCTTGGGTATTTCCCAAAGATACTTCATTAACCTAACAAAAGACACCTTTGTCACTCAGGGAATTCCAAGGGTTTTAGGAGCTCTGTGCCAGAAGTGGGGATAAAGATCGAATATATATTATTATAAATCACAACGTCACACCTTTCAATGACAAAGAAAACAGAACATGTCATTTGGTGAGCCATCACACATTTAAAGCAAATTAAATGATGTATTAATTCTGAAATGTATTTGTATGTGTGTGTATGAGTGTGTGCGTGTAGAAACAGTATTCTACTGCAAAAGTTTAAAAACATGTATATGTATCTTCAAACTGACAAACTGTTATCCTTTCATAACATTTGGTTCTAATTTGTTCAGTAGTCTGCAAAGTTAAAATGCATTCAGTGGTTTTCCTTGTTGACCCACTAGTCTTCTCAAGACTTGTGCTGTCCATGAATTAGCTTTAACAGTATGTTTCTGAGGATTCACATATCTGCATTTCTTAGATTATCTTTCTAATATTTCTGAAAGGGCAAGCCTATATTTCTGCTTAAAGCCAGTAACACAATGTTTGGAAACTCAAAACTAGGCTGGCCCAACTTGAAACAAAATAATGGTCTATTCTCTTTACACACATATTGTCACCTGGAGAGAATAATTATATCTTTTAGATACATTCACAAGAATTTCAAGCTCATTTATACATCTAGTACTATTCTTACTATCTTTTCTCCTAAACGCAGTTACTCTTCTCTGTCCTCCATCCAATGTAACAGTACCATCATTACCCACCAATCAGAGCAGAGCCCCAGGCTCCTACCTTCTCATCTCCTCGAGCTCTGATGCACTTTGAACTTTGATCTCTCCTCAGTCTTCTGTCCTTTCATCACTTTAAAGCAGGCTCATACACAAACCATGTGTGGCCCTAAATTCCCTTCTCAGTCCAGGTTCTTCTCACTTTCAATCAGCCCCTACACCAATGACACCACGATTTCCTCCAAGCACATATTGACTGTCACTTTATAAAGTATTTTTGTCTCATCTCTTTTTTCAATCTCATTTCTTACTCCCTTCATATCTGGTTTCTAGCCCCATCACTTGAAAAGACTGCTTTCTTGATTCTTTAGTCAACAAATCATTAATGCCCATTTTGTGGCAGGTTCAAGGGATAAATCTAGAGAAAATGGAACCCTTCAGCCTTAAGAAACCCAAAGCCTAGTAAGGAAGCTGATATATAAGCAGATAATGTGCTCACCGGCGTAAGTATGTGGAACAGTGAGGTAAGGAAGAACTACATTTGCCTGGGAAATGTGCAATGAGACGATACTGAACTGAGTCCCAGAGAGAATAGGAAGAGTCTGCCAGCAGAGTAAGGAAGGGTACAGGGCATTTCAGAGCAGAGTAAAATTCCACGGGTAGGAATTAACAGATGAGGTTCGTAAAGGTGACAGTTTTGTACGCCTTACTGAGATGTGGAGACAATGAATGCCAGGTTAAGTGATTTTAGGCAGGAAAATAATTTGGATTTGTGAAACATCACTCAGTCAGGAATCAAGGAGCGTGGAATGGAGAGGGGAAACATGGGAAGTAGAAAAATTTATAAGGAGTAATCTTATAATTGTTCAGGTTAGAGATGGTGAGTGCCTGAAGTAGAATAGATTTTTTAAAATAGTCAAGATGTAAAAACCAGAAGTAAGCTCTTCACATGTAGGGGTGCTTTGTTCTTTGATGCATCTCAAACACCGAGAACAGTGCCTGCCACAAGTAGATGTTTGATAAATATATGATGGATTCTGGAACTCTACAGTGCCACAGTAGTTTTTTAATCTTCATGAATCTCCTGTAAAACAGGCATGACAAATAAAATTGCAAGCTGAAAACCCACAGATGAGATGCCTAAACCAAAACTAAAATCATTTAATTGTTATTTTATACATACCTCAAATCTATAGATTGGGAACTGCTGAGAGCTAAAATCATCGGGTGGTACAGCTATCTATGTAGGAAGAAATAGTGCTGAGAACTAATGGTGCTGATAACAGGAGAATCCAGACACCACAAACACATACCAGAAAGCTCAGTGGACCAATGTGAGTCTGTGGCAACCAAAACCGGGACATCATTCTATAGAAAAAGCAGTACAGAAAGCAGTTGAGTCTGTGTAAGGAGACTAGAGTGAAGTCTGAAGACGATAGGTCTATGATATCTGGAAATAACCAACAAGTTCTCCTTTCCAGGATAAATACCTAACCATAAAATAAGTTGCTAGGAATAGAATCTATACTGATCAGGACACAACAACTAGAAAAAAAAAAGAAATTAAAAACACATGATTAAACAAATCTTGGAATAAAAGAATACCTAGTAAAATCAGAGTATTCCTAAAAAAGTGGTAGCTAAAATATGATATATCAAAATGTTTTCAAATGCTTTTATCAGAGGGAATTTTGTAATATTCAATTCTTAAAATAAGCATATAACTCAAAAAGATGGACAAAGAAAAACTAAATTAGAAAAGAAGAAAGGAAAAATAATAATTAAAACAGAAATGAAAAAGTTGGAAAATAGAAAATAGTTAAACTAATTAACCAACCCAGGAACCAGTTCTATTGAAACATGAAATGACGAATCAGCAGGTTTAAGCTAAAAACGGGAAAACACTGGGGGGAAATCTTCAAAAGTGAGAAAAATTTTTGTATGTTATACAGGTTTGTATTGTGTGTCTATTAAATACATTTAAAAATCTGAATGAAATGGATAATTTTCTTTTTAAAAAAGCTTACTAATGTTAACTCTAATAAAGTTAAAAAGTCTAAAGAGATAATTACCAAGAAATTATATAGAAGAAACATAGAAAGAAGAAATATAGAAAATAATTAAAGAGCTTTTACACACACACACACACACACACAAATCTAATCCAGACAATTTCATAGGGACTTTTTTTCCAAACTTTTAAAGATCAGATAATGAAAATGTTAACCTATTCCAGAAAAATTTTAGGCAAATGTTAGACATCAAAATATATAAAACTACAGACTAGTCTTTCTCATAAAAAAGAATGCAAAAATCTTACGTGAGATGTTAACAGACAAAATACAATAGCTTATTAAAAAATAAAACATACTCTTAGGTTAGGATGTTGATGAAATAAATCATACAAAGTGGAGAAATTAAATTTTGCACAAAGCTGCAACAGCTATTACCATGATTATTAATAGTAATAGATTCAACAACTGAGAACATTAAAGGAAATGAGGGAGGAATCTTGAGGAACATCAACACTTAAGAAGCTGGTAGAGAACAAAGTTGGGGGACTCCTATTTCTCAATTTCAAAACTTCCTACAAAGCTACATAAACCAGACTATGCAGTAGTATCAAAAGACTGGATTTAAATCAATGGAAGATAATTGAAAGCAGAATTTATGGTTAACTGATTTTCAAGAAGGGTGCTAAGACAATTCAATGAGTGATGAATAGTCTCTTCACAAACAATGCTAGGACAACTGGACATCTGCAAGCAGAAGAATGAATTTGGACCCGTAGGGCCACCATATATAAAGACTAACTCAAAACACATCAAATACCTAAATGTAAGAGCCTAAAAACTATAAAACATTAAGTGTAAATATTTGTCACATTGGATTAGGCAATGGTTTCTTAGATATGATATCTGAAACATAAGCAGCAAAAGAAAAAATAGAGAAATTGGGACTTCATCAAAATTAAAAACCTTTGAGTTTCAAAGTAAACTACCAAGAAAGTCAAACAAAAAAACACATAGATGAGGTGAAAGTATTTGCAAATTGTTTATCTGATGAGTCTAGTATCCAGAATTTAAGAACTCTTACAACTGCACAATTAAAAATTAAATAAACAAATTGAAAATGGGTGAAATATGACTAGGCATTTCTCCAAAGAAGACATATAACTGCCCAGTCATTGCATGAAAAGATGTTTAATGTAATTAGTCATTAGGGAAATACAAATCAAAACCACAATGAGGTGCTACTTCATACCCACCAGGATGGCTACTTTCAGGAAAGATGGACATATAATATCAAGTACTGGCAAGGATGTTGAAAAATCACCACCTTCACACATTGCTGGTAAAAAAGGAAAATGGTGCAACCACTTGGGAAAACAGTTCAGCAGTGCCTCCCAAAGTGAAACAAAGAGTTCCATAGGACGCAGAAGTTGAACTTTAAGCTATACATGCAAGAGAAGTGAAAACATATATGCATACAAAATCTTGCCAGGGATGCCCATAGCAGCATTATTCATACAGCCAAAAAGTAGAAACAACCCAAATTCTATCAATTTATAAATGGATAAACAAAACATGGTAAATGTACATAAAAAGTATTATTTAGCCATAACAAGTAATGAAATACTGACTAAATGCTACCACATGGATGAACTCTGAAAACATTATGCTAAGTGAAAGAAGCCGGATAGAAAGACCACATATTGTATGATTTCATTTATATGAAATGCCTAAAATAGGCAAACCCTCAGACAGAAACTAGGTTAGTGGTTTCCAGGGCCTGAGGGAAGCAGTTAATTGGGAGTGACTGTTAATGGTTACAGGGTGTCTTTTTGGGGTAATGAAAATATTCTGGGATTAGTAGTAGCAGTGGGTGTATGTCTGTTCCCTGTACAATTCCTTTAAATTTTCTTTATGTTTTAAAATTCTTACAAAAAGTGTTGAGAAATAATTTCACAGAAACAATTACAAGAGAATAAAAACAAACCCACAAAGTAGTCATCAGCACCAATGTAACAGAGAGACTGATTAGTGCTCACTGCATTTAGAAATTAGCAAAATAACTTTAGGCAAAGCAAATGCCATGAACAAAACATATCCTGCATGTGAGGATTAAATAAACTAGAGACAAGAAGCATAGGCCACTAGAAGAGACGCCAATCTTTACTTCCATTGCAGTAATTCATCTTTGAACTAGACCATCAAAAAACCCAACTGCCTCCTCCTATTTCCACCCCATCCAGTCCTCTTGTCTCTCTTTTTCTAAGTATTTATTCTGTATCTTGAGAATGGTTTATCACTACAAATACCACATATTTTGACTTTTTTATACATGTTTTTCACCCCGAAAAGACAGTCAGTTGACTGATGTCATTTCATATTGACCTGAGCATCCACCCCCTCCAGGTCTAGTCTTGCTTCTGGCACTTTGTTGATACTAAAGAAAAACAGCATTTGAGAATATGCCCATCTAACATGGGCCATTCAACTTTGTAACACCTGTGACTCAAAGTCAGTTTAACGCTTCTGACAGGTAAGACTATAAAATGTATTCACAAAAATAACATTAATAACAATGACCAATAAAAACATTAATAACATTTTTATTGAAATAAAAATTTGTCTAGAGACAAGTGGAAACAATAATTTATTGCAGATTCTCTTCTACATTAACATGGATCATTTATACATATATATCAATGTGCTGATATGAAATACTAAATTTAAAGACAAACATTTTTACACAAAAGTAGTTGCACTGTATTTTATAAAGATAAGATATTAATAAATTATCAGAGATATTTAAGAACAACAGGACAATCATTCCTATAGAAATGCATTCTACGTAAAATTAAAGTAACTTTTCTGAACATGATACCCTGGATATAATCACATTCTCCTAAGCTAAGAAAAAGCAGCTAATTTCTGGAAATAAAAGGCCAGGAATGGCTCTGACTAATGGGAGCATTCCAGCAGGGTTTCCAGCTTTATTCTTGGATGTGGTCAGAGCCTCCAACATTTATCCCAAGCTAATGTGACAGCTCATAGTGAACCAACACAGCTCTCTGTAACAGCTGTGTGTGGTTAATGATATTTGGCACAAGGAATACAATACAAATGATAGCATTTTAGAGGAACTGTAGTTGTCCCATGATTTGAATAAGCAACCAAATGTTTCAATAACAGAAAAGTATATTGCATATTTCTGAAAGGAAATGAGCATAATCCGAAATAGTCCCTATCTTCTTAGCATGGTCTATTAATACTTACTTTGGGAGTCGGAAAATAAATTGCATTTTTTCCCTAAAACTCAGAGTTCATTCCTTTAGAAAATGATACACACCAACATGGTATAAACTTTGTTATATGTTATAATCATTAAAATACTCATATATATATATATATATATATATATATATATATATATATATATATTATATATATACCTATGGAGCAATAAACAGATTTGGTAAACCATGGCATACCTATGCATGGCCAAATACTGTTCAGTTTCATTTAATTAAATTCAACAAATATTGATTGGGTGCCTACTACTTGCAAATTACCACGTTAGGTAATGCTTGTAGCAGATTTTAAGACAAATGAAGCGCATATCATCCACATCTAAAACCAAACTTCAGATAATACATCACACTTTGAAACTAATTGGAAGCAGAGCCAAAGTTGAATAATGAATCAAGAAAGGTACACCCAGAGAAAGGCTTGGGCTAACCGAAAAGGACAAAGCAAAACCTATATCCATAGGGAGTAACTGCTCCCTGGTGTGACCTGTGTCAGGGGCGCCCTGCTGTCCTCCTCATCCCACAGGCCGAGATTCAGCTCTCGTCCTGCTTGGTTTCCTTCAGAAAGTGGGATAAACAGGGGATTAATTGTCACTAATATTAAAGCTTGCAGTACCCCTTAAAACATCTTTATTTTTATGAAAGTATGAGCTGCATTTACTTCTACAGTTTTTCTAAGTCATTTTGTGACCATAATCCGGGAAAAAACAGGGCCACCCAACTAAGATGTGCAACATTGGAGCTATAGTTTAATTTATCAGTAAGTATGCCAACACCACGAGTAAATTTTTTAAAGTAAGAACAGCAGAAAGAAGATTAAGATACATTTTCTGAAACGTCATCCCATTCCTTTTAGGACTTACGCACTAAAAGCATTTTTTAGAGAATGTATATAAACAGAAAAAGAAATATGATCACATAGTCTCACCACTGCAACAAACCAGTACATCAACAGGGGAACAAAGGATGAGACCTGCTTCTGACACAGCACAGCATGAGCAGGGAAAGGCTGGTTCTGACCCCGGTGTGCCCCAGGGCCGAGGTCCAACTCTGGCACATGGCTTCGGGCTGAGAACAAGCCTATGCTGGTATGAGCCTAAAGCTTCCCTATAAAATCACTGAAATTCTGGAAAATTATGAATTCCTCTTCTCTCTAGGAAAATACGGGAGGGACTAGGATGTCAAAAGGTCTCCAAATACTCCACAGGGAGCTGGCTTGGCCCTTAGAAGGATCTGAAGCTTCGTGGTGAAGCCTCTGTGAACTGCACGCCTGACTTGGCCATGACGGTGATCTCACAACAGCTTAGGGAGCTGAGGGAAGAGACGAGGGGCTCCCGCACAGCCCACTCACCTCAGTCGTTTCTGAACCAGATCACAGAGGAACAGAAACATGTCTTCTTCATCTAGTGTTTTTGGTTTTCATTTCATTAGAGGACAAAAGCTGGTAACCATTAAATATCCCCTAAGTGTTTATTGTTCTAACCGGCTCATTAGTGTTTCAGTATTTCCGCTGCTTTACTTAAGAGTTCATTTCTATAAGCAGGAATTCTTTTCAAATGAAACATACTTTCAGCAATTATGATGTCACTCCCTATATTTATACTCTGTCTTAAAAAAAAGGGAATTATGCTCTGATGCGTCATACCTCGGTTCCTGTGTTCCTCCTGGACAGAAACCAAACTTGCATCGGCTCTTTTTTGCCCTTCATGGACACTGGGCCTCTGTGTTCCAGATGGAATTGTGGATCTGAATTTTCTGGTGTCATAAGACATCTAAAAGGCAGGGGACAGGGAACAGGAAGAGGGGTATGGAGTATGGTTGCACGGAGAAAGGGACATGTACCAAAGGTATAAATCAAGACAGTGAGTATTTAAAGGTAACTCAAGGTTTTAGTAGCAATAATTATCTCTGGAATTCCTAAGAAGGTATGGAATCACTAAAAGTGGAAATAATGACATGACATTCTCAAAAAAAACCCAACAATCCTTAAAGTAGAGGCGATACTGCTTAAAGGTAACATCATCACTAGGAGAGTAATACCACACGCAAAGGGACATTTTTCTTGCAAATCAGTAAATACCAAGACGTGTTCTCTTACCTGTACGTATATTCAGACACATTTATTTTTCCCTTTTCTCCTGTGGTTTCTGTTCTGCTTGTGAGGTTGACAGTATTTCCAAAAAGACAATATCGAGGCATCCTCTGTCCTATGACACCAGTAACTACCTCTCCAGTGTGTATCCCTATTGTGATCTGCAGAAATCAAAGCTTTGTTTCAATAACTTCAATCACTAACACGCTAATTTGTGCTTACTTTATTTTGTATAAAAATGTAGTTATCATATAAAACATCATAAGAATTCTCTAGAAGAACTCCAAGTATATTACAGAAAAAATAAAAAACCTTGGAAAATCTGTCCTCCAAGAGAAACATTCTTTTTCTAAAGTCTGAAGACTTCGAAGATGTGAATCTGGCAACTTAGATGAGATTGGAGAGACAGGAAAGAGACTGTAAAAAATAAATCAAAAGGGATAGGAGGTTTTATCTCATCTTCACAGCTTCAGTACAGAGAACAGACTAGGTAATTTCAAACAGGTGGACCGATTTCCCATCCTTATGAAAAAAACAATACAGTGAGTCAATAAAATATTACAGCCTGTGTTGTCAAGATGTCCTTCTTTGTACATAATTAATGATTTCCTGGTCAAGAAAATGAATCAGTTTTGTCCACAAAGGTCTACAACTGCTATTACAATATCTATTTTATTTACTAACCTGAACAGATTCACCATCTACTTGAACCTGGCCAGCAATTTCCATCATGTCCAAGGCCAGGTGGCAAATGGATCGTGCATGGTGGACACACGGCTCTGGTAAGCCACTCACCGTCATGTACTTATCACCAACAGTCTCCACCTAACAGAGCACAGACATTTAGATGTTTGTTAGTTGGCATAAACATGATTGTTTCATTGGACACCCTTATATGAAAAGTGCTTTTCCAAGGCTATTAGTAACTTTAAGCTTTTTTCCCCTTTGATTCTCTTTAAATCCGAATACGTTCAACTCCAACAGAGGCAACCTTCTAATTATTTGATATGTACATGGCACTTTAGGGCTTTGATCAGATGCAGGCGCAGACACGGCATTATTTTTCTTACAGCAGTTCCTGGTGTCTCACCTGGACACCCATATAACTCAGTAAAACAATTCACTACCTTGTTTCCCCCTAAAACAGTGATGGTCTGATGGCATGTTCAATGATTTATTATGCAGTTCAATGATTTATTATGATCACTAACATTTATTGTATGATATGCTCACCAAGTGTTACATTGTACCTTAGAAAATGAATATAAAATGGTCCTTGTGGCACTTATACTGCTCCAGTTACCTAAGAGATGGTGTAGATTAACATTCTTGCCTTTATGAAGCAATATTCCACTGACTGCATTTTTTCCAGTACTACATGCATTTCTAATTGAAACAAGTGGCAGAAATGCCTTATAAATGTTTCTCTTCTAGTTGATATTATCTAAAGCAAATCTGAGTCTGCAGTAACCTTCTCATGGCCTAGGACTTCCTTACCGTGCAGTGCATTTATATTCGTAAAGATGTCTCCTGCAAAGCACTAAAATGAATGTTATGTTTATGTTACATGCAGCTAACAACCTGTTCAGACTTACTGATGTAAATGCAAATATGCTGCTGAACATTTCATTTTAGCTAGAGAATGATCTGCTCCATTTGTTTCAGTTACAAGGAATAGTAAGGTTTAAAACCAGATTATTGAAGAAAATGGTAAATAGTGGATACATGAGGCTGAGTGTCCCAAGGCTGCAGGACTATAGCCAGGGAGCTGGGATCGCAATGCCTCTGGAAGTCAGGATCTGAAAATTCAGACTGAATAGAACTGCGTGAGGATAAGATCTGAACTTGCCTTGTAAACAAACGGATTTTTCCGGGAATCAGTCAGTGTGTCAAATCTGGTGTAGAGGTCATTGAGAAGGTTGACGATCTTCATGGCCCCCTCTCCGGATGCGTGCTTGCTGCAGAAAGCGTTGAAGCCTACAATACCACTGAAGAGGATGGTCACGTTGTCGTATCTCTTGGCAGGCACTGGACGCTTGTGTCTCAGCTCATTGGCCACAGATGGAGGAAGAACAGAATATAACAACCTGTTCAGCGGGATCAGGAAAAAAAAACCGTAGTAAGAAGTGCTGGGAAAAGCTTTTGTGCTTCCCCTGCCCCCTTCAGAGAGCTTCAATGTCGCTGGCACTGTAAAGACGTGGATTCTAATAAGACACCCCTTATTAACCATGTTTGTAAGTATAGACAATGTAAATAATTTGTTTTAATCATATACAACATCCCCAAATCCAAACCAATTCAAACCAAGTCAAAATATGCCAAACAGACAAAACAAGACCGGCAACGGCAAGTCGGAGCTGTCCTTTGTAGTCCTGCATTCTGACACTGCCATGGTGAGTGGCAGCAGAAAGCTGTCATCACCAGCACTTAAAACACTGTATGTGTAGCACAATACCAGGAGCACATATCTCTCGGGAATAAGACCTTAATCTTGACTTTGTAAAGAAATATTAAAAGAAGCTGATTTCTCTCCAGTCTCAGCATGCCTTACTCTTCTGTGGAAGGAATCCAATAAAATGGGTGGAAATTGGTCTAGACAAGAAAGGTTTTATTTCTGTAGGCTACACTGAGACAGTGGCCATAGGGATGGTTCTGAGGGGACGGGTGTGGCAAGCACAACAGAGGAGGGGTGACAGGCTCATGGGGGGAGAATCAGAAACGTGGCAGACTTTTCTCCCCACTGTCCAAAGACGCCGCCAGTCTTCCTTGCTGTGTTCACCAGATCACAGAGGCTGCCGGCCACTCCCCTCGTCCTAGCCAGATCTCTACAAAAGACTTAACGATGCCATTTGGGATGGATGTCCTCAAAGCTTTGTGTAGGCATCTTTCGCATTACTGCACAGACACTGCTGGGAACATCCGTTACTGTCAGGCAACGACTTCCAGGCCATCTTCCAAGTTGCCTGGCTGGGGACATCTCTTTCCCATTACAGGCAGCACTGGAGCTCAGCCCAGATTCCAGCCCACCTGAAGAATCTCCTCCCTCCACGGGCTCTTGGCATGAGGACTCAGAATAGCCAATGATGCCACCTTCCCTTTTTCTTTTGTAGAGCGAGAGCGCATGCTGGCTAAGTTAAATGTGCAAAATGGAGCTAAGGGCTCATTATTTTTCCTAGTTTTAGTAGAATTTCTCCAGTCTTTTATTTGTAACTTTTGAACACAGACCATTTTATAAAATATTTTTAAGCTATATTTGCATATTAAACATGAACAGCAGAACTCACTTTCAAAGAAAATGAATACTAAATGGTTTATAATTAAATCACCTTGTAAACCAAATAATCTACAAAATATGAAACCTAGGTTTCCTTATATAACAGCCAAAGCAAGGTACTGAGTAACTCAAACTTATAAACCCCTATCACTTTGAACTTTAGTCCTAAGTACTATCCTACAAGCTCTGTTAAAATGAATTATTTTTCATGGATTAAGATATACCACATACTATTAAAAACATAGTTTGAGTTGTTATGAATTTGAGCTGCCTGCTCCATATACTTTCTGAAATGTGAAAAATATCTGGATAGCTTAGAATCACGAGGAAAGTGGAGTGTTCTTAAAGAAACTAAACACAGCTTTCAGCTTCGTTATATGTTATATGAAGGCCAAGAATCTCCTCCTTCACTTGTCTTAAGAAGCTATGGATAAACACAGACATTTAAATGGCATTGTTGATTTTATCCATGCTATTAATAAATAATTCAAGATGTGTTTCTGTGTGGACACAGCATCCACCTGGGCAACTACACATGTATCAGTGCAAGAAAAGTATAGAAAGTGATGCTATTACGAGTGTCCTGAGCGTTCAAGTAGTGAAATAATTCTTAGGGGAGTAAGGAAATTCAATTCAATTCTCCAACAAGATAGTTTGTATAAACGTTACAAATGAACACAAAAGACCTGGGGTAAAATCTTTTATGAATGTTACTTATTTAGTGCTTTTCATTAATATATGCAAGCCAGGCCAAGTGGTATACAGGATGTGAATTTGTTTAAACAAATTTAACAAGTATGAAAACAAAGTATTATCTTTAATGTTACTTCCTCAATATTTCATAATTTAATCCACTATCCATAGAAAAACAATAGTTTTACATTTTGATGTTTGTTAACACATATCATTACAGATGACATTACAATCTGTCAGATTCCTATTTGCCAAACCCTAAATAATTCAGAGTCCAAAACAAAGAAATCTTTTAAAATGCAATGGCCAATTCTAAGCTGAGTGTGATCCTCAGCCCCTGGCCAGCCCCCATCACATAGAGGATGCTCAGTGCATCTCTCCTAGGAAGGAAGGAATAAACGGATGGTTGGAGTTTAAATACACACTTGAATTATTCTAACAGTTGTCAGAGAAATGTCTTGGCATATTTTCTTTCAAGCTGGTTTGTAAAAATTGAAACCCTATTCCCAACTACCATTAAGACTGATTTATTTCTGTGTGCAGAACTTCTTTTTAAATGATGTGGAAGATTTTATTTACTGCTTCAGGGCTGCAATAGGTTTGCTGCCTTTTTAGCCTGGTTCCCAATCCTAACTACAGTAGAGTCACAGTATCCCTTGCCTTTCCTTAACCACAGAGTTAGCATTCTTACGTATCCGTCTTTTTCTTTTCATCTTCCAGAGCTCTTAAGGTGAGCTGCAGCCTGTCTGTGAGGATTTCCAGTTCTTGGGTCAGTTTGTACTCCTCTCTGAATTGTTCTCCCAAAAGAACGAGATCCCGCGTGGCATCGTGCAGAGGGATGTCACTCAGATACAGCCCTCTCCTTGTCAGGTCATCCAGGTTCATCACACTGTTAGGCAGAGAAATGAGTGACATCAGGCTCTCCTTGTCCACGTGACAACACCGGCACTGGTGTCCTCGAGGAGGATCACCTGCCCTCTCCTAAAAACGCTCAGGCTACAGACAAAAACTTGAGTATTGCATGAAGAACAGGATTTCTTACTTTTAGATACCTAAAAATCTGTCAAAGAACAGTGAACTGGAAATGCATTTTTGCAAATGGCACAATTTAGGCCATCAGCCTAAATTGAAGGATACTGCAGAAATTGCCCTTTGAAATCTGCTCCAGTATTTAGTGCAAGGTTGTTATTTATTGTTATTACATTTTCCCTCATTAGCAAGAGATGAAGAAAAATTTGTCTTCACTCTCTTGACTAGGGATAATAGTGCTTCTTTTGAGAAACTAGCTCATTTTTGCCTTATGGATTTTTTTGCTTTTATAACTGGTTGCTTTTCCCTTTTAGATACAATGATTGAAAGTTTACAAACAGATTTATGAACCATCTTCAACATGTATTTTACGTATTTATGACTTTCTGACATGCATTTTATGTGCTATTCTTAATTCTGGTTCTAATTTCTTCCATCACTCTTATTTCTTGGACTAACTTTTCTCATTTACTTGAAACATTGTTTAATTGGTCCAGTGAAGATCTGGTATGTGACAAGTTGGCTGCTTTCTAAAAATTTATTCTTTGGTTAAAACGTCTTCATGTTATATTATTGGTTTGAATTCTCTAAATGAAAAGTAATTACTGCTGGGCATGCACAATAATAACTTCTCTAAGATGACATAATTGAGTTTTGATTTTACTGAAAAATTCTGGATTAATAAAACAATCTCTCTGTAATACATTCTCAGCAGAAATGTCCATAAATCAAAGCAAAAAATTAGCATGCCAATATAGAAAAATAAAGTGATCAGAGAGTTTACTGATGAAGCACATGGTCTCTTTACATTTTGTTAAGATAGATCTGTAAGTTAAAGCTCACTTGAGGAACAGACCTATCTGAACGAGGCCCTCCTCTGTTATACAAGACATGCCAATGAGCCAGAGGAAAAAAAGATTATAAGCTCTCAATAAAAATGGTTAAAAATGCTCATAAGAGTTAAAAAAAACTTAAATTATAAGTCTCATTTTCCTAAAAATTTATGATTTTCATGAACTATAAATTTTTTTCTATATTTAAACCTAATCATCCTGGAATTATTTATTTTACAAGTAAAACTTCTTTTAATTTTAATCTCCCCTTTCATTTAATGTTTGCAAAAATCTTTCTACACTCATGGGACAGGTACCACATGACAATCTGTGAATGTGTCACCACATGACCAATTTTTGTATATGATTATTAACAACAGATTTCAAATCTTCTGTTTCTGTTTCCAAAGAAACCTTTATTTCCAAAGGCAGAAATGTGAGAAGCTGTCATTCTATTGAAGCTCAACTTGGAAAGAGAAAGAAAAAAAGGAGAACTTATGGGCAGCAAATGATGAAGATACAGTTAGAATGATATAGGTTATTAATAAAAAAAACATAGAGTTTATATGCCCAAGATTTTGTCTCTTATTTTCATGATATATATTCTCAGGAAAAATATGATCACTAGTGTTATATAGTCTTTAACACTGTATTATTATTAAAAGAAGTTGTTACAAAGTTCATTAGATTTTTCAGATATTTTAAAGCAGTATCTTTAAAGTAAAAGTAATCATGGCAGACTTCAAATTTTTAGACAATAAGCTCACCAAACGATGCTTTCTTGAGAGTGTTACTGAGTAATATGCATAAATTTTGGTTATAGAAAGTTGTAAATACACAAACTATCACATAAAACAAGTTCCACAATTATCTTTTTTCTCCTGCTCTAGAGTAAACTTAGATGTATTTTTCTTATTCTCCATTGTCATCCATCTTTTAGTTAAATACTTTGTCAAATTAGGAAAACACCAAACTACAGTTTTACTTCCCTCTGATGTTTATTACAGATAGAATGATTTACATAAATTTCAATTTAATAGTATATTTTGAACAGTGTATCCCAATTAAAGTAGCTAAGTATTTTCAATATAAAACAGTTCAAATCCAGAAAGAACTGGAAAAGTAATTTCTTAGTGCCGAATATGCCCATGTATTTACTCCACCATATTAAATGCTTTACAGAATTTCTTTTCTACATGACACCTCTTTGGAAGACACAAAGCTATAGAATTAGCTCTTAGGAGATTACGTGTCCCGGGTTCAAACAGCATAAACATTTAGCAAATTGATTAAGACATGGCAACTAAAACAGAATACATGATTTCTTTTGAGTTTATTATAAATGGTAGATTAAATGATCCTTGTTACAGAGAAGTGTATACCAAGGGTTATAAAATCTAATTACACTTCAGAATAGGTAGGCATAATTGAACAAAGTGTTATTAAATTCCTTTGTTAGCTAAAGATGGGTACTTATAGCCATTATAATTAATCTAAAAATCATTACCTTGGTGAACACAGAAAAAGTATGCTATCTGCTTCAGGTAAGTAGATCATCTGACCCTTGAGACGTAAGCAGCTGATCTCAGTCCCAGTCAGTTCATCTTCACATTCCAATTTCTCTACATCCAACAATCCTTCCTTGAAAAGGCAAGACATAACCATTAACAGTGCCTCTCTCCCTGCCTAAGAATTAAGCAAAAAGAAGAACACACACACCTCATTTCCCACCACCATAAGGGAGAACAGGGCATCAGTTAGAAGAGGAGGGCATCTCACCAGAGTTCTGCCAGGTAATAACAAAAGTGGCTACCTTAAATACTGCAGTAAAGTGAACTGACTATTTCCTTTGAACCCAAAAAGACAGTAGCTGTGCCACTGTTCACATATTTATTCAAAGCTTCTGTGAACCTTATTTCTGGATGTCCCAGTAAGACCACAGCATATTAACACCAGGCTCTTGCAGTGAATAAGTCAAGCCTCTCCACTGCCCACGCCTCTCCATTCACTGCCCACGCCTGCACATACAGAGACACTGGAAGTGGTTATCTCCAAATATGTCAAGTGTGGGTAGGTGAGACCGTTGGGAGGGCAGGAGGAAGGATGAAAGGTATACTCTAGGATCCTTCTGCTTGATCAATCCCAGGAACAGAAACCAGAAGATCTGGGTACTACCTAAATTATCAACTGAATGAATGTTTTATCACTTTTATTTTCCCATAAAAATGGCACCAAGAATAACAGACAATTTAAGGAAGAATAAATCAGTGGCTTGGGGTAAAATTTTAATAAAGTCCTTATCAGTTCTTCTGATTTCTAAAATGGAACATTATAGATGTATGGGGAGTAAAACATGTGGGTTTTATTATGTGAAACTAGGCTGTCCCACAAAGTGTTCTCAAAATTTACTTCTGATTGGCTGGTAAGAGGGCTGAAAATCAGTAATATTGTCTTTGAAATAGGACTCCCTTTGAGGTTTCATTCAGACCTCTCTACACCTTCTTCATATCATAGGTGTTATAATAGCTGTTTTTTTCCTCCAGAACACTTCTCATTTATAACATGCCTTACTTGCTCACACTTAATGAAATAATATCTTGATTACCTTGCTTCTCAATACAAAAACCGTATTGATGTGTGAAAGGATCCCATGGAAACTAATGTCAATATGAGGACGAACCAGAGAGAAGACAGACAAAAGGCTGCAATTCCCAGGCTGGAGCTAACGTGCAGATGAAAAGAATGCTTCATTAGTCAAAATAATTTTTATGAATCAATATTAGGTAAAACAACTCAATAATATTTAAAAATAGAAAATCGTAATTATTTTGTAAGAAAGTTGCCTCAACTATATACTCTGTCTTAACCAAGTCAACTGAATGGTTAAATGGGCATCAAGCAAATTGCATAAACATAAGACCTAATATGGATTCTGATATATGCTCATATAAATAAGAGAAGCATTTTTAAAGAATGCAAATTTATCGAATGCCTATAGCTTATAATGACATTTGAATATCACAACCACCAGCAAACACAGTTTATGAAGAGATGGCCAGTAATAAAAATAAGCAAGTATTGATTGCTTACAATGGACCAAGCATTGGACTAAATGTTCTTCATTAGATCTCTGTCTTCTATAATGATGGGAAGAGGCACGGAGAGGCAAGCAACACACTTAAGGTCTTATGAGGGAGAGCAGAGCTAGCAAGAGAGCCTGGGCTGTACATTTTCCTACTTCCATATTTCCAGGTTTATGAAAGATCCCATTTGGGCTAATCCTAGATTTTTAAATCTCTTTAACTATAAGGAAAAAATACCTCTAGACACATGCCATGTCCAACTCCAAAGTTACTAGATGAGAGATAAGAGTAAGTAGAAAGGATTTAACAACTGGTTCTGAATAATGCAAGTCAAATGTAGGTTCTCAGCATCACCCCTCTGATGCCTTTCCTATGAAACCCATGATAATCTCTATCATTTTTTCTTTTAATGTTTCTTTAAAATTCCCTTCTTCTCCCTGAAAATATCAATGACTGATTTTGAAAGCTGTTTTCAGATAGTAGATATACAGTGAATATTAATTCAATGAATGAATAAATGAAAGATGATTTTTATTAGAAAGATACCCATTTTCTCATTAAAACAAGTTTATAATTTCCCCATAAATTTCCCACTGCCCTGTGATTAAAATAGAAAACAATGAATAGCTGTCCTAGGGACAGTGTGCCTAAATTTAGCTCCTATTTAAACGACTCATGTGATATATGTGCTGCACATTACCTGAAATATAGTCAAAGGATTGAGTGAATGAGTGGCCACAGGTAACAACAGCATCTATATGGCTCTTTGTCTCAGGCCCCCAAAAAGTGTGATGTCATTTTACCTGGGGAAGCACTCGGTATATGGCATTGCCACACTGTGTGACCACCAGGTGCCGGTCAAATATTATGTGAAAAGGAAAAGCTTTGCAGAAAGTATATGGACTGATGCGTGACTCCTGGGTACCATTTTCTTCAAATCTGTCAAGATCTTCATAAAAATCCTCTTCTTTTGACTCTTTTTCTTCAATTAAAAATTGAGTATGATCACATTCTTCGTTTCTTTGTTGAATAACCTGGATAGGAAAGGCGGGAAATGGTGTTAACTGTCTGCATTTCAATTTAGTTAAAATACTTAAATACCTAAGAAACTGGTTATGGGAAACTGCATTTAGAGAGTTAATTTAAAAAAAATGAATTTATGTAAATATTCTACATGTCTAAAATAGAAAACTATTTCTAGACACTGATTTATGAAATTGGAAGGCTGAATAATTATTCACAGTAAAATTGAAAATCTGGTATCTGTCCTCTATTAGCCAATTCAGGCTCTTTGGTGGAAATGGGAGAAAAGCACCCTCCTGTCTTGGTGGCCTCAGCCCCTCACCAGGTACAGTGAATGACCTACAAATTAGACAAAGTGGCACTATTTAATATGATTTAAAAAATGACATTTACAAACAGAGGGAAATGAAATGATAGACATACACATTTAAAATGACATACATGCATTGCCATTTTATTTCCATAAATTGGCAAGTATATAAAACAACACCATACTTAAAGTTTGGGCTGCTCACACGTGTTAGAATGGAACTCTGATATCTAAGATGCACCCATAAAGAAAGAACACTGAAACAGAGAATTTCTTCCTACTTTTCTCAAATTTTGGGCCACTGAAAAACAGATCTTGAGGCTAAACATGCCAAGCTCACAGAAAGCGGCTGGCTGGGAGACGATATGGGTCAGAAATACAGAAAAACACTGGTTCTCTTTATTTTACAGCTACTGTATCAGTACCCTGATATTATCACTCAAAACTAAGAGCGTGTATCATCAATAGCAACACAATTTTCCAATTATAAGACCTGGCTTCTTTTATCAAGTAATCTATTTTTTAAAAAAAGAATAAAACTTTAAGTTCACAAAGTGAGACATTCCAACTGTATTTCAAGAAAAGACAAAAAAGTCTACAAGGAAAAAAATGATCAGTGAAGCAATATCTAATTTCATGTTACCATAGGTTTTTTCTAAGGCCACAGCTTAGCCAGTCACACATCCTCCTGCTTCCCAGCTGGTGCATGTTCACAGGGAATGCAAACTAAATTTCATGTTGCCTTAAGCAACGTATAATTAGAAAAATCTGCTGCCACAAGGAAAAAATACCCTTCATAATGCATTCCAAGGCCAAATATAGAAGACTGCTAGTGTTGTCACTGTTATGGCTTATATATGCTTCTCATGAGGTCCACTATCAGAGATAAAACTAAAGGCAAATGCACAGAGTATCTTCTTCGTGTTCAACATG
This sequence comes from Manis javanica, assembly GCF_040802235.1. NCBI lineage: Eukaryota > Metazoa > Chordata > Mammalia > Pholidota > Manidae > Manis > Manis javanica. Next base: position 192,134,250 of record NC_133158.1, read on the forward strand.
TCATCTGAATTCAGAAGTGTGTCCATCACTGATCATTACCTTCATATCTATTTCAGTGCCATGTATTTGTTGAGCTACCGTTTTGATGATTCCAATGACAATATCCTGAAGTCCTTCTCTCTCCGAATAGTAGTGCAGAATGAGGCCTTTGCCCTTTTCTGCATCAGTGCATCTAAAGGAAGGTGCGCGCATACCTGGGTAGATAGTAGCAAGGTGGTCGTGCAGGGCATCGAGGTTCTGCAACAAAGAGGAAGTGGGATGAAAAAATAATGCTTCCATATTGGCAACTGACTTCAAAAAAGCAAGGCTCAAATCTGAGCTTACTGGACAAATTGGCTGAGCAAACATTCACCCAGCACGTCCTTCCGTTGGTGCACGATGATATCTTTAAGGCAAGAACCACAGAGAACTTGAAACTGAAGTAGTATAATTAAGAAAAACATCTGTGACTATTAATAGTTAATATATATTAAGAAACGATAAACAAGTGGGATGTAAAAAGAATCCTGATGCAGATAAAAGAAACACAGTTGTGGGCTAAAGCAAATATATGCATATTTACAGGTGTCTGGGCAGCTGTAAATGAATAGTATGATAAACAATACGGAATGTCCCAAGTGATCACATATTATCCTCTGTTTAGACTACAACCCAGAAAGTGAATTGTTAATCTAAAAATTATATCAGAGTTATAAGCATAGTAAAATATAAACATATTACTTTGTGAGATAATATTTTAGAAATTAAAGTAGTATAATTCCTTTATACCCATCAGTGGCCTCCAATCAAGGCAGAGCTTTATGGCTGACCTGTGAAATAATTACCTTTGGAACTGAAGTCATAGAAAACTAATAAATTTCCACAAAAATACTTTCCACTCCTGCAGCCTTGTCATTAATGTAGAATATGCCAAATTTCCCACTATCCTGTATTACTCACTAAGATACGAAGCTGACTTGTCCAAAGATCAGCAGAAGGAATGGTGCGAAGTATACTTTTTACTTTGTCCCACATGGCTTTTCAAGTTACAGTTTATAATATGTTCAGTGAGTGTGAGTGTGTGTGTGTGTGTGTGTGTGTGTGTGTGTGTGTTGCACATATTAGGATATACACATAGCACGTGGCGGTGTAGGCATTAATAGTAAGGTGGCTGCAGAATCAAGCCGACTTGGATTTAAATCCTGACACTGTCATTTTGTAGCAATGTAGCCAGTTTTCCCAACTTTTCTAAGATTTGATTTCTTCTAGCAAAATGAGGATAACTTCAGTAATGTATACAAAGCACTTAACATATTCCAGGTGTAGGAGGCAAAAATAATGTGCCCCAAAGACTTCCACACCATAATCCTTTCAGACATGGTACCTCCCATGGCAAAAGAGATTTTGCAGATGTGATTCAGGTTATCCATGTTGAGTTCAATTGCCAACTCCAAGATTATGCTGGATTTCCCAAAGAGCCCCACAAATCGTATGAGTGACTGCGCCCTTCAAACCCAAGAACCTTGCCTGGCTATAGTGAGAGAGAGGTGCAATAATGACAGTCAGAAAGATGGTAACATGAGAAGGAAATGCTGCCTGGTCCTGAGATGTAGGAGACAATGTGCAAGGTCCGGAGAGAGGTCTCTAGGACCTTAGGGCAGCCCCACTTGACAAACAGCAAGGAAACTGGGCCCTCAGTCCTGTAACAGCATGGAATTAAACTGTCAACACCCAATGAACAAAAGAAACAATATCCCTGAGTGACTACAAAAGGAACAGAGCCCTGCTGGCACCCTGATTATAGTCCAATGGGACCTGTAATGGATGTGACCTACAATACTATAGAATCATACGTTTGTATTGTCTTAAGCACTTAAGTTTGTGGTAATTTGTTATGATAGCAATAAAAACTTATACATCAAGCAAACAATTATCAATAACTAGTGATTATTGCTAAACATATTAAGGAGACAAAGCAGTCTCAGAATTCCATGGCATAAAAGAAGGCATTAAAAAAGAAGTTGCTAAGGATAAGCCAGAATTGAACTATGGTCCTAAATATCTCAAAGAAGACAATTTAAGGAAGCAAAAATACCCACTAAGGAAGAAACTGGAGTGAGTATGAGGTGACTCCATGGGGGTTCATATTCAAGATTTACTCCACCAGGGTACATATGGCGCTATGGTTTAGTTTTCTGCCCCCTCCTTTCATTCATTCATTCATCCTATAATTTCATATGCATTGTATGTGGAGCAGGCTGGGAGCAGGGTAGGGGGTTGGATACAAATCTGCATGTCATAGACCCTGAATTTAAGCAGCTCATGGTTCATACCACAAATGAATGTGCACAGTGGTGTGTGATGCAAAATTAGGGAGTAAAGAGTGGGGTCTTAAGACTCCAAAGTGAAGATGAGCATTAGGGCATGAAGGCTGACATTCTGCTTCAGATGATGTTTCCATAGGCACCTCAATTAGGTGAATCTGGATTGCTTTTTAATTGCCTTCATGCACAGTGCTTTTGTTTTCTTCCCCAAAATTACACCTGTCATATTCACATCCGTCTAGTTCTTGATGAAAACATCTGTTCACCCTGATTGCCTCTAGATGCTGCTATTGCCATGTAAAAGGAATCCAATATGGCAGGCACTAAGTTTTGGGCAGTTTATACAAATTGCAAGCTACTGAAGGCCTAAAACTATTCTACTTGGCTGAGTGGAACAAAGGGTTCTTCCTATGAAAGGCTCTCCTCATGGAAATCCTGACCTGAGAAGGGAAGATATGAAGACTGCTCTTAACCCTCCCAGATTTTTTACACAGCTACTGATGTTGCAAAAAATGTTGTGAGAGAAAATCTGGTAAGAAAAAAAATCACCAAAAAAGTTTTATACTTATATCCATTTTCCCACAAAGTCAAAATTGAGCTTGTTCTGAGGAAATTTCCTAATGTAATCAGGCCCAGATACTGTTGTGACTCATTTCACGGAAAAAAAGTTGAGTCAAACAATAACTTGAAATATGTATTGTAATAATTTAAAACGTTTTCCTTTATAAAATACTTAAATATATCATGTCAGTGTTCCTACACTCACTTTCATATTCATCTATTCTCACCTTGTGTCATATTGTATTATCAACATATTGCTGTAGTGGCTAAACAGATGGCATGAGGCAATAATAATTGGCACCACTTACATTAGCAACCCCATTGATATTACCAAAGGCCAGGGACAGCCAGGATGATCCAAGAACACTATGCCATAAGTTACACAAAGATAGGCACTACACCCTAAAAGTAGAGCCATGTTATTTTAAATAAAAGTATTGATAATACTAAGGTATTAAAATTGATAAAGTATTACTTCAATGTATCACTGCAAAGCAAATGGAACGCCAAAACACACTGTTAGAACATTCATCTTTTCAATCTTTGTGGTAACCAACTCTCCAGAGATTTTGTTTTATTGAATTTATAGTTAATTAAATAGACAAGTAAAGTATTTTCCAGAAGCTTAAAAGATTTAACACCACTTAACGTAACATTGATTTTCTTTAGATGGTATGTAACATAAAAAATACTCTTGGGATTTCTTTAGTTACAGTTTTCCTTTTTTAACTTTTTTTCTTTCACTTGGTTATATTTTCTCAAAATTAAAGTGATTACCACAGCCAGTCTATTATGAGAAATGGAATTCATGATTAAAAATTAAATTATTTTCATTTGAAGACACTTGTATTGCTAGCAATGTGTCTTCTTCATAGAGTATAATTGTTTAGAGCAAACTCAAAGGCCACAAACTAAAAAGACTATCATAAAAGCCAAGAGAAAACTTTGTTCATATTTTATACCATATATACAAAGCTAATTATTCACACACATGGCCATAACAATGTATCTTAATATGAAATTAAAGTTTCATATTAAAAATGGCATTTTGTTTTATTTATATCCATGGAAGCAGATATACCCAGAAAAGAGCTAAATGGCCAATTACAAAGCTGAATATACATAAAAGAGACATAGAAAAATAATGTGGACACATATATTTCAACACAGTAGATTCCCAGGAAACAATAAAGCAAACCACAAATAGGCTTTTACTTCATTCAGCTTCGCTTTATAACGTTAGAAAACAAGAAAGGCATGGAGAGCAGTTCCATCCAACTCTTTTGCCTCAAGATGCCAAAAGGTTAGTTTGAGGTTTTCTATTCATTTGTTCGTGTTCTGATATCATTGTCCTGTTTTTTTGACAAGCAAAATTACTTTTTTCTACTCAGGAATTTTGCCAAATGTTAAATTCAGTTCATCTCGTCACCTAGCATTTATCATTTACATAAGAAAAATTAGCGCTGGCAGCCTGGGAAACTGTCCTGGAGTTCTAGACTTTGTACATGCCACCGATTTAGAAAACAGAGAGAATTTATTATTCCTTTGAGAAATATTGTGAAATTTCATATTTTCAAAGATCGTAGAATGTTTCAAACTAAGCACAGATTTTCTCTTTGTAATATGCACAGCAAAAATAAGCTCATGCATAATTACAAAGGCAAAGTTTCCAGGAATTAACTACCTCATTTCCTTATTTGCAGAGCATCTAATTAAAAATTCCTAAATGATCCATTTAAATGGGTGGAGAAATACCTTGCATTAAAAGTTTGCAAAATTTTTCAGTCTCCAAGAATCCTTATCCTACTGGATAAGAAGGGAGTTCTCTCCATTATCCAAGAGCATTGCAGAAGTTTAGGTAGGGAAGATATCTCCAAAATCAGTCATTGCAAACCTCTCCCTTTTTTAAAGGAAGGAGGACGAAACAAAGCATTTCCTTTTTATTTCTTTTTTAATTACAGATCGTTATCATTCCATTCTCCCCAGATAAATACTTTCATTAAAGAAAAAAAGGAGTCATAAAATTAGCTCTGTAAAATATTTCTTATTCTACTTTTCAATTCATATTTTTTAAAAACCCTATTTATAACTACATTTGACAATCAATGTTTTGTAAAATTGTGGAAATATATATGTCATTCAAAGAGAAAACAGTCTTATAATTCTAAAATACTTATCTTTCTTCCAAGCCCTCACTTGTCAATTTTAAAATTGCAGTTACAGAAACTGGCATTTTCGATGTTGAGAAAACAGTTCCTTTTGAAATTCATGAGTTAAAAATAAAATGAATGGTGCATTTTTTTCTAAGAAGTATTATAAATAATTTAGGGAAGTATTAGAATTTCACAGCTGTTAGGAAAATCCTCATATTTCCCAAAATAACACTTTGCACAAACATTTAAGAATTTTAGATCCATCATCAATCCCAGATTGCTTCTGGTGGGCTGGCCAAATCACAATGTTCTGTTTTAGAAGCCAAAACCTGGAGCCAAAACAAATTAAAGAAAATCCCATTGCAGACCAAACAGGCGTGGGTAGCCGTACTCCCATGTACGTGAATTGAGTGAATAAGTAAAACTGCCATCATACCAAAATGAGTGGAAGGAGCTGGTGTTTCCAGTGAACTATGACATAATATCTATTTGATTATTCAACTGCAATTCCTATGCATATTTAAATAGGCTCATAATTTAAATCCTGACTTGTCTCTAAGATTGCTCATTTATTTTTCAGTAGTCAAACTGGCTGCCTTTCATACTCCTTTAAATTTCATTTTACCTCTGTGAAATTTTGGGGGCGGTAAAGTAACATAATGCAATAACAATATACCTCTGAAAATGAATTGGTAGCCCTGCTGTAGAATGACTTGGGTCCTATTCTCAGAGGCCATGCCATGTGTTATCTCGTCAGACATGGCTTACTCACAGCTTTTGACTGACCCATACATATGTGTCCAAGTGTACACATTCATGCTAACAGACATAAAAAAAGACAGAGAAATCAAAACACAGAGTTCTGTTCCAATTATCTGTTGCTGCATATCTAGCACCCCAAAACTTAGTGGCTTAAAACAATAATTTAGTATTATCTCTCATGGTTCTGTGGGGTGTCTGGACTCAGGAAGTTCTTGGGTTGGAGATGAAAGTCAGGGCTGGAGCCATTAGAATGTTCTACCAGGCTGTTTTCCCAATATGGATCACTCAGATGGCTCACAGTTGTTGATGACCCTTTGCTGGGAGATCAGCTGGAGCTGCTGTCTGAGGGCTGACACATGACCTCTTCATGTGCCTTGGGCTTCTTATTTCACGTAGCTGATATCCTAGAGGAGCGGCTGAAGAGCAACTGTTCCAAGACACTCAGGTGGAAACTTCAAGACTTATTACAAACAAGCAATAAGAAGTATCAGAATGTTACTTTTGCCATATTCCATTTGCCTAATAATCACTAAAGCTACCCCAGACTCAAGGGAAGGGAAATTCCACTTCTTGATGGGGGAGAGGTAATACGAGAAGAGCCTGTGAGATGGGAGATATCAGTGCAATGAATTTTGGAAAATACAATCCCCAACAATGCAATAGGACATTGGCAAGTAGAGATGAGCATGGATTAAGGTAGAAATACCATGATATTGGACATTCTTTACTAGCTGCTTTTTATGGAGCTTTCAAATCCTGTATACTGTCTTCAGTGTTTTAATAAATACACCAGAAGCTTCAGACAGAAATTACTACGGCAGCATACATTTCATTCCTAATTTAAGAATAAGAAAGGGGCAGAATAGAGAAAAAGTTCTTGAAATACAATCTTATTTAATATCTTACAAAATATACATACCTGACAAAATATGGATATCTTATGGATATCTTACAAAATATCCAGATAAAATGTACAAAATCCAAAAATAAAAGTAAAAAATTCTCCCTATTTTTCTCTCTTTTTGATCAATCATGTTTTTACTTACTCAATCAACTAAAAAATAACAACAAATTCCAAGGATCATCTAATTTTATCAATAGTCCACAAACTGATGGTTTCACAGGAAATTGAAGAAAAATTAATCCCAAACTGTATAATACCTAGGGAAAAATAATGTTTCTAAAAAAGTATCCTCTAAAAATGTTTCTTATATTCTATTACTGCATCCATTTAGAGTTTTTAGCTATTTTTGTTAGTCTTGAGGTAGATTCAAAATAAGCATCATGAAAACTTTATAAATTAAATTTAGAAGCACACTGGTAATTGAATAAGAAGGTCATGAATTTGATACTGGCAGCAAAGCCTTTGAAAGGAGGACTGTCCATTATTAAAACTGTGTACATTTAAATTGTTAAATTATTTAAATCAACATCAAAAGAAATGATAAAATCATGTGAGGAACCAATATTTTCTCTGGAACTAAACTACAGATCATATATATATACACACACAGATATATATACATATACATATATATACATGTATATATAGACAGTGTGTCCTTGAATATAAAATTTCTATAAAGGAACAAGAACAGAAGCATTCTTTTGATAAAATAGCCGAGGCCAAATTTTTTTAATTGCATGTATTTAAGAATTAACTAATTCTAACATTTAAAGACTCTACTGACTGCCGATTATATGCTGTGCCTGGCACTCATATGTTTAAAAATTATTTCAAGAAACACAAAAATATACATGTATATTTAATACAGAGCTATTCTTAGTAATACACCCAACTGAAAGGCTGGGGAGAGACAGCACCTGGGAAAGTCCTCCTTGGAGTCCCGCTGAGGGTCAGGGCTGCCCTGCCTGAGGCATGCTGGGCCCGTCTCCCATGTTGTGATGTCAGTAGCTACTTTATTGTTACCTGAGGGCTTCACATGGAAATATTCGGATGAACATTTAAAAAGTTTTGATAGATACAAATACTACTAGAACTTGTAAATTAATAAACAGGAAAAGGAAATTCACCTAGTGTATGTGTATTCTTCTGTTGTCGCTCTGTAATTCCTCTCTAAGTAAACTTATACAGTCTCACGCAAAATGGGTTTTTGTTATCCTTAATAAAAGAATTAATCTTGTGCTATTGGTGTATTTGCTTCCTATTTTTTACAAATAGCAAATCCTCTTTCAAAAAAAAAAGATATTCATTCATCTTCAGATACACAGATTATATCTATGGAGATACTATCATTAAGAGATTATACATGGTTTCTGGCCTCATGAAGTTTACATTTCAGCCCAATAAACAGGAAATGAAAATACAGTATGAGAACTACTATGGCTGGGAAATAGTGTACCATGAGAACAGTAGAAACACCGATTTACCTTGACTTAGGTAAGGTGGGGATTGGAAGGAGTAGAGTTTCTTTCCAGGAGAAAGAGGTAGTATGTCCAGCAGGATGGACAGGATTTACTTAGGGAAGAAGGATCAGTAACAGAGCTGCAGACAAAGGGAAGACCAGGGACAAAGCTCAGGGATTTTAGAGGAAGTTCTGTTTGTCTGTGCTAGGGGAGAGGAAGGGGCAGGATGGACAGGGAAGATAAACTGTCCTCGATCTGTTAAATTACTTCTTACATTTTCCAATATGCAATTGTGAATCACTGAAGCAAGAAAATGATATGATGAGATGCATCTGCATTTCAGAAAAATTCACTAAAGATACAGAATGGAGAAGCCATTGGAGAAGTCACTGAGGAGGAGCAGAGAAACCAACCAAAATCTAGGAAAGGCAGATTCCCACAGAAGTGTGGGGGAAACAAAGAAAAATGGTAGAATTCGCAAAATGCAGTGTTTAGGGAATAGACTCTAAGAATTTGAAAACTGATTAAAATCAGGGTATGAAAGAGAAAGAAAAGTTTCTTTAAAATCTCTTCCAAATGAAGCCCAGTTTGTCTTACTCTTTGGTGAAGGGTTGAAGTCTACCCTGAAGAATGTTTTATTGATTTACATAAAAACAAATTTTAATCTTTACATGTGACCTAGGATCTTGAAACAATTTATGAAAATCAATTATTTTATAACAGCTTATATAGAAAAAAGTCTAATTCTATGTAATTAGCCTAATCATAATATAAATATCTACTTTCAAGAAAAGCAGTATTTCAATACATTCAATTTGCTGTTAAGATATGCAATTTCAAAACCTGGAAAAAAAAAGAATTAGACAAAAATGTAAAATACTGATGAAAAATTTACAGTATTCTACCTCTCTAGTTTCTTCACTTTTCACACTTACACCAAAAGAAAAATAAAGTTACACGTAATTAAAGAACATTAACGTAAAGCTGCCTATTGACTTTGAAGAAACAGAACTTAGAACTGTTTAAAATAATGTTGTCTAGTGAATATAAAAAGCAATAAAAGCCACTAAAGCAAGCCACAGATACTAGACACATAGATGTTAAATTTTCTAGTAACCATGTTAGAAAAGCACAAACAGGTGAAATTAATGCTGTGTGTTTTATAAAATGCAGTACATCCAAAATATTAACATTTCAACATGTTAACAATATAAAATATGTGTGAACTATTTTATATTCTTTTTGCACTGTCTTTGAAATCTGGTGTGTAATTTACACATAGAGTTTAGTGGCCACATGTGGCTAGTGGCTATTCTAATAGGTAGCTGAGCTCTAGAACATAGAGAAATACACCAAAAAGGCTGCTTGCTCTCTTACTGTGCCATTACAAATTTAGCAGATGTTCATAAAAAGGTTAAAAAAGTAAAAATCGAACAATTTGTAAAACCATTTGGATTGTTGTTTTGTTATGTAGAGGTGGCCACTGAGAGAGAAGGTTTAAATTAAGACAGCAATTAAAAGTTGAAATCTTGCTGATAATGTGACAGAAGTCAACAAAAGTATTAAAAAAAGTAAGATGTATTCAAAAATACAAAACCCCCAGATATCTTTAAATATAAAACTTTAATACATTTAAAATAATTTACTTAAGTACAGCCTGTTAAAGTTTAATTCAAATATCTAGTGGTAGCTATATCATTTGGAAGTGGCAGCTTTTTTTGATACCAGTAGTTTGATAAATCCATGGCAGGGGATTGCAAACCAGTTCCCATCTAGATTTAATGCTGTTTTAAGTTTATAAGAAAAATGTCACTATGTAAACAACAGACATTTTGATTAAACACTGAAGTTCTTATTTTGGCTGTTGAATCAATAATGCAGCTGGATTGAAAGTAGTTTACATTCCGTCAAAACTGGGCTTCGGTTCAGCTAGTATTGCACTGACATCATTTTCCAGCAAGATCTGGCTGCTTTCAGCAGCCAACTTAGAAATTTTCTTTACAAACAGCCACATAATTTTCAATGTTAACACATTTCAAGAAGAGGGTCTCACAAGTGCCTGAGCTTAAAATAGGATAGTCGATCCAAAAATAGTCTCTCAACTAATGTGCAATTTACTAGTAATAACTTTTAAGGTAATTTTAACAGGAATAGAATACAAAGGCCTTTGGAGCCATTATTTCTTTTACTTCTCTTGAAAATGACTTCGGAAGGTCTCCTATTTTTCTTTTTATAGTAGATTAATTAGTATGTAACTCACAGTATGTTCTCAAATTTATTTTGGTGGCAGAGCACCTGAAAGCTAGGGGGCTTTCTCCTAAACAATGAGCCCAGCGGGGAAAGAACATAATAGAAACTGCACGTCTATTTAATTCTGGTATACAAACTCACAATGCCTTAAAGAGAAAGTAAGGCCATGTTACATATCTAAACATATAACCACAACTACCAGCACTATAAACTATTAAAAAAAAAAAGACAATTGAAGAGATCACAATAGGCCATGTTGAGGCTCTCAGAGATCATTAATCCACAACTTGTATATTCATTGTCAGCAACCAACAGTTACAGAAAAAATACAAAGCAAAGTGATAAAATGTACTCAGGACCATCCAATAACTACTACTGTATGTGAATTACAAAAAGTCACTATGATTCCATTTCAGCACCAACACAGTCTCATCAAGTTAGTGGGATAAATGTAGTCTAAAGTCTATGCTTAAGAACCACAATCACAACTTCAATCTACAAAACCTCAAATTGCTTACCTGTAGAAATTCTCTGACATTAGATCCCAGGACGCGCAAGATTGTATCATAACCAGATTCTTGACAAAAGACAAAAAACATCTTCCCAAACATTTGGAGGATTTCTCCAGCATTGAGATCTATTTTACAGATTTGAGAGAAGAGCAATAAAATACATTAAAGCTAGAATATTATTAGTGGGAAGAATGAAGAAGAGTGTACAATAAAAAACATTTTAAGTATCCTCAATTTTTGTGCAGAGTGGACATAGACAACCAGAAAAAACTCTGGCCAGGACAATACAAAAACATCTAAGAAGACAACATTTTAGCATGCTAACAGTGTAAATTTGTACTTACAAACAAAACAATAAGTTTCTCAGTTTCCATGACAAACTACTTAATTTTGAGCTTTTTGAAACATACAATATATTATCTATTTTCTTCTGAAAAATACAGTAAAACCTTGAAAATCATCAAGAATGCATGTAACAATGTCTTAGTACAAAAAATGCTTTTCATTATATATATGTATATTTAATAAGTTTGCATATAGTATGTGTCGTAATATGTGCTTTTTAAATATTCAACAATTAATGTTTCATAAAATGTTTAATTATCTGTAATACCGATTTTAATTGCTATCTTATTCAACAAAAGGATTCAATAATTTGTTTAACCAATCCCCTCTTACTGAAAATGTAGGCTTTTTCAATTTTTGATGAAAACATACATAAATCTTAATGCAAGTAAATCTAATAATTTCTTTAGGAAAAATTCCTGCAGAGTTTGAACATTTTTTAAAAGACTTTGATGATGATTTCCCTTTTAAGTCTACTTTTGACTATACTTGATACTTAATTTTTACAAATTACCAAATTTACATGAAAAAGTTATTTCGTATTTGTTTCAATTTTGATTGCCAATGAAACTGGATATTTTTCTTACTATTAACAATATACCATTCTGTTTTTATTATTCTTGCATTCTGCACCAGATAGTATTCCTCTTCTAGTTCTATTTGGCAAAGCTAAAAAGCTTCCTTCCATCATATCCAAACTGTAGCCTAGTTACAAATTAAGCACCATGAGAATAAATACTACTTTGAGAACAACTTCTTTCCCATGAAGCTTTTTTTGAACTTTGTGTTCTTTGCATGAGCTTTGTCTCATGCAGATCTGTTTCCTGTTTGTTTTACCACTAGCTAATAAAGCTTGTGACTGCAAAAAGAATTGGATAACATATTCTGCTTACCATACTTTTATAATTATTACATTATTGACAACATAACTGAAGTTATTATTATATTAAGTATCAATAAGTTATTTTCTCCTTCCCCAACAAATGACTTTCTGTGGGATGGGGCAGAGAGCACCTCCATTCTCTAAAAGGCTTTTAAAAAGAAAAGTAAGACTCAGAATAGCCTAAGCCTAACATTACTATGTGAGTATCCTCCCCACCAAGGTTGTTCAGAGCACAGCTTACATAACTGTACAGTATGATCTCAATATGCTTTCCTTTGGGCTTCAAGGTGTAACTTAGGCAAAGAAGGAAATTCACATTCAACTTACTGAGGACTTTACTGGCAGCAGCAACCAAATCGTAAGTTTTAGAATCATCATATATTATTCTGACGAGAAACTGTCCTTCTTCATCTAACTGTGCCTCTTTTCTAGAAGACAAAAACAAGAGACAGATGGAGGAATAAGTTGAAATAAAAGAAGAGCTACTATATCCACAATGATTGGATAAACAATGGCTTTATATCTGAAATAGGATTTGTTTCAGCAAGTTTGTTTAAATCAGTGTCAAGTACCTAAAAGTCTAGTGATTAAGTAGAAATTATTTCATATCCCTTTCCCCAATTTAAAATGGTATATGTAAGTATATTTTAGCAAGACTAACATTTATATAGTACTCTAATGCCCAGTAAAATAACTGAGATTAAATATAATCAAGAAGTAACTTTTGGTTTAACAAACAGTCTGCAAATGTTCGTTGAGGGCCTTTATGTGCCAGGCATTGTTCTAGGCATTTAAGGATAGAACTTTTGGCAAAATAAACAAAAATACCTGACTTCTTGGAACATATGTATTCTAGAAGGGGAGACAGACAAGGCATTAAACTAGTAAGTGACATATATAACAGTGGTTTGGAGAAAAATAAAGCCAGTTAGGGAATAACTAAAGAGGGTAGGGAATGCATGTACACAGCCGGGAAGCCTTACTGAGAGGCTGGCAACTGAGTAAAGACTGAATAAGCTCTGGAAGTGAGTCATGGGCAGTCTGGGGAAGTGTGTTCTGGGCAGAGGGAAGAGCATGTGCAAAGGCTCAGGGAAGCAGCAGGGGTGTTGGAGGAAGAGCAGAGGCCAGTGTGGCTGGCACACAGTGGGGGGCACAGGAGCTGTAAGGAGGGGCCTGCTGGGCATTGAGATGACTCTGGCATTTACTTGCAAAAGATGGATGGTTTTGGCACTTGTGACATGGGCAGTGACACCAACTGGCATAGGTTAAAGGGATCAATCCCGCTGTTGCACTGAATGGACCAAAAGGACCCAGGACAGAGCCAGGAGACTAGTTAGGAGGCTACTGACAACACTCAGGTGAGAAGTGCTGGTGAGCTGATTCACAGTCAGAACAGGGGAGAGGTGGTCTGAATCCAGATGTGAAGGCAGATCTAACACGATTTGCTGATGGATTGATACAGATCGTGAGCAAAGGAAAGGACCACGGATGACACTGCGGTTCTGGCCTGAGCATTGGGAAGGATGTTGCCACCAGTAGGGGAAAGATACGTTGAAGGTGGACTGTGGGTAAGTTCAACAGCTCTGTTTTAAACATCTGAAGTTTGAGATGGCAAATGGACTGACAAAATCTTCCAATATATCCAGAGTTTATTAAATGTAGTAGCTCAAAATATACACAGCATTAAATCAAAGGAAATTATAGTTATCACTTTTAACAGTTATCACGATAATAGACAGACTGTAACGATTTTGATTATTTTTCTCAAACAAGTGCCCAAAGAGGAGGGGAAATCCATTTTCAAAATATTGCCAACTGTAAAAGAGAACTGACAAGATCCCAGATATCTTTTCCAATGTTAAATTCACAAAAATATGTGGATATCAGTCTCTGACTTGATTCAATCCAATTCATCTAACTCCCTGCGCCCTGCTAGAATATAAGAGAAACTGGCCCTTAAGGTGAACTTTAAACACGGTAACTCGAAGAGCTCCTTACACAGCTACTGCCATGGCTATACTGAACCCGTGTCTGTTCAAGGGAAAAACTCCAAATGGTAGTATGTTTTAGGTCTAGATGGGGTGTAGATACTCTTAAAATACACCATTATTTGCCTGCTGTTACACATAATAGCACCTGTGAGAAAAACAGCATTTCAGTCAGCATGGAGATCTGAATTGCAGAGCCCATAACTACTAGATGAACAAACTTGGACAAATCTCATAAAGCACATGAGCATTAAAACCCCTCTTTTATAAAATGAGAGCAATAATATAACCTGCCTTCCAAAATTGTAAAGCAATAAAGAGTACAAAAATATGTTCTAAACTGCTGAAACATATATATTACCAATGATCATACTACTTCCTATGTCAACATATTTAAAAAATCAGAGCGATATATATGATGTGAAATTCTTCTCCCTTTTGCTGAACACACACAGCTATTAAATGAAAGGAATTCATCTTCAAAACCTCAAGTCTTTTTAATACCAAAAGTCAAAGAAATATCCCAAAGTTATCAAGGTGCAATGTACAAACACTGCCATGTTTTGATAAATGCTATTATATATCCTACAAATTCTAATTTCTGATACTATAACAATACAAAGCAAAGGAAAGAAGAAACTTAAAAAAAATCCTCCACTACCCTGAGATAACTATTGCTACTTTATATTCAAGTTGTTTATGCTTGAATATATTTGTGTATCAACACACAGCAGATCACATGCTTTTCACTTAATATTTGATGAACTTCTTTTCATGTTAATAAATATATTTCTCTACCTTGACTGCAGAAGATTGCACTGTATGGACATATTGAAGTTTCAGTAGATATTTGGATGGCTTGTTTTTCACAAGTAATAAACAGGGTTGTGATGAGGATGAGTATCTTTGTAGCAAATAATTTTATTTCTAAACAGAATTCCTAGAAATGGAATTGCTGATTTAAGGGATATAAATAGCCTGATTTTTCTCATTTTGTCACTAACATTTTCTTGGGAAACAGCATTGGTCTACAGATTGGAATTTTGAAACCTCTGCTTAAGGGCATTCTAATAAAATATAAAGTTTAATTAAATATATAATGAAATATAAATTAATTACTGCTCTCACTGTGTCCTACTCTCTTTCTTCCAACTGGGATAAATCAAATGACATAAATTTCTGTAATAAACTCAGTTTCTCAGAAACACTCACCAATTCATAACAACTGTTAAATAAAATGAAGTACAAACAGAATATACACTCCCTCTGCATAAAAGAGGAATGGCCATTTCCCTAGAAATTCCCCAGCCCTTAGTCAATGCATTCCTTCTTTCCTTTCTCTCCTTTTAATAAAATAAGCTTCCTTATCTTGGAAGCTTTACTTCCTGTAAAGACCAGCCCCACATGCTCACTGGAAAGAGGCTGAAATATAAATTAAACAGTAGTACATGGAAGGAAATAATCATCTTTTCCTAAAAATTTCACACTGAATTCTAATGAATTATTTGAAGATTTAGGATTCCTTCTTTACATGAGGAACTTTGGATCCCTCTTTAATTATTCTTCCCACCCCACCCCACCCCACCCCCATGGGGAAGGCACTTTTCTAAGTACTTTTAACATATCAATGAACAAAACAGATAAATATCCCTGACCTCATACAGCTTACATTTTAGCTGGCAGAAACAAACTATAAGTAATAAACATAAAATAAACACAAATTTTATAATCTATTATGGGGCAATAAATGCTACAAAAGAAAGCAGATCAGTTTAAAGGGATGAAAATAGGGATGTGGGAGGAAAGGGCAGGACACAAAATTAAATACAGTGATCATGGAGAAATTAACATTTGGGAACAGACTTCAGAAGGCAAAATTTACCTCTAGGACTTACTCTTTCTCGACCCATTTCCCTTTTTCTGTAGCCCTTTCTTCATTTTCTTCCCTTTTCAGAGGAAAAGCCAATTTTGATATGACAAAGACTTTAGGGGGTGTTGGTTTAATATATTAAACTGAACAGGAGAATTTACAGTACAAACATAGTAATATCCAAAGTGATTCATTTCAGGCAATGTGGTCGTTGAAACTAGTAAAAATATTAAGTCAAAAAAGCTCTCCCGGTGTCTCTCAATCTCTATACTACTTTTATTGTAACTTCTAGGCAGATTTATATTTGTTTGGACTGCATGCTGTCATATATTGTAGCCTCCAGAGAGCAGAGACATGTGATAACAATCTCTCAGATGCATGCTTAAGATATATTTGAGGGAATCTTTAGGGGCCTCCCTTCCAACATTATACTGTTCCTTCTCTACTTAGTTTTAGAAATATTTTTCACCAGCTATCTGAAATCACAGAGGGTGGCCAGCAAATGTAAGAAAGGCTGGAAAGTAAGCTAATATTCACACTAAATAAATATTTACATGATTCAGGTAATATTACCTTATCATTCTTCATCCCCCACTTTGCCATCTCATAACTTTCAAGCTTTTTTTTAAAGCCAAGTAAAACTTTGTTAACAGTGAATCAAATATATAGCTATAACATTTCCAACAGTATTTCAGATTTATTTTCTTGATCTGTGTAGTGTCTTTAGTGCTTACATTACGCAAATTCAGCCATGTACTCTAACCAAATTTTCTAGACTTGCTCATTTTTCTGAGAATACATTTCGTAGGCATCAACTTTGTTTAAATTTTTGCATTACCACAAAGCAATTATGTAATTCCTTATTACTTATATTTAGTTCACATGTGAAGAAAACCATAGGATTCTCTGAGAAACATAATTTAAAATTTTCCCCCAAAGAGAAAATTTGGACATACTTTTTTTACTTAAATCATTTTCAGATGACAACAAATATCATATGAAGCCACAGGTACGTGGGACTGAACTGTATTCAACAGTGTGCTCATCTATCAAAGTGCAACCAACAGAACTGCTATCATCATATATCCTGGTCTGTGTTATTAGATTCTGTTGCTTCCTATTATTATTATTTTACATTCTTTAGATAACCCTAAACAAAAATAGTCTTCCACTATTTCCAAACAGTATTGCTTACAGTAGTTGTGTAATCTTGCCTATATACGCAATAAGTGAATTTGGGTTATTTCTTAACTTTATTTCTGCCAATGAAAAACTATTTAAACTAGTAAATGGATTCAGAAAAGTTACAAGATACAAAATTAATGCCCATAAATCTCTTGCATTCCTATATACTCACAATGAACTGGCAGACAGAGAACTCAGGAAAACAATTCCATTTACAATTGCATCAAAAAGAATAAACCTAACCAAGGAGGTGAAATATGTGTACTCTGAAAACTGTACGACACTGATGAGAGAGATAAAGGAAGACACAAATAAATGGAAAGCTATCCCATGCTCCTTGGAAGGAAGAATTAATATTGTGAATATTGCTATCTTGCCTAAAATAATTTACAGATTCAATGCAATCCTTATCAAAATACCAAGAGCATTTTTCAAGGAACTAGAGTAAATAATCCTAAAATTTATATGTGACCAAAAAAGACCCAAACAGTCAAAACCATCCTGAGAATGAAGAACAAACCTGGGGGAATTATACTCCCTGTCTTTGAACTATACTACAAAGCTACAGTAATCAAAACAGTATGGTACTGGCAAAAAAAAAAAAACAGACCCATGGATCAATGGAGCAGAAAAAAGAGCCCAGATATAAACCTATACATATATGATCAATTAATATATGATAAAGAAGCAATGAATACACAATAGGAAAAAGAAAGTCCCTTCAATAACTAGTGTTGGGAAAACTGGACAGCTAGCTACATACAACAGAATGAAACTGGATCACTGTCTAACTCCATACACAAAAGTAAACTCAAAATGGATTAAAGACCTAAGTGTGGGACATGAAACTACAAAACTCTTAGAAACAAACATCTCTTGAACATAAGCATGAGCAATTTTTTTTTAACACATCTCTCTGGGCAAGGGAAACAAAAGCAAAAATGAACAAGTGAAACTACATCAAACTGAAAAGCTTCTGTACAACAAAGGATACCATCAAGAAAACAAAAAGGCATCCTACAGTATGGAACAATATATTTATAAACAATTTATCCAACAAGGGGTTAACATCCAAAATACATAAAGAAGTCATACAACTCAACACCAGTATAATCCAAACACTCTGTATAAGAAATGGGCAGAAGACCTAAACAGACACTTCTCCAAAGAAGACATACAAATAATGAACAGGCACATAAAAGGCCACCCCACATCACTAGTCATCAGGAAAATGCAAATCAAAACCACAATAAGATATCACTTCACACCAGTCAGATGGCCACTATCCAAAATATAAGAAATAATAAGTGGAGAAAAGGGAATCCTCCTACACTATTGGTGGGAATGTAAGTTGGTCTAGCCACTATAGAAAGCAGTATGGAGGTTCCTCAAAAAAATGAACATAGAAATACCATATGACCCAGTAACCCCACTCCTAGGAATTTACATGAAAAAAACAAAATACCTGATTTGAAAAAATATATATGCACCCCTATGTTTATTGTCACATTACCTACAATAGCCAAGATATGAAAGCAACCAAAGTGTCCATCAATAGATGAATGAAGAAAGAAGAGGTGGTACATATACACAATGGAATATTATTCAGCCATAAAAAAAGAAATAAATCCTGCCATTTGTGACAACATGGAAGGACCTAGATGGTATTATGCTAAGTGAAATTAGCCAGGCAGAGAAAGACAAATACCATATGATTTCACTTATATGTGGAACCTAAAAGCAAAACAAAACACAATGAGCAAAACAGCAGTAGACTCAGAGACACTGAGAAGTGACTGGTGGTTATGATGTGGGAGGGGCTCAGGTGAGTGGTAGGGTGGGTGAGGGGGATAAAGAGGCACAAAAACTCACTTATAATATAAGTTGGTCATGGGGACTGAAGTGCAGTGTGCAGAATATAGTCAAACGGCTCTGTAACATCTTCCTATGGTGACAGCTAATAACTACACTAGATGGAGTGAGGATTTAATAATGTGTGTACCTATTGAATCACTGTGTTATATATTTCAATATCCTGTTGTCTGTCAACTATACTTCAATAAAAATATATATAAATAAAAAATAAATAGATAAATTTTATTTCTTGGTGTATTACTCAGTGAAAGCAATCAGCACACACTAAAAAATATTTAGAGAATGTTTAATTTTAAAGGGGTTTAAATGAGGTTGGATGAGGTAAAAGTGCACTTTTCTTTGGCTATCAAGTAAATCTAGATAAAGAGAAACTCACTTGGTTCATCCATATCATAAATCACGAGCATTCATCACACAGTGTGCAAAGGCACCAGCAGAGCGAATCCCCTGCACAACTGAACTAAGCTTGGGCCAGGTCACCTCTCGGGGTTTCAGTGTCCTGGTCTGTAAAATACAGCACTTACCTGGAGTTGTGCTGGTTGGCAGAATTAATCCTTTTAAAGGGCTAAAACAGTGCTTCCCACACACCTGACACCCAATACATCTAACTAGAAATAGTCTAGTAGTTGAAGCGGATGAAGGGGGAAGGGTAAAAGGAAGAGAGGGAGAAGAATGACAACAAAATCTCAGAAATTTTCATTCAGCATCAAAATAATTTAAATAAAGGTGCACGTAGTTGATTAGCTAGTGCAATTTATTAATTCAAATGGCCAAAACCAAGTAAGTTCTATCTCACCTAAGAGCTTTAAAAATAAAGACCAAACTCTCACCTAGGAACAAAATAAAATAATCATATTCTATGTATTTGTAGCCATAATAAGAGTTTAAAAATTGAGTAGGTATACATGAAGCTTTTCCTAATAGTAGTTACTTTCTTACTTACTTTTTGAAATGGTTATTTGTTGGAATTTGAGCTGATAATTCATTTACGTTAATTACCTTTCCCCAAAAAGGTAGGAGGTATTTTCATTATCATGTTGTGCAGTTTTGTGGTTTTGGCTTTTAGTTTTTTTTTTTAAATCACTGGTGCCTAACCCAAGTGCGTGGAACACAGCATGCACTCAATAAGTGTGTGCATATTTTAAAAGAAATGAATAAATTAATTAAATATATTTCCTCCACGTGTTTCCAAACTCCCTACTGAAAATCAAATAATCAAACATTACCGGCAAAAGTCCACAGTTTGTTTACAAACTTAGCAATGTTTTTTTGTTATGTTTTAAAACTAGGCATACAATTTGTTAGAAATATCCAGGCAGCATTTTTCCATACTAACTCCATACTTAGGCAGATATTCCTTAACTACAAAATGTGAATGTACAAAACTGAATTCATATTCTGAAACAGCTCTTACACCCTTTTCAAGTAAGCTTAGTATACTACAAGGACTGCTGACTATTAGGTAAAGGAGTTTCCATGGAGGTAGGAAGAGATGTCTTCTGAAATGGAAGAGCTTCTTGAAAATGGAGTCTCAAAATAAGATCTGGTCTCAGGCAGAAAAGATCAGCACATATCAAGCAAGCAACCTGACCAATGACAACTTGAAGGAGTACTGATTCTTTAAAAACCTTTATCAGAGCACATGCTGTATGAAGAGATAATATGTAGATGTTGTCTGATAATAAGTCCTATTGTGGTCCATTTTAGTGAGCTGTAAGGACATCATAAATGCTGGATTGTGGCCAACCATTACTAAAATCAAAATTTCTCACTATATAATGCATAGATAGCTAGATAATAGAGAGAGAGAGAGAGAGAGAGAGAGAGAGAGAGAGAGAGAGAGAGGAGATAGATAATGATAGATAGATGATAGATAGATAGATAGATAGATAGATAGATAGATAGATAGATAGATAGATATAGATACAGATATATAAAATATCTAAAACCTAAAAATTTTGAGTTGCTTTTTTCTGAGTGGTTGTGAGGTATTAATGGCCTCAATTTTCAAAAACCCAAACAAATGATTTCCCATAAGTCTGAACCCCTAAAGGAGAGACTCTAGGTTGAGGGGACAGACAGCTTCCTGTTTAGACCCTTTCAGTAGGTAAAGGTCAGTCCCTTCAAGTCAATGTGTTCACTCATCCAAATACTCTAAACACTAATAGGAAATACTCTCACGAGCACTTGGAATTTAGGCAAAGTAACATCACTCGATATATAATTGCATTTTTTTCTGACTGTGTCCAGCTTGCCGTGACAGAGTCCTGTTAGCAACTGCCTGAATCCTGAAGATGTATCCACAAACATTTTGTATCAGCCATTTTCAGTAGCTTCATCAGACAAATGAATCCACTTAGATTCTTGGGCATGACTTCGCCCTGAACTTGCCCATGAGCATGAGTCACAGCTCTTCTGAAAATAAGTAAGTTTCTCAAAACTTCTGAGGCTCTGATTTTCTTTATTAGATGTGCTGGTTAGTGAATAAAACCTTTAAAAATACGATAGCCCAAATCACTCGGTTAAGTGCTTGAAAAGTCCAGGAAAACAAAAACAAAAAAGGGCAGTGCTAACACACGTGTGCCGCCCATGTCCATGCTAAATTGGTTGTCTTCGGAAAGGAGGAGGCCAGAGGTCCTTCTCTTTGGGGAAAAGCACATTATATGACCATTATAAGTCTACAATGTCCAAATCCCTGCTCTGATGATTAATAGCTGAGTGGGTCTTAGGCAGGATTTTAAAGCTTGAAGCTTCAGTTCCTCTTTTTATAAAATAATAATAAACGAACAACTCTTTTTTCTATGGTGGATTGTGAGGATTAGGTGAGATAAAGAGTATAAAGCATTTGGGACTGTGATTGAGGAACCATATGGTGAGTGTCCTATATATATGAGTTGTTATATATTCAAATCCGAATGACATGGTAAGCATTCTCTCCTGGTTTTAAAACTTAATTTCAGTATTGCAAACATTTATCTACAGACTATGGCATCGATTTTTAAACAGCAACGCATATACCTGCCTTTTAGATACTCGCTAAAGGATTCTCATCCTGAATCCAATCAGCAACTCCCTTTCGGTGCACGACATTGGCAATCCAACGACTGTGTTTTTAAATCTTTCATTTTATCCATATATGAAGAGAGATGACACAAAAGAACTCTGACCCTCCCAAAATGAGATGCTATAATATACTGCTATATATTCCGCCTTTGCTAATATATGTCAAGTTCAACAGAGCTTATATTTTATTAAATAGTAGTTGAAGAGGTCATCATTCTGACTTAAAAATCCTGGTTACAGAAAAAAAAAAGAAATCGGTGAATATGTACATGCTCTATTCTCTGGAAAGTAAAAATGTGACAGATAATTTTTTCAGGGAGAGAGAAAGAATACTCTACTAGGCTCTTTTTTTCTTAGGCACTAGATATAAAGGTTAGAATCTAGTGAGACAAGAAACCGATCATGTAATAGAAATACATAATTACAAACTCATGCTACGAAGGAGAAGTACAGTTTTAGAGATGAGAGAAGGCTTCCCTTAAGAAGTAACATTTGTTTTTCCACCTCAAAGCTGAGACATACTTTCATTTAAGGAGGCTGGGGAGATGGGAGAGAGAAAAGGAGGCCCTTCTAAGCCCAGGCGTCACCCTGACCCACACATAGTTCAGCGTAGTTCAGGAAGTGAGAACTGGCGCATGAGGCTAGAGTGCTGAGAGCAAGGGGGGCATGTGGACCAAGAGTCCCTATCTCTGGATGATCTAAAGATTGACTGCAAAATAATTTCAATCAAAATTATCCGTCACATTTTTAATATTTCATGATTCAACAAGGAATGGCAAGTAGATCAGAATACGCAGTAGAATCAAAGCCACAGTAACAAAGAGATACAAATAAGTACTTCAGAACGTTTACCTTTTACCTGGAATAGAAACCTCTTTAACCTCAGTATCTTTTGATACAGAAAAAGGTGCTCCATTCTGCTAGACATGATAACACCACTTTCCCACATTTCCTCTTTAATGAACAAAGAGGCAAAACAAGTAAATGCAAAGAGCTGCAAGTATTCATGCCTTCTGAGTTACCACCCGCCAGACTGCACCAGTTATATGGACCTGTAAGTGTTTTCCTGATGATGTCTGCAGAGTATCGACCCACAATTATCACTTGCCAGCACACTGAAGAGAAACATTTGCTTGAGTCTCTCCTTCTGGAGGAAGGCAAGAGAGTCGAAAGGACGTTGTTCCTTGCAAACAGCAGCACTGTCTATTAATGTTCGCCATAACTTGTCTGGGTATGATAAGAGGAAAAACACCGATTTTCTAATTTCTCCTCTAGTGGTCACGTTAATATGTAAAGCTCCTTCTCAGACACACCTAATTAAGTAATGTGTTCCCACGATTTTTTTTAATTCTCAAACACTTCAGAATGCAAGGAAAACAAAGGCCCAGCTTGCTTTCTGGGGATACTTCAGATCATGAAAAAGCCCCAAGAAATTATTATAATCTGGCTACGGAAAGGGCTTAATGGCAGATACGTGAATGGGTTTACACTTGGGCATCTACTTCCACCTGCAAGAACAAATACTAGTAAGCTTATCAACCAACGTAGTGTGCCTTCCTCTATCTTTCAGGCTAACTGGCAGATCTTTCTACAGATAAAGGTCCTGATCCTAACAATTATCTACTTTAATTTTCTTAAGAAACTATATATATTTTTTTGTTTATCTGTACTGAGGAAGTTTCTGGTATGAAAATTAATATGGTTTCATTTTGTAAGTTCCCATTTTTACTTTAAAAGAAGCAATAAGCCTGGCACCAGAACAGCTTGGTTGGAGTTTTGACCCTTCAGCTTCCTGTATATAATCCCCAGGACAGGACAGTCATTTAACCTCTTGGAAACTCAGCTTTATCATTTAAAACAAACAAACAAACAAACATACGCTTCATTTTCAAATAGGAAATAGGGATTGGAGGTGGGAGGGCTAGAAGAACATAATCTAAGATTGATTCCAAAGGAGAATTTAAGCAGAAAAACAGCATATATATAATATAAGTATAGTACACATGTTCCAAGACCCCCAGTGGAAATCTGAACAATGGTTAGTATCTACATATACTACATTTTTTCCTATGAATACATACCTATGATAAAGTTTAATTTATAAAGTAGCTACAGTAAGAGATTAACTAATAATAAAACAGAACAGTTATAGCAATATACTGTAATAAAACTTATATGAATGTGTTTGCCCTTTCATTACATCTTATTGTACTGCACTCATTCCTCTTGTAATAACGTGAGATGTAAAGGCCTATGTGATGAGATGGAGTGGGGTGAACGACACAGCTGATAGAAGCTTTAGGCTACTGCTGACCTTCTGACTACACATCAGAAGGAGGAGCATCTACTTCCAGACCACAGGGGACCTTAGGTGACTGAAATCCCAGAAAAGGGGGGACTACTGGAAGTCACCCCATAATCTACAGACTAGAGAGGAGTAGGACAAGTCAGACACTGAGAACCTAGCAAGGGGGCTGTTAGAATAGCACAAAGGAAAGTGCCAAGAGCAGAAGGAAAGCAAAAGAGGAAAATCTAACAGACAATTCGAATTCAAAAAATTAGAACCAGCTGCACGGATAAAAGAGAACAAAGAGTGAAAATGACAGTGAAGTCACTACTTATCCTTGAGTGACAAGGGGATATTTAGACTGGTCCAGTAGGTAGACTGCAATGAGCTACTGTTATTTAAAGAAGAAACTTCCTATCTTTCAGGTGAGCTGAGGAAGAGGAAAGTTGAAAAACTTTGGTTCTAGAGTAAAATTAATAGCTACCATTTATGACGCAGTTAATTTTCAAGAACCGTGTTAAGCACTTTATAGACATCATTCAGCATGTTACAACAATGGTATGAAGTAGGTATTGTTTTTCCTTACACAGTTGAGGCTTGGAAAGTTTAGGTAACTGAAAAAGTCACATAACTAGCATATGGCAAAGCATTTGCTTAGATGAACCATAATGATTAATTTGTGATTAGCAAATTCAACTAGATACATTAATTATAAAAAGTTAAGATCAGAATACACCATTCCACAGGCAATGTTTCCATGTTTGAGTTAAGAACAGAAAAAAAATAATAAGACAAAAATATCCTGATTTCTCTAGACTTTATCTGCTGGTAAGGAGTGTATTACTCACTTTTCTATCATTTGTGCTTAACACACTAGACTATGGCTCATTAAAAATCTTACGAGAATGAAAGAAGGAATTAATGAATGAAAACGTATGTTGCCCTACTACAAATAA
The DNA here is from genome assembly GCF_040802235.1 of Manis javanica. Classification (NCBI taxonomy): domain Eukaryota; kingdom Metazoa; phylum Chordata; class Mammalia; order Pholidota; family Manidae; genus Manis; species Manis javanica. The sequence goes on from NC_133158.1 coordinate 192,159,610, forward strand.
ATCAGATAAAACCATACTAAACACATGTATCCTTTACTTGGTGAAGATGATTGACAGCCTTCTGGAGAAACCTGCTCCAACATTTATCAACATAGTGTCACTACATCACTTTCAAATCTCATACCAAAATTTTGATCCAAATGTTTACCTCAGATCTTTTCGTAAAACAGGAAAAGGATTAATAAGCAATACCCTGTGTAGTAGTTTGGAATTTCAAATCTATTTTAAATGTGTTCCTTGGCCTATTCAACTCTAAAAAAAATTATTAGTTTTCAGGAATGTGTCTTTGTTTTTAATAGACTTTTAATCATCTTAAAGTTTTTCAGTTTTTCAAATCCATCTTTATGTCCCAGTGAAATTGGAAAATCTAAAATCAAACCCAGTAATATGATGCAATGATTCATTTTGCCAGGGCTAATGGAAGGATAACAGAGATGGCAAATCAAGTATTTAGGTTCATTCCTAATATAAATCCTGACTTCATGATTTCTTCTGAAATGATGATTGATTTTTCTCATCACTTAGGAACCATGGCTTCTACACAGGACCATCTGAAAACTGAAAGGAAACCAACAAAAGAAGTAGCCTCAGAGGTCTATTTTGCTTTTTCACATGTATTTATATTACCTAAGAGTTCAGTAAACTACAGCCTGTCGAAGGTCAAACTACAGACCATCCAGGTGGTGGGTCGAATCCAGCCCACCACCTATTTGGTCTGGTCCAGAGCAAAGAATGCTTTTTAAATTTTCAGGTGGTTACACTTAAATAGTCACATAGGTACCTACATAATACCTTCAGTATTGACTCTTGATGCACAGTACCCACACTTGGGACTTTTAAGAGAAAGTTTGCCCACTCTTGGTCTAGATTATTTTTCTTTTCCTTAAAAGGGGGAATTTAAAGCTTTTGTGAAATGGTTATACTATTGGTAAGAGTGTAAGTGGACACTGAGTTTACAGTGAGGCATTTCTGCCTCTTATCCACTTAGAATTTTCTGTTCGGAATCTGTTATTTAGGGTTTTGTGATTAAACGTTTGGCAACCTTTCTATGGAAGGATGTATGGCCATTTCCTACTAAAGCAAAAAAGTATTATGTAAAATTGTATAAACATTCATTTAGATAGTTTCTCAAAGACCAAAAAGGAGAAGTTTCATACTTGAGACAAATTAAAAAATCAGATGCATTGTTTATCATAATAAGTTAAAACAGAAAGCATCCTGCACCACTGTCTGCAGTGATTGATGCTCCTTTGAGTAGAGAGTGAGGTCAGAAGAGATCAGAATCTCTAAAAAGGAGCATTTTAAACTTAGACTTCCCCAATTTCTCTTCTCCGGATCCCAAGAAGTGAGAGACTCTCTCTTCTGCGCTAACAAATGCTCTTCTAAGGAGTGTGTAGTAATCCCTGAGGGTACTGACTGGGTTGGAAACCAATGAGCTGCGCTCATTGCCTCAACACAGAAAGCGGAAGAATGTTCTCCAATCCAGATTCTAAACTGTACCCAAGACAAGCTGGGCTCCACCAAGTAGGATGCTTAGACAAAAAATGAAAATCAACACCTGGACTACAAAAGCTCTTTTAACTAAGAGTGTCCCTCTTCTAGGGTCATATAATCCTTGAGGTAATTTTATAAGAAAAAGACCTATTTGTTTCATATTACCAGGAAAAAAAAGTGTTTTGAATGATTTAAATTACTATGATTTGTCTCATTTTACCAGGAAAAAAAATGTTTTTAGTGACTTAAATTATTAGCACTTGAACAGTTTAAGAATACTATTGAAAACTATTTTAAAAAATCAGTAAGGTATTGATATTTAATTAAAAAGTAATAAGTTGTTTTTAAAGTATAATGCAATAATTTTCTTAGCGTATTTTGGCAAAGTTAAGTTCTCCCATCAGTGGAATTTGTATATTTTTAGATATTCTGAGCTTCTCTAGGGAAAATACAGACAATACAAATTGTTTGATAATTTAATTACTAAAAATTTTCTATAAATTTCCCTATGAAGCATAATTGTTCATCTCTGTATGTAACAGTGATCTAAATTGATAATGGGTGGGGCATCTATTCTAAATCTGGCTAAAATACATAATGATACTTTATCATCCTATTTTATTGTTCTCAAAATCCTAAATATATTCATTTTCATAGCATATATTCCAGGAAATTTGGGAATCTCTATCTTATGAATGAAGTGGGGGGTATGCATGATGCTTTCATAAATTCACAAAGAACACATCTTAAAAATATTCCTATACTTAAATTATACTGTTTAAAAGCATGTTTTTGATGTCTTCCTTCCCTGTAAATCCGCCAGGCAAAACAGGAATTACTAATAAGGTGGACAGAAAACTCAAATCCCAAAGTAAGCTTTAGTGCCTTGATTCTCATTTGATTCAACCACATATTGACAAATCTTCACTTCTCTTTATAATATGTAGCTGTGCTCTGTGGATAACAAAGATGGCTTATGGAACATGAACCAATGCTTGATGGCACACACTCAAAGGAAGAAAAAGTGCATTCTACTAATAGTTAACCCTGGCCATTTCCATGGAAACATATTTATAAGAAGTCACTATCATGAGGCTGTGCGACAAGGCCTGTTAGAACTGACTGCTAGTAACGCATTTAGGAAAACATAGGATGAAAGCATCAACTATCTAATATCACAAAACGAAATCAGGGAGTACAGGAAATGAGAGTAAATGATGACAGTGTGCCTACCCAGGTAACCATTCCCTCACCCCCATTAAAAGTGACACTGTTGTTCTAATATGAATATCCCTATATATGGTTTTGATGTAGCTAGTTGGTGGTGATCATCTATACAAGCTAAGTGCAAATTTCACCAGAGTGGGAGAGAAAAAATGAGAACTTTGTTAGACTGAAATATTCAACATGCCCACAGAGATGACCCAACAGGTCTAAACTCAGTGGTATTTCTGTTCAAATCCAGAGTACTGGAATCCCAGTTCTAGAATAAAATTAAGATGCCTTCTTAAAATTGACAGCATCAGAACAGTGGAAACTGAAAGTAAAAAAAAAAAAAAGTGGTTGGGGGGAATGGAAGAGAAAATATTCCAGTCTCACTGTATTTCAGATGAGTAATAAATGCACTTGATTCACAGTAGCCAAGAAATTAAGAGAAGTGAGTTTTAGCATACCGACAAGCCTTAATCATTTTATGCGTCTGCAAAGTGTGTAAATTACGAAGGAGCCATGGTTTTTCTGCCTGAGAGCTTGAACCCGGCTAGGCCCTTGCGGCCCACCACCTCCCCGCCCCCCTCGGCCCCTCCGCGTGGGAGTCGCCGGGCCTGCAGAGCCTGGGAGCAGCCAGGCGCTGGCAGAGCGTTCCCACGCTCGGGCCGGGTCGGGAGGCCGCGGTGACCCCAGGGGTCCTTCCCCACGCTCTCGCGCTCCCAACTCCGCCCCGGCCGCCCCTCCTCTCCGGGTCCCTGCTCCGGAGCGTGGGAGCGCAGCTGCAGCAGCGAGCGGCGGGCGGAGGCATCTGGGAGGATGCGTTCCCGCGATCCGGCCAGCAAGGCGCGGGGAGAGCGCCGGGGGCCGCCCAGGGACCCCACTCGCGGCACCAGCGCGGGGCCCGAGCTGCAGGAGCCGGTCACTTACTTGATGTCCTCCCACACCTCCGGGCCGTAATTGCGGATCACCAGCAGCTCCAGGGCGTGATTCACGAAGCCGTACTGTGGGGACAGGAGGAAACCACGGCGTCAGGGACCAGCTGGGTGGAAGGGGGCTTTAGGGCGCGCTTGTTCGCTCCATTCTGGGTAGTAGGTGCTAGAGAAGGGCACCCCAGGGACCCAACCTCCGCCCGTATGATGGGCAGATCCTCTCCGTCACCGTCCGCCCCACCGCCACGCCACCTTCTCACCCCGCTCACCTGTCACCGCTCCGAAGCAGACTGGGCATCCTGGGAAGGGTGGCGGAGTGGCCGCGACCCCCGCGCCTCCCCCGCTGCCGGTGGGGCCGGCCTGAGCCGGGAAGCCCCCGCGCCTAAGCCGCACGTCCCCTTTCCGAGCCTGGGAAGTCGCGGCGCGCTGCGGCGAGGCGTCACCCCCACTAGGAAGCAAGGATACCGACCATCCCCGCAGCGAGCCCCGGCGTTCCCGCCTCCCCGGCTGCAAACTGAGGGGCTGCTCCAGCCACCCCCGGTAAGCGCCTCGGTCCCCGTGCCAAGCTCTCGAGGCGCGGACGATTCCCCGGGGCAGTCAGGCCCAGCCCGGCGCGCGGGAGGCTCCGGCCTGACCCGGCCGAGAGCACTCACCATGGTGTCTCCGCCCGGAGTAGGGGAGGCTGCCCCCACGCAGAGGCACGACTGAAGGGACCCGGGCGCGGCGGCAGCGGCGGCAGAGCCACAGGATCGCGGCTGCAGCGCAGAGGGGGAACGGACGGAGCGGCCTCCGCCGGTCCTGATTGCCACCTCTTCTCAGCCAATGGGGAGTCGAGCCGCGGGGGGCTGGCTACTGCCTCCTAGCTTTCAACCAATCAGCGACAGAGGAGGGAATTCGGATACTCTCAGTGCTGCTGTGCTCCAGTGCCTTCCCGCCCCCGCCCCGCTGACAAGGCTTTCATTTGAGGCCACAACAATGACGACCGAGAAGGCCCAGCCATGCTCCTTACACGAATTCTGGGGCAGAGAGAATGCAGCTGTTGTGATCCCACTGAACATATTTTTGTAGGAAGGTCTGCCATCAGGAGTAGCAAAAAGTGTGCGTGTGTGTGTGTGTATTTTGCAAGGACAAAAGCTTGCAAAGGCTACAAGGAGTACAACCTCGTGGTGAGCACCTTCATGTGTATTGTCATCTTGCAGATAAACATTTCCTTTGTGGCTTGATTCCTCAACAGTTTTTAGCAAGCTGAAAAGCTGATAGTGCTGAGCTTAACACATTTTAGTTAAGTCAGTGAGGGTAGTTGAGTGAAGCTAAAATTTTCAGTAAGTTTGGTGAACATCATGTCACAACCAGTTGAGCCCTACAAGATCTGAGTTGTGTTCTGCGCTTGATCCTGGTAGGACGCTGGACTCTATACCAAAACCGGTAGTCATGAGTCCAGAGAGTTTGTAACTGTCCAGAACTGGCTTCTGGTGCTCTTTTTCGGAGGTAACTGATGGACAAGAGAAAGCCCAGTATAAAATGAGTTTAATTAAACTGTCCCCAAGCCTACATTCCACCAAGCACTTAGATTAGTAAATGCTCTGAGCCTCTCCACAGGGAGGAAATGAGAGTAACAGGAACTATCCATTGATTAAAATTCTGTGCCTGGGATGCCTAGATAGGGTTGACTAGTGTTAGGTCAAAAGGGAGGAAGAGAAAGCAAGCGTTGCCTCTTAGTCACTAGTCTCAAGCGGACCTGAGAAGCCAGGATGGGATTCTACAATGGGAATAGTTTGCTGTGAGAACAACTGCAATATGGTTAAACTGCAAAAAAAAAAAATATGTCAGTACAATAAAACTGCTTTGGCATCAGTTCCCAGAGACCTGTATTGAAGTATAATTGATAAAGAAATAATTGCATGTGGAAAAAATGAAACAAGTAACTTATAAAAATGCTAATTTTTATCAACATTGGAATAATTAGTCTTTCAAACCATGGAGCACTTTATACAATTTATTAAAATATTAAACCATCATTTAATATTACATATTGCTTTTTAACCATTAAAATAGTCCACTACCCTATACAACCATGAAAGAACTAGATACATAACGATACAGGAAGTTATATTATTAAATAAACAAATGACACATGATGCAATCACCCTCAATCTTTTAATGGTTGTATAGAATAAGGCGCTACTAGAATAGTAACACATACACATTGCTATAAGCATAACCTTCTGGGAATATGCATAGGAAAGTTTTGATATACCTTTTGTCTATCGTTAAAACGAGTGACTGTAAGAACAAAGCTTTTACATTTTGTATTATGCACCCTCTGAACCTTTATTTTTTTCCTATGTATACATAATAAAATTTTAACTTTTATTAAAAGACTTTTTATCACATCTTGACCTGTCTTTTGAACAGCAGCAGGCTCAAGCTATGTCTCAGTCTAGAGTAAGCTGGCGTCCTCTACCTTAGACTTCCTATTAGTAAAAGATAGAAAGTTGCTCTGGAGTGATGAAATGAGGAAAGCTCATCTAGAGAAACATGAGAGGAAATGAAGGCTGAGCATCCTGTCGACCTTGTTTTCTCCCTCTGACGTTCAAACTCACTGTCCTTTCTGTCCAGTAACATTTTCGCTTTTATTGCCCTTTTGCCCAATACCTACTTGCATTTGTAAATACAGAAAACTGTTTTATCCCCTAATTGTCTTATGTTAACTAGGAATCTAAAGGAAGTTCTGTTCATTAAACCTTTGCAGACTTTTGTTTGGTCCAGAAGATACAACAAAGTATATGATGTTCAGGGAGAGGAGGGTGCCCGCCAGCCTTGGAGGAGCTCAAAATGGGGTCATTATGCTTCTGAAAGCACCCTATCCATTATCGCCACTGCTGATAAAGGAGCACAGGAGTAGAGTCACAAGTGGACTATTTCATATTCTTGAAAACAGTATATTGCCCTTTCCTCATATGTCTTAAGCTGTGAAGAATAGGTTGAAGAGGAAAAGAGGAGTTTAGAGAATGACTTAGCCAGCCCTAAAGTCAACACTATTTGAAGATCAGTTCAGTGTATGAAAAATAAATAAATAAAAAGGCATTATGTAGCTTTCAGGAATGTCAGCTGAAATGACTCACATTTTCAGCTAATAAAAGTAAATTAGTTGAGTAAGTTAATTATTAAGTGTATTATTAATCATTGTTTTCAAGGCTTTTCCAGTGATGTGAAAATAACAAATCTTAGGTTGGGGAATAAAGAGGAACACATTTTTGGGGGTGTTCTCAGCTCTGTGCATGCTTTTTAAAAAGCTTTTTGGTTTGTTTGGTTTTTTTGCCAATTTTTTCTACCATGGAACCAGCGCTTCTATTTTGGATCATTTTGTGGAGCAGCATGTTCTTTAATTTCAACAATTCCTAATACAATGATTAGCTTTATACTCATATGCTTCTTTAAACTGAGTGGCTCAAAGCCTGATTATTGTTTCTCCATGAAGCTTCTGGTACTAGTGTTGGAAAGGCACACAATAATCACACCTCTTATTGTGATTTTTGCTACTACAGTTGCACTCAATACTTAAAACAAGGAATGCATATGAGTAAAGCAAAAAGTGAATTCTAAATGACATGTAATATGATGTGGTTTTGGACCAGTGGAAAAAAAGACGTTCAATAATCCATATTCTTAAAGAGATGAAATTCAGATTTACTTTTAAGTTTGGTCATATGAAAAAAGTATTATGTAATATTTTTTGAAATTACTCTTTCTATACCAAATTCTTTTGAATGTTTATCTTGCCAACAGAATTTATAAACAAACGAAACATGCAGTTACACACACACATACATACCCACATGTAGATACATGTTCAAGCATATATATCTATACTCTTGAACTCTGAAAGTAAATAGAAAAATTAAAAGAATTAAGAGGGATGCTTGGTATTGCTGTCATAATAATTAGAAGCATTAAGGAAAATCAACCCATCACCTATATTTATACTGGAATATATGTAATTATATAAAGTGTGTTTTATTTCTGAGAAGCTTCTGAAAACTGGAGTCAGCTCTAATGTTATGCTTTCAGAGTCTAACTGATTAAAATAAAAACTAAGCGGTTTTACCTTGGCCACAGTCCACATTTACACATGACTGGGAGACACTATCAGACTTTATTATAAGGGAAGATCTATAATAACTGTGTCAAAGATTCATCTGCTTTGAGAAGTGAAAGATACCTTAAAAGTTACTTAGTAAAACTCTCTTTTTCTATGTCAGGAAACCTCTTATGCACTTTGCTTTGTTGGGGAACAATGAAAAATTAAAATCTTAGCCAAAAAGTAATGATTAGTAAAGTAATAAAATTATGTCCTCAGAAGCCCTGGAATATTTTAAGACTGCCATGAAATTAGAGCTAAATGTACTTTCCTAGAGTCTCACCCAGTGGTAGTTGGAATCTAGCACTTGAGCTACATGCGTCTATTTCAAAACAATCCACTGCTCTTAAAAGCCTCTAGATAATTACATTAAAGTGTTGCTCTTTTCTAGTAGGTGTTCAATTATAAACTGAGTAATGCTAATCCAAAGGAAATAGGGGAGAATAACAGCCAGGAATCCAATTGTTTGGTTACTTCTCTTTTTATATTTTCTTGACTGAAGAGCAAGGAGCTAAGCTAGCAATGGGGAGAGCATAGTGTAGTGTAGTAAGTTAAGTGCACATATTCTTTAGTCAGACAAACTGTTTTTCACCATTTAGCAGAGGGGTAATACTGGACAAGTGACTTGATTTCTTTGAGCTACAGTTCCATCACTTATAAAATGAGAAAAATAACAGGTCAATACATTCCACTGTTGAGAAAATTAAAAATATTACCTACCTCACGGGTTTATTGTGAACAATATATGGTTTTATGCAACTGTGATGATTAAACATGAGTGGCACCCATTAAGTACTCAGAAACTATGAGCTAGCAGTACTTGTGAAGTTGTGGCTGTTCTGTTTTTGGAATCAATCTTTAATGTGACTAAGCCCTTGTGTCCTCCTTACAGAAATGCAGGTCTGACTACAGTGCTTAGTGAAAAGAGTTGAAACACGACAATTCAAAGATCTAAATCAGCCTTGTCAGTTATTTACTGAGTAAGTTAACCCGAGTCTTGAATCCCCCATTTTATAATGGTGACCACACTGTCTGGTCCAATTTTCTAAACTAAGGTACTGGGAAGGACCCACCACAGAGACAACATGTTCAAAAACTTCTCATACATTTTTAAGGTGTAAGGAATTCATCAGTGAATGAGCCAAGACATTTCGTAGGAAGCGCTGAGTGACATGTGACAGTCCGAGAGTCTCTTGGTTACATATACCTTTCACATTCAGATTGCTTTTTTGTTAAAAATAAAATCCAAACCTAACCTGATGATACAATCATATGATGTATTTTCTAACAAATGTAACATGAGTAAGAGTAATGAAAAAGAAATTGTCCATTAATCTATTCACAAAGAGCATGAGCTTCTTTTCTGAATGGTTGCTTTATTAGCAGCATAAAAATGTGAAGTTGCCCTGTGTCAATATGATAAAATCTTACTCATTTTTGTTGACATTTGAAGCAAAACAATTGTGTTGAATGTAATCACTAATGCATTTACAAAACATGCATATTTAATGTCATTTAGAATACATTTTGATGGTTCTTCATTATTTCTGGTGTCCCTGCATGACAAAGAACACCAAACTGAAATCCAGACACAGAAAGACCTAAACTGGTCTAATGAGACCCAAAAAGCTGTTAATAATGCTTCCCTTGAGAAGCATCACTAACCCATTGAAAAGATTATTGAGTCAAATAAGATTTGCTCTACAGGAATGATTCCAATGTTATTTAGTTAGAAAAAAAATTCCTTCCCTCCAAATAACCTTTGCGGTTTACCAAGTACTTTCACATAGATTATCTCCTTGTCTATGAGGGGGATGTTTGGTCATTTTAGATGTGAGTACCTGAGACCCAGGGAATGAGAGACTCACATAAAGAAAGGGTATGATGGACTCTTTGACCCAGTTACAGATCATTGATTCCAAAACCATCGTGCTTTCTTTATGATATTATTCTTTTCTTTTATGTGTCTGGAGAAATCAACAGCTGGTGTTTGTTTATTATAATGCCTAATAGAGTAGAAAGAAATCAAAAGAGAGGTTACCTGAGTGTGAGTGTGCTATGTAAATTGGGGGATTCAAATGATTTCCCTCAATTTCATTTTTCTTGTCTATAAAACAAAGACATATATATGAACACACTTCATATAAAGTACAGTTTAATGCACACTGGATCTGTTATCCTTATTATGTGATTCTTAGAATTATTTGAGCATTGAATATTCTTTATGTAAGAAAATACCACAAAGGAGATAAGAGAATGGGATTTATAAGACTTTTAATTTGACTTTATTGTGGACAAATTACTGAACTCTGAACCTCTGAATGTAAGGTAATTGTGGAGATGAAATATGATAATATATGCAAATGACATATTACATTGCTTGACACATAATAAATGCTCATCAAATGTGAACTTCAAATCCATTTAAGAAATGTGGTTTATAAAAATATAAATAATCCATGTTCACATGTACTATGTTTGTGTTAAGATAACACTTATATTCCATGGTGGTGTTGTGGAGAATACAGCTATGGTTTCCTGATCCCTTTATTTATTTTCACTCCAGCCCCGCAGGTAGGAGCTAAAGTCAGCAGGATAAAACATCTCTAAATTTGTTCTGTTCCGTTATCCGAAGTGAATGAAAATCAAACAACCCAGGGGTATTTTTTAGGTTTTATCTGCCAAAATAATGTGAATTCACTTTATTGAATTGTTCTTATTTTCCTTCTTTGTACTCTGTTGCTTTCATTTTCATCTCTGCCAAGAAACCAATTAAAAAAACCACACACACACACACACACACACACACACACACAAATAAATGGCCATAATTTCCACATCTACTCAGACCTACTCTTTGGTCCACTATGGAAATCTGTGGTTTCTCCAGACTGACCTCGGTAAGCGTGATTTTAGTGAAGCCAAGAGTTTTCTCACATGAAAAAAAAAATGGCACAATAAACTGTGAACTAAGTTAGGAAGTCCTGGGCTGTGATGTAGGTCTTCCCACGTATGTAACATTAGGCATGCTGTGATATGCAGAGGAATGCCCTTCCCTTCCTCCCCACTCCCCTCCCCAAGATGTCCGTGTCCTAACTCCCAGAACCTGTGAATATGCTACCTTACATGGCAAAAGGGACTTTGTACATGTGGCTAAGTCCAAGGTATTGATAGGGAGAGAGTATGGTGCATTTTCTGAATGGGTCCAATGTAATCACAAAGGTCCTTATAAGAGAGAAGCAGGGATGCAAAGTCAGAGAAGATGTGACAGAGGCAGAGATGGGAGTAATGGGAGGAAAAATCCCTGAGCCAAGGAATGCAGGTGGCCTCTGGGTACTGGACGAGGCGAGGAAACAGACTCTTCTCAAGAACCTCTTGAAGGAATGCAGCCCTGCCACCTCCTCGATTTTAGGACTTCTGACCTCCAGAGCTGTAGGGGAATAAGTCTGGGTTGTTTGCAACCCCCGGGTCTCTGGTAGTTTGTTAAAGCATCAACAGGAAATTCACAGCGTCCTTGGTGTCTTTTCTGAACCAAATGCTAAGGTTTCTTAGAGACTTTCTTAGGGACTGAGAATCCACATGTTGAAGCCCTACCTAATCCCCAAAGTGATGGCATTAGGAGGTGCTAGGGCCTTTGGGAGGTATGGTCATAAGGGTAAGGATGCTAGAGGATTAGGGTAGGGATGGGATTAGTGTCCTTCTAAGAAAGGAAAGAGCCCAGGCACCTGAGGATGCAGTGGGAAGGCAGCCGTCTAAAGCCTGGGAGATGTCCTGCTCGTACTTAAGCAAGACCAATCTGCCAGCAACATGATCTTGGACTTCCCAGTCCACAGAACCATGAAAAATAAATATCTGTTGTGTAAGCCATCCAGTCTCTGGTATTTTCCTATAACAGCGCAAGATGACTACAGATCTGTAAATTACATTTATACACTAGTCTTTCAGAGATGTCAGTAATAATAGAAATACTCCCACTCTGTTCCACACATGTCCTGCTTTACTATATGCATCGGCCCCTTGTTCCCCTGTTGACCATGTTGTGTTTCACCGACAACATGATCAGACTGATAGAGCATCTACCCAATGCAGGGCTGAAGACTCGCCTTCTGTGGGTAACCACGGCCTTCTTTGAAAGAAGGATCTTTCCCCAAGATTGATTGTTAAGAGAAACTGTTTGTTTTTCTGTCAGAGTTTCACATTGCAAAGAACAGAAATTAGCTGTGGCGATTTAAACAGAAAAGACACTTCGGAATATTGGACAATTCTGAAAATCATGAGGAAGACTGGCAAAATAATGAGAAAACCATAAATTATGTGTAATTCTATTCATTTCCTCCATGAAAAGTGGTCCAAAAGATATGAATTTGAGTCAGTTACATTATATATATGAAATTAAGTATGAAGATCTGGCAGGAGTGGGGTGTGACTTTTTACAAGGAGATAGCATTATTTAATGTATTTTGATTTGGGGAGTTAAAAAGCATCTTTGCTCTTATACTGATAGGTACATTACAAGGTGTAAAGTTCTCTCACTAGAAACCCTCCTTTCCTCCACCATCAAGATATTTTGTCTGTATCTCAATACTTTTAATTCTTCCTTTTTTTTGTTTATTGCATTTGAGCATCAGGAATATGGAGAGGGAAGCAGTTCATCTTGAAAGCTGAGAATGAGGTTTGAGAAAAAGCCAACACTGAAACTAGAAGGCTGGGAAAGGAGAAAGGGAGTAATATAAAAACTTTTCATCTTGGAGGAAGGGGAAACATCCAGAAGAGAAGAGGAGTCACATTGCTGTGATGAGTCCGTGAATGAAACTCAAGAGGTCATTTAACATGGATTAACTAAAGATACTGACTGTACAGTTGAGATTAAACACAGGAACACCCTGCAAGCCAATGGATTGGCTTTTCCTGGTCTCGGTTCTACCATTTCCCCTTCTCGTCTATGACTTAGCTATGACTCCTTGGCACAGTCTTAGTAACTGTCTTTTACTCTTGGTCCCTGTTTGAAATCCCAATGACATTTGCTCTGGCAATTTAAGGCCTCTCCGTTCTACTCTGGACTTAGTGTACTGGACTAGGCCTATCATCCCTGTAATTCACTGAGTCCGGGAGAGCTAGGAATAAGCCAGATGGGAGGAATCCAAGATCCTGATGTTTATCTGCTTCCATAAAAATGACCATGGGTCCAGAAAGTAGGGGAACTGTGGGTTGAAATGCTTACCTAGAAATCCACGGGGTTAGAAGAATGTTAGCTGTTAGCAGACCTTGCCATCCAGTGGATAAACACTAATAAGAGTTACCCCAATCCTTTGAAAGGGACTATAGTAAGCAACTCAGATTGAAAACTGATAAAAATCTATTGAGGAGTTTGTTGAAAATGCAGATTCATGGTCTCCAACCCTTCCATTCTAATTGATAGACCTTGGCTGTTTCCAAACTAACTTTAACAAGCAACTTTAATAAGCACCTGCTTCATCCAGTGATTCTAAAAACTGGTCCACATTGAGAGGCCCACCGTCTGGTTCCCAGGTAATGTCTAATGCATAGTACTCCTGGTCTCTTCTCCCTTGATGTCAAGGTTGAAAAATGAATGAAAGTAGAATATGCAGCACCCAATACTGTACGGGATTCTTAAGCAGGTTGAATCAGCTACCTGAAAGTTTTGTACTATTTGCAGCAATGACAGTAATGACCTTCTTTTAGCAGTTGCAAGGCAGGTGTCCTGTTCTTAGTGCAAAACTCATCCTGGAAGGAAACTGCTCTCAGTATGCAACTGACTAGGTGAGAGGCAACCAGCCTGCAAGAATGATTGCCCAAAGCACTTGATTAAGAGAGAATGAGCCCTTTCCAGGTCACTTTTCGGCCTGCACTGCAACGAAAGAGAAGTGACACCCCCCTATTCATTATAAACAAACTGTCAGTTAGGGTACACTTCTCTGTCTGTGCTAGGTGAACACTGGCCTCTTTGTTTGGATGTGTCTTTTCAGGCGTGTGTCTACCTCTCCAACAGGGAACCACCAGGTTTAAAATAAGGTGGACATTTTTGCTCTTAATTCATCTTTCCCAGGAGATAAAAGGTTCTGGCCTCTGGTCCAATAGGCTCAGCAAATGATGGATACAATCCAGGAAGCACCATCAATGGTTGTTTGGATTTGGGAGAGGGAAGCATTAACATCACACTCTCCCTGTGAGGCTTAGTTGGGTTGTCACATTAAAAGTCTTCCTTCGCTGTCACCTTTTAATGCCCCATTGCTTCTGGGCCTGAAGATTGGCCTTAGCTGGCCAAAAACATGTAATTGCTTGATTATACGGAACTCTTAAATAACATGTGCCACAGAGTATAGAATATCGCCTGGCACCAAGTAAGCCTTCAATAAATGTTTGTGCTGGAGACGGCACTGATCACCCAAGTCATTCCCATGTCTTCCTACGATCTCTTGAAGTAAGACTGGCCATGTGACTTGGTTCAAGCTAACAGACTCTGAACAGAAGGAACATGTGTCCCCTCTAGGCATGAACATAACCTGCCACATGTACTTCCTCACTTTCTTTCTCCTTTGGCCCAGTGGGCATCTATGCCCACACTGGCACTGAAGGTGAGAGAGCCCTGTTGGCCGGCTCTGGGTGGCCGTGGAGATCCCCCTCCTCACCTCCAGTTACCTGAGGAATAAACTGCTAGTGCGGGCCCCCAAAATGTGGGGTTTTGTTAATCTGAAGATTGGCTTTCCTTAAATAACACAGGGCCACTGCGGACCTCGCAAGCTGAGGATTACTTTCCCTAGAGGTACCGCTGCCTCCCATACCTCCCACGGCCTTCCCAGGGCAGGAAGCTGAGGAAATAGTTCCCTCACACCCTGCCCATGCAAACCGGGGTGAGACTGTGCCTTGCCCTTGGGTTAAGAATCCAGATTCCAGGAAAAACTGGTTACCTCTTCCATAAACAGGAAGCAAAGGTGTGAGCTGGGACTTTATCTGGTCTCAAAATCATCAGGCAGAGGGCTTGGAATGAGTCACAATATTTGAGGTGTTGACACAACACCTCAATGACTCTCTGGGGACTGAATCCAGAGCTGTTAACGTCGGGACTACTGAGCCGCAGGATGCAAACCCACTGCCATTGGGAAATCTACAAAATAAATACACTCTATCTCTTATCACTACCAAGAGATATTAAAGTATTAAAGTAAACCTCACTTTACAGAAACTATATTTTTGACAACTACATGCAGGTCTTAGGACCATGAACCAAATCACATATATGTGCCAAGGGAAGAAATTTAATGGGATTCTAATATGAGCTATGGGATTCTGTCAAAGAAAGACTCTTTTTACAAAGTGAACATTCTGTTCTGTCATGATTTTCACAGAGCACACTTGCCATACCAGTGAGATAAGCGAGAACCACAATCTCTAAAGCCCATGGGGCTGGGCAGAGAATAGAAAGTGGAGAGGCAGCTTGGGTAGGTTTAAAATAAAATGGAGTATTGGGGAATGCAGTGAACTGGTGACAATTTAGCCAGCCCAAACGAGGCAGCTGCTACTCAGGGATGGACATGCATTGACAGGACAAATGGTGGGCACAGTGATGCCAATATACTGCAGTTCCTTAAGTGAGGGCTGTGATCTACATTTCTATACAAATTCATCCAGTTTTTTAAAGTTTTGGCCTCCTATCTTAACCTTATCCTACTTGCAAGCTAACAAATTAGCCTAAGATGGCTTCACATAATGGCAGAAGACATGAGACTCCTGGGTCAGTGTTAGGAGTGTATTTCTCACAGCAAATAGCAGTAGCCAGAGTAGTCAGCTTCCGGAGTCCCAGTGTCCACTGGATGATACGAAGGGAGCCAGGTGGCATATGTACATGCAGTGGGCTATATTGTAAGACAGGGAGTAGAACCTAGGGAACCTGAATTTCTCACACTGAATAGAAGCAGGCCTCCCTTTGTTCCTTTGGGGGAGATTTTATCTCTAACTTCCAGGGCAGTTTGCTACAAATATCCTTGAAAGGATAGCATGGAACAAAGGCAGTCCAAATCTCTGGTCATAAGATATGCATAAATATGAGGGGTCCATGGAAAAGTGCCTCCCAACAATATTCACCCCTAGTTTCTATACCATCTTGGCTTCAAGCCATTTTATGAATGCAGCACTCTGACTAATCTGATTGAAAGAGCTGGGACCAAGTCTATTCAGTTTGTCTCATTATATTGTATTAATTATAATCACTCTCAACAGGGCTCCAAGAACAGGAAGGGACCACCCTACAGTACTGACTTTACCCGTGGTCTGCCCCCAGGACTCTGAACCCAGCCCACTGAACAAGTCCCATAAACCACCAGGCCTGTCTTAGAAAGCCAGGTGCCTTTCTTCCAGCTTCTGTATTAACCTCTGCACATGGTCGTGTTAGTGATTGCATGGACTCCCCCGTGGCCTGCAAGGAGGAAATCCAGAGCATTTTATCACCTTTTATGAATGCCCTGACCAGTGAAATGAGCCTGAGTGTAATGCCTTTGAAGGCCTAGCTGGTGTCATTGACTTCAGCTAAAGTCAGGGAAAATGTCACAGCACCATTCTTACTGTATGACTCTCATCACAGGGACAACTACTTGCACTGTATGCATAGATAATCAGTCAGTATTCTTCCACGCAGTGTCCCTAGGTAATCAAGGATGGCTTCACTCTAGAGAGATCTCCGTGATTGTCTGCAGGGCTTGTGATCTACTTGTGGTGCTGCATTAAACGCTTGAAGATACAGTATTCCCTCCACATTCCTCCCTCCCCTACAGTATAATTCACCGTGTTTTCAGAACAAGGGAAAATTAATACTGAGCTTCCACAGGAGAAGTTCAGTCCCTGGTTGCACAGGGTACTGCTGGAAAGAAAGGGTTGTTTACCATTCTCTGGATCCCCCAACTGGAACCTACTTTAGCTGGGGTGCACAAGTTGATAGTTCCTCTGTGGCTGCTTCCCAGCAGGCTGTTCACACAGTAAGGTTCCCTGTTCAGTGTGACTAAATGAGTCTAATCTCTTCTCATAGAGTCACTGCCTGAGTGTAGCTGGCCCAGCCTGTTTTATAGATCCATGCTACCAGGCAATGGCATTCATTAGGCCCATGAAATAACTGAGCAACAGCTACAGGAATGGGGGGTACGAGAGGCAGTTTGTGTAGGAGATGCATGAGCTGGAACCATCCCTTGCTGTCTGATAGAACCAGTGAGGTTAAGGGGAAGGGTGATTAAACCATGCTCAGAGTTGTCCGGCAGGAAATGGCAGACCCAGTAGTCAGTAAAATTTAGGGAATTTAAAACAGCTTGGGAAGCCATCTGAGGGCATTTTCCTTTAAGAGAAAGGCTCCAGAGATAGATCTGAATGATAAAGATCATTAATAGTGTCTCTTGAGCCAGTAGCTTTTCTGTAATTGGAAGAATGGGGGATACAGTTTACCCCATTGTGAGAACTGCCACTTACTCAGGTGAAGCTGAGATGCTGCTAGGGTAGGCTGGCTGCTTGCTTGAACATCCTGCACCATTTATCAAGTGAGGCTTGTGGGCCGCCCAACCTTGTTATTCACTGAGTGTGAGTCAACCCACCCCAAAATGAAAATACCAGGCTACAGAGTTACAAGGTACCATAGGTTAGGCATTCAGTTTTGACACAAAGTCTAGCAGCAAACTTATAGAGGTTATATAATAGCAGTTAGTCAGCCTCTATGTGAGGAAGACGACAGTCTCACCCTCAAGGAGGACTTCAGGAAAAGACTGAATCCCTCACCAGAGTGTCTAATCACCAAAATTATCAGATGGCAGACTCATTAGAATTGTGGGGGCCCAAAGGTACTAGCACCTATCTGCATCCTGCTCTTTTTCATCAGGTGAATCCACTCTGACACTTATGGAACAATAAATTACTGGAACATGATACATCAATTAACTAATAATTATTTAGATATAGATGTGACAACAATAAATTGAATTAGCCTAAAGGGCCCCAAACACAAGGCACATTTGCTTCTCTTCTATGTCTTAATTGAATTTGCATGCCCCATGTCACCAAGGAACCAAATAGGATGATGATTTGTATACAACAGAAACATGAAATTTTGATTCACTTCCTTCAACCCTGCCACATAATCATGCAGGTGCTTATGATCTTTGATTCCCCATGTGGGCAGGGAGACCTTGGTCACACCCTTAATTGTCTTTCTTTTAAAACAGCTGAGATTGGAGTAGAGAATGAAGGATGGGTCTGGGGTGCACAGGGAGATAATGGCTCTAATGCACTAAACAAGTAGCAATTAGCTTGTAGTGCCTGGTGGCAGTTCAAGGCTTGGTCACATGAACTTCCAATGTCTTTGGCTTGTCCAACACTCTGTAGCAGTTGGCAAGGTCCTCATGACTGACACCAACTATTTCAGCTTTGGAGATTCCTTGACTGGGTGGCCACAGAAACACTGTATTCCAACTGGGTTTGTGGGGTTTGCTTGCCTTAGCTCAAGAGGGGTTGACTTGCATAGCACTAACTTCTTTTTAGGAAGATCACCTTAATCTGGAGTATTTCTTGCCCCATTATTAAGAAAATATCTTGTCTAATTTAAATGCAAGGTCTAGGGGAGTTTTCCAGGGTTGTGAGTCTGGCTTCAGTAATTTATTTATGTCAGTCTCTCTCCAATGAGTTACTTTGATCAGCATTGTAAATCCAATACACAGCATTAAATATTCAAATGCAGGTCAATGCCTATATTAGTTTGCTAGGGTTGCCAAAGCAAAATATCTGGGTGGCTTAAATAGCAGAAACTTATTGTCTTCCAGTACAGGAGACTGGAAGTGCAAGATCAAGGTGTGGGCAGGGTTGGTTCCTGCTAAGGGCTGTGAGAAAGAATTAGCCCCTTGCCTCTTACCTAGCTTCTGGTGGTTTCTTGGCAATAGCTTGTAATCCTTGACTTGTAGAAGCATCACCCCAATCTTTGCCTTCATTTTCATATGACTTTCTCCCTATGTGGCCAAATTTCCCATTTTTATAAGGATAATAGTCATATTGGATTAGGGGTATATTCACTCCAGTACAAGCTCATCTTAACTAATTACATCTGCTATAAAACTATTCTTAAATGAGGTCACACTCTGATGTAGGGACTAGGGCTTCAACATTTGAATTTTGAGTGATAATTCAAAATATAACAATATCTTATCTGCAGTTTCCGATGGGAGTTTGTCACAGTCGTTCTGTCTGTCCTAAAGAACCAAGCTCCCTTACGTTAGCCACGACTACTGAAAAAACTCCAAGACTTTTGACTTTTATCATTGAAAAATCAAAATTGGCATGAAAAACTGCTGGAAGGACAAAGCCTTAAGGCCTCCCAGCTGTTACCATTCTCCCTTAACAAGCATTATGCATCTAACATAGTCATCTCCCAAATGAACTAGACAAAGGTTTATTAATTCACCTTGGTTTTGCTCATAAAGCATGCAGATTTCCTTCCTTTGTATTGAATATAAATGTACATCCCTGTAACTGCTGTCTGAACAGGTTTGGAACCTTCCTCTAACCCAGGACTGTTCACTGTACTAGTTATGACAATGAGGTAGACCTAAGCCTGACATCCTTATTGGGGAAAAAGCCTTTTCACCTAGAGGAGTATTAGCAACTTAACTAAGCTACTGTTCAGGCAGTGTCTTTGGACCTCCTTTCTGACACTTGACATGTAACTCCTGTCCTGATTCTTCCTTACTAGCAGACAATAAGATGGAAGATCATTTATCACCCTGCTGAACGTACAATTTGGTCACCATGATTGCCACCAACTCCCATGGACCTTTCTCTCAAATCATGTTTATCAGCCTACAAGACCCTTACACTTCTTCTTCCAGGAAGCCGTGTCTGTCAACATCCCATTCTTATTGCCAAAACTGTCAATAACTATGAAGAGTGAGTCTTTACTCTACTTAAAACTTAACAAATTAAACTGTGATAGTTTCACAGATGCTGGCAGAAGACACAAAGTTCCTGGGTCAGAGAAAAAAAACACTTCATTACTCACAGCTTTGAGAGGAAACAGAGGGCTCAGCCTTACCTTGCACTGATTTCCTGGGCTCCAATTTCCCCGGGACAATGTGAAGAGAACCACGTGACCCCTGCATACACACTGGGCTGCATCATAGGTGAGAAGCCCTGAGCTTGGGAGCACAAATATTTTACAATGCCTGCCCTTTTACTCTGCAGGGAGAAATTACCTGTTTTCTGAGGCTGCTTACTATTGGAAACATCCTTGGAAAGATGGTGTAGGGAAAAAAGCATCTGGATCTCCTGTTTCTCTACAAAATACAAGGGAGTGATGGAAAATTGTCTCCTAGTGCAATGCAACCCAGAGTTTGTGTTCCTAACCATTACGTGTGGATAAGCCCAGTAGTTTTATTCTTAAATTTGTTTTTAATTTAAAAAAAATTTTCTGTGTGATTTGAAATACTTGCATATGAGTTTTTTACATAACTAAACAAATGTATTTTTGTTATAGTTCTGTATTTAACAATAACTTTTTGAAAAGAAATTTTAGAAATACTGGCCTACACACAGCAAAAGCCTGAAATAATAATAATTGTTGGTCCTGTTTTTCCTGACTGTTGTGTTGGAGGTTTCCTTTATCTGTAGCAGCAAGACTTATATCAGAACAAATGTATTTGCATGATGTGGAACAATACTGTTTTTACTTGACTCAATGGTTCATTTTTCTTTTTAAAAAGAACCCATTTAACATTTTAAAAAAAGGTTTATTTAACACTTTGTTACAATATTGATGTGGCAGCTATTTCTAACAAGCTTCTGAGACACAGGGTAACTTTTTGATAGACTTTGCAACTCTGCCAGAAGCAGAACTCAAAATAAATGTGTTATTTAAAGCAACTGCAAAAGTAATAACAAAAGGAATGTTATTAGTATAAAGAAGGTTTTTAATGCAAGGTCCAATAGCTATCCTACTTTACATGGAGAAAAAAATGAAAGAAGAATTTAACTAAGAAAAAAATGGAGATACCTATACCAATGAACATTTACCAAAAGGTGGAAATATATTGAGATATGTTAAATATTTGCTGAAAAGAAAACTTGAGTTGACTATATTGAAACCCCATGAGTCATTCCCACAGAATAGGACCAAAAAATTCCAAAATCCTTTTAATTCTCAAAAATCAAAATTGTCTCTAAACCAAAGGCACAGACTTTCCCCAGTTATTTATTCTCTTCTCATTTCAAACATTGTTTGCTACTTTTTCCATTCTAGATAGTAAGTTCTTAGTCTGAGAGCCTTTGCTACCTCACCTGAGTGGTCTAGGAGAAAACTCCAGTGAGTCATCAACCTCTGGAAGTATATCTAAGTCTTGAGGAATAAGGAAATAACATTTTTAGAGGGGTGATGATCTATATCTTTTATCTTTTGTCCATTTCTCAAAGTGATACGTAACTCAGTGAAAGTGAAGACCTCCTGGCTGATTGTAGCAGTTTGCAAGTAAAATATATAAATGCTTTGCTAGGGTAAATGAAGAAAATACAACTTCTATTTACATTCATGCTCACTTGAAATATAAACTAAGCTTTACTGCCATATTGTAGTTTATCAGATTATCATATATACAGTATATCAGAGCATATACTTATAATCATAAATATGAATATTTATATTGTAAAAATTTTATATATACTATGCTGTTGGTGTACTACATTATTTTACTAATAGTGTGCAGGAGCCCAAAAGGTTGGAGAACACTCTTCTAGATCAGTGAATTGCAAGTTCTGTCACAGGATTTTGTAGGGCATTTTTAATTTACACATGGGAGGAGGTGAAGGAACAGTACCTTATTCTCAAATACTAAAATATTTTGCTCATTTCAATTTTTTAAGATACAGTTTATTTGGGGAAGAAGGCAGCTCATTGTGACTGAGCAGGGTCTGGATGCTGTACTTCCCTCCATCCCTGGGCAGCACCATTTCTAAAGGCACAGAATTCTGTGACCCTTGTCACTGTAACTTTCCAAAAGCCTCTGGTTTCGCCTCTCTTGTTCTAAGTGTCTAGAAACTGGACTGTCCGGTTTCTGTAAGAGCATTTTGGTTTTGCTTTGTTTTGTTCTTATTTTCTCTGCAACTGTCTCAGTTCTTTTCTCAATACAGATGGGTTTGGCAACGGTGGAGACTAAACAAACATCTTAGCATATATTTTCTGCCAAGAAATGTTCTTCACAAGCTACAAGGTTTATTTGCAATTTAGTATTTTGAACATTAAACACTTACAAAATCAAAAGGCAGCACACATTTATCCAAAACCTTCTACTAGGCTTTCTAAGTTCTAGATCCACCATTTAAATTTTGTCCTACTTTGTATCCCAATATTTAAATCCAATTAACATTCTCTTGAAACTAAGTTTCTTATGTACTGATAGTAAAAGCAGCCTGGCTTTTAGAATATCACTTTTGGTTTTCCTATGCTTAGCATTTTTTATTGGAATCTCTGTATTTATGAAGTCCATGTTATTATTATTTTTTCACACACTGAATATAGGGGAAAAAAAAGGGCATAAGTAAGGGAATAGTTTTGGATGAAAAAGTGCATGGATGGAGTGAGCAAGTCCTAACAGACAAAGGTGTGACACACAGGCTAAGAGTGAAACTGCTTCATGAGAAAAATACAGACAATAAAATGCAAAATATTTGAAGTGGCTTACAGTAAGAATACCAAATGAATGCACATCATCAACATAATAAAACAAGTATTTAAAGGGGAGCCATACTTTATCTAAAATCTAGCAAACAGTCTAAGAGCAGAAGGGAATCGAAGGCCACAAAGGACTAATTAATTCCATAGGCTCCTGGCTTTCACAGCAGGAGGGGTTCTTGCCCTGACCACCAGGACTACAAAGATTTCCCAGACTTTGGGAAGAATCCCAGCAAAGAATGTATATTTTAACACTGCAAACTTGGGCTTAAAATTACATTTTGGTGTCCTCAGCTTAATCAAGCAAGCTGTCCCTGCCTTTAGTTGTGTTTAAGCAGGGAATTATACTTGCCTATCATCTCTGCAGCACTGAATTTTTGTTTTGAGGGAGATGGGAAGTCTTTCTTCACAGGAATCGCGACACCTCTAGCCTAACCCCCTCTGCCCTCCCACCTTGACAAGTGTCATATCCCCTGTCCTTCCACGCTCCAAATCTGCCTTCATTTAACTTTTCAAGTAGCCATCTACAGAATGAAATAGCACCAAAGTGCATAATCAGACAAAAGAAACTTTTTGTTAAGAGTTTCAGTGAAGGTTAGTGACCGATCAAGCTACCCCAACAAATATGTATGATTCCTTTTCACTTATTAATAATGATTTATCCAAATAAAATCTGTATACTTAAAATTACAATAATTCATTACCCCATTCTCTTTGGGACTATTAACTATTGCTTAAACAGGAACTTGAATGTGGCTTCTATTATATCTTAGACTTCCTTGGGGTTTTACACTTAAAGCTCCATTCTGGCACTTTCTCAGCTAGGGAATCTCAGGGGCCTTGTCTTGTCTTTTCCCAGCTGCAATGGAGAGTAGACATTCCCTTCATTCATCTACTTTCTCTTGCCAGGGCTACCATAGAACAACCTGTTCCACTTTTCTACCTAACACAGGACAGCCTGGCAGGGTCTGCTTTGGTGTGATTGGCGACATCAGGGAGAAGTAATTTGCAGGAAAGGTTAGTAAAATGCTGAAGCAACTCTTCCTTCCTTCCTACCAAAGGATCTGAAAGGTTAATGGCTTTGAGCGTAATATGAAATGCCAGTGCCGGACATCCCAGTTTTATGTTCATACTCGTAGTAACACACCCAGGATATAGCATGAGTTGTTTTCTTTCGGACAAACAAAAATGTTTATTCAGTCATCTGTTCAAGTAAATATCCACCCTTACTATGCTGTTTCTGACGGTGCTTTTCAAGAACACATATCTGATTATACCATTTCTTCCTTTAACATTTGGTGTCTCCCTTGTCTAGTCACTTTAAAGCTGCTAGGGAGGAAGGCTGAAATCAACCATCTTTTTTTTTTTTTTTGCTGTTTTGCTTTTCTTTCTTTCGTAGATTTCTTTTGAGCAAAGTTTTCCAAGAAATTCAAAATCATGATGATTATAATCATCATCACACACAACCCTCTTTACGTCCAAATAGTCTGTCTTGATTCTCACCTCCAACTCATCCCAGGCAACTGTCTGTCTGGAATATACTCTGCATCTCCAAGACTCCACTTCTTCGTGTGTACAGCTTCCTTGAATCATGTCCTTACTGCTCTGCTTGGGAATTCCTCCAAGTCCAGGAGACTTCTCTGAGCCCTGAGTCTCCTACTCTGTGCTGCCAGAGAATCTGTAGTTATTTATCTTTTCATTTTCCACTTTCCTTTCTTGATAGAATGGGCCATACTTTCTCTTTAAATTCCAAAAACAGCATTATTCTTGGCACATACTAGTCATTCAATAAATGATGAGTAAGTAAATAAAGTTAGTAAACGAATCAATTTGTATTTAGGTTCAAACTTTGCACAGTCTTAAAAAGCCTAGATGGGTATATAAAGATAAGGAGAGATTGGAAAAAATATTCTAACTCTACGCTTGTCATTGCTTCTTGATGAAAACTTCAGTGGAACTCTATGCCTGCTTGAGAATATGTATGAAGAGTGAATTTATTTTGTGTACTGAACACAAAATAAGGAGACAACAAGTCATGAATGGAAACAATAAAACCAGAACAGAAGAAACAGTTAGTAGAATTATCAAAACAGACAGGCTGATAGAGAAGCAGACTTGGGCCACCACATTATGTTTTAGGTTAGTTACACCGGCAATAGGATTCAGAACCCTTAGGCCTCAATCCTGTCACAGGGCCTCTCTGTCCATTCCTTCCTCTATCCTCTATTCTACTCCTAACTGCAGAGCTTTTATTTTGGTTTCTTACTTTCCTTGAGAATTTACCCTGTAGGGTCTCTGGCTCTGGCTACCATCAATGGTCTGGAACTAAAAATGTCTCCATAAGCTCTAGCCTCCAAAGTGGATAAGACAGAGAAGGAAAAGGAATTCATTAGATTTTTTAGCATCCAAGTTGTGAATTTCGAGTGCATTCTGTCATGGAAATGTGCATTTTTCTTGCCTAAGGTCCATGAACTCTACCACAATTCAATGAGACTTTGTAGGCTGGCCTAGGGAATCTTCTCACAGATAATTTAATTTCTCTAGGAAAATACATTTTTTGGTAACTTTGTATTTAGATAAAATTTCAAACTTACAGAATGATTGCAGTAGTACAAGGAATTCCCAAATTAGCTTTTGCTCAGATTGTTTACATTTTCCTCCACACACATACACACACAAAGTATTTTTTGAACTCTAATGAATGTATGAACTTTTAGAACACATATTATTACCAAATTGGGGTCTGCTTAAATATTTAATAATGACATTTCTTAAATATTTTTAAAATTTCCTTTAATTCATATTATTTTCCCTGTAATAAGAGTTCAACTCCTAAAGGAAAAAAATGTATTTAAGTCTTTATTTTCATTCTAAATACTTTTATTAACTTGATATAATTGTGAGAAACTGTATTTTCCCAAAGCCTATGGTACTTTCCAATAATAGGATTGGTATTTAGTGAGACACAATCAGTCTTTCAAAACATTGAGGTATCATTTAGCAAATAGCTATTTTCACATCTGTAGTAGTACATTTGGAAGTCTAGAGGCCAATCAGTAATGACTTTTTATTCCTGAGGTCACCATGCACTATCCTGGGGGGTACTGGAGATAATTAAGGAACTCTGAAACTGAGTTACTTCCTTGAACCCAAAGTAAGAGTTCAGTGTATCTATGCCTCTGTTAATACTGATTTGAAAATTCTAATGGTCATCTTTCTCTTGCTTTGAAGTTGAGCTCTTTTAAAAATCAAATCCTTATCCCAAACCAAACTGCAGGTTCTTTAGTTCACCAGAGATATTAAATCAACATCCTAAGAAATAAAAGTTCAAGTTTCAGAAAAATGTTTAGGAATTTTCAAATGAAATCACAGCATCGTTTGCTTCATCAATACTAACATTTTCTTTTAAAAATATCATTGAGATACTTCAATTAGAAAAAAAAAATCACAGATGTGTACTTAATAAGATAAAAACATCTTAATGATTCTTAGGACATGTACACACATCAAAGTGTTCGGCATACTTAAAAATAAGCTATAAGCAAAAAGAAGTCTTATTTCCCACTTCTGAACTTAGATTTTCTTATTGGAACTTTATATGGCTCAGCATGGCAATGAAGGATGACCGCTGGAAGAAATCCAAGTTACTGTGTGTGTGTGTGTGTGTGTGTGTGTGTGTGTCTGTGTGTGTGTGTGTGTGTCTGTGTGTGTGTGTGTGTAACGTTTTACCTGGACTTTATGGTATGCTCTATCGATGCTTAGTTCACTCCTATGCTGCTTCAGGTTAAATTTAATTAGAATGATACTGCATTTTACTATAGGCTGCAAGCCTCTTTTATCCTGAATGTTCTGACACAAAAGTGAATTAATAGAATTAAGCTGTTAAGATGAATGGTAATCGCCTTTACCATGTGCAGAATTATAAAAAAAAAGTCAAACAAAAGGAAATATTTATTGTTATGATGACCATGGTTATAAAATGATCTTTGATATTTATAGAACTATTTTATATTCATATTGCATCTAACCCATAATTGCTTATTTTCTTAAAAAAAGAAAAAAGTGCAACAGAGAAAAAAACAATCTATTTTGTTATATAAGCAGACAGTTAAATGAGGCAATGTGATAAAATGTAGAGTTGAAAGGTTTAGAGAGCTTCTGGCATCAAACACTATAATTTATATTCAAACAGCTTTTTTAAGGCAATACTATCACAAATACACATTAATGAGCATGGCATTCCACCAGGCACGAGACCACAGGTGACTCCATCAGGTTGTATAGGTCACTACAATTGCCTGACATATGTACAATGTGCCGAATTTTGTATATGGATAATAAGTGATTGTTACATTAACAAAGTCTCCCAAAAGTCACTTTTTCAGATTTCTTTCTTTTTTTTCTCCACCGAACAGTCTGAGTGTTGAAGTAAATGCATTTTTTTGTCATGTTAAGTGGAAGAAAAGTAGATGGTGACTAGCTCCTGAAATTTTAATACTGCTCTGTAGCCATCTGCAAACCTAAAGTGCTTTCGGAGGTTCCACACATACTCGAAGGAGTCAAACCCCAAAGCCTACTGATCATGTATTTATTTTGCTAATCTATTCCCGATGCTTTGCCTAAAAAATTGGCACTGCCATCTTCCACATCTTTCTTTTGGAACCATGGTTTTGAATTTGTTCCTTGTTGATAAGCTTCCAGAAAATGACAGATTCCAGGAATTTCACTGGGGAAGTTTGGTGGAAGTTCCTCCCTTGATCGAGGGGTAAATACAAAACCAGGGCAGTCTTTGAGTAATCTGAAAAGATTAAAATTAAAATATTAATTTTAAAATTTAGTACTGATATGACTGTCTACTAAAGAAAAGACAACATAACTAAATTAACATTCCTGAGAATAAAGATCTTCCTTGCCTTACGATGGGGTTACATCCTCATAAACCCATTATAAATTGAAAATACATTCAATACACCTAGCCTACCAAAACATCACAGGATAGCCCAGCCTACCTTAAATATACTAAGAACACTTACATCAGCCCATAGTTGGGCAAAATCATCTAACAAAGCCTATTTTATAATAAAGTGTTGAATACCTCATGGTATTTATTGAATACTGTACTGAAAACAACACGAGTACAGGATGAATGTAAGTGTATCGGTTATTAACCCTCATGATTACAGAGCTGACTGGGGGCTGTGGCTCACTGCTGCTGCCCAGGACCACAAGAACACTGTACCACATTATCATACCCCAGAAGAGATCAAAATTCAAAATTCCAAGTCTGGTTTCCATTGAGTGCATATCACTCTCACATCATCATAAAATTGATAAACTTTAAGTTAAATCATTATACTTTGGGGACTGTGTGCATTAACCAACTAGTCATTTTCAGTGTGATTGACAAAAAGATCCTAATGATGCGAACAAAGATCTTCACAGAAGAAGAATGAAAAATCATTCACAATTATAAAAAAAGTCTACCAAATAATGAGTTTCACTCATATTAGAAAAATAATTATAAAATATTTTTGTAAAGACACGATCTATAATATATATAACAGTGCAATTCACAGTAGTGGGAAATAACTCAAAACAATCTAAAAGTATAGTAATAGTCAAAAAATCATACATAAACACAATGTTATAGAATAAGGCTTCCTAAGTTCAAAGATGCAAGAAATTGTCCATTTATTGATTCATTCATTTCATAAATATTATTGAGAAGTAATCATGGGTAAGAAGTTGTGAAAGAAAAATTCTATAAGATATGTATATATATAATAATGTGAGAATAACTTTTGCATCTCTCAATAGTACTTTTATGAGTTCTAGGTTAGTAAGGCTAAAATAAGATTTAATTGTACATAGTGACATTCTGCTTATTATCTGGTATTTTTTTCTTCTGAAATTCATTTGTTACACTAAATTTTATTATTTGCTACTAACTACTTGTCCATTACACTAAGCTCATATTAAATTCCAATCCTACTGATTGAATTCCTGGCTCCTCTTTCCATTTGCTTCCCTAGCTCTCTGTCAGATGCAAACTTAACAAAACATCGCTCTAATCTATTTTTCAGATTGTGGATGAAACTGTTGATAATTCTGGGGCCTAAACCAACTTCTACAGAAAAATATTCATCATATCTGCCCAATTAGACCCTGGGCCTTCTACTCACTAGTCTGGAATGTCTTGTCTAAATGAACTAGAATGATGGTGCTGAATTCTATTTTTGGTACAGTGATACCCTTTTATGTACTGAAGGAACCAACTAACTAGAAATTTGGTCTCCAGAATGGCAGACTTTGAGTAGAATTCATGTCAGTATTCAATTAACTACCTTTGATCAGTGTACTAATAAATATATAATCTGCAAAATAATAAAACTAATGAAATGATGCTGTAGTCATGAATTCATAACTTTTTCAGTGCCTTTTATTTATAAGGCATAGTATTTGGTAATACAGAATGAGAAGTTACAGAATTTCACTGCATTGAAAGTAGAAGCTTCAAAGTCTGATAGATCTGGGTTTAAATAGCAAAGATGTCAGTTTTCCAGCTTTTTAACAGTACCTGTTTCTTGGGATGGTTGTGAAGATTAAATAAATTGACTAAGCAAGATAGATTTAACATCAATTAGATTTCAACTAACACCCTTCTTATTGGTAACACTAAGTCTGATAATATCAGGCTTTGGAGAACAGAAACCTTCATACACTGTTGGTGGAATACAGATCGGTAAAGCCAATTTGGACAGCAAATTAATGCTTAGTAAAGCAGAAACTGGATATAGCCTATGACCTGTAAAACCACCTATTGTTTATACTATCTAGAGACATATGTATGAGAATGTTGATCAGATCACTTTTTGTATAATAAAGAACTAGATATACTTTAACCATGGGTAGTAGAACATGGCTTATTCATACTCTAGAATATATATTATTTCACACGTACATATAATAACTGTTAGATCTGGTTCATATTGGCTTATGAGAGGCAATTGTGTACATTCAGGGATTTTGTAAGAAGTTAAACAAACCACTGGTAGCTTGAATCCTGACACGGTAGGAATATTTACACCATAGAAATTGGCAAATGCTAAAAATCAAGGATTCTTCACTTCATCTCTACCCCTCAAAGGTGGTTTATCAGCACACTACTGACTTAGTAATAGCTTAAATAAATGAACTAGATTTACAATTCATCAATAAAAATGTTCTCAAAAACTTAATATTGAATGGATTTAAGGCAAGTTGTAAAAGGATAGAAACCAGGTTGAGCAGGAACCTATTTGTCTCTGGCTTTTCTCTTCTATCTGGGAGAACCAGATAAATGAGATGTACACTTCTGTCCTCTCTCTGCCCATTTTCCTTCCTGGTTAAGAGAAGTGCTAATCTTCTTGGGTAACACTGTTGAACTTGCTCTACTCAGGGGCCTCCTGCCTTCTCTCTTTGCAAGGCTGCCTTTTTGCAGGAAGTACATGTTCTCAGCGGCTCCTAGAAACCCTAAGGGTGACTGGAGTCCAGGAGAGCACAGGCCAGAGGCCTTTTATAAAACAGCGATCTGAAACAAACATGGCAGAATGTTGATATTTGTTAAATATTAGTATTGGGTACATGGGTATCATATTTTCTTTGATTTTTTTTTCTGTATATTTGAAATGCTTAAAAATTAAGTTTCAAAATGTAGAAAACCATAAAGGTTTAATAGTGGGAATGTATTAAAACTATATGTGATTGACAAATGAACAAATTTATCTTCCTGTTCACATCAACCCAACATTTCCTATTAAATATGTAAATTACAATCATAATCTTACATTTTAAACTTATATAAAAATACTCAGCATTTAAAAGTGGCTTTGGAGTACATCATTTGAATTTATTAAGTGCCTTGCTCAAGATCACATGTCTGGTAAGCCTTCTATTTGGGACTGTAGGGCATGTCTTCTGAATACAAATCCTATGCTTTTTAAAGAAATTTACAGGTAAATGCAATTAGACTGTCATGGAGTCAGGAATGTTGATTAAATCATTCTTGTTAAAAAGATCAGAATTTGTAAGGAAAATGAGTCAGAAAAAATAATGCCATTCCTATGAAAGCTTGAGGATAGTAAGTCCCATGGAAAGCAAGACAGACTCAGTGTAGATGTTCACATAGGGAAGCTTTTCTTGACTCCCTCTTGATCAGATACATTTCCTCCAAATTGCTGTATTAATTTACTCTCCTATTTTTGTCATGTCTCCTATATTCCCTTTACTCTCTTTGTTCTTTGCCCTCATAGAATTTACATGTTCTCAGACCTCGTTTCCAAAAAAGGGTTCCTTGGTCTACTTACTCACTCACACTAGGCAGCATCCGTTTATAGCCCCGACCTGCCATTTTTGATGTTACTGATCCCTGGATGACCACATAAATCTCTCTCATTGACCCACTGACCTGAAACTTGAACAATATCTAATCTAACCTCTTCTCTGCACTCCAGTAAAAGCAAACAAAAATGCAAAAAGTGGTCCCCTAAAATTAAAGTAAAATCCTTCATGTCGTTCAAGAGAAAGGAATATATTATTGTCATTACGCAACTTCATTCTAAATTACTAATTATAATCGGAAGTAGAACTTTGAAGGTAAGGACTTTTTTGTGGGGATATATATTGTCCTAAATTTCCATGTGTTTCATAAATATAACAAGGAAGCTGCACTTGATGTTATTTTACTCTTTGAGAAATGCCATCCAAGAATAGAATGTACTACCAATAAAGCCTCCAAAGACATAATTATCCTTTATATTTGTACAACTTCTAATACAGTCTACTGTTTGTTCTGAACTTTGAGTAAAACTGAAATTGTCTCTATTTTATAATTCAACTAATTCAATTTCACAAGCATTGGCTTTTGACAGAGTTTAAATTATCTATTTCCTTTAAGTTTTCCTGTCATACAGGAAACAAAGTATTTCTAAAAAGAAAGCATTTTAAAATACAGTTAAAGGTATTACACATTATTTATTTCTTGCTTAAATAAAACATTTTAACTATCACCTGCCATTTAGATAAGACTTAATATTTCCTATTTAAGAAGTAAATTAACCCCCTAATCAATATGAAAAGAAAAATAATAAACTGTACCATATATGCCTATAAAAGGTAGAAATGACTTTAGCAAAAGCACTGAAGTTTGATATAAACTAAATTTTCATTATTATTCATATATGTGTCTATAAGTACATACTAAGAAATAATAAACAAAAAATATGAACAGTTACTGTTTCTGGGTAGTGAGATTATTAGCTATTTTTACTTACTTTGTAACTTTCTGATTGGAACAAAAGAATATTTTGAAAGGTCTAATCAATTAAAAACAGGTAAAAGAGAAGAACAGAAAAATGTACTTTTTGTGAGCAAAGGTTTTATTTTAAGGAAAGAGATACACACAGGACTCCTCACATGTGCAGACAGCATGCACTGAACCCTGAGAAAGCAGCACAGGTTCCACGAAAGGCCTAGAACTGACTCCCGTGACTAACGAGGTGCAAAACAAGCTCCCACAAGTGCCAGCGTGGCATGCAGACTACTTGAACTGAAGGCAATTGAGATCCTGTGGGCAAAGAGAAGCTTCTACCTCTCTAACTACCTAAAAGCCTT
The DNA here is from genome assembly GCF_040802235.1 of Manis javanica. Classification (NCBI taxonomy): domain Eukaryota; kingdom Metazoa; phylum Chordata; class Mammalia; order Pholidota; family Manidae; genus Manis; species Manis javanica. Next base: position 192,191,735 of record NC_133158.1, read on the forward strand.
TAGATGGGGGCCTGACAGAGAAAGAGCTATTACCAGAGATAACTTTATCTGAATGTCCCATCTGTGTAGCAGGGCAAGTATCTAATTACCAAACATGGCTCTTCTTATGCCTTGTGCACTGCCTCCTCCCCTCTAAGGCCCCCAGGCCCAGGCCCCTCTCCCATTCTTAAGCTCAGGAGGGCACACAGACCTCATTTTACCATTCTTTTGGTCTTTGAACCTCTCATGTATGTGGAGTTCCTCCACAAACAAAATTAAATTTCATTTCCTCCTGTTAATCTGTCTCGCATAAATTCAATCCTTAGACCTCCAAGAGGAACCTTGAAGGGCAGAGCAAAATTTTTCCTTTGCAACATTATCATAGAATAATTATGTTTATATCCTATTATCATAGGATAATTATGCTCAAATCCTCCAAAGAGAGTGGGATCACGTCTTCTGAGGGCACTTATTCTTATTCCTACCTGGCATACGTGGAAAGTCTATTAGGTTGATCAGCCTTATGACAATCCCCAGGGACCTTTCCAACTCTGATACTATAGTGGGTCATTTTCATATCAAAGAGTCAACAGTTAATCAAATACTTATTGCTCTCCTACTCTGAGAACCAAGGGTACAGCATGTGAACCACAAGAGGCTGACATTCTGCGGGGCAGGCGGGCCGCAAACAGAAAAGAGCGTTTTCAGACACAGGTATGAGCTGAGAATATGAAGAAATAAAATGTGAGTGTGTGTGAGGGGAAGGGTGTTCCTCTGGCCAAGATGCTCAAGGATTTTCTCTTTGAACAGGTGGTGTTTGACTTAAGGTCTAGTTGTGAGGAGGAATACATAGGATAACAAGTATCTTTGATTCAGGAATTAGGTTAGTAAGTTTGATGAATAAAAATGAGACCAGGGTGGCAAGACAATAATCAGTGAATGCAGGAGAAAGAGGAAGGAAATGAAATGGCAGAGGCCAGCAGGACATTGATCAAAGAGCACCTCTGAGCCTGTGGCAACAAGTTTAAATTTAGTCTGACTGCAATGGGAACCTACTGGTGAGTTTTCAGTGCAAGGACAGGTCTTGTTTGTCCTTAAACAGGTCATCTGGCTGTTGTGTGGGAGAGGCGCGTGAGAAAGCCGAGCAGGGAGAGGAGTAAGGACGATGCTGGGGTGGTTCAGATGGAGAGAGACGTGTAGCTCGCTCTGGGCTGCAGGACTGAGGGAGGTGGGAAAGCTGTGCTCAGGAGGTGACCCATAGGTGGAGGTGATGGGCTGCTCGGGGGAGAAAGGTGTGATCACCCTGAGGCTGGGAGTCTAAGCAGTCAGGTAGACGGTGGCACCATTTTAAAGATAAAGCTTGGGTGGGAGGAAAGTAGGTTTCATCAGGTTGGTGTGTGTGGAAACTCACTGCTCTAATGGGATCATGTTAATTTTAATTAAGTTGGTCATCCAAGTACAACAGAGAATAGGATATACTAGTTTGTAGCCCAATAGGGAATCATGGGGTAGGCTAGAGATTACAAAAAAATGCATCCTAAAAGTTCATATACAGGTGTGAACAGTGACTGAACTCTGAGTGCTACCTTATTCAAAGGTTGGCTTGGGAAAGACTATCGAGGAAGACCGGGGAAGCTGAGGCCATGAGGAGACCAGGGCCGTGCGGTGTCAGGAAAGCCCAAAGAAGAATGTGTTACAAGAAAGGGTGCCTGAGCTATTCAACTGGCCCTGAGATGTTGAGGGAGGTGAGAGAGAACTGGCCACGATATGAGCAAGGTACAACGATGACCGAAGAGAGGCATCTCAGTGGGGTGCCAGAGACAAGCGCTGCCTGCAGAGAGCTGGAGGGAGGACAGGGGGGCGGTAAAGCACAGACAGTGAGCTAGACAACTCTAAGAAGAAGGGCAGCAGGCTGCTGGAACAGAAACGGAGGCCTGGGTCCAGGACACCAGAGCAGCGATGCTGCTGGCACCTGTGGCATGAAGGTGGCATAGCACTTACCTGGCTGCCTTTGTTTCCCCTGTGCAATATGACATGAGGTTATAACTTAGAGTCAGGGCTGAAAAGGAAAAGCCTGTTGGAGTTTTAAAAAGGAAGAAGATACTGTAAAACAGTTGTCTCTGAGAAGACAACTTGCTTGGTGTAAGTTAACTACCACATAAATATGGAAAACTTTGTTATTCAAGGGTGTCCACTGTAATGAGATTTTTAAAACGAGATACAATGTAATGTGTCTGACACCTGAATTAAGGGCATGTTGGGGACCAGCCTATAACTTGTGGGGTAGGTGCTTACTCCCGGCAGCCAGTGTCAGAACCATACTGCAGTACACTAGCTGGTGTCAGAATGCCTATGCAAATATGGAGAGCAGTAACACATTCTTCGTAAAGAATAATAATGGGGAGAAGATAGGATGTGTGCCAAGGATTACACCTGTGCTACAAATAACTCAGGGGAGTTTTTCTCCTGACACTAATGAACAGTTTTAAAAAAGTTAGAGGGAGAATGATAAAAGTTATTGTTTTCCCCTTCAACATTGTCTGAGCAAGAAAAGAGTTGCGGAGAATGACAAACCAATGGGGAAAAAAGTGACAACTGTGTATAAATACAAATATTAGAAGTCAAGTGTTGAGCACAGTTCATACCTGTAGGTCGTGGGACTGACATTGATTTTCCGTGGTACGCTGCAAGACTCAAATTTGTTAGCCAAGGTGACGTTGTTCCCAAAAAGACAGTAACGGGGCATTTTAACTCCAACCACGCCTGCAAAAACCGACCCAGAATGCAGTCCAATTCGCATCTGAAAGCAAAAAGTAATGCAACATTCCAGATAATTGGTAAGACACTTCCCACTTGCTGGAATTGTTTGAAGGCCCAGTCTATAAATTATTTTACCATTTGGTCTCACCACACCACTCCTTCCTTCCTCTCAAAACCTCCAGACAGCTTCCCTCTACTCACATTTAATTAAAAAACTACTGGTGCAAAATCAGTCACACTTCTTAGTTCTTCTCCATTTATGCACTTGAGTTTATTACACAAAAAGCATCTTCATTGTACCTATGTTCAACATCTGAAACGAATTTCCAGGCATACCTGTCACAGTCACCACAGTGACAGGACCAAGTGTCTACGGGATGTTAATGTGAACCTGCTCTGTCCATCAAGTGAGACAGACATGATTTCTTGACTCCAGTTGTTTCCCAAAATACTGTCAGAAAGGAGGAAAAGAAGCAAGTCTCAGAAAAGAAAATGTAGGTTGTTAGGCATTTTGTTTCAAAAGAACTTTATCCAAACACTACACTGCTATTCAAATGACTAACAACTGGATAAAGGAATGGTAATATTTAAGCAGAAAATGACAGAGGAAGCAGCAAGCTAGAGTTTCTTAGGCCCAGATTATGTGAACATAAACACTTTTGTTAAAAACATCTGGACCCATGGCAAACCAGAGTTGCACTATGGTCTGGATATAAGAGACAGTCTGGGATATGTTGGGGTAAATGTTTAGGAATTCTGAAAGTCACCAATGATTGGAACAACTAAGAATATTTTGAAGTGGGATCTTCTAGGAGATCTGAACACTTGATGACCTTAGAGGAGGCACCGTTCTTAAATTACTGCTACAAGAAAGCAAGGTCAAGTAGGGAAACGTGGAATGGCAATCAAACTCATGTTCATTATTTGCCAGCTCAGGTGACTATTTAAAAAAAGTTTTAGTAGATATATGTACATTTTAAACCAAGGCCAAGTACTCAGGAACTAAATGTAAGTTAGGGTTCAGAGGACTTCGATTTTGCTTTTACAGTTGTTTTCAGAGGTCTGCTAAAACCTTTCCAGAATCATTTGCTTATAAGATGTCAAATCATGAAGTCTTCAGAATATTCAAACAGAAGTACTGTGCTGTGAATCAGGAGATTTGCATTCCAAATCAAACCCTGCGAATAACTGGTAGTCTGACTTTCTGTAAGTCTCTTTAGTTCCCTCTTACTGTTTCTTCATCTGTAAAATACTGGATTGGATTATTTTTAAAGTCTCTTCCTTGTTAATTTTACTTCAAGTAGTGAAACTTAGGTATCAATTCCATCTGGTCTTTTCTTCTTTAGGAGAATATAGTTTTACGCATATAATGACTAAACAATATGAACAAAAGACTATATACAATGCTGTATATAAATATCAGGCACAATTTTATCACATCTAGTAGGAGGAATGTTTGCTCTCTTTGGGCAGTCTTTTGGTTAAACCAATTTCTTGTTTGTGTTTAGCTACTGTAGATTTTTCTCTGATAAATTTCACATAGCATTTTTATTTTTCTATTTCATAGCTAATAAATAAATACGTTTTCCTCATAAAAAATATCCAAACAGAGATAAAGCAAACATTCCTTGGCTCTTCCCAGGCCGCTCTCCCTCCCTCCTCTTCTCCAGTTCTGAATCTCACTGTCAAATCAAAGCTTTCATATCAGGTACCTTTTTCAAACCCGCAAATGAGAAAGTGACTCAAAGTTAAAGATGTACGCTGTGCTCTAAATAGAAACCTGCTGGGGGAGTCTTCCATTTGGGGGACACTGTGGACAGAACCCACCTCTCATCACAGGCATCTGGGCATAGGCACAGGGGTACCAGAGTTTGGTTTCCAAGTTTGCTGCACATTTTGCTAACTCCCACTGCTAATTCAGTTTTCTGGTCTCCACCCTCAGCCCGCCCAGCAATCTTCTAAGCCTAAGTGGGTGGATGTTAGTAAGGAAATCAGTACAAATGAGTGGATAGATAATTTTTACATATGCTATGTTGAAGAAAAATACAGTTTGAAATTAAAGGAAATTATTTCCTATTCCTTCATCTTGATTCCATCCCATGGGGTAAGCAGGGTAAGGATAGCAAGTCTGGGCGCTGAAGCCAGAGAGATGTGACTCAAAATCCTTATGCATGAGATTTGACTGCTCTGGTCTGTCAGTGAGCTGGGGGTTCTGCCCCATAATGCTGTTACAAAGATCAAATGAGACAATGTTTAAGTCACAATAGGCCCCCTCTGAGACACGTGAATGTTTCTTTCTCTACTAAAAATACTCTTCCTTTCTGCTTCTTTGATATTTCATGGGTAGCTCCCAAGGTCATTGGATATTTTCTAGAATTACAGGTTAGTACAGGTATGCTTAACATCTCACTTTATAGGTCATTAAAATTAAACTATTATTACCTAGGAAATTATCTTTGAAACTAGCTCAAATTAATTCTTCCAACTGAAAAACTCTGAAAATACATTTCTACAGATAATGACAATCATACCACCAAATTCCCTCCCCCAAACATATGCATCTTAATTACAAAATCCATTTATGTGGAAATTACTGGGTTTATTGTTGATCTGGACATTTAAAATATGTCCTTTGATGATATGAGTTCCTTGACAAAAATAAAAATAAAAAGAGAGAGAGAGAGAAATAAATACACAATTCTCCTCTATAAAGGTACAATTATGGACATTAAGTTTGGAAAAGTCAGATGCCATTATGCTTTTAAAACACAGTCAAGTCACAGATTATTTCACACTCTTCCCTTTGGGATGTGGAGTCTCCACTCCTCTGGGCAAGGTTATGATCGCTCTGACCAACAGAATATAAAGGAAGCGTCGCTGTGTGTCTCTTGAGGCTAGGATCATAAAAGGCCATATAGCATCCATCAGTCTTGCTCACTGGGACATGAATCACCATGTAAGAAGCATGACTACTCTGAGGCTGCCGTGCTGGGACATGATATGACAGCACGTGGGCGAGGAGTCCCAGCCGAGCCCGACCTTTCAGCCCTCTGCACCAAGGAACCAGGCATGTAACAGATGTAGCCATCTCAGAAGAGGTCCTCCAGCTCCAAGGGGTACAGTCCCAAGTATTCCACACATGCCCAAACTGAGGTCCCAGATATTGTGCAGCAAAGACAATGCATCCCTGCTGTGCCTCACCCAAATTCCTGGTGTACAGAATCCATGAATGATAAAAGGTTTGTGGTTTTATACCACTAAATTTGAGGAAATGTGTCACACAGCAATAAGCAATAGGGGTGACAGTTGCTTAGAAAACAGTTGTGAAGGCTCAGACATGTGGCTTCCATTACGAAGAGAGCCTACGCTAAACTTTTAAGTGTTGCAGTTTGGTTTTTAAAAATACTTTTTTCTTTTTCTATTTTTTTCTCTATATTTTCTTTCTTCACTATGTTTTACAGCATACTAGGTAGGATTCTATATTACTTCAAAGGCCCAATTCTGAAGGTCATCAATGGAGGACTGTTCTATAAAAACTGACATATCTACTACAAGTGAGACAAATAAAGGTAGTCTGCTCAGATTCGATCTTTTAAACTAATGCCTAGCATGTTAATTTTATTTTTCTCATCTGCAATAAGACAGTATTCTGGGATCTGGCCCATCTAGAAATTTTAAAATGTTATGTGCCTTGGAAAATATTGGTGGATTAGCAGGCAACCTTCATTCGAGTGTAACATCCTCTCCTGCAGAGATTGGAAAACTAAAAGTACATTTTTCCACACTCTTTTGCACTTTCTAGACGCATTTAAATTTGTTACAGCTGCATTACACACTTGAGAGTAGGAAGCCAGGATTTCTGCCATGACTGCCTTTCTGTGGCTCTCAAGCGGAAGCACAACTACGGAAGCCTTTAGGTTTTCTGTGGTTCGCGAAGAGAGCCCAGTTGCTAGTCACTCCTGTAAAGGTCACGATGCAAGATTTCCATGCTGCTGATTCAAATTATAGGAGGAGCCGTTCCATTCTGTAGCCAGTAGTAGAGGCGGCAGCTTTCTGAACACAAAGGTTGCGCGCCTGAGGCTGTGGTGGTGTAGTTCTGCAGCCAGCTTCCTGGTCACAGAAAAAGCAGTGGTTCTGAGGTGCAGCTTTGTGCACCGTTTTTTGAAAGTTTAATTTGTAGATGGCTAATTCAGTCCTTTCAGTGATTCTGTAAACCTTTAATACCCTAGTGTAAACTTCTTCCTCCTTAAACTAGCTAAAGAGATTTTGCTCTCTGCAACTAAGCCTTGCCTGATACACTATTCTTTTGATAACTAATGAGCATTTACTCTCATGGCAGCCCCTGGACAGTGTATGATCTGCTTTACCTTGATAGGTTCTCCATGGGGAGACACAACTTCACTGGAGAGCTCCATCATCTTCAGGGCCATCAGCGCTATCTGAACGGCATGCGTATCACTTTCTTTGTGTAATCCCCCGGCCACACAGTACGCATCACCAATGGTCTCCACCTACACATAACAGATTTTCTGTATTAGAAATAAAAGCTCAGGAAGATGTATAGCATACATCTTACAGCAGAAGTCTCAGTGCAGTCCTGTGACCCCACTATCGGGGTGGTTTTGCTCCCAGATTTGCTACTGACTTACTATATCATTTTACCCTTTTTTACCATGAAAAATGAGTGTTACGAAGTCATTATCCATTGATGTCTTATGAATTTAGTAGAACATGCAATGTAAAACTAAGATATTTTAGTTTTATCAAAAGGATTTTGGGGTTCTCTTAGCAACTGTATCACTTAATCACAAAGTATAGAAATCAACATGTCAGCCCAGAAGATAGGAACAGTGGTATCTGGAAGACTTTCAGAAATCAAGCTAGTACATAAATTCCAAGTATAATTATTATCATTGTCATTATTGCTATTGTTACAGGTGATTTTCACCTATCTGTGATGCTGACTACAGAAAGCTAACAGTTCAATCCATGAATTTTTGCACCAGATCATTGCATTTTTCTTTTCTTTTAAATATTTATTGTAAGCTATCACATCATATCCCCCTTCTTACAGAGCTAGCACGGAGGGAATGGAGGTGAGAAAAGAGAAAGGAAAGGAAGATAAATCCCTGACTTTATTTCCTGATTTTCCGTCTTGTCACTTTGTCTCGAGGCCACTGGCTCCTGATACTAGACATGCTTCTACTTACAATCTCCCTGCAGGTAACCACGTGGCTTGTCCCTCATTTCCTTCAGGCCCTGCTGAAACATCGCCATTTGAGAAAGGCCTATCCCAACCACCCTCTACGAAACGGCTATCACCCACCCCTCACCCTTTGCACTTCTCCCCGCTTAAGCTTAACCAGAATGTTACATCAACTGAAATATTTTAAGTGTACTCAGTTGTTTATTGTCCTTCTTTTCCCCTGCAGAACATAAGCTCTCACCAGTGCCTGGCATATTTGCTAATGAATGAGCCAGATACCAATGTCTCCTATACACTTTTCCTCAGCAGTGAAAACAGAAGTGCTGAATGTAATGGTTAACATAATACAGGTGCTCCGCAAGCGCTGCTAATTAGGAGTGGTACTTCACCCCTGCTTGGTGTTAGATGTCTATTCTCTGTGCATGGTAGCACCTTCTACAGAAGTGAGTAGAATTGAACATTTGTTAGGTCATATGGAAATCTGGAATTGTCAATCTTGCCTCCCTTCTCCTCCTGAGCTGTGAAAATTTCCTACAAGGTTTATGCCCACTCATGCTGGTAAATGCTGGATGACCAGTAACTATTTCCTAAAACAATGGATAAGCTGATACTGAAATAAACTGAAAAATGACCAAAAGACTGAAAGACATCAAGAAGGTAAATTATATAAAGTCCCAGCACAAACAGGTCCTGAAATGGAAAAGTTTGACTATTCCCTAGAAGCTGTCACACTCATAGATTAGCCTATGATTATATGTTCTGTATATCTTAAACTGATTCCATAGCTAATACTCTTCCATATTTACTTGCAGCTGTCTCCAGGTATTTTCATGCCAAATCCGAAGTGAAGAGAAGGTGGAATTAAGGACTGGTAGAGAAGGTGATTTGTTATCTAACTCCAGTGGTAATTGGGTTAGTTAGGAAACTCTTTGGCTACCGTCCTTATAATATGGGATATAGATTCTAAATGCTTGATAGGAATAACCAGGTTTTTTTAAAGTTTCAATAAGCTGATGTAGAAAAGGGCTACTTCTTCTGCTAGCCAGCACAGCAGTTTGCAAAGGAAAGCAAGACTCCCCGGATCTCACAATTCTGAGAGAGAAGACATTCTCAAGATAGAAACTATTCACAAAAATAAATAAATAAATAAATTCCACAAAAGGCCATCAAGCTTAACCTAACCGAAGCCAATTATTTTATCTCTAATTATACATGGACCTCTTTTTTTTCCCCAGAGGAATCGCGGCTCTGTCTGGAATTTCGTATTAGTAATTTTTAAAAAGAAGGTTTTATTTCTAGCTTTTAGATTGGAACAAAACAGTAGTTTGTGTATTCCCATAAATAATATTTGTTTCTTCTTCCCAAATTTATTTATTTCATGTTGGGTTAAGCTCTGAAATGCCACGTTGTTATGTGGCAAATTAAAAGATGATTCAAGCCAGACAGACGAGAAGAATGCTTTATTCTGGATGCCAATAGCTACAACAATGCAAAATACTTTCAATCAGTAAAAAAATGTTTTAATTCTAGAGAAACAGACAGAACACAAAATCTCTTCATTAGTTCTCTTAGTGATAAGAGTTACACTAAAAAAACAAAGTTTTGTTTTGTGTCAGGGACAATCCCCCATGTATCCCCAGTGCCTAGAATGATGCCTGTTCCTGGAGGAACTCAGCAGCCTGCTGCCTGGTGAATACGGTTTTATTCACCATGACCTTTATAACAGTCCTGTCCGTGGAGATAATGGGACACAATGCATGCTATGCATGTATACAAACTATGGGTAGGTATTCTTTTCTCTGTTTTAGACATGAGAAAGGTTATTTAACTTTTTCAGCTTCCAAAGCAAGTAGAGAACAAGATTTGAAGACATCTCTTGTTCAGATGTCTCTGCCTTGGGCCTCTCTACGTTAATGCCTCACATAGGTGACTTGGACGTCTGTTAACCGGCCATGAAACGTATCACGTTAACTCTGTATTGAATTTCATCTATTTAAAGACAATTCATTTGTAAAACACTCATTTGTAAAACACTTATTTTTTTTACTTTTACAGATACAAAGAATAAATTTTCCTTGTACAAGTCATACTTGGAATTATCGCATGCTTAATGATGTAACTCAGTTTCCACTGTCAAGTGTCAGCCATGCTGACTTTTACTGGGTCCTACACCCCATTCTCCACCCAGTCTATCACCCCCTATTCTGTGCTTATTCTTTGAGAAGACAATGTGGCCGTCCTTTCATGGGGTAATTATCTCTGTTGCTGAGCAGATTCAGATCTATTTCTGGCTGGAGAACACCCACATGATTAATGCATTCTGCCTGCTCCCAGGATGTGGCTTGCATAGCCCTACAGAGAAAGCTTTTTGTCTGCATTATTACTCCGGTCCTAGTGGCTGTGCTTTTACTCAGGGACTTTGCCTGTTAAGAGGGGCCTTGCCCTCTCTGCCCCTACCTTGTAGACATCCAGCTGTCCGCACTGGCGGTCGAAGCGAGTGTAGAGCGCGTTGAGCATGGTGATGACCTGCAGCGGTGAGCACTGGGCGCAGATGGCCGTGAACCCAACGATGTCTGAGAAGAGCATGGTCACGCTGCGGAACTCCTTGGCTTGCACAGCCTGCCCTTGCCACAGCTGCTGCGCCACCTCGCCGGGGAATATGGAGCACAGGAGGTCAACAGTCTTCTTCTTCTCCTCCTCCAGGGCTCCGTGGGCTTGTTCAAGGGTGGCTTTCAGCTTGCCCAGCCTCTTCTTCAGGCCATCTTGAGCTCTGGCCTGTTCGCCTATCAACACGACATCCCTCAGGGCGTTGTGAATTGGGATGTCTGAGAGGTAGAGACCCCGTCCTGTAAAATCTTCCAATCTGTCCACACAGGGTGACCCCAAGAACAAGATTGCACTGGACTCAACTATGTAGATCATTTGGCCCTTGAGGTCCATGACCTGTGAAGCAAAGGTGAACCAGTTGTGGTTTACTCAAGTTTCCACCATCTTTCTGAGACAAAAGGAGAGGAAGTACATACAGTGATAATCCCTTTGTACTTAAACTTGATTTTTTCTATGTGCTGAAAAAGAACAAGCTTTCTTATAGTTCCAATTTACTATGAATTCTAATGATGCATGCAGGCATTTGAAGGACACGTTGGTGTACACACTACACGGAAATCATGATTTTCAATGAACAATGCACTAATTCCTGTTTCGGGGCTTTCTCAGTAAGTGACATGCTGATGCCTTTGTTATTATGCTACTTTGACAGTAGCAGCTAGCAGAAAGGATCGTACTAAGAGAGCCTCAAAAGAGGTGAGGCTTCAGGTGATTATACTGGGTCACAAGATTTACTTGTGCAAATGTGCACAAACATGTATATGTACGTTCACTGTGGCAGAGTCAAAAGCCACCCAAATATCCTTCAATAAGGGACTGGTTAAATAAAGTAGGGAACAGCTATACAGTGCAATTGTACACAACCTATGAAAAATGGAAAGAGATATAGCTAATGACATGGACGAATACACAAAATAGATTGTTCAGTGATAAAACAAAGTTGTAAACAGTGTTTTTTCTTTTAAAACAAAATCTATGTAACTAATGTTTTTGATTTTCTGCTTTAATAAACATTATTAAGCATTAACCTATTTTGTAAACATTTAGCTATATTATCTTTATGATAAAAAGTAATAAGGCTGTTCTAGTTTTTGGTAAAAAACTGCATGCCTGCTGAGGTCATGCATGTCTCAAAGTTACATGCAACATCAGCCCCTCATTAGCCTCGCTTGTACTATCAAGTGTGATTTAGCAAAGCTCCTTTCCTTAGGCTAAATAAGTACCAAAGTTCTCTACCATGAGGTGACAGAACACTTCCCCACACATTCCCTAGTAATTAAACGAGTTATTGACTTTCTGTATCTATACACTGGTTTTAAGATCCATTTGCGTGTCTCTTAGAGGAAACAGGTAATTTTGGTTTGTTTGCTCCAGAATGATTCCTCCTATTACTCCACACTGAGTCAGCAATTAGATAATGATTGAAAATATGCTTTTAAACAAATATTTATTTCATTCAGTCATAAGATATTCTGAAATGATTTTAAAGGATAGACTGCATTCAATAAGTATTTGTGAAGTAATGAATCAAGCAATCAAACAAATCCAGAAACGATTTTGTTTTAAATCTATTTCAGCTTAAAATTACATTGGAATTGTTTTGAACTTATGTTTTATCAAAACCTTTGAAGCAATAAACCTATTTTTACCTTTTTTGTCTCTAGTCCTTAAATACAAAATCATTTATTTCACATTCAAAATACTCTTTATGTTCTCCTCACCCTTGAAGATCTCTTCACAGAGGTGTCCCATCTCCTCACTCGGACAACGAACTGCATATTCAACGTGGTCATGATGCCACTAAATGTTTGGCTGATTTTGGGAGTCAGAATTTCAAAGTACTCTTCAAAGTTGAGCTTTCCTTGAAAGTCTCTCCTGTTCGTCAGTCTTCTAATGCCATTGCCCAATTGCAGGATCGTGAGATCCTTGTCAAACATGAAATGGAAAGGAAACGTCTTACAGAAGAGGGAAGCGGGGATCACCAGCGAGGACTGGGGCTTGCCTGGGGACAGGGACGGCCGGCTGCTCTTGACGTGAAGGGAGTATAACAAGTAAGGCTGGTTAACAAACTCGCTGCAGTCACTCTGGAAGCACGGAGGTGTTAAGGACACTTCCACTTCGGTTTCGTACAGTATGTGAGCAGCTGCCTTGATGATGCCAGGAAGAATCAGGGATGTGATTCGTTTAGGGAAGAAATAGTAAACATTTAAGAAATCATGATCTTTATCCAGGCATAGAATGGAAGCGTCCTCAAACCTGCCTTTCTTTTCTGCTCCTTGACAGTGGCTGCTTTGTTTCAGGAGGGTGCTGAAGCTATTCAAAAAATCTTTGAGGGTCCCTCCGACCACACCAAGGATGTGTTCATCTTCCTCGTAACAGATTTGAAAAAGCTCTTCACCGAGAGATTCTGTGATAATCTCCACTGGAACTCCTGAAAGCATAGGACACGTTTTCTGCCGTATCACATACATCACCTTGGTAGAGCTGTGCTCTAACTGCTCTGTTTAACATTGTTTTATCTGATGATTTAGTTTCCTTCTGTCTGCTAACAGGAGTTCTTTCCAACCAAAATTAACCACCTATATTCAAATTTTATACACAGATTAGTTTCTAAAATTCTGGTAACTCCAAATAAAAATTCCCAATCAGTTAATTAAAAAAGAATGATCAATGGAGTATAACACATAACTTTTTGTTTCCTTTAAACTCTAAAAGAACAACTGGAATTATGGGACCAAATTCATTTCAGAGAAAGCTCTCCCACCTTTAGTTCAAAAGAAAAACTGTACATCTTGATGAAGAGGCACCGTCCCACTTGGAGGGCCTCCAGCTGCATGAATGTCAGAGACAAGAATGAATTTAACATCACTGGTTGTGAAACTGAATTTTGTGATTTTTCTTTAAAGATGATACAAAGGAAACTTTTTTTCCTGAGCAAAACAGCATTCTTGCTGTTTAATGTCACCTGAATATGAGTATTTCTTTGGAAAATATTATTTACTTTCTACAACTTCTTTTTCCCTAACTTCCTTTATTCTTTAAACTTTTGTAAGACATTTTTCTCACCGATGACTTACGAAAAACAACAGTCCTGTTCATAGCACTGTTCATACCTCTTCAGGGCACTGTTATGAGGTGTGGAGGCTATGTTTAGAATGGTGCCTGGCTCCTAGGAAGGGCTCGGTATAAGTTAGCTATCACCATCATCATCATCACTATTAAATTCTTAGTATCTTATACTTATAGAAAGATTAAGTCTGTTGGTCCATGTACTCACACTTCGGAAAGGACAGTATTTGGAAATGACAAAATTACCCATCTACTTGTTATTAATATGAGAACACTGTTAGCCCTTTTTCCCATGAAGACTTCCAACCTGGGAAAAAATTAATTATGTTACTTTGTTGAGTAGAATTTTTCATGCATGAACGTGGAATGCTTAGTTTAGTTCAATAGCAAAGCATGTACATGTCTATGAGTCAGCTTCCTATGCAGCCTTATCTACTTCTCAGCAAATAAACACCATAAAATGAGGAAATGATTTAGGTCAAGCAAAAATACGTAGTAAGAAAGAGTTATTCTTTATATTAATATAATACATAATTCTGAACACTTCACAATGGAAGTCACCAACAAATAAATACAAATATTTTAGGACAAAATATCAGTTCTACAGGTAAATATTTTCTGCTCATAGAAAATACTTGTTCACAGGTAAAATTACCTCTATAATTAATTCCTAATTACATATATTTACAACAATTCTATTACCTGCTGCAATTGCTTGATCTGCAATTATTTTTTCAACATCTTCTCTTTCCAAAGATTTCCTGAAAATATTTCAATATCTTAAATTATAAGCTGATAAACGAATGCTAATACTTCAGATTGTCACATACAGAAATGATGATTGAGAATAATTTAAATTGCCTTTTCTGTAGAGGTAAATTTTGACTTCAAGTTTACAGAAAAGGAGCAAAGACATGTACAACTCAAAACAGTGTTGCAAAACCCCAAAATTTACTGATATACAGTGTTTTGTAATTTTTTATGAAGCATATTTACCTTTTAATTTAACTTTACATAAGCTAATACTATAGAGGTTTGTATTTGCAGGGAGCCAGGAGTATGACATGACCAAGAAAGAGACGGTAATAAATCAGCCCAGGGTTTTTCTGATTACCCAACCAAGAAAAAAAATATGCATTCTGACAGATTTCCCTTTTTAAGTATCACCATTTTTTTTAAAGCAAATTCACAGTGTATCTTATTTTTGAGTTTAAGCTTCTCAGGCATCATGACATTTAACTCTATCATTGTATAAAACTTAGCAACTAAAGAAATCCATTGTTTATTCTTTAGCACAGAAGTTGCTAATCTAATAAGCATACATTTTAATTGACAGAAGGTTTTGGTAATTTCAACTGGACAACTTGTTGATTCATGTTTGTCTAATTGTTTTTTGGTAATTTCAGATAGTGATGACCTAATATGATTATGACTAATTTACTGAACTAAAAAAGGATATTAAAGGATACCAAAGGATCTATTCATAGTTCAATCTGCCATTAGGCACGCCAAGTTTACAAACAGGCAAAAATCTAAAATTTTAAGCAGATTTTAATAAAACATGATACATATAGACAAGTTTCAAAAGGAAATATTTTCAAGGAGGAAAATTGCTCAGTCTATTTAGCACAAAAAGTTATGCTGCTTCAAATTATTTAAAATACTATGTAAAATAATTTCATATCTAAATTGGTTGAGGATCACCACATAATATTACATCTAGTTTGAATCTAAACCTCTTGTTGTTATTATTTTATGTTACTCAGTCTTTATATTTGCTTCTTTTTCTCATTTAAGCAATTTCTATTATTTTTTTTTTTTTTCTAAAGAATGGAACAAATCTGCTCAGAGAACTCTAGTTCTGCCAACGCCCAGCATGGAATGTGAGCAAAGCTTAGGTAACCTGAACAGCACATAATGCAATTCAAAATAAGTTGCCTATCTTCACCTTGAAAAAAAAAGAAAAGAAAAAGAGATGTAAGCTGGTGTATGTACCAGCAAATGTGTGCACACTGCACGCGCGCGCGCACACACACACACACACACACACACACACACACACACACACCCCACACCAGCCACGAGTTCAGACACAATGATGTGATCAAAACATACCATAAAAATAAACAAATCAAAAGCTCTCTGTGCAACCTTCCCAGAGAGCTATCATATTTCCTGATGTCTGCACTAAAAGTCATTCACTTATAACAGGTGCAAGGCTCCCGTCTCTCATTTAGGGGCAGTTTATTATCTAATATATTGTTGTTCTGCTTTTCAAGTCACTTAATCAACAGTCCACAGAAAGGAATTAAGGCATGTTCAGCAGCTGACAAACTGAGAGCAGTAGAAATGGCAGCTGACTTTCCAAAAGAATATGGGGGGAAAAACAGAAACAAAGCATATAGCCAAGAACTGAAAAAGCAAAGTAGAGAGAAGCCATTTATCATATCGGCAGGCAGTTATGAGAAAAAACATCTGTTATCTTATTTCAACTGAATAACTGAATAATTATTATTAGGACAATTGAACAGTATGATCAGCTCCTTAAGAAATCAAGAAAGTGGCAAAATATTTTTTAAGATTTCCAAATAAAATGACTTTTTCAGTTCTGAGACTTTTTTCTTTTAAAGAGATAGACTGCCGGGAACACATCCTAACTGAGTGTCTGCATCTGGCTTAGGGATATTTCAGAGCATAAAGCCTTGAGAATAAATTTTGAGTAAACCGGCTGCCAAGGACTGAAGGAGACAGACACAGTAGCAAAGCTACAATGACTTGTGGCTATCTTATCAGTTTGCCTGCGAATTAAGGTCAGAGGTGTTCTGGAATGCTTTTTGTATCACTCGTGTAAACAAAGCTTCTGTCAGACACATAGATTCACACTCTCCTTCTGGGCGAGTCTGTGACCTCTTCTTGGCTTGCTTACTGCCTGAAGTCTGGGACCAGTTAGTCAGCAAAGAAAATTATGTACAGATAATCCACAGAGCAGATTATCCACTCATGAGAAATAGACAGATGAATGAATTCATAAAATATTCCTGTCAGTAGTATTAATTTGCAAAACTTCAACAATCAATTCTGCAAATCTGAACACGAGTGCTTTTTCCATTATCTGCAAATGAAAAAATCCTTCGGATTTCAGGGAATCAAAAACAAAGCCAATCAATTTATGCACCCACCAGCAGCTAATATGCCAAGATGAATTGGAAAAATCAGCTATAAAGGTCATATTTTTTAAAAAACCACCTTATATAGTGAACCTTTACTGAAAGCTTTCTGAAAGAAAATGTTGAGAAGTACAAGAAAAAGTATAAAGGTAACTGACAGCCAGCCAGTGCACACCCCAGTATAACCAAACTGGTTATGAAAACACTGAACAGTTCCCCGAGGTTTAATAAATTGCAGCTGCACTAAGCCCCTAAGCCACAGCCCTCCTAGATCCTAGATCCTTTCTCCACCTCCTCCCGATGCAGCAGCTAAAGGTTTAACGTTTGGAGTGCGGGACAGCACTGGGCCCCTGCTCTACCCTTCTGGCAGCATTCTTCAGGCAGCGAGTCTGTGCTGACTGCTTAGGGTCCATCCTTACTGCTAAGTATTTTAGAAGCTACCCCTTGGTAGGAAAAAATAGGCCTTACGGGAGCTTGTTAGAAGCAGCAATATATGGTGACATGGTTAAAATCATGGGGTGTGAAAAAAACAGGCTCAAAACTCGGTTCTGCCTTTTCCTAAACCGCTGTAAAAATCCTAAACATTTTATATAAGCCTGCACTTAGTGATGTATAAAATGTGAAAAATAAATCCACTTACTTTTAGATAAGTAGCAGCTAAAACACATACTCAGTTTCTGGCATTACCATAATGATTCAAAAGTGTTCTAGCACTCAATAAGTGGTGGCTATTGAAAACATTATCAGTAATTGTGATAAGAGGTTCACACAGCAAAAGTGGTTCCATTTACCTGCTTTCTTTTATTTTGTGTTTTGCCAATGTTCTCTGAAGAGCAAGATTCAGCCGCTCCAACTAAGAAAAGTGAAAAGTTTTAAACATTGCATTAAACAATCATTTACTTGAGGATATACATATCTTAAAAATTCATCCTGAAAGTTTTGTATGAAAAGCAGAAATACTACTACTTTACTAATAAGGGTGGTGAATCTACAGTTTGGAAATGGGGACTGATTTTCCATAAAATTTTAAAATTTAAGAAGAAACAATGAACTCAAACTATTTTGAGTCTGGATGTGGGTTATGGCCTTGGTGGGTGGTCTAACTGCCAGCTACAAAACAAGGTCAAGCTGAGCTGGAATACAAACAGGAGACTAGTTTGGTAATGTCTGGTCTTCTATGAGGGAACTGTGGGCATCCCTTCCTGTGGGTGAGGAAGAACCCCTGGGTGGGCTGCCAGTACTTCAATCTCAGCACAGCTCAAGCCAAGCAAAGATCTGTTCCTTTCACAAACTCTACCCCCAGACTCCTCAGTGACTCTCCACCCTTAACTACAAATGCAAATTTATATCCTATATACCATTTATTTCTCCTCCTCTGGAAAACCTTGAAGCTATCTCTGTCTTTCCACTTTTTTTGTATCATTTAAATCCAATCTTTCACCAATGTCAGTTGACTGTTGATTTGAAACTAACCTTGGATTTACCCCAACTGATGCTAATTCTTCTCTTTGAACTAATAATCTTTGCCAAGTGCATATAGTTACTCTCTTTTATGGATTTATGAGTATTTTGTGAGTTTTCCTATGTTGCAAGATATTTGTATGTCAGCTTCCAAATGACAAAAATACTTGTTGACTTTCAGCCTCACTTAACAGCTTGTCTTTAACTAGTTGGTAAGTAGGAAGTAGAGCATCTGTAAGAGTGCTGCTGAGTTTTTTGCGTTCCACATAAAAATTGCATTATCTATATGTATATATTTAACCATTGATTCTTTCTGTAGTTTACCAGGAAAGTGAAGGATTTTCTGTTTATGTTCCAAGTTGGGAAATTCCTCTTTCCTTAAGAACTATTTATACCTCTCTCAAGAGTTTCCAAGCAAAATAGTGCAAGCTTTCTGTTTAACTACAAAGGACTTCCAGTTTTAAAGTGTATACATAACTTAGAAAAGAAATTTGAAATTGATTAAAAGAAGACACAAGTGCTGTAAAGAAGCCCCAATTTACAGTGTAGAGCAATTTTTTCTGATTATTCTAATAAGGAGAGAGGATGCATCCACTTCAGGATGAAAGAAAGCTTGGCAGGCAAATTACCCAGTGGGCAGATTCTACGTAAGGTACTGATGACCTGTATAATGGCAAAGCACAGGAAGCCTGGCAGGTGAGGAACATGTTCAGGAAGGAACATGCGGGTATGTTACTCAGCGGTCTCTCAGATCAAGGAAAGAAGAAGTTAATATTAAATTGGAGACTCTAAATGAGGTAGATCAGCTAAGATTCTTGAAAAAGCTTTAAATTCTCAAGGACCTTTTACTTGGTAGAAAGTCACTTAGGAATTACTAGAATTTTAGTAAGGATTAAATCCCATGAATTCATGGGTTGCTATCAGTCCTTTCTTCCTATGAAACATATTCCTAGGGGCAAAGGGGTCATCAAAAAAGTGAGGGTCATTGCCTTTGTGCATGAGCTCTCAGTTTTCCTTCATGTATTCGGCTACCTGACTTTTTAATTATTAATTATCTGTTTCCCCTATTAGAACAGAAGGTCCAAAAGGGCAAGGATTAGTTGTGTTATTCAGTACCGTATGCCCAGCACCCAAAACAATACCTGGCCATAGGTGATGCTCAACACATATCAGTGGAATTAATTAATGAATGAAAAACACTCCCACTGGCAGCTATTAGAAGTCTTAAAGTCTTAATCTGTAACAAATTTTATCAGTGAGGTGATACAGAGGTTTTATTCTTTTAGCTAGTCAACAAATAAATTTAGATTGCTTCTAATTTAAGGTATTATGAATTATCTCAAAGATAATTTAAGATAATGTGAATTATATCTATTTATACATGAATTGCTGCTCTGACTAGAACCTTTTGATGGGTAATGCGGGAAGATTCATCTAATTCTGCCATTGAAGAATTGTCCTTCCCCCTCCCAAGTGCTAATGGCGACACCATTCTCCTCCTCTTCAGCTTTCTGATTAAAGCATCAGGTACACATTAGATCCAATTTGGTCAAGATTCTCCTCGGTCTTCATTTCCTTCGTACTGCCACCAGGAATTCCTTTTCCAGTCCTTTTCTCCTAACATACATGCTGCCATTGTAAGAGAGGAGGAGAAATGGTCCCTCTTCCCATTGCTGAGGTTAGTGAAGCAGGTGTAATCCTGACTTTCCATTTTGAACTAGAACTTGTTTTTCTGAAGTGCTGAAGTCCTAGCAAAGCTTTTGTAAGTGCACTTTGATAATATTATGGGTTAACAGACTTCTGTGAGTATCTACTTTCATCACATACTATTGCTCTGCTGTAAGACTGCTAGAAGTTCAAAAGAAAACAAAACCCACAAGCTTTCCAGGCAAAACATTTGTTGGTAAAGGCTGCCGGTGCATAGCTTTCGAGCCTGGTGCTTTAGCTCCTGTAACATAGTCTAGCCCCTGGGACACGGCAAGTCCACTATAAAGCCTTAGCGGGATTCAACTTTAAGTAAGTCCGACCCCGAGGCCTCATGACATAAAATGAACCACAGGAGGGTCAGATACTCCACATCCCAAATATCCTGTACTGACTTTTAGCTTACTATGTATGGTATTTTAAGACTAGGTCCACTATTTCCTTCCAATATTGTATAGGAGACTGCTGTAGATTTGTAGTTGCCCAGAACCCAAACTCCCTTTTTGGGAAACTCTCCATTTTGTGTTTTGGGGGACTGGGCTCCACTTACCTTCACAACAGTTGAACCCTAAAGTGTTTGTGTTTGGTGAGGGAATTTCTGATTCACAGAGCAGGGCCTGTCCACAAAAGTAAATACACTGCTGCTCTTGAGTTTGTTTCTCTTAAACTTTTATCTTTTGACTTGATAAAGGAGACGTATGTATTTATTGTTAAGACAAGTACTTTTCTCACAAATATACCATATATTAACATGTCAGGGACAACTGTTATTTGATACAGCATTGCTATGAACACTCTGAATGGAATTTCATTTGTATGTTTTATAGGTAAGTAGCTATTTCAGTTGTTTTGTAACTTTCCTATAGTTTTTCATGTTTTTGTAGACCAAGAATATTTCAATTCATAAGGATAAATTAAAATACTGTTTCTTTTTTAATTCTTGCTACCCAATATTTTGAAACACATTTAAAGACTTCATGATTCTCCTCAGGTCTATCTAGTCTCATGAGGTCTTCGAGTTGGGATAATATTTAAGCATACCCAATTTAATCAGCTCAGTTCAGTAAGTGGGTCTGATTTGCTATAAGATTGGCTAATACTGTATTATTGCAAATTCCTTAAGACACATTTGCTGGAGGAGCTTGCGGGATTACTGGGGAGCAGTATCATGAAAAGTGAGTTAACAATAGTATAATAGAAGAGCAACAGATAGTAAATAAGATGCACACCTTTCCATCTCCTTACTTATCTTTTAGTTAAAGCAAGTGCACTAACTTTATGTGCCTTGATTTCTTCAAACAGAAATGAAAAGTTTACACTAGATGAGCAATAAGACCTTCTTAAGCCTTACTATTCTCCTTCGCTGGAATGACATTTGCCAAGGATAATGAGTTTTTACGTTTACCCCACACCCCAAAGGAAAACCATAACTGGGGAATTAAGTTTGATTATCTAAAACAAAAACTATGCTGTTGAATGCTATTTTGTTTCTCTTTCTTTGGTTACTGATAGAACTGAAACTAAACAGTAGGCTGAGTATAAATCTTAAAAAAGGAGCAGTAAAAATAGGTGCTACTTAATCAAAGGCATGTAGATGTTTGGACAGTTGATCAGTTGATAAAGTAATCTAGGTTGCTTTCTACATAGTCCCATGTATTCAGCGTTGGGCCTTTACTGTTAAAAGGCAAATGGCCTCAGTTGTCAGACAAAAGTTCCAGTCGTTCATGCTTCCTAGAATTCCTGTAGCCCTCCCTTCTCGGCCACGTGGTGCTCTAGTCAAATCTTGATGGTTATTCTTATGATTTTGCAAACATACAACACAGATTATTCTAAATAAAGAAAAAAGGAAAATATCATTTGTACTTAGTGTTCATAATGTTTTTAAAAGAGATTCCAACATGTGTGTGACTTCTGTTGTAGGAATTCAAAATGTATCCAACAAAATAATGAAGCCCACACGGTAATGACAGGACTCAGGGAAAGCACGGAAGCTCTCCAGCTTCTCCATCATCACCATCTGTTCGTCTCTACGTCTCTCTTCATCCGTAGACACGAGAGTACCTACCGCTTCCCAGATTGTGATGGCAGCCAACTTCCTGAGAGGGGCCTCAGCCTTCATCGCCGCCAAGCTGGCTGGCTGTGACGGAGGAAGGTGGGCATAAATAGTTCCGTCCCAAAGGCCATTAGCCAGGTACTCTTTGCTAATATTATATTTGAAATAAACTCCCTCAACTTTCTGCTTGCGAACTTATCCATCCTTCAAGTTTCAAATCAAGTCTCTTCTTTCTTAGTTCCTGCAGCCCCTTGTGGTGGCAGCAGTCACTGACCTACCCCTCCAGAGTTGTGTGCCTTTTGTCAGGTCACTTAACTTCCCTAGTCCTCTTTGGGAGTGAAGCAAGATGACCTTGGAAGCTCCTGTCAGTCCTAAAAGTTGGCAGTCTGTGATTCTTCAGTGCTTCATACAAAGCAGAGGGCTGGTGCTGAGTCAGTTAAAAACTACCAATGGGTTATGATAGCTGGAAGTCTGATTACGTCAATGTCCAATCTCCCGGGTAAAGTGAGTTTGTATAAAACTATGACCACTAACAGGGGTAGAAAGACTGCATGAAGGCTTCAGCTGCTCTTCCTTTAGCCCCACCAGGGGAGAGTTGCTGGACACATGCCTCTGGTATTCCTGAGATATTTGACCTAATTAGGTATACACCCTGTGTCCAGAGTTCTCTTAAGGGTAGACTAACAGAAGATATTCCAGATCTCAAAATAGCAATTCAGAAAGCTTGCAGATCTATCTCAATAAGTGGCCAGCTAATGACACACAGACACTGGCAAACAGGCCCATGACTCTGATTCAAGGAAGCAAGTCAAGCCTGGCTTGAGCAGACTTCAGACCCAGAGCTAGGGGAAAAAAAGGGAGATTTTCCCACCTCAACATATTGGCAAGGAACATATGATGCTCTTGGGAATTTAATTTTCAGATAATAATTAATTACTACCAGGCACTTATGATGTGGTTAGAGCTATGAGTTATTTCACTTAGTAATTATTAAAACCCTAAGAAGTAGGGATTGTTATTATTTCCATTTTACAGATAAGGAAACTGAGGCTAAGGGGAGTTAAACAGTTGTTCAAAGTTGTAAAGCCTGTCAGAGTGCAGGATCCTTTTGAAAAGAATTCAAAATCTTAACATTTTACAATTAAACACAACTTAATAATATGATTGCTTGGGAATATTTTTTTATATGTTTCCAGGAAATGTACTACATCTGTTACAGTCTTGAAAGTGAGACAGTGTTTACATTTTCCCTAGAAAAACATTCTTTTACAATTTTCAAAATATCAGTAAAATCTCGAAAGGGCAAGCACTCACCTCTGGGAAAATCAGTTTGCAAATACTCTCAGCCAAAGTGTGAAGATAGACTCGACTCCGACTGGTCTTTCTTTGAGGAAGACTTCCTTGTACATTTTTCTCAGGAACATCCTGACAGATGGGCAGAGCTGCTTTGCAGCTTTCTGAGCTTTCTGCTGCTTCCTCTGCTGGCTCTCTAGGAACCTGCCCTGGGGCCAGTAAGGACAAAGGACACTCCCCTGTGATCTTGAGTTCCTTCAGCTTCCTGCAGAACATGGTGCTGGCGGCCTCTGACAGGCTGCAGATCGCCGCCTAGTAAGCTGACTTCTTGTGTGGGAGAGTACACAAGTACACAACAGTAGCCACTCTCAGATCAAGGACACCGGTGACTGGGGTGCCTGTGGGTAGTAGAAAGAACAGAAGGAAGACTGACTTTGTATTCTCACCAAAACAGAAAAAGACAGGTGTGAAAAAGCAAAGACCGCACAGTCATATGTCATTTTCAAGTAAAAAAACATAAAAATTGGGGTGGCCATGTTAATTACAAAATGGATGGAATATCTGGTAAAGATCTTTATTTCATATGTCTCCATTTATTTCAGTACACTAGTCAAATACTTGCTTTTAATATTTTAATATTTTTCAAATGGAATTTAATTTTCTCTAAAATGTGGTTAGGACAAGCTACTGATTTCCATTTTTATAGCCCATTTGGTCTAGTTTGATTCCACATGAGTGGAACACTATGATTTTATGACAGAAGCCAAGTCTAAATCTATGTCTCATTATGCTGTCCTTTCTGAAAAATCAGAATAGCATATCCAATGTCTCCCAAACATACCTAAGGGAAATATATATAAAATGATACCTAAGTACATGTTTTCAGATATGAAACACTGACTTTTAGATGGAAAAATCTGAATTGATTATGGCAGAAGAGTTACTTGTCTCTATAGTAAAATGGTTGAAAAATATTATCAAAATGAAAAACAATGATTTTTTTCAAAGAACTCCTGATGTCAAGCAATGTCACTGGATTTGCAGGGGTCTCAGGATCAGAACCAGATGGCACTGCAGTAAACCAAAAAGGCTTCTTCCCAGAGGCCCACTGGAATCACATGTGTGGCCATTCCAGCATATTTTCCCTTGTACTTTTGTTTCTGTTGTGATTGTGAATCCCCACATAATTCATAGTTTATCATTAGTTGTCTGTCACTTGGACTATCTGGCTATAAACTCAGCTTATCAAAAATACTAATGATCTTGATTAACTGGGTCCGTTAACTACTTCCATTCTTGGAAAATCAAAAAACACAAAAAAGAGTGGAAAAAACCCTCTACTACTATGGGTTTTTACATGCCCTCTACTATGCAACTGGCACACTGTGGGGAACTTTGTATTAACATTTAATCGTCACAGCAACCATATACACAGGTATTACTATTATTTCAGGGAACCAGACGCTCAAAAGATTAGATCACTTTCATTCATCTGAAATGCTAGACACTGACAGGGCTTGGATGCTTGGATGCAAGTTTAGGTCCACATGACTTCAGCCAATGTGTTTTCTATTAACCCGAACACTTATTACCAAGTTATACTAGTTTCTAAATAATCAAACTTAGTTAATAAACTAGGATTAGTTTATCTTAAAAGATATGGTTGATACATTAAAAAGCAAACAAGAACATAATTCCAGTTATTGGCTGGCAGTATTTGAATCATCCAGGATCAAGCCGGATGGTTCAGTCTTTAGAACTGGAGCACAATTATTCCTTCTTTTCTATGCACCTCCAAGCTCTTAATAACCTCCTAATACGTATGAGCAACAGCTTGCAATTTGTCACAGGTAAGTTATCCAATAAGTTTAGCACAATGGACAAGTCATGTTCTGAACTGGGACAAACAAGGAAGATAAATCCAACGCCCAACACCCCTCGAGGCATCCCAGGCTATCAGGTATAGAAGAAGGTTATGGATGCGGACAGACCAGAAGAAGCTTGCTGGCACTCTCTGTCACTTAAAGTCATACCCAAAATCTGTATCACGTGTAATTTATCAGTCTTCATGAAGGTGCCAGGAAGAGCCTATACAAACATGAGCAGAAAACATTCTGCCAGAATAGAAAAGGGAGTTGTCTATTTCAGCAGACAACAAAGGTAATGTGGTGCTGGGG
Source organism: Manis javanica (assembly GCF_040802235.1). Taxonomy (NCBI): domain Eukaryota; kingdom Metazoa; phylum Chordata; class Mammalia; order Pholidota; family Manidae; genus Manis; species Manis javanica. The sequence goes on from NC_133158.1 coordinate 192,217,211, forward strand.
GAATGGTTACTAGGATTCTGGAAGACCTAAAAATGTAAGACTCTCAAACATGCTTCATTTAACATTCAATCCCACAAATATTTGTTTCAGTCTTTAATGCATCGCAACATAACTACTTCTTTTACTAATTCTGTCCTCCTGCATGGTTTAGATCAGCAGTCAGCAAAACTTTCTGTAAAGGGCCAGAGGGTAGCTATCTCCAGCTTTACAAGTATCCATCAATGACTCAACTCCATCACAGCAGGAAAGTAGTCAGAGTTGTAATATACAAAGCAGTGGGTATGGATGGGTTCCAATAAAACGCTATTTGCAGAAACAGGCTGTGAATTTGGCCTGCAGGCCATAGTTTGCTGACCCTTAGTTGCAAAAAGCTGGGCAAGTTAACTGAAGCATTTTAATCCAAATATAATTTTGGCTATAGGGGCAAAATTACGTCTTCATCTCCTCTATCCATCCTGCCCCCAAAATACAGCAGTCTGTGTGGATCCAGTTTTGCACAACTTGAAAGTAATAAAAAGAGAATGTAATACAAAACATTTAAAAAGTATTTATAAAAAATATAATACCATTGGGGGGCGGGAGCCAAGATGGCGGCGTGAGTAGAGCAGTGGAAATCTCCTCCCAAAAACACATAGAGCTATGAAAATATAACAAAGAAAAATCTTCCTAAAATAGAGACCACAGGACACAGGACAACATCCAGACCACATCCACACCTGCAAGAACCCAGCGCCTTGTGAAGGGGGTAAGATACAAGCCCCAGCCCGGCGGGACCCGAGCGCCCCTCCCCCCGGCTCCCGGCGGGTGGAGAGAAACCGGAGCAGTTTTTTTTTTTGGCGAGCGCTTTTTGGAAGCCTTAGAGGGACGGGCCCCCGTTGCTGGGGAGGCAGGGTGGCGGGACCGGTGAGGAGGTGCCTGGGAACAGCGCCGGAGGACAAAGAATATCCCACGTTTCTCCCTGCGAGACCTGGGGGCGGGTGCCTGAGACCGGTGCCTGAGGACGGAGGAGGTCGCGCGTTTTTCCCCTTTTTTTTTTTTCTCTTTTTGGCAAGCGCTTTTTGGAAGCCTTGAAGGGACGGGGACCCCAGTGCTAGGGAGGCACGGTGGCGGGACTGGTGAGCGGGTGGCTGGGACCGGCGCCTGAGGACAAAGAATATCCCCCGTTTTTCCCTGCGGGACCGGTGGGCGGGTGCCTGAGACCGGCACTTGAGGACAGAGGAAATCGCGCGTTTTTCCCCTTTTTTTTTTCTCTTTTCTGCGAGTGCTTTTTGGAAGCCTAAAAGGGACAGGGACCCCGGTGCTAGGGAGGCAGGGCGGCGGGACTGGTGAGCGGGTGCCTGGGACCGGCACCTGAGGACAAAGAATATCCCGCATTTTTCCCTGTGGGACCGGTGGGTGGGTGCCTGAGACCAGCACCTGAGGACGGAAGAAATCGCGCGTTTTTCCCCTTTTTTTTCTCTCTTTTTGCCAAGTGCTTTTTGGAAGCCTTGAAGGGACAGGGACCCCGGTGCTAGGGAGGCAGGGCGGCAGGACTGGTGAGCGGGTGCGTGGGACCAGTGCCTGAGGACAAAGAATATTGAGCGTTCCTTCCCTGCGGGACCGGTGGGTGGGTGCTTTTTGGAAGCCTTGAAAGGACAGGGACCCTGGTGCTAGGGAGACAGGGCAGCAGGACCAGTGCGCGGGTGCCTGGGACCGGCACCTGAGGAAAAAAAAAAAAAAATCGCGTGTTTTTTCTTTTTTTTTTTCCTTTCTGTTCCCTCTCTCATTGTTGCTGTTGTTGTTTTGGTTTGGAGAGTGCTTTTTGGAAATCTTAAAGGGGCAGGACAGGTCACTTAGACCAGAAGCAGGGAATCTGGGGATCTCTGGGCACTCTAACCCCCTGGGCAGCAGGGAGCACAGAGGCCCCTTACGGAGATAAATAGTCTCCTGGCTGCTCCCCCTCTAACGGGGCTCCACCATTTTGGAGGAACAGCCCCAGCCAGGCCAAGCCCACAGCAACAGTGGAGATAAACCCCAAAGCAACTGGGCAGGAAGCAGAAGCCCTGTCTGCGCACAGCTGCCCAGCACAAGCCACTAGAGGTCGCTATTCTCCCAGGAAAAGGCTACAAACCAACAAGAAGGGAAGCTCTTCCAGCGGTCACTTGTACCAGCTCTGCAAACTATCTCTATCACCATGAAAAGGCAAAACTACAGGCAGACAAAGATCACAGAGACAACACCTGAGAAGGAGACAGACCTAACTAGTCCTCCTGAAAAAGAATTCAAAATAAAAATCATGAACATGCTGACAGAGATGCAGAAAAAAATGCAAGAGCAATGGGATGAGATGCAGAGAAAAATGCAAGAGCAGTGGGATGAGATGCAGAGAAAAATGCAAGAGCAGTGGGATGAAGTCCGGAAGGAGATCACAGATGTCAGGAAAGAGATCACAGAAGTGAAACAATCCCTGGAAGGATTTATAAGCAGAATGGATAAGATGCAAGAGGCCATTGAAGGAATAGAAGCCAGAGAACAGGAACGTATAGAAGCTGACATAGAGAGAGATAAAAGGATCTCCAGGAATGAAACAACACTAAGAGAAATATGTGACCAATACAAAAGGAAAAACATTCGTATTATAGGGATACCAGAAGAGGAAGAAAGAGGAAAAGGGATAGAAAGGGTCTTTGAAGAAATAATTGCTGAAAACTTCCCCAAACTGGGGGAGGAAATAATCGAACAGACCATGGAATTATACAGAACCCCCAACAGAAAGGATCCAAGGAGGACAACACCAAGACACATAATAATTAAAATGGCAAGGATCAAGGACAAGGAAAGAGTTTTAAAGGCAGCTAGAGAGAAAAAGGTCACCTATAAAGGAAAACCAATCAGGCTAACATCAGACTTCTCAACAGAAACCCTACAGGCCAGAAGAGAATGGCATGATATACTTAATGCAATGAAACAGAAGGGCCTTGAACCAAGGATACTGTATCCAGCACGACTATCATTTAAATATGATGGTGGGATCAAACAATTCCCAGACAAGCAAAAGCTGAGGGAATTTGCTTCCCACAAACCACCTCTACAGGGCATCCTACAGGGACTGCTCTAGATGGGAGCACCCCTAAAAAGAGCACAGAACAAAACACACAACATATGAAGAAGGGAGGAGGAGGAATAAGAAGGGAGAGAAGAAAAGACTCTCCAGACAGTGTATATAACAGCTCAATAAGCGAGCTAAGTTAGGCAGTAAGATACTAAAGAAGCTAACCTTGAACCTTTGGTAACCACGAATCTAAAGCCTGCAATGGCAATAAGTACATATCTTTCAATAGTCACCCTAAATGTAAATGGACTTAATGCACCAATCAAAAGACATAGAGTAATAGAATGGATAAAAAAGCAAGACCCATCTATATGCTGCTTACAAGAAACTCACCTTAAACCCAAAGATAAGCATAGACTAAAAGTCAAGGGATGGAAAAACATATTTCAGGCAAACAACAGTGAGAAGAAAGCAGGGGTTGCAGTACTAATATCAGACAAAATAGACTTCAAAACAAAGAAAGTAACAAGAGATAAAGAAGGCCACTACATAATGATAAAGGGCTTAGTCCAACAAGAGGATATAACCATTCTAAATATATATGCACCCAATACAGGAGCACCAGCATATGTGAAGCAAATACTAACAGAACTAAAGAGGGAAATAGACTGCAATGCATTCATTGTAGGAGACTTCAACACACCACTCACCCCAAAGGATAGATCCACCGGGCAGAAAATAAGTAAAGACACACAGGCACTGAACAACACACTAGAACAGATGGACCTAATAGACATCTATAGAACTTTACATCCAAAAGCAACAGGATATACATTCTTCTCAAGTGCACATGGAACATTCTCTAGAATAGACCACATACTAGCTCACAAAAAGAGCCTCAGTAAATTCCACAATATTGAAATTCTACCAACCAATTTTTCAGACCACAAAGGTATGAAAGTAGAAATAAATTCTACAAAGAAAACAAAAAGGCTCACAAACACATGGAGGCTTAACAACATGCTACTAAATAATCAATGGATCAATGAACAAATCAAAATAGAGATCAAGGAATATAGAGAAACAAATGACAACAACAACACTAAGCCCCAACTTCTGTGGGATGCAGCGAAAGCAGTCTTAAGAGGAAAGTATATAGCAATCCAGGCACACTTGAAGAAGGAAGAACAATCCCAAATGAATAGTCTAACATCACAATTATTAAAACTGGAAAAAGAAGAACAAATGAGGCCTAAAGTCAGCAGAAGGAGGGACATAATAAAGATCAGAGAAGAAATAAACAAAATTGAGAAGAATAAAACAATAGCAAAAATCAACGAAACCAAGAGCTGGTTCTTTGAGAAAATAAACAAAATAGATAAGCCTCTAGCCCAACTTATTAAGAGAAAAAGAGAGTCAACACAAATCAACATAATCAGAAATGAGAATGGAAAAATCACGACAGACTCCACAGAAATACAAAGAATTATTAAAGACTACTATGAAAACCTATATGCCAACAAGCTGGAAAACCTAGAAGAAATGGACAACTTCCTAGAAAAATACAACCTCCCAAGACTGACCAAGGAAGAAACACAAAAGTTAAACAAACCAATTACAAGCAAAGAAATTGAAACAGTAATCAAAAAACTACCCAAGAACAAAACCCCGGGGCCGGACGGATTTACCTCGGAATTTTATCAGACACACAGAGAAGACATAATACCCATTCTCCTTAAAGTGTTCCACAAAATAGAAGAAGAGGGAATACTCCCAAACTCATTCTATGAAGCCAACATCACCCTAATACCAAAACCAGGCAAAGACCCCACCAAAAAAGAAAATTACAGACCAATATCCCTGATGAACGTAGATGCAAAAATACTCAATAAAATATTAGCAAACAGAATTCAACAGTATATCAAAAGGATCATACACCATGACCAAGTGGGGTTCATCCCAGGGATGCAAGGATGGTACAACATTCGAAAATCCATCAACATCATCCACCACATCAACAAAAAGAAAGACAAAAACCACATGATCATCTCCATAGATGCTGAAAAAGCATTTGACAAAATTCAACATCCATTCATGATAAAAACTCTCAGCAAAATGGGAATAGAGGGCAAGTACCTCAACATAATAAAGGCCATATATGATAAACCCACAGCCAGCATTATACTGAACAGCGAGAAGCTGAAAGCATTTCCACTGAGATCGGGAACCAGACAGGGATGCCCACTCTCCCCACTGTTATTTAACATAGTACTGGAGGTCCTAGCCACGGCAATCAGACAAAACAAAGAAATACAAGGAATCCAGATTGGTAAAGAAGAAGTTAAACTGTCACTATTTGCAGATGATATGATACTGTACATAAAAAACCCTAAAGACTCCACTCCAAAACTACTAGAACTGATATCGGAATACAGCAAAGTTGCAGGATACAAAATCAACACACAGAAATCTGTAGCTTTCCTATACACTAACAACGAATCAATAGAAAGAGAAATCAGGAAAACAATTCCATTCACCATTGCATCAAAAAGAATAAAATACCTAGGAATAAACCTAACCAAGGAAGTGAAAGACTTATACTCTGAAAACTACAAGTCACTCTTAAGAGAAATTAAAGGGGACACTAATAAATGGAAACTCATCCCATGCTCATGGCTAGGAAGAATTAATATCGTCAAAATGGCCATCCTGCCGAAAGCAATATACAAATTTGATGCAATCCCTCTCAAATTACCAGCAACATTCTTCAATGAATTGGAACAAATAATTCAAAAATTCATATGGAAACACCAAAGACCCCGAATAGCCAAAGCAATCCTGAAAAAGAAGAATAAAGTAGGGGGGATCTCACTCCCCAACTTCAAGCTCTACTACAAAGCCATAGTAATCAAGACAATTTGGTACTGGCACAAGAACAGAGCCACAGACCAGTGGAACAGATTAGAGACCCCAGAAATTAACCCAAACATATATGGTCAATTAATATTTGATAAAGGAGCCATGGACATACAATGGCAAAATGACAGTCTCTTCAACAGATGGTGCTGGCAAAACTGGACAGCTACATGTAGGAGAATGAAACTGGACCATTGTCTAACCCCATATACAAAGGTAAACTCAAAATGGATCAAAGACCTGAATGTAAGTCACGAAACCATTAAACTCTTGGAAAAAAACATAGGCAAAAACCTCTTAGACATAAACATGAGTGATCTCTTCTTGAACATATCTCCCCGGGCAAGGAAAACAACAGCAAAAATGAGCAAGTGGGACTACATTAAGCTGAAAAGCTTCTGTACAGCGAAAGACACCATCAATAGAACAAAAAGGAACCCTACAGTATGGGAGAATATATTTGAAAATGACAGATCTGATAAAGGCTTGACGTCCAGAATATATAAAGAGCTCACACGCCTCAACAAACAAAAAACAAATAACCCAATTAAAAAATGGGCAGAGGAACTGAACAGACAGTTCTCCAAAAAAGAAATACAGATGGCCAAGAGACACATGAAAAGATGCTCCACATCGCTAATTATCAGAGAAATGCAAATTAAAACTACAATGAGGTATCACCTCACACCAGTAAGGATAGCTGCCATCCAAAAGACAAACAACAACAAATGTTGGCGAGGCTGTGGAGAAAGGGGAACCCTCCTACACTGCTGGTGGGAATGTAAATTAGTTCAACCATTGTGGAAAGCAGTATGGAGGTGCATCAAAATGCTCAAAACAGACCTACCATTTGACCCAGGAATTCCACTCCTAGGAATTTACCCTAAGAACGCAGCAATCAAGTTTGAGAAAGACAGATGCACTCCTATGTTTATCGCAGCACTATTTACAATAGCCAAGAATTGGAAGCAACCTAAATGTCCATCTGTAGATGAATGGATAAAGAAGATGTGGTACATATACACAATGGAATACTACTCAGCCATAAGAAGTGGAAAAATCCAACCATTTGCAGCAACATGGATGGAGCTGGAGAGTATTATGCTCAGTGAAATAAGCCAAGCGGAGAAAGAGAAATACCAAATGATTTCACTCATCTGAGGAGTATAGGAACAAAGGAAAAACTGAAGGAACAAAACAGCAGCAGAATTACAGAACCCAAAAATGGACTAACAGGTACCAAAGGGAAAGGAACTGGGGAGGATGGGTGGGCAGGGAGGGATAAGGGGGGGGAATAAGAAGGGGGGTATTAAGATTAGCATGCATGGGGGGGAGGGAGAAAGGGTAGGGTGGGCTGCACAACACAGAGAGGACAAGTAGTGACTCTACAACATTTTGCTAAGCTGATGGACAGTAACCGTAATGTGGTTGTTAGGGGGGACCTGATATAGGGGAGAGCATAGTAAACATAGTATTCTTCAGGTAAGTGTAGATTAAAAATTTAAAAAAAAAAAAAAAAAGAAAGAAAGAAAGAAAAGGGGGATTACTCCTTAACAGGATAAAACTATTGGTAAATCAAAGATCAACGCATGCTTTAAATATCCTTAATGTTGATCACTTAAAGGGTGTCAGATGATCAGCTATGGAGGTACTCTTTTCTGATAATATTCCTTTCTCTTAATTAAAAAAAAAAAAAAAAAAAAGCAGTTACTGTGTGCTGACCTCCAATGAGTTCTGCACAGTGGTATAGAGGGCATGTCAAAGTGTGGGCAAAGGGTCTGTTTGTTTCTACGCAGAAGATCAAGGCCTAGCCTGGATACCCAGAAAATGAACTAAGATACGATATGAGGAGGAGCTTCCGGCATCAGCACTCTCTGGAGGACTCGTGCCGGGGGATGATCATCAAAAAGCCTCCACAGGGATCCGGACGATGCTGTGGTTGTGGCTGCATCCAGCCCACCGTCTCCTGGACTTGCCATAAGAAGGAGGAGGGAGATGTCTAGGCTGGCATGTGCATACAGTGAGACAACGAATTTGACTGGATCTGTACTGTTGGAACTCAACCAGGAGTTGGGAGGGGTGCAAGTTGTAGCACCCCAAAATCTCATGACTATAGACTATCTATGGTTAAAAGAACATATGGGATGTGAACAGATCCCAGAAATGGGCTGCTTTAATTTGTCTGATGGTTCAAGTACAGTTGGAAAATATCCATCATATCATAGATAAATTTTCACAAATGCCTAGGGTGCCTAAATGGTTTTCTTGGCTTCACTGGAGATGGCTGGTGATTATAGATTTGCTTTGTTTATGTCACCGTATTCCTATTATGTCAATATGTGTGTGCAAATTAGTTAGTAGTTTAAAACCTATACATACTTAAGGTACTACACAAGAAGATATGTCAAAGAAATAATCAATCCTCCCAAGTTTCCTTCATATGCTACATCTATAGCTTTTCTTCTTCCTTCCTAATTACAAACTTTAAATAGAATTCGTGCCTCATATCGAATTTACCGAGTATCATAATTCCTCCAGGTGGTAAAGATACCTCGAGACAAGTGCTGGGCATAGAAGCCACAGGGCATAAATCTGCAAAGAAGTAAAAAGCTAACCTTTGCAAACAATATGGCTTCTCTCTCACTTACCAACTTTACATTTCCCTGTATGGCCCCGGAAGATGACTGGTTAGCCAGAGACGGGTAAGATTCCTCAAGGGAGGAACAACCTAAGACAGGCACAGTCGCAGGGGGGCCATCAGGTGAGAATTTGGGGATCAACAGAGGTGAGGCTCAGAACCTCACCCCCCCTGCTTTGAGAGAAATCTTCTGCATCCGTGGATGTCTTGCTGCCCTTGTCTAGCCTGGATTAATACTTAGTCCATAGGCACACACCTGATCATCTGATCATCTACATTTGCCTTCTTACAGCACTAAACTATGTTTTCTACCTTTATCTTGCATCTACCTACCACTTCAGCATTTTATTAAAAATAAAAATAATAATAATAATAGGAGAAATGTGGGATCAACATATAAATCAAGTACAAAAATCAAATGAATATTCATATTTGACCTGATGGTTTATAGGTCATATTGCATGATCAAAACCGAAAGTTTCTGTGATGACTGCCCTTGTACTGTTCACCATGTAAGAATTTATTCACTCTGTAAGAATTCGTTCACCATGTAAGAACTTGTTCGTTATGCTTCAGAAGATTGGAGACTGACGAGAATTAGGCTTGAGATGGATTAATGATTGTACATTGAGCATTGACCCCCCTATACTGAATTTTATTGTTGTTAACAACCATTTGATCAATAAATATGAGAGATGCCCTCTCAAAAAAAAAAAAAAAAAAAAAAAAAAAAATATAATACCATTATTTTATACTAATTTTCAGGGAGAATTCCATTCATTGCACGCGAGGACTTCAACTATATCAAAATACAACTACAATAACTAGAAGAGGGCATTCAAAAAAAAAAAGGCAATCAAAAATAGATTATTAGAAGTTGGATCTGATAAACATATAGAACTTCTTCCTAAAATAAGTTATTTTGGTACATATTAGAATTTCAGTTTTGGACTTAGAAGTTTGACATAATATAAACTATGACGAAGTCTTCCACTAAGCTTCATCTTCTCACTAACATCAGATTTCAACCGTTTTCACCTAACCCATCGCCCTGCTCAGCCTCACTGTAGCAGGGCACAAATGGCTAGTCAACCTTGAAATTCTTCCTTCTATATTGCACAGGATTCTAATTTCCAGGAAATGTGCCTAACACTGTTTTTTATTAAGCAAAAACAGCAACAGGAAACAAGTTGTGCTTACTCCAAGGCCAGTTAAGTGTTTAGTCTCATTAAATTACATATATATAAACAAGCTAGTTAGCATTCTTCATCTGTTCAACTGATGAAATTACACTTTGAAACAGATGTGCATAGAGCTTATACCTTGGAAACCTATGTTTTGTCTTGTGTTGCCAGAGAATATGCTCTTCACTTAAACGATGATTTTTATGTGTAGCATTAGCAGGAACTTTAGAAATCGTTTGGTCAGTTGCTCAGGTCAGTACATAGCTGGTTGTAGGAGTGGCAGTAACATGGTAAGGGAAAAATAAATTAATTAAAGAATAAATTTGGTGACAAGGCCTTGGCGAGCAGTGGGATATATATTCTCAGAAGCTCAAAGAGGTATTTACCATCCCCAAAGTTGATGATTAAACAGCTTCCAAATATATTAAATGTTCTCTCCCTTTTACTAGTAAGTGATTAACTCTGCTATGTGAGAATAATAACTCAGCTATTGGTCTCACATTAATAACCTGGGTGCATTATTTTCCAGGTAAGGGGGATGTCCACTCTACAATCTGGTTGCTAAGCACAAAAACCTTGTTTGCTACATGTAAAAAAATCTGAGGATGACCCCCAAAGTACTCACAGTCACAGAAAGCCTGTTCTGTAACAAAAGGTTTTAAAGAGCAGATTTTAAATTAGAAATGAGGGGAAAAGCCAAAGAACTAACTCTTGATAGTGAAGCAAATGTCTATCCCCAATGTCTACCACCAAACTAGCACCTGGCTATGCCAAAATCCACAGTTAACAACCCTGAAGTGTTTTCAGATCAAATGCCAGAGATATTTAAGAGCAAATGGAAGGCGGAGGAGAGAACTTCAAAAACCAAGTGCCTTAGTAAGGATAAAGTTTGCAAACTTCAGTGCAAACTGTAATAACCATTTCCACAAACTAACATCAAGAAAACAGCTTAATTTTCTAGTAGACTAAAAATCTCGAAAGTCTTCCTTCTTTAAAAATTGAAAAAAATAAGTAAAATCCCATAAGCTAACCTTTTAAAATGTGTTTCTTTACACGTTGCAGTAGGAAACATTTATAGAACTTTACTCTGTGATATATCAGAAATGCAAGACAAAGTAGCAGGAAAACAGGTAAGAACATCCAATTCTCTTCAGGACTAAGTTAAAAAAACCAGCAAGCAAATGTTAGAGTTCTTCATACCGTCGCCCCTCCTTTGCTTTACCATTATCTCTGCTTCCCGACAGTCACACTTCTTGAAAGATCAGGCCTTACATGTTGTGTTCACTTCCTTAAATAGTATTTATCACCAACTCTAAAACTCTCTGGCTTTTGCTTCTACTACGTTACTGTGCTAAATTCAAAGATGTGCTCCTAAAAGTTAATCCTCATCAATCTTTTCGTTCTTAACATACTTGAATTCTCCATGCCATTTGCTTTTGCTTTTTCATAATTCCCACTCCCATGGATTCTCTAATACATGGGGTTGCCTTCCACTTTATTCATTCATCTGTTCCTTTGCTCACTTTTTATTCTATTCAACAAATATTTATGGTTGGTCTTCTATGAGTTAGGGAATCTTCTAGATACAAGGGTCGAGCAATGCCTAAAGGTGATTGCCTGCTTCACGGAGTTTACAATCCAACAGGAAAATTATTCCCAGCGCATCAGTTCCAAGCATGACACAGGTTTCAAAAGAGGGAGGCACACAGGAGCGCAAATCCAGAATCCAAAGCCAGATCCCGGAAGGAGGGACATCTGAGCCAAGCTGTGTCCCCAAGCCAGGTAAAGGGAGTTTCAGAGAGAAGAGCATGATTGGAGGCCAAGGCAGACCTAGTCATGTTTTAGAAACTGAGAAAATCCCAGGCTGGCTAGAGCATAGCATCCAGAATGACAGGTGATGGTGGTGAGAGAAGATAGGCAGCGGTCAGGGGTGTGGCGGGCTCTGGAAACCACATTAAACCAATTAAGACTCTGTTTTATGGACAATTAACTGAATGGCTAAGAAGTAAGAATGTAAATGGATTTGATTATATTTTTACAAGATTATTGGGAATACAGAAAGAGAAATAAGTCAAAGTTGGAAAAGGTGGCTCATCTGGGTTGGACTAAAATACTGACGCTGAGGAACAAACAGTGCATCAATCCCAGAAGTATTTCAGTGAGAGAACCCACAGGCCTTGGCCACTGACCAGATAAGGGGGTGAAGGAAAGGGAGGACACAGTCCCCTGGCTTTAATTCTCAACACCACAACCAAGGTAAGACTCTTAGGCCCATGGAGAGCAATCAAAATAGTCCATAATACAATTTCCGTTACTTTGGTTATTTAATCATAACTAAGCCCAGATTTGGGGTTTTCAATATTACGTAATGCCTTGTGGAAGCTGGAGTGCTCCAACTTTTACTGCTAAAATATCCTTTTGGAAAGCAATTTCTCCTTCAAAAGCCCAGACATCAGAATGCTGCCTCCAGCTCACATGACAGGCCAGGGCAGCCGCCTTCCCCACACTGCATTCGCAGTTCACTTTATGTAAGCGTGAGGTGTCTCCAGCTGTCTTTAAGAAGAGTGGAGGGTGCTTATCTTAAATTTTTTGTAACTAGAGAGTATGAATTCTTCATTAAAAATAAGGTGAGTGGGATTCAAAACCTTGTTCATTGGATTTAGTAAGTAATAGCAAAGTTTAGTATACTCAATAGTAGGGAGATTTTAACTCTAAGAATCAGTATTATGTGATTCTCAATTTTTAATATCAAAATATTTATTTTATAATTAAATAGCAAAATATTTGAGCCTATAAATCCTAAATATCTGTTTTTAAGATTCTCCAGTGTGATAACTACTGAAATTTGAATATGTGCAGTTAGCATCTCTCCAATTTAAATATCATTATCACTTATGGTAGCTTACAGGTCACGAAATCAGTTTCAATATTTTGTTCCTGAACTATATGAACAATTTCCTGCAGCTATTTCTATAATTCCTATCATACCTACTTTGCTAAAATGGTTCCTTGCAGAGACTTAGTCACTTAAAAATAAATCTACTGAAAAGATAATAATTATTATGAAATGATTTTAATGTAATTCTCTTTACCCCACTAAAAGCCATTTTGTTTTTTTTTAACCTATTTTCAGATAAATACTCTCTATTTCTATGTGAACTGGCTCAGACACAATAAAAAATAACATCAGTATAAAGTACCAGCCATTCTAGTTCCCAATTCACCCCATGTTCTTCCTTTCAGCTCGGTCTGACCATATGTCCTGTCTTGGAAGTACTCATTACAATTTTCCTTTATTTTTTCCTTATCTCCATAACTCAGCAAGCTCAGCATTTTCTTATAGTCCCTTCCCATCAAGCTACTTTCACTTTTTTTCCCCCTTAACTTAGGTTTACAGTCACTGTAGTACAGTTTTCATTAGAATTAAATCTATCTTTTAACTAAGCTGGTATTTTTTCCAGAATTGTTAATTGCTTTTGTTAGTGCTTGTAATGTTTACTATGAGCACTAGTACTCATAACTTCACCTCAACTTTCTTCATCTGGAAAATAGGGATACTAACAGCAACTATGTGACGAGTATATTGTTAAAGCAAACAAACAGGTAAATATAAAGCATGCAGAAAAGTACCTGGCACCCAATATGTGATAAATCCATGTTGAGTATCTAAATTACTACTTAACAGTAATGTGACAATGGACAAGTTTCTTAACTTCACTCAGCTTCTGTTACCTTATTTGTAAAATGATAAAATGGTGACAAAACAGTATGAAGGCTTAGAGAAATACTTGCAAAGGCATTGCACAAAAGAATCATGTTAACAGAAACACTAAAATGAATGATTGACAAATTGATCTTCTCAGAAAGATCTAGTTATGTTTTATATTGATGACACCTTTTCTTACTACTTTTCAAAGACTGTTTAAGGGAACTCAGATATACAGAAGTGCCTGGTGCCCTATAAATACAGAAACAGTCTTCACTTAAAGAACATTAATGAATACCAAGAAAGTAATATCTTTGTCAATAGTCAGGGTTCCTTTCATGGAATCACAAATAATAGTGTTTATAGCACGGCACAGAGGAATAAGATTCTATTTTGGTTTTACATATAGTTATATCAGCTAATAAGTTGCATGTCAAATTTATTTAATAAAATATTAGAGTAAAAACTAAGGAGTTATGCTAGATTTTAAATCTTTTTCTACTCATTAAACCAAACCTGTTATAAAAATCAAGCAAGTCTTACGTCATTACAGTACATGCTATTTTCTATATATCCAAATTATTCTCAATGTGGAGAATTTTCTAACAAAATAAACTCATAACAATCAAGCTGAAGTAGAAAGTCTATGGTACCTGATTTTCTACCCCTAGAATTAGAGATTGACAAATGTTAGTATTTGTTACACAAAGAATCTTATCTCCAATCATTGCTTTTACATAAGCTAGCTGTTCTCAATATTGACTCAGTGCTACCCTTTTTATCTTCTTAACTTATAAATGTTTATTTTGTACAAAGGTTAAATTAAGGACTAGGACAAGTGATATACTCACTGGCATGTTAATTTTAGTATATTTATGAAATCTAGGGAACTCACCCAAGTATGATTAAAATAGGGTTTCTGACAAGAGTGAAATGGATTCTGGGACTGCTTGAAATGCCTATGGAACATCTGAATTAACATTCTGAACAATGAGGAGATACTAAAGTGGCATCATCTTTGAGGGGAAAGGGTGACCTGATGAGCACAGAATTCACCCTATGGTAGAGAAGAGTCAAATGATCTTGACTCTAACCTGTCATATTTGGAAAGAAGATTCTGGAAAAGATATAATAGTGACCCTCATGATTTTTCTGATCTAACCTTTGGAACTTTTCCTGACATTCTTGAGGAAAGGGTCACAATCTAGTAGAGTCATGAAAACTTACGACTTGTAAGCACTGCTGGAGATAAAACCTTATCCAACCTAATCAGGAACAAATTAATCAAGAAGTATAGAAAACAACAAAGAGAGAAAACCAAGCAGAATAGAGACAAATATATCAAGAGTAGAGGTGCCAGGGGGTATGGAGACACCTACACTGGGCCAGGAAAGTCAAAGCTAAACCACCACTGAGGAGAACACGGGACAGGATCCTTTAGAGCAGTGCTGGCAAACGCTGGCTGGCCTGGGTGGTAAAGCCAGCCAGCTAGTGCTTTGTATCCAGTCCTTGAGGTAAGAATGATCTTTATGTTATTAAATGGTTGAATAAAAATCAGAAGAAGAATAGTCACGGTATGTGAACATTATATGAAATTCAAATTTCAGTGTTTATAAACAAAGGTTCATTGGAACACACAGCTATGTTGTAACGTAATACAAATATGTATTTGGTCTCTGCCTATTTCCTGGCACACAGTTCCTAAAACCCTTGGAATCTCAAAAGTGTTAAGTGTCTTTCTTAAGCTATTGAGGTAACTGGTGTCTAGGGGATCCTGGATGGCCTCAGGATGTGGACTGGTAGTAAGAGGAACAAACCATCTTTAGAGGGTTAGAACTTTCCATCCCACTCTGATCTCTGGAGAGAGGAGGGGTTGGAGGTTAAGTTTATCACTAATGGTCAATGATTTAATCATTCATGCCTCTATAATGAAGCCTCCATAAAAAAATCCTAAATGAGGGTGTTTAGAGAGTTTCTGGATTGGTGATCACACTGAGGTGCTGGTAGGGTGACCTGCCTATCCCCCAAAGCATGCTCTATTCATTTCTTCCATCTGGCTGTTCCTGAGTTGTACCCTTTCCTAGTAAACTAGTGTTCCACTTGGGGAAATATAAGCAAAGTGACCCCGAAGGCTGAACGGACTGTGAGATCAAAGAAAGAGGCTGACAAGTCCAGCTCGTACACCATCGAGGTTCACTGTGGGGAGCTTACCTACAGAAGTTTGTCTGGCAGCTGTAGGATGCTTAGATCTCCACACTGCTTTGTGTTTAGGGGAGCTAATTTATAGAAGCAAGGAGAAAGGGTCTATGTTCAGGGGGAACATCTATGTGTTTAGTAAAAATAGGGGCTGATGTCTTACCAGTGTCATTAATATGGAATCTGTGGAATGCTCCCTGGTTGCAGATAAACCATATGTGGGGAAGGGGTAAAATGAGTCCAGCTGAGGTCATCGCAGCAGACTTGCCAAGATGGTTGTCTGTCTTGCTCACAGACAACACGCACCATAGTAAGTAAACTGTTTTCCTGATTTCTGTGAACTATTCTAGCATATTATTGAACCCAAGGAAGGGGTTGTGGGAACCCCAAATTTATAGCTGATTGGTCATAAGTACCAGCGTCTCAGATTTTTAACTGGCATCTAAAGTGGAGGTAGTCTTGTGGGACTGAAACTTTAACCTACGGGATATGATACTAACTCCACAAGTAAATAGTATCACAATTGAATTGAATTGAATTGAATTGAATTGAATTGAACTGAGTTGAATTAAATTGAATTGCCTGCTATTGTTGGAGAATTGCTTGGTGAGGAAAACTCACACATTTGGTGTCAGAAGTGAAATATTGAGAGAGAGGAAAAACATGAATTTTTATTTTCACAGACTCATTCCCATTTATGTATTGTCTATGGCTACTGCTTTTAAACTACAGCAGAAGAGTCGAGAAACTGTGAAAGAAACCACATGGCCAGCAAGGGTTAAGGTATTTACTAACTTGTCCTTTATAGAATTGGTTTTCTGACCTCTGCTTTAAAGGGCCACCTAGGGCATCACATACATTCTCTCATTTAACCTTTAGAACACTCCTATGGGGAAAGGTATGTGTGGTGTTTGTGTGTTTGAGTATTTTTTACACAAAAAGAATCTGAAACATAGATTAAGTAACTTGTCCTTGGTCATTGCTAGGAAGCAGGAGGAACAGGAAATGAACCCAGACCTGACTGATCAGAGTCAATGCTATGGGGTAGCCTTGAGAAATGAAGGGCTTTTTATATACCACAGTGATTATTACTCAAGTTCCCCTATAAATATAATCTAGGAAACAAGGATTACATTTATCTGCTGAATAGAAGACAGAAGAAAATGAAAGGACAGACTGTTGGTTATACTGATTGAGGGAATCGAAGTAGAATTAGAAGACAACTAGAAAGATTGGGTATCCGACATTTAAAGGATCTTTATGGCAAAGCAGAGCAATAAATTATGGGAAAGCATGTTTTTTCAGACAAAGTTTCTTTTAAAAATCCTAGGGAAAAAGCTAACGAAAGTGCAAGAAAAGAGCTAGATTGGAGTTATGTTGACACAGAGAGAGCTGTGTTTTGAATAAGGCCTCCCGCTCTGCAAATCACTGGACACTTCCACCCCGGAGGCCCAGGGGAATGTTCCTCTGGAAGCTCCTGAGGGCACAGGCCCTGGCCTGGCTGGAGCCTGGTGGCCAGTAGGGGCCTTCCTGCACTGTAATTCAGCAGCACAGCTCTTACTCCTGAAACAGAAAATGACTTCTGTCACCAACGCTGGGACACAGATCCTTGGTGCTCACACTGGGACCAGGCCAACAAAACGTGCAGCAAATCCCAACAGAGTCAATTCTTTCTGAATTTCATGTACGATTAATTTAGAATAAACCATTTCCAGAAAAGAATTTTGGCTTCTGAGCATGTACTTTACAGATATATACTTGAATCATCACAAAGTTACATGTGAGAAAGGCTTGAGTTCTTCCCCACTAAATCCAAAACCATAGCCATATTTTTTAACACTTTCTCTCCTCTAACTGATTCTAAAGAGGGAGAGTTGAAAGAAACCTTCCTGTTCACAGTAAAGCCCAATTCAGTATCTCTTTTTTGTTTTAGTATCTCTTATATGAAAGTCAACATGAAGACACAGGCATTTGCAATAATAGAAGTTTATGTAAAAGAGGTGTTAGAAGTTATTTTCTGCAATCCTTCCCACTGGAGATGACAGTATGCAAGTCCAGATTTTAAATAACTTGGCCCAAACTCCCAACTTCCTGAGGGAGAAGTAAGACAAGCCTCAGGCAGTTGACCACCGGCTCATAGTTCACCCCAATACAACTGTGATCACCTCCTCAAGTGAGATTCAGACAAATCCTCCTCCTTTTGTGGACCCCCAACTGAAGGGACTACTTTAAGAACAAGTTAAGACTTACCTACTTTCAGCTCAAGTCCCACACTTAAATCATTGGAGAGTGATCATAAATACTTCATTGTAGTCCAATCAGAGGCCCACATCTCATCTACACATCACATAATATTAACACATAGTATGAAATTGTTTTGGCTGTCTATAGTTTATAAAATATTTCTATAGACTCATTTTCCTGATTTTCTCATCACCTTTTGCACTTTTTCAAGAAGCTATCTTTAGTTCCTTTTCAATTCTCTAAACATATTTTCTAAATAACCTTATTCATTATCCTATCCTTTCCACTTAATTGAAAATTAGGTATGTTTCCAGCCTTAATCTAACTAGCCAATGTAGATTACAATTTATTCAACTGTGGACTTTCAGTAAATTATTTTAAGTTGTAAATAAAACACAGAACTATTGGCTTGAAGTCATCTGGTATAAATAATGGAAGGGGTACAGACAGCGTAAATTCTTATTATCAAATGCATATACTATTTTCCCTAGATCTTTTGTAAATGCAGACACTAATACACATGTGTAAATAACATACAAGTTGAGAAGAAAAATTTTTCAAAAAGCTTTCCTCTATATTTTCCTTTTCTATTTTATTATTTTGTTTTGCTATCTTATTTTTGTTTTTATTACTTATACTTTTCTATTTTTTTAGTTTATTATTTAATTTTTACCTGTTTTGGATGGGAGAAACCTCACTATACATAGAAATTTATGAAATTCACAACAAGGTCTGCCAAAAAAAGCTAACAATGCTCATGTGATCCCCTGCATTACTCTTCCATTTCACTATTAAATTGGCAAATGAAAAAACATACATGCTTCCTATAGATCACTGCTCTATCAGAAGCACTAAGCACAGTATCGTGTATTGTTGGGCAACCAATAAATATTAATTAATGTCAAAAATATACAATAGAAGGCTACCAAGTACACCCAATATACAGGGCAAACAGAGGCAGAAAAGCTATAAAATATAAGTAAAATGAGGCTAAACGGAGCCTGTAAATTGTCTTGTCTCTTGA
Source organism: Manis javanica (assembly GCF_040802235.1). NCBI lineage: Eukaryota > Metazoa > Chordata > Mammalia > Pholidota > Manidae > Manis > Manis javanica. The sequence continues at coordinate 192,236,150 of NC_133158.1, forward strand.
AAACAAGTTTTATAATGAATCATCAGTAAATCAATCTATAATTTAATCAATGTTTGCCGAGCTTCTGAAAAAGATAAAACTATTCCTTTCTTTAATTTTCTTCAAAATCTAGAATAGGTGATAAATATTTTCTTAAATAGCTATACTAGAAAGTGGGGAACAGGTAAAGTAAAGGAATGATGTTCATAAGAAGTATCAGTTTCAAGCAGTGGCAGCAAAAGGACGACCAGGAAAAGCTTGTAATGCATGGAATTTGAACTTATTTTTGAAAATGACTATGGTTTAGACAAAAAGTAGTTAGCAAAGGGCATGCTGTAGAGGGGGAACAGTGTAAGTGAACGTGAGGAATGAAGGAAGTTGTGGGAAGGGGCAGGAAAGGATGGTTATTAGAGATATTATGAAATTAAAGTTGGCATCATGTGGCATCTGAGTAGCCTAGAGGAGTAAGATGATTCTGAGGTTTTGTCTGGAAGGATAGTGATGCCATTAATAGAAAGAGGTAAGAGCAGTAGGCTTGGGAAAAGGGATGTAGAGTTTTGTTTTACATACGTGGATCTTAAACCATCTAGGTAGAGATGCTTTTGAGAACTGTAGTCTAATTAAGGAGTATATAACAGACTAGAGATACCAATTTGTGGTTCTCTACATAGAGGAAGCCATTAAAGTCAGGAATTTAATTCAAACTGTTCAATATCAAATGGCTGCCTGTAGAGAGAGAAGATGGCCAAATTCAGCATGCTGGGGGAATATTCATATACAAGAATCGGAGAAGGATGTTATGACTAAGATGGAGAAGCAGCAGAAAGAAAAATATGAGGAGAATGAAAACAGAAGACGACACATGTTCAAAAAGAATGTGTGTTGCAAACTAAAGTGGGTAAGGAGGCATATTAATCAGCTTGGGCTGCCATAACAAAATAACACAGCCTGGGTGGCTGAAACAATAGAAATTCATTTTCTCACACTTGTGGAAGTCCAAGGTCAGGGTGCCAACACGGTTGAACTCTGATGAAAAAGTTCTCTTCCTGGATTGTAGATGGTTACACCTTCTTGTTGTACCCTCAAATGATGCAAAGAAAGAGAGAGAAAACAAGCTCTCTGGTGTTCTTCCTTTAAGGACATTAATTCCATCATGAGGGTCCCACCCAGACCACATCATCTAAATCTAATTATCTCCCTACGGTGTCACCTCCAAATGCCATCATTGGGATTTTAGGGCTTCAAAATAATGAATTAAGGGGAGAGAGGAACCAGTTCAGTCCATAGAGGACTACTAAAGCATATCATCTGACTTTTAGATTAGAAAGACATTTATAGCTTTAATCAGATAAATTTCAGTAAGAATAGTGGGGGAGAAAAAATGAAATCAGGAGTTTTGGTGTGGAAACGCTACAGAGTAATTGATTACATATTACATTCAGGCCAATGTATTGAGGAACAAGTTTGAAGAAAGGATTTTGAGGCTAGGGCAGTTCTTGTCTTTATGTATATTGGCAGTAGTTTTCTGTAAATAGAAATATTACATAGAATACAAAGTTAGCTCAAACCAAGTCAATAAATATACAGTCTTCCACTTCCGACTGAATTATAGAAAACCATGAGACTCCCACTCCAGACCTAATAATATGAACTAGCTAAATAAGCTACGCAATCACAGTTCAAAAGAATCTATCAACGGACATCTATAAAAACTACAGTTAAGAGTCATAATTAAGGTGAAGGAGTTAACATTTTCCCATTAGGATCAGGAACATTAACAAGGACATCTCTTCTCACCATATCTAATCAACATTGTACTGAAGTTAGATCAGAGCCATTGCAAGAACTTAAGAAAAAGAAATACTAGGAAAAAAGATTAGAAAGAAAGAAGTGAAAGTATTCCCATTTGTTGTATGTACATATAATTGCTAATGTAGGAATCCTCAAGGGATCTATAAAAATACAACTAGAACTACAAGTAAATTTAGCAAGGTTGCAGAATACAAGGCTAGTCTACAAAACCCCATTGTTATTTCTGTACAAATAGTGAGCAACTGGGAAGTATGTTTTTAAAAATCCATTTATAATAATGTCATTAAATATAAAATTTTTATGAATAAATACAACCAAAGGCTTGCAAGTCTCCTATATTGAAAAATACAAACACTTGTAAGATAAATTAAGGAAAGTTACTTATTCACTATATCATGATATACCATGAACCTGATATAACGAGATACTAGATGTATCATGATACAGCATAGATCATGCTACATTGTTAAAGTATCAATTTTTCCTAAATGATCTTTAGATTCAGTACAGTCCAATCAAAATCTGAGCCAGCATTTTAGTAGACATTGAAAAAATATCTAAGATTTAATGGACAACATATAATAGCTAAATCAATAATAAAGAAGAAAAAAAACACTGAAACAGAACTAATTTAAAACATTATAAAATACAGTAATCAAGACAGTTTGACACTTGGACGAGATCAATGGATGAGAGGGTCCAAAAAACAGATTCACACTTGAGTACTCAATTATTCAACAAGCATATCAAGGCACTTCAATGGGAAAATAAAAATTTTTTCAATAAACGATGTTGAAATAACCGGATAACCATATGGCAAAAAGCGAACTTTGATCTATAGTTTGTGCCATACACAAAAATGAATTCAATATGAACTACAGACTTAAATGTAAAAATTAATACTTCTAGAAGAAAGTAGAAAAATCTTTTTAACCTTGTATGAAGCTAAGATGTTTAGAAAGGTCAATCAACACATGAAACATTAAAGAAGACAAACCAGATTTCATCAGAATTTTTTGGATTTTGCTTTTCAGAAGATGTCACCAAGTAAACAAAAAGACAAATCACACACTGAGAGAAAACATTTGCCACACACACATCAGCAAAGGAATTAAATCCAGAATATATAAAGTTTTATAACTAAATAAGAAAAGAAGCAAGTCAGTTAAAAAATGAACAAAATATCTGAACATATTTCACTAAAGAAGATACATGCCTAGCCAATAAGTAACTCTTCATATGTTTAATAATATGAGTGGTGAGGCAAAAAACTATTCAAATGTCTACTACTAAAAAGTTTGACAATACCAAGACTTAGTGATGATGACGGATAACTTGAATTTTTCATTATTACTGGTGGGAATGTAGAAAGAACAACCACTTTAGGAAGCAGCTTAGTGGTTGCTTAAAAATATTAAAAGTGCTCTATTATACCACCCAGCTATTCCAGTTCTAGGTATTTACCCAAGAGAAAGGTACATATATTCAAAACAAAAGACTAGAATGCAAATATTCATAGTGACTTTGTTTGTAGTAGTCAAAAACAATTTAAATGTCTTTAAACATGTGAACGACTAAAAAAGATGTTAAATAGCCAAACATGTGAAGGACTATTAACTCAGCAGATACATGCAACAAAGAAGATAAACCTCTAAATCATTATGCTGTGTGACTGAGCCCACAAATAAAGGCATACATACTGTAACATCCTACATAAAATCTAGGTACTGCAAAACAAATCTGCAAACACAGTGATTGCCTGGCGATAGAAGAGGAGGAAGAAACTGATTGGAAAAGGTAAAGAAGAAAACTTTTAGGGGTAACAGAAATGTTATTTTTAATCTATTGTGGTAGTGGTTTCACATTCTTTACATTAATCAAGTTTTATCCAAATATAATTTTATAGAGAGGTTTATTATACCTATGTTATATCTTAATCAAATAGTTAAAAAAAAAAACCTCAGTCAAAGGCTCAAAGAAACTTAAATGAACTAGATTCCAACATAAGTAAATAACAAGCCCTAAGAGAGAGCATGGCTATTTTCACCCCCTATGAAGTAATGGTGAAAGGTACAGAATTTCCCACAGGCAGGGGTCAAAAGAAGCCAGCTTAATGGTTTCCAAACTTATAACTGATGCACAGCAGATTAAAATCCTGAGGAGCTCCACAATTTAGATTAAATCAGTCTTCCACACTTGCAACCCCTGTGCCAAGTATTAGGCACACACACCTTGATACATGACACATGAACCAGAAGAAAAGTGACTCATGGTCAAGTAAAAACAGTTAATAGAAACAGACCAAGAAATAGCCCAGATGTTGTGTTGTCAGACAAGAACTTTAAAATAGCCATGGTAAATATAAAGAAACCAAAGGCACTGTTGGACAGCATGCATAAATAGCGAGTTGCCATTGATCAATGGGAAATAAAGAAAGGAAAACAACTGGAAAAGCTAAAAACGAAAAATACAATATCAGAAATAAAGAATTCCATTTAACCAGAAAGGGTCAGTGAACTTGAAGTCAGGTTAAAAGAAATAACCCCAACATAAATACAAAGAGGATAAAGAACAGAAATATGGAAGAGCATCTGAAATCTGTAGAACAATATCAAAGATTTAACATACATGTATTTAAAGTACCAGAAAATAAAAAAATAAAAAAAGATGGAGGAGGGAATGGAAGGAGATGAAATATTTGAACACAGAATGGCTGGGAATATTCCATATTTGATGATAACCCTAACTTACAGATCCAAGAAGTTTAGCAAACCCCACATGTGATACATACAAAGAAAATCACACCTAGGCACATTGTTATCAAATGAGTGAAATTCAGAGATAAAAAGAAAACAAAAACAAAAACAGCCAGAGGACAATGCAGACTAGCAAATAATGAAATAAAAATGTAAGGTCTGATCTTTAAAAAAAAAAGCCTGTCTATGTTAAATTATATATCCAGCAAAATATTCTTCAAAATTAACATAAAAAAGTTTCCTAAACATTACAATCATAACTTGACACAGGTAGAAAAATGCAAAGATACTTTGTTCATTTTAATTTGACTGTATTTCCATCAAAATTCTTTTGAATGTATTAACATTTTCTTGTTCTATGTGTTTTATTTGGAAGTTCACACATCCTTGAAACCAAACTCTAAAAACTCATTACGAAAAAAAAAACAAAACTCATTACATTAGAGTCTAATCTGACTACTGTATGAACAAATGCTATTGATCATATGCAAAATCACTTCCAAATCATTAGAAAAACTTGTCTATAGGTGGAAAAGGTGAGACAGTGTAGTATTTAATATGGGCATTCCCTGGCAATAAACACTGGTTCCACCACTAACTCAATGTATGGCATTAAGCATATCACTTTTCTACTCTTGACTGTTTCTTCATCTGCAAATTAAGTGGTAAGAGTAGAACACTTCCCAATGGGTTCAATAAAGGTAATCCCATTTTAACAATATTTGGAATATAGTATGTGCTTAATAAATGTTGACTATTACTACCTGAAATTAGACATAAAATTATTTTAGCACCTTTATGTTACTTTGTTGAAGGCCCCGTTGACCTAAAGCAGTAGTTCTCAGTGCGGTCTGCAGGCTACTGGGGATGCCTAAGACCTTTCACAAGGTCTGCAAGGTCACAGCTAGTTTCATAACAGTACTCAGACATGTTCTGCCCTTTGCATTCTCATTCTCTCAGAAGACAGCTTTCCAGAAGCTATGTGAGATCTAACAATGTCCAACAGCTCACAGAATGTGTGTCTGTGTAGAATTTTCTTCCTGTGTTTAGGATATAAATGTATTTTTAGGGATTAACTCAGTTTGTTCTTACTTTGTTTAGGGTGTAAATGTATTTTGGGGGATTAACTCAGTTTATTCTCAAAACTTCTACTGTGTTCTTCCCAGCTATCACTGGTTATACCTGCTGTAATCTCTGTAACCTCATTATTATCCAATGCATCATCATTTTGAAATACTTCAGTTTTTCTTGAGCCTACATAAACATACAAGAAGTAACTATGCTTTGCTGTTTCATTTTGCTGTCATATTAAGTTATTTTAGCTTTTCTAAATTTTAAAGTTTCACTTAAACTCATTATTTCAGAATTGAATAATACTTATTCTAATTAAAAAATTCATTTGTATCTTTCATTTATATTTAAGGATGGATTCTTGGCTTAAACAGATGAGATTGGATGAATATTCTGAGTCTACAACTGCACCATCTCCATCTACCTTGGTTATCTTGACAGTTTCCCAGTACTTAGAAAACCTTTCTGATGAGATCAGTGGTTCTATTAATGAACTTCATTTTTTTAATAGTGTATAATAAAGTGTAAAGCATGTCAACATTGGGAAGATCTGCAAAGTTCAGTGTTCTTATATTTTCCAATGAGCATGCTATCACGAAATCACACACTAATAAAGTCCCCACTCACAGAACAATGGATTCTAATGATTTCCGGTCCCATACTGCAAGCAACCTTCAAGTAACGATCCCTTCTCAAATTCTGAAATTTTATACTAAAAAACCACAATTATCTGACTACACTATTAAACCATTCCTCCCTTTTCAACTATTTTCAGTATAAGGCTGATTTTTTCATATACTTCAACCAAAGCAACGTGAATTTGTTAAATGTTAAAAACATACTTAACTCTACACAGTGATAAAATGGTGGGTTCTTTTATCAAATGCACAGTTATTGCTTACAAATGACATATTTTAAGTTCACATTTCACCAACCTTTTGAATAATACCACATCACTCTCTCACAGGCTTTACCTCAACGTCATGCATGCTGTTATCTAGTGCATCCTTCTGCCCAATGTTGGACAAGACAATGTCTTTCCTCCTTAAAGTTTATATTCTGCTCTGGATTCCATCACAACATGCTTTCTCCAGGGCCTTTCTTCATAATTACTCTACCTACAAATTCCTTAAAATCTTTAATCTTTATTCTACCTCATTTCCTGAATTCATCCAATCATCCAACCATTCACACATTCATTTGTATATCCTAGAAATATTTATTAAATACCTACTACCGCATTCTAAGGGATGTGGTTTCAGGAATTAAGGCTGAAAACAAACAAATAAAAAACAACCACCACTAGACTCTTAAGGAGGTTCTCATGGAGGGATTAGGATGTGGACTTACAAAACACACAAATTCTGTTAAGCGTGATCTACCATGACATGTTATGGGGACACACCTAACCCTGACATGGTACATTGGTAATGCTTCCTCAAAAAAAAGACATAATCTGAGTCTTGTAGAATAAGTAGGAAATAACAAGGCAATGAAAACAAGAAAAAGTATTCCAAGGAGCAGGAAATATAAAGGAGCAGGAAAATATGTGCAAAAGACAAGGAAACAAAAAAGAGCTTGGTGACAATTACAGCAAATACATTATGGCTATAACACAGCATTTAAGTAAGAGAATGATTAAGACTTTGAGCTGCTGAGTTACACAGTGAAGTATGGCTGTCAGATTATCTGCCTGAAATTATGAACACTACATGATTTCTACACCACTTAAAATAGTTTTTAACACATGGCATGCAAGCAAAACTTCTTGACACTCACACAATAACCAATGATTATTTGTCAAAGATAGGTAATGGTATAAAAAATCATAGTCAAACATCATTTTGTTGTGCATAAAACAGACTGTGACACCACACAGCTATCAATTTCCACTATGTGCAGAAACAATTCCAATATTAAGATCAAAATAACTAAGCTGATTTTACTCTGGTTTGACCTGAAAGATAATCAGGGCCACAACATGCTGGTGAGGAAAAATGTTCTAACTACCCCCAGTTAAGACACTTCTTCATCAGCAATGAAAAAAACTAACCGGAACAAACCTCATGAGGCAACAGCTCTTCCCAAGACCTTCTCTACTATCTTTTGACATTCCTTTTCCCTTCCTGTTTGAGTACCATACTTTTGTACAATGGACCCCACTTGTATCTACCTTTATTTGTATGCCCCACATGCTGGGGCTTTCAGTTTCTTTTTTCTCTTACCTGTAAAAGTCTACATCCAAGAAACCATGCTATTAGAATGATGACCGTGTTAGGTGTCACATAGCTTCTGGAAAGCTGTGCTGTATACTTCTGAGTGAATGAGAATGAGAAGGGCACACGCTGCCTACATTCTGTTATGAAACTAGCTCTGACCTTGCAGATCTGATGAAAGGTCTCAGGCATCCCCCCCCAGTCTGCAGACTGCACTTTCAGAACTACTGCAGGAAAAACTGCGTTCTGTTATTGAGCAAACAGGGCTGTCCTGCTCCTCTGTGTGAATGGTTTTCCCACGGTCTCCTAGAGACACATCCAAAGACTGCATCCATCCAGAGGACTGGCCCTTGGGCAGGACCAGTGGATGAGAAACTTGTGGAGCATGGCCTTACGACACCCGTCATAGGCAACCTTCTTGCTTTTGGACAGCCAGTAGGTGAGCTGTAGATGGTAACCCCCTTAAGACAGGTTAAATTCTTCTAGCTTCAAAGGGAAGGGGAAAAAGAGGAGAGAGGCGAAGACAGCAACTTGAGTTAGGTTAATTTACTATCCAGCCAAGGTACAGACTGTTATCAAGAAATACCACAGCTCTCCTGCATACCAATGCTGATTATGTTTTAGCATAAGATGATAGAAGAGTTTTAAGGACTCTGAGCCAGTCACCACAGAAAAGAAGGGAAATAGGTGCCATGGCATATTAAATTATTCTTTGGGGTAGTAGACAAAGAGGAATGTTACTGACAATTAGCCACTGAAAATATTTTAAAACATTAAAAAAATGAAATTTTACCCAGAGTTTTCACTGGGAAGACTGTCTTTTGCTAATCACAGTTACAAATGTGTAGAACCTATTCAGTACAAGAATATTTTGTTTTCAATCTGTACATAGCAAGTATTGACAGCATTGGTATGTTTATCCAAATCTCTTCCATGTTATATTTGTAATCCTTTAAATACTTCACTCATGGTGTTAATTTAATTAAACTTTATGCTCACAAACACACAATTTAGAAGTTCATAGTATATGAATGGAACGCTGAAATTCCTTGGCCTAAGTTTTATTAACTTAATAATATAAACCATGTATCATTTAACTACTTAGGGTATACCTGAAGCTGCAGAATGATTCAAAATTGAGAATAAGCAGCTAACAATTTCAGTATGTACATATACAATTAAACTATAAAATAAACAAAACATCTAAAACTAAAATAAAGGAAAATAACACAATTTCTCTAATAAAAACACAGTATTAAAGTTATAAGATTTCTCAACCTCACAGATGGAAACACAGGATGCAAGGTAAGAAGCCAAATAATTTCCTAGTCAAACCTAGAAATGCACATTAAACTTCAAATAGTTGGAAATGATTTACGAAGGTCTGGTTAAAAGTAATGTGTATGCCATATCCCTTCCCCAAATTCAAAAACCAAACGGTTCCACACTGCCTAATAAAGCAGACTTAGCCTGCCATCCTAGTGTTTTGTATCATAACCCCTCTTTACATTAAATCTTTTTTATAAATATTTCCCAATACAGCCTCATTGCTCTAAGAAGGTCCACATCACATCACACATTTTTACTGAGCACTTATAGTCCACAGAGCACTCCTATTAGGTGTCAGTGAATAAAACGAGAACTAACTGGGAATGGTACCTCCCCCTACAATATCAGCCCAATGGGGAAAACTGACAATTCAGCAAGCGGTTAGAGCACAGTCCCACAACGTGATGGAGGGGTACAGGGATTTGCAGAAACACACAGACTGGGAAGATTCAGGGAGAGATTCTGAGTTTGAGACTTAAGGCATTAGCAGGTATGAACCTCTCAAAGACCCAGCAAGGAAAGGAAATCTGGAAAAGGAGGGTGGGTAGTGATATTTTCCACAGAGGAATACTTCAAAGCATTACTCAGGCTGCTTCTGGAGTAGGTTCTGCAAGCTGTGGCTTGGGCAGACTTGGTGTTGCTGTTTCTCCCTCCGCACCTCGGTTCCATGTGCACATGCCACGCACCCCCCACACCACATCGCGCCCAAACAGCTGCTTCCTACGGTGCTCCTTTCCTTTGCTCTGCCTGGTCTCGCTCTTCTCTACATTTAAATCCTACGGGTCTTGCAAAGCCCAACATCCTGGTCTCCTTCTAAAGTCTCCATGAACTGCTAGATCTTTTCTAGAAAGCCTTTTTAAATATATCCTTCCTGCAGAAAGCTCTCCTTTCTTTCAAGTTCTTTAGAACTTAATAAAACGGGCACCACCAATACTAAGCTCATCGTTAAGTCCTTACATGCATAATTCTGAGACTATTTCTGGGTTCTGTTATCTCCCTGTGCACACTTGAAAGTCCCTCAAGTCATGGACTGTGTCATAATAAACTTTTCTTTGTATCTCCCTCAATGACAAGCATAATCCATAATAAACTTTACTGTGAGAAGTACGAAGAAGTAACTAAACCTCTGAGTGTCATAAGATACAGAATATAAACTGAAGCTTTCAAATATTACAAATTAAAAAAGCTCCCTTTAATTCATGTTATTAAAAGATGAAATGATAATGATGCTTTTATTAGATACAGGGAAAGCATAATGACTACAGGGGGATGAGGAAATTCAAATGTTGATACATGACAAGGCAGGCAGACTCCTTTATTTTTGTTTTGGTTCATCTCCATTGCTCAAGAAAATAATATTCATACCAGCAAAAATTAGGCAAGAATCAAATAACAAATTTGAAGTCCAAAATACAGTCTGATATGAAATATTCTACATGAGCTTAAATATATTCATGTGGATTACATTGATTACATTACAAAGTACTGAATGCATTTGTGAATGAGAGAAAGGAACAGTTAAAATTATCTTTAAACATATCATGATGAAGAGAAGGGTTGATAGAGAACAAAGAATCCAGCCGTTGTCTCAAATTTCAAAATGGAGTAGGTGGATTCCACCAACTCTAGCCTAGAGAACTTGACATTATTTCCAAGCATGATTCTCAAGAGATTCTTATAACGATGGTATGTGAGCACTTGAAATGGGAAGTGTTGTGACCTTCAAGCTAGTGAGAGGTCATGAGGAACATACCATTATAAACTAACTTAGTGTTATTTCCTTTTGCTTTTAATACAGTTACTTAATGTCTATTCTGCAGAAAGTGGAAATGCACTTCAGCAAGGAATCTGACCAAGGTGTCACAGTATACTCTTGGGCCACACAAAGGAATATAAACTCCAAAGCAAGTGTTACTTGACTATATAACTAGTTGAACAGCTTTATAAAGAGGACTAATTCATGGACTCATTACAGCACGAGGAAGGTATCTGGGATCATGCCAATGTCTTTCCAGTTCAGCATTTTACACAGTTCCTTGGATAAAGATATAATTGTATCCTGATCAAATCTGTAGATGCCTTTTAGTTGGGGAGAATGGCTAATCTGTATCATGGAATCAGAATCCAAAAATATCTTGACCATCTGGAACAAAAGGTTAACTAAAGGTAAAGATTAAATCTAACTGCAGTAAGTATTTTTAAGTCCCCAATCAAGTGGCCAGATGTACAATTAGGGAGAAGAAGTATATTTGCAAAAGTATGCAGAAAGATGCATCAACAGCATACTATGGATGCAAAAAAATTCTAGAGGACAGACAGATTTTAGGATAATTTACTCTATGGTACTCTATGGCGGACATTACCCAATATATCCAGTTTTAGAGATCAAACTTTAAGAAAAACAGGAGTTCAACCTGAGGAGAAATTCGCTGATAATAATGAGATCTTCAAATCACACCAACTGAGGGTGAGGAAGGACCTGAAAATGACTATAAAGAGTTGTCATATATGAAAGCATATTGTATAAGTTCTCTCGGAGGTAAAAATTGGGATACAAAGTAAGGTGAATGGTACAATTAAACACAAGAGTTCTTATGCTCAGAGCAGGTCAAATAAAGAAATGTCTCCTACATTCAAAGTGAATCTTGATAGCTTACCCAAACTGACCTTAACATTTTCTGTGAATTTGGAAAGCAGGTCATCTGGTTAAGGGTAATTACAGTGGACTGGAAAACCTAGAAAAATCTGGAGTATGTATTATGGAGAACTGGATATGGAATTATCCAAGAAAGGATAAAATAACTTCCTAGTCCTGATAGCTGTCCCTCAAGCTGAAGGCAGAATGAATCAGGTTCTGCTGGGTCTAGTGGCAAGAGATCTGAGGGCTGGAGCAGAGTTGACATTGCTGTTCCAGATGAGTGATAAGTAAAGAGAGGAAAACATGAATAATTAGGGGGCGGGGACAAGGAATAACAACGGGAGAAGAGGGTGTTGGCTAGTGGTAAGTGGAATTATTGGAAGGACAGGAGATTGTGGTCAGAAAGAGAACAAAATTCTCAGCTTTTTCAGGGGTGATTCTGAATGTTGAAAAGACCCAGGTAGGAAGGGAATCCCAAAGGGAAGCAGAGCAGTCAGGATCCTATGAAGGCCAAACGTGTGGACACTGAATAAAATCCTGAACAATGACAGCTGATTAAAATGTAAAATGAAAAACCTCTTATTTTAGATTCCCAAGAAATGTAGAATATTCAGGCCACTAAGCACTGGCAATGGGGAGAGGGTAACACAAGTAAAGGATATAAACTTAGAAAGACGAAGAGTGATTGGGCAGTGGTGCAAGAAATAAGTGCATAAGCAGTTCTGGGCAGGCTGGCAAACATTTGAGGGAAAAGCCAAAGGAGCGTCTCTACAGGTCCAAGACAATTCCATTCCACGTAGGGGGTCATTGCAAAACAAGCATTGCTTCTTAAATTGTATTCTTGAATGTTATAACCCACAGCATCAAGGTGTAAAAGATCAATTCAAGAATTACAAAAACCACACAATTAAGCTTATTAGACACCTACCACGTGCCAGGCACTGGGAATCCCAGGATGACTATCCTGGGGGAGATTTGAGTTTGGGAGGAATGCAGACATTTAAACAAGTATTTGTAATGCAGTGCGGCAGTGAAAGGGGATATGTAGAGGTCAAACCTGGAGGGTATCTCAGGATTAAGTTTTCCTTGATCTGCCCAGCTTCCTTCCCCCAGGGTGTTCACTCCCAAAGCCATTGTCTTCTGTTGGCTTCTTGCTAATTCCTGCTATGGTGAGGAGGAGGAGGTGGCATGTGAGTTAATTAATTTGAGCTGCCTTTGGTTTTCTGAGATTAGCTTTAGTAAAAGATTATTAATGGCCAGAACGCATTCTAGGTAAGCAAAGTTAATAGCTACAAATCACATTTTTGTGGCAAAGAGGGATCATGCCCAGAGCCTCTCAGGTTTTATAAGGTAGTCATTCTCTCCCGCTGTAGGCTGAGAGAAGTGCTGGCCTGAAGCTCTTCACTCCTTGCAAAGAATTCCATTCATAGTCCATAAACCACAAGGCTGTAGGAGGATAAAGCCTACTGGCCTGAACCCAGGAGAGAGAAAAATCTAAAATGTCAGACCCTTCCAAACTGAGAGAAATAAAAGCAGTAAATGTGGTGCAGGATAGTTAAAAAATTACTTCAATCCCAAATAAATCAATTAGCCTATGGGCAACTAAATTTGTTTTTGTGAAGACCTAAAAATGTCAAAATCTCTTCTTGTATTTAGGTCAGGATGGAGATACCCAAAACAAAATGACTGCACAGGCACCTCATACATACTTTCTGAAAATCTAAATAGCCTAGAGAGTAAAAGCCATTGAAATCATTGATAATTTACACAGAAAAGTATTTCTACAAATAACGCAGAAAAGTACCAAATAGTAACATTTCAGAACATTTGCTTGGGCAATATTTATAATTAAGTGATATAAAAATCAGTGCCATAAAAATGTGTGTCCTGGCAAATATAACATATAGAAGATATTCTTAATAACTTGGTAACTAATTTCCTCCCATTTTTTTTCTAATAGCACACCTTTTTGGCTTGATTTATTCAAATATTGCTTTATCTCTCCATTTCTCTTTACCTAGAAAGATTCATTCTTAGGGCTAGTTTGATTTTTACCTATTTCTGGAAAAAGATTAGAGGTTTTTTTGGGTACATACATTGTTTTAAATTGTAAACAAATCGATATTCTATCCCCTTCACATATTAATTGTTAGCAAATGCAGCCCACACATGTAAATACAGGATTTATTTTCCCTTGTATGGTTTCTGATAAAATGTAGTATTATGGAAAATCTTAATTTATCAAAAAAAGTGATAGTGATTAAAGATTCAAATTTTTTGTTTGAAAAATGGCTATGACAAAACTGTTGAAATTTAGGTACAAAAATACTTTACTGACATATTCATAATAGAAATCATTTTAGTCATCAGTCACTTCTTTAGTTTTTAGTACAATATTAAGTAAAAGTTTCCCAAAATAATGCCTTAAAACAAGATTACTTAAGAAAACACAACTGTAACAGATAGAAGGGCTAAGGTTTGTGAAGTTTTCCACATCTTTTCCCTCTGGTGGTATTTAAGTAAAATACCTAAACACTTCCTTATACATTCTCTAAATGAGAGACAACTACCTTAGACATGTCATTTTATACCTGGACATCTAGAAACAGTGCCTTTAAGGAGTGCTTTATATTCATACCCTATGAAACACCACACTACTCATTACAAATTTCTACCAAAAAAATTTGACCTAAGTTTCCTAACAGATACATTTAAAACATACAAGAAGGTCTAATATATATGAAATGTTAAATCATTATAACACTATTCTTGTATTTTGCCTATTATTCTTTCTGCAGATTTTATGAAGAAAGCTTATTGTTTTGACAAGAAAAAGTATAGTTTATGAATTTTAACTCTATGGTTCTTATTTTTCTATTGGGTAAAAAATTTCTTTGGATTTCTGAAAACCCTGTGCTATCTCCCTAAAAATGTAGCTGCTCTAATGTTTAAATGCAGTTTCAGGGACTTCATGACCCTTTGAAACAGATCCGCAGAACGAATAGTTTAACAACTGAACCCAGCATAGACTACACAGACAACCTCCACTAAAACACTAAAAGCTTTTTGACAAATTAAGGTTGGCTTTGGAATTTTACACAACCATATTGTTGTTACTGATTTTTATCACTCTTCATAATACAGCCACTCCTGAAGAAAAAATATAGCCATTTTAGGAAAGCAAAAGATGAATTTTACACTAAAATACACATTGTTTGGAACGTAAATGTAAAAGTTTATCAGGTGCTCCACCATTTATCTATATGTAACCTGACGGCTAACCATGTTCCTACCAAGACTAGTTCTACGAAGTAGGTAGACATTTAAAGAAATTATCATTGGAGGACTGATCCTCAAATATCACTACTGATACGTGATAAATGGAGCTCAAGTTATGTGTGTGGTGTGTATAAATTACATACAATTTATATACATATAAATTACAACCTTCTGGTTTACTTCAGAAAATACAAACTGTTGTATCAAGTTCAAGGTGAAGAACAACAATGTGAAACAAGTGAGCAAAAATGAAAGACGTACGAAATCCATAGCCTTAAGTCACATGACCACACCGCAACGCACAGCCCCTTACACAGATGTCACAGGGAGGCTGCTCAGCCCACCAAGCTCGGGCAGCACACACACATTCCCGCGCGCGGAGCCGGTTGTGCGTGATCGTCTGCTCACCATTTCCCCAAGTGCCGCAGTCAAAACGAACAGAGAAATCGGGGTCCTGAGCAGGCGCGCGCCCACACACGCGCACACTTACTCTGGGCCGAGCCCCGAGCAGCCCCGCTGGAAGTTTGCGGGCTGCCTGCTCTAGGCAACGCCGCGGTCCCAGCTGCGGGAGCTGCAGAACCGCGGACCGCCCGCCCCCGCAGCAGCCGGAGGCACGAAGGCGCGGTGGAGCGCGGCGCAGCCGCCTGACCCGGCGGGCGCGGGAGTCCCGGCGCCCCTTGGCTTCTCCGGCCCACCCTCGCGGCCGCGGGAGGCCACGGCGCTGCCCGGCGCCCGGCCGTGGGAGAGCAGCGGCCCCGGCGCCCCCCGCGCGTTCTCACGCCCCGGTCCCCGAGCGCCGCGCGGCCCGGCGCCCGCCCCGCTCAGTCCTCCTCCCTCGGGCGCCGCAGGTCCCCCGGGCCGGATCCGGGCCCCGGGCGCCGTCTCCTTTGCTCCCTCCCTCCCCCCAGCGTGGGAACGGGTCCCGGGTCCCCCGGGGCTGGGCAGCTGGGAACGCAAGGAGGGCTTCCCGGCGCGGGGAAGGAGGACAAGCCCA
This sequence comes from Manis javanica, assembly GCF_040802235.1. Taxonomy (NCBI): domain Eukaryota; kingdom Metazoa; phylum Chordata; class Mammalia; order Pholidota; family Manidae; genus Manis; species Manis javanica. The sequence goes on from NC_133158.1 coordinate 192,252,224, forward strand.
GGCTGGGCGCCCGGGGAAAGGGGCCGGCTGTGTGGGGAGCTCCGACCCCCGCGGGGGCGCAGCGACCACTTACCCGGCGGCTTCCCAGACCTCGGGGCTGCGTTTCCGGCTCTCCGGCAGCGGCAGGGCGCGCCTTGCCAATCCGCACTGCGAACGCAGAAGGAGGGTGGGCGTCAGGGGCGGGACGCGGGGGCCGGGAAAGGGGCCCGGCTGGGCACCTGCCGGTCCCCGCGCGAAGCACCCACCGCACACGCGCCCGCGGCGCCCGCTCCTGTCTGCCTGCTCAACAGGCTGCGCGGGACGCGAGGCGCCTCGCAAACCCGGTTCCCCGCGCTGCTCCGAAACCATCCGTTCTGGCCCTGGTCTCTCCCTGCCTCTCCGTACCTGTCTCTCTGTTGACCCCAAAGGACCCCTTGCAGTTCCGTTCCTTGCTGCAAGCGACTTCTTTTCAGAACTCCTCCCCTTCCTTGCTCAGAAAGACTGAAAAAGAAAGTAGCGGCTAAAACGCACCACGGTGAGGTCACTCAGGGTCCCAGTCCCCTGGGTCTGCGGGAGGCGCTCCCCTCCTCCCCCGCAGGTGTCTGCCGCCTGGGGCGGCTCCTGCTCCGCGCTTTTTCCTTAGGCTTTAACTCAGAGAAAGTGCAGCAAAAAATGAACGAAATCCGCTTTTGGAAAATCAGTTTTGTGTGGAGTCCCACCCACTACCCCCGGACTACCATCCCAGCAGAAACAGAGGCTAGAGGGCGAGGGATGGGGACACAGGAAGAGAAAGAAAAAAGAGGGAGGGAACTCAGGGAAAATTTGGTCCACTTCAAAAAAAAAAAAAAGATTCTCTACTATGCACTGGTTCAGAAAAACTGTCGTTCTGCATAGTTAAAAACTCTAACATTTCTGCTGGGATATTGATATCTGCACGGGCACTTACCTTGTCCTGCTTCTCAGGTTTAAAGTCAATCCTCTCCTTTGCAAATGCAACTCATTTTGTTAAAGAGCATTTATATCTTTCCAGGAAAGTCCTGATTTTGCTTGGTTCAGAACACTGAGTTCTAGTTGTTGGTTGTATGTGTGTGTTCCAGCACACAAAAGTTAAGTTCTAATACTGTTTTTGAGTCACCTTTCTGACTTTAAAAAAAAAATCTCATTATGTGTTTCCTTGTGAATTCATAATTAAGCATGATTATTATGTGATCTTTCTTCGAACCCAGGAACTCTGAGACAAATTGTTCATGGTTATCTCCAATTCTTGGATTTCTCCCAAAACCTACTAAATAATTTGGTCCTATATTAGAATCATTACATTTGCAAATTCTTCTCCCAGCTTTGTCTACTACTATGCTGTCTTCTATCAGTCAGAATAAGCAAAAAAAAAAAAAAAAAAATTTAAAAGACAAAAAGCATTTAAATAAACTTTGCCTTAGTATCAGGCAAAAGGTCAAAGCTATAAATTTGCAGTTTTGCCATTGCCATCTCTGAAGAATTCTCTTTCTCTATTCCCATCCCATGGTAATCTCTTAGATCAGTAGAGATTTTGTCCTCAGAGTGCTTAGAATTTAAGGTTATAAAGAAAAACAAAGAAATACCAGTAACACGCAACTAAAGAGGATCTCATACTATTTTTTAAACAGTAAATCTAAAGATATGAACGCTTAGAGGAAGAAGTGATTTCTTCTGACAGGACAAAACTTTATACTGGAGTAGAGTTAGAGTTAGGCCTTACAAGTTTAGTCATATTTGGGAAAAGAGAAAATGAAGTTTTTTATTTTTGTTTTGCTTTGTTTCAGGCAGAGGAAAACCTCTGAGCCTTTGCATGATGGTTGTAAGTCATGACACCAGGATTCAAGAAACAGAGTGCTGTTTGGTAAAAATGTAATATTCGTTAAAAAGTACAGGAAGATCAGGTGGAAAGATCAGTTGGGTCCAAATGGCCTCATTTGCCTCTCCTCTAGTTGTCATGCACTGTAGGCTTTTATAAAATCTATTATTTTGTTTTTGTTTTCCCCTATTAGCATTACTCTTATCAATATATTTTCAACCTGGAACATGACTTGCTTAATCATTTTTTTTCTGCCTTTACCGTACTCAGATTCCAAGGCACACCAAAATCCTTGTTAAGTACCACATTTAACCTCAGCGATTTCTGCCAGGGGCTGCCCAGGTTTACCAAAGGTAGACTTTCAGCTAGAAAGAGTCTGTAATCTCTTTCTCTCATCATTTGCAAATATCAGCAAGGAGTGTGTGAAAAAAACAATCAATCTAGGGTCTGGAAACACCAGAAGGTGATAATAAAAGGCATTCTCTAATCTGGATGTTCCAAATGCCCTGAAAAAGTACTAAGAGTTTCTTAATGTTAAGGAAGTAATCTTTGTAGCCTGAGTGCCCTGCAATAAGCAAGGTTCATAATAGGGATTCGGTAAAATGACTACTGTGTACATAAATGAGAATATTCATCTTCCATTCTTTCTTTATAGACGATGTGTAGGCTAAAAACCTACCTGCCTCCAATTTAATGAAAAAAGGAAAATTGTCATGACTACTTAATAAAAGTATTAACCAGGACAATATTCCATTCAAAGCAATCCTTGGCAGCCTTAGCTCTGGAAGAAAAGCTCAAGTTTTTCTTCTCGAGATGCTTTATTTTTTCTGTACTCACGATTGATAACAGTACAAAAGTACTCAAATGCACATTCTTCACCTGTACAAATGACACTGGCAACTAGAGATGTGATCAACTCCTTGCTACTTAGAGTGTGGTCTGTGATCAGCCTCCTCAGCAGGACCTCAGACCTCATCCTTAACCTAATGAATCAAAATACTCATTTGACAAAAGCCTCAGTTGATTCCTGTGCATATTAAAGTTTGAGAAGCACTCATCTACCAACATTTCATTAAGTATGCGAGACCTGGAATCAGGTTGTTTGAATCTGTTTGAACCTAGGGAATTTTAGGACCAGCATGTTTCCTGTATTCTGGGATATTAGTACACTCTCAGTTCAAATAAAGTAATGAGATTAATGGATCCAACTCTATTTGTCTTCTCGGTCCAGTTTCATAAACCAAAACCACAAGTTCACAAAACAAAGAGAATTGAGAGAGAAAGACGGAGGGGGCAATGCAGCAGGAGGGCAGACATTTTGGAATATTGCACACCTTTTTTTTTACATGTCAAGGGCAAAACCACTTCATTTTTTGCAAACAAGCAAACCATCAATTGTACTATTTATCAAATCAAGATAACTTGCCAAATACGAGAAAGGCAAGATAAACGTCATTCTCTTCCCTTACTTCCCTGTCCTTATTAATCTCTTTTCCTCTTCCTTTTAAGATTATTTACTTTCGCTTTGTTTTAAACACAGCTATTTAGATAAAGTTTACACTGGTACTTGTACTTACTGGGACCATGTTAGCACTCCAAAATACCTCTTTTGAAATGTGAAGTTTTAATTAGGAAAAGCAGACCATACGAGGTTGAAGTCCCTAAATTTCAAATTCCTAGTCTGCACATTCATGAGACAGCTTGGAGTTTAAGAGATTCTAATGCTGACAGTATGTCATTCACTGTATTTTCTCAAAACAGATGGTGTTTATTACCAGTAAATATAATGGTAGGCAGAATAATACCCTCCCCCCAACCCCAGGGCCCAAAGATATGCATGTTCTAATAAAAATCTGTGAATACATTATGTTACAAGTCTCATGGCAAGGGGGAATTAAAGTTGCACATAGAATTAGGATTATTGATCAACTGATCTTGTGATGGGAAATTATCTCATTATCCAGGTGGGCCCATTGTAATCATAAGGATCTTCACAAACGAAAAATGGAGGCAAGGGAGTCAAGGTCAGAGTCAGAGTCAGGGATGCGATGTGAGGAAGACTTGACCAGTAATTGCTAGCTCTGAAGATGGAAGGGGGTTATTACCAAGGGAAATAAAGCAGCTTCTAGAAGCTGGATAAAGCTAGAAAACCAATTCTCCCTTCTTCTTCTCCAGAAAAGAAGTAAGCCTGCTAACACTCTGATTTTAGCGCAGTGTGACTCATTTCAGACTTCTGACCTCCAGAAATGTAAGATAATACACTTGTGTTGTTTTAAGTAAGTGGATTTGTGGTTATTTGCTACAGCAGCCATGGAAACTAAGATTTGGGGAGTGGGAACTGGGGAACGGCTGTAACAAATACCCCTAAATGTGGAAGTAGCTTTGGAATGGAGCAATGGCAAAGTCTGGAAGAATTCTGTGGAGCATGATTTTTAAAAAGCGTAGTTGCTTTGACCACACTGTTAGAGAAAGTGTGGATGTTGACTCTGCTAGTGAGGATTCCAAAACATTATAGAAAAGTGGAAACACGTAGAGAAAACTGGTATCCTCTCAAAGAATACCTAACATGTCATGAATGGACAGCTGGTAGAAACACGGCTATTAAAGTGCTGCCAGTGAAGGCACAGGAAGAGCTCATTGGAAACTGGAGGAAAGAATATCCTTATATCACAGCAGAGAACTTCACTGCATTTTAGTCTGCAGGGGTGACAAATGATAAATTTGCATATTTAGCAGGAGACATTTCTCAACAAGGTTGTGAAGGCATGGCCTGGCTTCTTCTTGCTGCTTATTGTAAGATGTGAGAGGAAAGAAATAGATTGAAAGAATTATTAAGAAAAAAGGAACCAGGTGTTGGTGATTTAGGAAATTCCTCAGCTCAACTAGACTGCAAAAGACATTCTACTATCATTTTCCAGGTAAACGTAATGTCCTTGTACTTTGGCGATGCTGAGAGGTTTTATTGATTCTTGTATTTGAAAACTCTGCTAAATATATGGATACAACAGGTTTCTATATATTAATTTTATCTCCTTAAGTGACAGGTATATTCTTTTAGCCCCAATATCATTACATGGCACTAGTATTCCATAAATTGTGCCTCAAAAGAGGGCCAAGATGGCATACTACAGAACTTGATCTATTTAAGACAGCTTTAAAAATGTGCTTTGGAATAACTTATAATTGTATTGACTTCAGGAAATTGAAAAGCAAACATAGGGTGGAGACAGTGACACCAAAAGTTCCTAAGATTAATGGGTGAATGGATACTGCAAAATGAAGATTTGAGAAACTTGCTCAAAGGTATTTATTGAGTGTCATTACATTTATACTATCTGGTAAAAGATATTTCACATGAGTACAAATTGACAAGTTTAAAAAGAACAGTTCAGCCATACACAGATAAAATGTCTATTAGAGAAGAAGAGTCCATTCTAACTCAGTTTAATGGGCTAATTGCTCATTCTAACTTAGTTTAAACAGTTTTCAATATGACTTTTTCTTCTCCAGCTTAGTCCCTGTTTTTACAAGGTATCTAGGCTTTCCAAAACAACTGGCCATATAAAGACAGATTCCGTTTTCTGAGTTTTTGACTTTATTATTTTTTGAATAGAATAACAAATGCCAGCTGCCAAGAAAAAGTTGTTTGAGATGTTTATAATAGCCCCAAACTGTAAACAACAAAAATGCCCCCCAAAAGAGGGGTGGTTGAGCAAATTATGGTATGTCCATGTAATAGAATACTACTCAGCAGCAGGATCAAAGGAACTACAAATATATGCAGCAACATGGATGAATCTAAGAAACATTACACCGAAGAAGAAAATTAGACACAAAAGAATACATAGTGCATGATTCCATTTATGTGAAAATCTAGAAAAGGCAAAACTATTCTGGTGATGATGGAGAAGAGGTCAGCAGTTGCCTGGAGCCAGGGTAGGAAGTTGCCAACGAAGGAGCACAAGGGACTTTGGGTGATGGAAATGTTCTTTATCATGATTGTGGTGGTGGTTATCAGGGGGGTGGTTTTGGTTACATTTATTAAAACTCATTATGCTGTACTCTCAAAGTGGATGTATGTTATTATATGTAAATTTCTGTCCTTAAAGTTTATTTTAAAACAAGAGCTGAAAACAGCCATCACCAACGGTATTAAAAGGACAAATGAATTCTTTTCTGAAATTCTGGCATTTTAACTGTCAATAAAGAATCATAATAGTTAACATCATAGGATGTTAAATATGTGCCAAACACAGTTCTAAATACCATTACATCTTCTATTTCCTCCAGGAACCCTTTGAGTAAGGGCTATTATTATATCTCCATAGCATATGGGAAAATTGAAGGATAGAGAGATTGAGTAACTTTCTGAAAATCGTACAACTAGAAAATGGCAAAAGCAGGACTCAGGCTGTCTGGCTCCTAATTCTGGGCTATAAATCTTCCTGGTCATTCTGAGAAGAGCTTCTCAATTTGCAAATAAAAAGCCCCAGTTCAGACTTATTAAATCAGATTTTGGGTACTGGTGGGTCCCAGGAACCTGAATTTTAACAAGCATCTACAGATTATTCTGATGGTGGAGACTCACACTCAGAAACACTAAATATTTCAAGGTAGCAAAGTTATCTTATCGAGCAAGTCCTTGGGCAGGTGCACATTCCTGACACCTTATGTAATAGGTTGGGGTTTTCAACACTTGCACTTCAATCTATTTATATATTCTCTAAATTTCTTTGCTTGACACTAGTTTATGTTACCAAATAAAGCAGTGGAGAACAAGAGTTTCAATAGATTTACTTCCTAATAGAATGGTTAACTAAATAGGGGTGCCCTGTTTCCATTTAATTATGCATTTATTGAAAGAGAGAAGTAGAAAGATAGATGGAGAAATAGAGGGACAGAGAGAAGGAATAAAGGAAAAACAAGAAGGAGGGAAGGAGGAGAGAAAGGGAGGGAGGGGAAGACAGAGGAAGTTTACTGAAGTGAATAGGCAAAGCATCAGAAGCATATTGAATAGAGCTACTTGTAGAAGAAAATATGAAGTAACTTTCCCCCAATTCTTCAAATGTCATAAAGATTGACTTGCTTCTGCTTCCTTTTACAGCAAAGCATATTTAAAAATAATCTTTGATTAAGTAAATGCCTTTCATAGAGAGCTGAACATTCCTTAGCACCTCGTCTCTTTAGGTCCTGGCTTCATAAACAACCCCAGAGCCCCTGTAGCTGAAACTCCCAAGCATTGTCCTCAACAAGATGACAGTCACCTATTCCAGGGGTTCCTGCATAGCTAAGCTGAAAAAATCAGTACCTTAATAGAATGTCACTTTTAGAGGAAAATATTTAATCAAATTGCGAAGAATTTTTCTATGTGAATATAAATATGAGAACATCTCTGAGCCTTTCAATTTGAAGAGAAACATCCCACGGCAGCAGGACGTCCTGACTTACAGGAAGAGAGCCCATAAGCGCATCTGGGTGGGAAGACATGCTTATAATTTTTCAATTAATGATAAAAAAAATGAAAAGTATACTTTAGTCAGTAAAGTGCCCTCTCTCCTTTTAAATGTAATTGATACTTCTGCTTCCTTTGTTTTTATAATTGAAAGCTGAAAAGTAAGGTATGAGGAAAAGGATTTGTCTTTCACTAAGTCACCCAGTGAAAGTATGGCCTGGTAGTTTTCACTATTCTAATACAGGACACTCACCAACTAGTGATGTGTTGTAAGTCTGGGGGGAAGATCCTGGGGCAGAATATCTTTGAAACCGAAATTAGTCAAAGGGAGAAGTAAAGTGGTAGAAACCCGTTTATTTCTTACAAACAGTCGTCCACTTCTGCTCTCCCATATCTCTCACAACTAGGCTGCAGAAGTAGGGGCCCCACCCAGCCTCTCTGGTCCAGATATGCCCTCGCTTGCCCTTGTAATTACCTACTAATAGGGAGATAGACTACTTCTCTCCACCCCCTGGAAACACCTATTGGTATGGAGATGCACTAAGGTCAGGCAAGAGATTCTGGAAATAGTGCAATTTTACCCACATGTGTTCTACTAATAAGCTGAAGAATGTGTGCCAGAAACATCTAATGAATGGAGAGCAATTCCACTTGAGGTTTTCACTTTACTTCCTCAGCCAAAATGTTCTCATTGAGCCTTGCTCATAAGAGTGTTTCGTGTATGCTGCTCCATCTGGGAAAAGTGAAGCACATAGATCTCAAAACTCTTAAAGGCAGCCAAGGAGATGAGATGCTTTTAAATGATAGTCTCGCCAGACAGGACCAAAAGGCATATCTTGTGCCATGGATTAAAAAAAGAAGCTGATTCACGTTTTAAAGTAAACAGAACTCTGTTTTGACATAAAGAAAAGGCAAATTATTCAGAGGCAGAGTTGGTGAAATCTCACATTATGAAAATGACAGTTATGGCTGCAGCTCTTATATTTATAAAATAATTTGTTTAAACAGTTGACAATATTACCTAAGGGAAACAGTGTCATAGCAAATCTTTCTCCTTACTTTTAGAGTATTCTATTTTGGTCTGATTATAAAAGTAATGCAAGTAATAAAAGGGGCTTTCCCTTTCTAACACCATGGCAGATCTGCAGAGAAACTCCTATCAGTATAGAACACCGGACAATGCTGGGTAAAAGTTTAAACATGGTCTTAAGACATAATCAGGCTGGATGTACAGAGAGGGTAAGTGCTTTCAGGTCATCTGCCTATTAATTGTGGGCAAGAGGTCAGTCATTGGGTAACACGTGTGGGGTGCTAGAAGATAGAATCAAATACAAATAGGAAATGATAACACACTTAACAGAAATCTTTGAGGTTGGTATTTTCACACAAGCCACTTTCTCTCCTTAGGTATTGACTCAGCATGAAGCAGGGAAGAAAACAAGTCTCTCCTGAGTATTTCCGATCCCAAGCCTGAACTTCCACAGCTTTGGATTGGAAATTCATGCAAATTCAGTGGTTTGAAAATCCACAAGCAGAACTCTTATGTTGAAGTGGTCATGTGTTGAGAATGCAGCAGGACCCTGGCATCAGCAAACAGAAATCTACACTGGAGGGATCCACTTTAAAGAAAGGCTTCAAATAATTTCTACAGATAAAGTCTCAGGAACAATGAACCTGTATTAAGGAAGTCACCAATATATGAGGAAAAATACCACCATACATGGTAGAAAGAATTCAAATTAAAAGTCAGACCTAAAAGGACCACAAAGGTAGAAATTATTCAAAACAGAATAAAATTATGTATGTCTAATATGATTTTAAAAGCAAAATGTATTCATAGTATAAGAAAGGAATCAGAATATGAAACTTGACAACAGAATGACAACTAGATTGATTGCCAATTTTGCTGACTTCTTTAATAACTGAAGGTAGAAGAAAGTAGGCTATTAAATTCAAAGTGCTAGAAAGTGCTTAAAGAAATCCTTGTCAATTTAGAATAGTATGTTCAGCAAAATCAACTTTTAACAATTGTCAAGGGGGGTGAAAAGAAGATGATTTTAGAGATTTTGTGGCTGTCACATCCTTAAGAAACAAATTTCTAAAGATATACTACATTTTCATTAGACAAAATACTGGAAAAACAGTATTTCCAGTCAGATGACCTGAGAGCCAAGACAGAAGAGTGAGCAAAGAAGATAGCAAGCATGTAATATGTTTAGGGTACATATAAACTAAGGAATTCACTGCTAAACTTTGACTATATTTAATTTGAGAACTTCCTTTTATCAAAGACACTATAAAAAGAGTAAAGGAACAAGCTACAAACTGAAGTCTTTTGTAACACTTAATTAAAAATAGATAAACAACTTTGTGAATAAATGAGTTTGCTCACATTGTTTTTATTTTCCTTTATACATTCCCAGGAATTTAGGTCCTAGAGAGTGAGTAGTTTTATGGTTACTAATGCCACCTGCCAGATCATCTCATAAGTTTTAATCCATTTATAATCTTTTCAATTTTGTATAAAGGGTATTCCACATCCTGGCTATTCTTTTTATTAGAGATTTATTTTATTAGGCATTTCTCATGAAAAGTGAATCTCAAACTATATTAGTTTCATGGGGAGTCTTAAATATCTTATACACTTATTTGGTCATAATTATTACCACAGCCCCTTATTTTTTGAAATGTCAATTTATGTTGTTTGCCCCTGGTTGAGGTATTTTTTTTTCTAATTCATATATAATGTATGTATATATGTATAATATTCACCTGAAATATGAAAATTATTAATCCCTAAATTGAATTCTTCATGTTTAAAATTACAAGAAACTATAGATCACAATGGAATTTAATGAGAAACACTCCCTTGTTGTCACGGTACTTCTATCATGATGGACAATTAAAAAGATGAACAATGCTGATGGACAGTGACTGTAAAGGGGTTTATAGGGGGTACCTGGTTGTACAGAGGATCAAAGCCTAAGTTGGCTACCCAGAAAATGAACTAAGATACAATATGAAAAAGAACTTCCAACATCAGCACTCTCTGGAAGACTCATGCCAGAAGATGATCATCAAAAAACCCCAACAAAGATCCACGCGCTGCTACAGGTGTAGATGCACTCATCCCACCGGTTCCTGGACTTGCCATGGGAATGAAGAAGGAGATATCTAAGCTGGCCTGGGCATACAGTAAAACAGCAAATTTGACTGGATCTACACTGTTGGAACTCAACCAAGAATTAGGAGAAGTGCAAATTGTAGCGCTCCAAAATCTTACAACTACAGACTATTTACTGTTAAAAGAACATATGGGATGTGAACAGTCCCCAGGAATGGGCTGTTTTAATTTGTCTGATTTCTCTCAGACTGTTCAAGTTCAGTTGGACAATATCCACCATATCATAGATAAGTTTTCACAAATGCCTAAGGTGCCTAACTGGTTTTCTTGGTTTCACTGGAGATGGCTGGTAATTACAGGTATGCTTTGGTTATGTAACTGTACTCCTATTATGTTAATGTGTGTGCGCAATTTAATTAGTAGTTTAAAACCTATACATGCTTACGTTACTCTACAAGAAGATATGTCAAAGAAATAATCAATCTTCCCATGTTTTCTTCCACCTGCTACTTCTATAGCTTTTCTTCTTCCTTCCTAATTACAACCCTTAAATAGAATTCGTGTCTCATATTGAATTTACCGTGTATCATAATTCCTCCAAGTGGTAAAGATACCTCAAGACAAAAGCTGGGCATAGAAGCCACAGGGCATAAATATGCAAAGAAGTAAAAAACTAACCTTTTCAAACAATAAGGCTTCTCTCTCACCAACTTTACATTTCCCTGTATGGCCCCGGAAGATGGCTGGTTAGCCAGAGACGGGTAAGATTCCTCAAGGGAGGAACAACCTAAGACAGGCACAGTCGCAGGGGGGCCATCAGGTGAGAAATTGGGGGTCAACATAGGTGAGGCTTAGAACCCTACCCCCCCCCATGTTTTGAGAGAAATCTTCTGCATCCGTGGATGTTTTAATGAACTTGTCTAGCTTGGATTAACACATAGTCTACAGGCACACACCTGATCATCTACATTTGCTCTCTTACAACACTAAACTATGTTTTCTACGTTTATCTTGCATCTACCTACCACTTCAGCATTTTATTAAAAATAATAACAATAAAGAGAGAAATGTGGTATCCACATATAAATCAAGTATAAAAATCAAACGAATATTCATATTTGAACTGACTGTTTATAGTTCATAATGCATGATCAAAATCGAAAGTTTCTGTGATGAGTGCCCTTGTACTGTTCACTATGTAACTTATTCACTATGTAAGAATTTGTTTTCCATGTAAGAACTTGTTCGTTATGCTTCAGAAGATTGGAGACTGACGAAAATTAGGTTTGGGGTGGATTAATGATTGTGCATTGAGCATTGAGTCCCCTATACAGAATTTTATTGTTGTTAACAACCATTTGATCAATAAATAGGAGAGATGCCCTCACAAAAAAAAAAGAAAAGAAAAGAAAAAGTACACACTTCCAATTGTAAAATAAATAAGTAACCGGAATGTAATGTATAGCATAAGGAGTATAGTCAAAGTATTGTAACAACTTGGTATGGTGATAGCTGATACCTAGAATTATCATGTATATAAATGTTGAATCACTGTGTTGTACACCTGAAAGTAATGTAATACTGTGCAACTACCCTTCAATAAAAAATAATTATCTACAAAAAAAAAGATGAACAAATAAGATGTATAAGATGTTAGATGGTGATATGAGCTATGGAGAAAAATAAAGCAGAGAAAAATTATGTGAGTGGGGATTTAGCGGGAGGAGAGGTAATTAACTGTTCAGCTATTCAACTTATAAGTTGTTTTAATATCTCAGGTATATATACTTATGTTTTTAGTATAACCACTGTATCAAAAATGTTTTCTGAAGAACATTTTTTTCTTCAGGAAAACAGAAATCATCTATGCATTTCAAACAGAAAATGATGCTTAGACAACTACCAGAAGACCTTAAGGAGGGAGGCATGTGGGGATCAGAAGAAAACACCGTTGATGATGTCAGCTGCCTGCAGTGTGCACGTGGGTGATACAAGTCTCACAGGTCCCTTTTTCTATGCAGGTGTCTGCTGCTGTCAGAGGAGAGTAGTGCTTCTCCTTTTCTCTGTCATCTATATCTCATGTGAATTCAGAATCCAAACAAACTCTCTTGGTGAGGGATTCTGAGAACTGTAGTCTCCATGCTTCCACTTGCAAAAAAGAGTATGGAAGGGGGTGGAGATGATACTCAGCTGATAACAGACTATCTAGTATAACAACACAGCTTGAAATAAATTATTGCAAATATTTAAGAAATGTATTTTTGTTCAGTTAGCCCATACAATGTGTTTATTGTAGAAAACTAAATTTGCACATCTTAGTTGTAAGAAATAAACCCACTAGGCTTGAGTTAATTAGCCAGAAGTTTGGAACACAGAGAGATGATATTAGAAAAAGAGTAGGTTAGAGAAGCACATTGTGGAGAGGTGGAGTTGAGGCTGAAAAAAAAGAGTTCTATGGCAGTTTTCCTTATGAGCTGTTTGGTAAATCAAGAAAGTTTCAAGCATCAAGATCAATATGAACATTAATTCAGTCAACTATGTTACAGATTAAGTCATTAATTTCACACAATTACATATGTATTTTACCATTTCATGAGATAAATTAATGCCATTAATGATAATGCTTCTGATTAATTAGTTCATTAATTCTTTCAGTTGATTCAATAATTTGTTATTAGTTGCCTATTAAACTAACTGCTGGAGCAAAAAAAAAAAGTCTTCCATGGATTCATAGTCTAAAAATGGAAAGAAAAATTGAAGACTATTCTCTTTCATTTCTCCCATTTATGTTAGCAATTGGCTTGTATAAACCTAAAGAAAACTTTATTAAGTAAAAATAAAAACTGTTAGTTCAAATACCCATAATTTAACCTTCATTAAAATTAGGTTGAAAAGAGAGGGTAAAACTTCAAAAACAGATACCTTTAACAGAAGAAAAATAGTTATTAATGCTAATTCTTTGAGAACAAGGGATGTGAACTACTGTATAAACATTGCCCTTTGTTTAGGCTAGGAAATATTTGTGTATCTGTGTTCATATAACAACTTTAATTTATATTTATTCTGTATTTTATTTCAAAAAGCTGTTTCATTTTAATTGTTTTCCCTAAAAGAGGCAAAGAAAGTTCCTATTATATGAGGTAATTGTTTCAATATTTCCAAGAGTATTGCGATCTAATTTTGAGAACATACTTTTTTGTAAAAAACTTTACTTGTTCACTTATAGTTATTAACCACATTTGCTGTAAGATGGAAATGTTACTCACCAATTTTGTGACAATTGATATAACTGATTATTAACTCATCAATCTCAACCAAAATAAAAAGATGATGCAGAGTCCTTTCCATGCAGGAAAATATTTAATAGTAATTCTTCTTGTTAAGAGAGTTTCATAAGAAAGTAAATGTGACTCTATTAGATGAATGTAAGAGTACAGGATCTCAAGTTTCCATGATAATTTGGAAGCATGATTTTAAAACATAACTGATGGAGTTTTTAAAACTTGCTCTGTAGTTCAGTCTTCAGGTGCAGATGATTCTTCTCCCACCACATATTTTTTCAGCAGTACCAGATAGCCCTTTGTACACCTTCTCACATACTTCTCTTTCAGAGGGGAAAAAAGCAGTTCAAATAACAGTGATTATTATGAATATCAAGTAATTCAAAAACAAGCATGTTTTAAATTCACTTTTGCATTTTCTACAACAATGCAATACTTCAGAGAAAGAACAAGGGGCAACTATTAATGTGAATTAGTAAAACATTAATTAAAACTGGATTCTTAATTTAGTCTAAATTTTATTTTCCATCTTTCAGTATAAACTTTATTTTTAGAATTTGTTTAATTTGACCTTGGTTTTATTTCATGACTGTATGGGATGAACCTTTCTAAGTCATTATATCTTCTTATAGATTCTTGTAACGATTATTTAAATTTCCTAGTAAATTAAATAGTTTATACAAAGCACTGAAATTCACCTTCTACTTATCTCTTACCTGCTGAAAGGAAAGAAAAGTTTTTTGTTACTTTTCAGGAGACACTGTGGCTCAGCTTTTCAAGTGTTTTCTTCCTAATTTCTGGTTTCCCTATGTTTCCACATTCAGTAAAATAGTCATAGTGAAAACATAAAGGTATCTATATGAATGCCTGTGACCATCATAGACAGTTTGGGTGAATGCTTGGTATATTTTTGTGATGATAAAACAATTATCAGAATGTTTTAACTATTTTTTTTTTAGGTCGTAAGCCATGCAGAAGACTGTATTGAGAGGCAAAGTTTACTCATCATAACACAGAAAGGGAGCTAGCATGAGGATCGAAAAGCTTAGGTTGTCCAGAGAACCCTCTGGTTCCCAACACTCATCTGATCAAATGAGCATTAGCCTTAAGATAACTGGAATTTCCTTTAGAACATCCTCTTATTTTAGATATTTACAAAGAGAATGAGCTAATGCCAGCAGGCCTCTCCACATGTAGTGATTAGTCATCTTTGTTCATATTCCATGAAACCTAAAGACCTAAAGCTATAGAATCTTAAATCTATAGACCATCTACTCTTTTACCCAACTACTGAGAATCACTATATCTATTAGTTTCTCAGGGCTGCCACAACAAATCATCACAAACTTGGTAGCTTTTTCACAACAGAAATTTCTTTCACACTTAAGGAGGCTGAGTCTGAAATCAAGGTGTTGGCAGGAGACTCCAAGGCAGAATCCTGTGCAGGCCTGTCTGCTAACTTCTCTTTGCTGTTGGCCATGTTGGTGTTCCAGGGCTTGTTCCTGCATCACTTCATTCTCTGTGTCCATCTCCACATGGCTTTCTCCTCTGTCTCCGGGTCTTCTCTCTTTATGTCTCTGACAAGGACACTTGTTATTGGATTTAGGGGCCCCCTACTCCAGGAAGATCTCATCTTGACATCCATGCTCTAAGTATGTCTGGAAAGTCCCCAATTCCAAATATGGTCACATTCTGAGATTGCAAGTGGACCTTTCTTGTGAGGCCACAATTCAACCCAATACACCACAGTCAACATACATCAACCCCTGGATAGTTTTTATGTAAACCCTATTTTGCATAAACTTTTGGTGAAGGCTTTCAGGACTCTCTTGTCGTAAGTATATTAATCATTATGCCATTGGCAACTTTGATGGTCTTATAATAAATTTATCCTTCCATTTTGTGCCTTACACGAACAATGGAAATAAAACTTATTCATCTTTTCCTTTTTGGTGAACTTACTTTAGCTTTCCATTGAAAAGATCAATGTCATCTCAAGAAGTTTAACCTCACAGAGTATCATAATTTTAAAGAAATTAATCAGCTTCATATAAACAAGGATTACAGAATTAAAAATGAGTAAAAAACCAGTCTTTTACTTAAAAATAAATACATTAATTATTAAATTTTTTCCAAAAGAAAAGTGAAAAACGGATAACAACATTTTATAGTGGTTTTGTTAAAATATTAAGAGGAAGTTGTGATATTGTCACAGCTTAGGCCTGCGATTTATTTTGCAACATATTTTGCTTTTTGTATATTTAAAAATAAATTATTTCCTTAAGTATTTCTTTTGCATAAAGTTTTGGCTTTAAATATCTCTAAAATTCTAATTAGCCAAAATGAACAAGAGGAATTTTGGCAAAAGAATTTGTAACAGAGTTTGGTTTATTTTTATATTTCCACTTACACTGAGTTGTTTCTTCATGGATCAGGGTAGATCTATATCTATTCATAACATATATATTTGGTCACATTTGGTGATCTTTAAACAGTATAAAATTAACTAGTGATATGGTATTCACAGACTAATCAATATTATTTCTTTTACAAACCACTTATTATAAACTTTTTTTTTGACTCACAGCTTGCTCTCTCTGTGTCTCTTTTATTCTTTCTCTAAATCTCTGTCTGTCTGTCTCTTTACACATAGTAAATATAAAGCATAATATATTACATGTACATTACATTATTCATATTTCAATATATGCAAATATATATAACTTTCTGTATAATATGCACACCTCCATTACATATGACATATGGATATTTATATATGTATGCATGTCTGTGTGTCTAATTAATACCCTTCAATAAAATATTAAAATTCACTAACGATTTAACAGATTGGTCTTCAGCCATTTATTTCTTAAAGCATATTTCCGCAATTCTTTTTGAAGTAAACTTGTTTTTTCTGCTTACAATGGCTTATACTAGTTTTATTAATAGCTTTTGTTTAACAGAATATTACCTTAATGTATTTACCAGGCAGCAGACGAATGGGTATTTCTTCCACCTTACGTTTTTTTTTAGGCTACTAAAACTTTGCTGTGCACTTTAAATAGCAGTCATGGTTATTTGCTTTTTATAATTAGACTTGTAGTAAACCGGGCATTTCTTTTAAAGTAAACTTTTGAATCATCTTTTGTTCAACTTTTAAGTAGTAATATCAAGTCTTTTAAACATAAGCAAATTCAATACATCAGTGAGAGAAATTTTGTGATTAAGTTTGGTGAATAAGCCGAAAGTAGGTTATTTAAATTGCTTTTGGTTAGTTTAATATCTTTTGGTCTATACAAAAGCATTTCAAATTAAATTCTATAAATTTTATTGGGATTATCAATTTTTAATATCTCTAGATGAAGCAGTTTCCACTAGAGTACAAAACCTCTTACACAGTAAATATTCCTAAATCATATTCCAAGATCATACAAAGCCTATAAAAGTTTCATTAGAAATCACACCAAGAGATGTTGGCTGATCCTCTGTCAGGGATACTCGATCATTGTGGGAAGTGACTTAGGAAAGGTGACTTCTGATTTGACTCCACCCATCTCTGAGATTCCATAGCCATCATAACATATTTTGGCTATCTCAGAATTTCAATATAACCTCAAAATTTTCATATAACATTTATTTATTTATTATTTAATAGAAACGTGGGACAAATTTATTGGAGAAAAAAATGATCACTGCAGAGAGACTTATACATAAAAGTAAAATCTCATGCAACAGTCACCATTTACAACAAACCTGTGTAATATTTTGGCAGCTACATCTTTATTTACTCATGTGTTTACTGTAAATTTAAAATAATACAGAAATCAAAACATATTTTCATTTCCTAACTAAACAGGATTACACTCTCCTTGCTACTAATTACTTTAAATATTTCTAAACATTTATGAGTAATTACTAAGGATAAACTTCCAGAAATATAATGGCTGGGTCAAAGATGGCTATTGTTTTAAGCCATAGCTGTTGTTTTTTAAATAACTTACACATTTATGAAAGAACTGTTTTTTTCTAGCATTAGCAACACTCCTCATGGGGAAATTGAAGTACAACTATCAGGTGTAATAATATTGGCCTTTGTGGGGTAAATGGAAGAACTTCCAGAATCTTCCATGGGGCCTTTTTATTTACCTATCAGTAGGTTTTTACCACTGCATCCTCCAGCAGCCTCTAGGGCAAGGGGTAGAGAGAAAACTACCATTCTTTCCTCTCCTCTGTTCCTGGTACATAAGTGGTCTGGTGTCTGCCAGTCACCAAGGACCTGTCAATGGAGTTCCTCCAGGAAGAGAGCTCACTGTGGAAGCAGAGTGGGACTTGTGGCAGGAAGAGATGGACAGTGCTGAGCCTGGACAGCAAATCCAAGCAAGGTGTGAGAATAAAAATGTTTTCTCCCAAATGATTTTTTTTACCTTGACACACTTGGGTTTCCCCGGTTTCACTGGGAATTCGCCCCAGGCAGGGAACCTCCTTGCCCTCTGAGCTACAGCATCATAAATAACTAATTAATTACTTAGACTTATTTTTGGAATAAAACTGAATCCAGCAACAACATTCAGAATTCTATAACCTTCTGTACTAGTCACAGACTTGTCCACATGCTGTGTAAAATGTCACAGTGTCATTCTGCATATGCCATCAGAGGGCATAAAGAAATGGGACAAGTTCCTTCCCTAGGGGAGTTTCCAGTGTTCTTGGAACAAAACATAGTCCTGTGCAACACTTTTGGAACACTTATAAAAGAGTATGTGTGAAACGTGATAGCTAAAAAGGAAATAAAATAGATTGTAAAACTCTCTAACATAGTCATTTCCTTCATATAAAACTTGCCGTTTTAAAATCATGTGCAGTTTTTTAAAATTTGTAATCATTTTTTTTTTTGCCTGTCCTATCATGTACTAACAAAATGAAAGTAAAAGGTGAGTCCAGGGTTGTCTTGACACCACCTTACCTGAAGAACAGGGAATATTCATTTGTTAAGACAGAAGTCTAGCTCCATTTTATTTTTGATCTTATATAAGGAATATGACCATTCTTTTAGCTAAGCTGTCTTGAGGTTCTTATCATAACAATTTTAGTTGTGAATAGGAATTTTTACTATTAAAGAAGGAGCTTTAGATTTGCATTCTGATTAAATAGTAAGATACTGTGACCACCCTATTAATTCACTCCATGCCCAACAATATGTTCTTCACATCCATGATATCAGATCAGCTTTGCCTCTTTCTTCTATTACCATTTATTTCCCTATGTTTCACTGGGAACGTGAGCATTCTGGGAACAACTGGTAAGGAACAATGTTTCAGTTTCGTGGGGACTTCTGAAAGTAAAGTCTGGCTAAAGACTGTCAAAAAATGCATGGCTAAATAATATTTAGAATGTACATCAATTAGTTTATGTTACAAGCATTGACTTAAGGCTTCAGTGAACACTTAATAGATACCTTCTCAAAGTTATTGTCCCTGTAATATTTTAAGCAGTACAGATATCTTCAATACTACTGACTTTACCAAAAAGAGTATGTTTCTAGCACTAATTATGCTTATTAAAATGTAGGGAGACTAGGAGGCGGAGCCAAGATGGCAGCATGAGTAGAACAGTGGGAATCTCCTCCCAAAAACATATATATTTTTGAAAATACAACAAATACAACTATCCCTAAAAGAGAGACCAGAAGACGCAGGACAACAGCCAGACTACATCCACACCTAAAAGAACCCAGCGCCTGGTGAAAGGGGTAAGATACAAGCTGCAGCCTGGTGGGACCCGAGGCCCCTCACCCCAGCTCCTGGCGGGAGGAGAGGAGTTGGAGCGGGGAGGGAGAGGGAGCCCAGAACTGCTAAACACCCAGCCCCAGCCATCCGCACCAGAGCACAGACACACAGTGGATGCGTGGGGTGCTGGAAACTAGGGAAGCAAGACAATAAGACCTGTGAGCAGGTCCCACAGCCGGCACCCCTGGGACAAAGAAAAGAAAGTGCTTTTTGAAAGTCTTAAAGGGACAGGGACCCCACAGCTGGACGGGAGCATCCCGGGTCACAGTCCAGCAGCTGGAAATTCCAGGGAACCCCGAGCACACTAAACCCCTGGACAACAGCTCTGAGACTCCTCACAGAGGTAAACAGCCAAACGCCCCCCAGCCATTACCCCTCTGGGGCTCCACCATAGCAGAGCAGCAGCCTGAGGCTGGCCACGCCCACAGCAAGGGAGCTTCCTCCATACTGGCCAGGCAAGATACAGAGACCCAGTCTACATGCAATTGCCCAACACAAGCAACTAGAGGTCACAGTTGTCCCAGTAAAGAAAGGCCAGGAGCAAGTGGAAAGAATCTTGACTCTCCCAGCTGACAGATGAGTCAATACCACTCCCCTGCACCTGTCAACATGAAAAGGCAAAAAAATTTGATCCAGACAAGACTAACCCAGACATCTTCGACATCTTCTACATCTTCCCCTGACAAGGAACCTGGGGACATAGATTTAACCAATCTTCCTGAAAAAGAATTCATAACAAAAGTCATAACCATGCTGATGGACTTGCATAGAAATATGCAAGAACTAAGGAGGGAGAATACAGAAATAAAACAATCTCTGGAAGGACTTCAAAGCAGAATGGACAAGATGCAAGAGACCATTAATGGACTACAAAACAGAGAACAGGAACGCAGAGAAGCTGATGCAGAGAGAGATAAAAGGATCTCCAGGAATGTAAGAATATTAAGAGAACTGTGTGACAAATCGAAACGAAACAATATTCACATTATAGGGGTATCAGAAAAAGAAGAGAGAGAAAAAGGGATAGAAAATGTATTTCAAGACATAATTGCTGAAAACTTCCCCAAACTAGGGGAGGAAATGGCCTCTCAGACCACACAAGTACATAGAACCCACATGACAAGGGATCCAAGGAGGGCAACACCAAGACACATAATAATTAAAATGGCAAAGATCAAAGACAAGGACAGAGTATTAAAGGCAGCCAGAGAGAAAAAAAAGGTCACCTACAAAGGGAAAACCCATCAGGCTATCATCAGACTTCTCAACAGAAACCCTACAGGCCAGAAGAGAATGGCATGATATACTTAATGCAATGAAACAGAAGGGCCTAGAACCAAGAATACTGTATCCACAATGATTATCATTTAAATATAAAGGAGGGATTAAACAATTCCCAGACAAGCAAAAGTTGAGGGAATTTGCCTCCCACAAACCACCTCTACAGGGCATCCTACAGGGACTGCTCTAGATGAGAGCACTCCTAAAAGGAGCACAGAACAAAACACCCAACATATGAAGAAGGGAGGAGGAGGAATAAGAAGGGAGAGAAATAAAGAATCATCAGACCGCGTTTATAATAGCTCAACAAGCAAGTTAGGTTAGACAGTAAGATAGTAAAGAAGCTAACCCTGAACCTTTGGTAACCACAAACTTAAAGCCTGCAATGGCAATAAGTTCATACCTCTCAATAATCACTCTAAATGTAAATGGACTGAATGCACCAGTCAAAAGACACAGAGTAATAGAATGGATAAAAAAGCAGGACCCATCCATATGCTGCTTACAAGAGACTCACCTCAAACCCAAAGACATGCACAGACTAAAAGTCAAGGGATGGAAAAACATATATCAGGCAAACAACAGAGAGAAGAAAGCAGGGGTTGCAGTACTAGTATCAGACAAAATAGACTTCAAAACAAAGAAATTAAGAAGAGATAAAGAAGGACATTACATAATGATAAAGGGCTCAGTCCAACAAGAGGATATAACCATTATAAATATATATGCACCCAATACAGGAGCACCAACATACCTGAAACAAATATTAACAGAACTAAAGGAGGAAATGGAATGCAATGCATTCATTCTAGGAGACTTCAACACACCACTCACTCCAAAGGACAGATCCACCAGACAGAAAATAAGTAAGGACACAGAGGCACTGAACAACACACTAGAACAGATGGACCTAATAGACATCTATAGAACTCTACATCCAAAAGCAACAGGATACACATTCTTCTCAAGTGCACATGGAACATTCTCCAGAATAGACCTCATACTAGGTCACAAAAAGAGCCTCAGTAAATTCCAAAAGATTGAAATCCTACCAACCAACTTTTCAGATCACAAACGCATAAAACTAGAAATAAATTCTACAAACAAAGCAAAAAGGTTCACAAACACATGGAGGCTTAACAACACACTCCTAAATAATCAATGGATCAATGACCAAATCAAAATGGAGATCCAGCTATATATGGAAACAAACGACAACAACAACACTAAGCCCCAACTACTGTGGGACGCAGCAAAAACAGTCTTAAGAGGAAAGTATATAGCAATCCAGGCATGTTTAAAGAAGGAAGAACAATCCCAAATGAATGGTCTAATGTCACAATTATCGAAATTGGAAAAAGAAGAACAAATGAGGCCTAAGGTCAGCAGAAGAAGGAGGGACATAATAAAGATCAGAGAAGAAATAAATAAAATTGAGAAGAATAAAACAATAGCAAAAATCAATGAAACCAAGAGCTGGTTCTTCGAGAAAATAAACAAAATAGATAAGCCTCTAGCAAGACTTATTAAGAGGAAAAGAGAGTCAACACACATCAACAGAATCAGAAACAAGAAAGGAAAAATCACGATGGACCCAGCAGAAATTCAAAGAATTATTAGAGAGTACTATGAAAACCTATATGCTAACAAGCTGGGAAACCTAGGAGA
This sequence comes from Manis javanica, assembly GCF_040802235.1. NCBI lineage: Eukaryota > Metazoa > Chordata > Mammalia > Pholidota > Manidae > Manis > Manis javanica. The sequence goes on from NC_133158.1 coordinate 192,274,629, forward strand.
AATGGACAACTTCCTAGAAAAATACAACCTTCCAAGACTGACCCAGAAAGAAACAGAAAATCGAAACAGACCAATACCAGCAAAGAAATTGAAGCAGTAATCAAAAAACTACACAAGAAAAAAACACCCGGGCCAGATGGATTTACCTCGGAATTTTATCAGACATCCAGAGAAGACATAATACCCATTCTCCTTAAAGTTTTCCAAAAAATAGAAGATGAGGAAATACTCCCAAACTCATTCTATGAAGCCAACATCACCCTAATACCAAAACCAGGCAAAGACCCCACCAAAAAAGAAAATTACAGACCAATATCCCTGATTAATGAGATGCAAAAATACTCAATAAAATATTAGCAAACAGAATTCAACAGTATATCAAAAGGATCATACACCATGACCAAGTGGGGTTCATCCCAGGGATGCAAGGATGGTACAACATTCGAAAATCCATCAACATCATCCACCACATCAACAAAAAGAAAGACAAAAACCACATGATCATCTCCATAGATGCTGAAAAAGCATTCGACAAAATTCAACATCCATTCATAATAAAAACTCTCAACAAAATGGGTATAGAGGGCAAGTACCTCAACATAATAAAGGCCATATACGATAAACCCACAGACAACATCATACTGAACAACGAGGAGCTGAAAGCTTTTCCTCTGAGTTTGGGAACAAGACAGGGATGCCCACTCTCCCCACTGTTATTCAACATATTACTGGAGGTCCTAGCCATGGCAATTAGACAAAACAAAGAAATACAAGGATTGGTAAAGAAGAAGTTAAACTGTCACTATTTGCAGATGACATGATATTGTACATTAAAAATTCTAAAGACTCCACTCTGAAACTACTAGAGCTAATATCGGAATTCAGCCAAGTTGCAGGATACAAAATTAATACACAGAAATCTGTGGCTTTCCTATACACTAACAATAAACTAATAGAAAGAGAAATCAGAAAAACAATTCCATTCACAATAGCATCAAAAAGAATAAACTACCTAGGAATAAACCTAACCAAGAAAGTGAAAGACCTATACCCTGAAAACTATAAGACACTCTTAAGAAAAATTAAAGAGGACACTAACAAATGGAAACTCTTCCCATGCTCTTGGCTAAGAAGAATTAATATTGTCAAAATGGCCATCCTGCCCAAAGCAATATACAGATTAGATGCAGTCCCTATCAAATTACCAACAGCATTCTTCAATGAACTGGAACAAATAGTTCAAAAATTCATATGGAAACACCAAAGACCCCAAATAGCTAAAGCAATCCTGAGAAGGAAGAATAAAGTGGGGGGGGATCTCACTCCCCAACTTCAAGCTCTACTACAAAGCCACAGTAATCAAGACAATTTGGTACTGGCACAAGAACAGAGCCACAGACCAATGGAACAGAATAGAGACTCCAAACATTAACCCAAACATATATGGTCAACTAATATTCGATAAAGGGCCATCATGGACATACAATGGGGAAATGACAGTCTCTTCAACAGATGGTGCTGGCAAAACTGGACAGCTACATGTAGGAGAATGACTGGATCACTGTCTAACCCCATACACAAAGTAAATTCAAAATGGATCAAAGACTTGAATGTAAGTCATGAAACCATAAAACTCTTAGAAAAAAACACAGGCAAAAATCTCTTAGACATAAACATGAGTGACCTCTTTTTGAACATATCTCCCCGGGCAAGGGAAACAAAAGCAAAAATGAACAAATGGGACTATATCAAGCTGAAAAACTTCTGTACAGCAAAGGACACCATCAATAGAACAAAAAGGTATCCTACAGTATGGGAGAATATATTCATAAATGACAGATCCGATAAAGGGTTGACATCCAAAATATATAAAGAGCTCACACACCTCAACAAACAAAAAGCAAATAATCCAATGAAAAAATGGGCAGAGGAGCTGAATAGACAGTTCTCTAAAGAAGAAATTCAGATGGCCAACAGACACATGAAAAGATGCTCCACATCACTTGTCATTAGAGAAATGCAAATTAAAACCACAATGAGATATCATCTCACACCAGTAAGGATGGCCACCATCCAAAAGAAAACAACAAATGTTGCGAAGTTGTGGAGAAAGGGGAATCCTCCTACACTGATGGTGGGAATGTAAATTAGTTCAACCAGTGTGGAAAGCAGTATGGAGGTTCCTCAAAATGCTCAAAATAGAAATACCATCTGACCCAGGAATTCGACTTCTAGGAATATACCCTAAGAATGCAGCACTCCAGTTTGAAAAAGACAGATGCACCCCTATGTTTATCGCTGCACTATTTACAATAGCCAAGATATGGAAGCAACCTAAATGTCCATCAGTAGATGAATGGATAAAGAAGATGTGGTACATATACACAATGGAATATTACTCAGCTATAAGAAAAAAAACAGATCCTACCATTTGCAACAACATGCATGAAGCTAGAGGGTATTATGCTCAGTGAAATAAGCCAGGTGGAGAAAGACAAGTATCAAATGATTTCGCTCATATGTAGAGTGTAAGAACAAAAGAAAACTGAAGGAAGAAAACAGCAGCAGAATCACAGAACCCAAGAATGGACTAACAGTTATTGAAGGGAAAGGGACTGGGGAGGATGGGTGGGAAGGGAAGGATAAGGGTGGGAAAAAGAAAGGGGGCATTAGGATTAACATGTATAGTGTGTGGGGGGGAACACAGAGAGGGCTGTGCAACACAGAGAAGACAAGTAGTGATTTTACAGCATCTTACTATGTTGACGGACAGTGACTGTGAACGGGGATGTGGGGGGGACTTGGTGAAGGGGGTAGCCTAGTGAACATAATGTCCTTCATGTAATTGTAGATTAATGATACCAAACTAAAATTTAAAAAAAAATGTAGGGAGACTATAAATCCAGGTGTACTCAGGCATGTTCTGCTTGACCTGTGACTATGCTTGTTTATGCCTATAATCCCTTTTTCACAACTGGATTAGCATTAGCCTAGATTTCTCAGGTTTTAAAATTGCAGTATTATTATTAATAGGTACATTATATTAACCAGGAATAGCCTAGCCAGACCTTACTTTGTACTTATAGCTTCTTCTATGCTTTCATTACAGTATTGTGTATCTGATTGCAATAAAAAGACTTTTTATTTACATGCAGATAATCTGAAAGACAATAGTGATAATCCATCTCTCTTTTCAGATGCAATATAACTGGCATCTTCCAACTGGGAAAATATAAAGGGTACTAGGTGGTGGAGATGTGTGCCCAGAATATAAACTGCTATTTTGAAAAAGTTTGCAGGCAATTTTATAAGAATTAAATGTAATAATAGTATATTGGAAAGATAAATTCTTCAAAAACTATTTGGTAACATGATCATAGAAATAGAGATGGACACAAAATTGACCTTCTTATCATTGTCAAAAGCCACTCTATATCCCTTATAATTTTGCTGAAATTTGTTGAAATCTTCTTGGTATGAAATTCATACAGCAACTATAGCTTGCTTTTGATTAGTGTTAGTGTGGTATCTTTCTCCATTGATTTATTTTTAACCCAACTCTTTCTTTACATTTAAAGTGGGTTTTTCATACACAACATGTAACTGGGTCTTTAGAAAAAAATACCCACTTGCACAATCTCTGTCTTTTAATTGGTATATTTATATAATCACATTTAATGTGTTTATTGATATCTATAGTAGATTAATATCCACCATATCTGTAACTGTTTTCTATTTATTGAATTTCTTTATTGTTTCTTTTCTTCTCTGTTTTTTTCTACCTTGTTTGGTTTTAATGAGCATTTTTACATAATTCTATTTTATTTCAAATCTTAGCATATCAATTAGAATTGTTTAAAAAAAAAGCTTTTTGGTTTGCCTAGAGTTTCCAATATACATTTTAAGCTAATTTTAAATTATCATTTAAATGCTTCTCATGTAGTGTAGGTGACCTATAATAAAATATTCACAATTGCCCCCAGCCCTGTGATATTGATATCATTCGTATCTATCCATATGTTGTAATCACTCAGCACATTGTTACTATTGTTACTTTAAAGAAGAAAAATATTTTTATTCTTTCTCCAATGCTCCCTTTATTCATGACCTTTATCATTTTTTTTCATTCCAAAGAATTTTTCAAATTTCTTACCAGACAGGTCTGTTGGCTATGAATCTCTTCAGTTTTTATTTTTCTACAAAAGTCCTTACTTCTCTTTTACTTAATAAAGGTTAATTTTGCTGCATATATAATTCTAGGTTGGCGAATTATTCTTTTTTAACACTTTAAATATATTTTTCTCCCTTTTCTTCTTGCATAGTTTTTGATGAGAAATCCAGTATAATTCTTATTTTTATTCTTGTACAGATGATATGCTCTTCCTCCCTCCAGTTTCTTTAAAGATTTTATTTTGTTTTTATATTTTTTAAGTTTGAATATTACAGCCTGGTATCTTTTTTTGTTTTTATATTTTTATCCTGTTTGGTGTTCTCCAAACTTCCTGGAAAAGTGGTTTGGTATTTGTCATTAATTTTGGAAAGTTTTCAGCCATTATTACTTCACATATTTCTTCTGTTCTCTTTACTTCTCCTTGTAGTATTCCAATTATATGTATGTTATACCTTTTGAAATTAACCCAAAGTTCTTAAATATCCAATTTCATTTTTTTTGTCTTCACATTTCAGTTTGTAAAACTCCATTGACCTGTCTGTAATCTCCCTGATTCTTTCTTTGCTGAGTCTGATTCTATAAATAAATTATTCAGAATTTATTTCTTAATTTCTATTACACTCTTTTTGATTTCTTCCATTTTCTTTTAATTCTTTCTTAGAGTTTCCTCTGTCTGCTTACATCACCCATCTGTTCCTCTGTGCTGTCTGCTCTTTCCATTAGAGGCCCTAGCATACTAATTTTAGTGTTTTTAAATTACTTGTCTGATTCTGACTTCTGAGTCATATCTGAGTCGGCTTCTGATGCTTGATTTATTTCTTCAGTTTTTTTTTTTGCTTTTAAGCATGTCTTATAGTTTTTGGAGAAAGCTGGACATGTTAATAGAAATTGAGGAAAATAGGCTTTAGGTGTGAGGGTTTGTGTTATGATATGCATTGTGTTGTGTTTGTTATTTGCTTTAGTTATAAATGTCAGAGACTACAAATTCCTTTAGTGTTCTTCTGTTTAATCTCCCCTCTTGACCCTGGGCTTCCCTAGGTATACCTCCTTAGAGAAAGTCTACTTCTTATGGCAATTTCAGTTCTAATCCACTATAATTGTAGAAGAGACTCATTGGTGTGGTGGTAAATTATGGGAGATGAGAAGTGTTTTATGATCTTATGATTAAATCTCAGTCTTTCAGAGGGTCTGTGTCTCAGGGGTGTGGCTTTCTCAAGGTTTCTCCAGTGGCACAGCTCTCGTTTTCCTTTAGATTATGCAGGAAAGTTGGAGTAGGGGGAATACCCTTCCCCAGACAAGACAAGTTCTGGTAAAATTATCCTTGGAGCAAAGGCTTTTGTTATAGAGAAGGCACTGGGCATATTTCACAATAATTTCTCTCTCTTGCCCCTTTCCACAGCCAGAGGTCATTTTTCTTGGATTTTTATCATAAGAAAGGAATGGCATTCCTGGAGGTAAAATCCACTAAAAAGTGCAGGCCCTTGAAAGACTTGCCTCCAGGAGTTTTTCACTCTCACCGCAGTTCATTCTCAGTATCCAAAAATTACTCAAAGTTGCCATTTAAATTTTCCTACCAGTTTCTCTCTCAAGTGGCTTCTGCTATTGTTAGCAGACTTACGCTGTGATTCTCTGGATTCTCCTTTCTTTCCAGACTTGGGGATTGTGTTTGCCGTGCCATCTCCATTCTCCGGTGGGTTTCAAGAAGTAACTGACTCCTAGTTTGTTCCGTTCTTCTCCTCTTGTAAAGACGGGAGTATCAGCTTCTAAGCTCCTTACATGTCAAAGATGAAACTGGAAGTTCTGCTTATGTTATATTCAAGAGAGTCAATATAAAAAAGATTAAAGTATCATTTTGTTTTAATTTATGGATTTGTTACTTTAAGAAGAAAATGCTTTAGAAAATAGGCATATTTTGAAAGGATATATATATTATAGCCATAATATACTAAAATTGTCTTACTAGAAAAAAATTATACATTTCACATTTTTTTAAATTCAATTACCTTTACTCTCAAAAATGCTTGTTTTGGGATATAAATTATATGGGAGGACTCAGGTACCTACATTCATAAATCCCTGTGCTAGTGTTTGATTTTAATGGCTTCTGTTCCATTAAACTATCTAGTTATCATTATAAGATGAAAATATTTGATAAACATAACATCATGTCCTTGCATTAGCAACAAATGCTATAGACTTATCAAACTAAATTATAATTACCTGTAGTATGTACTAATAGCAAATATCAACATCAAGTTGATGCAAATATTAACATTTGTTTCTCTTGATGAAACAAATCAATTTCTGTGGTGAGGACTTTTCTTAGATTTGTATTAAATCAGTTTTACTCCTACATTGGAATAGATGTTAGCAATAATAATTTTCTTAGAAGTTATGGAAAAGGAAACATCCAACTTCCTCTGTTTATAACAGAAATTTCCTATGTTCCATATTAGAAGGACCTGTGGCTCAAAGGTCTTTTGTTTCTCAGAAGAAAAATTTTTAGCTGTCAAGTTAGATATATCAAAAGAACAGTAAAGTTGAAAAAATGGACACTAAGGATTTTCCCTTAAGTCTTTCTCTTAATAAAACAAAGGTCACTTTCCCTTTGCTATATGAGATTATAGAATAGAGAGTATAATGGAAAGGAATGAAAATATCCGGCTTGAGAATTTCATGTTGAGATGCAAAAATGAACGATAGAAAAACACATAATAAAGGAGTGTGTCAATTTTCAAATTGATTCAACTACATATTTTTGTTTAGTATATGAACAATGGTGAGCAGAATAGTTTAATTATTTTGCCCACTGCTCCATAGTTAGTGGGATGGGAAGCAATAGCTTAATATATAATTAAAAACAACCTAAGTGCTATGAAAGGTACATACAGAGAAGAATGAGAACTCAGAAAGCAGAATTTAGGGGAGAGATGGGGTGTGGTCAGGGACACACCCAGTGGGAGTAAAGTGGGAGCTGAGATGTGAAGTAGAATTCAATCGAGGGTTGGGAAAGAAATGGTGTTTCTGACAGAAGGAACAGTATATGTGAGAAACCTGAAGACAGGAAACATAGCATGTTGGAAGAACTGAAAGGAGGTGAGTGTAGCTGGTGTGGAGAGCATAGGGAGAAAGAAGCAGTGGCCTTGACAGTGGATAAGAACAACTTCCTTGGCTCTGATTTGTGTTTAAAAGCATAGTGTTCAGTGGGGAGTCAGAGATGAATATATCCACTTTGGACCCCTGTTGTCCTCTAGTCTGTTATACATTTGCATTTCTTCCCCAAAGGCATTACTACCACCAGGACATAGGTAGAGTTAGCTCTGCTGTGAGGAAGCCCCATCCTCAGCTTTTGCAGATCCTTTTGTGGAGATTTCTTCTTAAACTCCAGAGAACAGAGAAGCCAAAAATGGTGTTGACATTCTTCTGGATCCCAGTCCCCTTGCCTGCTCTAAATTCCTCTCATGTGTGAGGTCTTCCTTTCTTGTGCTCAAACGCTGAACAAATGGTGAACATGTTTCTTGTCTGTTTTTCTCATATACGTATTTAGGACTTAGGATAATATATTGTAGTATGTTGTTTATACCTGTCTGTATTACTTGAGTTTGGGCTCTTTGAAGATAAAGACTATGTCTTATTCATTAGAAATTAATAAATATTTATTGAATGGATGGGTAAAATAAAGCTCATGTAGTCACTCAAGAATTAGAACTGTGATGTTGAATTCATTCCTTGAGGCTTTAACTGAGGAGAGGGGCTCAGTTAGCAGGAGATCTCACCTTGCAATAACCATGGAAAGGAGACCAAGGGGACATAGAGTTAGGCCAGAAACAGCAAATTTGCTGCCTTGTATCAAGATTATTATTATTTTTTTCCTAAATCACTTTCCCATTCTCAAACAAAAATCTGAACTTGCTTTGACTAGTTCGTATTTGAGAGTCCAGTTCACTCTTCAGAAAAGAGTTACTCTTCCTTCGTCTGCATGACACAGAAAATGATGGATTCCATGCTTTACACATTCCCATGGGTCCACTTCTGTTAAGGGCTGTGGTACAGACAGAAGAGGACACACGTTTGATGGACTGCTAAGGGTGCTTATTATGGTGTCGTCCTTCACCTCTTACTCAAGAAAACACTTTAAGGTGCAAATGAGAGTGACACTGTTGTAGGGATAACCTTGAATCTACTCTTCATTTTTCAAGTAAATTTTACACATATTTGTTCTGTTAGAATTACTAAAGTTTTGAACACACTTAACAATAGATCTTGACAAACCACAATTTATAACTTCTATCTCATTTAATATAGTCATTTTCAATGGGACAGAGTAAATCTTCTCTCAGAAAAGTTATGGACATTTTATTTTAGGGTTAATCTTGACATATGAGTGAGAATTAGAACATGGTCTACTATCTCATTTTCTAGCATCAAAATGATTGATCAAAACTCAGTCCTGCCGAGTGTTGTGTAAGTTATACACTGCACAACTCCAACAATACCAGTCACATGTACCATTCAACTGTGTGGTTTAACTCTTAGTTGTATGCAGAGTCTCATGGGGCCCTTTTAGGGTGTTATGTGATATGCCATCCAAAGTTGCTGATTATCCAATAATCCAATACTGGATTCTAGACATTCTAAACTCATTAGATCAGATTTTTTTAAAATTATCTATTGATGAGAAAATCATTTGAGACAAAGCAAATTATTGACTATGGTCTACTCATATGTATCTGTGAACATATTAAAACTTTTCACTCAAATTTTAAATAGTTCTATGTTTAAATGATTGCTACTTACTAACATTTCACTAGTTCTATTGTTATCTAATAAAATCTTAACAGCATGTCATGTAATTCTGGAAACCTCAAATCACTGATTTTTAGTTCTGAGAGACAGTACATACATTTCCCCCAACCTTTGTGCTTAAATCATGGAAATTAGACCTCTTAAGTTCTCTGGTAATCATCAATACCATGCAGTTATATTCTAAATTATTTTAATTCTCATTTAAGAAATGCAGTCATTCAAGAGAAATTGAAAGTACTATGATAGAGTGCATGAATTGTGAGCCTTTCTAGAGTGGCAGAATATTTTCTGTAGTAAAATCTGTGAGGATGTCTGCTTGATTGCTTTATAACAGGTTCACTTGCTTAATTTATTTTGTCAAAAAATAAGTCTATTAATGAATCTTGATCAAAATAAGTTTTTCTGACAGACTGACTATTTGACTTTAAGCTCCATCCAACTATAAACTCCTTGAAAGCAGAGACCATCTCCTACTGTCTTTGTATCTCTAAATCTGGTGGGAGAAACAGTATGTGTTAGGTGGTTGAAGTGTTTGGTATGTGTGACAACAGACATGTATATTTTCAAGAAATATCGCTAATAGAAATCACTTAATTTTGAGTGAATTAATTAATGTGTCAGTCCATTTTTCCAAACTAAGTAGTGGTTTGTGTAAATATTCTAAATATATTTTAATGACTATGCTATCATAATTATACCATATATCTGATAATCAACACTAACAATTTACATTAATTATTATTTTTTGATATAAAGATCCTTTTATAATTAGTCATAAAAGATTTTCATAGCAAGGACTTATTAACTACCTTGATTCAAAATAGGTAGTAGTAAATGTGGACTCTCTACAGAGACATATTATGTATGGGTACAAAACATGTTTTTGAAGCCAATATCTTCAGATGTGTTTTTATTGGAACTCCCATTTTTAAGATCTCACATTGTAGTGATATAGACAATGAGATGTTATTGCATTTTCCATAACAGTAGGAAATCTATTTCATGCTGTCAACTAAGAACTACAATAAAGTTGCCAAAGGTTCCCAGCCAAGGGAGGTGATATAATATTCTTATTACAAATACCAAAACTGTAGCCTACCAACACTTATTATTAAATGAATAATAACTAAGATGAATCTGTTGAAGATTTGACTTGAAAAGGGAACAGATATAAAATGTGGTCCAACAGATGGAGTTTTTAAAACAGAAACAGCCGCTCACCATCAACTCTTTTTCTTTAACATATCTTCCTTCCTAGTCATTGAAACACTTTTTTCAAGGCCATGTATAAAGTTTGAAATAGCTATTTTGTCAACGCACATCTGCAAGATCTCAGAAGTTACATGGTATGACTTTACAATGCAATTAGTGGAGTTTCATTTGGAAGAATCCAAAAGAATGTAAAAAAGAGGAAAATGCCTTTCAATAAGAGGCAAAAGGATGTACTCTAGAAGAATAATGAGAACTTTCCACATTAGCGCATAACAAATGTCATTTTGTTATTGCTTTACAAACAGTAATGAAAAAATAAGCTGAATATGAAAAAATAGGCTACAGTCCTGGCCATGATAAAACAAAGTTTGCCTAAGATTTAAAGTCAACATACTCTTCCCTTCTCAATTTAATAACAGTTTATTTGAAGTTAGTGTAGCAACAATTGCTAAACAAGCAATTAGTGACTAACAATTAGCAAGCACTTCATAGTTTTTATGGTATTAAAGGTTGACAGAGAAACTAGTGGTAGAGAGTAATAACTTATTATTCCATAAGTAGGTTAATACCTAAAAAAACAGACAGTTGCCTATATGTTTAGTGCTTATAGCAAAATTAAGTTATAAGGAAAATTATTTACATTCAAAGATAAAATTTGCATATAATATATAGCCACTAAACAGTAGGATGAAACACACTTGATTACTGGTATTTATCACCTGTGATTTGTCACCTCAGGGTGGCAAATCAGTTTCATTTTCTTTGCCAATGCTAAGTGATTGGAAGTGCCTGCCTGGGACATTGTGTTGAGAAAGATTCTAAGGACTCACTGAGAAAATGTATAATGGTATGTATATGTTTGATGTGGGGGTGGTGAATGATAGCCCATATATCTAGTATTTATTATCCTTAGAGCTAATATAGCTTGGAAATTAGCGCAGAGACTAAAAAATTCTATTATTTCTATTTCCCTGATCATATATTTAATAGTTTATTCTCCAAAATTTCATTTTCATCAAATGTGTAGTGAAGATTTTATTCATTTCTCCTCTCTAACTCATAATACTTTCCGTGGTATATGGTGACTTTCTTAATATTCTCACATTTGGGACACTTTTTGGTTATGAAAATAAAATGAAAAGATTATAGTTAGCTAAAAGTGTGATTCCTGCTCTTGACAGAGTATTTAAAATAACATTTGACATAGAACTAGGAGTCCAAAATTTCTTATAAACTGCTTGGATAGTGGGTACTAGAATGTTTTTAAATTGGATTTTACAAGAACAAAACATATAAACAGTGATGAAGTTTGGCTCTAATCTAAATAAATAAAAATTGTTGAAAAGGAGATCATAATTACTCTTTGAAAATGTAAGTTATAGAAAACACATTCACTGGGCATTTGGCAGTGTAAACACTCAAACTCTTGGTTTCCTGTCTCTAGACAAGTCTGGAATTAATTATTTTATATGTATAAGGATGGTCAAAGTGTTTGGTTAATACTGACAGCTCCACAGGAAAGATCACAGAAGATTCGGTGACATAACTAGAAAACTTCACTATTTTGCCACCATTCAAATGTACCTGCCTGCAGAGAAAATTACAAAGATAAGGGTAGGTTTTGGGCGATAGGCTAATTCATATGTGATTAAGAGACAATCCTAAATGAGCAACATGAGCAAGTCTTACTCCCAAAAGACTTATTAAAAGTTTTTATTTTCCTTAAGTTTCTATTTAAAAGGAGCTGACCCTTATCTGAGAGTTGGTTTTCAAAGGAAGAATGACTCATGTCAGAATGTTGTCAATTTTGCTTTTATGAGGTTTGGCAATAGACTTTCTATTTTCTCCACATTTTATGAGACTTCAAAATAGATTTAGGAATTTCCCCTTAGAGTGAATGCTATAATACCAACTTGTATTTAAAAGATACTTTTCAGTTTCCAAAGAGCTTTCACTTAATATTTGCTTTGCCAATCCCAACAACATCATTCAATGTGGAACAGAGGTATTAGCACCCCTGTTTTGCAAAAGACAGAATTAAAACATGGCTGATTAAGTAAGGGGTTTTCCAAGGACACATGGTTGCTATAAGCAAAGCTGGGAACCAAAACCCAAACTCTCTGACTCAGTATTTAATTGTTTTTCTGACCGCTTTATGTTGAGTGCTGTGGGAGATCCTGAGGAAGTACAACCTATGACCCTTCAAGAACGAACGTCCTTCCCCTCCTGACAGAGTACTAAAGGTGCAGGGAGATATGCTTTTAATAAAGGCCGTAGATGTCTCTCCACAGGAAAATTGTGTTGTGCTGCATTCCCTTTTGAAGTCTCCTCCTTTTTCTCTTTTCATACCACCATCCTGGATGACATCAGTCATTCCAGAGTTTAGTTTACACTGCATTCTGATGACTTCCGTATTTATATGTCTAGCTCACGTTTGCCTTCTTCTATAACTTTACACCTAAATATATACCTACCTAAGAGATACTTCTACTGGAATGCCTTTTCTAGAACCCAGACTCAGAATACCCCAAATGGAATTTACCATTATTTCCAAACCTGATTTCTCTTTGTGTTTTTGGGTTTTCTGTATAGGGACTGATACTACTCTACTTACCTAAACAAAACTTGCATTGCATCTTTATTTCCTTCCCTGTTAATCCATCTTAACCAAGCATTCTCCAAATTTTCCAAACATTTCTTAAATCTGACTGGCTTTATATATTTCTACTGCCTTTATTAAGGTCTTATGATTTTTTACCTGGATTAAGGCCCAAGCTTTCTAATTGGCCCCTTTTTACTACAGTCTCGCCTTCTTCCAATCCAGTTTCTACATTCAAATCAGTCACAAAAGGTTTTCCAAAGAATTTATGAAAAAGATCTCACTCCTTAATGTAGCCTATATGGCCTGCTTAATCCGGCTCATGCTTCATGCTTATCATACCTTATCACTTTCTGTTTAATCATCTAAGCTCAAGTTACATTGAATTAATTCAATTGTTGGGCTATACCAAATTCTATTCTGGGTCTATCCCTTTGTATACACCATTAATAGATGGGTTCATTCTTTTGCTCGTAAGTCCAGTTCTCAGTGTGATGCCTCTCCCTGTCCTTTGGAACATTGTATATCTTTGCCCTGTGGACTTGGCCGCATGATTTGCTTTGCCCGGTGAAATGTAAGCAGAAGCGGCATGTGTCACTTTTAGATGATAGCTCTAAGAGCCATTGTGTGCTTCAACATACCTGTCTTCTGCTACAGGCTACAATGTCCCAGGTGTAGGATAATTCATCAACTTGTTTCCTAGAGAAAAGAAGACATGGAGCAGAGCTGCGGTCAACCCACAATGGACACATAGAATGAAAGCAAAATCAGCCTTTTTAGTTATAAACCACTTAGGCTTGGAGAGATCTTTTTTGTTATCTTAGCATAACTTAGCTTATTGTTACTAATAAATCAGCCTGGACATTTTCTGTCTCTTTACCCAGCTAACTTCCATTTATTGTCTCAGCTGAAATTTCATTCCCTTCATAGTTCATTTCTAAGTCCTTGACTAGATAACAACTCTTGTGTTTCTATAGTATTCCATTCTTCTCATAATAATAACACTCATTGCATTGAACCATAATTATCTGGTTATTGTTTATGTCCTCTACTAGATGGTCAACTCTGTGAGGAATTTCTTTCCCCTTCATCATTTTATCTTTATCTCTTAGTACCTAATGCATAAATGTTATACAATAGCTATGTTGTATATATGGATGACAATTAAGTGAAGGAAAAGTAGTTAAATTAGTTCTTCTATTTCCAAATATTGTAGAAGATTTCCAGTTTCAGAGCTGTGTGAGCAAAGAAATATTTGGAAATTTCTTTGCTATGGAGGCAGAAGGAACACTAAAAGGAAGACTTGTTATCATTGACTTCTGATATGCCCAGTGCCATTTTCTATTACCACACACCTGTGAACTACAGAGCTCTGGGAAAAGTTTTAGTCATAAGTCATAGCCTGGACTGTATTTTTGTTCAATGAGTCTTTTGAATGTGCTTGATTTCATTGTGATAGTTATGCCCAGTAACAATATCATCAGTCATGAAGGATAACTTATGCAAGGATCACAGATACGAGATAGTAAGGAGGGCATCCACTCTCAAGCAGAACTGTAGAAAGTTTACAAGGAGGCTTGGCAACTCACCATCTTCCTTAATCTGGCTGCTATACATGCTGTCTTATTATGTGTGCTTTTAACAAAGATATTAGGCAGTATTATTTTGGTCTGAAATTATAATTTTGGTGTTAGATTAAAGTCATAGCACAGTTTTAGGTCCATATTTATGTTATATGTCACTGAATCTCTAGATACTGTCATACATGCAATAGGTTTTTAAATATTTATTACTAATCTACAATCTCCTCTTATTACTACTTACATTTTTCCCCTTCACTATGGAAAGTCTTGAAAGCCTTAAAATAATTATGTATATATTTTCAAGTTCATTTTTTAATATCTCATTCACATTTTAGCCCATTGCTTTTTAGTTTCTACCTTTAATGTTCTACCCAAACACACACACATACACACACACACACACACACACACACACACACACACACACACACAGAAAGGTCAAAGATTTTAGCTTGAGGCTGTGAAGATCTGAGGCAAAACTTTCTTCAGAGACATTTCTTAGACTCTCTCTCTGCCTCACACACATTTTTCTCCTTTCTGTTCAGCCCCTTTGGATTGTTGATTTGTTTGGGTGGTTTAATTGGTTTTGATTTGGTTTCTTCCTAGGATGACATCTTGCACCATCCCTCTGTGCCCCACACTGTAGCCCATGGGTGGGGTGTCCTTCCTTATTGTTGGCTGAGTCTCCCAGGTTCCGGACCTCAATTCTGGCTCAGCATTTCAGATTCTGATTTCTTAGGATGGGGAAACCAGAGAAACATATGCTTTTTCATTCCCTTTCAGCATCCTTGAATACCACTTGGGTCTTGTTGAGGACTTTACTTAACTCCAGGGGCCTCTGATAATTTAGTGTGAATGTCACAATCTGGAAAATAGGGATCTCTGAAGAATAGGCATGAAATAGCCATCTTATGCTGCAGAGTTTAATGTTTCATCTCATAGATGAAGACATTGTTTAATGGTTTGTTAGAGCTAATAAATAGAAAACATAGGTCTCCACAAACAATAAGACCCTAGGTCTCCTAAATTTTTATTGAATGCTCTTTTATCTATTCCATTCTTGCTTTTCTTCTATTTTTTCTTTCCTCTCACCCCCTCCACTGTCCTTCCTCCCTCCTTGTTTTTCTTTCTTTCTTTTCTTTCTTTCTTTCTTTTTCTCTCTCTCTCTCTCTTTCTTTCTTTCTTTCTTTCTTTCTTTCTTTCTTTCTTTCTTTCTTTCTTTCTTTCTTTCTTTCTTTCTTTCTTTCTTTCTCTCTCTTTTTCTTTAATCTTTTCTCTCTTTGCTTTCTTTCTTTCTTTCAACAATACCTATTTCTCAAATAGTTTCTGAATCTCATTGGACTTTACAGTTGTTGACATTTCAAATGAAGCCCATCAGAAGACCTATTGCAGAGCCCAGGCATTCTGCAGATGGGGTCACTAATGGACAGTAAATTAAATGAACTGATAATTTCAGATGAATGAGTTGAAAGAGAACATAGGGACTACAGCAGTGGTTTACTGAAAATTAAAAATAACTAAGGTTTTCAGCCTGGTTGAATTTTGGTAGCATGTATGTGCTTGGGATAATGTGGCATTAAGGTATTTTAAAAGATAGGAAAGCAAAGATTGTAAGTGCAGGTTTAAGTAGATTTTGGGATGACAGTATTTCATTCAAGTGGAAATATCCATCAAGCAATGGAGATAAAATTTTTTTAAAAAAGGATAAGAAGAAAAGTCAAAGCTAATGAAAAGTGTAGACTGAGAGAGGTATTCTTTAGCTATTGAGTGTGACTGTGGAAAGAAAATTTAGAGATGGGCAAGAGAGAGGAGGCTATGTCCATAATTAGCAATTCTAGCAAAGGAAGCAGATAAAATTCAGCCAGAGGTGTTCTCTAAAGAACAGTTTTTCCTGGACACCAAGAGTCGGCAGATTCTGTGGAAATAGTCAAGACGACATGTGGGAGGAGGCATGGAGACATGTTTGGTTTGTCCAGTTAATGCGCTCTCTGGGACCTTGGCCCCAACTTGAAGAAGACATTGACTCATGCCCGACGAAGCCTGGAGGTTGACATGAACAAGGTGTCTGACATGTGAGAACAGCAGCCTGCTCCAGCCGTAAGAACCTGGCAGCAAGTGAATCCTGCTGCCCAGATCCCCTTGTTTTTATCAGTTTTCCTGACCAGGTCCTCAGTTTCCCATTGATCATGAGCCTCCCCTCACTCCCACCCCAATCCTGCTAAAAAATCTCTCTTATTTAAGATAGCCAATGCCAGTTTCTGTTGCTCATGACAACAAAACGCTTTGACTGTCACACAGAATGACTACTGCACATGATTTCTGGGAGCCTAGAGAGGTACTGATTTCGGCAAGTAGTACTGAGGGTGGCAGGGATGGTGAAGGGGAAGCATGTACAGTTACAGAGCTCATTGGTGACCTTAAAGGGGTCAAGGTCAATAGCCCATGAAAGGTTAGGTGTTACATTGTGGGGAATCAGGGATTGAAAAACTAATGAATTAAAGGAGGCCAGAAGTACAGATAAGTTGGAGCAATTTCAAATTATTATGACTATTCAAATATAGTTATGGGTGGGATATGCATTCATAAAAGGTGGGGTACAAATGTCATGGGGGAGAAATGTGAGAAAACCAAACATGGCACAGTTAGGGTAAATCAACCGAGAAAGTAACAGTGTGTTGGTGGGGGTGGAGTGACAGGGTGGAGAAGGAAAGCATTATATACACTGAAATGGATAGAGTTCTTTCCATGTATTAAATGATAATGTGGTAGGTTTTCACAATTATCTTCCTCATTTGTACCAATGTCACAATTGACATGAATTATGTACACCAGGAAAAACCAGTCAACAAATTTCTACCATTAACCTATTTGATCATTTGATCATCCCCACTACTGACATAAACCCAAACAGCAATGGAAGTAGGCCTATGATTATTGTTTAAAAGGGCAATTTTTTTTTAGTTCTTCCAGATACCTAAATTGTGAAACACTATTGACATTCAAAAATTCCTGCCCTGGGATTAGGAATATATGCGTATCTTCTGTGTATGTAAATCACTATTGGTACGCTGATTAGTTTTCTTGACATATTTTAGCAGATCTCACTTTTTTTTTCCCATCAGAAATCATGTTTTGGTCATATAGGGCTTTAGAGGCAAAATGATTAAATGCAGATTAGCTTTTTTCATTCTTTTGACATTACTACAGATAGATTAGCCATATTTTGTGGGGGATTGTTAGCAAATTCCATAGTTCTCTCAAAATTCATAAAACACTGCTTTTAGCATTAAAAAATTTGTTTCTTTAATGTCTCAAATATATTTTGAATGGATTTGAAGTAAAGAAACTCTAAAATCTAAAGATTTAAAAAAATATCATGAAATCGTAGAATCTAAAATAAAGCAAACACTGAAAGGGCATACTGATTCTTTTCCCTTAATTTCTTAACAAAAACGTCAACATAGGTGTATAGATAAACAGAGAAGACAACATGTCTTCATAAAGCCCCTGTCTGTTAGGGGCTTTATGTTCTGTTCTTAGCACCTGGCACTGTGCTTGGCACTTGGTAAGCACTCAATAAATACTGGTGAATAAGCGAATGAATAAATGGATAAATGGTATGTATAGAAAATATCTTGATTATATGATATACATAACTAGTTTCTATAATTTCAACTCATTACACAAAAAGTCCTGGTTGGAATAAGTAGTAATCTTTATCTCTATGAAATTGAGAAATCTGAAGTTCACCAAACAGAATAACATTAAGAATCTCTATATTAGCAAGGAATGCCAACCTTTCAGTAGGATGTTTTCGGCATTCGATTTAATATCTATATCCAGATCCATATCTATATCTATGAAATACATTATTATATATTTTATATGTACTATATATACCATCACACACAAGTCAGTATATATTTGAAGCTAAAGAAGCTTGTTGAAGGGTCTTGTGAGTGCTCTGGATACAGTAATTTCATAAAACTAAAAATGCTTTTTTGTGCATGGTAATTTAGGAATAGCCTAATTTTTACAACAGTACATTTTTTTTTGGCAAACATGATAAGTCATTTAATGACCCAGGGCACTACACATATAGGAACAAATTTGAAGCCTTTGAAACTGAGCAAATTCTCTAAAAACTTTTTTGAATATTTTTGAAATTGTGCTATTATTTGACCAAACTAAGTCAAGGAGATATAATGAGGAGGAAAAGGAAGAAGTGCCATTTGGTCTGGTTATAAACTTGTTGAAAAACTCCACAGAAATATAGTATAAAGAAATACAGTAAATTGCATTTTTCAAAATGTGTTCCATCAAGATGAAACTTCCATATAACCGTATGTCATAAGATGGGAGATATTATCTTGAGTCTAGATATAAAATATCAGAATGTCAGAAGAATCAATTGCCTTGATACCATAGTCAAAGGGTGAATGAATAAACAAACTGGAGACTCCTGTCTGCTATATGAATGCTCATTATATGCACCTTATTTTCTTCTTTCATACTATGTAGTCTACTACTATCTTCCAATAATGGGAGTGAGAACTCTCCTTACTTTGACATGAATAAACAGTGTCAGCATCATTAAATGACTGCTGTATTTAGGTCATGATGTTAAGTATAAAAAGACATTATTTAAAGATAGTTCTCTTAGCTTCCCTCAACAGCAATAAAAAGTGGATATTCTGTTGCTAGTATCAGGACTGACGGTTTCCCAGACGCACCGTGGTTCTTCAAAGAACAGAGAAAAACATAGAAAATAAAATGACTACAAAAATAGCTTCCTATTATGCTATTTTATAACTCTTTTGGAGCCTATAGTTTTGAGCAATAAAACACTTCAATTCTTAAGGAGACAGGAGTTCTTCAATTTCATCAGCTACACTCTCCCCTGCATCATAATATCTTCAGTATTCTTCCAATTCTGCCCTATGCAGACATTTATTCCAACCCACAGTGTATATGTAGAAAGAGACGAGGCTTATCAAATAAATCTTTCTGTGGCCTGTTTTTCACTTTTGTTTACTATTTGAACAAAATTGCCCCTTAACATCAATTGCATTTAAGAATATTCATAACTGAAATAAAGGTCAGCCTTTGCTCTTATGATCCTATCTAAATTGGGAAAATTTATCTGTGGGAAAGAAGGGAGGCTACAGTACAGAAAATATGTAATGTCTTAAAGGAGATCGTAAAGTCAATTAACTAGATGAACAAAGAAAGAAAAGCCATTAAATACTGATCCCCATAACTACTCAGTCTTGAGTAAGAATGTCAGATACCTGCTTTGGATACAGAGAAAGGTGGAAAAGATTCCATTTTTCTGCCAGCCAGCAGAGAGTACTGTGAATGGTTGAATATTATTCTTCTACATGGTTTATTTTTAGGTCCGTAAAAATGGAAATTAGCCTTTGAGTTTTTCCTTAGCCTTTCTCAATAGTGTTAGACCACTGAATATATTCTGGGAGTTCCAAAATCATTAATATTTTCCTATTTATTCACCAATACTCAATCCTTGGTCCATACACCTGGCAATGATGAAGATCATCATTTACTAAAATGTATTTTTGTGGGGCACTTATGTCCTACAGGATGTTAAGGATTTGGTGTGTGTGTATGGGGAGGGACAGAAAACAAAGTTCTTTGCTGAAGTAAATTTGGAGAACGTTGAAATGAACAGTTGAAGCATTTGTTTAGCACAGTGAACTTTCAACCATTAATAATTAATAGCATTTCTAAATCATATATAATCACATAACACTGTTACCTACAACCTCCCAACTGCACCTCTGTGGACATCACCTGGATATTTTGGGGGACCTTAGAGTTCCACTGACTTCCAACCTGGAAAATGCGGGCATAGACTAGCCAGCTTCTTGTCCAGTGTTGTAATGAGTGGATCTGCAAACCCATTAAGGGTGACTTCTGACATATTTCCTGGTTATTGCTATTCTATCAGATGAACTAAGCAAACTTGAGGCAAAGCTGAAATAATCCATCCCTGGATAGTTAGTATCACATTCAATTCCTTTTGCAAGATTAGACAGTCTTGCTTTTTCAACCATAGCTTTTTTCTAATTTCTGTCAAAAGCATCACAGATAAGTTTTTCACTTTGTTCTCTCCTGATTAAGGAAATACATTTCTTAATTTGTGTATTTTATCTCCAAGGCCTACAGTAAAAGCAACAAGACATTTGACCCTTTCAAATTTCAAGGGTTTTCTGTGGTCCATTTTCTAGTTTTCTCTTACTAATTGGTTACTTATGAGGGGAAAGGGTATATTTTTCTAGATCATTTGATATTATTTCCCTAGTGGTTTTTTGTTGGGATCTCCCCAAAGCTGGAAATTTTTGCTCTAGTGCAGTGGGAGGAAAAAAAGAGAAAATTTATGATAAGAAGTCAATTTTAGGTTGAATTCCCAATTACTCTCTCACCTAAAAAGGAAACAATATCTTATGTTGGCCTTTCATCAGTTCAACCAGCAAAATGAGTGAATTAACCGTGGTAAGGGTATTGTTAACATTACAATTTGTTTGGAATTAGGCTGTGGGAAAGAGGATTTTCTACAGGAAGTTAAGCCAAGTTAAACAGAGAAGGGAAAACATTCTGTTATTCCCTTTACTCCAAGTCTGGGTTAAAGGGTTGATTATGTGGGAAGATGCCAAAGGGTCAGATATGCAAAACCCATGGGATCTGGCTTCTTGTCAAATACCTAAATATAATTTACAGTTTCAAGTGTTTTTTTCTATGTTGCTCCATTAATTTGGACTTTCTGATATAGATCATCATCAAAACCCCAAGAAAGAAGTTTATTTTTTCTCATAGTTTAGATAATTACAAAGTTAATATATTTCTGTATACATATTTGTATGGTTTTATACATATCATATTTTTCAGATGAAATGTAGTATGTCCACTACATATAATAACATAAATAGTATCTTGGTTTCATTGACTCGTTACAGATGATTATGGAATAGACTGTCATTTTATATAAAAACATGCAGAATTTCTTTTATATGAAGTATGAAGTTACACATTATTTTGACATTCTAATATACTAGGAAATTGATTTAAAATGGAATCATCTAATCCTGTAAATTATTGAAATTAATCTGTGAGAATAATTGTTCCATCTTAAATCTAGTGTCCCCTTGATGATATGTTGTTACTAATAGGAGCTTACACTGTGAAATAACTTCCATGATCAACCATGTGCTGTGTTGCCTTATTTTAGCATGACTTTGGTCCAGTATGTACTCCTCTATTGCAACATCAATATAAATATTATAGAATTGGCAGTATAGCAGATTGCTTATTATGTACTGACTATTTTATTGAAAAAAAATCTTGATTCTTTTCCAAAGATCACAGTGCTGCTATTTTTGGTTAAGCTTTATGTTCTTTTTGGTTATGATTTTTAGACTTGAAAGAAATCTCCTAAACTCTCTTGAAACACAAAACAATTATTTCTTTTCCTTTTCCCCTTCCCAACCAATGCCTTATGGCTATCCTAATTTAAATCTGTTTTGAATTAACTGTTCCTTTGACCAAGGAGTAATAATTTTTCCCCATAGTCCATTCACCCTGGTTTAAGAAGTTCAGGATATTTCTGGAAAGGACTGGATATGTTTTTTTTCCTTGATAAGCAAGGATTGCTGTTATTTGTCCTCTGACAGTAAGCAAACAGAAATGTCATTGAAAGTGAATTTGAGAGCAGACCCTAAGACAACATCTTAATGAGAATTAACAGGTCATACACATTTTTTTACTGAAACATCTCCCTTTAGTATGTTTTATTTAGGTTTCACATGTTGCTGCTCTGAAAGAGGTTCAAAAGAATCTGATCTTTTTAATGTTAGTTTCATTGAAATAATGCTTTTTTAGGATTGACTTTGACTCTGGTATAAAGATGATTTTTAGATAAAATCAACTTCAATTAAGATAAATGGAAGAAACTATATTTTAGTTGAGTGGATAGAAAAATTAGTAAGTAGTGAATTATATAGTTAACATTCTAATTAGTTCTGTTATCAAAGAGACAATCAGAGAAGTTTGAACTGTCTCCATTCTTCAGTAAATTTCTCATTTTTTTAGCAGGTATGAAACTCACAAGATAATCTGATAGTAAATTTCTTTTCTATGTTGATTTGTGTAGTTTATTTATATATACTTCATACATAAACGTAAGAGATAACTGACTTCTAATTTTGTCAATTTTGAAATGATAGAAAATCATTACCTTCAGCCAATACAGGAGTTAAACCTCAGATGACAAAATGTCCTTTGAATGACACTAAAAGAAAATAAGTTTATATGGTTTGAATTTTTACTTCCCTCTTTTGAAAAATAGAGTTTCTTTAAAGGGAAGTATAAACTACTCCTTGTCACCTGAGTAATGTCTATCCCTCATTCAAATTCTTGCCATGAAAAAAGTTAATAAACATTAACTTTAACATAAAAAAATCTTTAAAACAGTACAATGTAGGTGTTATAGAGGCAGATACCAATGCCGAAACAGAAAATTTCATAAATGGACAGTTTTAGGCGAGCATGAAGCAATTTTCTTGTCCTTCTTGAATACACCCCAGGAAGCAGTAAAGGAAACCATCAGCCTCACTTTCTGAATCTCATTTGTCACTTACACACTCACCCTCTTCCCAAGGCCAATGAAAGATGGAACTATCATAGTTCTTCATCAGATGCACTGTTGGAAATACTTCCACACTAAGCCAAGCTATCAATGGCAGCGCGCAATTTAAAGTGAGCAAATATTGTCACCTCTTCCTCAGACCGGACAAGGTCTCTAGGACTTCTCTGCTGCGGGAACGTCTGAAGTCAGAAACAATCATGACTTATGTTCTTCCGGTTTTCTTTGTAGCTTAAGGTCCTACAGCATTACATGGAAACAAAATCTAATTACTTCGGTGGATTAAGAAGAACTAAGCAAATTCCTCATAAAACACATTTCCCATCCAACTGTTTTTACTTCTCTGATACACCTTTCATTTTTAGTACCCACCACTGAAGCAGCAGAATTAGACAAATTATCACCGTCTCTCCACACAGTGTGCTGAGAATTTCTGTGCATGCCGGCTGGGACCTTAGGTCTTTGGAATGACATTTGCTCCCTCACAGTGGGTGCAGTGGGAAGAGAAGGAAAAGGCAGTTGGAAGTGAAAAAGAAAGATAAGATGCAGAGTAGGAAGAGCCGGAACAAGAAAAGTGAAGATGTGTGGTGAGAAGAAAAGAGAAGAGGAGAAAGGAGAAGGGGAATGTTCAGTGAGGAGAGAGGAAGGAAAACAAAAAGGAAACCAAGCAGAAGAGAGAAAAAAGGGCAAAGAAAGAGAAGAAAAGGAAAGAGGATCAACAGGCAAAGATTAGACAGAGTCATCCTTGGTTTGCAGACGTCTGTTGCAGAAGGTACTGCAGAAGATGGAAGCCGTGCTCCCTGCACCACCCTGGGTGAATGACACGAGGTGGGGAGAGAAGTTAGAAGCCCGTCTGTCTCGTCAGTCCTCTGTGTGTCTTGACGGGGCGGCTTCCTGGAGTGTCCTTTCGTTATGCGTATTTGGGTCTGGGAACATTCCCAATGGGATGCTCCCAAACTCAACAGCCCTGGTTAAAGGTCGTGGCTCAGTTGCTAGGAACCTTGCTCAGCTGAGAAAGAAAACTCCGTACAGCTAAGGAGAAGTGTGAGCCGAAATCTGACTCCTCTGACGTGCCCCCCGCACGCCTGTGCTGTCCCATCCCAAGAAAAGGAGAGAAGGCAATCACAAGTGAGCATCACAGGTGGCTCACTTTTACTGTGGCTGGGGTAATATTCATAATGAACTTCAAATAATTTAATAATAAGTGATTAAAAATGCAGTTATTAATATCCTTAATTTCTATACTTCCGTTATCAACATTGCAATGTCTGCAACAGGTCTTTCCAAATTTGGGAAAATATTCAAATTAGAGGCAAAATCATCAGCAGCAAGTTGCCTTCACTCCTGTATGAAGAACTTGGTTTTGATCAGTCTTAGCCAAAAATAGAGTATTTGCAATCTCTGTCATAAGAACATAATCATTGTCCTGTATCTATGATCAAGAACTTTGGCACTAGCCAAAATACGACATTTTCCTCGAGACTGATTTCATGATAAAAACATTAGCAAAAACTTTCTCACACTAATAAGATCTTGTCAGGAAAAAAAGAAACAATGACAATAAATTATCATATAGGGGCCTTCTGTATTATTAAATCTTAAGCAAGAGATTTGTTGAAAACTTAACATGTAGATTAAAAAAGAATGAAAAATAGTAGCTGATATTTTAGTGGCTGTTGAAATTGGTCTGTGCCGATGTTCAAACTTCAGCCAGACAGCAAAGATCAACGCACCTAAGCATAGCTGTCTAGCTTCTGTGGACCACTCATACTGGAATGAACCTTGTCTGTGTTTTCCAAACTAGATGATGCGGATCCAGCCTTATAAATCTCTCCCAAATCATTTCCCTCCTAATTATTTCCCAGGGCAGTTTTGATTTGCAAGAACCTTCCAAACACCACCCAAGCCCAAGCACCTTCCACTGTCCTTCCCATCATCCCTGCCAGCATGTAATCTACTTTCAGGGTTAAGACACAAAAACGTGAGACGGAATATGCCTTCATTTTCCTACTGAGGATGTCAGTGTTTTCCACCTTCAGTCTCCCCCTTAAATTTTGAGAACCAATCCCATATATGGACATCTCACATTTCTTTTGTGGTGGTCATCCAGGTCCAGATACAAAATGCAGGTTCTGATAGACTTTTCATAAGATCAGACTGGTCCCAGACTTAGAGTTATTTTAGAGAATATGATTTTTGCTCTTCATTTTATACATGAGAAAACTGAGAACTAAAGAATTAATAACTTAAACTTCTGTCAACCACAGTTACTCCATGATTTTGGATTAGGTCCTCAAATTTTGCATAGAATTACTAAAAATTCAGATAGGCCATTAACCAAAAAGATAAAGACATGTGTAAATTCTTTTGGTTATTAATGAGATTCCACATCTGAAATTCATGTTAAAATTAAAGGCTCAGCATTATTTTTAATATTGTAAATTGCTTATATTTTTATTAAAAAGGAGGCAGAAGCTGTTTCAAAACCATCTCTTACCAGAAGCTTCTAAGAAGGAATCCCACTGTGTTAACTTCATTATTTCAAAATGACCAGATGTGGACGTACAGATCGAAGATGAGAGAGAGGTGGAGCAGCAGAAGGTGACTTAAGGTTTCTTATGTCTCTCCTGAAGCACTAATGACAATATTTTGTAACATCATCTTCTCACTGGTGTTGAAAGTACACATTAATGGTGATTATGAATGAGAGAGTGTGTGCTGAGCAGTCTGTTTAAGAGCCCAGAACCAGAAAGAGGGTGAGCCCGATTAGAAAATAAAGTAGTTTTACTTTTTCTGATGCTTGGGGCCAAGACATGATGAAAACATATTTCTGCAGAAAAGGAATAGGACCATTTCCTGTCTCTATGTAGAGATTTTGGAGCTGGGGATCTAGTTTTATAAGGAAGAAGACAAATTGGGACTCAAGACAGAAACAGTCTGTGGGTCAATGTCATTCTTTGCTTCCTCTAATTTATATTACCCCTCTTTTCTTTAATAACAGAATCCTCAACTTATTCATTAAGGCATAGTGTCAGAATAAGATTTCATTTATCAGTCTCACTTGCAACTCTAGATAGGCAGATAAAAAGATAGATATAGATAAATAGATGATAGATAGATAGATAGATAGATAGATAGATAGATAGATAGATAGATAGATAGATGGATGGATGGATGATAGATATATAGAGACAGACAGACAGACACTAGATAGATAATTATAGTCAATGAGACCTAAACAGGTGTTTACTGGGAAATCCAGACAAGCTCTTTAAAACTGGCATCTGATGTTTGGCTCATTCTCTAACCCTTTCTTTTTGGATGTATCAGTTTTCAGTTCAGTATAACAAATTATTACAAACTTAGTGTCTTAACACAATGCACATTTATTATGTCACAGTTCTTGTGGGCCAGGAGACTGGGCTGGGTTCTCAACTTCAGGGTCTCACCAAGCTTGAATCCATGTGTTGACTGGGGCAGCAGTCTCACTAGAGGCTTACAGGGGGTCATTTTCTTCCATGTTCCCTCGGGTCATTAGCAGAATTCACTTCTTTGCAGCTGTGGGCCTGAGGCTTTCGTGTCTTGTGGGAAGTCATCTTCACCTCTTAGAATCGGCCAGCATGGGGTTCCATGTAAGTTTCTCCAGTGGGGCAGTTTGCTTCTCTAATGCAGGAGAGGGTAAAGACTCTGGTCAGTCTGCTAGCCACATGGAGTGTCATATAATGTACTGTCATCAGGGTGTGACATCCCATCACCTTTGCATATTCTACTGTTTAGAAGCAAGTCACAGGTCCTTTCCACATTCAAGGGAAGGGCATTGTGCAGGGTGTGAACAACAGAACAGAGGGGTCATGATGCGTCACCTTTAACCTTGCCTGCTGCAATGTGTTCACAAAAATGTGTTACAACTCCCACAACTGTCTTGTGGTCTTGAAGATGGGAGTTAAGTAATAAGGATAACAAATATGTGTCCCTAAGGACTTCATGAGATACTGAACCAACTTTAGAATGCCTACCTCTGGTCGTCTTGTTACATGAGAAAATTAACCTCTACTTTTCATAAATCTCTCTGTTTATATATCTGGCATTTATATTGAACATAATTATTTACTGAATTAAACCACTTTTAAAATGATGTATCAGGCATGTAGTTATATACATCATCTCATGTCTTCCTACAAAAGGTCATAAAAAGCAGGTGTTCTTCCCCTTACTGTAGATGACCACATCCCTTACTCACTATAACCTAATTTGTTCCAAAATGGCATCTCTCTTCTCTCCCTGTAGAACTACGGATTTCTTCACTGTGATTTTCCAGGGAACTTCGAATTCAAAGGCACTTTCTCAACTCAAAAATTTGGGGGTAGCTCCTGCATGTGATGGGGCATAGCTCCTTCAAGGTTTGAATGAGTGGTGCTCATGACATAATCAAGATGGAGAAGGAGACTCATGGTGTTTCAGTACAAATAAATGCCAAAAGTTATGCTTGCAAGGGAAGGAAACTCTCCTCTGTAAGTCCCACATGGACCATTGGCAACACATTGTCCTTTGTGGTGGAGGAGCTGTGCGACTTTTAGATGCTTCGGCAAGACAAAAGCAGAAATCAAAACAGAAGAGCATCTATAGCTCCAGGAGCAAACATGCACATTCCAGGATTTGAAAATTCACTTTCTGCAACCTTCCAGCATAAATAAGAGGGAAGGGGATAGTCACAGTTCACCACATCACCAGAGCTGTGCTGTCCAACATGGCAGCTGCTAGTGACATGTGGCTACTGTATGCTTGCCATGTGGCTGGGTGGGTGGGGAGGTTGAGAGGGATAAAGGGGCACAGAAATTCTCATTCGTAATGTAGGTTGGTCATGGGGGATGGTAGTGTGGTATGGAGAAAATAGGCAATGATTCTGTAACATCTGTCTATATTGACAGTAACTGCACTAGTGGGGGTGAGGATCTAATAGTATGGGTAACTATTGAACCACTGTGCTGTATACTTGAAACCAGTATAACATTGTATATCAACAATACTGAAATTTAAAAAAATTCAGTAGGAAAGCTATCAATTCCACCACAACAGCAACTCAACTGGAAGAAATTTCTCCAACAAAATTGGTTTCTAGAGCAGATATTTTAAAGAGTATGTTGATTCTGCCGTAATCAAGCAACCCTTTAGTAAACAATTCAAAAGCATGTTTCCATTGGCAAGTGCTGCATCTGATTTGTTTCTGCCACAGACGGAAACATTCATTAAGGAAAATAATCTGACAACTCATGTGAGCAGAAATATTGCTTGACAGAGATCAGAAATCTATCTCCTTTATCTACTTACTCAGACCCTGAAAGATGAGGGACTCCCGTAGGGTTAAGGGTAAGGATGGAATGGAGAAATCACGTCCAGTTAGCAGCTCCAGTTTGTGACTTTCAAGGGCAGACTGTGAAGGAAAACATGCCTGACTGGGTAGATGTGTTCTTCTAAGTGGTCACCGAAGTGTGAGGTTCCTTTGTATAAATGTGCTGCAAAATATGAGACAGCTTACTATCAGGGAGCAAGCATATTAAAAACCTTCTCTGTTTACTTATCTCTTCTATAAACTTCTGAAAAATTCATATACTTCCTATGAATTACGTAAAATTCTGTAGCATATCTGGCAATGCCTCAAAATTTCAGATGTATTTAGGAAAATGCCCAGGTTTCTGTGGTTTGTGCTTTAAGAAATCAAAAGTTTTAAAATCAGGGACTTGAGTGCCTAAGGCTGCTGGGCGGGCTGTGGCCGGCTTACTCGAAGTGATGGTGGTCGTGCTGGTCTGCTTTGGCAAAAGATCTGGAAGCAAAAAGTTTCCCAAGTCCAGTTACCTGGAGGCATGATAATTCTAATCTTTTCCTGGCTTTTACCCTTCAAAAGGGTTTAGAATAACCAAATAGTACTGGCTGATGACAGAAAGTGTATTTTTTTCTAAGTATTCCAATGAATAATTGTGAAAGGAATGAGATAATTAAAAAATCACTCATTTGCAACTTCTAATGAAATACATGATGCTGGCAGCAATAAAAATCTGCCAAGCTAAGGTCCAGAAGAGATGATCTTCATCATGAGAAAGCAGATATTACCTGACTGGCCCTGCCGTGGTCTAATGCTTTTTCTACTCTCTTATGAATTCCCTGCACTGCCTATCCCAGCCCCTCCTTCCACCTCCCCCCTTTCTTCCTTCCTTCTGTCAATCCTTCCTTCCCTCTTCTAGTAACTGCTTATTGAGACCATGTTGTCATTGGCATTGAGGATGTGAAAATCTAACATCCTTTCTCTATTTTGCCCTTGAGGAACAGTATTCAATAGAGAAAAGCTCAAGGACCAGGCACAACTAGATTGGAAAAACATTCTATTGCTTTCAAGCTATGGGATTTCATGTGTGTGACTTGAGCTCTCCACGTTTTGAGTTTCCCACTTCTCAGCGTAATGGTGAGGGTAAAAGAGAGAGAATTGGTAAAGCACCTAACATAACCACTGGCATATAATAAGCACTTGAAAACATTAAGTTCATGATCTGCCCCCCACACTGGTGAGTGAGACCAAAAAGGGCTTCCACTCTTGTCCCCGTCTCTGGAAATACATTTTCTTCATGACCTGATACCTCTACTAATTGAAAATAACATTTGTTTGATTATGGACAAACATGGAACAATCTCACCCCTTTGGGTCCAAACTCTTTCACCTCCAGCCTGATGTTGAACGATCTCCGTAATTCTTGAAAAACTTGAACATGTGTCAGCCCTTACATGTGGGACAGCTGGTTGTTTTATATTCCTCACACCCTCTTTACTACGCTCAGTATCTTCTCTGTGACCAATAGCTTTTAATGCTTAAGAGGGTTTTAGTTTTCTCTTTCCGCTTGCTGCTCGTGGGTTAGATGATATCAGACAAGGGCAAATAGGTCTGATGAGCTCTGGGTGACTGTCCTAAGGGCCAAGCCACCATAAAAGAAGCAGAGTTCACACTCATGCGCGTCTCTCTACCACTCTCCTAGGACGGGCCTGCACACGATGACCTACTTGGGTTTTTTCTTCCCCTTTGGTGGCCAAATGCAGCTCCCTTGGCTCTTTCTGTACACAAAGTGGGGCAGCAGGCTGGTTGTGGGCTGAATGGCTCTGACACTAACCAGCAGAGTAATGCTGGATAACACACTTCTGTTCCTTGGCCTTTCAGTTTACTGACCTGAAACCAAGGTCTTTAATCTAGATAACGTCTTCCAGCTCTTACATTCTGCGACATTATTATGACTTTGCTACTTGTGGAAAATCTTCAGAAAAATTGCTGTAAACAAACAAATAAAATTCAGGTGTGATAACAGGGCAATGTAATATAAACAACAGTGGGATTCTATAGGTTGGGTGTTCACGGATGGCTTTGATGAAGAGGTGGTATTAAATTGAAAATGGCGAGAAGGAATCTCCCTAAGGTCGGGAGAAGAGCACTAGGAGCAGAGAAAACAGCCTATAAAAAGGCTCTGAGGCAAGAAGGAGGGTAACAAGCTGGAGAATAGGAAGGTCATTTCTGCTGAAACAAGGTAACGTTGGAGGGAGCGGTATGAGACGAGGGTCCAGAGGGTCCAGTGCTGTGGTGGGCCAGGGCAGGTGTGGCCGGGATTGTCTTCTCCGGGAGTTCCAGGAGTTGTGAGTTGAGGCAGGTGTTGAGATTGCTTCTTTAAATCTGGAATGAAGTTCACCATAAAAAGCTCCAAAAATGAGGCTTAATATTCTAATACCACGATGCACGGTAATGCTGATTTTTCAAAAGATTTACATCCAAAGTTCACCCTAGAGCTTTGTAGATAAGGGTAATGCATTTTTCAAAAATCATAGTTATATTCTAGTTGGTCTTTTTCTTTTTCTTTTTTTTAACCTGGGATGCTTTTTGTTGTATAAAACTTCCAATAGAAATAAATTACAAACAAACTTGAAGGTAAATTACAAAATTCAAAATGTAATTCTTCTGTGCCACTGAATATGAATGCCCATTAGGTAATAACACAGGTTTTGCTCATAGAACTGAATATAGGGATATTATTTATTTCTTTTTTACTTAAGAAACAACAGGGAGTATAAACTTTTGCTACTGGGAATTTCAAACCCAACTTCTATTTGTGGTTCTATAATTGGTATAATAGGACAGGTCACTTTCATAATTACAGAAATTAACAGAAGTACATTTTAAGAGTAGAATGGTAATGGCATTGTTTGATAATATAGATGGAGAAAAAGCATTATTTATTAATAATTGTGATTTGGTAAGAAAACAGTATTTCTCAAGTGTGATCTAGTAAAATGCACGAGGGCTTAGCAGACAGGATTGTGTTCCAGTCCCGGTTCTCATGCAGTAGTTGTCTGAACTGCTGAGTCCTTTGACACTGCTTAGCCTCAGTATCTTTATCAGTAAAGTAGGGATGACAATGTCTTATTTTTCCTTTATAAATGAGACAGTGTTTGGGAAGCCTCTGCTAAAGGGAATTCATAATCAGTGGTCCTTCCACAGCTCATCCTGTGTGAGCCCATCACCATCCCTCTCTCTATTTGCACTCCCATCCCAGCCATAAGTCACATTTACGTAAGGTGCCAGGGACTGGTATGTTCAATGTGGTTCATTTTACTTGGGTTTGGTGAGTTACTTATTATAGTGACTTATGATGGATATTTTGCAGAACAGTTTTAAGAAAGAATAACTTGATCTTTGTCCAGCCATTTCCTGATAGAGGAGATACCCATCACAGTAATATATTAGAGTTTAAGTCTTATATCTCATGAAATAAGAATTCCTTGAAAATGTTAGCACAACCTAATACACAGCCCCCAAATAATAGGAGAGAATGTACCAAATACCAATATTTATTCATATACCGTGTACCCATATATGTTCATGTAGCCTGTATACATATATATATATATTTATTTATTTATTATATTTAAGGAATTAATAAAAGAAAGCAAAGAGATAATGAAAATTACTATGTAAGAAAAGGAATGACTATGTAAGAATAACAGACATGGAGATGAAGCTTCAACTGTTTAAGTCTTGCCAAACCAGGAGCAGGACTTATGTGTTATAATTCATGAAAACAAGAATCTTATCATCTGCATGCCAGACTGAAAGACATGGCATACAATGAATTTGCCTGCCTTGTTCTTTTGCAGTGTTTCAAAGCAGGCACCTTATCTCAAGGAAAATACATGCAGCTTGCTTTTAGTCAGTTTACTGACTGAACAAGGAAAGTCAAAGATAAAGATGCTCAAAACACGTGTCCTCAGATTTGGCGACTCATTTTACGTTTCACAGACCGCACTCTGCCCTGTCCTGCCACAGATCATTATCCACACTACTACTTCATTACTGCAGGAAACATCACCTTCACAGGCTACGTTCTTCTCTTTTAGTATTACGAAGTAAAATACCTTTTGAAAATAAGCAGGAGCAAACTTTAATAGATACATTACACTTATTAATTACTATATCACATATTGACCTATATCATTATTAAAAGGTTTGGAATGGAAAGCAATCTTACCTAAGGACTAAAACGCAGGAATGGGTAAGGTTATATAGAAGGACAAAAAAAGGAAAAAGCAAAAGCAAAACAGGAAAAGTGGTGAACTGCTATCAGTAATTGCCAGCCTGGCCTGAACTGTTAGTAACTAGGCAAAATAGCAAAAAGCTGGTCAAGATTTATGGCTGCCAGTGCACCTGATTTCCCGGCCAGCACTTAAGAACCTAGAAGAAGACAAATTTCTCTTAAGAGAGAACTTTTTCCCATGTTTTATATTTTACATGGTCAATATTGTGAAGCATTTGTCACACTCAGATGCCCTATCACAGCAGGTAATCCTGCACTTTTCTCTAGCTGATGGGTAAATTCTATTCGCTTTTAGCTTCCACCAGCCTCATCCCTTGGTAAATCTGATTATGGTATCCTATTAAGGAGGTTACTTACTTGATAGAGAAGCTGACTTTTTCCTGAAGGAGTTTGGCTTCAAGTTAGCAGGAAAGAAACTTTTTTTAAATATGTATAACAAATGGCACAGATATTGAAATGGTAAAACAAAATACATGATTCACATCATTGCTGCAAATAAATGTATACAAGATAACTTAAAGTTTGAGAACTGTGATTACCAACACAGGTTAAGTGTAAATATTATAGAACACCCTGAAATAGCCCAAACATCAACTGTATATGAAATTTCTTTTAAAAATCACCTTTAATAAGATACTCTATTTTTTATAGCCTTTATAATTCCATTATAGTGTGCATACTTTTATTTTTTTCATTGTGGCAAAAAAGAAAACCCCACATAATCTAAAACTCTTTCTCCTAACAATTTCTAGAATGTGTATTCTTAATGCTGCTCTTGGGATCTATCAAAATTTTGAAATGCCTTTTTGGACTCAGCAGAGACAAATGCATTCAACATAATTTTAGGACCACATTATTTGCTGAAGTTCAATACCTTGAGAAAAACACATTCACACAAAGTGGTTTTTTTTGCCCCCAAGCTTGCCACCTTTTAATTGAGTGGGAAGGAGAATTTGTTAAGAGTAGAATCTTTCCTGGAGACTTTGATTCAGTGGTTCTGGGTTAGAGAGAGGAATCTGGATTTTTAACCTTTGCCTCAAGTGGTGGTTTTGGTCAGTCTGTTTGGGAAACACAGAAGCAAAGATGTTTAAGTCTATTATTAGAATATCTCATTCCCCACCCATCCATGAATGCTGGGAAGCATATTGTTAATACTGTCTTCTTCACACATTATTGAGCAATGGAAGTTTTCTTCATTTTTATAAGGTTCAAACACTTCTGAGTTCTGATGGGCTATTGCTGTCACCTTGATTCTCTCTCTGCTATTTTAACATCTAACACCAAGAACCTGCTATGAGGTTAATGGGTCAGTGGCCATTATTACATGAGTAAAACCTCGTTATTACATGAGTAAAACCTGTGTTTCTACCAGTCCCCTTTGAAAAATCCAAAAGGGAAAGTACTGAAACAAATCTTTAGAAAAATTATCCACCCCAAAGGGAGAGATTAGTTCAACAAATAGTTGCTTCACAAAAGGTGTATGATAATCTTGAATGCTTTGTTTGGAGTTTGCAGTAAACTTTTGGATATTGAGATAAGTTTTTTTCTTTATAAATAACAATTAATTTTCTATGTTTTAAGCTTTTGACTCACTCATGTTTGTGTCAACTTTAGTAATACAAGTGATAAACATGTAGCTTTTAAACAGAAGAAATGTTTACATAAGCATAATGTAAATAATAAATCACAGAGAGGAAAAACTGAGCTATTAGAAGCTTATGAACAGATAGTAAAGCAAAAAAAAGCAAGTTTATAAAATATGTACAATTTATTTGCATTATTTTACAATAAAAATATGAATAGAGGAAAATAGAGACTGGAAGGAAAGATACCAAAATTCTGATGGTAGATTGTTTATTCTGCAATTATTGGTAATTTTAAATTTTTCCTCCATTTTGATTTGTATTTTAAACCCTTCTAATAATTATATTTATAATAAAAGTTGTTAAAAATTGTTAAAAAATAACATTGATTTTCCTGAAACATTACCAAGACTTTATTTTTGTGAACTTGCTTTTCAATTTCCCCTTTAAAATTGACCTTGGAAATGTCTGATATTTATACATCAACCTTAGCAATAAATTTATGCACCAAAATCAACTGCAGAAGAGTTCAGACTGAAAGGTGTGTTTGATAAGATGACATTAATAGTATATTGCCAATTCTAAATTTATGTATCTTCCAACTCATTTGGAATTTTTAGCTCCAGATGAAAACAATTCAGTCTTTGATGTAAAAAGAAAATGGGAACAGTGCTTAGAAGAACTAATTTAACAAAAGTGTGAAGGAAAAGATTATGCATATAATCACCTTACATATAGGTTATTTTTAAAAATCCCAATCTGTTTAATTTCAAGGTAAAAAATGCTACTTTTCCACATTGTCATTCAGCAAAAACTTCTGATTAGATACAGGGCCCTGGATTTTAGGACCGGCATTTCCACTAAAGGAGTATGGTGATGATAGATTAGTATGGATTTCCTCAAAGGTTTACTGTGAGCATAATTATGTTCCCTTTCAACATCATATGGAGGTGATGTAAAAATAAAATTAAAATAGATAGAGATTGTTTTGAAATGTCAAAAACATACTCTGAAAATCATACATGGTCTGGCCACGTTGAAGCAAGATGTTCCAGATTGACTCTTCCACCAGAAACAACCAACACATAAAACAAAATATATGAAATACTGTTTGCAGATGAACATTGTGCAGCACAGGGAGTGATCTCAAAAAGAGGGGAGAGAAACACTGCAAACTCCATGGTTGCTTCAGCTTACCAACTGCAGGGAGAACCCAGGAAGGGAGGTGAGAGGAAGCCTGTGCTGTCCTTGAGGCATGTTGAGAATATGGGACTGCTAAGGATGCTTCAATTATTGGTGGAGTACTTAAGAGGAGAAAACTTAGAGAAAGAGAGAAACTTCCAGAGAATTGCAGAGGCTCCACTTTGTTTTTAGCTGAGAACTGATCAGGTCTTGCATTTGGGGACTTTCCTGGATGCTGGGTAAGTAACCCCTTTTAACCCTTAGAGCTCACAGAGAACTACGAACAGTTTGTTTTCTTAACAGTCATAGTGGAAAGACTTTTAATTCACAGA
This sequence comes from Manis javanica, assembly GCF_040802235.1. Taxonomy (NCBI): domain Eukaryota; kingdom Metazoa; phylum Chordata; class Mammalia; order Pholidota; family Manidae; genus Manis; species Manis javanica. The sequence goes on from NC_133158.1 coordinate 192,310,376, forward strand.
GTATATTACTTAGAGGATTGCCTCAATAATAAGGTAAAATTAGCCTTAGACTATAGGCTACTGTTAGTTCCCCTAACAAAATTGAAAATATAAAACTGTTTCCAAGTACCTTAAGTGCACTGCAGGGCATATATCCAGAATACTAATTGGATCTAAAAATATCTAGCACAGAAAATGACATAATTAACAATTTACAGCATCAAATAAAAAATTAAGAGACATGCAAAGTAGTAGAAAAATAAGACCCATAGCTAGGATGGAATTCAATCACTAAAAATAAGCATAGAAGTGACCAGATAATAGAATCAGTAGATATGAACTTTTAACTCTATTTCATACATTCAAGAAGGTAGAGGAAACATGTGGAAGAAAGACTGCAAATATTTAAACATGCACAAACCCAAATAAACCCAACACCAAATAAAACTTCTAGAGATGAAAAAACAATGTGAGATGAAAATACACTAGAATGAATTAACAGAATTTTAGACATTGTAGAATAAAAGATTAGTGAATTCAAAACATAGCAATAGGAAGTTACTGAAATAAAACAGAAAAAAGACTAAATAAAGTGAACAGATCATCAGTGAGCTGTCAGAAAAGTTCAAAAAGTTGGCAATATATGTAATTGGAATCAACAAAGGAAGGAAGGAGATGAAGAACAGAAATAAAGATAGAACATTTTCCAAATTTGATGAAAACTATAAAAACAGAGGTCTAAGGAGTTCAAAATCCTAAGTATAAGAAACATGAGGAAAATGATCTCAAGGAACATCATAATTATATGGCCTAAAAAAGTGATTAAGAGAAAAACTTAAAAGTAGTCAGTAAAAAAATGATACACTAGGTACAGAAGGACAAAGAATGACAAGAGACTCTCCACTGGAAATGATGCAAGTCAGAAACAGTGGAGTAGCATCACTTAAATTCTAAAAGGGGAGGAAAAAACCCAACCCAACTGTCAAACTAGAAATTTATATACAGCAAAAATATCTTTAAAAATGAATGGCAAAAAATACAACTTTTCTGGATATATAAAAGTTGAACAAATATGTCACCAGCAGACTTGCACTACGATAAATGTTAAAAGAAGTCCGTCAGCAGTAGGATTATGATAGCAGATGGAATCCTGATCTACACAAAGGGATGGGGATCAGTGGAAATGGTAAATATGTGAATGAAAATATTTCTCTTCTAAATCTCCTTAAAATATACTTTATTGTTTAAAGCAAAATTAATAACTAGGCATTGGGAGCTTTCATAACGTACAGAAATAAAATGTATGACAATATTAGCCCATAGATAGTAGAAATAGAAGTATTTTGTTGTAAGTAAAATGGTTTGTTAATACTTAAGTGTAGATTGTAATTATTAAAAATATATAATATAGGCCAGGGTTTGGCAGACTTTTTTGTGAGGGGCCACATGGCAAATATTTTAGGCTCTCTGACCACACAGTCCCACACATTTCAAGTACTGAAATATGCCATTATAGAAAAGACACTATATAAGTAAATGAATCTGTCTTTGTTACACTAAAACTTTACTTGCAAAAACACAGGGTGAGTTAGATTAGCAGGTGGACTATAGTTTGCTAACTCTTGATATAGACCCTGAGGCACATACTCAAAAAAAAATTACAGTTAAGAATCCAACAAAAAAGATAAAACAAATTAGGATTAATTAAAAAAACTATTAGTCCACAGGAATGCAGGAAGAGAGGAAAGGGAAACAAACAACAAACAGGACAGAGGGAAATCAAATAAGCAGTAGATGTAAACCCAAACACATCAACAATTGTATTAAATATAAATGACCTTAAAACTTGAATTAAAAGGCAGAGGTTTTCATATGACCATGAAAAAGAAAGATTCAACTGAATACAGCCACAGTAACTCTAATTTTAATATACAGAGACAATAAGTTAAAAATGAAAGGATGAAAAATATATGCCATGTTAACATTAATTAAAAAATTAAAATAAGGTTGGAGTGGCTATATTAATGTCAGACAATGAAGATTTCAGAAAAAATAATTTTGTCAGAGGTGAACTGGGTCATTTTATAATCATAAATGTGTCAATTCACCAAGAAGACATATATTAAATGTGTATACACCTAATATTAGTGCTTCAAATACTCAGGAAAAAATTTGATAGAGTGGAATAGCAAAATAAAGATATTGACAATTTTAATGAGACATTAAAACACCCATTTGCTTTATTAGTGATAGAACAGGTAGGTGGAACATCAGTAAATATATAGAAGACTCAAACATTGTTACCCAATTGGATCCAACTGACATTTATAGACTCCTTCAACCAAAAATAGCAGAATACACATTCTTCTCAAGTCCCCATGGAACAATACCAATATAGAATGTATATGTCAGGATACAAAATAAGTACCAGTTAATTCTAAACAATTCTAGTTATGCAAAGTATGTTCTCTAAACACAAATGAGAACAGAAATTAGTAACAGAAATACATCTGAAAAATCCCAAATATTTGAAATTATCTAAATAATCAGTTGGTTAAAGGATAAATCAAGGAGAAATTAGAACATATTTTGAACTGATTGAAAATAAAAACTACAATGTATCAAAATGTTCAGGAAAAGGAATACTTAGAGAGAAAGTGAAAGCATTAAATGCCTATTGCAAAAAAGAAGAAACATTTCAAAGGGATTACATCAGGTTCTACCTAATCTAATCTAATTAGAAAATAAAAAAGTAAGCAGAAAAAAGAAATAATCCAAATTAAAATCAATAGAAAAGACAACAGAAAAACAAAGTAAAATAAAATTAAAAAATTGTTCTTTGAGAGTATAAATAAAATCAATATACTCTTATCTCTGATGAAAAGGAAAAAAAATTAAAGAACACACAAATTGCCAATAGTAGGACTGAAAGATGTCACAACTTATCTTGACACTATTTAAAATATAAAAAGGAATATTATGAAAAAATTTATGACAGTCAATTTGACAACTTAGATGAGATAGAAAAAATCTTTTGAAAGACAATACTGCCCAAGGTCACTCACTCAGAAGGAACAGATAATATGATTTGGTCTATGTTTACTAATGAAACTGAATTTGTAGTTAAAATTTTCCACAAAGTCTAGGGTCAGATGACTTCACTAATGAATTCTTCTAAACATCTAGGAAATAATACCAATTCTACACAAACTCTCCCAGAAAAATTCAATATGTTAGAACATGCATTAACTTATTCTATAAGGCCAGAATTACCCAGACAAAAACATGTAAGAAAATTATAGACCAATATCCCTCATGAGCATAAGAGACAATTTCTAAATATAATTTCAGCAAAACAAATCTAACAACATCTGAAAAGGAAAATACATCATAACCAAGTGGGTTTTATCTCATGAATGAAAGGTTGGTTTATCATTTAAAAACCAATCAATGCGAGCTAGCACTCAAAAGATGGTGGCATGAGGAGTGAGGCAAAAACATCTTCCCAAAACTACATATAACATGAAAATACAGCATACACAACTAATCCAAAAAGAGTGACCCAAACACTTCAAAACAGACTGCCTACATCTGGGGAAAAGAGAAAACCTCACAGAAAAGGATAAAGTAACAAAGCCATGATCCAGCAGAACCCAAGCTTTCCCCTCATAGCCAGCTTAAAGGCAGAAGAAAGTGAAACAGAGCAGGGAGGGAGCAGAAGCCTAAGATTGCTAAAAACCCAGCCCTGGAGATCTAATCCAGGAACACAAATGCACATTACGTGGTGTTCTGGAGATTAGTGGGGTTGAAAAGCAAAGATAGGCAGAATACTCAGAGAAGCTGAGATTCCAGCCACTTGTGGGGAACCGATATGCACAAGTTCCTGCTCTGGGACAAAAGAAAGGTGAGCACTTTGAAAGGATTCCCAACAGTGAGAGAAGTGCTAACGGGGCAGAGATTACACAGAGCTTGCTGCTCAGGAGAAAGAGCTGGTGGACAAAATTATCCTGCCACACTCAGCCCAACAGGTTAGGAACTTTCAGGAGCTTCAGATGCTCCATCCCCATGACTGGCAATGCAGCTTCAAGGCTCCCCACTGTGATATGCAGGCTGCCACACCTTCTTCCAAGCATATACCAGTCAACACAACTGCAGACCCCACCATTGGGCCAGGCCAGCCAGAGGGTGGCCCCACCTATAGCAGCTATAGGGGCATAAGGCAAAGGCTCCTCCCTGCATGGTTGGCCAACTGGACCTTTTGGTGGAGACAGTCACTGTAGCAGGGCAGCAAGAAAGAGCTCTTTCTTCCTGACAGGTCTCAGTGCTGCTCGTCTGCACCTGCCACCATTGCTGCAGATGCTCAGCACATCCAGGAGTAGAGCTTTTGGGTGCTGCTTACAACAAAGTTATTATTCCATAGGAATCACTAGAAAAATGAAACAGCAAAAAAGTTTTGTAAAAAAATTCAACACATGCCAGAAAGATGGCTAAGTGAAACTAAAATCACCAATCTTCTTGATAAAGAGTTAAAAATAAAATCATTAACACACTCATGGAGCTACAGAAAAATACTCAAGATCTCAGGGAAGACTTCAAGAAAGAGACAGAAACTTTGAAAAATAGTGTCTGAAATGAGACATACAATGGAGGAATTTAAAAGATTAGATGAGGTAGAGAAGATGTTAAATGAAAAAGAAATTAGAAACAGGAATAAAATAAGCTAAGGAACAGAGAGAAAAAAGATCTCTAGGAATGAAAGAATAATAAGAGAATGGTGTAACAAATACAAATGGAACAACATTTGCATTTTAGGGGTACCAGAAGAAGAAGAAGAGAGAAAAAGGGATAGAAAGTGTCTTGGAGGAAATAATTGCTGAAAACTTCCCCAATCTGGGGAAGGAAATAGTCTCTCAGATCATGGAAGTGCAGAGATCTCCCATCATCAAGGGACCCAAGGAAAGACAACACCAAGACATAATGATTAAAATTGCAAATATCAAAGACAAGGAGAGAGTACTGAAAGCAGCCAGAGAGAGAAAAAAGAACATGTATAAAGGAAAGCCGATCAGGATATTAACAGACTTCTCAGCAGAAGCCTTACAGGCCAAAAGGGAATGGCATGCAATGAAACAGAAGTGCCCCCAAGCAAGAATAATGTACTGGGCAAGATTACCATTGAAGTTTGAAGCAGGGATTAAACAATATTCATATAAGCAAAAATTGAGGGAATTTACCCCCCACAAGCCATCTCTACAGTGTATTTTAAAGACATTATTCTAGAGAGAAGTGTTCCTAAGGCTATATAGCTGTCACCAGAGAAAATAAAACTGCAGTAAAGGAAGTAGACCAATTAATTACTAAGCAAATATAAAATTAAATCTACCATCCACAAAGTCAGTCAAGGGGTACACAAAGGGTACAGAATATGACACCCAATATATAAAGAGTGGAGGAGAAAGAAAAAGAAGGAGGAGGAGGAAGAGAAGAAGAAGAAGGGAGAAAAAACCCTTTAGATTATGTTTGAAAAACCATAATAAGGGAGTTAGGACAGACTGTTAGATAGTAAGGAAGCTGCTCTTGAATCTTTGGTAACCATGAATCTAAATCCTGCAATTACAATAAGTACATATCTATTGATAATCTCCCTAAATGTAAATGATCTGAATGCATCAGTCAAAAGATGTAGAGTTAAAGAATAAAAAATTACCTATCTACACTGCCTATAAGAGATTCACTTCAAACCCAAAGACATACACAGACTAAAAGTGAAGGAATGGAAAAAGATATTTCATGCAAATAATAGGGATAAATAATTAAGAGTAGCATTACTTCTATTAGACAAAACAGGTTCCAAAACAAAGAAAGTAACAAGAGACAAAGAAAGACATTGCATAATGATAAAGAGGTCAGTCCAACAAGAGGACATAACCATTACAAATATCTATGCACCCAATATAGAAGCACCTAAATATGTGAAACAAATACTAACAAAATTAAAGGGGGAAATAGAAGGCAATGCATTCCTTTAGGAGACTTCAGACCACTCACTCCAAAAGACAGATTAATCAGACAGAAAATAAGTAAGGAGATGGAGGCAGCACTGAATGACACATTAAAACAGACAGACTTAACAGACATCTACAGAACACTCTGTGGAATTTTATCAAATATTTAGAGAAGACCAAATACCCATTCTCCTTAAAGTTTTCCAAAGAGTATAAGAGGAGGGAATACTGACAAAGTCATTCTATGAAGCCAGCATCACTCTAATACCAAAACCAGGCAAAGACACCACAAAAAAAGAAAATTACAGACCAATATCCCTGATGAACATAGATACAAAAGTACTCAACAAAATATTATCAAACTGAATTCAAAAATACATCAAAAAGATCATCCATCATGATCAAGTGGGATTTATTCCAGGGATGCCAGGATGGCCCAATGTTCAAAAATCAATCAAAATCATCCACCACATCAACAAGGACAATAATCACATGATCATCTCAATAGATGCAGAAAAAGCATTTAACAAATTCAACATCCATTAATGATAAAAACTGTCAAAAAATGGGTATAGAGGGCAAGTATCTCAACATAATAAAGGCCATATATGACAAATCCAAGGCCAACATCATACTTAACAGCGAGAAGCTGAAAGCTTTTCCTTTAAGATCAGGAACAAGACAAGGATACCCACTCTCCCCAACATAGTACTGGAGGTCCTAGCCATAGCAATAAGAAAACACAAAGAAATAAAAGGCATCCAGATTGGTAAGGAAGAAGTTAAACTGTCCTTGTTTGCAGATGACATGATATTGTACATAAAAAGTCCTAAAGAATCCATGCCCAAAATACTAGAACTACTAACTGATTGAGCAAAATTTCAGGATATGAAGTTAAGACACAGAAATCTGCTGCATTCATATATACCAATGATGAACTAGCAGAAACAGATATCAGGAAAACAATTCCATTTACAATTGCATCAAAAAGAATGATACCTAGCAATAAACCTAACCAAAGAGGTGAAAGACTTATACCCTGAAAACTATAAGATACTCATGAGAGAAATTAAAGAAGACACCAATAAATGGAAAACACCCCATGCTAATGAATAGGATGAATTAATATTATCAAGATGGCCATCCTGCCTAAGATAATCTACAGATTCAATTGCAATCCCTATCAAAATACCAGCAACATTTCAATGAGCTAGAACAAATAGTTCTAAAATTCATATGGAACCACAAAAGACCCCAAATAGCCAAAACAATTCTGAGAGGAAGTATAAAGCTGGGATGATTGTACTCCTCAACTTCAAGCTCTACTACAAAGCCACAGTTATCAAGACAATTTTGTACAGGCACAAGAACAGATCCACAGATCAATGGAATAGGATAGAAAGCCCAGATATGAACCCATACATATCGGGTCAATTAATATATGATAAAGGAGCCATGGATATACAATCAGGAAATGACAGTCTCTTCAACAATTTGTGTTGGCAAAACTGGACAGCTACATGCAAGAGAATGAAACTGGATGATGGTCTAACTCCACACATAAAAATAAACTTGAAATGGATCAAAGATCTGAATGTAAGTCATAGAACCGTAAAACTCATAGGAGGAACCATAGGCAAAAACTTCTTGAATATAAACATGAGCAACTTTTTTGTGAACATATCTCTTCAGGCAAGGGAAACAAAAGCAAAAATGAACAAATGGGACTATAAACTAAAAAGCTTCTGTACAGCAAAGAACACCATCAGCAGATCAAAAATGAATCCTCAATATGGGAGAACATATTCATAAACGACTTATCCAATAAAGGGTTAACATCCAAAACATTTAAAAAGCTCAAATGCCTTAACACCCAGAAAACTTGATTAAAAAATTGGCAGAGGATCTGAACAGATACTTCTCCAAAGAAGAAATTCAGATGGCCAACAGGCACATGAAAAGATGCTCCACATCACTAATCATCAGGGAAACGCAAACTAAAACCACAATGAGATATCACCTCACACCAGTTAGGATGCCCAACATCAAAAAGACAAGAAACAATGAAAGCTGCTGAGAATGTGGAGAAAGGGGAACCCTCCTACACTGTTGGTGGGAATGTAAATTAGTTCAAACATGTGGAAAGCAGTATGGAGGTTCCTCAAAACACTAAAAATAGAAATACCATTTGACCCGGGAATTCCACTCCTAGGAATTTACCCAAAGAAAACAAGATCTGTGATTCAAAAAGACATATGCACCCTTGTATTTATTGCAGCACTATTTACCTATTTACAATAGCCAAGAAATGGAAACAACCTAAGTGTCCATCAGTAAATGAATGGATAAAGAAGATGTGGTACATATACAGAATGGAATATTATTCAGCCATAAAAAGAAAACAAATCCTACTATTCACAACAACATGGTTGGAGCTAGAGGGTATTATGCTCAGTTAAATAAGCCAGGCAGAGAAAGACAAGTACCAAATGATTTTACTCATTTGTGAAGCAAAACTAAAGGAAAAAAACAGCAGCAGACTCATAAACTCCAAGGGACAAGCAGATACCAAGGGGGAGGGGATGGGTAGGGTGGTTGGGAAGGGAGGGAGAAGGGGATTAAGGGGCATTATAATTAGCACACATAATATAGGTAGGTCACAGGGAACACAGTATAGCATGAAGAAGACAAGTAATGACTCTATAGCATCTTACTATGCCAATGGACAGTGATTGCAATGGTGTCGGGGGATACTTACTAATATGGGTGAATGTTGAAACCACAATGTTTTTCATGGGAAGCCTTCATGAGTTTGTGTATCAATGATACCTTAACTAAAAAAAAAACCCCATTGAGACTCATGAAAAAAAATTAATGTGATTTACCAAATCAACAGAACAAAGAAGCAAATCTATGTGAGAAAAAAGTAAGTTTACCTTAATAAATGTGGAAAAACATTGAACAAAATCCAGCAACCATCTGTGTTTCAAAACTTCCAGAAACCAGAAGATAAGTCCTAAACTTGATGAAAGGGAACTATGAAATTCTCACAAGCAATATAATCTTCAGTATTTAGAGACTCAGTACTTCTTTTCTTAAGAGCAGGAAGAAGGTAAAGATGTCTTCTCTTAAAGCTTTTTCAACACTATCCTGAGGTTCTAGCTAATGCAATAAGGCATGAAAAATAATGAATAGGCATTTAGATTAGAAAGAAAGAAGTAAATTTCTCTTTATTTACTTTATTTACGTGGAACACACCATCATCTACATAGAAAATCATGTGAAATCTGCAAAAAATATACTAGAACTAATGAATGAGTTCATCAGGTTTGCAGGATACAATTTTACTGAATACAAGTCAGTATGTAATGATTGCATACTACACAGTGGCAATGAAAATCATTAATTAAAATTAAATCTCTAAAAACAAAACTATATATAGTAGCATCTAAAATATAAACTTTGAGGGGGTGGCTTTGAGAAAATATATGGAATTACTAATGACTAAAACTATGAAATATTCTTGAATGAAATTCCAAAGGTCTAAACTAGTGGAGAGATAAACTGTGTACATGGATCAAAAGACTCAATATTAATAAGATGTAAATTTTCCCAAAATTTACCTATATATTCATCATGATACCAATAAAAATTTCAGTAGGTTATTTTGTAGAAGTTGATAAGCTGATTCTAAAATTTATAAGAATATGCAAAGCACCAGCATATCTGAAATAACTACTAATAACAACAAAGTTTTTGGACATATACTATGTGCTGTCAAGACTTATAAACATACAGTAATCAAGACAATGTAGTCTTGTTACAAGAGGAGGCAAGTAAGTGATTGGGTAAAATGAGAGTTAAGAAACAGACCTAAATGTAAGAGTTAATACCATAACATTCTAGAATAATAAATGAAGAAAAACTTGGGGAGCTTAGATTTAGCAATGATTTCTCTAAAAACAGGCAAAATGTAAAAAGTATTGCAATTCCCACCCTTCCAAAACCAAGTGCAATGGTGTATTTTTTTCCCTATGTATATGTATAACAGTAACAGTATTATACACAGCAGTAATAGTAGTATAACTTCATTTGGGTATCCAGACCCAATTCCAATGTGTATAAATATGTGGGCAGAGGTCTTCCCACACATACTTACACAAAGCAATTCTTGAACACCTGCAAGGTGTTGGAGAACTCAGCTCAATTCTGATGCTATCTATCTGGAGACAGCACCAGATTCCCCAAGTTAGAGGGTCCATCCTACAAGACTGCCCTCCACCCACAACTCCAGATGCTGGTCACAAGCCCCAGGCAGTTACCTGTGCTTCTGACCTACCGGCTACAGATTGGAGGTTCCCACAACCTCCCCCTTAGTCTCTATTAATTTGCTACAGCAGCTCATAGAACTCGGGAAAACACTAAGGTTTACCAGTTTACTAAAGGATACAAGTTAACAGCCAGATGAAGAGAGACATAGGGCAAGGTCCCAAATGAAGGTGCTTCCAGCCTCATGGAGCTTGGGGCCTGGCTTGGTGGCCCGTGGAGGCATTCTGGTTCTGCAAGCGTAGAAGCTCTCTGACAAGAAGCAGGATCCAACCGAGCAGAGCAGAGCACAGAGAAAGCAAAAAAACTCTTCTCCTGGGTTTTTGTGATGGCTTTACTGCATAGTCATGATTGACTAAATTATTGATCATTGGCTGATTCAGCCTCCAGCCCCTGCCCTCGGATGAGGGGGGTCCAAAAGTCTCTAATTAACATGACAAAACACCCATTTCACCTTTAAGACTGTGCAGTGTTTTCAGAAACTGTGGATGAAGACCAGACATAACTGGGAAATATATATTTGGTCATAGCATGCTTTTCACAAGGATTTGAGAAAGTTCATTAAAAAGGCCATTACCAGTAAGAAAGATAATGATGATTCAGAGAAGTAGGTTGAAATTTATGCTAAAATAGTGACCACAGTTTATCTGTAGTCGTCTGGGTCAGCAGCTCAGGAATGTGGAGCAGAGCCCACGAAGGCAGGCCCATCAGGTGGGTTCCGCAGGGCAGGTCTAGGGAGAGATCTGTTAACAGGAACACAGTCTTGAAACAAATCCTGGGCCAAACAGTGCGAGGAAAGTTTTACAGAGAGGACCAAACATAGAAGATAATGATCTTGAAAAATAATATCTTCTTGATACCAGAAAAGATGGAAAGTCTATAAGAAGAAGTAAAAGGAGAATACAGAAAAGTGAGAGAAAAAATTGGCCTAAACATGCTTTTGTTCTGCATCAAGAGTCACTTTGAGATGAATCTCACAAACACTCATTTCTTGCAGTGACAAACCTCTGTAGAAAGAATTATTAGTTCCCTCCCTTTAGAGCGGTTGAAGATTCTATCGATTCTATTTAAGGCTCATATACCAATGTACCTATTTGAGATGTTCGTGATATGATTTTATCCATGCCCATTGGAAATAACTATCTAACCTGTAATCAGATTGAATAAATAACTCTTAAATATTGTGAGGAAGACATAAATCTTAGTCTTGGAAATAGGTTTTCAAGACATTTATTTTCTTAGTAGTTCTGTAAGTTAATTGAATTTCTCCTTTGAGGTCTCATTCTACTGTGATGAAAGAAACTGAATTTCAGAAAATCAGTAATTTTCCTGCTTTGCTTTCTCTGGGACTCTAAGTATTGCAGAGAGTGTCAGGCACAGCCCTACATATGTCATAACATGTCCAGCCCTTTAGGACAAACCCAGGCACTAGATCATCATTAGTGGCCATGTAAGCTTAAATATTTCTTCTAGGATTTAAAAAGCAATAATAATGATATCTACTGTCCAGACATTTTCAAAGTTCTCTTTTTTGTTAGATAATATTTAAAAAATTGTTACACAGGAGCAGAATTTATTGACACTTTTTCCCTAGAAAATGTAAAAATTAAGCCAGGATTTGAAAACAAATTCATAGCAGGGATCTGAGAAATTTAAAGTCTGACAAACATTAAAAAGAAGATACTTGGACAATATAAACAGAATATAATATATAGCTTTAGCATGAAAAACCAAGAAAATTCTGATAGTTTAACCTTCTCAGGAGGGAAATTAACTTTAATCAGAATTGTGTTTTACCCTAGAGTTCTTGTGTTATTTTATGAGTCAAAATAAGAATGACTTTTTCCCTTGGAACCTCAGGAGTCTTGGTTAAATAAGATGAACCAAGTCTACCCCAGGCAATTCAGTTAAGAAGTGGGTGTCTGGAGTGCTGTTTAGAATAACTCACACAGTGTTCATTAAACATATGGTCAGCTAAACTATACAACATAATAAAATGAAAAAAATCCTAAAATGTTAATACAACAAAAATAATTTTAAAAGTTGAACTATATGAGTCTTTATGGCTGAGACATTTTACGAACGTAACCCAGAACAGATCATTCTATATCAAATAGTAAAATTTAGAGTAGAAAATAGTGATAATGCTCTTTAGCCAAGGGTGCTTTCCTTCTCATCTTTATTTGTACACAAATCCAGAGTTCTGTCTCTGAACATAGACCAGGAGATGCTAGTTAAGTAACACTCTACACTGTATTTGTGAGCATATGACCTACCTGAAGACAGTCTCATAACTAAAAACAAATAGAAACAAACTGAAAACACGGTACTGTCAAAGCAAACACCTGCCTACAAGTTAAGTGTTTGAATTCTTGGAACAGACTTTAATCCATTAAAACAAAGGGTCCCTCTGTGCCTGGAACTGTATCTGGCTCAGAATGACACTGGATAAATATCGGGTGTGGAGAGTTGGCACCTTTCTGGGGAACCATAGAACCTCCTGGCTTTGCTGGAGGCTTCCGTGAACAGCTTTATTAGTACAGAGCATGAAATTGAAGTTTGTTCCAAGAGAATTAATAAAATACCTCAAAGTGATTTAAAAATGTAATGACATTCTGCAGTGTATTCTTTTGTCAGATAGGATGAAGTTTGAATAATGCCAGCAGCTGTCATCTAATGCTTCCTTATTTGTATTGATTCCCTTCAAGCTTATGTTTTGAACCTCTGTCAATGTCTAAGTAGTTCCACAAAGTTAAGGAGAGGTGCCAGTTAGTCACTTAAAATTAAAAAATGAATTAATGAAAGTATGCTGATCACAGATATACTGGAGGGGCCTATGAAAGAAATTGATCGCACATGTCATGATTCTTACATAAGCCTCTCAAGAGGCCTTTCTGAAGGAATATGAGTAGATGGAACTACTACAAGGATTTCAGTAATGACCTCATCTAGTCACTCTCAGTGAGCCACCCAGCTTATCTGAATGCTTCTGTCCGCTCTCCAAGTGAGCAGTAAACTTGATCTGGAAGCTATGCTGGAAATGGCCCATTTGCCTCTTGAGATCTGCTCTTCATCCTCCCCACTTTCCTTTGTGTCCTTGGAGCCTGACCTGTGAGGAAGACAACAAAAATCTTGCTCTCTGGTTTTGGGCTGGATTCAATAAATGAGGGATACTGGAAGGAGATCAAAGGGATGCAGGAACATAAAGTCCTCGTATTTATTTCCTTGGCTTCCCCTAGTAGGGGTTGCCATGAATGGGTCATGTCCCTTCACCAAAGGATACAACTCTCATTAAGAGACCTTCCTTCACCACATAGCTCTCTCACTCCTGGATCCCAGTAACAGCTTCCCTTCCTTGCCCCTTCAAGAGTGAGAAGAATAAGAGCTCCTTCTCTTACCAGCCCTAGACTGGTCATCATCCCCGTTGCTTTTCCTAAGCCCTGCACATACCTCTTTAAATAGTCCTCATAATACCTTGCTCCTCAATGAATCAGCTTGAGGGCATCATCTATTTCCTGCTGGGAGTCCAACCAACACATGCAGAATGACCGTAAGAAGTATTTGGGTACAAAAGCAGGTAGAGAACAGGCTTGCTGCTACTCAGAGACAAGCCGTCCGAGTAATCACACATAGCACACAAAACTGGGTGTGCCTGGTGGTCCATATTACCAAAAAGAAAAACTATTTTAAAAGGGTCCCAATAATTATCCGAAGTTTTTATTTATATTTAGGTGGCAGCATTCTGAAATCACACGGTGAAGTGCAGTCTAGTGAGATTACTAAAACGGTCTTGGTGAAATTTAGCTAAAATATTCTTAACTTAGTTAAATCTCTAAATGAAAATTTAAACATAATCTTAGTTTAAAATGCGTTAACATTTATATTGTGCAATACTTTAATGGACAAAGATTTGCCAGAAAAAGATAGTGAGAATGGAGATAAATACTGAAAAGAAGGGAATGCTGGGGAAAAGGGCTGATATTGAATAAGTCATGAAATGACAAATTGCTTATGGCCTGCTTGCTGAGCATGATGTCACAGAAATTTCTAGTGAAAACAAAACCTCAACAAAATGCCTCTTACAAGATTCTATATAGGAACCAATTTAGTCTTGTCCCAGTGTACATTTAATAAAGGGATAAACAGAATATTAAAGTTGTAGATTTTCTATAAAAAATGAAGACCATGTATATTAGGGCACCTACACGAAGTGAAGGTTCTTATACGGCACCATCAAATGACCTGATGTCCACAAGCAGGTCAAAAAATGTACTTGGGTGGTATTAAAGCTAGCAATGGTCATGTGTGGATGTGCTTGAAATTGGTTTTGTTTTGTATCTTCAAGTGTTTCATTTTTGGGGTGATATTTTCCCTGGATGAGTTCTTCTAATCTGTTAGTTTGCAATTCTCTCATCTGAGCAGCTTCATTTGATCAGAGACATGTTAATAGCTAAGCAGTGCATCTGATCAATTCTCTAATGAGCGGTAGAGTCTTCTTGGTAACAACTTCTCAGATAGCAAAGGAGAAAATGTTAGCACATCTTTAACTTTGTGTTTCATTAGGCTTGAATTCAGGAAACATTCTCTCCTATGAATATGCAATACTTAGAAAGCCAAAATGTGCTCAAGAAGATGAAAATATCTTACCAGAGTAACCAGCTGGAGTTTTCCACTGCTCAAAATGTGGTTTTCATTATGAATGAATTGGCCTTCAGGGGAGAATTTTCCTAAGAATATGATCTCTGATTGCCTAATATTACCAGTAAGCACGAATTAATAAAGTGATCTGCGTAAATGAAGGCTGTGAATGCTGCAATCTGCTACTGAATACATTTCGCAGAGACAGCTTTGTGTGTTTCAAAAATGTGTGTCTGGGATTGCTCAGACTGAGATGTGGTAAGTTAGCAGGCAACCTTCTTCTCACACTTAGGTCTGCCATGAAGAGATAAGGAGAGAATATTTCATTTTCTTTTCTTGGCAGAGATTTCTGGGAAACGGACAGTTAGATTTCTGGGAAAACAGTGGTATAGAACTCTTCAGTCCCTTAAGGAGAATATGAGTATGTTATGATACCTGGAGTTTCTTGACACTCTCTGCCACTCTCAGCTGTTAACCTTCCTCATATTTTACTTCCAGCTTTGAGTCTAAAGTCATAAAAGTGCAGTAGTGCTGCTGTTGATATAAACCAGCTTATGTCACTTTTCTGCTTAAGACTTGCCAAGCTCCCAAATTTCTTTCAAAGCAAAAGTGAAATCTTTACAGAGGTTCTCCAGGCCCTTTGCCCACCTTACGTCTTTGACTTACTTCCTTACCGCTGACCTCCATGTGTCCTTCGCAGTCAGCACTAACTCTGCCAGCTGCACTGACCCCCAGTCTGTTCACAGGACACGCAGGCACAGATCTTTGCTCTGGCCTTTCCTCCACTGGGACACTTTCCCCAGACATCCGCATGGTCAACCCCTGCATCCTCCAGGCTAGTTAACGTCACGTTCACAGCAACTTCCACCCTGACCACACTATAAAGCAAGCTGGCTTCCATACTCCACTCCACTCTCTACCCTCTTTACCCTGACCCATTTTTATCCTTTTTCCACAACATGTATCACCTTCTAAATGCTACATAGTTTACTTATATATTATGTTTATTCTTATTATCTGTCTCTCCCTTCCTGGGATAAAAGTAGCATGGGGCAGACGTCTTTGGCTCTCTTATTCACTGGGGCGTCAACAGCACCTAGAGTAGCAACTGGCTTAGAGTAAGTGGCAAATAAACATTTATCTAATTCTGAGGACTGCACGTGAAAACAAGAATATCCAAGTTAAGGTAGAGACCACCTTGAACAACTTATTCAAAATTCATTAAAAATATCTAAAACCTAAAAATATGTCAAACACATGAATTCTACAGAGAAAGGAATAACAGCACTTAAAGAATTAGCCATAAGCCTCGAAAGTATAATATTTGCTCTTTAGAATAGTGATCAGCAAACCACACGGCCTGGGCCAAATGGGCCAAGCCACCTTTCTTTGCTGCAGTTTTGTTGGTGCCCAGCCACACTCACCCACTTACAGACTAAGTCACAGCAGAGGTGAGTAGTTGTGACAGAAACCTTCTGGCAAGAAAAGCCTAATTATTATCTGGCCCTTTAGTATGTTGACTATGATTTAAATCAGTTACTGACATTTTGCAAACAAATTAGCTTCCAAATTCCAGCATTTTTCCAAGTAAATGTTTTCACTTACTATGTTAAGAGAGCGGAAGGATTCTAAACAGGAGAGGCTGCTGGGAGTATCACGGCTCCTTTACGGCACCACCTTGCTCTTGCCTGTCTTAGTGTGTGAATTCTCCAGTGATTATGGACTTAAGTTGAAATTGAAATATGCCAGAGTTCTAAACTAAATGACCTCTTGAAGTTCCATTTGGACTTACATTATTACTCATTCTTCTCTATGTTCCCTGCATTACTCAGCATTTTATTTACTTATTATCATATGCTGGATTATTTGGTACATATGTCATCAGTCACCTACAACTATTTCAAAAACAGTCCCCTTGATGTTCTCTGAAAGGCACTGTCAGACACTATTATACTACATTTATACTTCAATAATATTCTTGAGGGAAGATATAATTTTCCTTAACATTTAATCCTAATGTAAAATTAGCATACTTTATTTAGCAACATCGTTGTTAACCTAATGCCTGTATTGTAACTGATGATAGAGAAAGAAGGATTAAGATGACAGATTTATCATTATGCTTAGCAAAACATGATATCTGTACTTTTAAGGGAATGTATTGAGGTGTTATTTTAAATAACACTTAATTGGATATATTCAAAGATCTCAACAGAAATTAGAGTCAAGCTGAGGCAAGCCTCTGCATAATTCAAGTGAAAAATATCTAGAGAATTAAGGAAAGATCATTTTGTGTATGTTGATAAGATAGATGATTGATAGGTAAATAGGGTTTTACCTGGAGGCTGGCTTATAGGAAGTATTTAATCAATATTATTGCTCTTTTGCTGTGCATTCTTTCCTTTCTCATAAATAAATATCAGAAGTTATGAATGCCTTTAGAAAATCCTTATAAATAGAATGCTTGGAAATAGTCAAATTGGGTAATCATGGCCTTATAGCTTTCATATTAGACCCGAATTATCCAGCTAAGCTTTTTATATGAACAATCCAAGCAGACAATTTACAGCTTCATTTGTAACTCTGTAAATACAGGGTTAAGAAAAAACATATTTTGGGGGTGATTAAACCTGAAGGTTAGTAATTAAACCCTACTAACTAAAATACCATTCTTCATGTCATTAGAATATTAAAGGGTATGTATACACATCAGATTCACAACAAATATTTATTCAGCACCTACCAATGTCAGAATATAGTCGCTAAGAAATGTATGAACTACTCATTCCTCTGCTATTGTACCATTAGTCATTTTGCTGGATATTACTAAGTTGTGTTATTAGGAGGACACCACCTTGCTGTAAGTCACAGGGCTTTGATATTATATGATCATGGGATGTGAAGGAGCAATAGATAGAACAATAAAGGTGAGGCTCAAAAGAGACATTTATTCCAGTTACTTTACCTGGGAAAAAGAAGTGGTTCCACGGTTCTCTGTCCGTCCTTCTGAGATTCTTCATTGTATTGAACTTAACGGCATCCTGTGGGGCCGTTCTATCCACACCCAAATCCCTTTAGTTGCCAGAACGAGCCATGTGCTTTCTTTTCTTAGATTATGTTTAGTAAACCATTTCCCTTGTTTCCTGCTTGCCTAGCTAATTCCCACAGCTCCTTCAGGTCTCAGTTAAAACTATTGCTAAGAGTGACCATCCTCAACTCTCTGAATTTATTTGATTTCCCAAATTGTGTTGCCATAGAACTCTTTTTTCATTACACTCATAATTATTTGTTCAATGTATATGTCCTTCAACAAGGTACAATCTTTATCTAATACATAGGTTCACTGTTAGTATAACACCAGTATCTCCAATGGCAAGGACAGGGTGTGACACTGATGCTCATATTTAATAAGCATTGGATTGATAAAAGTGACTTCTGGTGGGAGGGCTGTGTAAGTTTCAATTATGCATTCGTTCAGGTCTGCTAAGAAGATCCCAAGATGGAATTAGTCCTGCAAGAGATTGATTTGTGAAGGCAGCAAGGACAAGAGCCTTCCGACTGAGGGGTGTGTGTGTATCTAAGTTCTGTGGAAGGAGAGAGGGGAGGGAGGGGCATTGGGTAGAAAGAATGCTGACTACAGAGCAGTTCCACAGAAAGTTAGACCAGGCCAGGGCGGAGGCCTAGAGCCAGAGGTGCTCACTGGAAGAGCCTCAGATCTTCAGAACAGATCTGCCTGAGTACTCCCACTGTGTCAGTCATGAGCTAGATACAACCACGGTAGCAGATCCAGAAAGATGATGGACTGGGATCATCACCCAATTACGCTCCCATTTAGCGGGAGGATCAGAGCAGCACATTTTGATGAGCATCACACAGTAACCTGAGACAGATTCCCTGCTAAATGTCCTGTTGGGTTGCTCATTTCTATAAAACCTTTACAAATATATAAGCATAATCAGGTCTTATATATAATATATTTATTTATATATATAAAATATATAAGCTTAGAATAGATTGCTATTCTAAGCTAAAAAATTGGTCATCATATCTTACTTGACAGATCACAACTATGATCTGGTTGTGATAAAGTTTACTTCTTGCTTTTGCTTTCCCAAACCAGTACAGTAGATAGCCCACTGTGAAAGACTAGCCAGAGCAGAAAATGCCTCGCAACGTGTTCAAAGGTGAGTGAGTAGCCATGCACTGTGTCCCTGGGAACTAGGAGACCCCGTAAGTCCTCAGGCTTGGTTGCTGGTTGCATTTCAACAAATAAGGCCATTTAAAACAGGAAGCTGTATCACCAATGTTACTAGATTTATTTAGCAGGCAAGTTAAAGATGATTTAACTGATACAACCTTCCCCAGAGACAAAAAGCAAAAATCATAAATACACTGTCTTTAAGATATTGCAAGGACCTATAGGCAATAGGGTGACAATGCTTCAGTCAAGATCTTTGATATGCTCCATGAAAAAGTCTGAAATCCTGGCAGTTAGGAGTGAGCTTTAGGAATCTATTTTGTCCAGACATTGTTTATTAGGATCAGACTACATAGGCCTCTTTAGACTCAGGCTAAACCACAAACTCTGTGTTAATGAAGGTATCGTGACTCACTCTGACATGACTTGAAATTACCATGGACTCCTTTTTCTGTTGTTTGGAGAACTGATTTTTAGATGATCATTGAAGAGCTCAGTTTCATCCAGAAGCCTTTAAGGTAACCCAGTACTTATTCATGATCTGGCAAAACCATGTCTAAAATGACTAGTGCCTATGGAATCATGTAAAAAGCATTAACTTTGAATATTTGATTTCTTTCTTCCTTTAGAAAGATGACATTTACAAAAATGAATGATTTGGAAATAAGATTCTCAAGGAGAAGGTGAATAAAAACATCATTCCAAGCATGACTAAATAATATCTTCAAGTGATTACAAAGGTAAAAAACTGAAGTATAAATAATAAAGATGCAAAATTTATTTTCATAAGTGAGGCCAATAATTCTCTGGTGGCCTTATTTGCCCTTCTATTCTACAATCAAGTTTTCATGACTCTATTAACTATTTGTGTTTCTTTAAGCACATGTTTATTGATTGCCAACTATGTGTCAAGTACAGTGAAGGAGCTAGTGGTACATCTAGGAAAACAAGGGGTACATCTAGGATCTTCAGTCAAGATCTTTGGTCTAAGAAAACAAGTCCCTGACCTCTTGCAGCTGACTTTATAGGAAGAGAAAATAGTTATTAGTGAGATACACAGTAATGATATTTTATGTTAATAATTAAGAATTATGGGGAAAAATAAAATATGAAAAAGGGACTAGATAATTCAAAAAAGGGAAAGTGAAAGGGAAGGGGCAGTGTGGATGCTCTGTCCTACAATTGCTGTAGAAGAGCCCAGCAGTAAGTGGACAGCTGAGCAGAGAAGTGTGGGGCAATATACGCCTACATCCGGGAGAAGAGCATTCCAGCAAGAAGAAACATCAGGGGCAAAAGCCCTGAGGTCAGGGCCTGAATGACAAGTTCAAGGAACATTGAGGAGGTCAGTGCAGCTGGAGGGAAGTGAGCAAGGGAGAAGTAGTAGAAGACACACTCTGCTCAAGGAGCTGAACATGACTTATGAATATAAAGTTCCCAGGTATCTTACTTAGTTGAGGTCACTGTAACAAAATACAATAGACTGGGTGGCTTAAACAACAAACATTTCTCACTGTTCTGGAGGCTGTAGTCAAAGATCTGGGTACCAGTATAGGTGGGTTCTGGTGATACAGACACTTTCTACTCTATCCTCACATGGCTGGGAGCACCGAGAGGCCACCAGCCTGTTTCTCTTCTTCCAAGAGCACTAATCCCACCCATGAGAGTGGAGCCTCATGAACTTACGCATCCTTCAAAAACCATCACATTAGGATTTCAACATATGAATTTTAGGGAGACACAAACATTCAGTCCATAATACTATGCATTTCATGGTTGTACGAACTTGTGGGTCCTGGTGAGAAATCTGTGCTAATATTCAAGAATTTGTAACATGAGCTATATTATACTGACTGAGAAGGTGAAGATTTGGAAGCCAGAGATGTGATCAACTCCAGCCCCGAGAAGGGCCATACTCAGGTTACCTATGAGGTGCTTCCATTTACTCAAGATTTGGTTGAAGGATTTCTTTTTCATTCACCGTTACCCTCACTGTTCACTACTAGAATCGTTATTGCATAACCCTGCCTGGTCTCTTTAAAGTTTTAAGGATGAGTATATAATTTATCATCCAAAATGGGACCTTGTTAAGAGTAAAAGGGGGAGCACCTACAGTTTCTCCAGAATAACACAAAGTGAACCAGGACTGTTGGAGGAAAACTGACATGTATGGTCATTCCACTTTAAATCTAGGAACTTTCATGCCAGCCTGGGCACTGGGTTCTGCAGAAACTCAGAATGTTCAGCCTAGTGTCAAGGCCTGTGAAATGCCCCCACAGTCATCCCTCCAGTTCTTGCTAATCTACCAAGGTGCTGCTGAGGAGCGGGGCAGAGATGGTCAGTACCAAGTCAGCATGCAGTTGATTGTTGGACTCAGATTTTTCCCACATTCCTCATCAGATTTAGGGACCTAATTACCCTCTGAGCTTGAGCCTCTCCAAAGTAGTGGGATTCTCTCACCCTTCCTTACAAAATATCCTTCAGAGTTCAGGTTTTCTGTAAACAAAAGCCTTTAGGTGTTTTGTACTTTTTGCCCCATATCAAAATTTATCTCTGTTGTGGGAAGGGGCAAATAATTCCTTTCCTTGCCTCAGTATTTTAGCACCACTTGAGAGGTAGTCAGAGGTTACCAGTAGCAAGAGCCAAAGGGCAGCTTTGTGATGTATATATAGAGCTGAGCAGACAGTGTGGTCTTAGATGCACGGCTAAGTGGACTTATAAATACTCACCTCATGGGAATTAGACTTAGCCACTTAGCCACTGGCATAGTTAGACAACTTTGGGTCTCCTTTCAGGGGCAAAGCCCCCTTAGAAAGGTCATGACATGAGTGAGAAGAGAATGTGACAGTCTGTTTCCAAAAGATAGAGCTTAGAAGAGGCTCTGTAACTCTGGAGGGAAATTCCCAGGACAAAACACCTTTGAAACTGAAATCAGTTAACAGGAGAAATAAAGTGGGAGAAATCCATTTATTGCTTATAAGCAGTCATCCACTTGTGCTCTTCTGTGTCTTTTGCCACCAGGCTGCAGAAGAAGGGACCCCACTCAACCTCCCTGGTCCAGATATGCCCTCGTTTGGCCTTTTTTGCTTGTAATCACCTATTGATATGGAGATGGCTACTTCTCACCATCCCTTGGGAACACCTACTAATATGGAAATGCACTAAGGCCAGGTGAGAGATCTGGAAATACTGCAATTTTATTCACAGGCTTCAATCCCACACTGCTGATAAATACGTCTCCTCTTATGGAAGATCTAAGTCCACAGGAGGGAGGGAAATAAAAAGCATCTCTACGGCCCACGTCTCTGAACATGGGGACATATGACTAGGGAAAAGTAGCTTGCCCACAGGATCTCTCATTTTCAGATTTGTCTATAGCAGTGAAAGCATAGTTAACAACAGAGAACAGTTCTGCCCAAACAGTAGGCTTTACGAGTACAGGGACTTTTACAAAAGAATCTAATTTTTTTTCCTAAAATTGCAATATTCCCAGTATCTCTCACCAGACCTTAGTTCATCTCCATATCAATAGGTGTTTCCAAGGGGTGGAGGGAAGTAGTCATCTCCATATCAATAGGCAATTGCAAGGGTTGAGGGCATGTCTGGACCGGAGAGGCTGGGTGGGGGTGAGGCCCCTTTTGCAGCCAGGTCATGAGAGACACAGGAGAGCAGAAGTGGACATGGCTTGTAAGAAATAAATGGGTTTCTCCTATTTTATTTCTCCCTTTGACTGATTTTGGTTTCGAAGGTATTTTGCCCTGGGATTTTCCCCATGGAGTTACAACAAAGAATCTAATTTTCTTTCCTAATGTGTAGTTCACAGTGAGTCTTCAATAAATATTTATACTGCATGTCTGCAAGAGCAGCTGAATCCTGACTTCCGTTTTTATCTTCCTACACAGAAACGTTCAAATGGCTCACTTTAATTTAAACATTAAAGTGGGTTTTCTTATCCTAGAATCCTTGGTCCTAATAAATCTTTCCACCTTACGTCTATACTTTCCCAACAGAATCTTCCCATTCCAATCAAAGGGATCTAGTGAAAATCAGTTATGACAAGTTCATTTTCATTTCTGATTGTTGGGATGCCAGTGTTTTTCTATCCCAATCTTACCCCTCCTTCAATGTCTAATTCAAATTTTACTTTTTTTCCCATAAGTTCCTAATTAAACTACCCAAGATTTTCCTTTTTGACCCAGATTACTGTCACTTACGCTGACTTGTACGACACAATTTTTTTTTTTTTCAAATATTTCCTTGTACAGCTGTGGAATTTTTCAGTTTTTCAGTCTTTTAAATGAGTAAGATTCTGGGGGACAAGAACCATCCCTGCACTTCTTCTACTTGCTCTAGTACCTCGAAGAGCAGAAGAGCAGCGCAGCGAGCAGACAAAAGCTGTTTGGAACATCTCAGTGTGAGATACGTAAACGAAAGTCTGATGTGCTGTCACTTCCTGCTTCCACTCTGCAGTTTAATGGCCCAGGGGACATCCTTCACAGCAATTTACGCTTGAGTCAAGCCACATTGTAATCAAACATCCTCCAAACTAAGTCAGAAATTAAACTCCAGCCACTTTTCCCAGCAGAGATGGATATTTTTCTAAGGTAATTCTGAGGCATTATCCTTCATCAAAATTAGAACATAATTAAAGTACTATTCTTATGATTAGCACATCAATGAAAATTAGAATGTAATTTCATCTCAGCTTTGCTTTGTATATTACATATTACATCGTACCTTCTCCTTGGTTTAACTTCAGAATAAGTTTATGCCATACAGAGTTCATGGGAGCATAAATTTTTAATTTTGGGGGGTCAACTTGAAATGGTATCACATGTCTAAAAATGTGTAAAATCTTGGTTAATAAGTTCCATTTCCATGTCCAAAGGAAATAGAAATATGTGTAAAATTTAGTTAAGCATGCTGCTTATTGTGGCATTATTTATAAGGATTAAAAGTTGAAAACTAGTTCTGTGTCAAGACATAGGGGCTGATAAAATTTAATTATGATATATGCATTATGTGTGTGTTGTATATAAATGTATGTGATCATAAAATAATGGAAAATAATTTTATCTCCATGGGGATAAGTTAAATGGTTGTGAAAGGGCAAGCTCCCAGATCCTATTTCAGCCAATCGGGACCTGGATCCTATTTCACCCAATCGGAGCTTAGTCCGTCTCCCCCTCCAGTCAGCAAGAAGTACACCCACCACCCCTGGACCCTGCCAATTGACCAACGCCACAACTCATCACCCCCCCAACTACCCCCAGGCCCAGCCAATCAGCCAGGGCCACGACCATCACCCCCCCAAACCACCCTGGATACCCATAAAACCTCTGTTCTGGAGAAAACGTGCTCTCTCTGGCACCTGGCCACTGTGTTGGCATGGGTGTGAGATTGAGCTCGGGCTAGCTCGAATAAAGGCCCTTTGCTTTTGCATCCGTGTTGGCTCCTTGGTGGTCTCTTTGGGATTCGCGACTTCGGGCACAACAGGTTGATAGTAAAAAATTGCTGATGAGCACCATGGATGACATATCACATTAAAAATTATAAAATATGTAAATATACAAATATAATGAAGGAAGTTCACCATGTAAGGACTTATTCAATATGTAAGAATTTGTTCATCATGTAAGAACTTGTTTGTTATGCTTCCGAAGATTGGAGACTGATGAGAATTAGGCTTGGGGTGGATTAATGATTGTGCATTGAGCATTGACTCCCCTATACAGAATTTTATTGTTGTTAACAACCAGTTGATCAATAAATATGAGAGATGCCCTCTCAAAAAAAAAAAAAAGTTCTAAAATATTTATAGAAAGGTGATCATTTGGTTTATAGAAAGGTTTATCATTTGGTGAGTGGGGTGATAAGTGTTTTTCATTTTTTTATTCAATTACATTTATCCTATATTTATTTTGGTTGGCTTGGGTTGCTTTGGAAACAATTAAAATTGGAAGAAATTTTAAATATGTAAGTATTAAAATATATTATTGCCAAGAGAATTCTCAAAAGACCTATGCATTCAATAAATTTAATGACAATTGTAATGATCAATTACTTCTGTTGGTAGGGGTGTAAGATGGGGCTGACAAACTTTCAAAGTAAACAGGGTCTGGATCATAAGAAAGGAAAACATTACCAAGGTTTGAAAAATATTGTCTACCTGAAAAGTCCATCATTTTCTAGAAGTTAATTGACTCTGTGCACAGTAATCTGCTATAGCAGTCTGCACAATTTATTTGCCTCTTTTAAATGATACCCATACCAATTCATCATGAAAATTCCCATCTGTGCTTTAGAGGTCACAGAGTTAATGATAGAAGCATGGTTTACAGACAGTTCTTCCATTTAATAAACAATGATAAACTGTCATATTTTGCTTATTATAAATTAGTTTGAAAATAACAGTGAAAAAATAAATATTTTAACAAAGAGAATTTAGGCAGTAAGAGGAAGACTAGATATGTGTTTATAGAAGATGTCTGTAGACTTTGTAACAACCATAGTTATTATTCTCATAGTACCTTTTGTCCTGGCTTCATAGGAACATTTTAAACACTAATTAATTAAGATTTGAGAGTGGATTTAATGAATAGCTCATTGTTATGGCATTCTTTTGGGCCTGGGCTATTCATTTATTCAAGTCCTAAAGATTTCTATACATATTTATTGAGCACCTGCTGTATGTTCCGAAAGATCTGTTGAGATTTAGTGAACAGTTGCAGCTCTTAAGGAATTGAGGATTCCAATTTGTATTCATGTGTTTTTCACTATTAATCTAATGTCCTTGATTGTTAGCACACTCCAACAGTGTTTTACATGCGCTGCTTCGGAAAGAAATAATAGTACTGGATTTCCCTTCATTTGAATGCACCATCACCGGAAGTCTCCAGACCAGGCCTTTATAAATCTGAGATGCCTGAGAACCACTCAAGAGGGAACTCTTGAAGCTCAGGACTATAGGAGCTCCTTAGCCAACTAAATCCTCCACGCCTTATTTTTTTCTATACACATCCCAGTATGTAAATTCCCTAAAGCGTATGCGAATTCTGCCTCATGCTGTAATATCTTTGATCCATCCCACTTTCTTTATGAACTATAGGCCTCTTCTTAGCAGGCTCCTTAGGGGTCTCACCTTAAATGTCTGCTCTTCAAGAAAACTAATCTCACTACCTAAGTTAGGTCTCCTTTAGTCATTTTCTATCTAAACAACACCATCTCTCTCCTGTTTGTCCCTCTCCCAACAATAATCAACACTTGTAAACATCTTGTTTATTTCTTATTTACTTATGAATTGTCATAGCATCCATTAAACTATAAGCTGCATGAGGACTGTGATCACCGTGCCTTCATTCTTGAATTCTTACTGTGTGGCACAATTCATAAAACATATAAGGGCACTCTGAAACTACTTTTTTTTCTAATGAAAAAAATTAATCAATTAATTGGGTAACGACCATCACCTTCCTTGGCAGCGTGTTTTCCCAGAACACCTCTCTGGATTGTTGGCAAAACGTTCGTCGGTCTCTCCTGGAGCACAGTAGGTGCCAACAGACCTTTGTATAATGAGTGATTGTCTACATGCAAAGAATGTCTTAAGTGGTGCTTCCTGAACAGTGGACTATGAGGGGAATACTGCCATTTAAAAACTTTGGCATGTGACAGAAATGTAATATTTAGTTTGAAAGCAAACTCAAAGCAATTATTATCTTTTCTAAGGTCAATATTTGAATTTGGATTTGTCTGACATTAAAGCCCAGGCTGTGTCCACACCAAACAAACTCTGGCTGATACAAAAAATTGAAATTCTTATCTGCCAGCTTCAATCCCAAATATTGTATTCTGCACCTCTGGAAGAAGAAAAAAAAATTGGAAGGAGAATGGTTGCTGGGCAACCAAGGCACCAGGATGTCCTGCATGCAGGATAATCAGCTGGAATCTGGCAAACCTCCCAGGATTAGAGTAACAGGAATCATTATTTATCCGGCCCTAATATTATATCAGGGCTGCCTTCAATTCTAGCCTCACATATTAAAATTATAAACATTATTTCCAACTTCACATCATCCAAGATATAATTATGTTCTTTGGGATAATTTAAAACTTTACTGGTTAATGATTTCATCTATTGATAAACTGACCCAAAATTATAGTATCAGCCTTAAGGGAATTGCTGCCTGATCCATGATTTTTAGGAAGGAAGTTTTCCTGATTGTAAGATAGTTTTATTTCACCTGAATTAATTATATACCTAGACAATTAAATTCTCTAAATCTAGCCAGTAATTCTGATTCATTTTAGTAAGGAATTTAAGGTTATAGCCATTATCCAGTCTCTTATTCCAATGTAAGGTACTAGCAGCCATGAAGAATCTACAGAAAGGTTCCAAACCTATTGTGTAACATTTATGCACTCCCTGGGAGTATAAAGATTTGAAATTGAAGTGGGTAAGAAAGCAGAAGATTGGTGAGGTTTTCTTTGGAGAGAGCTGTGCTCTATGTCCACTCGCCTCCACACCCCACAGCCTCAGTGAAGGAGGGAGAACTGTCTGTTCCCCTCAATACTGTTAAGGGGGCTTCAATTGACCACCACAAGTACTTGCTCTGGGTGCCCTACATTCAGAGACAAAGTGAGCTGATGGCTTATACCTGAGAAATCCCAACTGTCAAAAGCTGCCTCGAGGGATCTTTTAAATACAGTTGTTTTGAAAACAAACTGTACTGGCACTGGTTACAGTTCTAAGCTGTTTGTTTCTTGTGGACCTGTGGGCTGTACTTGAGAAGGATGGAGGGGTTGCCTGGTGCCTTGTGTTAAAGGGTTACCTGAAGGGGCAGAAAGACCCAAGAAAGATAGCAGAGGTGTTCCAAACTGTGTGGCTGGGAGGCTAAGAAAGAAGTCATAAATGGCCAGCTGGAAATGGCAGTTCTTAGTCATGGGAGGAAGGGGGATGTCTGTAACAGCCCCATGAGAGAAAAAATGGCAGGATGGGGCTAAGTCAAGAGAGAAGAAGCCAATTACCGCCCCTTTCCACTGCCGGCTTCCTGCTGGAGCAGAACCGGGCTCTGAGGAAGGAGACCTTTAACTGTTAATCAGCTCTCCAGTTGAGATTGTTATACTGCACTAGACATTTTAACTACTAAATGGAGTCTGTTTTGGGGAGCAAAGCGTCTGAAGGACTTTTATTTCCAAAGGTGTCCGGGAAAGGCATGGGGCCTGGCTTAGAGCGCAGGAGCGAACCGCCAGCTGCAGAGCGGCGTTCCTGAGCTCTGAAGGGAAACACCACGGCGGATTTGCTTTGTTTCTTGTGATTCCTGCCCCTTAACATCTCCTTGACACTGGTTATTTTCCTAAAGGGAGAACTCCATTCTTAGCTTTACTAGTATTTTTGACATAATTTCAAACACTTGATAACTGAATTTCCTAGCCCACAAAAAATAAAAGATAAATGGTACAGAGTGGGATAGAGTTATGTCAGAAAAACAGTGACAAAAATTATGCTCAGCAGCCTCCATTCAGGCTCTACAATGTTCCTGAGTTTTCATCAAATACAGTAAAGTCCTATTAATTTGAGCTAGCCAAGTGGAACTAACACGGTGTCTGCTGTGCGTCGGGCACTCTGGCGTCTGTTGACGCTACTCAGGGCTTTTCCACAAGTGCTAGAAACAGGATTCAGGTGGGTGAAGGTACTGAGCACCAGAGGGCCTGAGGCGGAGCCAGCCTTGCCTCATCACGTCACTGCGCTGCTTTAAGGTATTTTCTACTCTTGTCCTCCCTGACTTTCTGAAGGTGGAGAGGAGTCCTCCAGGCAATACTGTGAGAGAGAGATTAATAGTCCCATTTTGTGAAGTAGTAAATGGAAGCTCATTGAGATGCTAATGAAATTTGCACAGAACTAATATTTAATGTAACTGAAACTTTTCACCATACAACATTTTCTTCCAAAATAACAGCAAAACAGCAGACTAGATCTTTTTGCTATAACTTAGGAAGCATGAGTTTGCAAATAAAATTTCAAGAGTGCAGTATGCTCCTTGAATAGAGCTTCCTGGCAGTTAAATATTACCTGTCCCTATACAGGTGACACATATATTCATTGTAAATAAGAACTAACACTGTATGTGAGGCATTATTCTGAGTACACTATATGTATGCAATTATCTAATCATCCTACAAACATCAAGAGAAGACATTGTTTTTAACCTCATTTTACAGAGGAAGAAACTGATACAGGGAGAGCATAAGTAACTCATAATATATCACAGCAAGTAAGCAGAGGGTCAGGATTCAGGCCCAGATAGTCTGAATTCAGTACTTAAGAATGACTGGAGTACTTAAGAATTGCTTTTTTTCACTGGTTTAATATTGAATTAACATATAAATAGCAAAAGCCTTGAAGTAAAGTTAAGAACAATGACGTGAGTTGTTTTAAGTTTATTGGTCACAATTTAGAATGCATTTAAATGAATTTATGTAAGAAAAAACTCTCCAAAGTGGGGTAGAGAAAGGCAGGCACCAAGTGGTACATGAAACAATATTTACATACTAATGCTACTCTTAGGCTCTAAGACCAGAGCAAAGCTTCAAATCCCCACCTACCACTATGTGATCTTGGACAAATTCTTTTACATATTTAAACTTCAGTCCTTTTAAATAAATATGAGTGCTTCTGGTATCCTGGGAACACTGAATGAAGTTATATAGGTAAAGTGCTGAGCACAGCATTGTCACATCATACCCTTGCCATAGTGGTGGTATTATTATCATTATGTACAAAATAAAGAACAAGCTATAAAGAATAATAGCAGTAGTTTGAATTTCAAAATATTATCAAGAAAATTTGTTATGATGATTAAGGTTAAGTTAACCTTGTAAAACAAAAATATAAAAAATATCCATACCTGAATAATTTTTGTCTTTCTATGCAATGACAGTACAAGAAAACAAGGACATATCAGAAGTCGATTAACTAAGCTTTGTGACTTTGAGCAACTGACAGTCTCTCTAAGCTATGGTTTCCTCCTAATTAAGTAGCATAATATTTACCACCACCTGGGGAATGTTGTGAAAATAAAATGGGAACGAGACTACAAAGATAAAAGTATTTTGCAAACTCGAAAAAAAAATACAAATGTAAAGAATTGTTGTTTCAGGAAAATATATGTGGTAATAAGGGAACTCCTAAGGCTCTCCCAGAATTGTGTTTCAGAGAGTTGCTGTCCTGAACATAGACATCAGTTTTCAAATTTGAATTTCCAGTCTTGTTCCCTTTTGTTGCCATATGACATGTATTTATTTGAAAATAATTTACTCATAAGAAAACATTGCTTTTTTTCACTGATGATCAATATGTTTTATCTTAAGATAAAAACATATTTTTGCTGCATTTCCAAAGTACCAGTACTTCTTACACAGAGATTCTGTTTTGTTACTCTAGAATCTTATGTTGAAATGGTGACCTTTGGGGGGGCTTTAAGAGTGATGGGGTTTTTAGTTATAGTTATGATGGGTTCATGGTGTGATTTTAGAATATGATTTAATCTTTCTATGTTTACTTTGAAATTTTTATATGATGAGGATTATAAAACCTTCTCTTTCTATATTATAAAAATGTTTCTTCTGTAGAGTGAACTAGTTTGCCTGAAGATAAATTGAACCTTTGGAAATGTTGGTGCTATTTGATAGTAATAGACAGCTTTGAGTGTTTCTTATGCCTTTGAGTAATGGGCATTGACCAGATCAGACAGGGAAAGCTATTCAGCTCAATTTATATTCACTGAACCCTTATAACATGCCTATCAGTGAGACTCTATCATTGTTGCTATTATCTGTCTGTAACTTCTACCCAGTACCAGTTCCCTTATCCAACTCATTCATTATAAATACAATATGGGAACTACATGAACAGAGGGAACAGGGGCTGTGGCTGAAATCTGGGAGAAAGTTCAGTGGCTTTATTCACCAAGCAGGTAGTATCACTCAGGAGATGAGATCTCTGTGGGAAGGTGGAGTGAGGGGTGGCAGGTGGGTGCCCGACGTTACAGGATGTGCGTGCTGGTCAGTCTTTAACCCTGAGCTCTGGTAGGAGGGCTGATTTGAGTGTTTGCCAGTGTCTGTAGTGTGGATGCTCTCCCACCTTGGCTGATTTCAAGCTGCCAATGTGATGGAACAGAACAGGGGGTTGAGAGTGTAGGAGCACAGGTGGCTTTCTGGAATCAGCGCTGTCCAGCTCTAGTATAATACTGCATCAGGACCATGATTCCAAGAAGGGAAAATGACTGCTCCTGTCCTGCCTTTCAGAAAGAAAAGATAAGAATCAACATTTCCTGTGTTATTTTTCCACCCTGAAACTGGAAAAGCTCTAAAAATAATAATTTGAATCTTTACCCTCCGTAATTTTGTTCTCTTATTTAGGAAGATCACAGTTGTACAAATTAGATATCCTCTCACTCCTCTGAGCATGTCTTCCTTGATATTTTTTTTCTTTTATCAGTCAGCAGTTTCTTTTCTATTTTCTGTTTTTTAACAAGGATGTGATTGTTATTTCATTCACTTCTTTTTCTAGATGCATGTAATCATTTTGATGGATATAACAATGTTTTTTGGCTTTTTGATTATGAGAGGAGTCAAGAAATAAAAAGCTTTGGCTGAAGTTAGTGTTTTCTAAATATAAAATTTCTGTTTTTGTGCAATTTGTTTCTTGCACACCTCATGAGCTTGGTCACTGTGACATCGTGGTACACACATTCTATAGGACATCCTGTCCACACCTGTGAGTCTGGGCAGTGAAGAGCAGACATAAGTCCCTAAATGGGCTTCCAGTCTAGATGGGAAGAGCAAAGGGTTAAGGCCAAACACCACCAAAGGCACAACGCATGAAACAAACAGTTGATAAGACAGACTTCATTGAAATTAAAGATTGCCCTGAGAAAGACAATATCAAGAGAATTAGAAGACAAGACCCAGACTGGGAGAAAATATTTCCAAAAGACACACCTAATAAAGGACTGGATCCAAAATATACAAAGAATTTCTATAGTTCAACAAAAAAATATAAACAACCTGATTAAGAATATGGGCCAAAAACCTTAATAGACACCTCACCAAAGAAGATATACAGATGACAAAAAAGTACATTAAAAGATGTTCCACATCATATGTCATCACAGGAAAGACCATTACAAAAAATGGGATAATGATTATGCATCTATTGGAATGACCAAAATGTGGAATACCAACACCACCATATGCTGACAAGGATGTGGACCAAAAAGAAGTTGCAAGCATTGCTGGTGAGAATGCAAAATGGTGCAGCCACCTTGGAAGACAGGTTGGCAGTTTCTTCCCAAACTAAACATACTCTTTACATATGACCCAGCAACTGCACTTCTTGGTGTTTCCCCAAGGAATTGAAGCTGATTTTCACACCAAAACCTGTACACAGATGTTTATAGTATCAACATTTAAAAATGTTTATGGGATAAATAATTATTCATAACTGTGCAAACTTGGAAGCAAAACATCCTTCGGTAGGTGAATGGATAAACTGGGACATCCAGAGGGTGGAATATTATTTAGCACTAAAAAGAAAGCAATGAGCTATCAAGCCCTGAAAGCCAGGAAGGAACCCTAAGTGCATGTCAGCTGAGAAGTCCACACACTGAATGATTCCAACTACGTGACAGTCTGCAAAAGGCAAAACTGTGGAGGCAATAAAAAGATCAGTGGTTAGCAGAGCACAGAGGTTTTTTACGGCAGTGAAATACTTTGTATGAAACTGTGATGATGGATATATGTCATCATACATCTCTCCAGAGCCATAGAACCTACAGCACCAGAAGTGACGTTGACTGGGGACTTTCGATAATTACAATGTGTCAGTGTAGACTCATCCTTGGTAGAACAGTTACCGCTTTGGTGAGTGCTATTGATAAAGGGAGAGGCCAGGCATGACTGGAGACAGAGGGCATATGAAAATCTTTGTAGCCCCCCTCAATTTTGTGGTAAACCTAAAACTTCTCTAAAAATTATAATAAAGTCTTAAAGAGAAAGAAAAAATAAAAGATGTATGCCATATAAGATCCTAGAATAACGGTTCCTTGTATAGTATTATCTTTAGGAAGATTGCCAATGATAAATCCAATAGAACCATATAATAGCATCTTTAGTGACCTTCCAACTGATAAGAACGTTCTTCTCCAGGGATCACTTGTTTTCCCCGTTGGCAGAGTCGGGTCTCCTGACTTTCAGTCCTGTGCTGCCAATCTGTGGCACACAGCCTCCCCCAGTGATACACACATGGATTCTGTGAAAAGTGTGCCATTCAGTTATAATCAGGCCTATTCAAGAGGTTACCACCTGCTTCTTAAAAATATGCTAAGTTAACAGGCTAACCATTTGTCTCTTACTTGAAGACTGCTTCAAGTAAGAGATAAATTAGAGATGAGACCTCAGAAAGGCACAGTGCACTTCCTCCTGTTGTCTGGTGGTTCTTATGACCTCCAGCTACTGTATCCAGAATACCTGCTAGTGACAGGGATGCAGGGATGCAGTAAGCATGGGCGATGATTTGGGCTTTTTCTAAGAACAGCGTTTTGTGTGAGGGAGAATACTGCCATCCTGAGATGTAGAGATAAGAGATGGTTTTTGCCTTGGGGTAAAGAAAATAATTTTATTTTCCATCCTAATATGCACAAAATTTCAACAGATATAAACCAAATTAGATAACCAACACAGGTTAAAACAAACAAACAATTCTTTGTTGAAGTATTCAGGAATGATTTCCACAGTTCTCAAAGGAGGAATACATAGTCTTTATGAAGAGCCAAGTAAAAAGAATTAAATGTAGAGATACTGAGAAAGAGTAAGGATACCCTTATATTCACTGAAGTCTGAAAGATTCATTGTTCTTCCTTAACCAAACTTTTTTTCCTTACATCTCCAGAGTCCCTAAGAAAAAGAAGCCAACTTCTCAGTAATGAATCAGTCAGCATTTATTTATTTCAGAGAAGTATTTCAAATATTCCACCACTTATGAAGATGTCAAAAAATCTTTTGGAATTGAAAAAGTTTTGTTGCAGAATTATCTTTTTGACAAGTAGAACCTCAGAGGATGAAACAGTTCACACTCAGCATTAAGGCAATTATGTAACAATACCCACTGTGACACACACATGCATAAAGGAGTAGAGGGGAGGGTATGTTCTTAGTTAAAAGAAAAGAAAGTGACAATAAAATCAATGCCTCACCTCCTATCCTGAGTCACAATGGGCCACACCTGCAGAAATGACAAGATTCTGACACATGAAAGAACCGGAAGTCATTTTCTCTTGACAGTAATGTAACATTCTTGAAGACAGCCTGGCAAAGATTGCAAGGAAGAATAAGAAGCCACAAATTTGGAAATCACAAGGTCAAAACTCAGCAGAATCTCAGTTAATGTAGTCATCAAATGCCACTTCAATGTCAGTTGATGGACATGAAATAAATTTGACGACATCCACAATGCAGCTGTCCTCCCGGAGGTCAGAGCAGAGGCGCCTGGCAGGCAGCTCACACACTTATCCAAGATTTCCTGATACAGACATTTCTTCCCAAGACTCACCAGGGAAACATTTTGAAAGATATGTTAACAAAGTTTTCATTTATTTCACATGTAGTTTATTACGTATAATTCAATAGAAAGAATACACTTTAAACAAAAAGATTTTAAATTAAAAATTGCAATGTTTTCCTTCATCATAATTCTCTGTGACACAGAAGGATTTGCTGTGTCCTCTCACATCCCATAAAAATCTGTCAGTAATTCCTGTTGGTTCTTCCTTCAGAAGACATCCAAAATTCAACCACTTTTGATTACCTCCAGTGTTTTAGGATTCCTTGGAGCTACCAGAATCTCTCACCTGGATAATCACCTCCTAACTGGTCTCTGCTTTTACCGGCAGTCTTCCTAAGTGACTTCTCAACACAGCAGGCAGGCTGACCCTCTGATCCTTTTAAAATCTACAATGCATTGTTTTAAAATGCATCAAGGTACATCATGCTATTTCTGTGCTGAAACACTGCATCTCACAAAGAAAGCTGGAGTGCTGCAGTGCCTTACCGTCTGGCTCTGCTCCCCCAAAGTCTTCCCATGCTAACTCACTCAGCTCCAGCCCCACGTGAGCCTATGCCAGCCTCGGACCTTTGCACCAGCTGGTCCCTCTGCTGACTCTTCCCCCAAATCATGCCGTGGCTAAGTCCCTAACCTGCTTCAAGTGGGATGTCACTTCCTCAGTGAGAACTATCGTTCTCACTCCAAATCTCCCTTACCCTGTTCTATTTGTTTTTCTTATAGCACTTTTCAGCTACTGACATCCTAAACTATTTGCTTATTACACTTTTTCTTCATTGTCTGTTTCCCTGTTATAAACTCCATGAGGAATGAGATCTTTGAGCTGGTCACTCCAGTATTATATTCTGGGAATGTAGGACAATCTGGCACCCAGTTATTTCTCAAAATATATTTGTTGAATAAATTAATTTTGGACAATCGCATTAAAGCTTAAATCACTAGCAGGGCTGGAGTAAAATTTACTTGTAGAAGAACTATGGTCACTTGGAAGAGGTAAGGAAATAGGGCTACATCATAATAATATATTGAATAAATAATTTGCACATTTAGACTAGTGATAAAAATTATAAATATTCGCACATTATAAAAAATGCCACACACAAATTAGTATGAGATTAAGAAATTTCATGGTAGAAAATAATAAATAATTTATGAATCAGAGTTAAAATGATCAATCTTCCCAGAATGGTTTCTTACTTATCCATTAAAATAAAATGAGGATAATAAATAACATTTGAATCGCAGTTACACTTTGCAAAGAACAGTTCCCTGCATCCCATGGTGCTCCTGTTACTGGGAGTGCTGTCAGCTTATGGAAAGACTCTCTGCCAGACTCATTATATACTTTCTCTAATCTCAAACAAACCAAAAGTTTAACATTAGGATCCGCATTCAACAGACAAGAAAATTAAGGCTGCCGGAATATTCAGTCTTACTTAAGCTTACTCAGTGTATTTAGATTCTACTTACATGGCACCTTTTGTGACAATGCCAAAATCTAGTTAATTGATTCTATCTTCTGTGTTTTAGGAGTCTAACATACTAGAAAAACAGTTGTCTCGATGGCTCTGTGACAATTTCTTTAAGTTTACTTTCCCACTCTTACAGGGGGTGTCTTTGATTCTTATTTGTTTCAGCTTGCCTAAAGCAATTTGGACATACTAATTTAATAAATCTAAAATATCTTGCAGATGTTTTGGGAATAGCTTCTGCCATTTTGATATTCCATGATAGGACTGTTTTATTTGCATTTAGTAATTTCAAACTAGAAAGGAAAAAAGAATGAATCCCAAGATTAGGGCGAACCTAGTTAAATGAGCGATGCCAAGTTCAGGGACATTTAAATATGATTGGCTGAAATCTATTTTAATTAATAGTCAACATGATCTAGCCACAGGTATTCCTTTAATGTTTGTGGAATTGCTTT
Source organism: Manis javanica (assembly GCF_040802235.1). NCBI lineage: Eukaryota > Metazoa > Chordata > Mammalia > Pholidota > Manidae > Manis > Manis javanica. The sequence goes on from NC_133158.1 coordinate 192,347,062, forward strand.
TCCCAAATAAATATACAGAGGTTGTATCTAGGAAAGTTGTATTAATATACCCAAAATGCTGGCTCTAAATGATGAAAATGGAGTAGACTAAGCATGTAAAATGAATGTATTTTTTCTATTGGTTTTAACAAAAAAGTTATTCTTAAGAAAACTGCAAACAGAACAAATGGTTAATTTTCACAGAACCTGGAGCAATATTAATGTGACCATCATTGCATGAAACCTGTAGCACGTATCAGAAGTGTAGTTATACAGAGACACACTCGTGTTTAATTACAAACTGCACACACCTGTGTAACTGACATCCAAATAAAAAAACAGAACTAACAGGATTCCAAAAGCTTGCCTTGCCTGTCTTTTCCAGTCACTATAGTACCCACTGCTGCCGCCACTGTAAGGGTTGTCATTTATGCTGAATGGAATCCTCAATTCTTCATTTGTTTTTTAAAGTATTTTTCTCCAGATTTATTCAGGTATGATTGACAAAAATTGCATGTACTTATATTGTACAAAGTTATTTCTTTGTAAGTGTATTATCTTGATGTTTTAATATACACATACCTTGTGAAGTGATTGCCACAATCAAGTTAATTAATACATCTATCACCTCACATAGTTACCTCACGTGTGTGTGTGGTAAGAATACTTAAGATCTTTCAGCAAACTTCAAGTATACAAGGTAGTACTGTTTCTTAGAGTTACCATGCTTTCCATCACCCAGAACTTAACTCTTCTTAGAACTGAACGTCTGTACCATGTGACCAATATTTTTTCATTTCTCCCACTGCCAGCCCTTGACAACCACCTTCCTGCCCTCTGGATCTGTGGGTTTGACTTTTTAAAATTCCAAGAATAAGTATGATCATGAAATATTTGCCTTTCGGTGTCTGGCTTGTATCAGTTAGAACAGTTCTGCCCAGGTTCTTCCACGTTGTTGAACATGGATTCTTCATTTCTTTATGACACTTCTAAACATTTGGAGATGAAATTCATCTAGGATCAGCTGTGGATGCTGCCACTCTACAAACGGACAGACAAAGGTTGTCCAGCTGGCACATTGGGAGTGGCCTTGAAAGAAAGACAAAGACACATACTTCTTACACCTGTCTTCCCGCCCTGGCAAGTAGGATCCAAGTTCTACAGTTTATGTTTTCATGTTCACCCTAATTTTCTGGAATGTGCTTGTTATTAAGAAAAAGAGGAGGGGAACCTGAATAATTCTCCCTGTATATTCTCAAAAATAACCAGAAAAGAATTATTTTAGACATGTAAACATGGTGTTAATCTAAAGATAACTTCAGAAGAGAATCTCAGGTCAGCAAAGAATGTAATTACTAAATATTCACTGGCCTTCCTTTTTGATATTAAATGTCTTATCAATAATGATGTAACTTTTTAGTATCTGACATTTTTACACAATTTATTCAGTGATGTTAGCATTGAGAAATGTAAAAAAATGTCCATGAGGTTAATATTTTGCTCAAGGAAGGACATAGTAGTGTATGTGGCTTAACAGAAAGTTCTGCTGGGAAAGTAGTTATGTTGAAACTAATCTGCTTAGTGTCATAAAAAGGAATCTTGTAAGCAGCGACATCTGTTTGACCTATCACAATGAAAATGCAAACACTGCAACCATATAAATTATAGCAGATTTTATTTGCTACCACAACTTCAGTTGCTTTATCCTAGGTTTAGTCATAAAAAATATATATATACTTTGTATTATTTTATTTTCCTAAATGTAATATATAATTATATTAGTGATAGAACTTTATAAAACAGATAGACAAGGAAGAAAAAACTGTCCACAACTACACCACTTACAAATTATTCTTAAAATGTTACTCCATATGCTTTAAGTCCTTGCACTTATATGTACACAACATTGTTAACAATTTAAGATAATACTGTTCATGTAGTGTTTTATAATCTGATTTTTTTGTCATTTATTCTTGCATTTTAAGCATTGCCACATCATTGATTATTTGCAAAATGCATTTTATTTTCAAGATAAATTTCGACAAACATGTTGGTGTTTTATAAGTATTTATACTTTTATAAGTATTTCATCTGTTTTACATATATATATACATACACACAGATATGTATAAAACATACAGATATATGTATGTATAAACTCACGTATATGAGTGTGCATTTATATGCAAATTATTTGTATCATTGGCCTAGTTTTCCATTGGTGTGTTTGGTATTACCATTGGTATATTATTTTCTAAGGAATAAACATATTAAGGAATTAATTGTCAGACATGTATTACTCAAAAATTTTCAGTTTAAAATTTGGCCTTTGAGTTAGTTTGCTTTTGAAATTTGCATTTAGAATTTTTTTCTTTATAGTTTCTTTCTTTAGTAAGATGCTTCAGTAAGATATTTCCCATAATACAATTGTATAATTCTTCACCCATATTTTCCTTAACTCCATTCATGATTTAAATTTTTTATATTTAATCTTTCATCCTTGTCTGGAATAACATAACTTTAGAAAAGCAGAGGGAATAGTGTTCTATTTCAAAATGATTACCTGTTTTCAAGAACATTTGTTGGATTATGAATCCTTTCCCACTGATTTCAGATGAGTTATTTATTAATACTAGTTCTTGTAAGTACTTTGCTCTATTTATAAGCTTTCTGCTCTTGTTATTTCTACTCTTGTTACTCTTTTTATCTTGACACAGCATTTTAATTTCTGATAGGGCATGATGTCTTGCTTCATTCACAGAGTATTATTACACTACATGCTAGTAAACAAAACATATCAATATGCTTCCATTTATTCTCTCCAAGCCATTGGCCTCTGTTGTCATACATTTTACTTCTATGCATCTTATACACCCCACAATATATTGTTATTATAATTATTGCTTTAAGTAATTACCTTTTATATTTATGCACACATCTGCCATTTCTTCAGCTCTTCATTCCTTTGTGTAGATCCAGATTTCCAGTTGCCATTGTTGTCCTTCTGGCTGAAGGACTTCCTTGATATAGCTGGAAAGCCCACTGGGTAAAATTTGTTCAGCTTTTTTATATCCAAAAAGTCTTGATTTTACCTTCAATTATTAAAAGTTTATTTTTGTGCATAGAATTCTTGATTGACAATTTTTTTCTTCATTTTTAAGTACTTTAAATGCTGCTCCATTGTTTTCTGGATTGCATTGTTTCCAATAGAAAGTATCCCGATATTCTTAACCTTTGTTATTTTATACTTACACATCTTTTACTCTGACTGCTTTTAAGGACTTTCTCTTTATCTCTGATTTTAATAACTTTCATTATTGTCTTAGTTTTATTTTTCTTACTTAACTAGATCAACTGGAACTTCTGTATCAAAACTAATACAACAGTTTTGGTAGACCTTATATCAACTACTTGAATGCAATGATTATGCCAATAATAATGGTAATGATAGTAACATTAATAACAAGTTACCATAATGGTAAAGGCAATGTTGCCTTACAACACTGCTCTAATCAAAACATAATAAGTAAAAAGAATGGGGTTTCAAAATGAGAATAAAAGACTTTTATCCTATTTTTGATAGTGTTTTGGAGAGTAGACAAGGCATAATTCTTCAACCCATGACTTTGGGCTGTATTATGTGACTCGTTTGTTTGACATGATGTAACTATAAGCTTGCAAAGTGCTTTTGTAAGGGGCTTGATGCCATGGGCCTCTTACCATCACAGAAAATGCCCAGTAACCCCCTAATTTAAGGTGGCTGCGATGCTCTGCATGGTGTGAATAGAACTGCCCCAGCCACTGCAGCCTGAAGAAGGGCTGTACCAGCCAACCCACAGATTTGTGAGAATAAATACATTTTGTTTATACCATTGAGTTTTAGAACAGTTTGTTACATAGCATAGTAGTAGGAATAACTAATGAACACAAGGACCTCCTTCAAAGACTTTTATTGTTCATTTCTTCATTCATTAATTAAATGAATATTAATTAAGCACATATTGTATGTCACTCTAGTGATGCTAGATACCAAGGCTTCAATAGTGAATAGGATATAAACAATATCTGCTCTCATGGTACTTACATTATCTGGGGGTATAAGGAGAAACCAAAGGGAAAAATAAACAAAATAATTTCAAATGATAAATTCCAACAACCTGTGGTGATTTATTTGAGATAGAGTATGTATGAAAGGCTTTTGTGAGCTTTAAGGGGTAAAAAAGAGATTGCTATATAATATGGCATATTAATTTAGACCTTATTCTAAGTGTAATGAAAAGTCACGAGTAGGTTTTAATTAGCAAAGCGACATGATACAATTTTCAGCTTAAGAAGTTTACTTTTGTTCTGAAGAATGGATTAGAGAATGACAAGAGTGACCAAACAGGACTCCAGTTCTTTAAGTAAACTGTATGAGCCCTACCTTGGAATTCCCCTTTACATCTTTTCAGGAAAAGTGATCTCCGTGTAGCCTCTTGTACTTGTGTGCAACAAAGTGGAAAGGTAAATGTGATCCAATAGACATTCACCAATCCACTGATACCCTGCCAAGAAATTGGTACCCAGTTGGAGGAGGGTAGCCCAGGAGTTTCAGGTAGTAACAAGAGCAAAACAGAGAGCAATCATACAGAAATTACAAGGGGCAGAGAGAAGCCAACTAGATCCATCATTCAGGGGAGAAGGTAAGGCATCCTTTTCCTTCCATCCCCCAAAAAGTCATTTCACTGCCACATATGAAATAGGGAAAAATGACTTTAAATGGGAAGTATCTGCTACTTGAGGTTATCTGTTTCTCTGTTTCTGTCTTTCTTTGTCTCTCTGTCTCTGCATCTTTCTTTTTCTCTGTCTCTCCAGCACAGCACTTTCCTTGCATCTGATAGGCAAACATTTACCACTTCGGGAATCTGCCTGACAATCTTGGATTAGATTACCTGAACATATGCATAACATAGATGCTTCTATGTGTAGATGTTCAAAAACCTGTTGTATTGTGAACTAATTGAGGTCAGGGAGTCAATGTGGGCTTTTCCTTTGCCTTTACATCCTGTTGACTAACAATAGTAGTTGACACATCGTCATAATAGATCATATAGAGGAGTATCAGTTAGCTATTGCTTTATAACTAACTACTCCAAAATGTAGTAACTTGAAACAACACACATTTATTTAGCTCATAATTATGTAAATCAGCTGGGCCACTCTGCTAATCTGGACTGGGTTTGGCTGATCTCAGAGGCCTTGTGCATGTGTTCATCTGTGGTTAGCTTCTTCTGAGAGACACAGCAGAAGCACAGAAAAGGCCTCCTTGACTCTGGCACAGAGCCACCTCTGCCATATTCTTTTGTCCAGGAAAATTTACCAAGGCCAGTCCTGGCTTAGGGAGCTAGGAAACAGACTCTCCTTCCTGAAGGGAAGGGTTGCAAAGCCAATCATAAAGGGTATGAGTTTAGGGAAGAGTGAAAAACTGTGGCCATTTTTTTCATTCATTTATAATAACAAGTAGTTGAGAAATAAAGATACTGATTGTATTTGAAAACTACATTAATATACTGCAGGACTATTTGAGCAAGACCCAAGATGTCCCGGGATGCAGATAGGATCCATGGTTCTGAAAAAGTGAAATTCATACAAAGGAAAACAGAAAAGTTCATTAAGTAGTACCCTGGTAATGTCGACTGACTTCACAATGGGCTTGGAAATTTTTTTAATTTAAACATGCATGTAAACTTAAAGAAGTGTAAGTACCCAGAATGAGGAAAAATGGCTGAAAAAGGTTGAACTCAATTCCCTAGGAAAATTTGAATAATTGTTTTGACTTAGTGGCATTAGCTTTAATTGGAGAAATAAAGATACAAAAGGATAACATCCCAAAATAGCAGTTCTTACAAGGACCTTGTGTAGATGTGTACAAATCTATATAAATCAATACATATAACATAAAATACATGTATGGGAATGCATATACCATAACATTTTTTAAGTATAGTAGAAAAATAGCACATATTAAATAAATGTATTGAGAAAGCTGACTCAGTAATGAAGATGAACAGACATCAACAGAATGTCTATTTGCCTGTAATTTCTTATAAAATTGTGCACACCATCCTGCAATGTTCAGTGGAACATAGTTATAACTGCCTCTGCAATAACAGTGGGAGTTTGCCAAACTGGGAGCTGATATAAATAAAGCTACTTTCCTTTCCTGTGGTATGAATCTTCCATAGAACCCTGTTTCTTGCTACAATTGTTAATATTCTTAATTCCATGAAGAGTACCAAATCATACGAACCCCTTGATGTGTGGGAAGAACTTTCTTGGCAACCCACCTTATCTGGGATTCCAGACAACTCTGGGGCCTCTCTTCCTAACTGATCAAAATGACAGTGCTTGCAAGCACTATTTTTCTGTGGCTTGGAACCGTTTTCCAGCAGCCCAGAGCCATCGGTGGAAAATGGAACAGTGGGATCCTTTGTTCAAAAAACAGAAAGAGGGCTTTTTCCTTTCTCCTTGGGTCCACAGGTATCTCTCTACCTGCTCTGGAATTTTTATTTGCTACTTAATGTCAAGCTTCCCTGGGCATGGGGATGTGCACAGAGTAACCTCAGACTATTACAGGTTCCTGGGCCTTCTCACACCTGACCTTAACCTTTGCTGTGCTCAGGCTCTGAGAGCATCAGCAGTTTCTGGGGACCAAGTGGTCCCAAACCATGCTGAGGTGGCAGGAAGGTAGCAGTGGGGTTGAGTGAGGTCTGGGGAGTGGTGCTAGGAAGTGGAAAAATTCATCAACTAAAGTTTTGAGCTTCTTGCAAATGCTTCACAGTTCCATCTGCTGTCACTTATAAAACAAAAATTTAAAGGCAAAATTGCTAAGAATTTCAAGAACATGACAGTATGGCATTGTAACTCTGGGGGGAAAATATTCTCCCAGCCCAGGGCAAAATACCTTTGATCCAAAATCAGTCAAAGGGAGAAATAAAGTAGGAGAAACCTGTTTATTGCCTGCAAGCAATCGGTGTGTCTCTCACCACCCGGGCTGCAAAAAAAGGGACCTCACCCAAATCTTGGCCCAGACATGCCCCCGCTCACCATGTAATTACCTATTGATATGGAGATGGACTAAGGCCAGGAGAGAGATACTGAAAATGTTGCACTTTTACCCACAGGCATTAAACCCCAAGAGAGGACCTACTTCTGAGCATGAGGCCTTGCACTAGAGTTTCGATCATAGGCCTTGTGAAGATGGCCCTGTTGCTGCACTTGTCCTATGGATAAAGATGAACCCAGAGCTTCTGTCACTGCCTGAGCCCCAGACATTGCTGCCCCCAGCCTGCAGCTGACAAGATACTCTAACCTCTGTTACTCAACTACAGCCGCTAGAAATGAGGACACCCCCCTGCCCATGATCTTCCAAGGCTGGTGTTCTCTAGCTCTTGGTTCCTGAGCTTTCTGTCTGCAGAGGAAAGAGACTGGAGCTCTGTGTCCTGAATTCCCAGGCATCCTGACCCTGTTCTCCACCCCTGATCAAAATAAAATTCAGAGGCCAGCTGGCTTGTATGTCATGATGTCTCCTTCAGAGTAAATGTACCTGAAAATCCCCAGGCTCACATTCCATTTCTAGGTGCACTGAGTGAACGACCTGGAGCAAATAGTAGCTACTTCTCCAGCAAGCTAATTTCAGCAGATATCAGCGTCGCCATTTTTCACTGGAAACTTATCATCAAGGCTTCCTGTGTAGCTTATACCCTTGCCCTGAGGAGGGACTTGAAGTTCATGACTCTCTGAAACACTCACATCCTGAAACAGCTGAGACAGACTGGAAGCTGAGTCAAGGCCAGGCTGGGCTGCTCTGAGTTCATCTGAGCTACAGTCCTCCGTGCAATCAGCCAGAGTGCTGGGTCTCCCTTTGCTAACTGAATTTCAGGGGACACCTGGAGAATTCTTCTTTCTCATGAATACTGAGATCATCTGACTCTGGAGATGCCAACTGTTAGGGAGCAGTGGGCAGATGCTGGAGCTGCAATTTAGTCAAAGACATGCAGTCCTAGAGACAGTTTCCAGAGGAAGTCCTGTCTCCAGCATGGGCTCAGTACAGTTACCTGTTGAGAAAGTCTTCACCGAAGTATTTGATATGTCAACTCTACCATAGCCAGCTACTCTCCACCTTTTTAAAACACTGAATTGCCTCAAAGGGATTTTTGGTCATGGCATTTTGAGTTTTGTACTTTAAGTCTTAAAGGATAGCACCATTTTTGACCTTTGCATCCTGGTAGAAACAGAGCTGAGTAAAGTAGGGGATTGCCACAACTTCTCTTCAGGAGACTGTGTCTTTGATTTACTCTTCTCACGTAATCAGAACATTATTTTATTTATCATGACACCCACAATAAAGGCTTTATTTTATTTCCTACATAGTATTGTCCCCAATTCATATCAACGATATACAATCTTTTTAAAAAACTTTATATGGCAGTGCATATAATAAAATGCACAAATTTTAGTACAGGTTGAATTCTGACATACGTATACACTTGTGTAACCATTGCCCAGGTCAGGTATCAGACATTCTCACTAATTTTTTTCCCCCTTCACCTATTTCATCTATTCTCCCAACCTTCCCTACATGGCAACCATCAGTTTGTTTTCTGTGTTTATGAGTTTATTTCAGCTTTGTTTCTTTTGTTCTTCAGAAGCCACATACACGTGAAATCATCTGATATTTGTCTTTTTGCAAAGTGCCCTCTATCAGCAACACGTTCACCTCCCATAAGTTATCAAACTAACTCACAGTAAGATGCAGTTCAATATTTTTATATGGGGCTTGGGGAACATTTTCTAGGTCCTTCAGTTTCATGTCTATGACCTACTATCCACAGACCAAGGGCCACATGTAGTGAATGAACAATGAAAATTAAAGAATAGACTTAAAGTGACTAAATGCTGCAGACGTGATTTTAAATAGTGACTTTCATGTAGTAATTCATTTAATCTTCCCAACAACTTTCATTCACAAACACTGCTGGGATGTGTGTATCTAAGTGTAAATGTAACTGGTCTACTCAGCTTGTTAGAGAATAACATTTTTATAACATCAGCATACTTCCATTCACACTCTATCCAGCAAGAATTATGGGTTCTCTGCCCACTACTTTTCTGTGCTATCCAAATTCCATATTTGTCAAGACTTGCAAGAACCTAAAGAATGTACATCAGTATCTCCTGGTTATTCCACAATGTGCATAAGTTCACTGCAGAAAGAATGCCAATCAGCGCTGTGCCTTGAGGAAGATATTGGCTCAAATTGGTATTCTTACTAACATTGTCCTATGTATTATAGGATGCTTAGCACATGCCAGTAGCCTCAACTCTCAGCTTCACTCCAGTGTCCTCCCTGTCTGCAACTTACCCCTCAAACATCTCAGGACCACCATTAACCCTGGTTTGGAAGCACAGGTTTGTTATAGGGTCTCACTTGCTTCTAGAAATAAAATCTCACATGACCTTGATTCAGGCTATACTACTACTTAAGGCTCTTCAAGGTGACAATAACTGACCCATATAACTTCAGGTGAACACTCGATATGAAGATTCTGATTTCCATAGTTTCCAAGGAATTCACATGCTTTTGTTTCCTGTTAATGTAATGTAAGAAAATACCTAGATGTTACCAGCGCTTCTACCACTTCGTCCCTAAAAGAGGAAAACTCCAATATGTGAAATATCTTGAGCTCTTGCTACTACTGTTTAGCGCTGTCTTAGATAGAAGGGTCTACAAACAGGCATTGCATACATGAGACTGAAGTTTAGGCTTTCTTCCTCTTTATCACCTATTAGTATGAATTATGAATAATAAACACTTGAGAGAAAACATATTATGTCTATACTTCTTATTTTTATAAACAAGTATTTTTGTTTACCTTTATATTCTGATTGGTATAGGGTTGACAAATGACCTCTTTTATTTAGACCTTCATACTTTAATAGTCTGGATCTCTGTAAATTAATAAATATATTATACATCTGGTCTTGTCTCTATGTGAACCATATGAATTAAAGTGAATCACTGTTCCATAATCTGAGTTGATTACTTCAGATGACTTCCAGGAAAGGACAGCTTAATCAAGTGAAAAATTTCTCTGGAGGTATTTACAAACCTTTATTATATAGGTATGAAGATTGAATTTGATAATGGCAGCATAGAGAAAAATAAATAGGGGTACACTATTTCATAACAGAAATGCCATTTTAAGGGGACTACCTTGGATTTTCTGATGAACTATAAAGAAACCTGTGAATTTTCCTTTTATAGAAGCAATACCAAGAAAATCCTATACCAGGAAAATCCTAATAGTCAAACATCATGAGGACTTTTACTATTTTTACAGAGATAATACAATCCCCAGGCATATCACGGCTACTTAGCAAGTGAAATAATACAAAAGAAAACAGTATTCTACTCACCAATTTATAAATTGATACATAATGAAGTTTATTCCCAGGTATTAGGAAGTGTTATGTCAGAATTAGATAAACCAAATGGTATGATCGGATAACTGTGTAACTTATATTCACTACCCTTGGCAGCCAGAGAGGATCACTGTCGCCATGGAGTAGCTTCTGAAGTCCATTGCAGGCACCTCCTCTGCTCTCAGTTCGCCTCTTTTACACAGGCTGATGAAAGCACTGGGCTTCGGTGGTGCTGTTTGCCTGTTTGGACATGTGGACATCAGGCCCGTGAACTGAGCTAGTCAGACTGGTTCTCTCAGGCCCTGGACTAAGATGCACAGATGCTTAGCCTCAGTCTGTGGTGGTCCTTGGAGATAAGAAAGGACAGAGACTTGAGAATAAGGGAGCTCATATGGAACCTTCCTGGTAAAAGAACACAGAGGGACAACCTCAGAAAAAAAGCAGGGTGATGAAGGATAAAAGGCAGAGAAAGGAGCTGCTCTGGCTCTTTATGGATCATCTCCTTGCCCTGCCCTTAGTTCTGGGAATTTCAACCAGCTGCACCCCACAGGTACTGACTCTTCAAGGGAAATCCCCCTTCACACAGCAGACAGGAATGGATTTCTCTTTCTTGCACATATTCTTAAATTAGTTTTTTGTAACTGAGACAATGATGTCACCTCAAGCTCAACATGAGCCTACAAAGAACTCAAAGTTAAGATGACTGGAGTATGAAATTGCGACTAGCCTTCCCTCAGGACCAGCATGTTTTGGAGGGATTATAGAATATTATTAAATAAAGAGGTCCTTAAGCCCATGTTACCGTACATGAGGGAACTGAGAGGGCCGTGACCCTTCTCCTCTGTGCGGAGCTGTGAATGCCTCCCAAGCAATGTCTCGTTTCTCAAGCTCTCAGCTGCCTGTCTCCAGCACAGCCTCGTAAATATTTTCCCGAGCAGCTGGAGGAACAACTGGGACACAAGGAGATTTGTGAATATTCATATATTTTAGCTGCTGCCAAGGTGAATCTTCCCAAAACCTGATTATTTTTATTTAAGTGAAACATCTGCCAATAAAAAAGAGACATGTTTATGGGGATGGCAGCACCGTGGCTACTGTTCCCTGAGTAATGATGCTCCTGACACTGGCTGGATGGCCTTGCCCTTGGGGATAGTGTTTGGTTCTTTTTACTGTTATTATGAAGTAATAAACTATTTAAAGGGAACTTCTTGTGCCATTGTGATTGTTAGGAGCTATAGCAATAAAAGAGCCATTTGTTGCCTTTCCTGTTGAAACGCGGCTGAGGGGGACAAGGGGAGCACGCAGGAAGCAACTGAGCTTCTCACGTAAACAAAACGGGGACGGGGACGGTTCTTTCCAGGGCTTTGACACTGACCAGTGACAAGCCAGCTGAGACCTCTGAGAACACTGCATATTCTCACAGATATGAGCAGCCCAAGTGCGAATTGTCTTTTTTTTTTAAATTCTGGGAATAGTAATAAATACAAAGTTGTCTACTGTCTGTGGATAGAACTACAGAAGATATGTAAATAGACCAAAACAGTATGCCCTGCCCTGGGTATGACTGCTTTCATCATCCTATTTATAACTTTATTTGGGAAAAAAAAGGACTATTACAAAAACATAAAACTTGAGACTTTTCATGTTTCTTCCCAACAAATACTTCCCATTTTGTGAGGATCCTTTCTCTGGGAGTGACTGTGAAGAGCCAGGTGGCTCCTGGCCTCGGGGCCTCCTACCTGAGGGTGACCGGGAAGGGGCAGGCGGTTCCTGTCCTTGGGGACCTCCTACCTGGGGGTGACCGGGAAGGGGCAGGCGGTTCCTGGCCTCGGGGGCCTCCTCTCCAGCAGGAGCCAAAGAAAGGTGGGTATGTGTATGCTCACTTGTGCCCAGTACTCTCTCCAGGAGCCGTCGGGCCGGGTGGTGGGGCTTCACAGCCAGCGTGACGCCATGTTGCCTGTTCCTATGGACGGTTTTCCTTCCCTGGGCTGCCGTAAGGAAGTCCCACAAACTGCATGACTTCAAACAACAGACGTTCATTCTCTCACACTCTGGAGTCTAGGAGCTGGAGGTCCAGGTGCTGGCAGGGCCGTGCTCCCCCTGAGGCACCTGGTGCAGGGACCTTCCTCCTCTTACCTTAGGTAGTGTTTTCTACTCTTAGGTACTTTCCAAGTTACTTTCTACTCTTAGGTTCTGTAGCCCCAGGGGCTCCCTGACCTGTGGCGGCGGGACCCTGGTCTCCGCCCCCCTGCCCAGTGACTGTCCTGCCTCCGTGTCTGTCTTGACCTCGTCTTCTCATAAGGACACCAGTCAGGCTGGCCTAGGGGCCCACCACCCTCCAGTACAACCGCATCTTAACTAATTACATCGGCAGTGACCCCTCTTCCAAATAAGATCACCTTCTGAGGTAGTGGGGTGAAGAATTCAATATGTCTTTTGGGGGGACACAATTCAACGCATAACATTGGAACACTTGGGGAAATATGCTATTTATGAAGTGGAGCAATCACACCTCTGTAGAAAATAAGGAGAAATAAAGGTAAAGGAAGAACTGATTAAGAACTGCCCAGGGATTTGAGCTGGAGGAGGACAGAGACAATGAGGAGGCTGATGGTCCTCCTGTTCGTCCCCGGTGCCCACTTTCCGATGCGTCCCACTCTCAGCTGAGCACACTGCTCTCATTCCCTCACCGAACACATTCGTAAACTAAACACAATTACTGCAGTTTGTCACCTCTGGATCCACCGCCTGGGTCCCTGAGACCTCCTATCAGATCTCCTAAGTCAGAGTTTCCCTGCTTGAACTCCCACCAGGCCTCTGGCACCAGGATTTCCAAGTTGGCCACTTTGGTAAGGACACCACTGAAGTCTGAGTTACTGCTATAATCAGGTTGCAGCTTAAAGTACTGAAATTACACTAGCCTCAGATTTGTTTCTTCGGGCCTATGTCCTTATGCGAGATCCTCCTCTGACGGCGGCTGCAGGTCCCTTGTTCAACCTTCCCCCATCTGTGTCGGTCAGACGATGCTTGGCCCTGCCTTCTATTCCTGAGACTCAGTTACAGCACATTCATGGATGGAAGGAACCAAGCAGATGGGCAGGAGCAGTAGGAGGGCAGGTGTTACTGTTACATGGAGAACAGTGGGAAGACACTGGAATCCAAGTGGAATAGAGAATCTGCCATATAATGTTATACTGAGCACAGACTGGACTGTTCAATAGAGAACAATTTAGGGCTTGAAGATGTTACAAGAGTTTCATATTATCAAAATGAATCAATCTAAAGTTGGGGTTACTTAAGAAGTTTTAGTTTCTAAGGAATACAAACCAAATATGTAATCAACAATACCAAAGGAAACTGCAGAGAATCTAAAGGCAGTTTTATCTTTTCCATTTTTAAAGGAAATGCCTATCAAGTGCTTAAATACCCTAACACAAATAATATCACATGTGTTTTTTCTGAACAACAAGCAAGTTTATTTTGAAATGCATCACATTATTGATTTTTCCAGCAGACACTTTATCTAGACAACGTTTTCAGGGAAATGAGTGTAAGCACTACCAATGACCCATTCAATACAAACTCTGTCCCAGAACAGGTATTTCCAGTGGCATTCTTCCGTGAATAAATACAATGTCCACTGAAATACAAAGCTTGCAGGAATAGCACATTGTGAACAGAGAGATTTCAATAGCACCGAAGTAGTTCAGAGTCACTGTGACATTACTCAGCAGAAAGAATGCTCTCGGTAAAACCGCCCCATGTGGTTTGGTTAAGCAGCTTGTGATCATGACCTCAGGTGTTTTGTCATCAAACTTCTGATTCTCATTTAAACAGATTAAAACATACACTCCACTTCCCTTTTATATTCTTCTAAAAATGTTCAACTTTTTTGTTTCTGGAAAATAGTGATTATTCCCCATGCCCACCCCCAAATATACATCAAGTTTATTTCTATTAAGGAAAGCACTTTGAAGAATTAGTTGCCTTTTATTCAGCTTGTTTATAATTTATTTTTTCCTACTTTAAGTTTGAACCATTGAGTAAAACTATGCCATATGATAGAAAATCTGGTCTGTTGTTTACTGTGGATACTTTCCATATTAAAAATACTTAATTGAATTTTTTTATAATAAAGCCTATCTTCTGGAATTGTTGCATTTCCTAGTAAGAGCTGCATTTACTGAACCACTTCCATGTTCTTTTACTATTAATTAAATGCTGACTATGATCAGAAAACTTTTTTTCCTAAAAATTGACCAAATATTGCAGTTTCACCTTATGTTGTTCTCAAAAAGTCTATCTTAAAAAAAATCAACTTAAAGAACTATAACAGATAGAATGAAAAGAAAATATGCCTGGATTGCAGATTAGGAAAAATTGTTCTAACTATGAGGATAAGCTCAGAAATCTGCCTTATTCACTGTGGCAACAATAAATAAATCCAACTGTGATACAGGTAGGATACTAAGACTGAAAAATTAGGACATTCTTAACAAAATCTAAAAGTAATGGTTAATATTAATTTTGAGATTAGTATATGACAAGTTTTGTGCATGAATTATTTGATTTAACTTTCCTCCAATTTTACAAGGTGCATAGTATTATTGTTCATATTTTATAGTCATTAAATTGAGGAATAGGGTAATTTGCCCAAATCAACTTGGCAATACCACCACTTGAGAAGCCAAGGCTCTGTGGCCATCCATAGGATGACATGGCCTGGGGCAGTTAGAAAATGAAGTTCAGAGCCAGATCTGAAAAGTTGCAATACTATTTAAATTTTTGCAGTTTTGGGTGTGTAGAGAAAATTACTGGTTCACACAGATATTGTTATTTTTCCCTGGGAGAAACACATTATTTAATTAGTGCAGTTAAATAAAATCTCTATTACTTGACATCTCTTTAAATATAAATTGTATAAAGATAGTTGATGAGTAAGAAAGTTGTAAATAGGACTTATTTTCCTTTCTCTGTCTTCCCCTTTCTCACCTGCACCTGAGGTGCAGAAAATGGAGTTCATTGTGCTGTTCAGAACATGGCACACTGGTATTACTGGTCTTTGGAAGGCTTCTCCCTTTTTGTTTTTCTCTTCATCCCCTATCACCACACCATTCTATTAAAAATATGTTCCATGAATGTTCTAATATACACATATCTTAAAGAGATGTGTGGGGTTGTTTTCTGAACAAATCTGTCTTTGGGTAGACCCCGTTCTTTTCACTAAGTAAAGTTGCACTGAGCTTCAGAATGTCTGAACCCCGCTTGCATACTCACCAGCATGCAATGAGAATTCCCATTTCTTTCTGTCCTTGCCAGATTTTACTGTTATTCAATTTTCCACATCTGTCTCCTTTGATTTATTTCACTGTTGCAATTACTAGGGTTAACACTGATCATTTCCTATACTTGCTGGCCATTCAAGCCTCCCCTTTGAAACTCTCCTTGTAGTAAATTTACTCATTTTTCTCCTGAGTGTCGTCTTTTTCTCAATGACATAGTTCCCAATTCTATTCTCCTTTACTTTCACCTAGTATCTTTTAATTTTAGCCATCGAATTGAGGACTTTAATCCATCTTGAGATTATTTTTATTTATACGATCTATAATTTTATTTTTTTCTGTATAATGGTCTCATTAAATGATCTACCATATGCTCTTTTATTGCTATTATTGATAATTGATTGACTCCATCTCTGTTATATATATACTTTCCAAGCAAACTAGACTCTAGAGTTTATATTACATTCCATTGATCTTTTGGTTTCTATACTGGAGCCATACTAATGCTATGTTATGTTATGGTATTATTTTATTTTACACTTTATTTTATTATTTAATGCAATATTTTATTTAATTCAATTACAATAGTATTGTGGAATATCTTCATACACTTTAGGGTGAGTCTCCCTCTTTGATCTTACTGATAATCTTTATTATTCATGGACACATGTTTTCACATATGATTTTTAAAACATTTTTCAGTCCATTAAAGAGTTCTGCTGAAATATTTTCAGGAATACACTGAATTTATAATCTTGACAAGAGTAACATCTTCATCATGTTAAATTATGCCAGTCATGGACTGTGTTTATTGCTATTTTACTTGTGATTTTTTTTTCTTTTGATGGAAAGTTTTTAACATGGATTTTTCTTAATTGTCTCCCATATGATGTAATGTACAAGTGTGTACATCTTACGTGAATAGCTGAATTAATTATCACAAAGCAATCACATCCATGTAATGACCATCTAGATTAAAAAGTAGGAATAATACCAGCACCCCAGAAGCTTCCCTCATGCCTATCCCCAAGAAAACTTCCTTCTCCTGAAAGGAGATGCTATTTTGATTTCTAATATCCTAGCTTAGTTTTGCTGGTTTTGTTTTATAGAATGGAATCATATAGAATGTAGTCTTTGTGCCTTTTATCACTTACAATTATGTTAGTGAGATTCATCTATGCTGTTTTATGTAACAGTAGTTAATTGCTTCATGATATAACAATTAACTTTTGTTTAAATTTATTTATCCACTCAACCATTTGGGTTATTTATAGTTTGAGGCTATTACGAACAAAATTCTACTATGTACACGTCTTTTAGCAGATAGGTACTGAGGAGTGAAATTACTGGGACATAAGTATTCTTATGTTCAGCTTTGGTTGATAGTACCAAGCAATTTTCCAAAGTAATTGTAACAATAGATTTTTATACTGACAGCAAAGAATGCTGTTTGCTCCACATTCTCACCAGCTCAGGGTGGGGTCAGTCTTTCTTTTTCCTGTGTCCATCTTAGTGCCTCACCATAAGAGGAACATTGTGTTCTTTTGCCCCTATAATATGGCATATTAATTTTGATGACTTGATGAATGTGGTATCTGCAAAGATCAACTGCTTTAAACTTGATAGTTTCCCTTTATAATATACAAGTGACTTGGGGGAGATAATTCAAGGCTGTGTAAATATCCAGTTCCTCATCTGCCTTTCATCCACTGGTTTTAGCATCTACTGATGATATTTTAACATTTTTCTTCCATATTTATAAATGAACACATCTACTGTCTATATGTATATATATGGATATGTATGTATACATATAGATAGATAGTAGGCTTTGTGTTGGAAAGTAGGCACCTGTCTTTTATAACATACTTTTAAGAGTTCAGCCATTTGTAATGTACTATGACTTGTTTCATGACCCAGCATATGATCTATCTTGGTGATCACTCTTATGCACTTGAGCATTATACAATGAATTATTTATGTTTCCATAGAGTAGATTTTTTAAAGATTTCATTAACAATACTTAAATTTGAATGAAACAGTACAAGTTCAAATTTGAAAGGTAATTTAGACCCCTTGAAGGATATAGCTATCAGAAATGTGCTCCGTTCTTTTTAATAAATTTAAAATGAAACATGGGTAGGTCTAAATGGGTTAAATATTTTCTTTCATTTTCTAACATATTCATACACATGATAGAACACCTGCACAAGGGCTGCTTGGTCCATTTTGGGATCTGTGACTCACCAGGACACCTACCCTCATGCAGGTCCTAAGAGCATGTCCACATTTATGGAATCTCTCATCATTTTCTCCTCTGCCTTTTGTACCTGAAGGTGGCCATTCCTCACTTTCTTGTTTATAAGATTCCCATGGGGATGTTTGTTAAAATTACGTATTCTTGGTACCTGCTTTCATATATTCTGCTTATTGGGATTGTGGATAGTGTCTAAGATTAGCATGAAAAACAACAACTGAGACGATTCTAATGCAGGTGGTTGGCTGTTGGACCACCTTTGAGAAACACTAGCTACATAGTATCTTCACTCTTTCTGATATTTAAACTGATACTGATGTGCCCATTCCTCCCAAGCCCATGGTCTGTTTGCACCAAAGGGTTTAAGAATTGTACTGCTAAAATATAACTACATTGACTCACCAACAGACATTTTACTGCAATCCCGAATCTCAAAGTTTGAATATCAATTCACAAAGGTATTTTTTTAAAATTTAGTCTTACATATAACAAATGGCTAGATTATGAAACAATTAGAAGTTCCAAAACATGGTTCACAAAGCAGTAACCTATTTAAGTGAAAGGAAATCTTACCATATTAGAAAATAAAGAATATTCTAAATATAGATATGCTATCATATGGTACTGATCTTTCCTATTGCTGACTGTATGGCATAAATACCAAAAGGCAACTCTGGGCTTTCCCTGCTGAACCATATTCCCTGTGGTGTGAAGTTGATAAAGCCAATGTGAAGATATCTATTCTTTTCTTTCTGTCAGGGGTGTTAATATTCTCAGATGTTCCAACTAAAGAAAACTAAATCACCTGTTTTTGCAATTCTTCATAAAACTTTTCATTTTTCACCCAAATCTTTCAGTTGTGAAAATTTTGTGTTTCTGTGATAAATTACATAGGCCTTTGAAAACAAACTTTTCCTTTCCAGCACAGCTTAGTACTAACAGCTCTATTTTAATTGGATAGAACTTTCATTTTCATTTTTTCTTTTGAGAAAACCAATCTGCTAGTTGTAGAAACAATTATCCAACATGCAGCTTAAAAAATCTATTAGAACAATCTCTTGGGAAAGTCAAAAGCCAGGCGGGATCAGCTCTCCAAGAGGGAGGACAGTTGTTTACACTGAAATGTGCCATCCAGCAAATCTGTAAGGTTTATTTTTAGCATAAATTTGGCTATTTCATTTTCCCCTAAGTGAAAACATTAAAATGATTAACATGGTACTAAATCATTGCACAACCTCATGTTAGAAAGACAGGAATTAAACTAGATACATAAGGGAACAGAGAAAGGCTGTGAAATTGTAATTTTCACTTCTTTTTTCCTGCAGTATTTTTCCAAATACTTTTTTGTCTAATATTTTATGTTATCAAATAGTAAAAAATAGGATAGACAATTTCAGAGAAGAGTAAAATTGATGCTGCCTTTAGAGAAATCAGTCTGAGGGCTTTGCTGTCTCTTTCAGGTCTTTATTGTAAAATAATAATTGTAAAGGTAGCAATAATAATAATACAACAATAAACAACAACAACGATAATAGCAAACCCTGCTTACTTCCAAGGTCACTGAAATATGAAGGACAAGATAATAAAAGAGAATCCATTAGGAATTATCATGAATATTTCTCCCTGGGTAATTGGCTGTTAGAAGAGCAATAAATCTCTGGGAATATGGTTTCCTTAACTATAAAAGTGATTGAATTTAATGTCATAAATTTATTCACCAATGAAACAAGCAGAAGTAATACCTACACATGTATTTTAAATAACAAGACACAATTTATTAGAGTGAGGAAATAATTTTTTCATTAGTAGATAACAGATTTTTAGGTCAAAATAATTACAATCTTAAGTAGATCAGCTAGAGTCTATGAGCTTCAGTTTCTTTGTCATCAAAAATGTGAAGAGCTGCACTAAATCAAGGATTCCTTACCCAGGTTATGATTTGTGGCCTAGGAGAAACAAACAACCTTGACACAGTATGAATGCATGTGCATTTGCTGTAAAGAGGGCCCAAAGCTTTCTTTTTGAATTCTTAAAGGGGTCCAAGGCTACGAACATAACAGATAATCCCAATATCCCAGCTGCTCTGAAATCCTACAGGTTGTATGACTTTCAGTTGTACTTGGGTTCTGATTAAGGAAGAGATTCCCTTGGTTTTTGAACTTACAGTTCAAGGGTAATAGAAAATTTAAATTGCCCTTTGCCCATCACACATATTTCCTTGTAAATACAATAATTAGGTCTCACAATCAGCATATTCTGTAAATCAACTGTCATGATGTTCCTGAAACACTCTGGTTGTGTAAAAGGGCAATCCAAGTCGATTACAAATTCCATTTACATGGAGACATAATGTCCATAAAAAGAAAAAGAGTTGTTTTTATATGCAACATGATTTGTCTTGAGGAACAGATGGAAAGTAACCCAGAAGCAGGTGGGTTGTGTACACACTTGTTACATAAGAGCAGGCAAAAACTTTGGCTTAATGAGAAAGTCATCTTCAGTGAAGAGCGTGGGAGGACATTTTTCCATTGAAACAAAAGCATAATGATGAAATGCTAAAGCTGTCAAAATAAAAGTTGCTTTAGCAACTATGTTCAGTTTTTGTCTTGGTGTCTGAGGAAGGGAAGAGTGCAGAGATGAAGCAGATACAAAATAAGGATAACCTGAGCTGGGTTTTGACAGAATGGGGTAATGCATTGATGTTTAGTGGACTGTGCTTCTGGCTTGATCAATTTTGTTTCAAATTTCTCTTCTCCTTATGAATTGTCTTATGTGACAAGATGCAGAATTTAGGAATATAATAAATTCGACCAATGACTTATAATTCCCAGAGCATAAAGATTTTTGTTCTGATATCCTGGGGCTAATCTGTGAGTGTCCTTGGAAACTGCCCCAGTTCTAAGACTCTTGAAGGGATATATATTACTAATGAGGGGCTTTTTTGGTTTTTTTCCCTAGTCTGTTTCAATGTTTCTGATTTTGGAACTGTATGCAACTTAACGTAGAGGTGGTGTGGGTGAAAGAGAAGGGGAAAGGATATTTCTTCTGGCTGGATTCAAAAGATTTGAATTATGAAGTATAGGTGTATTGGTGTAAGTGGATCACATCAAGCCTGACAAAACAGTTAACTGGCCATTGATATGCATGCATATGCCTTGATGCGATGCAAGGGTTTTCCAGAAAAGAAAGACTGAAAGGACCTCTAAAGTGATGTTGGAAGAAGATGCTAATGCGGGGAGGTGTAGATGCTGAGGTACAAGCAACTGAGTTTTTAGAAATGTATTCATTCACTCCCTCCCTGCCCTGTGCACTGGAAACTCAAGGAACCAACAGTTTTGTGGTTTAAAAAGGTAGAAAGAAGAATGGAAATATTATATGAGGCAAAATCTACAGAATGTGATGACTGAGATGAGAAGTAGTTTGCAGAAGACTGATTAGAATGTTATATGCTTAAAAAAGAGAGAAGAGTACATAACAATAAAATTGCCAGTAGAAAGCTCTCAGGGGCTCTCTCCCTCCCGTGACTATTCGGGTGACCCTGTAGAGCGATTGCACTCTGAAGTCAAGGGGCTGCCCTGGGTTTCAAGCCCCCAACAGAACTTTGTTCTTCCAGGGACTTAAAGAAAAGAAAAAGGAAAATTGTATCCTGAGAAGCCCTCTCTCTGAGGTAAAAATAGCCACCCATGGGAACTGACAGGACCTGGGCAGTACCTTAGTAAGCCCTGTGAGGGAGCGACACCTTAGGGAAAAGACATCTAGGACCTAAGACTGCCAAGGACAAAAATAGCCTTGACATTTTAGCACTCAATAAATGTCACCATAATAGAATAAGGGAAGAGAGAGGTGCAGATGCCTGATGTTCCAAAAGAAAGATATTCAAGAGCTACGTTGTGAGAACTCAGAGGAAATTTGTTTGGGAATTTGTTTGGAGACATTGTTCAGAGACAATTGAGGCTCAAGGCTGTAAAGTTCCAAACTCTGAGAAACAGAAAAATTGACCTGCCATTTGTTTTCTGCACCTGAGAGTGGGGTTCTAAGGATATCATAAACTACCTTTAGGGAGATTTAAAGTTTTATGTTTTTACCTTAATCCTCCAACAATTCTTAGAAAACTTTCTACTTTCAGAGGTAGCAGTCTCCATAATTCCTAGATTCTCAGCGGAAAATAAATGGCATTCATAGACATAAGGAAGACACATATGGCTTCTTGATCACCACACTATAACATTAGTGATCTTGCAGTAGTTGCTTGTTCCTGAGTATCTAGGTATATTCTGTACCCCCTAAATCCATGTTTTTATCCCCTTATGATCATATCCACATTATGAATTTACCCCCTTCACACTTAACCAGGTGCCCAATGGTCAGCATGTGAACAAGAATTTATTCTATGTGATCTAAAACGTAGAATTAGGACCATTCTGCTGAGGTTTCCAGGAAATGGTTTAAGATAAATACAATGGGAAAATTCTCTAGGAGGTCTTAGAGTTTTTATGAAGCTGTAACAGCTTGGCTGGTGAAATAGTGAATTCCATATCACCATAGTTATTCTCGAAGAAACTAAGTAATTCAGAATTCAAGACAATTGTCCAATTTTCATGAACCAGACATTTTAAGCTCAGGAGTTCAATTTACAAAGATCTTAAAAATAAAAATAAGTCCAAATCAGGAAGAAAAAAAGCCAACGTTTTCAAATACAGAATTCTAAGAAAGGAACAGGCCACAAAAATTTCAAAACTAAACACAAGTATCTGGCTGCCTCTGATTTATGTGAGAATGGAAGAATAGAGATGTCAGAGGCAGGACGAACAGGATTGGCCATTACCTCTAGCGGTTAAGGAGCTGGGCTCTGAATATTAAGAAGGGGCAGCCATGTGAAAGCATTTCCGAAGAAAGACACAGTTGAGTGTAGAATCCTAAAATTGAGAACAAGAGTATTCCACCAGAAGAAAGAGATGTCGGAGTGGCTGAAGTGTAGGCAATAAGGGAGAGAATGGAGGGAGAGAGGTTGAAGGGATAGACAGGGCTCAGTTCATATAGGGTTTTGTAGGTTTTATTAAGGGATTTCGATTTCATTTTGATTCTAAAGGAAGCTACAGACTTTATGGCCTGAGTAACTGGCAGGGAGGGGAAGACATTATCACAATATCAGTGGTATGAGACATAGACACTTTATCTCAAAACTATCATGGAACAGGGACAGGCAAGTTGAAACAAGGGCCTCAATCATATTTCGCCATTGAGGCTTAATGGAATTAACGCCATTAAGATTTTGAATTATGTGGTCAACATGTATCTTGAGTATTGGAACAGAGCCCTGGGCTTCAG
Source organism: Manis javanica (assembly GCF_040802235.1). NCBI lineage: Eukaryota > Metazoa > Chordata > Mammalia > Pholidota > Manidae > Manis > Manis javanica. Next base: position 192,370,372 of record NC_133158.1, read on the forward strand.
GAGCGCACTGCCATGAATATAATGGAGCAATGGAACTAAAAATTTATTCACAGTGAAGTCAGGAAAGTACTTCAGATCCAGTGGGATCTCTGGGAAGCTGCAAAGTTAAGGAATAAGGACTAACAGTGTTATATAATTCCTGAATAAGTTGACATTTTGGGAGGACAAGAAGCCATAAATGCAGGCAATATGGTCCCTTGGTGGCTAACTTTGAAATCCAGGATTGTGGGTCAAATTGATTTTGAAAGAGAAAAATGTGAGAAGAATGTTTATTAACCAATAATATTTGAAGTCCTCACAAGCTTTTGATGGTGATGATCTGACATAACTTCCTACATCATCCATTAACTGGAACAGGATGAAGACTGTAGGTAGGAAAATCTTTAAATCTTGGGAAACTATCTCAGAGACATTAAAATACAGCAGACAAAAATGCTGCTCAGTACAGCCTTGTTTTAAGGAAACAGACATTATTCAAAACACCATATTTGTAAATTTTATAACCAGATGATACTTCTTCAAATGATTCATCTTGGGAGCCAGACACTAATTCCAAAAATGCTTTTATTTCTCATGGCAACTTAGCGCTCTTGTATAAGGCACATCCATGTACATACCTGTATGAACAGATACGTCTGATGCCTTCAATAATATTTCTCTTTTTTTGATCTATGCATGAAATCTGGTTCTCAAGCCTCAGAGTATTTGATACCATGTATGATTTTTTAAATGTTCTTTTACATTTTAAAGCATTTCCAAAATTGTTTTGAGCATGACATTGTCACAAAGTATGGGATTCCAAAGTAACTATAGGACTTTCTTGTTTTCATCCATGATGAATTCTTGAAGATTCATCTGAAAAATTCAATATATAAAAGTCAAACAATAAGCAGTTCCCCATAAACTGGCTTAAAAACATGATTCAAACGTATCTTTAAGTACTGTGTATATATTTGTAATTTCATAATTAAGCAGACAGTTGAATAACCATTAACCTGATAGGTAGACAATTAAAGCTAAGGATTGGCTTGTTTCTAGAATTGTCTCAGTTGTATTATCATTTGTATCACATTTTCATTTATGGATGTTTTAGGTTTTTATAAGTAAAGAGAGCTGAGAGCAATAGCATGTTGAAAGTAATTCCAGAGACACTGCTGTACAGATAAAGATTGCAGATCATAGTACAATAAGCCTGAATATAGGTTGTCCAGAGCTACTACCTTAGGGCCAATAATTGTCCCAGTCATATTTTCACATAGTTCTTACCCTCAAAATCCCGTCAGGTTCAGGGTGACTGCTGCAACTTGAGTGACCATGCCTGAGTCGCAGATCAGATAGAAGAGGAAAGCTAAGAGAACTAAAGAAGTGCCTCTTCTAGAAGAATCTCTCTATGCAGGTTTTCCAGAAATCTCATATATGTTGATTTTAATTCATTGGCCAGAAGTTAGTTATATGATCACAGGCTAGTGAGGTGCCCAGTTAGAAACTGATTTCTCAGACTAAGAAGGAAGATGGGGGGCAGGACGCATGGCTGTTGGGGAAACAACCAGAAGTCTCTGCCAAGACTGGTTTCATCAACTAAGGGTACTAATTGTGCTGCAATCTCCTTCCTCAGCTTCTTTTGGTCCCCTTCACAGGACCAATCATTTTCTCCATTATGAGGTTAGTTCTTCTCTCTTTTTAAACAAAACTGTGTATGATTTAGGACACTGACATTTATTTAACTTGCAAAATTATGATATTTGAAGATTGACTTTTTAGTAAACAACAGTTCTGTGAATAAGTACTTTCTAGTAAATAAGTACTTTTTTACAAAAGGATATCTTTGTATAATATAACCAAGTATCTAGCTCAGTAGGGAGAACACTATAGAGAATGAGACTGAAAATGATGTTTTGAAGTTAAAGTTGGTTAAATCCCAGATTAGTTTGCTCTTATTTTCTATGTAATATATGTTTACATTGAAAAAATTCCAAAATATTTATATGAGTAAAAATTGGCTGAAATATTTCGAGAAACACAAAATCCCTTACTGTGTGTCTACATAGCAAAGATGATTTTGGAGGACTTGCCTGACGTAACCTTCCAAATGCATATCTTGTCTATTGTGAATAATGCCATAAGGCACATGAAGTACGTATATCTCTTCAAGATCCTGATTTCAATTCTTTTGGATAAACTTCCAGAAAAAGAATTGTTTGATCATATGGCAGTTTCATCTTTAATTTTTGAGAAATTTCCATAATGTTTCCCACAGTGGCTGCACCATGTTATGTTTCTACCAACAACGTATAAGGGTTCCAATTTCTCCATATCCCCATCAACACTTGCTAACTTTTCTTTTTCTTTTTTTGTAATGTCTATTCTAACAGATGTGAGATGACAGCTCATTGTGGCTTTGAATTGCATTTCCTTCGTTATTAGTGATGTTAAGCATTTTTCATATGCCTATGGTCCATTTGTATGTCTGTCTTGGAGAAATGTCTATTCAAGTCCTTAGCCCATTTTTAAAATGTGGTTATTAGCTGTTCTTGTTTTTTGTTTTTTTACTATTGAATTGTAGAAGTTTCTTACAATTTTTGGATATTAAGCTCTATCAGATATATTGTTTGGAAACATTTTCCCCCATTTTTCCAGTTTCCTGTGATGTGCAGAAGCCTTTTGGTTGATATGATTCCACTGGTGTATTTTGGCTCCTGTTGCCAGAGCTTTTGGTGTCATATCCACGAAACCACTGCCAAGACCAATCTGATGAAGCATTCCACCTCTGTTTGCTTTCTGCCTCATTTCTCTAAAACTAGGAGTTTTATAGGCTCAGGGGTTATGATGCAGCCTTTAATTCATTTGGTGTTTTTTGTGTATCATGTAAGCTGAGGGTCCAGTTGCATTCTTTGGGATGTAGCTACCCAGTTTTCTCTACTCACTGAGGCTTTTATGTTGAGCATTTACACCTAGAGACAATTGCTTTAATAAATCTCTAGTAAATGTTATTAGAGAATACTCACCAACAAATATTATCCTGTTGGTTCTATTTCCCTGGAGAACACTGGCTAATGCATATAGTGAACTACATTTATCATTGTTATTGCTTTTATGTTAACCATTTATAACTAGAGACAAAGCAATATTTCAACATACTCACAGTCTGTCTGCAACATTTCAAAGTTTGTCAATGAACTTTATTAGATATTTAAGAAGTTCAAATCAGTGAACAGACCACGGCATCCTCCTTCTTTTAAATGTTGGCGATGAGTGTGGGCTGCAGCTTTGATAGGCTCTGATCCCAGTGGGCTCTTCCTATCCTGAGGGGTAAAGGAAACTCAAATTCCCCACATTTCTTCTCACATTCTCACATTCATAAAAGAGTGAAATGGAAATAAAGCTCTTAACAGCATTGTTTTCTTCCATGACTGCTTGTATGAGGCAACCAAATCATCATTAATGAAATGTTTTTGATGAGGAAATCAGAAAATGCAGATCAAAGAGATGAAATAATTCATCCCAAATCACATAACTGAGGCAGAGCATGGGATCAAAGATCAGAAAACCTGGTGCTACATCTTTCCATATCTTCTACCCAAGAGTCTTATGTTTTGAGATCAATATGATCTCATCATTTGAGCACCAAAGTACTTAAAACCTGGGAGAAGATTAGGACTTGAAAAATTAAATAACTCATAGCCCAGAAAAATAGCCACACTTTGGTCATATCATCAAATAGTTGGCAGCTCTTTCTTTCCTTTAAGGGCTTTTCTTGAGGGAGTTCACTTTCAGGTTAGGAGTAAAGATTCTACAGAGGTTATACTCATCAAACTTTGTTCCTATGAAGAATTAGTGCCACTTGAATCATTCCAAAAATGGCCATCAAGTGCAGTTCTAACAGGGAGTAGAGGATACTGAAAAGTGTGAAGTGTGCCAACTGGTTTCAGTAAACCAGGGCTACAGTTGAAGTAAATAAAGCCCCCGCTCCACCAGAAGATAATCTCCTTCAGAACTAGTCACTCCCTACTGTATTCTCAAGGCCTAAAGTGGTTCCTGATGATTTTCAGTGAATGCTCTGTGGGAGAATGCCAAGCATGGGACTGTAGTTCTTGGGGAAATAGTCCTTATTTCCCATATTACATATGACATCAAGATCTATGGGAAAGACAAATCCATTTTAGGATCCTCTTGTTGTTTAGATCCATATCCAATTAGCCTGGTTGTATGAGTTATCTGATTCTGTAATAATGCTGCATAACAAGTAACCAGTAGGCCTCAGGGATATGCCATATACCACAGCGCACATTTATGTGTCTCTAGGTTGTCTGGATGGTTCTAGGGATCTAAGCTAGATTCAATAAAGATCGTTCATTTATCTGTGGTTAGCTTCTGGTTAGCTAGGTAGCTTTTCTGATCTCGGATATTCTCACATATTGAGGGTCTGGGATATCTGACAGGGTCTCATCCTCCAGCAGGCTAGTCTGAGGATACTTTATTGGCAGGGATAGACAAGAGGGACAGTTAGAAGAAAAGAGGGAGGTAGAGAGATATCTGGAGGCTTAGCCTCAAAACTGGCAAATTGTCACTTCTGCCATATTCACTTGGTGAAAACAAGTTATAAATTTAGGCCAGATTCAAGAAGTGTAGAAACAAATTCCCCTTCATGATTGGAAAAGCTGCAGAATCACCCCAGACAGTGGGAGGAGCAGGGAACTAGGACTATTTTTGCTATCAACATAGCACATCTAGGAATCTGAAGTCCAATGTTTAATGCATTTTCCTTCTGAGAATGAGTCACAGCTGCAACGCGGAATTTCTGTGCAATTTCCCAGTAGACCATGAGAAGCGATGTGTTCCCTGGCTTCCTTTCCATCCTCCATGGTGCCCACCACATTCTCTCATCCTTGGCCTTTCTCCCTGGCATGTTCATCCAAAGAGGCTTCTTGTATATAAGAGCAGAATTAACACAGAATGATAGAATGGCACAGGCATTCTCCTATCCGAATAGATGCCCAGCAATCAAAATGGGAGCCGGAGGCTGAGCCAACATGGCGGTGTGAGTAGGAGAGTGGGAATCTCCTCCCAAAAACATATATATTTTTGAAAATACAACAAATACAACTAATCCTAAAAGAGAGACCAGAAGACACAGGACAACAGCCAGACTACATCCACTTGTGCGAGAGCCCAGTGCTTGGTGAAAGGGGTAAGATACAAGCCCTGGCCCGGCAGGACCCAAGCACACCTCCCCCCAGCTCCCGGTGGGAGGGAGAGGGAGCCCAGGACTGCTAAACACCCAGCCCCAGCCACCCGCATCAGAGCGCAGACACAGTGCATGCATGGAGGGCTGGAAAATAGGGAAATAGGGCAGCAGACCTCTGAGAGGGTTCCGAAGCTGATGCCCCAGTGACAAAGAAAAGCGAGTGCTTTTTGAAAGTTTTAAAGGGACAGGGACATAACAGCTGGACGGAAACAACAAAGGTCACATTCCAGAGGTTGGAAATTACAGGGTAAACCAGGCACACTAACCCCCTGGGCAACAGCTCAGAGACCCCTCACAGAGGTAAACAGCCAAACAACCCCCCCATCCATTACCCCTCCGGGTGCTGCAAAAGCAGAGAAGCAGCCTAAGGCAGGTCCTGCCCCCTCAGAAAGGGAGCTTCCTGCATATTGGCCCAGGCAAGACACAAAGACCCAGTCTACATGCAATTACCCAACACAAGCCACTAGGGGTCGCAGTTGTCCCAGTAAAGAAAGGCCAGTAGCAAGTGAAAAGTTTGGCCCTCCCAGCTGACAGTCAACAGCACCTGTCAACATGAAAAGGCAAAAAAATATGATCCAGACAACACTAACGCAGACAGCTTCGGCATCTGCTACATCTTCCACTGAGAAGGAACCTGGGGAGATAGATTTAGCCAGTCTTCCTGAAAAAGAATTCAAAACAAAAGTCATAACCATGCTGATGGACTTGCAGAGAAATATGCAAGAACTAAGGAAGGAGAATACAGAAATGAAACAAGCTCTGGAAGGACTTCAAAACAGAATGGACGGGATGCAAGAGACCATTAATGGACTAGAAAACAGAGAACAGGAACACAGAGAAGCTGATGCAGAGAGAGATAAAAGGATCTCCAGGAATGAAAGAAATCTAAGAGAGCTGAGTGACCAATCGAAAAGGAACAATATACGCATTATAGGGGTACCAAAAGAAGAAGAGAGAGAAAAAGGGATAGAAAGTGTCTTTGAAGAAATAATTGCCGAAAACTTCCACAAACTAGGGGAAGAAATGGCCTCTCAGACCACAGAGGTACACAGAACTCCCATGACAAGGGATCCAAGGAGGGTAACACCAAGACACATAATAATTAAAATGACAAAGATCAAAGACAAGGACAAAGTATTAAAGGCAGCCAGAGAGAAAGGAAAACCCATCAGGCTATCATCAGACTTCTCAACAGAAACCCTAAAAGCCAGAAGAGAATGGCATGATATACTTAATGCAATGAAACAAGGGCCTCGAACCAAGACTACTGTATCCAGCATGAATATCATTTAAATATGAAGGAGGGATTAAGCAATTCCCAGACAAGCAAAAGTTGAGGGAATTTGCCTCCCACAAACTACATCTACGGGCATACTACAGGGACTGCTCTAGATGGGAGCACTCCTAAAAAGAGCACAGAACAGAAAACCCAACATATGAAGAAGGGAGGAGGAGGAATAAGAAGGGAGAGAAATAAAGAATCATCAGACCGTGTTTATAATAGCTCACAAGCGAGTTAGGTTAGACAGTAAGATAGTAAAGAAGCTAACCCTGAACCTTTGGTAACCACAAACTTAAAGCCTGCAATGGCAATAAGTTCATACCTTTCAATAATCACCCTAAATGTAAATGGACTGAATGCACCAATCAAAAGACACAGAGTAATAGAATGGATAAAAAAGCAAGACCCATCCATATGCTGCTTACAAGAGACTCACCTCAAACCCAAAGACATGCACAGACTAAAAGTCAAGGGATGGAAAAACATATTTCAGGCAAACAAAGGAGAGAAGAAAGCAAGGGTTGCAGTACTAGTATCAGACAAAATAGACTTCAAAACAAAGAAAGTAACAAGAGATAAAGAAGGACATTACATAATGATAAAGGGCTCAGTCCAACAAGAGGATATAACCATTATAAATATATATGCACCCAATACAGGAGCACCAACATACCTGAAACAAATATTAACAGAACTAAAGGAGGAAATGGAATGCAATGCATTCATTCTAGGAGACTTCAACACACCACTCACTCCAAAGGACAGATCCACCAGACAGAAAATAAGTAAGGACACAGAGGCACTGAACAACACACTAGAACAGATGGACCTAATAGACATCTACAGAACTCTGCATCCAAAAGCAACAGGATACACATTCTTCTCAAGTGCATATGGAACATTCTCCAGAATAGACCTCATACTAGGCCACAAAAAGAGCACCAGTAAATTCCAGAAGATTGAAATCCTGTCAACCAACTTTTCAGACCACAAAGGCATAAAACTAGAAATAAACTGTACAAAGAAAGCAAAAAGGCTCGTAAACACATGGAGGCTTAGCAACACGCTCCTAAATAATCAATGGATCAATGACCAAATCAAAATGGAGATCCAGCAATATATGGAAACAAACGACAACAACAACACTAAGCCCCAACTACTGTGGGATACAGCAAAAGCAGTCTTAAGAGGAAAGTATATAGCAATCCAGGCATATTTAAAAAAGGAAGAACAATCCCAAATAAATGGTCTTATGTCACAATTATAGAAATTGGAAAAAGAAGAACAAATGAGGTCTAAGGTCAGCAGAAGGAGGGACATAATAAAGATCAGAGAAGAAATAAATAAAATTGAGAAGAATAAAACAATAGCAAAAATCAATGAAACCAAGAGCTGGTTCTTCGAGAAAATAAACAAAATAGATAAGCCTCTAGCCAGACTTATTAAGAGGAAAAGAGAGTCAACACAAATCAACAGTATCAGAAATGAGAAAGGAAAAATCACGACAGACCCCACAGAAGTACAAAGAATTATTAGTGAGTACTATGAAAACCTATATGCTATCAAGCTTAGAAACCTAGGAGAAATGGACAACTTCCTAGAAAAATACAACCGTCCAAGACTGACCCAGAAAGAAACAGAAAATCTAAACAGACCAATTACCAGCAACGAAATTGAAGCGGTAATCAAAAAACTACCAAAGAACAAAACCCCCAGGCCAGATGGATTCACCTCAGAATTTTAACAGACCTACAGGGAAGACATAATATCCATTCTCCTTAAAGTTTTCCAAAAAATAGAAGATGAGGGAATACTCCCAAACTCATTCTATGAAGCCAACATCACCGTAATACCAAAACCAGGCAAAGACCCCACCAAAAAAGAAAACTACAGACCAATATCCCTGATGAACGTAGATGCAAAAATACTCAACAAAATATTAGCAAACCGAATTCAAAAATACATCAAAAGGATCGTACACCATGATCAAGTGGGATTCATCCCAGGGATGCAATGATGGTACAACATTCGAAAGTCCATCAACATCATCCACCACATCAACAAAAAGAAAGACAAAACCACATGATCATCTCCATAGATGCTGAAAAAGCATTTGACAAAGTTCAACATCCATTCATGATAAAAACTCTCAGCAAAATGGGAATAGAGGGCAAGTACCTCAACATAATAAAGGCCATCTATGAAAAACCCACAGCCAACATTATATTGAACAGCAAGAAGCTGAAAGCTTTTCCTCTGAGATCGGGAACCAGACAGGGATGTCCACTCTCCCCACTGTTATTTAACATAGTACTGGAGGTCTTAGCCATGGCAATTAGACAAAACAAAGAAATACAAGGAATCCAGATTGGTAAAGAAGAAGTTAAACTGTCACTATTTGCAGATGACATGATACTATACATAAAAAACCCTAAAGACTCCACCCCAAAACTACTAGAACTGATATCGCAATACAGCAAAGTTGCAGGATACAAAATCAACACACAGAAATCTGTGGCTTTCCTATACACTAACAATGAACCAACAGAAAGAGAAATCAGGAAAACAACTCCATTCAGAATTGCATCAAAAAAAATAAAATACCTAGGAATAAACCTAACCAAAGAAGTGAAAGACTTATACTCTGAAAACTACAAGTCACTCTTAAGAGAAATTAAAGGGGACACTAACAGATGGAAATGCATCCCATGCTTGTGGCTAGGAAGAATTAATATCAACAAAATGGCCATCCTGCCCAAAGGAATATACAGATTTGATGCAATCCCTATGAAACTACTAGCAACATTCTTCAATGAACTGGAACAAATAATTCAAAAATTCATATGGAAACACCAAAGACCCCAAATAGCCAAAGCAATCCTGAGAAAGAAGAATAAAGTAGGGGGGGTTTCACTCCCCAACTTCAAGCTCTACTATAAAGCCATAGTAATCAAGACAATTTGGTACTGGCACAAGAACAGAGCCACAGACCAGTGGAACAGATTAGAGACTCCAGAAATTAACCCAAACATATATGGTCAATTAATATTTGATAAAGGAGCCAGGGACATACAATGGCAAAATGACAGTCTCTTCAACAGATGGTGCTGGCAAAACTGGACAGCTACATGTAGGAGAATGAAACTGGACCATTGCCTAACCCCATATACAAAGGTAAACTCAAAATGGATCAAAGACCTGAATGTAAGTCATGAAACCATTAAACTCTTGGAAAAAAACAGAGGCAAAAACCTCTTAGACATAAACATGAGTGACCTCTTCTTGAACATATCTCCCCGGGCAAGGAAAACAACAGCAAAAATGAGCAAGTGGGACTACATTAAGCTGAAAAGCTTCTGTACAGCAAAAGACACCATCAATAGAACAAAAAGGAACCCTACAGTATGGGAGAATATATTTGAAAATGACAGATCCGATAAAGGCTTGACGTCCAGAATATATAAAGAGCTCACACACCTCAACAAACAAAAAACAAATAACCCAATTAAAAAATGGGCAGAGGAACTGAACAGACAGTTCTCTAAAAAAGAAATACAGATGGCCAACAGACACATGAAAAGATGCTCCACATCGCTAATTATCAGAGAAATACAAATTAAAACTACAATGAGGTATCACCTCACACCAGTAAGGATGGCTGCCACCCAAAAGACAAACAACAACAAATGTTGGCAAGGCTGTGGAGAAAGGGGAACCCTCCTACACTGCTGGTAGGAATGTAAATTAGTTCAACCATTGTGGAAAGCAGTATGGAGGTTCATCAAAGTGCTCAAAACAGACCTACCATTTGACCCAGGAATTCCACTCCTAGGAATTTACCCTAAGAATGCAGCAATCAAGTTTGAGAAAGACAGATGCACTCCTATGTTTATCGCAGCACTGTTTACAATAGCCAAGAATTGGAAGCAACCTAAATGTGCATTGATAGATGAATGGATAAAGAAGATGTGGTACATATACACAATGGAATACTACTGAGCCATAAGAAAAGGTCAAATCCTACCATTTGCAGCAACATGGATGGAGCTGGAGGGTATTATGCTCAGCAAAATAAGCCAAGTGGAGAAAGAGAAATACCAAATGATTTCACTCATCTGTGGAGTATACGAACAAAGGAAAAACTGAAGGAAGAAAACAGCAGCAGAATCACAGAACTCAAGAATGGACTAACAGGTACCAAAGGGAAAGGGACTGGGGAGGATGGGTGGGCAGGGAGGGATAAAGCGGGGGGAGAAGAAGGGGGGTATTAAGATTAGCATGCATGGGTGGGTGGGAGAAAGGGGAGGGCTGTACAACACAGAGATGACAAGTAGTGACTCTACAACACCTTGCTATGCTGATGGACAGTGACTGTAAAGGGGTTTATAGTGGGGACCTGGTATAGGGGAGAGCCTAGTAAACATAATATTCATCATGTAAGTGTAGATTAAGATAACAAAACAAAAAAAACCAAAAAAAAGCAGTTCCTGTGTGGTGACCTCCAATGAGTTCTACACAATGGTCTAAAGGGCATATAAAAGTGTACGCAATGGGTCTGTTTGTGTTTATACAGAGGATCAAAGCCTAAATTGGCTACCCCGAAAATGAACTAAGATATGATATGAAAAAGAACTTCCACCATCAGCACTCTCTGGAAGACTCATGTCAGAAGATGATCATCAAAAAACCCCAACAAAGATCCACGCGCTGCTACAGGTGTAGATGCACTCATCCCACTGGTTCCTGGACTTGCCATGGGAATGAAGAAGGAGATATCTAATCTGGCCTCTGCATACAGTAAAACAACAAATTTGACTGGATCTACACTGTTGGAACTCAACCAAGAATTAGGAGAAGTGCAAATTGTAGCGCTCCAAAATCTTACAACTGCAGACTATTTACTGTTAAAAGAACATATGGGATGTGAACAGTCCCCAGGAATGGGCTGTTTTAATTTGTCTGATTTCTCTCAGACTGTTCAAGTTCAGTTGGACAATATCCACCATATCATAGATAAGTTTTCACAAATGCCTAAGGTGCCTAACTGGTTTTCTTGGTTTCACTGGAGATGGCTGGTAATTATAGGTATGCTTTGGTTATGTAACTGTATTCCTATTATGTTAATGTGTGTGTGCAATTTAATTAGTAGTTTAAAACCTATACATGATGAATTTACTCTACAAAAAGATATGTCAAAGAAATAATCAATCTTCCCATGTTTTCTTCCGCCTGCTACTTCTATAGCTTTTCTTCTTCCCTCCTAATTACAACCCATAAATAGAATTCGTGCCTCATATCGAATTTACCGTGTATCACAATTCTTCCAAGTGGTAAAGATACCTCAAGACAAATGCTGGGCATAGAAGCCACAGGGCATAAATATGCAAAGAAGTAAAATACTAACCTTTTCAAACAATAAGGCTTCTCTCTCACTTACCAACTTTACATTTCCCTGTATGCCCCGGAAGATGACTGGTTAGCCAGAGACGGGTAAGATTCCTCAAGGGAGGAACAACCTAACACAAGCACAGTCACAGGAGGGCCATCAGGTGAGAAATTGGGGATCAACAGAGGTGAGGCTTAGAACCCCCCCGCCCCCCCCCCCCCCGTTCTGAGAGAAATCTTCTGCATCCGTGGATGTTTTATTGCCCTTGTCTAGCTTGGATTAACACATAGTCTACAGGCACACACCTGATCATCTACATTTGCTCTCTTTCAACACTTAACTATGTTTTCTACCTTTATCTTGCATCTACCTACCACTTCAGCATTTTATTAAAAATAATAATAATAGAGAAATGTGGTATCCACATATAAATCAAGTATAAAAATCAAACGAATATTCATATTTGAACTGACTCTTTATAGTTCATAATGCATGATCAAAACCAAAAGTTTCTGTGATGACTGCCTTGCACCATGTAACTTATTCACTATGTAAGAATTTGTTTTCCATGTAAGAACTTGTTCGTTATGCTTCAGAAGATTGGAGACTGACGAAAATTAGGCTTGGGGTGGATTAATGATTATACATTGAGCATTGAGTCCCCTATACAGAATTTTATTTTTGTTAACAACCATTTGATCAAAAAAAATAGGAGAGATGCTCTCAAAAAAAAAAAAGTACACACTTCCAATTGTAAAATAAATAAGTAACCGGGATGTAATGTATAGCATAAGGAATATAGTCCAAATATTGTAACAACTTGGTATGGTGATAGCTGGTACCTAGAATTATCATGTATATAAATGTTGAATCACTGTGTTGTACACCTGAAACTAATGTAATACTGTGTGTCAACTACCCTTCAATAAAAAATAATTATCAAAACAAACAAAAAAAAACGGGATCTGATGGTGACTAGCCAATCTGTTTAACTGGTGACTATCAGCTCTCCACTTCCCATGAAAGAAACTTGTCAGAACTGCCTACCCTAGACACAAAGTCTCCAATCCTGAAATATCTTAGACAGTGTTTCTTTGAAATTTCATGGGTGTACTCTAGGTAGTCTGCTGATAATGTGTGCGCATGTGCATTTTTCTGAACAGAAGATCTATAATTTCTACCTGATCCTTAAAAAAAGAGTCTATGACTCAGAAAAGTTAAGCACCACTACTTATTTGGGTTAAACTGATCAATCAGTACCCTAAAATGCTGAAGGACAGAGTAAATCTCACTGCTCACTACAGGGTAGATCGCACTACAAAAGAGCGCTTTCAAATTCCCTAACAGGTGGTATAGCTGAAGAAGCTTATGGGCATTTGGAGGACCAGCATGAGCAGCCTGTAGCCAGGGAAAGCGGTGTGACCGAATCTAACACCTCTGGAGAGCTGCTTTCCCAGGAGTGACACTGGTGAAAAGGAGTCCCATTAGCCTCAAAAATATTCCCAACCTGATACTGTTTCACAATGACTTAAGTTTAATAGAAATTTCATGATATAAAAATGCAACCCATCCCCAGCCAAGAGCTTTATTTGTTACTGGGAATTCATTGATCAATATGGCCCTGAGAAAGTTTCTATTGGGAAAGGGTGACCTGAGCAGGAAGACACTGAGCTCCCTCAAAGAGAAGAGAAAGTCCAGAACGGACTTGACTCTACTAATGGGGTAACTGCCATCATTTGTGTTCATATGAAGGACATCAACAATGATCAAGATCATACTCACCATGATCATATACAACCATAGTCCTTCTGTGTCTTTCATCAATCATACAATGACCTAGGAAAAGCCTGAGATTCTGTGAAGAACTTTATTTACTTCCTAGTCAAGGACAGATACTTTCTTCTGGGAACCAGGAGCGGGCAGGTCTGCAAGTTGAGATCTGAATGTACACACTGCTGCCTGCTCCCACAGAAAATATAGTAAGGGGAAAATCATTTTTTTATTTTGAAAAACTTCAGAAGGATAGAGGTACCTTGGAAAGTGATCTTAGAATTTATACAGTTATAATTAAGTAGCTTTTACAAATTATACTTGTCACCAATCAGCATCTAATTTTATCTTTAAAATTAAATTTAGCTGTCAAGACTCAAAGATGTGTCTTTTAGCTTATTTTTAACCTTTATTTAGAAACTTCATCACAAAGGCAATCACTAGTTCTGCCATGCCTGGACTTCAAACCAATAGCAGAAAAACCCTGGCAGTCAGCTCTTCTCTCTTCTTTTTATCCCACTAAATAGTGTCAGAAACCTGCCCTCACCTCTATTTCCCAAGGAGAGTTGCAAAAATGATTGGCTCACATCCACCACCATCATATGCAGTTACTGTCCTTGTTATTAATCCTTTTCATTAAACCTATTGTTTTCTTCCCCCCAAGGAGAGAGTGTTTTCTTTCTATCAAAAATTTTCAAATAGTGTCTAATTCATTTCAATATTATTAGACCTCTAGGTGAGACAAATTTTCTCTATTTTTAAAGGGGGCAGAATAATTTTCTTCATATCACTTAGAAACAAAGTTAGACAAACAACAGTCACAAAGCAAATAAAAACATGTTAACAAAAATGGACCAAAACGCAATTGTGACCTTAACTGAATCTTCTCTGATATTATACGAGAGCTGCTAACATTTTTCAACAAATGCTTTTAAGCAAGTCTCTTGTGTTCATCTGCTCAGGGATGAAATAGCAGGAAAGAGTGGTGCAAGAATGCCTGAACCTAGAAAAGAAGGATGAAAATTTGCAAATATGTGCAACATAGGAGACACTCTCACATGCTCTCTATGTGTTAAGTTTATTTTCTACTCACAGAAAAGCCCATTTTATAGAGAGAAAACTAAAGTTCCAGGAAGAACTTCAAAAACCTGCCCAAAGTCTCCCTTAGTGGGTTTTGAAGAAAGGATTTAAACACATACACAGTAAATATAAAACTGTGCAAAACCTCTGTTCTCACAAGATAGCTTTTGAATTCTCAGACAAAAGCAGAGGAAACTAAATAAAGACTATAGGTAAGCTGCTTTACTTAAATGACTAAAATCAGGACTATAAGACATTTGAAAAATGCTGCAAGTGAGATATGGGGAGAAGAAAATAAAAAAGCCTACAAGCTTTTCCAAGGGTCCTCCTGAATCCCCAAGGCTTTTTTTCCCCTCTACTATTTCCCTGTGAAGGAGATGAATTGCCTGTAGGCCAGAATGTGCATCTCATTTTGGAACTATCAACAGCAGCTTGTTTTTTTTACACTTCTGTCCTTGAAAATGTTCTTCAAGCACTAGCACCATTTTCATAGGCTGTCTCTTAATTTGTAGCTTGAATGCAGAAGCAGAACTTACCCTTGAGAAAACGTTTGGAGTCATCTCTTAATTTAGGGCATGAGTCAGAACCCAGCAGAGCCATCCCATCATTCCATAGTATCCAATTCAGTTTTTGGCATCAGACCAGCAGGACAAATTCATAAAATATAATGAGAAATAATAGTTCTTCTACAATCCCCACCAAGGGAAAAAGAAAAGACTTGAAAGCTCAAAAGTTATTATGTTTATAGAAATCAATGGATTCATTTACAACTACAAGGAACTTTTGGTATATACCCAAACATTTTCAATAATTAAATCGTATTTTTTCATGTTGTCTAACATTTGCTGGCACCGACAGCGCGCTAAACTGCATGGAGGGCCAAAGAAATCAGGGATAATGATCTCCTACTGTTAATCCACAGGAAGGTTTGCAATTTGTACTATAATATATTGCAGGAAGTAAACTGTAGATATGCCATCACTGAACAAACTGCTTGAAATGAGAGCTGAAACAAAGAAAATGAAATTTGGGAGAAATGCATAGATGAGTATATAACCCTAAATATAGGTAGGTCCCCAAGACTTCTGCATAAATACAGGGTGGGGAAAAGTAGTTTAAGAGTAGGTCTTGTGGCAAAGAATTAGAGGTATTTTATTTTAAGGTTAAATAAATTACTCCCATGACAAAGCTCACAAGAAAGCAAATGCTGTTTTAGGCTTTTTTGAATATGTGATAGCCCCATCTATTGCTGAGAGCCCCACCTGCTAAATGGGCTGTTTTCTGTAAGGAGACTGTGACGTTTGGAAAAATTCCCATTTGGGGAATGAAAGGAAATAAACAGAGATGTTTAATTTAATCTATGTGTGTGAATTTAACATGAAAATAAAGGACTAGTGCCAGTGCCCTCAAATGTTTGATGGGCCGTCATTTAGAAGATAGATCAAAATGATTTTCTACAGCTTCAGCAAGCAACAGAGGCCCTGAGAGGAGAAATTATAGCAAGGCTCATTTTAACTTTAAATATGGAAGAATTTCTAACGTTAGTCCCACAAGTGGCCAAATCGCCTCCTGAGTAGTGTCTTGAGTTTCTGGTGCTGAAGGACAAGACTTGATGCTTGTTGCCAGGAGAGGGTTGCTTCTGGCTGACCTCTGTGTGCCTACACCATGCACAGGGCTGAGCTGGGTATCTTTAAAAGAATAAACAAAAGGGAGAAGATGATAATCATTTTGAAAGTATATTTAAGAAGGAAAACCTGCATGGGAATAAATCCTCAATCATATCCGATGACAGACGTCAGTGTTTTGAAAGTACTCTTTGGTTCCATGTTTGTTTGCTTTTAAATGTATGTTCATGTTCTTGAAGACAATGATTCTGAAACAACAAAGTGAAGTTTCTGCTCATTCTTTTCTTGGCCTTGGTAAGTCTCTCCAGCAGTTGTGGCTCGAGTTAACGACCATGACATCTCTTTTGACACGTACAATGACGCCCAACCATTTGAAACTGAGCAACCCCAAATCATTTTGGGTTTTTACCTCTGACCAGGCTTGTATGACGTCCACAAGTTAACTTTCTGAAATCCTTGTGAGTCTAGATCCCTGGGGTGACATTCTAGGGACAGAGGAGATCAAAGTACCCTGTCCTTACCTTTAAAAGGCTAACTGACATCCACACGATGCCATCAAAATGCCCTTTTAGGAGAAAGTTAAATGTACAGTTGACCTTTGAACCATAGAGGTTTGAACTGCATGGTCCCGTTATGTGTGGATTTTTTTTCCAGTAAATATTCTGGAATTTTGGGGGCACTTTGTGACCATTTGAAAAAAGTTTCTTTTCTCTACCTTTATTGTAAGAATACAGTATATATTATATATAACATGAAATAGGTATTAATCAACCATATATATCATAGGTAAGGCTTCCAGTCAACTGTAGGTTATTAGTAGTTAAATTTGGGGAAATCAAAAATTTATGTGGATTTTTTACTGTGTTGGTGGGTTGGTTGTTCAAGGGTCAACTGTAATTTTAAAGTCAATCATGTAATTCTGGATTACCTAAAAGCTTATTATGGGTATCCACTTTGTGAGCCTAAAATAATAGCAAACCTTTGTTTTGAACAGTGTTGGAATTGTGAATAAGGAGCTACAGGTGCATTCATGAAACAGGCAAGATTATAAATATCATCAGTTGAAAAATATACCTACGAATGCTGTAACACATCTGTATAGAAGGGTATATAGGAGATTTCGAAAAAATGGTAGTTTCCTCCAATTACCATTTACTTCCCTAAGATTGGAGACTATAAATATATGCCTACCCATTACTAAGAATTCCAGAATGCATTTATTTCCCTAGGGTTATATCCTCCTTGCATTACTCTTGCCATATATTCCTTACTGCTTTAAATCTTTCCTTTCTCTCCTCATTTTCTTTCTTTTCTTTTTCTCTCTTCTTTCATCCACCATTTGCTTCTGTGGCAATCCAGGGTGATTTCTCCAGCTTCTCTTTAGTCTATCTATGCAGAACAATAAGAAAATTAGACCCACTTATCTCTAGAAAGCAAGTGGTAGTCAAAAATCCTGGAGAAGATGAAATATACATCTATAATCCTTTGTGTAATTTGATGTGATTTTTTAAAACAGAAAGTTAATAGTTCCAATAATTCGCACATGTATTTTGTTACCAAAACTTGGATGAAAATTCATCAGGGAACAGTTTCTGCAAAAGTTTCCACTTGCACCAGGCTAGAAAGGGTTGCTTATCTTTTCATCAATAAAAAGGAAGCCTTGATGGTGTTTTCCTGCTCTCAGGCTCTTTCAGCTGCAGAGGGCTACTGCCCCCCATCACAATGCCAGCTGAAAAAACTGCTTTACCAGCCGAGGGAGCACAGCCTGCGGATTGTATCTTTCTCTCTGTCAATCTGAGTATTTAAATACCTTCTGAGGACAGTGACTTTCAAAAATAAAGTCTGTGATAAAGGAAAGATAGTACTCAGAAAAGTTGCCATCTGAAATACTAAAGTCTCCTGCAAACAAGGTAAAGTAGCTAAAAAAAAGAGGGAAAGAACTAAGAAATTAGTTCTTCAAGGCAAATGCTGCTTTACTCATACTTGTAGTTTTGCAAATGGTAGGCTGAGAATAAGAGCTCATAATTTTGGTACCAGCTCTCCACAGGAGAGACTAAACACAATTACAGATGATGAAAAACATATACACAGAATCCATTTGTTTGTTTAAAGATATGTGTATTCAAAGCAATAGGAAAGCTAGCAAGAGAGAAATAGTCTGCCCAGAAAGCCTTCCCAAAGAATGTAAGCAGTGTAGAAAGAGGGCTACTTACAAATCCAATTTAGAAGTGGAAGGTATCTCAAAAGTATTTAGCTTATTTTTATTATTCAGATATGGAATGAAAGAGTTGTGGTGAACAAAACAAGGACTCAAGATTCACAGGAAAAAATCACCCTGAAACTCAGAACTCTCGAGGACTTACTCAGAGTTCTCTCCATCCAGCACGCATTCTATTTGGTCAGCCCTTGCTGAGGGCCTGGCACAGGGAGGCAGCTGCTGCCTTTGGTGGGGCACATTAAGATGATTCTTCAACCAAATTTTATTATAGGAGGAGAAATCCCATATGAAGAGGATTTCTAACACATATATAAAGTGGTGTGTGCCGTAAAGGAAGAACAGTGTAAATTCTGCTGCATAAAGCACGGTCTTTGAGAGCTGGAAACCGCTCAGCAAGCTTTTAAACGTGGCCCATGACTTGATAATTTTGTCATTGCTGTTGCTGTTACAACATCTAAAATCAGTATTCCATGGTTCTAGGAAAGCTACCTTGACTACAAATAATTGAGCCGTATTGGTTCCTTTATTTTTCAAAATGTTTTTCCCTTTTATCTTATGTTAACCTTATAATACATTGATATTTTAGTTATGAATAGATTTGTAGAGTGATTTTTATATTTTGTTATTGCTCTGATATATTCCCTTTGAAAAGTGATTCTAACAGAACAGTCATGAGAGACTCCCAAAATGAGGTACTGCTTTTAAATCCAAGCACAGTTCTGTACATTGTTACTAACTAAAAATTAGCTAGTAAGTGGTATGATACACTACAGTTACTTAGTAGATCTTAGTAGATCACACAACACTCATTCAATGATAATCTAAGGAGAGTGTATTAACCACATATTGCCTTTGAAATGAACCCACTCAGGTTACATTTTGCATGTAAGTTTTACTATAATTTGGCTTTTACACTGTTCATGAAAGTGTCTTCTGGAAGGTGATCTAGGGAAGAGAGCTAATATTGTTACCTTGTTAGAGACAACAAAGTTAAATAAATGCTAAGTTTAGGAATTATTTGGAAATGTCCTTTATGTTCACTTTTTTGTTTTGTTATCTTATATAAAGAATGGAGAGAGAAAAGCTCTGTAGTTTCATACAATGTAAGCTCTTATCACAATAAACCCCAGATTTAATTTTATGAAAAATTTAAAAAATATTAAAGAAAATCATTTCTTCATTCTCTTCTCATCAATGTTTATTTTTTCTTCCCAGTTGTCACAAATTACCACTATCAGTTTTCACAAATGCTCAGTTCCCTAGAAAAGTCTGTAATCTGTTTATTGTAAAGCATTTCCCTAAAATATATTCTTTTCACATGTGAGCATTTTAGATGAAACAATCATTGGTTAAATAAGTGGAGGGCAACTGTATGTCTCCCATTATATAATACATCTACCAAGCCATTCTAGGATATTTATAGGGTCCTATTAATCTAAAATCTAGAAACAATACAATCAAACAACAAAACAGAAAAAGAAGAAAAGTTCTCAAGAAAACAAAAAAATATGTAACACTAAGCAACTTAAAATAAATACCTACGAAGAAAGTTATTTCTTTTAAATTGAGATTCTTCATCTCCCTTTCACAAACCATAACTGAACTAGGAAAAAATAACCTATTTAATTTTTCAAAGTAGGACAGAAAAAAATCACAGGAAACTTTCTGATTGTTGTCTATAGGTTAATGGCCAAAAGGTTTATTTTAAGATTCTAAATTCTGTAGTTTCTGAGTAACTATCTGGGATTTTGTAGTCCAAATTAAGAAGACTAGGTAAGGTTCAAAAGTAAAGTAGATGCTTTTAAAATCAGGCTGAAAAAGTTTAATGGTACTCTTTATCTAGAAATAATTAACATATTCATACTGTATAAGTTTAAGGTATATATTGTGAAATAATGGCCAGGTATGTTCAGTGGACATCCACCTTCTCATATAGGTATAATAAAAGGAAGGGAAAGAAAAAAAGAAAATAATCTCCTTGTGTTACTTGTAGTCATCATGTTGTACATTAAATGCCCAGGAGTTACTGACTTACATTAATACCTCCTAACCTGACAAAAAATTGCACCAATATCAATCCTATACCAAATCATACCCACAATCAACACAAATATACTAGCAACTATGGCCGCATA
This sequence comes from Manis javanica, assembly GCF_040802235.1. Lineage (NCBI taxonomy): Eukaryota > Metazoa > Chordata > Mammalia > Pholidota > Manidae > Manis > Manis javanica. Next base: position 192,391,113 of record NC_133158.1, read on the forward strand.
ATAACAAACACCATACTAGCATGCCTACTCATACTAATTGCCTTTTGACTCCCTCAATTAAATACATACTCGGAAAGAATCACCCCCTACCAGTGCGGATTCGACCCCCGGGCAGAATTGAAGCTGCTTCTTTGAATTTGCAATTCAATGTGTAAACACCTCAGGACCTGCAAAAATTCACTTTACAATCATGTTCGTAGGTGTGAATATGACTTTCTTCCCCCAACACTTCCTTGGGTAGCGAAATCGTGGGTAAGATGCTCGGATTCATAGGAATAGGGCGGTTAGGGCGAGTGTTTTTACTACACCTGAGCATGGCCGTTCCTCTATGGGCAGCCTCACTTGTTCTCTAAATAAGGACTAGTATGAACGGCGTAGTTCGTTGTTTTGATGTGTGCAGTAGTGGGATGAGTGCTAGTACGAGGACGGATAGGACTAGTGCTAGTACTCCTCCTAGTTTGTTGGGGATTGAGCGTAGGACCTTCCTTGTTGTCAGTAGTAGGATTTCCTCCTTTTTTAATGGCTGAATAGTATTCTATTGTGTGTGTGTGTCTGTATATCACAACTTTTGTATTATTTCATCCATGGGTGGACACTGAGGTTGTTTCCATGTATTGGCTATTGTAAATAATGTTGCTATGACCATGGGGGTGCAAGTGTCTTTTCAAGTCAGGGTTATTGTTTCCTTTGGATATATTCCCTGAAGTGGAATAGCTGGATCATATGATAGTTCTATATTTAATTTTTTGAGGCTCCTTCATACTATTTCCCACAGTGGCTGTACCAATTTACAATCCCACCAACAGTGCAGGGTTTTTTAGTATACTGAATGTTAATATACGCTAGGAATCATAAACATAGAAAAACAATTTGATCTCCCCTACTTTCTGTATTACCATGCTGGAACTGCCATAACAAGTACCATAAACTGAAAGGAATTGGATTAGAAAATGGAAATTGATTGTTTTACAGTTCTGAAGGTTAGAAGTCAAAGATCAAGGTGTCAGAAGGGTTGGTTCCTTGGGAGGGTAAACTAGTTCTATGCCTCTTACCTAGCTTCTGGTGATTGACACCGTTTGACCTCTCTTGCCATATAAAAGCACAACGCTCATCTCTGCCTTCATCTGCACAAGGTGTTCACCTTGTGTGTGCGTCTGAGTCCACATTTCCCTTTTTCATAAGGATACAGTCATATTGGATCAGAGGCCCATCCTATGCTAGTATGACCTGGTTTAACTGTATTAATTACATCTGCAAAAATCCTACCTATTTCTGAACAAGGTCACATTCTGAGGTGCTGAAGGTTAGTACTTCACCATATGAATTTGAGACAGGGACACAATTCAACCCATACATTTCCCAATGGAGAAGGAGGGAAGTGTGAATGCTGATATTGTAACATAAAAATTACAGTTTTTCAAGATGATTTTAGCTGAAATTCTGTTTGCAATGCAGAAGGTAAAATAATAAGATGTACTAATATATCTAAAAACACTATAGTTTTAGTTTTGATCATTTGCAGTTGGTTGCAAAGTTAAATGGTTAATAATAAAAAATGTTTATTTGTGGATGATGACAAAATACTTTTCCAAAACAATTTCACCCTTTTTTCAACCTTATTTTTATTCTTTCCTCTTTGTAAAATTAGGTATTATTCAGCTAGTTATAGTATAAATATTTTTGGTTCCAGGGATATTCAAAATGTGCTCACATACAAAGTCTTGATTTATCATTGTTTGGCTAAATTAATAAAGGCCAAAAATTCATTCTTTGTAACATGTATTTGTGGCCAAAGTTTACTTAACAAATTAAAAAGCATAAATTAGTACAATTTTTTGAAATATGCATACCAACTAATTAAACTTTGGAAAATCCCTCCTAAAGAATCAAAATCTCTGGGTAAGTTTAATTTCACTACTGTTTTTTAGCAGCAAAACTGGAAAAATCTGAATTGCCATTAAGAAAGGACTGTTTGAATAAATTAAGGAATACCTACCCTACATAATACTTACACAACTATTAATAATAAAGATTTCTATTCACATTTGTTGATCAGGAGTGATATCCAACATATGAAGAGAAAAGACAATTTCCAAGAAATATGTATTTTAAAATGCTGTTTTTATTTAAAAATGTATATGCACATATGTGTATTGTTGCATTAGCACAGAGAAATACATGGAATGATAGATACCAAATTGTAAATATTGGTTATGCTCGGGGGCCAGGAGCTTAATGTAAGAAGATGAAATTATTAACAGTATTTCTGAGGAACATGGGCATTCTCCTACCTAACCAAAGAAAAAACCAAATTGGGAAATCCATAGGTCAATATTATAAATCCACAGGTCATATTCCAACTTTATCAATTGTCCAACAATATCCCATTGAGCTATTTTTCCCAGTCTGTAATCCAATCCTTGTTTGCGTATTTTACTTCATTATCTTATTTCCTTGGTCTCCTTTTAGATATTTCCATATTTTCTTTGCTTCCTTCCTCTTAATATTTTTGAAGAATGTAGATCTGATGCTTTAACGCTGAAATCTCAATTTTTGTTTTCTGATGATCCCTTATGATTAGATTCAGGAGTTTCTGTACCCTTTGTAGGGCATTATACCTGAGACCACTCAGTATCAGTTTGTCCCTATAAGGTGCTGTTAACATTGATCACCTCATTAAGGTGGGGTCCACTAGGATTATTAACCATAGTTTAACTATTTTTCCTTATGTAATTAATAAGTAGTTTCTAGGGAGATATTTCAAGATTGTGTAAATATTCTACTCCTCATTAATCTTATTGTTTATTTACAGCAATATAAATTGAGATTCTTGTTTCTTTGAGTTAAAATTCTGTCAGGATGGTTAGTAGTGTGGTTCAAATTGATTTTGTTGGCATAATTTTCTTTAAATTACAAGAGAAGGAGTGTAAAATGTTTAAATATGTTTGTGAATTTCTTTGTAACTCCCTTTATTTGGTCCATTTTGCTTTTGTATTTTGAAGCTTTGTTATCACAAGCATACACATTTACAATGGTCATGTATTCCTGACAAATTGTCCCTTTATCACTATGAAATTTCCTTATTTATCGATTATAATAGTCTTTGTCTTGGTTTTTCTGATATTGACAGAGTGACTCCGGCTTTCTATGCTTACTGTTTCACGGCAAATATTTTTCTGTTCCTTTATTCTCAACTGTTTCCTTTCATACAAAGTTCATTATTTGTGATAACATAAATTTGGGGATTGCTTTGTACCCAGTCTAACAGTTTTGCATTTTCATTGTAATGTTTATTCTATTCACATTTAGTAGAATTAGTTACTAGTTGGATTTTGGTTTACCATTTTGCCATTTGTGTTGTATTTGTCTTATTTGTTGTTTGTTCCTGTGTTTTTCTTTTACTGTTGTTTTTGAGTTAATCAAATATTTTTGTACTCTTATTTAATTCCTACATTGACTGTTTAACAATAATTCATAGTATTTTACAGTTAACATTATACTACTTCACAAAAAATATTTAAAAATCTTCAACCAGCATAGCTGCATTTATATCTTTCCAATTCTGCATGCTATTATTGCCACATATTATTCATCTGTGTATGTTATAAATTATATTATACAATATTAAGCATTTTTATTTTTAAAGTAATCTGACTTCTAAAAGTTCAAGAAAGTATAAATATATATATACATATATATACACACACACATATGTTTACCATTAGTAGTGCTTTTAATACCTTTCTGTAGGTTTGAGCATCCTCATAGTGTCATATATGTTCAGCTTGAAAAACTTTCTGTTACATTTTTTATGTGTTTTCATTTCTTTGAAATCATTCAGAGATCACATTCTGTCCATATAATTAATTTTTTTCCTTTATTTTCTTAAGATTAGATAATTTCTATTCATCTATTTTCAATTCCACTGGCCCTTTTTCATGCCTTCTTTAATTTGTTGTTAATTTTATCAAGTAAATGTCTCATTTGGATATTGAAATCTTCAGTTCTAGGCTTGCCATTATTTCATTCTTTATAGTTTTCATTTTGCAGATGATATTTTACATTTGCTTATTCATCATAATCATATTTTTGTATGCTTGATCATATTTACAACAGCTTATTAAAGTCCTTCTCTGCTAATCACAGCATCTAAATTGTCTCAGTGTTAGGTTCTATGTGCTACTTTTCTTGACTATAGCTACCATCTTCCTGTTTGTGTGTTTGATAAGATTTCATTTTATACTGGATATTTTCAGTGACATGCAGTAGAGACTCTGGGTACTATTTTTCCTTTGACAAGTGTTGATTTGGTATAGAAAGCAGTTAACACTGTTGGACTTGAGGAAATATTTCACTGTAGTTTATACACGGCTCCCGCCTGTCTCAGATTTCCCCGCTCGATTTTCAGCTATTTTGACATTCCTGAACTCAACCATCAAAATCCTAGAGCCAGTAAGATTACGGTTTTCTATTTGAGATGTAGCCACCAATGCTATATAAACTAAAATATCATCGAATAAAATCCCTATAAATGAAAAAGTTCACCTGCTGTTTCTTTTCTCAAGGCTTGAACCACCTGGTCAGTTTCTTTCCGCTTTTGGTTCCTCCCCAAGGCTTACAAGTAGTTGTTGTGTTTAAAATATTTTACTGATAGTAGTAATTATGGATTTTATGAGACTAACTTTATATAATCTATTATTAAGAGAATTTGGCTTTCATGTATTGTTTTTTAGTTAAAAAGAAACGGGTAACACTAGGATGCTTAGCAAAGTTTAAAAATATACAGTTTAAAATACATCAGTGGATTTATCCCATGTCTCTTTTATATTGAGGTATAATTGACATACATTATATTAGTTTCAGGTGTACAACATAATGATTTGCTATTTGTATTTATTGTAAAGTGATCACCACAATAAGCCTAGTTAACATCCATCACCATATATAGTTGAAAATCCTTTATATTATAAATAGAGACTTTTTAAAAATTAAGGTGTAATTGATATATGTAGCAAGACACCCCTAAAGTATATACAACAATGAATGTTACTATCTTCTCTGTGGTTTTCTGTATATTTTAAAGCATAATGAAATGTCTCTAAGTAATCTTTACAAATTATTTTTATCAATCATATTTATTATATCTCCTTTGAGATGTTCCTTATCTTCTTTCAATTTTTCTATTGAGACACTTTTTTTAATAGATTTATAGTGTTCTTTTATGAATTCTGGGAACTAATTTTTGTGGACCATGTATAGCAAATATTTCCTCTTCATCTGTGATTCATCATTTTAATTATTTTCATAGTGTATTCTGTTGTATACAAGTTTTAAACTTCCAATCCGCAAATGTGCCAGTCTTTTTATGTTTACTTTATGCTTTTTCTTTTTCCTTTGGTTTTAGGTTAGGTAATTCACCCACAACACAGAGGCATAGAGATATATTTTATTTTGGTATATTAATACTTAGCTTTTTTACATTTAGTTTAGTTACAATTGACTGGAGTTTTTTAGTATGAATTTGTGGCCTAATTTTATTTTCTGTATGAGTAAACAGTGGTCCCAGGATGCAATAGTCCATTCTTCACCTACTTATTAACAATGCCACTTGTTTCATCTATGAAACTTTTATAAATGTGTTTGTAGTCTGTTTTTAGAAAACTTTTGGTCTGCTTCATCTTGTTATTGATTTATCTTTATGCTGATAGCACACTATTTTAACTACTATAGCTTTACAACAGGTCTTACTATTAGAGCAAGCCTCTTAATTCATGTTTTTAAAAATTTTGTCCATGTATTATTAGGTGGTACTGGCTTTTATGTATGTTTTAGGGTAAGCCTTGTTTCATAAAAATCAATTTATTTGGAGGGGAGGTTATTAACACTTCATTAAGTGTATATTTTAATTTGTACAGGCCAGACACCTTCATGATTTTAAGATTAAACACCTTTGAACATGGTATAACCTTCCATTTATTCAGGTGTCCTTTTAGGTCCCACAACTATTATTTTTAATAAGTCCCGCCAATATCTAACAGATTTATTCATACATACTTTATTGATAATGTATAAATAATAAAATCTTTTTTTCACTAACATTATCTTATTGGGTATGGGAAAACACAGAGGTTTCTGTATTTTTTTGAATCTGTTGAATAATCTAGAGTCTATAATTAGCTTAAATAGTTTAATATTTTCTTGAAATTTCTATGTACATAATTTTATTTAATGTCAATAAAAAGTGTATTTTCTTCCTTTTAAAATACTCCATTTCTATTATACCCTTAGAAATGAACATCCTGAATCCAACTGCCTGGCTTGTTTCCAGACTTGTGTCACCACTTTGTAGCTGTGCACATCTGGGAGTTTATATAACCCCTTGTGCTCCAGCTTCCTCTTAAACAGGATGACGAAAATAATAATACCTACCTCCTAGGTTATGATATGGAATATATGATCAATATACGTCAAGATCTTAGAAAAGAGCCTAGTACATGGTAAGCACTAAAATAAAATTTATTAATGAACTGGCTTGGACCCTTAATTTGAACAGAGACTGTAGTAGCAGACTCCTTGTCTTGTTTCTGATTTTAATAGATTTTAATGGTTTATAAAATTTCTTTTTTAAGTTTATTTAGTCATCTTTTTTTCATAGGTATCTGACAAATTGCAAAAATGTCTATTAATTACCCACCCCAATGTGACATTTAAGCTGTTTCCATTAGGAAGTGGAATTGATATCCTCACCTGTTAAATATGAATAAGGCCCTGTGACTTGCTTTGAGCAATAAAATGGCTTGCTTCCCCTATCTCTTTCAGCTCTGGCAGTATAAGCATAAATATCCCTGTATAAAACACTCAGCTTAAAAATTCATCAATATTATGCTATTGCCATCTCATCCACCCAACTGCTCTGGCAATTTTTTTGTGGAATATTTCAAAGCAACATTTTATATTAGATTCCAGACAATTTATCACTTCAGCTGTACATAGTTAAGTATGTGTCTCTAACCAGTAAGAATTTAAAAAACAAACATTACTACCATACCATTATCTCATTCAGCAAAAATTAAATAATTATTAGTATTATCTCATACTTCTTTTTTGTTCAATCTTTCTTGACTGTCCCATTAAATATATTTTAAATATATTTGTGCAAATCAGAATCCAAGTAAATCTATGGATTGTACATGGTTATCTCTTAAGACTCTCTTAATCTAAACAGTGCCCTGAACTTTTTAAACATGTGTAAAAATGTTGACAAAACTGGTCATTTGTTCTGTAAAATATCCTTCACTCTAAACTTGGCAGACTGATTTTTATCAGGTCATTTAATATGTTTCTCTATCACTTGCATTTCCTGTAGACCCTTTTTATAATACTGATCCCAATTTCTAATCATCTTCTATAGGATTGTCAATGAACCTTTAATTATACTGAAAGAAATACTGTCATGAGTATTCAAAAAAAGCATACATCTTTTTATATTCTTTAGACTTTTTCAGCTATACATTCATAAGTGTCTTTCTACAACTTGTACATTAAAAAAAGATAATTTGAGAGTTACCTCAAATTGTGGGAAATCATACTTTTAAAATAAAATAAGTTTACTTATCACTCAACTGGAATGTTCCATTTACAGTCAATGATATTTTTCATCATACTCATTTAAAACAAAAAACTACTGAAGGAAAGGAAAATAAAAATGGACAATACTACAGTGAAGTTTTTTCCAATATGGATATATATATTTAATTTTAATGAGTTAACTATCAAACAATGATTTAGTCCAAAGTTAAAATGTGACTGCTGTATAAAATCAGTTTCATTTTTTTACAAATTAAATTCTTGTTTTCCAAAAATCTACACTAATTAAGAAGATTTCCATTAGATACTAGATTTCCATATAGTGATTTAGAATTTGGTGGAAGAGAAAAAAAAGGAGGTCTTTAAAATTTTTCACAAGAGTATATCACATATTTTGTCAGGGTGAAAATTACAAAGGACAACTAATTGAAGTGGGCCCAAATCACATTTGTGTTGTTATTCCAGCCCAAATCATTCCAGAATAAGGGAAACTGTAATTTTGTGATAAACATCTGTAGTTTCTGATACCAAAGACCAAAAATGATATAGAAACAAAGAAGTAAGTTCTTTTTGGATAGTGCTGATGCGGGCACCGAAGAAATACACACACACATCCTCGGAAATATTCATGTGTGGAACACACACACACACACACACACACACACACACACTACTTTTCGGTTCTTTGCTTTCAGATATTACAGAGTAGATATGTTTTGTAATGAATATGCTTTGAATGAAAGTGGTTGTGAGATAGATGACTTGTTCCATATTCACTGCCATATTCACTCTGAAATACAGTAAATCTCTGGCAAACAGGATTTTAATGAAGTTTCAGTGTGTCCCCTTTGTAGCTCTGGATACTAAATTGCAAAGGTATTTTCTCTCCATGTGTGATATGGCCTGGAAAGAACGGCTTGGCTGTAAATTCTTCCATATTGTGTACAGGAAAGAAACATACAGCTTAACACTTCCACCAGCTTTTTCTCAGAAATTATAGACCTTAACACTTCTGTAGTCTGGTCATTTTGTTTTACTTGATGCTACTATTGATGCTTTTTAGTTTAAGAAAAACATGATGAAAAAATTTTTCATGTATTTATTGGAAAGAAAAAATATTAAGAAACCCTGTAATTTTATAATTTTTGCTCTTTCGGCAGTACCTACCTTGCTTTATTGTCTGCTTTTAAATAATAACATAAATGTAGATGTCAAATTAATATCAGAAAAATTTTAATAAAATGTTATCTTTAGGATGTTATGAATATAAGAGTTTTGTAAAAGAAAACTATTGGTTTTGTGTCAAGTTCATATGGAGAGTTAAGACTGAATAAAATAACTTCTTACAGACTCTGTTCTCTAGACATATCCACCCACAACAGTCTAGAAATTATTTGGTGTTTTCAGGGGTAAGAATAAGATTAATTTTCATTAATCTTAGTAAAAAAATTAATAAAATAATAAAGTAAAATATGTTCTATTTATTATAGCAAATGATGTTTGCTTTGAAGATTACAGAAGTGCCAAGTGAATACGGTTTATTTTAATAATTCTAAACTTTTGTCAGAATCAAGTAACCTGAAAGTACTGAATCTCTATTCCTTAATCTTCTGTGTGGACAGTCTGCCAGGACGCTAACCCAACAATGGGATTCTCTTTGTATTTGGGACCTAGTGCATGAATGGGAGTCCAGTAGAATGCTCCTGTAACCTGGAAAAGCTATTGCAGTTTGGAGCACCAGGAGAATTTTTTTCTTGTGTTTTCCTGGAATCTGTAGCACGATAAAGTGGTTGGGATAAAGAGTCAGAGATCGCTGCTGGCTTTGCCTCTGTAACTTCCTCGTAGTGGAGATGTAGGCAAGTCACTTCACTTCTCTGGACACCAGTGTCTTCGTGTGTAAGTTCAGGGGGTAACTAGTTACCTATATTATTAATGTTCTATGATTCTAAGAAATGACTACTAAGATATGGGAAACTTTTATCTGGGATAAATAATTACCTCTGAAATTATCTTTGAAAAACAGTTACGTCCTTCTCGGCTAATAATCTTCATATGATGTACCAGTATTTTGCAAAATTTTGTCCTGATTATCTTCAAGTATATGCTACAACTCTGGGAGAACATCATGCCATTTATTATTACTGTTATTATTTTAACTCAGCAGAAACTATTCACTTAGATGAGTTATTTGCTTTATAGATATGTGAAAGTGGATAAAATTTCTCCTTTCCAACTACTTGTGTTGATATGCAACATAAATAGCCATATGTACAGTAACTGTCAATAAATTAATAATAAACTGGAGAAAGAGAAAGCTTTGTTTAAATAGAGCAAGATCTCTTATGGAGGATTAGAAAGTTAGGTTCTCAGGTTATTACAAAAGGATTAAACACCAAATGTCTTTTCATATACACCTGGTTAATAATTTTGGCATATTTTTGTTTTTAGCCTTTTTTTTTTTGATCAAATGGTTGTTAACAACAATAAAATTCAGTATAGGGGGGTCAATGCTCAATGTACAATCATTAATCCATCTCAAGCCTACTTCTCGTCAGTCTCCAATCTTCTGAAGCATTATGAACAAGTTCTTACATTGTGAACGAATTCTTACATAGTGAATAAATTCTTACATGGTGAACAGTACAAGGGCAGTCATCACAGAAACTTTCGGTTTTGATCACGCATTGTGAACTATAAACAATCAGGTCAAATATGAATATTCGTTTGATTTTTATACTTGATTTATATGTAGATCCCACATTTCTCCCTTTATTATTATTATTATTTTTATTTTTAATAAAATGCTGAAGTGGTAGGTAGATGCAAGATAAAGGTAGAAAACATAGTTTAGTGCTGTAAGAGGGCAAATGTAGATGATCAGGTGTGTGCCTATGGACTAAGTATTAATCCAAGCTAGACAAGGGCAGCAAAACATCCACGGATGCAGAAGATTTCTCTCAAAACAGGGGGGATGAGGTTCTGAGCCTCACCTCTGTTGATCCCCAATTTCTCACCTGATGGCCCCACTGCGACTGTGCCTGTCAAAGGTTGTTCCTCCCTTGAGGAATCTTACCCGTCTCTGGCTAACCAGTCATCTTCCGGGGCCATACAGGGAAATGTAAAGTTGGTAAGTGAGAGAGAAGCCATATTGTTTGCAAAGGTTAGCTTTTTACTTCTTTGCAGATTTATGCCCTGTGGCTTCTATGCCCAGCACTTGTCTCGAGGTATCCTTACCACCTGGAGGAATTATGATACTCAGTAAATTTGATATGAGGCACGAATTCTATTTAAGGGTTGTAATTAGGAAGGAAGAAGAAAAGCTATAGAGGTAGCATATGGAAGAAAACATGGGAGGATTGATTATTTCTTTGACGTATCTTCTTGTAGAGTACCTTAAGTATGTATAGGTTTTAAACTACTAACTAATTTGCACACACATATTAACATAATAGGAATATGGTGACATAAACAAAGCAAATCTATAATTACCATCCATCTCCAGTGGAGCCAAGATAACCATTTAGGCACCCTAGGCATTTGTGAAAATTTGTCTATGATATGATGGATATTGTCCTACTGTACTTGAACAGTTTGAGAAAAATCAGACAAATTAAAGCAGCCCATTTCTGGGATCTGTTCACATCCCATATGTTCTTTTAACAGTAGATAGTCTATAGTCATAAGATTTTGGAGTGCTACAACTTGCACCCCTCCCAACTCCTGGTTGAGTTCCAACAGTACAGATCCGGTCAAATTCGTTGTCTCACTGTATGCACATGCCAGCCTAGACATCTCCCTCCTCATTCCTATGGCAAGTCCAGGAAACGGTGGGGTGGACGCAGCCACAACCGCAGCATCACCCAGATCCCTGTGGAGGCTTTTTGATGATCACCCCCGGCACAAGTCCTCCAGAGAGTGCTGATGCCTGAAGCTCCTCCTCATATCGTATCTTAGTTCATTTTCTGGGTATCCAAGCTAGGCCTTGATCTTCTGCATAGAAACAAACAGACCCTTTGCCCACACTTTGACATGCCCTCTATACCACTGTGCAGAACTCACTGGAGGTCAGCACACAGGGACTGCTTTTTTTTTTTTTTTTTTTTATTAAGAGAAAGGAATATTATCAGAAAAGAGTACCTCCATAGCTGATCATCTGACACCCTTTAAGTGATCAACATTAAGGATATTTAAAGCATGCGTTGATCTTTGATTTACCAATAATTTTATCCTATCAAGGAGTAATCCCCCTTTTCTTTCTTTCTTTCCTTCTTTTTTTTTTTTTAATTTTTAATCTATACTTACATGAAGAATACTATGTTTACTATGCTCTCCCCTATATCAGGTCCCCCCTAACAACCACATTACAATTACTGTCCATCAGCTTAGCAAAATGTTGTAGAGTCACTGCTTGTCCTCTCTGTGTTGTGCAGCCCACCCTCCCCTTTCTCCCTCCCACCCATGCATGCTAATCTTAATACCCCCCTTATCCCTCCCTGCCTACCGATCCTCCCCAGTTCCTTTCCCTTTGGTACCTGTTAGTCCATTTTTGGGTTCTGTAATTCCGCTGCTGTTTTGTTCCTTCAGTTTTTCCTTTGTTCTTATACTCCTCAGATGAGTGAAATCATTTGGTATTTCTCTTTCTCCGCTTCGCTTATTTCACTGAGCATAATACTCTCCAGCTCCATCCATGTTGCTGCAAATGGTTGGATTTTTCCACTTCTTATGGCTGAGTAGTATTCCATTGTGTATATGTACCACATCTTCTTTATCCATTCATCTACTGATGGACACTTAGGTTGCTTCCAATTCTTGGCTATTGTAAATAGTGCTGCGATAAACATAGGGGTGCATCTGTCTTTCTCAAACTTGATTGCTGTGTTCTTAGGGTAAATTCCTAGGAGTGGAATTCCTGGGTCAAATGGTAGGTCTGTTTTGAGCATTTTGATGAACCTCCATACTGCTTTCCACAATGGTTGAACTAATTTACATTCCCACCAGCAGTGTAGGAGGGTTCCCCTTTCTCCACAGCCTCGCCAACATTTGTTGTTGTTTGTCTTTTGGATGGCAGCTATCCTTACTGGTGTGAGGTGATACCTCATTGTAGTTTTAATTTGCATTTCTCTGATAATTAGCGATGTGGAGCATCTTTTCATGTGTCTCTTGGCCATCTCTATTTCTTTTTTAGAGAACTGTCTGTTCAGATCCTCTGCCCATTTTTTAATTGGGTTATTTGTTTTTTGTTTGTTGAGGCGTGTGAACTCTTTATATATTCTGGACGTCAAGCCTTTATCGGATCTGTCATTTTCAAATATATTCTCCCATACTGTAGGGTTCCTTTTTGTTCTATTGATGGTGTCTTTTGCTGTACAGAAGCTTTTCAGCTTAATGTAGTCCCACTTGCTCATTTTTGCTGTTGTTTTCCTTGCCCGGGAAGATATGTTCAAGAAGAGGTCACTCATGTTTATGTCTAAGAGGTTTTTGCCTCTGTTTTTTTCCAAGAGTTTAATGGTTTCATGACTTACATTCAGGTCTTTGATCCATTTTGAGTTTACCTTTGTATATGGGGTTAGACAATGGTCCAGTTTCATTCACCTACATGTAGCTCTCCAGTTTTGCCAGCACCATCTGTTGAAGAGACTGTCATTTTGCCATTGTATGTCCATGGCTCCTTTATCAAATATTAATTGACCATATATGTTGGGGTTAATTTCTGGAGTCTCTAATCTGTTCCACTGGTCTGTGGCTCTGTTCTTGTGCCAGTACCAAATTGTCTTGATTACTATGGCTTTGTAGTAGAGCTTGAAGTTGGGGAGTGAGATCTCCCCTACTTTATTCTTCTTTTTCAGGATTGCTTTGGCTATTTGGGGTCTTTGGTGTTTCCATATGAATTTTTGAATTATTTGTTCCAATTCATTGAAGAATGTTGCTGGTAATTTGAGAGGGATTGCATCAAATCTGTATATTGCTTTGGGCAGGATGGCCATTTTGACAATATTAATTCTTCCTAGCCATGAGCATGGGATGAGTTTCCATTTATTAGTGTCCCCTTTAATTTCTCTTAAGAGTGACTTGTAGTTTTCAGGGTATAAGTCTTTCACTTCTTTGGTTAGGTTTATTCCTAGGTATTTTATTCTTTTTGATGCAATGGTGAATGGAATTTTTTTTCTGATTTCTCTTTCTATTGATTCATTATTAGTGTATAGGAAAGCTACAGATTTCTGTGTGTTAATTTTGTATCCTGCAACTTTGCTGTATTCTGATATCAGTTCTAGTAGTTTTGGAGTGGAGTCTTTAGGGTTTTTTATGTACAGTATCATATCATCTGCAAATAGTGACAGTTTAACCTCTTCTTTACCAATCTGGATTCCTTGTATTTCTTTGTTTTGTCTGATTGCCGTGGCTAGGACCTCCAGTACTATGTTAAATAACAGTGGGGAGAGTGGGCATCCCTGTCTGGTTCCCGATCTCAGAGGAAATGCTTTCAACTTCTCGCTGTTCAGTATAATGCTGGCTGTGGGTTTATCATATATGGCCTTTATTATGTTGAGGTACTTGCCCTCTATTCCCATTTTGCTGAGAGTTTTCATCATGAATGGATGTTGAATTTTGTCAAATGCTTTTTCAGCATCTATGGAGATGATCATGTGGTTTTTGTCTTTCTTTTTGTTGATGTGGTGGATGATGTTGATGGATTTTCGAATGTTGTACCATCCTTGCATCCCTGGGATGAACCCCACTTGGTCATGGTGTATGATCCTTTTGATATACTGTTGAATTCTGTTTGCTAATATTTTATTGAGTATTTTTGCATCTACATTCATCAGGGATATTGGTTTGTAATTTTCTTTTTTGCTGGGGTCTTTGCCTGGTTTTGGTATTAGGGTGATGTTGGCTTCATAGAATGAGTTTGGGAGTATTCCCTCTTCTTCTATTTTTTGGAACACTTTAAGGAGAATGGGTATTATGTCTTCTCTGTATGTCTGATAAATTTCTGAGGTAAATCCATCCGGCCCCGGGGTTTTGTTCTTGGTTAGTTTTTTGATTACCATTTCAATTTCTTTGCTCGTAATTGGTTTGTTTAACTTTTGTGTTTCTTCCTTGGTCAGTCTTGGGAGGTTGTATTTTTCTAGGAAGTTGTCCATTTCTTCTAGGTTTTCCAGCTTGTTGGCATATAGGTTTTCATAGTAGTCTTTAATAATTCTTTGTATTTCTGTGGAGTCTGTCGTGATTTTTCCATTCTCATTTCTGATTATGTTGATTTGTGTTGATTCTCTTTTTCTCTTAATAAGTTGTGCTAGAGGCTTATCTATTTTGTTTATTTTCTCAAAGAACCAGCTCTTGGTTTCGTTGATTTTTGCTATTGTTTTATTCTTCTCAATTTTGTTTATTTCTTCTCTGATCTTTATTATGTCCTTCCTTCTGCTGACTTTAGGCCTCATTTGTTCTTCTTTTTCCAGTTTTAATAATTGTGATGTTAGACTATTCATTTGGGATTGTTCTTCCTTCTTCAAGTGTGCCTGGATTGCTATATACTTTCCTCTTAAGACGGCTTTCGCTGCGTCCCACAGAAGTTGGGGCTTAGTGTTGTTGTTGTCATTTGTTTCTATATATTCCTTGATCTCTATTTTGATTTGTTCATTGATCCATTGATTATTTAGTAGCATGTTGTTAAGCCTCCATGTGTTTGTGAGCCTTTTTGTTTTCTTTGTAGAATTTATTTCTACTTTCATACCTTTGTGGTCTGAAAAATTGGTTGGTAGAATTTCAATATTTTGGAGTTTACTGAGGCTCTTTTTGTGAGCTAGTATGTGGTCTATTCTGGAGAATGTTCCATGTGCACTTGAGAAGAATGTATATCCTGTTGCTTTTGGATGTAGAGTTCTATAGATATCTATTAGGTCCATCTGTTCGAGGGTGATGTTCAGTGCCTCTGTGTCCTTACTTATTTTCTGCCCGGTGGATCTATCCTTCGGGGTGAGTGGTGTGTTGAAGTCTCCTAAAATGAATGCACTGCAGTCTATTTCCCTCTTTAGCTCTGTTAGTATTTGCTTCACATATGCTGGTGCTCCTGTATTGGGTGCATATATATTTAGAATGGTTATATCCTCTTGTTGGACTGAGCCCTTTATCATTATGTAGTATCCTTCTTTATCTCTTGTTACTTTCTTTGTTTTGAAGTCTATTTTGTCTGATATTAGTACTGCAACCCCTGCTTTCTTCTCACTGTTGTTTGCCTGAAATATGTTTTTCCATCCCTTGACTTTTAGTCTATGCTTATCTTTGGGTTTAAGGTGAGTTTCTTGTAAGCAGCATATAAATGGGTCTTGCTTTTTTATCCATTCTATTACTCTGTGTCTTTTGATTGGTGCATTAAGTCCATTTACATTTACGTTGACTATTGAGAGATATGTACTTATTGCCATTGCAGGCTTTAGATTCGTGGTTACCAAAGGTTCAAGGTTAGCTTCTTTAGTATCTTACTGCCTAACTTAGCTTGCTTATTGAGCTGTTATATATACTGTCTGGAGATTCTTTCTTCTCTCCCTTCTTATTCCTCCTCCTCCATTCTTCATATGTTGTGTGTTTTGTTCTGTGCTCTTTTTAGGGGTGCTCCCATATAGAGCAGTCGCTGTAGGATGCCCTGTAGGTGTGGTTTGTGGGAAGCAAAATCCCTCAGCTTTTGCTTATATGGGAATTGTTTAATCCTGCCATCATATTTAAATGATAGTCGTGCTGGATACAGTATCCTTGGTTCAAGGCCCTTCTGTTTCATTGCATTAAGTATATCATGCCATTCTCTTCTGGTCTGTAGGGTTTCTGTTGAGAAGTCTGATGTTAGCCTGATGGGTTTTCCTTTATAGGTGACCTTTTTCTGTCTAGCTGCCTTTAGAACTCTTTCCTTGTCCTTGATCCTTGCCATTTTAATTACTATGTGTCTTGTTGTTGTTCTCCTTGGATCCTTTCTGTTGGGGGTTCTGTGTAATTCCATGGTCTGTTTGATTATTTCCTCCCCCAGTTTGGGGAAGTTTTCAGCAATTATTTCTTCAAAGAGACTTTCTATCGCTTTTCCTCTTTCTTCTTCTTTTGGTATCCCTATAATACGAATATTATTCCTTCTGCCTTGGTCACATAGTTCTCTTAGTGTTGTTTCATTCCTGGAGATCCTTTTATCTCTCTCTATGTCAGCTTCTATACATTCCTGTTCTCTGGCTTCTATTCCTTCAATGGCCTCTTGCATCTTATCCATTCTGCTTATAAATCCTTCCAGGGATTGTTTCACTTCTGTGATCTCCTTCCTGACATCTGTGATCTCCCTCCGGACTTCATCCCATTGCTCTTGCATATTTCTCTGCATCTCATCCCATTGCTCTTGCATTTTTCTCTGCATCTCTGTCAGCATGTTCAAGATTTTCATTTTGAATTCTTTTTCAGGAGGACTGGTTAGGTCTGTCTCCTTCTCAGGTGTTGTCTCTGTGATCTTTGTCTGCCTGTAGTTTTGTCTTTTCATGGTGATAGAGGTAGTTTGCAGACCTGGTACGAGTGATGGCTGGAAGAGCTTCCCTTCTTGTTGGTTTGTGGCCTTCCTCTCCTGGGAGAATAGAGACCTGTAGTGGTTTATGCTTGTCAGCTGTGCGCAAACAGGGCTTTTGCTACCTGCCCGTTTGCTATGGGGTTTATCTCCGCTGTTGCTGTGGGCATGGCCTGGCTGGGGCTGCTCCTCCAAAGTGGTGGAGCCCCATTGGAGGGGGAGCGGCCGGGATGCTATTTATATCTGTAAGGGGCCTCTGTGCTCCCTGTTGCCCAGGGGCTTAGAGGGCCCAGAGATCCCCAGATTCACTGCCTCTGGTCTAAGTGTCCTGTCCTGCCCCTTTAAGACTTCCAAAAAGCACTCTCCAAACCAAAACAACAACAGCAACAATGAGAGAGGGAACCGAAAAAAGAAAAAAAAAGGAAAAAACACACGATTTTTTTTTTTTTCCTCAGTACCAGTCCCAGGCACCTGCTCACTGGTCCTGCTGCCCTGCCTCCCTAGCACCGGGGTCCCTGTCCCTTCAAGGCTTCCAAAAAGCACCTTCCCACCAGTCCCGCAGGGAAAACGTGCAATATTCTTTGTCTTCAGGCGCCGGTTGCAGGCACCCACTCACCGGTCCTGCTGCTTTTCCTCCCTAGCACCAGGGTCCCTGTCCCTTTAAGGCTTCCAAAAAGCACTCACCAAAAAGAGAAAAAAAAAGAGGAAAAACGCGCGATTTCCTCCGTCCTCAGGCGCTGGTCTCGGGCACCCACCCTCTGGTCCCACAGGGAAAAACATGGGATATTCTTTGTCCTCAGGCACCGGTCCCAGGCACCCGCTCACCGGTCCCACTGCCCTGCCTCCCTAGCAATGGTGTCCCTGTCCCTTTAAGGCTTCCAAAAAGCACTCGCCAAAAAGAGAAAAAAAAAGGGGAAAAATGCGTGATTTCCTCCGTCCTCAGGCGCCGGTCTCAGGCACCCGCCCACCAGTCCCGCAGTGAAATACGCGTGATATTCTTTGTCCTCAGGCGCCGGTCCCAGGCACCCGCTCACCGGTCACGCTGCCCTGCCTCCCTAGTACCGGGGTCCCTGTCCCTTTAAGGCTTCCAAAAAGCACTCGCCAAAAAGGGAAAAAAAAGGGGAAAAACGCGCGATAATCTTTGTCCTCAGGCACTGGTCCCAGGCACCCGCTGACTGGTCCCGCTGCCCTGCCTCCCTAGCAATGGGGTCCCTGTCCCTTTAAGGCTTCCAAAAAGCACTCGCCAAAAAGAGAAAAAAAAAGGGAAAAATGCGCGATTTCCTCCGTCCTCAGGCGCCGGTCTCAGGCACCCACCCACCGGTCCCGCCGCCCTGCCTCCCTAGCATTGGGGTCCCTGTCCCTTTAAGGCTTCCAAAAAGCACTTGCCAAAAAAAAAAAAAAACTGCTCCAGTTTCTTTCCACCCGCCGGGAGCTGGGGGGAGGGGCGCTCAGGCCCCGCCAGGCCGGGGCCCGCATCTCACCGCCCTCACAAGGCGCTGGGCTCTTGCAGGTGTGGATGTGGTCTGGATGTTGTCCTGTGTCCTCTGGTCTCTATTTTAGGAAGAATTTTCTTTGTTATATTTTCATAGCTCTATGTGTTTTTGGGAGGAGATTTCCACTGCTCTACTCACGCCACCATCCTGGCTCCACCCCCTGTTTTTAGCCTTTTTAAATATAAGTAAACAAAACTTATGGCAAAAAATGACAGCAAAACAAATCAAGAATATGTTAAATAAAAATGTACTGTTTTCAGTCAAAGTGAACAAAGGAGCCCTTAACTCTTTTAAACTCTTAGTGTTCACATACTCCAGGATATCAGACTTCTCTAGCTGTACATCTTCTGTTATCTCTCTGTAAAAACATATACACAGACTTACTAATATTTATGGGTCTATGAATTTTTAATAAGTTAAAATAATGATTAAGGTAAAAACTTTAATACTGATTTTAAAATTAAGCTGTTCAGAATGCAGTAAGAAAAAAATCCTCATACATTAATTCTACACACTGGCTGGAATATAGCTCTAGATGAAATTAGTAAAGCTGAAATTGTTACATTATAGAATATGTGGAATTTAATATGATCTTATCAGATTTCTCTCCAGAGTTGTACTCCCACCAAAAGCCCTAATTCCACCACACTCCTGCCAACACTGTGCAATATATATGTTTTATTTAAGCTCGTTTTTCCAAATCAAACGTTGCATTTTTAATCCTTATAGTACATGCACTTAAAAAGTCCTGATCGTCTTGTACTTTCTTATGCCATTTAAAAAACACTCATTCTGTTGAGCCAGTTAGTTCTGTATTGTAAACTATGAAATACATCAATGTGTTATATTATATGCTAAGACATATATATGAACATTTTTCATATTTTTCTCACAAATGTGTTATTTGCAATACTCAAAAGTTGTTTCTAGTCTGTGCTTTGTCAGTTTGCATAATTATCTGAGTAAAGAATCTGGCATTTTGTGTTTCCAATTTTTTTAATATATTAATTTGTGTTTTGGCAAAATAAAGTTAAATTTTAGTTTCTTATTTGCATATAAGTATAATAGACTGTATGGATTATTTCATGGAATACATATTTTATTTTTCTCATTGATGGAAAAGAGCAAATTAATATTTGAATATCTTTCACTTATCTTCTCTTTTTCTTATTGTTCCTTGCACACACAAAAATGCACATGTACACATATGCTTGCACACACATACGAAGACTTTACAGCAGGTCAAGAATGCAAAATGAACATTATTATGCATATAACTTTCCTTATTTGTAATTATTTCCTAAGTATAGATTTCCAGAAGTGGTTTCTATGTCAAGTATTTTCTTTTTTGTGTTCTTTATATATATTGCAAAATTGATTTCAAAAGTGGTTATACCAGCTAGTTACTATAAATTTCAGAAAACATAACTGTCACTAATAACTAGCATTGGTTGTTTGTTCTGTATTTGGTTAATTTAATTGTTGAAAATAATTCCACATTTACATTTAAATTTGTATATCACTTATGACTAGCCTTTTGTTGTTTTCTCTTGTTTAATTATGGGATTTCTGACACATAATTTTTCAGTTCTGAAAGATTCAAATCTGTCCTTTGTGATTATCAGTGTTGAAGGGCCCCCACCAGTAAGATGGTGAACTTTCGGCTTCTCTTCCGGGTCCTCGGTTCCCGCCGGCGCCACCTGAAGCCCAATCACCTCTTGCCCCCCTCCCAATCCCAGCACCTAGCCAATAGCCACCAGCCCCGTAGAAGTAACACCACAATCACCCCATGCCCCTTCCTATATAACCCAGCACCTTTCCCCAATAAAGCAGATTTCTCCCGTGAATTGCTGCTGTGTGTCGCTCCTTTCCTTTCAAGCGTATTTGTAAATTCAGACAGGTATCACCTCCTCAAAGACTTGTCAATTAATTTTACTAGTTATGTTCTAGATTTTCTTAAGAGTCATGTTCACATGCAAAATCTGTTTTAGAAAACAAACTGTAAGAACATTCAATTTAATAATAAGATTCCTGTGAGTTCCTGGACCCAATCCCAAGGTTTTGGGCAGGGAAAGTGGGATTGTTACCTGTGATTCTGCGCAACTGGCTATAAATGAAAGGTTCCCTGACCTCTTCCTCAGATTACTAGAGTGGTTTACAGAGCTTAGAGAAACATTTTACTTCCTAGATTACTGCTTGAGGGTTAAGACTGCAGTATTTCCAGAACCTCTCTCCTGACTTTAGTCCGTCTCCTTATCAATAGGCATTTCTAAGGGGTGGAGAGAAGTAGTTCATCTCCATATCAATGAGTAATTACAGGGGCAATGGAAGGCTAATCTGAACCTGAGAGGCTGGGGGGAGGATTGACTTGCTTCTGCCAGGGCAGGAGGGAGACAACAGACAGCATTTTTTGTAAGAAATAAATGGGTTTTAAACTTTATTTCTCCTTTTGACTGATTTCAGTTTCAGCTAGGTATTTTGCCCCAGGATTTCCTCTCCCCAGAGTTACACTGCCTTATTATAAAAGGATGTAACTCAAACAGCCAGATGGAGAGATGCATAGGGAAAGGTATGGGGAAAGCTGACAGAGCCCCCAAGACCCCGCCAGCACAGCACTCTCCCGGTGTCCACGTGTTCACCCTCACAGAAGCTCTCAGAACTCTGTCATTGGGGTTTCTATGGAGGTTATTACATATGCACCATCAACTAACTGATTGACTATTGACAACTGATACAACCTCCAGCCCCTCTCCCTTCCCCAGAGGTCTGTGCTGGGGCCGAAAGTTTCAATCATCCAATCCCACAGTTGGCTCCTCTAGCAACCAGCTGCCATTCTCAGGGCTTTCCAAAAGTCCCCTCATCAACACAACAGAAACACCTTTATTACTCTCATCACTCAGGAAATTCCAAGGATTCTTAGGGGTTCTGTGCCAGAAACAGGGACAAAGATCAAATACATATTTTTATTATAAATCACAGTATCACAGATTATCTTTCTAAATAACAACTTGTTTCTACTGAAATTATTTTAAAAGATTATTTTAAATAAATTATTATCAATTTGTATGGGAGCAGTGAGGTAGATTCTGATTCTTTCACTCGGTGAATCTTAATTGTAGGTCAGATTGGCAACAGATACATGCATGTATAGAAATATTTCTCACACATTTTCCACTTTGATATATAAACTACTTTAAAAGAATAGGAAACTTTTCAGCCTTTTATTTATTTTCTTTAAAATGACTTTTTTATTTAAAAATAATATATACTAGTTTTCTATAACAAATTGACAAAAATGTGGTTGCCTATAACAACATAACATTTATTGTTTTATAGTTTTGGAGGTCAAAAGTTGGAAATGAGTCTTTTGGGACTTTGAAGTCAAGGTGAGAGCAGTGCTGGCACCTTCTGGAGGATCTTGGGAGGAATCTTCTCCTTACCTTTTCCAGCTTCTACGGTTGCTGCATTCTCTGGCTCCTGTCCCCTTCCTTCCAATCTCTGCTTCTGTCCTCACATCACCTTCTCCCCTGAGAAACTCTCCAGTCACCCACTTTGTAGCTCTGGGCTGGAGGGGATTCCAAACTCCAGGTGAATTCACTCTAGATTTGCTGAGACCAAAAAAATGACAGTGAAACATTTGGGAGTAAAAGGGTATATACCAAGTTTTATTCTCATGGTGGCAGGTCAAATGCTAGAATCACATCCACATCTGGCAAGTCAGCAATTCCCCTCAGCCTCTCTCTCTGCCAGCATGGCCCCTCTGTCACCAGGCCTCTCCACTGCTGGGCAGAGCTCTTTATATAACAACACAGGCAATAACGGTTTATTGCCAACACCTATGCAAGCATATGCCTGTACCTTAGGCCAAGTATTACATCCTTTCACATCCACAGCGGGCGAGTAGATTAGGATCAGGTGAGTATCCTGGCCACGGAACTTCCATTTTCCCTACATACATATAAGGACCACTGTGATTATATCAGACCACCCAGACAAATCAGGATAACCTTAATTTAGATTATCCAAGATGACATCTACAAAGACCTTTTGCAATTTAAGTTAAATTCACAGGCTCTTGGGATTAGGATGTGGAAATATTTAGGCGGCCATCATTCAGGCTACCCTACATACTTACAGAAAAACAGATCTTTGGTATCACAAAGTTGTAGTAAGAAGAGCAGATGTTTAGTAAATAGATGTTTACTTTACCATACAAATAGGTCACTCAGATAAAACTTATTTCTGGTATAAAGTCTCATTCTGGTAAAGACCCCAAATTTAGATTCTTCTAGGTAATTAAGGGAGGGGCAGAAACTTCTCTTGAGCCCCCAGGGTCTTGGTTGCCTTCAGTTCAAAATTGCCCACTAGAAAAAGTGGCACATTTTGGAGAGACTTGATCTGAGCAAGTCCAATGCCTCTTGATGATATCTTGGGGTCTGTAAAATTGTAGGTCAGCTTTAAACTAGTTTACCTTTTGAGGAATAATTTATTCATTATCGACCTTTATCTCCACTCTGGTCACCTACCACCTACAAAACTTTCAAGATGTCCTTTTTTTGCAAGGTATTCAGTCTCACTTTGTTATTTATTCATTCCAGCAGCATTAACCATAAATTCCTTAGGTGCATATTCCTACTGCCTTTTGCATCCTCAGTGCATACTAAATATTTTTAACCGTGTAATGAAAAGTCTTATGGTTTCACATTTTGTATTTGATCCTAATATAACTGGCTATTGCTAAACCAGTAGAATAAATAAAGCCCAGTAAAATGAAATCCATTCAACAAAGACTTCCTGCTGTGTGTAAAGTGAAAAGCATTGTGCTAGATGCTATGGGAGAAAAAAAAAATATATATATATATATATACTTGATCCCATTTTGTAAGAGCTAACATTTTCCTTGAGGATAGTGATTGTATTTTTTCTTGTGTTCCCTCATGAGGAAGCCAATTTCCCTGCATCCCTCTTGAGACATGAGGTTTGGTTTTGTTTTCTTCCTCAACCACTAGTGCCTCATTGTGGCTTTCAGATAATTCCTCTTCCCTTCACTGGCCTACACGGTATTTTTGGATCTCATCTCTCACTGAGGCTCTTACCTGTGGAAACCCTGTCACAAGCCCCTCTATCTCAAATGTTTGTTCTGGCTTCCTGGTCCTGTCTGAATTCTTAGCTATTCATTTACACAGAGATACTTGTTCCAATTCCATGGAATCTCAGTTCTTAAAACTCCTCTCCAAAGTTGTCTTCCACCTGTCTCAACAACTGTGGGTGATTGCTAATAAGCATGGCCCTTCTATAATTTTATTTCCCTTACTGACCTCCTTTGCCACCACCATCTTCCCTTCCTGCAGATTCTCTGACTTCAGCATCCCCTTCAAACCTACTGAAATGTCCAATCCCCTGACCATATCCCTTTGCAACTATTTGCATCTTCATTTCTTTTTTGCTTCTTATCTAGCTTATATTCCATTGTCATTACAGTCACACTCATGAAATCATCCCCAGTTCTCTTGCTTTACTCTCACATGACATTAACATTAATTAATCCAATTTGCCACCCTTTCCACAGCTACACCAGAGTAGCTGAATGTGGTTGATGTGAAGCACAGGACCACACTGCTTCCTGTGGACCTCCAAGGAACCACAAATTGCCTGGCAGTCAGCTCTGCCACTCTCCCAGAGGGCCCTCCATACCGCCTCCCTTCAGACTTCTAACATTTTCTCCATCATCGCCCCCAGTCAAGAACATTCTTTCTTTATAACTGAGAAATTCAAAGCTGTCAGAAACAAATTTCCAGATTCCCTTTTTATATTTTCAATTTATCAGCATCTGTACCCATGAACTCTCCCTTTACTGAACTGTGTTTTTATCTAAAGCTCTTCTCTCCACATGTGCACTAGATCTTATGCGCCTAGCAATTTTTTTCTCTGCTTCCTACTGCACCAGATTTCCTTCCTCTATGGGTTTATTTTCAACAGAATACAAGCACGCAGTTATTTCTCTCATCTTAAAAAGTCGAACCTTCTTTTGACTCCACTTTCCCCACTAACCACCATTCATTTTTCTATTCCTCTTTGTGCCAAAACTTCTCTAAAGGTCATTTATATTGAATGTCCCCAGGTTTTTTTCACTGATTTTTCTTTTTTAATTAAAAACATAGTTCTAATTTTTAAACAACTTGAAGTCATTCATGCACTATTCAAAAGCGTGTAGGACTAAACATTGAAAAAAATAATTGGAACATTGATTGCAATTCCTGAATTACCAAGCTAACCATATTGTGACCTCTATAAAGACAGACGAAAATTTATGAGTATTATTTCTTTGTGATGTTTCAAATGAAATTGACAACATACAATGGATTAAAAGGGACTAAATCTTTCATGCATTAACAATATTATGTTTTATTTTTTATTTTGTACTTACACAGGGTTCTACCAGTCAGGTCTCTCAACTTCCATTATATAATTCTATGCTTTCTGCACTTTAAGGACACACTATTATTAATGTAGCAGTAAAGATTGATGATTAATGCCATTGAAAATTCTGGCTCTTAAAATGAAATCTAAATTCTTTCCATTTTAAACTGGGCTCTAGATTTGTACTGAGAACAAGCAAATTACTATCCTGGAAAAAGTATTTCAGAACCAGTTTCTAGCCTCAGTTTATATGTTTTTAATTCAAAATGTTAAAAGGTTTATTTGGAAGCACATTTCCTGCAATGTTTGATTTCATTTCAAGGTAAATGAGAAGTGAAACATGAAGCCAGATTCTGAAACCTTTTAGCCTTTCCCATCATTCCCAGTGACGCCAAACTTGAATGTTTTGAAAAAAGTAAGTACTCATAAAGCCAACACGAGGGAAATGTTTGCACAGTTCTCTGGTACGTATCAATCTGAGTGCTGCTTTTATTTAATCTTCATAAAACATTACATTAAAAAATTAGTTTTAGAAGGATAGCATTTCTAAATAGTCAGTTAAACTATAAACCACCTAATTTCCAGTTATAATGCCTATCTCAGTTTACTTCCCCTAACTCTAAATCCGAACCTGATGATTTCATGGAAATAAATTCCTGAAGAAGTGTGTTCATATAAACAAGGAATTAAATTCTAGATATAGGTCTCAGAATTGTGTAATCCTTTGTCCTTACATTTACCAAACAAGGGGGTTGCCAGTAAAAGGAACACATCATCTTTATTATTTCTGTTTTAATAATATTTAAGTCTATTGCTTTTAATTATTTAGTGTTTAGTAAATTGTAGTTCTCTTCTTGGGTGGCCAGGTCATGGTGGAAGAAGAAAGTAGTTATAGTAAAATATTTGAATAGCACCATCTGGTTTTTAAAAGTTGCTTTTGACTATACAAGGTCCCTACAAAAGCTAATGAGAGCTTTCACTCTAGAATGTCAGCAGAGTGGAGAGAGAGACAGATGAGACAGATGACAGTGGTGTTTCTAAAGCTAATTAATCAGTTATATAAAGGCAAGGACATACTGAAAGGTGGTATTAATGAAAAAGGGGAGAGTTCAAGATGGGGCATAGTTTCTAGACGGGATAACAGAGTAGACGGTAAAGCCATTGAAATAGAATCATAAACGAAGAGAAACGGTTTAGGTGGAAAAACAATGTATTCACCTTTAGATATGGTTCATTTGAAGTGCCCCCAAAAACAAATTGGCACTCACATCTTTTAAGAGAGGGATGAGAATGTAAATTATAGACTCCTAAGAATATAGTTGATGAATGAATCCATCAACGGTGGGAAACTACCTGTAGTAGAGAAAGGAACCTGGCTGTAGGGAATCTTGGTGTATATGAACCTTAGAGAAACACGCAGAAAAAAAACTGCCAAGGAAAGGAAAGCATGAAGACCTGACAGGCAGCAGGATCATAGCTGTGAAATGGTGGGTTTTAGAGAGAAGTCCTTCAAATGGGGTTTGGAGAAGAGGCTGTGTGGACAGGAGTTTCAGTCATTATTTCCTTCACTGGTATGTTCCAAGCGTCTAGAGTAGTGCTCAGTATATACCATGTGCTCAATGAATCTTGAATTAATTAATGCAGGGATACTTCTACAGCCATTTCTGGGAGTGGCTGCTTTTCCTTTTCACCAGACGGATCCTTGTTCCACATTGTCTCTTCCAGAACATTCTCTCTCCCTTAACTATAGTAAAACCACTATGATGAATTTCACATAAATAGACTCTCATCTTGTTACCATCATCTATCTGCCCCACTCCCACCCTCCCATAAAATGTCCCCCTGGGTTTTAATCACTGGCTTATTCTCCATCTTCTCAGCCTCATTCCATCCTAATTCTTGGTGATTTCAGTATCGCATATGTGAATGTTGGAAGACCCATCAAAGGACCTTCTCAGTTGCTGGCTTTGACTTTCCTACAATCTAGTCCTCCACTTTACTTCAACCAATCGTTTCCATGGTCATATCTCTCAACCTTCTCATTGTTGATAATTGTTCTGTTAGTAAGATCAACAATCAGCAATCCCACTTTCAAACTGTGTTATTTTCCTAGAGTTGCTGCCACAAAGTACTGCGAACTGGGTAGCTCAAACAGAACTTATCATCTCCCAGTTCTGGAGGCTGGAAGTCTGTTCATGATGTCAGCAGGGTGAGTTCCTCCTGAAAGCTGTGAGGGAAGGGTCTGTTCCAGACCCCTCTTGTTGTTTGGCCATCTTCTCCTGTGTCTTCCCTCTTTTAGTGTCTCTGCCCAAATTTCCTCGTCTTATAAGGACACCAGTCATATTAGATTAGGCCCATCCTAATGATCTCCTTATAAATTATTTACCTCTTGCAGAGGCCCTGTCTCCATCTGTTCACCACGTGAGCTATTGGGCATTGGGACTTCAACACACAAATATACTGGGAAGACACAATTTCAGCCCATAATGCAAAGTATCCTAACTATCACCCTGTGCTGGATAACTTCTGCTGGCTCCCCAAGATCCAATCCCCACTCTTCTCCACTCTGTTCTGTGCACCAAAAAGCTCCCTTGGCTCCTGGCTTCCTGATGGGTTAGACCAATAGGAGTGATTGTAGGAAAGAGGATGGCAGGACAAGAGTGAGGTCAGTTCACTGCATTCCCAGAATCCTCCCTGTCCAGGTATGGTCAGTTGGCTTGGAACCCTTTCAGGTGACCGGTTCCACGCAGCTACCTTCTTTCAGTTCCAGCTTCCTGGCTTAAAGGTGTTAATCCATCGGCAATCACCAGGAGCTGAACTGCTCTTCTGTCTTGGATCCTTAAACTCAGACCCACATCTGTAAATAGTCTTTTGTTCAAACTTTCTACAAATTGTCCTTGATTGTCAGTTTGAATATGCCATTGGTTTTCTGCTAGGCACCTGAATGATATAACGTCCCATTTTCAACCTTATTCTTTCTATTATTAACAGTATTTACTTTCAGAAAATTCCTGCCTGACTGCAACCTTCAGGCCATTGGTCTTACCACTTCTCACTGTTCCTCATTCCCCTGTGCCCTCAACTTCCCTCCTTACTCAGCTTACATTTTGTCATCAATCCTGAAATCACACTTCTGCTCTCATCCTCAACTCTTTGTCCTACTCAAGCTGAGTTGTGCTGGCATGGTGAGAACACAGCCTCCCTAAGTTATTCTCCTACGCTGTGTCTGCACCCATACAGGTGAATATAGCAGAAGGAAAGCACATAATCGTGTTGAATTCATGACCACTAACCAAAGCACACTTCTAACGGCACGTGGCAGTCACCTTATGTTTCTCCAGTTCATTGGCTTCTCATATGTCTTCTAGATAAGACTTCACTCTTACCCTTTTCTTCTCAAGCTGCCCAAATCTCCTCTCTAATGTTCACCCTGAGCTGATGACTTTGTTTCTTTTTTCATGAAGAAACTTGTAGCAATCAGAAGAGCTCTTATCATCATATACATCCTTCTACTTTTATTTATGTCCACATTTTCTGACTTCTCTCCCGTTCCTGTGTAGGAAGTATCTAGCTAGAGCCAATGCTTCTACTTGTCCATTATATGCCTTTCCTTCTTACTTACTGTTATTTTATCCCTCTCTTTGGCAGTATTACTATTTTGTACTTTACATAATTATTTCCATAATGCAACTCAAGGGGAAAATCCTGGGGCAAAATACCTTTAAAACAGAAATCAGTCAAAGGGGGAAATGAAGTGGGAGATTCCCATTTATTGCTTACAAGCAGTTGTCCATTTCTGCTCTCTCGTGTCTCCAGTGACCTGGATGCAGAAAAAGGGACCCCACCCAACCTGTCAGGTCCAGATTGCCCTTGCTCACCCTTGTAATCACCTATTGATATGGAGATGGAGTACCTCTCTTCACCCCTTAGAACAATTATTGATATGGAGATGAACTAAGGTCAGGCGAGAGATGGAAATATTGTAATTTTACCAACAGCCCACTCCTCCAGAAATCTTGCCTCACAAACTACTCACTCCACATCTTCCACAATGGCCCCTGTGTGAGAAAACTGGAACACTCTAACCAGACTAATAACATACAATAGCAACAGCAATAAAATCATTAAAATCCTCAAGCCAGATGATTCAGCTAAGTGCAAAGTCCAATACAAATTAAGTCCACAGGTCGTCCATTCCACAGGGGCCCTTAGCTGAATGAGTAGAAAGTTCAGAGCAATCACAACACCGCAGCTGTAGCCAGGGGGTGGGTCCAGACCATAGGGAGTATAGAAGAAAACAACCTTAACAGTGTAAGATACATGTTTTAATGACACCAGTGTAGGCCAACCTTGTCCGTTAGGTAGGATGTGTATAAGTGAGTGGTCATGTGATAGAACAGTAGCAGGAATGGGATCTTGTTCTGATCTAGCATACCAGAATTTCATACCCCTCCCTGTAGGAGTTACAGATGGGTCAATATATAGGGTAATGGGAGGTACATGCACCAGCCATAAAGATAAAACAAAACTTCCTTGTAAGAGGCTCTTACCACTGGGATGTTTGGGATACACTACCATGATCTTTGGAGACCATTCTGCTGTTATTTCAAGAACACACAGGAGGCCAGCTTCCAGGCCTTTTTCCCAATGGTCCAGAAAGGCCAGCCATTGTTGGTCCATTTGTCAAAATGTCAAGGGCTACATCCACCCAACAGAATCTACAGGATTTAATACAGTTGGGGCTGGTACCAGGATGTTGCTCTGTTAGCCATATCCTGGCTTTAAAAACTCCTCTTTGTATAGGAGAGTCAGCAATATGTGTTAGCATGTCCACAGGGTTCAAGGTTCCTTTTCGGGGCTTCTCATTCAAACACTGTAGCATTGTCCATAAGTGAACTGACCAGCCCCATAAACTATTGATGTCCAACTCCAGGCCAGATTTCAATAAACCCTGTACCTCTCTATCATGCCTGCCCCACTAGGGTTATATGGTACATGAAACTTCCACTTTATTCCTAATTGTTGCACCCATCCTTGTAACTCATGTCCTGTAACGTGGGTGCCTTGATAGCTCTCAGTCACATGTGGCCAGCCATAGGCTGCAAAGAGACACTCTAGGCCCATTTTGGTCATTTGCTAATCTGCACAACATGCAGGCAGGAAAAGCAACGAATAGGCCAGTAGCCATATTTACAAAAGTCATGGTATACCGATATCCTTCCCATATGGGCAGAGGCCCAATATAGTCTATCTGCCACCTGACAAGGGGTATTGCCCCTTTTACTATTGTCCCATGTTGCTGTGGGACTCGGTGTAAGTCCCTGTTAGAGCACACAGGCACTCCTTCCGGGCTTGGCTTACTTCTTCAAAGGTCAATGGCAAGCCCCACTGATGAGCTACAGCCCACATTATCTTTTGCCCCACGTGCAACAAACGCTGATGTAACCATCGGGCCACATCAGAGGCAGCCTTTCCTTCTAGCCAGTGCACCTGGGCCAGTGTGTCTGCTTCATCATTCCCTGGGGATGCTGAAGGCAAATGGCCAGTCACATGATATATAGTAACAGTCTTAGTCTGCCCAAAGGTCCATAGGTCTTGCCACAGCTCTTGCACCCAAAGGGGCCAGTGGCCAACCATCCAGTTGGCATAGTGCCATGTCGGTAGCCATGGGGTCAAGCCCCAGTAGACAGCTGAGCTGTCAGTGCAGACAACTATGAGGGAAGGCTCCTGGGTGATCAAGAGCCATACTGCGCACAGCTCAGCCCACTGACTGCTCTTTCCCTCTCCATCTTCCATCTATATTGCCTCAGTCTTAGGATGGAAAGCCACTTCTCTCCACTTTGGGGGCTGCCCAAGCTGGAGCCATCTGTGTACCAAGCATCTTTAGGTATAGGGGCTTTTCCCTCCTGATAAGGACTCCCAGCTACCAGTGGCTCCAAAGCAAGTTCTTCCTGCTTTCCACTAGTATACATTACTGGTCCCAATAAGCTTGGAGTTCTCCACTTAAGGGGCTAGTGGAAAGGGTGCTACACTGATGTAAATATGTGCCTCATTTGGCCAGCACAGGCATCTGTGCCACACCAATCCATAGCCTTTGGGTCAAGTCTTGGACACATCCCTCAATGAGATAGGTGGCTATTACCTTGGTTGGAGCTATTCCGGTGATGGGCTCCATAGCCAGCAAGGCATGGTACACAGCAGCCAGTTGCTTCTCTATCAAGGTGTACTAGAACTCTGTTCCTTTCCATACCTGTGGCAAGAATCCAATAGGTTGGCATGTATGTTCAAGCAGCTGCCAAAGGCCCCATCCATAACCATCTTCAGTTACATGAACATCTAGCTCACAGGGCCTTGATGAGTCCATTACACTCAAGGCCTGTAATATCCTGGACTGCTCGCTTAGCAGATATAAGCAGCTGCACACATCTCATCCCAGTCCCACCTCATGCTGTTTTGTACCAACCAGTATAAGGGCTTCAGAATTTGTACCAATTCAGGATAAACACTCTGCAATAGCCCAAAAGACCCCAAAACTCTTATAATACTGCCACAGTGGTAGAGGTAGGGAAAGCCTGGACCCTGTCTATGACTGCTTCCGGGATAACTTTAGTTTTACCCTATCAGACAAACCCCAGGAACTTTACAGACAAACCAGGTCCCTGAATCTTGGTGCTGTTCACAGCCCATCCTTTCTCCTGTAGATGTTGCAGCAGTCTAGGAACTGCCCCTTCTAAATCTGCAAGAAAATCAAATGTGAGCATAATATTATCAATGTAGTGATACAGCTGCACTGTTTGAGGTTTCTTCCATATGGCCAAGTCCTCAGTTACAGGTCTGTGACAAATGGTGGGATTGAGGAGGTATTCCTGTGGAAGGACAGTGAATGCCCACTGCCAGCCTTCCCTCATGAAGGCAAACTGTTCCTGACTTTCCTGTGTTATATCAATAGAGAAGAAAGCATTAGCAAGATCTGCAACATAATGATACATCCCTAGTTCATGACCGAGTGTGTCCATAGGGCTGCTATAGAGGGGACAGCGGCATGCAAAGGGGATGTGACTTTATTCAATTCCCTGTAATCCATGATCAGATGCCAGGAGGTGTCTGGCTTTCTCACTGGCCACACTGGGAAATTAAAAGGACTATGCGTGGGCTCTATGATGCCCACCTTCTCCAAATCCTGTAGAGTTTCTCTAATTTCCTTGTTTTTCCCAGGCAATTTATGTTGCTTAATATTTGTCACTCACTGAAGTACACACAGAGCTATAGGTGGGTGTTTAGCATATGCCCTCAGAACTGCCTTCACTACACATACCTTTAGTCTGAACTCACCTGCAGTGGTCTGTAACCAGAGGCCCTGCAGGATGTCACCCCAAAAATATATTCAGGGATGGGAGAAATACATACAGTATACTCCTTTGGGAGTTAACACCCTATCCCCAATGGGATTTGTGCTTTCTTCACTCTACCCCCACAGCTATCTATCATAGCAGGGGTGCTGGGAAAACACTCAGGTTTGCCATAATCAGAGAACATTCAGCTCCTGTGTCCACCAGCACAAGGACACATTGTACATTCACACGGGATCAATGAATTGCTAGCTATACATGTGGCCTCCAGTCCACACCAGGTGGGGTCCTTGACACCCCCCTCTGTCAAACCACAATGAACAATCGTCTCCTGTGGGTGTGAGAGCCCAGGTGGAGCCTGAATACTGTCCTCCAGGAAGTACTGCAGGGACACAGGCTGGACATGGGGCTTTACCTCCAGTTTCCGTGTCCTGGAGTTTAGTGGCTGGAACTGCTGCTCTGGCTTTAATTGATGCCACAGTTCTAATAAGATCTTATTGGTCTTCCCATCGAGTTTTCTTTCACTATTCCCATATTTATCAAATCAGCCCACATCTGGGTCCTTGAGACCTTCTCCTTTCAGTCATAGCCTGTATTTCCTTCCTTGCTCTTATTGTTTCAACCTTCCTTCAATCTGCCAAAGTACAAGCAGCCTCACTTATGCGCTGCCCTAAATCAGGGGCAAAATAGTCATTAGGGTCCCAAAGAGATATGGGGGAGCTGTATGAAGCACCAGATTTCTCATTCCCATGATAAACAACTCATCATCGGGACCCTGGGGGTCCACACACAGATGGTATTTTTCATGCCCAACTCCGTAACACCTGCTGGATCTCTGTATACATTTTCCAGCTAGTGAGTAATTATGGTAAATCACCCTGATTAGGCCAAACTGCCCTGATGGCTGTTGTCAGCCATTCCAGAAGTGTCTGATTCCCTGAGGTGTGATGGGTACTCTCCAACCACTGCTGGAGGGAGTGTTGAGTCATCAAGGAAACCAGTCTACCCATTTCAGAACCCAACATACAATGTTTTCCACCCCCATATCCCAGAGACGCAAAAGCCACTTAGGCAGAGGTTCTAATGGCTTCTGCTGAAATCAGATGCTTCTAGCCACCAGCTCATCCTGGGTAGGGGCGGAGCTTGGTGTGCTCCACAACTTGGGGAGGGGGAAGATCCTCCACCTAAGGAGTCTGCAGTTGTGTGTTTTTAGTTTCTTAACCAGGTAGACATTTAATACAGGAAGGGCTGGTGCCTCATGTGGTGGCCTTGGCAACAGCTCCACCCTCAGCCCCACCCTCTTATCCTCCCCTGAAATCTCCTCTGCCATCTCCGTGGCTGAAGACACCACTCCTCCTTCCACCTCCCCCATGGCCTCCTGCAAAGCGGCTTCTCCTGCTGCCTCCTCCATCATCGCTGAAGTATCTTACAAGAGCCTGTCTTCTCAATAACTATCTGTCTTTCTTAAGGGCAGCACATAGGTCGTAGCTCAGCTCCTCAAGCAATATCAAAGTGTGTCTCTCTCCTCAATAACTCTTTCCGATATCTTGTGAAACAAAAATCCCACAATCCTGGCCACCACATGGCCACTCAGGGTCTCTACGTAGTCTTCTGTCTCACAGAGGACTAATTCCACAGCTTCCAGTGTCTCCATCTTTCCCCAATTATTGGGAAGGGCCCACCCATTTAGGAGGTGCTTTACTCTAGACCAATTCCTCACTAGAGGCTCCCCAAGTGGAAGCCCAATGGACAGGGGGCTCCAGGGTGAAGCTGCACCCTCTATCGCTGCAGCCACTAGGGCCTCCCCCACCATCACTCACAGGGGTTTTTCCAGGTGTCTCCCAACCATCCCTCGGAGCAGCCTGCCCAAGCATTGCACCCATGAAGACAGATTTTGGGTTCAGAGATCCTGCTAACTACTGCCAGGTGTAAATATAGGGGGAAAACAAGTTCCCAGCCCAGTGCAAATTACCTTCGAAGCCAAAATCAAGCAGAAGGGGAAAGAAAGTGGGAGTGCTGTTTACAAGCAGTCATCCTCTTCTGCTTGCCCTGTTTCTCTCATGACCCATCTGTGAAAAAGGGGCCCCATGAAACCTCTCCGGTCCAGACATACCCTCACTCCCCCCACCCTTGTAATCACCTATTGATATGGAGATGGACTAAGGCCAGGTGAGAGATTCTGGAAATATTGCAATTTTACCCACAGTTAATTTCTCTGGGCCTCAGTATTCTCATCTCTAACAAGAGGAATAACAATACCTTCTTCAGTGCATCTGAAACATTAGTAAGTGTCAATAAATCTAAGTTACTTATGAGGGTGGATGATGAAAGATTTTACCAGATATTTTAAAGGTCCTCTTAACTATTCAAGTGAAAAAGATTCTCTTCTCTACGAAACTTTAGTCAGGCTCACCTGAGCCCTGTACTCAACTAGGTCTTCCCTTTAGCTTCTATCTCCATCCTTATAAAGTCGAGTTTTAGCCAGAACACAGCTAAATCAGTTTAGCCAGAATTCTCTGTCTTTGCTATCTGGCCACCCTCAATACCTGATCAAATTCTTAATTCCCCACCCTAGATATCTTATTAAGCTGGCCTGCCTTCAGCAGAAATCTTGTCAAACTGTCCATTAGCCAGAATCCCCTTAGCCTTGATGTTTCTTCTTAGGAATTTTCCATCCACTAACCTAGCCCTTCTCCTTGGCTATAAATTCCCACTTGTCCTTATCCTGAGTTGAGTTTGATCTCTCTCCCTTCCTGCAAAACCCCTACTGCAATGCTCCCTTTGGAAGAAAGTCTGCCTTACTGTCCTTAATAAGTGTCAAGGAAATTTTTTCTTTAATAAAAATATTCAAAACAGAATATGCTAATTGCATTTATTGTTATCTAGACTTAAGTGAGAACTTTGTATCATTGAAAGATAAGAAGAATAGATCTCTTTAGGAGAAGGGAAAAAGAAGTATAAAGCCTGATAAAAAACAAGATGTTATGATTCTAGTAAGATTGAAAGCTACAAATTACCCTTGTTTTTTTATATATTTGGGAATAAATTATTGCGGGACAAAATTGTCACATGTGAAACCACAGTAGTAACTAGACTGTAATTGCCGTAACTCTGTGGCCCTCTGAGCCAAACTCAGTACCCTTTAGGTCCCAGGAGAAAAATTCTAAAAGGCGTATCATGAGAGGAGCGGCTGCTGCTGTTTGCCCACATCAGAGTGACTATTACTGGAGGATCAGGATAAGAGAGATTAAGGCTATATGCCTATTGGACCTGCACCTGAAGGCAGAGCAAGGGGAGAGAGCAGAAATTATAAGACAGTACTATTCTCCTTTGAGGGCATAGTTATTTTTCAAAATGGGAGAAGGATAAATAAGTCAATAAAGTAAAATGTAAGATGCTTGCCTGCCATCTAAGCAAAGAACAAGAAAATGTAACCAAATATAATTATGTTTTCTAAAAGAAAGGAAAGTGTTTTCTAAAAGAAAAGAAGGCCTTCATTCTGCACAATATCTTCTAAAGCTAGGATCATAGTCACAAAAATTTTGTTTTTACTACATATCGCATGCATTTCAGATTAATAATATTCAAAGTCTGGCAATCAAAATTCTCATATTTACTGATCAGAAATACAGAAATTAAATATAACATATATAATAGAAGCAATATGAGGCCCACCTGTGTTCTGAGGTCAGATGTGGTCCTCAGGGGTGCACCTTTCTCTATTTTTCTTTGCATATTTAGCAGTCTTCCTTTTTTTTGTGGTTATTTTTTTATGTGTCCATCTTGCCAACCAGGCTGTGAGCTCTTTGCATATAATCATCTGGTTTTATTTTGGTAACCCCAAGGCCCAACAGCTGAATATAATAAAAGCACAGATTTAGTACACATTAAAAAATGAGAAAACTTGATATTTGCAATAATATCAGTCACCATAAATAATATTCATCATTGTAAAACTTACTAAATTTAACTAATAGAAGTTAATAGTTAGCCACATGCAAATTTCTGAATTTGTTATTACAGAGGTTTTCTTAAAAAAATATAGAAAAAAAATGTTTTTACTTTCAGTTAACCCACAGTGCAATAGGTGACCAACTACATGTGTGATACACAATTATAAATAAAATGTATTTAGTGCCATTAGAAAAATATCAGTGTATTTGTAGATTGAAAAGAGAGATCACTTATGTGGTATCTGAAGAATGACCACCTAAGCTTCTAGATACTAATCCCTGAGATATGGGAATCTTGCTCTGTAAGGAGAAAGAAAATCACATTTGAAGATGTGACTAATAATCTTGATTTAGGGAGATTATTCTAGAGGAAGTGGACGGGTCCTCAGTCCAATCACAAGTGTTAGCAGAGAGAAGCAGAGGGAGGCTTCACAGACAGAAGAGGAGGTGATCTGAAGAGCAGTAGAAACAGATTTGCAGATGCAGGCTGTGAAGACTGGGGGGATGCCACCCTAAGCCAAACAATGCCTGGAACTAGAAGAGGAAGTAACCAGGGACTAAGTCCAGCTGAGAACCTCTGGAAGAAACATGGCCCTGCCGGCCCTTTGATTTCACAGTTCAGACCTCCAGAGCTGTGAGAAGAAAAAATTTTTGTTATTTGAAGTCACCAAGTGTGTAGTACCTTGTTATAGCAGCCACAGGAAAAGAATTCAACCTTTAAAGAAGCAATAGTGACTATTACACAGGAAAGAGACATTTGAAACAGTCTTTGAAAGAGTCTTTGAAACAGATGCTGATGAGAGAGGACCGAGGAGAGTGTCATAGGCACAGCTGAGCAAAACCGAGTCACAGAGAAATTTCATGTTCATTTTCTCAGTTAATTCCAGGAAAGTGATGTTATTAGACAAACTGAGACAGACAGAGATAAATTCTGTAACTGTTCTCAGTGCAGTAAAGCCACAGAGTCATAAATCTCACATTTAACGGCATACTTCCCATGCGCCATGCACTGTTCTAAGCACATGGTAAGTATTTGTCTTGGTTGGTTCAGGCTACTGAAACAAAATACCATAGACTCTGTGGTTTATACAACAACAAATATTTTCTTCTGGCTGTTATGGAGCCAGCATGTTTAAATACCGATGAGGGCCCTCCCCCAGTCTGTGGACTGCAGACGCCTTGTATCCTAACATGACTTGGAGCAGAGACGAAACAACTCCTCTGTGACTTATATGAGCACTCACACCATCCAGGAGGGCTCTGCCTAATCCTCACCTAATCCTAACTGTCTGCCAGAGGCCATCTCTCCTAATATCATCATGTTGGTGAGTAGGATTTCAACATACGAGTTTTGTAAGGACACAAATATCGAGTCCATAACACCTACTTATATAAAAGTCATGACATCACTAGTATTATTCCTACTGACAGATAAAAGAACCTGGGCTCAAGATAACACAGGGAATACACCAGAGAGCTTGTGGGCTCTTCACGGCTACATATCACTGCCACTCCCGCCAAGTAGCTTACTCTGCTTTTAATGGAAAGGAGGGAATAATGACAATGAGGATAAACATAATCTCACTGTTCATTTTGGGAATGATGATTCTATTCTCAATCTAACTTTCCCTCTATCCATTAGATCAACTGAAATAAGAATGAACCAGCATATAAAATTCAATTGTTTTTCTTTAGTGCTTTCTTTCCACTATGAGAAAAAAAATGCAAATAATTTATAATTTATTTATAATTGGAGAATGAAAACTAAATCAATACCACACATCATCAGACTTAAGAAAAGTTTTCTTCAATGTCATATCGAACTTTATTTTCATTGGATATTTTTTTTTTGTCTCTGCAAAGGAACAAACATTTTGGTGAACAAGAATGTTTAATGTTTTCTATGGAATTTGTCAGTTTTCAACAAGAAATTAAATTACCACTTTTAAAGGAGGCTTGCCTCCTATAATAAGAAGGTATGTTTTTAGGTATGTTATCACTAAAAACCTTCTCACACTGTCGTGGGAAATTCCAGCTCAGAGGAGCTAACGATTAAAATAATTGGATCTGAAGATTCTTAAGACTCACACATTTTGGTTCTTGTTTTTCTGACTTCAAGCAGAATTCTCCATACTCCTGCTTTCTCGCATAACTTTATGTGGTTTTTGACTAACAGTAATGTATGACTATATTTTTAATACTTACTTGTGTGACCTATTGAGTTAAAAAAGGAGAGAAGTTAAAAGTGGAAGGACCAGGACAGGTCAGCCTTCATAAAGCTGTTTGAACTCTTGATGGCTGTGGTGGTTCAGAAAAATGGGTCTTGGCTTTGTTGGTAAAGAAACATATTGTGACTGAACACAGAAGTCATAAGGCAAAGGAAGACGGACCCATATTACACAAATTCATAAAACACTGTTACATAAGGTCAATCCCAATTCTTATTCATGTAGATGGTTCATGCATTCTTCACCTAATAAGGAAAGTATATTGTGAAAGTGAAATTACCTTCTAAAGATTGCTTTGTGAAAGCAGAATTGTGAGATGAAAGGGCAATTTCATCAAGTTTATCAAAATCTATGAATGCATTTGTAATGGGACAAGGATACAACTCCTAAGCAAACTAGAATACTTCTGATGGACAGCACTGAAAACACAATAAAAAATTCTTATTAAAAAGTGCTACTTTTAATATCATCCATAGAAGGTGGTATGGATATAGGGCATAGGATATATAGAGCAGACTTGAGAGTCAAGTTTTCCTACTGCTATGTGAGCAAAACTCTTCAAATCTTAATTTCCTTACTTACATGGGATTAATAATACCTTATTCTCAGAGTTTTGAGGATATTAAATTCAGCAACAAAACCAAAATGCTTAGTCTAGTGCCCCATATAACAATGTATTTCTCTCTCTTTCCCTTTTTTCTTTTTTTTTTGGAGTATTGTTCCTGGTAATTGATGTTCATGCATTGCTGTCAGAAGGATATAAACCATATCACCTTATTTTTCTATATTTACAAATCTTAATCAGAAATATAGTAACAAATCATAGTTTAATGTGTAATATTCCTTTATTGATAAACTGCATGTATTAAATGTTATTTTGTACTAGTTTACGTCTAAGTAATTTTCTTTTGAAGATCTTAGCACTCCACACTATCACATTCACCATAACCATTAAATTGGCCTGATAATATTCAACTGTTGTTGACTTCTGATTCTTAAGTAGAATTTCCTTATCTGTGAGCATATATCTTACAAATAAAAGTCAACACAGGTGACACATATAGCTAAATATCAACTAATCTATGAAACAATAAGAAAGAATATAGCTTTAATTTATGCTTACATTTACAGCTATTTTTCCCAAGAAAATGTATAATTTGCTGCAGAAAAGTGTTATCACATCTTTATTATCTGAAACCATAGATCATGAAATTCAGATATATACAGCTTGGGAAATAGGATACATTTTCATTCCTTAATTAACTGCAATCAATCTTGCAGACTCTTTTGAAAACAGCTTAAGAAGATTCGTTTAGTGTATGTTTAAAACCTGGAGTTTAGAGTCATCTCTGGCCCTGATACACCCAATAGAATGTGGATTTGAGAAGTTAGGGTCTTGATTTTCACATCAATAAACTTGAAATGGCAGGCCTATCTGAGGATTAAATTATATCCTATGTATCTTACCTAGCACTACAATTGGCATACAAGTGCTCAATAATTTCAGTTGCAGTAATTTGTTAACATTAGATCTTAGCCCCAAAGCATGCATACTTACCAACATATATCCATATGCATGCCCCCAAATACACTAAAGTGTACATTAAGCTCAAAGTATGGAGAAACTTGTGAACACATAGAACACTAAGCAGCCACACTAAAAATGTGAATAGACTCTCAGATAAATCAGTAAGAAAGTATGTAATACTCAGTTTGGCACACAGCTAAAACTACAAGAAACATCCCAGTCCCACCCCTACTCACAAAAGGGGTTCAAGACAATTCATGTCAACATAATTAACAGTATATGTCACCAGCCATTAGGATCAACATGCAGCCCTCTGGCTATTGGCACAGAAGCAACACAGAAAGTCAGCTAGCGGCAAAGACATGTCACTCTCTATTACTACTGAGAGAACAAAATAGAATCTCTCTCTGATTGTAAAGTGCTTTCCCAGTTTAAAAATAGCACTATGCTCCTTTTGATTATAAAGTTTGGCACTCTGATAATTTTAAATCAGATAGAAAGTTTTACATTCATGAACAGTAGGTTAACCAAGAAAGCCAAGAGAAGTTTTCAAATAGATACGTATTCCCTCCGGTACCTTGTCCTCTTCTGAGAGCCAAATGGAGCTAAATGATGTCCATGACATGTGAAAAGTGAAAATATGTAATCACCATTTCAAGTTCAAGAACACAAACCAACACATCAGGATGGAATTAGCTGTCATCTTTTGGAAGAGCTGTTGAGCAGACAAATGTTAGTTTAGGGCAATACTGTATGTCCAGTAAAAAGCAGTGTCAATCCCTTTATATTTTAAATAAAGTTTCATGGACTAAAAGTCAATCATTAAAGCAGACTCTTATTTTTGTCCCTCTGGTACTGAATTTCCATACTGTGTACCAACAGATTATTTCCATACAATGTGTAACACAATCTAAAGCAATTTATTGACTAAAATTATGGACCACATCCATACAAGACATTTCAGCAGAGATCCCACTTACCTCCTTTGCTGCCTTGTCCATTCTGAAAAAGCCCTGCAAGCCGCAACCCTGGACTGAACCTACCATCTGAGTGCTCTGCTAGTGTATCCCACACATCCTGCGAGCTGGAGAAAATCACAAAGGAGTGGAAACCGATGCCCCAGCGAAGTCATGTACATCAGCATCCTTGCACGGCCCAGCACACCCCTTTAGGACCTGCTCCACACATTGACCTTATTGTCCAAATCAACTACCCCATCACCCTCACCCTCACTTTTACAGTTTCATTTCTTCTATACTTTCACTTTCACCTCATTTAAATTTTGTTAGCACATAAAGAGAAACCTTCAAAGGGGGTCTCCCTTGAATGTCTTGTGGCATGGCCTGCATGGATTTCAGTTCTTAGTTTCCTTCCTCCCAGCAGAGGAAGAGGCATGGCTTCCTGCCCAGGTTAAATCCACCCACCCTTCTCCTTCCCTGTCTTAAGGAACTTCACTCCTTCATAACATATCATCTCTCCTTCCCCATCTTTACAATTGTTCTTATCTTTCATAGTGTAAATATGATAAGGGGTTCTCAATTAAAAAACAAAAAATGAATCTCTCTCTTGACTTAACATCCCTCTGTGATGTTGTCCAATCATTGCCTGTTTGAAACAGTTACCTGTACTTAGGGTGTCCTTTCCATCCATTCACTGCTCAATTCATTGAGATCAGGCTTCTGTCACCACCATCTCTTTCCAACTGCTCTTTGTAAAGTCGACAGTGACATCCTTGATTTATTTAGTATCTAATGAATTATTTCAGTCCCTATATCAATTTCTTTGTGGAACTTTGGATCTTGAAATTCTCTTTCTTCAGCTTTGGTGATTCCTTCCATGTGAGTTGGCTTTTCCTCCCATCTCTCTGGCCACTCCTCTCTGATCTCATCTCCTTTTCTTCTCTCTGTCTCTAAGTTGTACTTACATTCACCCGTCTGAGCAGCTGTGACATCCCCTCACCTTACATTGCTTCCCACAAAAACGCTGTTGCAAAGTTGTCAACAGCCCAGACCTCTTGTTTAAACTCCAAATCTACTTATCTTTTAGACCCATCTTCCTCAGTTCCTCAGTGGTTATAGCCAAATCAAAGTCAATGTGCTTAATATTGAGCTTATTTACTGTTCCTCTTAATCATGTTCCTTCTCTAAATCGCCTGCAATGGATCTAACCACTTACACAGCCACATACTCATGTGTCATTCTAGGTCTATGTCCTTCATCCACCTCATCAGTTCAATCATCAGTTCTTACAGATTTACCTACTAAAGGTCTTAGGTTTGTGAATGTCCCACTTATACTAAATGCCATTGCCTTTTTATTTTGTATATATACCTCCCAGATTTAAAAAGAAGTAAAGGAAGAAAGGAGAAAAGAGCGAGGGAGACTCTCCCCTTATCTGCTATTACCCTCCCTCTTCCCTAGTCTGGGTCCTCATCAGATCTGGTTACTGCAGTAGCCACCTAAATGATTCCCTCCCATCCTTCTCACTGCTGCCAAAGATACAGTTCCACAATGTAAATATGATTCCAAAACAAACTAGATTAAAATATTTCAATGCATTCCCAATTTACTTAGGTTGTCCAAACTACTTTAACAACCAGACCTAGTTTAAAAGATCCAAACATTATAACCATTATGGTTTAGATCAAGTGTTAACTGGGAGCAGCTAAGCTGATAGAGGCTCTGGCACCTTAGCAGGTGGTACCCAAGGTTATTC
Source organism: Manis javanica (assembly GCF_040802235.1). Classification (NCBI taxonomy): domain Eukaryota; kingdom Metazoa; phylum Chordata; class Mammalia; order Pholidota; family Manidae; genus Manis; species Manis javanica. Next base: position 192,433,915 of record NC_133158.1, read on the forward strand.
AGAGTATCACCATCCCAGTGGGCCAGAAAGACAAAAGATGAACGGAGACATCCTCCTAGAGGCATATATCACTGCTCATTTTCATTCACTGGAACTCAATCACATGGCTACACCTTGTTCTGAGAGAGGCTGAAATATAGTCAAGCCATCATCCAGGAAGAAAGAGATTTGGTTGAGAACTATCAGTCTTTGCCTTATTTCCCTATGTAGTTAAATTCAAATTATTTTTCATAACACACTAGGTCTGCCTGCTTTCTATGTCACCTAGCATCAACTCCTGTACATTCATCCATCAACCCTTGCTTCAGCCGTAACCAACTTCCTTTTCTCAGACTTATCATTCGCCGTTATACCTTCATGGCATCCATGATGGCGTTCCCCTCTGTCTCAGTCACCACTTTCTCTCCTCACTTCCTTCCTTTAGCCAAATCCTCACCTTCATAACCCAGTTCAGACCACTCTCCATGACAACTCAGTGAATAGGATGGCCTCTCCATTTTCCTCCGGAATCCTGTGCAGCACTGAACATAATTATACTTAGATTTAGGTTTACTTGTCCATTTTCCCTGCTGACTGTAAGTCCTGATGGAGTCTATTCATAACAGTGATTACATAAGATAATATCTCTTTAATACATTTGAAATGATCCCTATGCTTGTCCCCAAACTAATTCAATTAGGCCATTTCTTAGCCAAAAAGAATTCAATATTAAGGAAAAATTTGCTATGACTGAACATTTTTGATATTTGCCTTTGTCAATTAGGTGTTTCAGAAATTATCTTCCAGTACTCTTATGAAAATGCATTTCTTGAGCTCTACTCACTACCAGTTTTAAACAAAAATTAACAACTCAGAGCCCATGTGTTATGGGCTGATTAAGTATATCATAGGGAGCAGAAATATTCACATGTATACATCACATATGCTGAGATGTACACACTTGTGATTATGAGAATTGTATATTTATGTCTGCATAAACAAGATAAATCACAAATTATTTTGAATCAACTGCAATTTGAAAAAACACATGTTATTGTGTAAAGAAAACTTTGATTAGAATTATAAAAGTCATTTTAAAATAGTTTTTTTTCCCTTGATTCTATATGCCAAAGAAAATTAAATTTTAAGCATGTACCTATATTAAGAGATATATTTTTTAAATTTACTGAGTTCATGAAAACAAAGTACTTCACTAAAATAAAATCTTATTATAATTACAGTAAAGTTTTAGATTGAGAAGACCTGAATTAAATTATCTACTTTAAAGTTACTAACTGTGTAACAATGAGAAAATAAGTTAGCATCCAGTCTTTAATATTCTCATCTATTAACTGGAGATTTACTTCACTCACAAGAGTTAAGAGATCAACCCTATGGAGAGACTCTCTGGGAAAAAAAGAATTGTTAAAAAAAAGTCATCCTTTCAATGATATAGTAGTCAGGATTTTGTGCCAGACTAGGGTTGAGCCCCTCTCAAGGCCATTTGGCTAATTTACATTTGAATAAACTCCATAAAGGGAGATCTCCATGTATGTAGAGTTTTTGTGAGCATGCATGCAGATTTTTGTGTATATGCCCTCCCATGCACATACTCTGGTGTGAGGAAGACAGTGGAGGGGGAGGTTCTTTCTGGCAGGGAAAAATATTTTATTACTGATAATGTTCATAAATCCCAGCACATAATGATAATAAATGTCAGTCTCGCTTGTATTGGTTTTTATAATTGCTTTTCATTCTCTAAGGACAAGTTATCTGTAAATAGCCTGCAGCCAGGGTGCTCTCACAGCCCCACCATTGCTTACACCACTGTATATATGTATGTTTATTTACCAATAAGCAGTATTATCAGAAGACATTTTTCTTCAGCCAAAACTTTACTATAAAAGAGATACCTACCCCACTGGCCTTCGATGAGGCAAAGCAACTGTTTATGTCAAGCTATCCAAAACTCTGAAATATGCAACCATGAATGTTCTAATATGTATCAAAGAAAGTTGCCTGTTGATTAAGGAATCAGTTAAAAATTTAAAAAAGACACAAAACTTGGCAATCTAGTATATTCCTGTTCCCTTCCTCCCCATGACTAGACTCCTGCTTCCCTTATTCTCTCTCCACAATATTTGTAGAAATATCTACATGAGAAATGCCTGCCTATTCTCAGTCCTCTTAAGAACTATGCTTACTGTCTTGATGATGACAAACGCCTGCTCTGTGTGCATCAGTTAGTGTTCTGTTCTGTGCCAGAAGGGCAGCATGGCCACCCGCACCATGAACAGCATTTCTTGAGGCCCTGCTCTGTCTGCTCTCACTGTAAGAAATCCAGTGCTCGGGCTTGGCCTTTCTGCCTGTTTGCACAAATGCTTCTCCTCTCCCGTGGAGAGGTTAAGCCCTTGATCGCTATCCTTCCTCAGCTGGAGCACTTTTTATCTGCTTGGCTCCCCTGTGAGGACAGGGCACTCTAGAGAGTGGCTGCCTTTTCTGTTACTGATAAATTAATTAACAACCTAGGAGGCTTAAGTGGTCTGGAAGGATTCTAAAATCCTCTCATTTGATGACTTTCACTAAGTAGAATATGTTTATCCATTTCACAGGACCTATATTTTTAGATCAATGACCTTTGGATGTATGATTCACTCTGACTTCATTTTTTCCCAGTGGGTACAGTTTCACATAAGCCTATTTAAAAACAGTAAACCAAGCAATGTTTAAATGGAATATAATCTATTCTACACCTGTTTCCTTAGACTATTTTGGTGGAAGTGAATACTTTCTATGATAAATTATACTTCCATAAACACTATACAACTAAGATATTTATAGATTTCCCATTAGTGTAATGTATGACCATTTTAAATTTTACAATCAGTTAATTGATTGTAATGTAATTTTTTGCAAAATAGCCATACATTTTTAGTTGAAATGACAGAAATATTTCCCAAACAATTTATCTGGGCAAGAATTTATTTTGTAGAGTTTTCCCTTGTTTCCTTGTCTCTTATGTAATGAGAAATACACCCAGATAGAAATAACTCCTTTAGATAAAAATTGTGTGACACCATCTGCTTACATGATTTTGTACACTTTGGTTACCAGAATCTTGGTTGTAATAGTCAAGTAACTTCCATGGAGATCTTACTCCTCTCCCATCACAACTCAGGCCTTCAGGAAGTCTACAGAGGAGGAAAAGACATAAGAGTCTCCTTTTTTCTTTCCTTTCTCTACCTTCTTTTCCATTTACTGTGATGCTGCTTTGGTATGTTCTAAGGTGGGTAGAGAAGAGAGACAGGAAAGATAAGGGGAAAAACGTCTTACCTGACTGATACACTTGCGATATTGTGTTGGTACCCTTGAGACAAAGCAGAGGTTCAAAGCAGACATCACTGATTCCACTCTGGGGATTTGAGACTGTAGTCCTAGTGTGTCAGGCCATGCTTCTCCTCCATCAGGACACATATGACTTTAAACTCAGCACTTGAGCTGCTGATGGTTCCTCCCTTGTGGGATCCATGACTCTTCCATGAAGTCACTAGTTAGTCTATGGCAAAGGCCCATCTCTTTTTCTGCCGTGGATGGAAGCATAGCGTGCTCTCCAGAATATCCTCTTGATCTCTTGATGTTCCAGCTCCAGAAGCCTCTTACGTTAGATTTCCCCCAGCAAGAACAGCCCCAGCCCGGGTATCCCCAGCTTTAGGGAATGCATCCCAAATTCTCCAAAGAAAGATCTGGAGGCCTCTCCTTGTCACATGGCACCGGGGGTGGGGGTGGGGAACACACCACAGCCCTGTACAGGGAGAGGTGGTGGGGAGGCAGGGGAGGCACACAGCACATCAGCAGCTCTACAAAACAGTCCCCACTGGCATCACTGGCTTCTCTATTTCTCTTATACTGGCTAGTAGGGAGGGATTGACTAATGCTGGCAGATTTGGTTTCACTGTGGCATCGTCTGTCTTGCATGTGCGATCCAGCCTCCATTTCGAGTTGTGGATGTGCCAGCCATTGACAGTTACCTATTCCTGGCTCTTAGGGCCTTCCAGCTGTGGTACTTTGCTGTGGCAGTGTGAGCAGACTGATGCAGGGTTACAGGGCCTTACAGCCGAAGCCCAGGGACCCAGTCAGAGACCTGTGGAAACAGTCAAATGCAAGAAATAGAGTGTGCTAGACATGTTGTTATATATGAACATAATGTGTAAGTTAATGTATGTACAGTGTCAGTTAACTGCCATATAGTAGAACCCAATAAATGGTAGCTTAAAACCCCAAAACGTAATGTGACTAAGAGATTGATTGGACCACTCTTCATCTAACTTTCTAGGTTCCAGACGGCTCTGCTCTCATGCCCATTGCTAGTAGGAAACTATTTCCTGCTTAGAAGCTATGCATTTGGAGTCTAAGAAGTTCAAAAGGCAGCCTCTAGGCATCTTCTTGTATCCAGACATTTCTGCATAAATAATAATCTGAAAATATCTGGTTGGGTGATACAGTAACACTCTTGATCTATACTGAATTCTTTGTATTATGCTTAGTTTTATATTATTCTTTATATCTGTGTTTTTATCTTTTATATCTTTGTTTTGTGTGTGTGTTCTCTGGTAACAGAGCTTTATAATATTGGTTTTAAACTTTATGGAGTCAGAGGTTCCCAGGAGAAGTTAATGAAAGCTATAAACCTTTTCAGTAGGAAGTGTACATTTGCACATGCTGTATTTTGGCTATCATTTCAAAGGGTCCTCTGCTCCCTGAAGTCCAATAGCTGGGAATCCCAGATTACAAACTCTCCAGGTCCTTAACAATAGGATTTCTACATTTTGGAGCAGAAAAATGACCAGGGTGTCTAGGATTATTTCACAGTCTTTGGAAAGGATGAGAAATTTTTTGTTTGGAATCTAAACTGAAAACTGATACCCCCTTGAATAATGTGTTTTCCATGAAATTTTTTCTTCTTTTTTAAACATTTCCTGATCCATCCTCTTTCCCTTCATCTTGGCCACTACCATCATTATACTACCCTCTTCATTTTAAGCAAGGACTAGAAGTTTAGTAGAGGTCCTGGGGTTTATTTTCTTCTTGCCCAATGCTGTCACTGAAACAAGACTTCAGCCCATCCACGTGTTGGATTTCTCTTCAGAAGTCAACTGTTTTCTTCGAGATCATCAGTGTCTATGCAAGCAAAGATAAAACCACATTCAGAGCCCAGTGCCACTTGCTGATCAGAAATAACTGTGAACACCAATATGTAGAACTTCAGAGCAGCTCGCTTTGCCTGAGCAATGACATTCAGGAGGACTGATAGTCACCAAGAGATAACAAGCGTGAGGGGCGGGAGAGGTGAGAGACACATGCACCATGGTTCTGAAGCCCACAGACAGTGCCAGCGGGCTCAGAGGAAGACCATGCCCTGTGACTGGTGTTCACACATCTCACTGCCTTAGTAACCGTCATATATAAGCCCCGTTCCCCCTATTCTGGGAACTGTCTGGGACTGATGTAATAACCTTCAGACAGGAAACAAACTATCAGAACTTTCCTCAGAGAACTTAAAGTTTTCCTCATGTCTTGCATTTCTGAAGGAAGCAGTTATAAGTCTGGAATTATATTCTCTCACAATTGTGTCCTGAGCAGTGTATATATTTCTTCCTAGCCGTTATAAATTTAAAACATAATAAAAGTACTTCTATGCTCTGGATTTTGGTTTTCTCTGACCAACTTTAGGCCAAAAAGGTAGGTGGAATATTTCTAGGGCCAGATCATGGTAAAATTGAAACATAAATATACTCTATTCAGTTCATTACTCTTCCTTCAAGCTACTTGCCCTACTTAAGCCTTAGCACATTCAAAGCACAATTCCCAGTAACGTAAATATAGAAGCTACAAAGTAGTCTGGCAAGCTGATTCCCTAGCCATAGTAATCCCTTGATTTTATTGAGGGTAGAGACCATATCCCTTTTATTCTTTATATCTACATTTTATCTCCAGCATCAAAAAGTGCAATCATCCCTTGATGGACAGTGACTGTGAAGGGGTTTGTGGGGGGGACTTGGTTAAGCGGGGAGCCTAGTAAACATAATGTTCTTCATGTAGATTAATGATACCAGAATTTAAAAAAAAGATGACCTTGAAAATTTAATAGGAGCCTTTTATTTTTGTGGAAGAATAAAATTAAAGACTAAGAAATATCTTAAAAAAAGAAAGTACAATCATCCCAAGGTTAAGTAGACAGTAAATATTCAGATGAATGAATGAAAAAGGATAAAAGGAGTTCAGGTAACTAAACTTGGGAAGAACCTAAATTCAAAGTAGGCTTTTTTTAAATTTATCATCTTTGTTTTTAATATAAAATAAATGTGTTCACCAAGATACTCATGACTTTAAAATTCTGATTTTAAAAAACAGAAATAAACACTTTAATAACTTGTACTCAAAGCCTCTCTATTAGCAGTAACTCTGTGGGGGAGATTGCCTTATAAAATCTTATTTCTCATTTAGATAATGGGGCCCAGATATAATAACTTTACTGAACTCCACTTTGGGGGAAAAAAATGTTAGTGCCCCAGTCTAACGTGGGAGGAGCTCATCGAACAGATAGCAGAGGTCTAAAGAAAGACTTCTTGTAGAGAACAGAATAAGTCTGTTGATCACTAAAAAAACTAAGGTTATTATCAAAAAATAAATAAATGTTGGCCATCTAAGTAATACAAATGATCTTAGAAAATGTGTCAGTTTTCAACCCAGGATAATACTGAGTTCTGTGGGTAGTTGTGTGTTGGCGGGGGGAGGCAGGAGGTGTACCAGTTATTTTTACACAGTTATGTCCACAGCAGCATCAAGCGATTTATCAGATGCAGTAGAAAATCACTTGACAACTTGAAGATTTCAGAATTTTTTTCATCTTTTCAAAATAATTGCATTTTGAGAACATGTGATGAAATGCCAGCAATTTGCCAGTATACACACACATGGAGTGTCATCTCCCTGCCACACCCCACAAACACACATACCAGGTACATGGATTTTTAATATTCAAAGCAAAACTGTCTTCCAAGTTAAACTATGGGGTAGTGCACACTAATAAGATTGTCAGTTTCGCATCATGCACTGTTACATACTATCTCCTTGATGGTTACACTCAGTAGCATGGGTACAGAGTTGCTGCATGGCCACATAAACACTGAGAGATTCATGTCTGAGAGTTTTTTCTTTCTTTGCATTGGTAGCGTTGCATGTGCTCTGTTTTGTTCACACTTTCCTGTTTTATTTACTTTATGATCAATCGCATGCCTCTGTGAGAATTTATTCTGGGTTGGGGGCCTAATATATGACCAAAAGAGAAAAAAATAAAAATGCTTCGAACTGGAGGTATTGTCCTTATTTTAATTAAATGAACTTAGTTTTCAATGCACTAAAATATTCTTAGGGATAAAGTTTCCATGATTTTAAAAGAATCCTCTGCTTCTTCATGTGATGTAGCTTCTGTAGAGAAAATAAATTTGAATCTCAACCACATTATGGAATTAAAATGAGGAAGGAAATGGAAAAGTTAAGAATCAAGCCAGAAGACTCACAGTGACCCCCCAGTTTATGAAGTTCCCTGGGAACAACAGACCTGCACGCACCTAGATATGCATGAATACACTGAACAATTTCTCACTCTCCACAGTCTGGGGGACTTCTTCTGCTGCTATATTTGTTCAGTTCAGGTCATTCAGTATTTACTCATCATTTCAAGTTAACAATAGCTCTGGAACTTATGCCATACTACCAGTAATTGTGTATGATTCTACCCGCAAGAGCTCATGTGAAGGATGAAGTCATTGAGATGAGATTAAAATTAACTCAACCACAATGTTAAAGAGCAAAAATGCAATTATAAAACAAAAGTTATGTTCAAGATAGATGGCACAATAAGAAAAAGGGTCAGGGAAACTGAAGTCTAGTTTGAGATATGCCAACTCATCTTGTGACTTTGAAGGAGTCCCATAGCATTTCTGAGCCTTAGTTCACTTTTACAGAGCAAATGAGTGGAACTGGGTCTTTGCTAATTCTGTTTTTACCATTTTCATTTGTAAACCTAAGTCCATTTAGCTTTTTTATCGTCTCCTTTTAGAAGCTACAGGAGGGACTGGCAAATCCTGTTAGATCACTTACCCATCTGAGGTTTAGTTCAAGGAGGAGGGGCTTTCCATTACCATCTTGGTCTGTATGTTTCAGCCGAAGAAGATGCTTCAGCAAGGCATTAGAATTTCTTTAATAAAAGCAACTTCCCTCATGTTCCCAGTGATGATACTTGAAAGACTGTGAAAATTCTCTACGTTCGGTTAAAAGAGAGAAGGGGGCAGTAAAATACAAACGTTCCCTGGGAAAGCAAATGCTAGACCAATTTCCTTTATGATTTTTTTTTTATCTCGGGATGCTTTTAGACCCTTAAAAATTTTTGAGGACCCCAAAGACTTTTGTTTATGTAGGATATATACATAGACACAGTGTTAAAAATTAAAACTGAACCAATTTCAAAGTATTTCTAAATGTGTTCTAAAATAACAAATCTGCTAGCTATTAAAACAAATAGCATATTTCATCAAAAGTAACTATTTTTCCAAACAAAAAAATTTGTGAGAAGCATAGCATTTTGCATTTTGTAAATGTTTTTAGTGTTTGGATGAAAAGATTACAGCTGCATTCTCCTATTTACTTCTCTATGCAATTTATCCTAATGTGTTGTTTTGGTTGAAATATTTGAAGAAACTTCGACCTTTCACAGATACAGTCAAAAAAGGGAGAAGTATTTTAATAATCTGTTCAGCAAATTGAGGATCTACTCTTTGATATAACACCAAAACTTAAGAAGTTATACTTGTGCCATCGTGAATCTGAGCCATATCAATCACTTTTTGTATTCTGATATATTAAAATCCATTTTTCTGTCTTGCACTTTGAATAAGCTTTCTCTGGTGCTTTATTTTTATCACTCCACATTAATAACCTGAAAAATGTTGCTTTTGCTAAATTGTAAACATCTTCCAAATTCAGTATATACCATCAGAACACCATATTCACTAATATCACCATCAATCTCATCAGAAATGTCTTAAGTATTGAGAAGATGTCAAGCTCTCTGGTACTGAGACAAATTTTCAAAAACTCTTATTTTTTTTTTCTTGAAAGCTTGAATTTTATCACAGACAATACTATTTGGTTCACTCTCTTCATTTTCACAAAAATATCTGTCCAATGTCCAAGTGTGAATAACCATAGTTAGTCAGTTACTCTTTTCAAGCAAAAATGTGGCTCTAATAAAAACTCAGCTAGTTAAACTCGCAGTTTAATCACACGAGTCTTTTCTCAGGACAACAGCCATTCTCCTTTGGTCTGCAGCAGAGGCTCTTGTCATATAGAATATTAAAAAGATGTTTATTGTGTCCTCAGGAAATTTTTAATGAAACTGAATTTTTTTTTAAGTCAGTTTGTGGCAGTAAAATGTACAGTGAGAGGCAGTGTTTTGGGGTGTTCGCCCTTTGATTTCTGCTTAGATGCCAGCAGTTATTGTCTCAAACTTTCTGTCTTGCTAGACTTCTCCTCTGTGGTCCTTTGCCCAGAGAGAACAGGCAAATTGTTGGAGATTTTTTTATTTTTGTGTGTGGTGCCCGTTGGTGTTTCTGGACTGCTGGTTTCTTCAGCTCCAGTTTGGGATACATGAGGCAGAAAGGAGACCCAAGGAGCTCATCTTATGTTGTTCCTTGGGTCTTTATGTTTGAAGTGAGTTTACCTTCTCTCCATCTTTTGGAATTTTCTAGTGTTAGTTATATATATATAAATATTTTTAATTTAATGAATGGGAGGAATCAAGAATAATATGTCTACTTCATCTTTCCTGAAGCAGAAGATGAGCTCTACAGTTTTTAGGGAATAAAACCCACCTCGCTCTCTCTGGCATTCAAGTGTGGCTCAATTTACATATCATATTATATCTTCTCAGGGCTTTGTTGAAGAAGAATCTTTCACTTACCCTTAAAAATAATTAGCAATTCCTATTTTTGAACTATTTTGCTTTTTGGAGTCTGACACGTGAACTCCTGTTCTCTGTACCTAAGTGAACTGTTGGTGTCTCAAAGCTACACAGTCTCCAGGAAGTCACCCGCTATACTGCTCAATGCTGCCATCTCACTATTCTTACAGCAGGTGTTACCTGCACTATTCATTTTGTCCTTTATAACACAGCCTGTTATCTGGTGACTTTACTGCTTAATGACTTGCCCACCACTCCTTGACCTCAAAGATACAGATTTTGTTTTATGGTCTTCTGTGTTACTGATCTTTTACTAAAAGTACTTTATTAATTACCCATTCACTTTCATATGAATAGTGCAGCAGTTTCTGAACTATACTGTACATATACTTTTAAACATAAAAAAACTTCTTAAAAATAAATCTGGAATTTTCAGGACAGGGTTAGCATGGCACACAAAACTTCCTAATATGTCTAAACACTTAAAAATTCCAGTAACCATTGCCTTTTAGTTAATGTTTGCATTTTATATATGGTTATCTGAAGCTTTAGATAAAACCATCTAGAAAAGAGAAGGATCAGGCATTGATCATCAACTCTGTTATGTTGACCATATATTGTCATCTTAAGCAAACCAGTAACTAATCATGGCAACACAAAATAAAAGTCTGTTGTAATAATATATTATTAGCTTCTCTTTATATCAAATTCTTAGTAACAATTTTGCAACTATTAAGCTCTTTCTTATAGTTGATGTTTTGGATGTCTGATGATTTATTACTTATTATTTAAAATTTTGTATTCTTGTCACTGTTTTATAATTCTAGTATTCTTCCAGATTGTGGTGCTAAGGACTGAAGGATTACTTACTTTTATCTAGTAGAAAATTGCACCAGTGACAATGGAAACCACAGTGACTTAGAAAGCTGAGTCTCTGATTTTGATAAGAATTTTTAAAGGGGAAAGAAAAAATGATGAAGTAAAAAAAGTGTTTTATACCTTAAGAGTAAATACAGCTTCCAGGCTCAGTTTGGTCTACTTGTAAGCATTAGCTACCTTTCTGGAAACTCCTGTGTAAAACAAATATATATCAACCATGTTTTCCTCTGACAGTTGAATTTTGTAGAGGCTATTGCTGTAAAAAAAAAGAAAGTCCTGAGTTATAAAAGTTTTTTCAAATAAATACATTTTTGGACATCTACTCTCTGGGTTAGGAAGAGATCATAAAGAAAATTTTATACTACTACTTAAAAACACCAATAAGAATTCCTTGTATTTCTATAGTGAATTACAGCAAATTACACCAAATTACAATTTGCAATGGTCATCTACATGCACTATTTAATTTAATTTGATTCTCAAAACATTCCACATAATCACTACAGTTCTTATTTTGGGAACTTGAGTTTTCATTTTGAAAATCACTTTCTTTGCTAATCAGTGGATTTTCTATGCATTCTAAATTCCCATTCCATTTGAGATGACTTCATCTTAGGCACCATCAATCCATATGATATTTGCCATTTATTTTAAGCAAACACGTTAAAAGTCACCACACAATTAATTTCCATTTCATAAGGTGTTTTCCCTGAATCAATAGTACGTGAATGATTAAGTAACCACAGTGCTGCTATTGTTCCAGGTATTCACCTGACCTCAATTACTGAAAGCAGGCAGGAAGCCCTGAATCTTCCTGTTTTTTGGTGCCACATTGTGAACAATCTCTTTAAATTCTCAAGTCTAGAATATACTATGCCAGTTCAGGAGACTCAGTTACTAGTCCACATTAGAATGCAAGTAAGCATTAAGTTTATGTGTGTTCTTTAAGTGATTACTAGGTGAATATAGTGCTAGAGTGAAACTTTAAACCTAATTCCATACAGTTTTGTAGAACATTTTTCATGCTTCAGCAAAATATTTATGTACAAAAAGGTACATCTATACAAGCTGTGTATCTACGCCATAAAAATCAATTAAAACTTTTGCTTGTTGCAGAGATACACCCAAGCCCATCTTCTCCTCTCCTTCCAGAGCACCCTTGACATTTCCCTGCCTCACCTAAATGTGGTTACGGCACATGGCTGACCCAATGGAATGTGAACAAAAGTGAAAAGCATCACTCCCCAGGCTGGCCCACAAAATCCTCCCCCACAGGTGTTTCTTCTCCTGACTGCTTAGAATGTCGATGACCCTGCCATTAACTTTGGAAGCCATTTTGAGGATGGCAGAATGCTCATTATCCTGGATCCCTGAATTACCGTACAGAGAAGGGTTGCCCCACCAACCAGTTCACCGATCCTGTAGTATTTGTATCAGCAAGAAAACACTTGCATTGTGTTTGAGCTTTTACATGTTTGCATCTACTTGTTCTAGTCAGGGATGAATCCAGGTTTTGTCAATCTTAAGCTTATACAATTTGAGAGGTCACCTTTACAAAAAAGAATGCAAATTAAATACAAAATTCACAAAGTAAACTTATTTAGAATGAGACTTTTCAAATCCCACTGAATTACAGAAATCCTAATTAGAAATGCAGTCCCTTTCACCTGAGATCTCTTTTCGGCAATTACCAGGATTTCTTACATAGAAATACTTCCTGGTTGCAGCCTGGACTTACTCTTCCCACCTAGAGCGCCTTAAATCCCCAGAAACTCCCAGTTCCCACTGAGGCTAGGGCAAGGGCGGGACCCTGGCGTTTAAGCTAAAGCTTCATTAGCGTCACAGTAAACCCGCCTTTGGCTGCATCAACAGCGTATCACTATATGAAACCACAAGTACACCTCAGGTCTTGCAGGGAGGCAGAACAGAGCGCCAACTTAGTGTTTACCTGAACTAGTGATACCCTCTTGAGATAGAAAGAGAAATTGTTTCATTGATTTGTGCCTCACCTCATAGATAAAGTAATTTTATAAAGCTGTCTCAAGTTTTTAGTCACTGATGTTTCTTGAAAATACAATTTACTCGAGGGCATTATTTCTCCTCCTGTTATCTATAGGACCCTCATCCCTTTCACTACTTTTAACTCCAAAGACAGTCAAATTTCACAGCTTTTTTTCTATATACTTGAGAATCAATTAATTTTACCTACTTTTAAACCTGTACTAGAAAATATCATGGAAGATATATATACATACATATACATCCCAAATATGTCAGCTTGCCTGCAAAACCCTTTCACATTTATTTGCATATGAAAATATTATTCAGTAAATGACAACATAACCTTTAGTTAAATGAAGTGATGACATGAAAACCCCTGTATTATAAGACATCGTGTTACCCTTAAATTGCCCATACTTTGGGGCTCTTCATTTCTAGAAATTATCTTAGGATTTAAAAGTAACACAATATTAACCAAAATTATGTGATCTACAGTATTTCTGTTATAGTACTAGTCCCACAATGCCCTAGGGTCTGACTTTCCATGCAGAGCGCCACCGGCAGTCACATCGCGCTGTGCTGGGTCTGGGCAGTGGACCCAGTCCGGCTCTGGTCAGCATCCCCAGCCGCTCTAACCGGCCCCCTTTCCTCCGGTCAGCGCCTTGATGCTGCAGAGCACAGACTCACACACCTAAGATATCTGTCTGTTAAGGAATGCTACAAAATCACTCTGATCTATGAGAAGGAAGCCAAACAGGGTCTCAACCAGTATCGAGAATCCCCATCCCTCTTCCTCTTTGCCTCCCCAGTGAGTTTTGACACCAAGGAAACAAATCCCCCACTTCAGGCATTTCCTCTGAATCCAGTGGTCATCAGTCGTAATGCAGCTCTCTTACTCCTCAAAGTAAGTAGAACTCGGTCCTGAGGGCCATCTTTCCATTATTCACCACAAAGAGAGGACAAAGAGGAAATGATAAAATTACACAATTGGCTTTTTTTCTCCTTTAAAGACATTTTCCCTAGAAACGGTTTATTAGCCAGACAGAACCCAATCCTCAAAAATAATTCTGAGCTTTGAATATTTAACAGCCTGTGAGTTGCAGCATTGGGCCAGACTGCCCCCTAGAGGTCGGTGAGCGTTGTGCAGTCTCCCTATGTCACTGAAATAAAGGCTTCTGTGTGTTTCAGACACATTAAAACATTTGCTGAGACACACAGCCCTTGATTTGAAAGATTTATTTTCTTGCTTTCAAATCCTGTTGGGATGGTAAAAGAAGCAAGTATGTGAATGCCTGTTATTGGTGAGAGAATGAGAAGCTTCTGCCTCTTAAAATTCAGAGTGAATTTAGAGTTCTGGATGACACAAATCTTGAGAGATGTTTTGATTGGGAGCATACATTGTAATAGGGTCTATGAAATGCTTCTCATAATTCCTGGCACATAGGTGCTTAGAATATATTTGAAAAAAGGAAGAAATAAAGGAACGAGGGAAGGGAGAGACAAAAAAGAACAAGCCACAGTGTGAAATGGCCAGGCTGAAAGGCAAGGCATGGAGGGTGTAGGGGTAGTGGGGAAAGGGGCCCTATTTCGGGTGCAGAGCTACACTCTGCCTGCCCAGCCTGCTCAACGCCCTATCCAGCTGCTCCCTCCACAGCACTGCCCACTCAGCATCTTTTGCCCCCCTGCTCCTAAAGGCCTGTTACTCAGGGAAGGAGATGACTCTATTATAAAAGGAAGAACTATGTCCAACAGCTCTCTGTGGGAAATGCAACTAAGAGCTGGTGGAAGAAAAGCAGAGGTTGTTATTCTACAAGACAAAAAAAACCCTAGAGGGCATAGCAAAAACAGGGGCAGCCAGTGCGCCATGGGGGTCAGCTGCAGGAGGATGGCTGCGGACACCACGGCAGAGGAAGCAAAGCTTCGGAGTATTATCACATTTACATATTATTATGTGTGAACTTGTCCCCTTCCCAGAAACTACTGACAGAAGGAGTACTAAGGAATGGGGAGGATTCCATAGAATAAAGACTTAATTTTTTTGCACACCAAGTACATAGACGCTCAGAGCACCTCTAGATTAGGGGTTCTGATGCAAATATATTTACTCTCAGTAGCAAGAGAAGCAAGAGAAATTTGAGCTCACACTTAATACTTTTACAGAGGCTTTCAAACTTTTTGTGTACTATTTGAGTATAGTGAAAAATTCTTGCTCTCCTTTAGTTCTATTTAAAATTTTGAAAATATCTAAACACACAGCAGAAGTAATTGTAAAAGGAAAACATGCTTTTACTAGTAAAGAAATATTTTATTTTTACTCCAATCAGAAAATAGCTGCCATAAATTGGAGTCATTTGCTTGTTACAATATTTTCAATTTCAAGTAAATTTAAAGACACAGAATGCTTTTTCCAACAAACTTGTAGTACTATTTAAGTTTCACAGCTAAAGTGCAGAGAAACAAGATTTGCAAATGAACATTAGTAAAAATGGGAAATTTTGATGTGAAACATACTCTCATATTTTAAAATAAACTAAGACAAATTTTACAATAATTTTTTCCAAAATCATTTTCTGAAAATTATTTTGTGAAAGGAAAGGAGCGACACACAGCAGCAATTCACCGGAGAGTTCCGCTTTATTAGGGAAAGGTGCTGGGTTATATAGGAAGGGGCATGAATTGATTGAGGTGTCACTTCTACGGGGCTGGTGGCTGTTGGCTAGGTGCTGGGATTGGGAGGGGAGCAAGAGGTGATTGGGCTTCAGGTGGCGCCGGCGGGAACCGAGGACTCCTGAAGAGAAGCCGGTAGTTTGCCATCTTACTGGTGGGGGCCCTTCATTCCCCCCTTTCTCCTCTATGGGTTTGTGGACGTTGCTTTCTCTCTGGCTGCTTCCTGCTGAACAGGGGCGGAGAAGGGAGTGAGGGCTTGAGGATTGGGAGGAAAGGGTTGATAGAACTCCCCACAGTAAGGATGAGTAGATGTGGACTTCTTCAGGTTGGAAATCAATGAAGGTTCCCTGTAACCATAGGTCGAGGACCTGTTGATTCCAATGGTGCCAAGAGGATATGGGTGTCAGGAGCCAGGCGTCTGCAGCCATTGTTTCCAGGAACAGTTTCCAGTGGAGAGAGGGGTCCATCTCAGTGTGTGGCGAGGAGGTCACGTGAGGGTGAGGGATCTTCTGTGGCCAGAAGCTGGTAGTTCCTGAGTAAAAGCTGGTTGAAAGCTTGATTAGAGATTTTTCCGACTTGGCATTTGATGAACTTTATTATACAGGGTAAGAAGAGACAGGCGAGAAGAATGATTATTATGGGGCCTGCGATGGCCCAGAGCCAGGTGAGGAGGGGGTTTGTTAGTATTGATGAGAATGGGTTGGAATTGGAAGCAGAGTGGAGACTGGAGGCAAGGTCGGTGAGTTTGGTAATGTCAGTTTCTACAATGCCGGATTCGTTGATGTAATAGCAGCACTCTTCTTGGAGGAAGATGCCGGTGCCGCCCTTCTTGGCTGTAAGCAGATCTAGGGCCCGCCGGTTTTGAAGGGTGACTTTAGCTAGTGAAGTGACCTGTCTTTGGAGAGAGGCTAGGGAATCAGCAGTGGATGTCAGGCCTCCCTCAAGTTTGGCGTTGAGATCTCTAACTGCCCATAGAGAGTGACCTAAGGATTCTCCCGAAAACCATGCCCCAATGGCTGAGGTGATCAAAGAGATACCGACCATGATGGGAAGGAAAGCAGCTCTTTTTGTGCGCGAGGGCAAGGGAGGTTGGAGCTCAAGAAATTCTGCTATGCTGTAAAGTGTAAGCTGTGGGATTAGGGTGATGAGAATGCAGGGTGTATCGGAGCTGAGAGGCAGTGAGTTGAAAAGACTGCCATTACACCAAAAGAAGTGTCCCGGTTGCGTAAAAGTCTTAGAGCTGGAGGTAGGGGTGTAGATAGAGAGGCAGTGAGGTGCGCTGGAGGGGGTTGGAGTTGGGCCTACACAGTGGTGGATGGTGAGATTATCTGCGTATTCTGGTTCCCATAGGGGTATGCCTGCCAGGGGGCAGAGGGGTTGTCTTTCTGCATGGAAGGAGTAGTTGGAAATATTAAGGGGCACGGTGGCCAGCAGTGGGCGCTGTAGTGATGCACACAAGAAACAATTGGCAGTGTTAAGGGTGTGGTTGAGAAAGATGGTGGTGTCCTGAATGAGCTGTAACGAAGAGTAGGAGAAATGAGAAGAGGGGCGGGGATCAGAAGATGAAGAGGCACCATCAAGAGTTTGGATAATAACTTTTTTCGGAATGTCTGATACCTGATGCAACTTGAGAGATCTGGGAATGAGAGGGAACATACTTTCGAGAGATATGAAGGGTGCCGTGGGGGGTCAAGGACCCCCCGTAATAAACTGAGGGATCTGGGATTGATAAGGAGAATGAGCCATTGGGATATTTCATGAAACAGTTGGAGGAGTAATACTGTGGGTACTGGAAGTTACCCATGTAGTGAATGGCGCAAGACTAGTAGGGACATCTCCTGTAGGTGTCTGGCCATCACCTGCAATAGGCTTGTTTTTGGTCATAGAGGAAGCAGAGGTAGGGAGAATAAGGGTAGCTGCTAGTGAACACTTCAGTGGAGGGAGGAAAGTGGAGGTATAAAGGCTCAGAGCAGCTTTTCAGAGGGCAGTCTGGTGTGGCAATGAGGGCAGTAACTTTTGTTTGATGCTGTGTGTAAGTCTGTCTGACTTTGAATCGCCATGCAAAGGAGGCTGGGTGGTGGAGAAGACAATAGGAGTGAGGGAAAAAAAAGGGAGAGCGCAGTAAAGGAGGAAAAAGTCATGATTCGGGTATGGATGGCAAAGGGGGTGAACGGGATTTTGGAGGAAAGAGGACAGTAAGGTCAGGAGTCTGGAGGGAGGGTGAGTCTGTAAACTTTTGTAGGTTAAGAGATCTTTTAGGTGATGTGGGGACAGAATGGTAAGGGGCGCCCTGAATGTCAATCTATGTATGAGCTTCCTTCTGCAAGAGCTGTCTAGTGGCTAGTGCTCGTAGGCAGGGGGCCCATCTCCGAACTGTGGGATCTAATTGCTTGGAGAGATAAGCCACTGGGGCAAAGGATGGGCCATAATATTGGCCTAGGACTCCTAGAGCTTGACTGGACTTCTCATGAATGTATAATGAGAAGGGCTTCGACAAATCAGGAAGATGGAGAGCTGGGGCTTCCACAAGGGCTTGACGGAGCTTAATGAAGTAGTGTTGGAGTGAGGAGGATAATGGTTTTTTAGGGGGGCTCTTGCTGAGGTCGTATAGGGGTCTTGCCAACAGGGAGAAGTTAGGGATCTACGCTCTAAAATATCTAGCCAGGCTTAGAAAAGAAAGGATTTCTGTCTTGGTTTTGGGAATGGGCAGCTCAGAGAGGAGCCATTTTCTGTCTAAGGTAATGGACTTTCTTTGTTGAGATAGAAGGAATCTGAGGTAAGTGACAGGAGGGGAAGAGATTTGAGCTTTGATGGGGGATACTCGGTAACCTCTGTAAGCTAGAAGGTTAAGTAGGGAGGCAGTGTCAAGTTGAGACTATTCCCACGAGGGACTGCAGAGTAGAAGATTGTCCATGTATTATGATAAGGTGGACTTGGAGTGATCATGATGAAACTGTTTGAGGTCCTGACCTAGGACCTGTCTAAAAATATGGGGACTATCTTGGAAGCTTTGTGGCAAAACTGTCCAAGTGAGCTGTTCAGAATGTCTTGTGTATGGGTCCGTCCAGGTGAAGATGAAAAAATCTTGGGAGCAGGGGTCTAGAGGGATAGAAAAATGGGTCCTTGAGATCTGGGACTGAGAAGTGGGATGCCGAGGCAGGGATCTGTGATAAAAGGCTGTATGGATTTGGAACTAAGGGATGGATAGGGACAATGGCTATGTTGATGAGGCGAAGGTCTTGGACAAGGTGGAAAGATCCGTTGGTTTTTTTAACAGCTAATATGGGGGTATTAAATGGGGAGTGAGTGGGTCTGAGGTAATTTTTGTTCAAGAGATCTTGAATAATGGTTTGGAGGCCTATGAGGGCTGAAGTGGTTAGGGGGTATTGGGCCTGACACATATACTGAGAGGTGTCACATAATTTGATAGAGGCAGGGGGACATAGGGCCACAGAGGGACTTGTAATGTCCCAAACTTTGGGATTTACAGGGTGTATGAGGGCGGAACTGGAGCTTTCATTGGGTAGAGGGGGGTCGTTGGCTATGAGGACCATCAGAAAGGGAGTACTGAGGGCTGTGGGAGTGGATATAGTTATGGAAATGTGGAGGAGAGAAAGGATGTCCCATCCTAGTAAAGGGATGGGACACTGGGGCATAACCAGGAAGGAGTGGGAGAAAGGTATGGGATTGTCTAGGATTGTGCATAAAAGGGTGGTGGTTTTAATGGGAAAATCTGTTTACCTCCTACCCCGACTATAGGAGTAATGGCTGGCATGGTAGGGCCCCGGTATTCTCGCAAGACTGAGAAGGTGGCTCCTGTATCTAGGAGGAAGGAGATGGGGCGACCGTCTACTGTTAAAGTAACCCTGGGCTCCTGTTTGGTGATGGAAATGGTCAGGCGAGAAGCCCCCAGGCCCCATCAATCTTCTTCTGCCAGCCCCACTACGGTGGGCTTAGGATGGGGGTTGTTCGTCCAACCTCCCCTTTGGGTGGTTGAGCAATCAGACCCCCAGTGGCCCTTTTTGTGGCATCTGGGGCATGGGGTGGTAGGAGATCTGGGGGAGGGGCATGCCCTTGACCAATGTCCCTCTTTTCAGCACTTGAAACAAGCTCCTGGGGGTGGGCTTGTTTGTAGAGGGGTGCCCAGGTTGTGGTTTTATCAGCTGGGCCAACATCTGGAAATTGACCTGATCAGCCTTTTGTTTACAGCGTTCTTTCTCCTCCTCCTGGTTATGGAAGTCTTTAAAGGCCACTGTTAGGATCTCAGTCTGTGGGGTAGCGGGGCCCTGTTCTAACTTTTTGAGTTTAGCTTTAATGTCGGGGTAGCTTTGAGCTAGGAAGTATGTCATAAGGACATGTCTTCCTTCAGGTGTTTCTGGGTCCAGGCTGGTATACTGTAATAGGGCTTGAGTGAGTCTGTCTAAGAACTCGGAGGGGGTTTCGTCTCTCTTTTGAATTGTCTTGGAGTTTTTGAAAATTGACTACTTTACAAGCTGCCTTTTTCAGACCTGCTATTAAGCAGGAGGCAAAAATATCTCGAGAGCAGAGACCCATGGCGGTGTTATAATCTCAGTGTGGGTCTTGTTCCAGGACAGCAGTAGGGCCAGGGGGATAGGTGGGGTCAGTCCTGTGGGTTTCGGTAACATGCATTTGGGCGAAGTCCCAAACTTGTCTACGCTCTTCAGGGAGGAGTGTATTGGCAAGGAGCATGAAAATGTCATGATGTGTGAGGCTGTAAGACTGGAGGGTCCATTGAAACTACCTGATGTATGTCATGGGATCAGTGGAAAAGGAACCTAGGCGTTTCTCTAGTTGGGCTAAATCTCCTAAGGAGAAAGGGATGTGAACGTGCACGATGCCTTTGGATCCTGCTACCTCCTGGAGGGGGGCGATAATTTTGGGAGGCCCTTGGGACTGAGTCTAAGGGGGACTGAAGGGTTCTGGCTCAGTCTGTGGGGGAGTGATGCGGTCTAGCCGCACCTAGTCGAGCAGGTCCTGAAGTGCAGAAGGGGGGCAAAGAAAATAAAGAAAGATAGAATCGGACCCACGTGTTGCCAGCTAGCAGCCCAGCTGCTTGCCTCTGCCGCTCTAGTTGGGCTTGAACTCATGACTCTGAGGTTAAGAGTCCCATGCTCTACTAACTGAGCTACAGCAGGGCTCCAGTTAATTGTTTGTGGAATGCGTAAACAGAATGTTCTTTGTTCTCCATTCCTGCCACATCAGCAAGTGGAGGAAGTGCATATTTAGAAGCAGGGGCGGTGTTTCTACACATCTTCAAGGTCTCCCTATTTTCAGAGTGAGGAGTCTTGGCAAGATATGTTTTTGTGGACAGGTAACTTCTAAGGACTGCACCGGTTGTTCTCTAGCTTGTGCTTTCCCATGCTGCATTCAGACATAGGGGAAGGTGCTTTCCCATTCTCCCTACAAACATGTGAGAAGACAAAGGCGGTCCCTAACGGGAGAAACAGGTGATGAGGGCAAAGACGGAGAAGGCCCCAGGGACCTAGTTAAAGGGGGGCTGAAAGGCTCAGGCTTAATCTGCGGGTGACGAAGGCGGAGGAGGTGAGATGGGGGAGGAGATGGTGGGGGAGGAAGGGAGAAGGGCTGTTGTAGGAGAAGAAGGGGAAGGGAGTGAACAGGAGTCTTCTGCGGGGGCGGCGGCTTGCAGGCTAGGAGAACTTGGGAGGGGGCGGGGGGAGGAGGAGGTGGAAAGCTTCGATATAGGGAATCTCCTTACATTTTTTCAGGTGCTGGCAGTAGTTAAAAAGATCGCGAGTGATGTTAGGATCAAGAGTTCCCCCTGCGGGCCATTGGTTGTTATTGTCTAGGGGGTATGTCGGCCAATCTTGGGAGCAATATTTATGGAGAAGTTTTGGTTTTATATCAGGCGTCAGGTAGCCAGATGCTTGAGCAGGCATTCAAGAGGTGAACTTTCAGGGAGGGATGAGGAGGCTCCCATGGCTAAAGGACAGAGAAGGAGACAGACAGGGGAAGATGAACAGAGATCCTCAGACTGGAAGCAGACCGCGAGGAGACAAAGGGCTTCCCCGATGATCCTTGGTGGTCTGCGGAAGCTCGTATACGAGTCGGAATTTCTTGGGAAGTGTGGGTCGTCACCCAGACTTCCCTAAGAAGGCAGTTTGCCAGAGTCACGAGGTACCTAGCGCTAGGAGTTTTCGGCAGACAGAACAGATTTCGGCGGACGGAGCAGAAGGAGGGGGGCGGGGAGGGAGCGTTCTCATCTGTAAAGGAGTCACCTAGTTTATGGCTGTTGGAGGGGGTTGCCTGAGAGTCTGCCACAGCCATGAAGGCCTGAAGCGGGGATTTATGGCTGTTGGAGGAGGGGCCTGAGGGTCCGCCGCAGCCGTGAAGGCCTGAGGCAGGGAAAGTTCCCTCTTCGTCCCCGAGCATCAGGGCCTTGCTGGACGATCATGGTCAATGGCACTGCGATAGCTTGGAGAAAAGTGGCCCACCCCGGGGAAATTTTGCTTAAAAAGTTTCAGCAGTGATGGAAGGGATGGTGAATGCATTTATGACTGTCGGAGGAGGGGCCTGAGGGTCCACCGCAGCCGTAAAGGCTTGAGGCAGGGATTTATGGCTGTTGGAGGAGGGGCCTGAGGGTCCGCTGCAGCCGTGAAGGCCTGAGGCAGGGAGAGTTCCCTCCTCATCCCAGAGCATCAGGGCCTTGCCGGACGATCACGGTCAATCACACTGTGATAGCTCGGGGAAGAGTGGCCCACTCTGGGGGGAAAACTTACCTAAAGGCCAGAGAGGAGTGGTGAGTGTGATGAGCCAGCGCCGGAAAAAGAGGACGAGGGCAAGCTGCTGCTGGTGTCGGGGGGAAGATGGGGCCCAGTTGGGGTGTCCCGTCTCCCGGGTTTCGGCACCAATGAAAGGAAAGGAGCGACACATAGCAGCAATTCACCGGAGAGTTCCGCTTTATTAGGGAAAGGTGCTGGGTTATATAGGAAGGGGCATGAATTGATTGAGGTATCACTTCTACGGGGCTGGTGGCTGTTGGCTAGGTGCTGGGATTGGGAGGGGAGTGAGAGGTGATTGGGCTTCAGGTGGCGCCGGCAGGAACCGAGGACTCCTGAAGAGAAGCCGGAAGTTTGCCATCTTACTGGTGGGGGCCCTTCACTTTGGTTACTAAATATTTGTATTAAATTATAAAAGGTACTTTTAGAGGTCTTCCTACAAAAAAAAAAGTGAATAAATCTTTTAAAAGGAAGTTCAAAAACTTCTCTTTTTATTTGTAGAACAACTTTAATTCAACACAGATTTCATTATTTCCCTAAAAATGACTTTCAAGAGATTTATCTTTTAAATCCATAGCATGTCAAGAAGAACATTCTTTTTTTCCCTGCTATGCCTGATTTTGCATTAAGTTCAGATACAGCTGCCTGAGGTAGAACACAATGAGCAATACATTGGGGTTTCATGGCGTCTCAGTTTCAATGCCTTGAAAATTTCCCAAAAGTTTGAATGTTAAATACATGCAGTTGTGCTGGCTGATTGTTATTCTTAAGGTTTCAAATGCTGATCTGTCCTCTAATATTCTAAAAATAACATAGTTTAATTCACTATAGACCCTGATGAGGGAAGCAGCATTTCCAGAACACAACAGGCTACTTGTAGTGCTTATTTAGCTCATTTGACATGAAAAAATTTGACCCCAGTAATTGAGAAAACAAATTATTCTATCCATGTTAAATAATGAGCTAAGCACAATTTCCTCCATCAGTAGATTCATCAGAATGACAAATGAAAGGAGGTGATAAGTATCCACAAAATTAAAATTTAGCATTGTCAGCTAAATCACCAGTTAGGTTCTCACAGAAAAATAAGACTACTAAATATTCCTGATGAGAAATGTATTTTCTTAAAATTTTCTTCAGCATTTTGAGATATTTATTCCATGCAGTTAATTTTTTTAAAAGCCCTTTAAGAGTCTTGATTATAAGTATTGGTTAAGAGTCTCAGGATATCCAAAGTCGTGAAAAACAATGAATTAAACTTGGAAAACAATTTGCTTTAAAAAATAATATATCCCTGTTTTTAACTCAAATAATGTTCAAATATGAGGGTTAGACAGAGGCATTCTCAGCAAGTTTGACATAGATCAGACCAGGAAGATTGGATGCCATCCTTCACAATATGTATAGGCCTGAATTTGGCATACATCTCATAAAATATTTTGAGAATTTGTTTTTTGTTTTGTTTTTGTTGCTAAATGCAGAAATCCAAAGAACAACTTTAAAAATAAAGTAAAAGTAAAAAAAGGTGGGGGACATAATTGCACAAGTTGAATGATGGTATTGCAAGTGTTAATTTCAAGATAGCCCATAATGCCAGAGGGTCCTCATTTACTCATTCATTCACTGTTTCATTCAGCAATTATCTATTGAGTGTCTACCTTAGAACCAAGAACTGTTTCAAGCTTTGGTAATACACTGAACAAAAGTGCCTCTATTCTTGCATATTCTGTTAATGGAGATAGAAAATTAAATTTTAAAAACTGCTAAATATATAATATGCTACTGCAGTAAGTGCATGAAGAGAAATAAATTAAGGTAGGGAACTAGAGAGTGGAGAGAAAAGTTGGGGTCGAGGGGCTGGCATGTTGGCCTCTCTAGTGGATGACTTCTGAGCAGAGATCTGAATGACATGAATGCAAACATGAGGGTTCCAGAACATTTCAAGCAAGGGATCTGAATGTAAAGGCAAGTGACACTGGAACAGAGTGAAAAGTGAGAGGATCACTAGGACAGGAAGCCCAAGGTCAGGTCATGTGAGGCGTTGTAAACTTCTATGAAGATTTGGGATTGTAGTCTGAGCTAGCTACCAAAATCATATCTTAAATGCACACAAAGAAAATAATAACTGACAAGTGTCACAGACTATTAATGGCATGGCTGACTACTCTACCAACTCTGTATTTCCCTGTGTAGCCCCTATCAAGTTGGTTTTTCTTTTTATAGTTCATATTATTAAAAAGATAGTTTTCTTTTCACTCAACACAAGACTTTTTGAAATTTTGTTTTATTTTTTTCATGACTTATATGATTTGTATTTCTTGTAAAACTTGATGGATTTTGACATGTGTATACATTATGTAACCATCACCCAGATTAAGATATTAATTTTTCCCCCTCACCTATCTAATATTGAATATAACTTTTTAAACATATTTCCTCTCATGACAACTCTGATGAGGTCTCATAGCATGCCTCCTGGGAGAGAATCACTGGAATAGAGGTTAAACATAATAGCATCAATAGAAGTTACCTAATAATGTATTACATACTAACAATCCAAAAAATAATCTGACTGCATAGATCTACATATAATATAGTTGATCCTTACCTTTCTTATTTTAAATTCTTGGATAGTCTGGTAAATGATATACTAATACTCATTATAAATCAGATGTAATTTATAATATACCCACATTATCCAAGTGCTTATAAAACTGCTCTTTGGAAATCTTTTCCAAAACCAGGAGAAGTTTCTTCTTTTTGTCAGGGCCTATTAATTAATTGAAACTTTTCAAAACCAGTAAAATAAATATTCAGAACTTAAAGAGATAGAAATTAACCAAGGCATGCTTTTTTTTCTAAATTCATATAGTACATCATGTGATAATGATATAGCATCACACTAATTTCTCAGTCATTTTCTGGTGAGAGATCTTAATGTAATTTCAAAATTTTGAGCAGATGAGGTACCCCTATCTTAGAGAATGTGGAAGAAAAGAGAGGTGTGCCTATGGCCCAGTTCCACTGATAGCACATGGTAACGCTTCCCCAAAGTGAAGGAGAAACTTGCCTCTTGCCCCTTTTTTATAACCTGAGCAGGATAATATCTAATTATAACTTGTCATACTTTCTTGGGGCATTTCATGAAAATTCTCTTCTATTTAAAACAATATTATAAATTATTATCATGCCCTTTTTTTACAGAAAGGAAAAATGTAAGAAATTTTCAGATTATTTCAAGCTTGCATTTCCTTACCTTATAAATTGGATATATTGTCTCAACAGACTATAACCCGAAGGCCTTGTACACCATGCCCAAGAGTTTGCCAAATCCCTCTTTCTCAATGAAGCGAACGTTTTCACGTGGCAAACATTCAAAGCTCTTGGTCTACAAGAAGATATATTCAAAAAGCTCCCGATCAGCGAGCCAAATCTCTCCCAAATCCACCCACACTCATACCTTAAATATTTCGCAATTTCTACCAAATGGTCAGTCTCTCCTATTAAACTTAAGCTTATTTGGAAAATCTTACAGAATGGTTTTATTTCCCACATTCATATATTATTCTGTCTAAGGTACACTTTATCTTAAAATCATTTTATATGCAGAAAAAGAAAAATGAAATTCAGTAGAACTTTAACTCATATAAAATAGAATCTGGCCTGATTATGTGATAAATGCTTTAAAAGCATTTTTTTCCTCAGTTAATTTTCACTGGCTCTATTACTGAGAAAAACATTGGATCAGCAAACTTTATCCACCCACCAAGATGAGTTTTGTATTTGAACGGAATGAATAAATTTGGTCATAAACCTCCTCTGCCCACCACCTCACCCACACATAGAAAGAATCATATTAATCCTTATTAAAGGGTGATAGAGAAGTGACCTAAGAGTTGACAGAGATGTAATGTATCTTAGCGTGATCACTACATTCTCTACTAGTTATCCCACTTGTAGAAATTCAAAAACTTTAGTACCTAATTTCATTCCAATATAGAACTAAGCAATGTGATCTCTCAACCATAATGAGATAATAAAGGAACCAGTTTGTATGTCCACAAACTGACATCACCTCTTCATATCTTTTTCAATACAGAAGATATCTATTTGCCTTTCACTTACTCTGTACACACCCAGAGATTATTATGTCCCTGGTAATATTCTAGGCCTCTGGGATTCAGCAAGAGGAAGAAAGGAAGGAAATGATTTCTGTCTGAAAACTAACAATAAATCTAAAAAATAAATTACGGATTAAGAAGACACTCATAGAGAAAAAAATGCAGGACACTGTAAGAGTAATAAACTGTTGGTGTGAGGAGCTATCTGTTTGCAGTTCAGAATAAGGATATCAGGGCAAGCTTTGTGGAGAAGATGATAGTTAATCAAAGACATGAAGAGAGTGAGGAAACAAGCCACATGTGCATCTGGAGGAGAGATACTTTGCAAATAAGGAAAAGCCAGTGCAAAGGATCTAAGGGAGCTTGGAATAGTCAGGGAATGGAAGGAGGCCAGGAGGGGTCAGTCAGGAAGCTGCTGCAGGCATTCAGCCGAGAGACATCATTGTTGCTTGGACTGTGGAAAACGTGAAATATGGCCATATTCTGAATGTATGTTGAAAGGAGTGCCAATAGAATTTCTTCCCAAAAGCCATTTTTTTTGATATTGAAAAAAATTCAATATTCACATTAGTAGGCCATGGTTAAGAGAGGAAAGAAATGAAAAAAATAAGGCGCTACTTACTGAGTGCCTACTACAAGCCAGGCACTGTGCTGAGCTTTGCAGCTATCACAGCAGCAAACTGATAGCAAAATGATGGGGACAGCCAACACTCGTCTCTAAACTAATGAGTTTCCAATTCTTCTCTTGAATATTCTGCTACCTGAAATTCCTGTAATAATTAAAACATAAAGAACTCTAAGTGTATGGATGCTAAAGAGCAAAAAGTGGAAGTACATTGTCACCAGCTCTTTGAACAGGCTCCTAAAAGCTTAGTTGTCAGAGAATCCTAAAATGAGTGAAAAAAATCCATAAGATAAGAAAACTTTGTCTGAAAAAGCATTTCCCAAAAGACATTTACAAGTGGACAAGAGCCCAGGAAGCAAACTTCAAAATAGAAAATTCCTGGGAAAGCAAAGCTGCCAAATAAAACCCTTATTTGTAACAAAGAAAGGGGGAGCAGTGAAATGTTATTTATAATCGTTTGCCGGAGTTACATGGAAGGCCCTCCAGTCGCTTATTCACACAACCTCAGTTACCCCAGACCTCGAATTGTGCTTCTCTGTCCTCTGCTGAACTCAGGAACCCAGATGTACTGGAATCTTTAGTGCTCAGTTTTCTCAAGAGCAGTACAGTCTACTAATAATAGATAATTCATGTGGGCTATGTGCCACGCAAATATTAACCTGTATCATTATCATAACAACCAAACGAGGTAATCACACTTGCTTTCCCCAATTTATAATTAAGAAACTCAAGTCAGAGGGCTTCAGTAACGTTTCCAGGGTTGCAGAGCGTAAGTGGTGAAACCCAGTTTCCAATACAGAAGGGTGAAGAGGCTTTTTTGTCACCTTTCTGAAAAATTATGGTTTCTGCATAATAGTGAGATCACTGTCTGCAAGGACTGAAATATAAGATTATATTCTGCAGAGAAAATTTATCAATTATTCCTTAATATTTTTCCACAGTTGTGATGAGGTCTGAAATTTAATTCCAAACATATTTTCTCACTGTTTCCCAAAATGTCCTCCTTCTGCCAGATTGGACTTCATGGTGCTGCCTATCCCTTGTCCCCATCTTTTCTGGAAGCCTTGATTCAGACCTCTATTCTCTATTACACCATTTCCTCACGTCCCTGCCTACTTCAAATGCCATGCCTTGCAATCTCTTTCACATCTTATTTGGTCATTCTGGGTCATAATGCCCTTTCCCTTAAAGGGCATATTTCTCTACTGCTGATTCTGGGCTTAACGCATTGTTATTGAAATGTTTGTTGTAAATGTAGCTGGGGTGATAGTTAAAAACAAAAATTGGATGTAGAAAGATGCATTGATCATTTTCTATGACTAAACCTTGCACTGCTCATGGTTTCCCTTCCCTCTCAGTACCAGGACAAACCCAAAATCGTTTAATCTTGCCAATTTAGAAAAACTGTCAATTCCAGATTAAAAATTGGTCTTTTCTGAAATTTATCATTAAGAGATTTAGTTAATAAGGGATTTCTTCCCCTCACCTCCACTTCCCTTCTCACTGGGTAACACAGAGTTTGAGGAGGGGCTCAGATAATAATCAAGGTAGGGAAGGGGTAAGGACTGGTGCCCCCGAAGCCCGCACTGTTTCCTGGGTCAACCACTGCTAGCCATTGAAGTTTTTCATGCCTTCATGAGGGAGGCTGATGTTCAGAGTCCCTCGTTTTCAACTGACCTAGTCAGGTCCTCCTTATTCAAATGGTAAAGACTTGCTCAATTCCCTGGCTTTCTCTCTTGCTTCTGGGCCTTTCTTGGGGACACAAGAAATGTTTGAAAACTCTCCCAAAACTCATAGTCTTTGCAAGAGTAGAAGACCATTTCAGACTCCTTTTTCCCTAGTCTCACTTTCCCTCCCTTCCAATATGTATTCTGGCTCCATGCTGAGTTCTCTAAGAAGGATGTGGTATCCTTAGACCATGTCCTGAGAAAAAAGACACAAATCCTTTGTGCTCCAGGATCCTTCTAAAAATGCCTGTTCTATGTTTTCCCTCCAGGTCATAGGATGTGGCCTGACAAGAGGACAGTGGGAGGCGTTGCTCATTAATCTTTAAATTCTTGTTCTCCTTTTTCTTTACCAAGTTCTATGCCTACATCCTACAGCGTAAAGGGGGTGTTTCTGTTAATGCGGTGAGAATAAAAATGACTTACTTTGTCTCATGTTCTTTTCCACTTTGTACTTTACTTATTAAAACCATCTTCTGAATCCTTCAGACTTAGCTCTTAATAATCAATGCTAAGATGATCATGTTCACTTGAGCACTGATGCTTTTCCCCGTTCTTTGTATGAAGTAACAAGCCTACACTGAAGGTGGTACCTATAAAAAAACATTAATGAGGCCTGAAGGAGAGGAAGGGGTAGTAGTGAGCAACATTGAAAACCACCTGATTTAAAATAAAAAATTTATTCCACTAGTATGTCTTTTTTCACTAACTAATATAAGCTCTCTCTAGGCACTGATTTATGCATCTTACATATTCCCAGAAGCTACGCATTTAGTATTCTTGACTTGAGTGAATAAACAAAGACAAGACAAGAAAAGCAGATATTCAGAAATGTGTAAAATGCCTTACAGGCATTGGAAAGAGGAAGATGAATGCTAATAATTGTACTAATAATAACTGGTAGGCTCTGGGCTTGGCATAAATTTACTCATTTAATCTTCCAAACTCTTCTGTGAGTTAGGTACTATAACATAGCACACAAAGGTGCAGCGATGTGCCTGGGGCCAAACACTAGAACTTTGGGGAGCAGAATTCCACCCCAGGCACTCTGGCTGCATTATCTGACCTCTTACCAACGATGCCAGTGGCACCTCTCAGTAAAATCCTTTTTTATGGATATGCCAGTTGGAGCATACAAATTAATACCAAACCATTCAATGCATGTTACACAATCTCTTCTTGGCCTCCAACCACTTTGAACTTGAAACTATTTTTTTATATTTATTCCTGAAAATCTTCCCTTGAAAATATTAGAGGTTGAGATAACTGCTTCTTCCTACTTTTATACATGGTTTCCTCCTTTCTCTAAAGAAAGATGTCCACACAGTGGACTTTCAGTGTGTGTGTATTTTAATTTTAATGAATATGTCTTTATTTCTCATTTCTTGAATGCTGGCCTAAGGAACTGATCTTTCTAACTCGTATCTTATGCCAGTTATACCTATCTGTGCCTTTTCATTCTACTTTATTTTCTTCTCTCAGGGCATTTTCTAGGTTAATTTTCCAGGCTGTCCTATCATTTGTGACAAAGCCTCCTTTTACTCCAGTGAATGTTGCAGCTACCCACTGCATGGACTTTTCTTCTCTATTACCGCTCCAAAATTGCATCCAAACTATCCTCCTTACATCTGAAATGGCTTCAAAATTTCTTCTACATCTGCTAAAATCCTAGTTTCCCATGTGCCAAAACCTGTAATAAGTATCAGGTACTTATGAACATTTTGTAATAAGCAAGAGCACATCAAAGCCTAACAAGCAAACTCAGCATCTCTGTCCCCCACCAAATGCTGTGTCCTTATCCGGATCTGTGTCAGTACATTTCTTTCATGCAGGTCAAAAGCTCTCCAGTGACAGGAACCAGGACTGCTCAAACTTAAGCCAATGTTATACATTCCATGGATGTTCAGCAAACAATAATCAAAGACAATGATGATGGTGACACATTGGTTCCAGTTGGCCTGAAGTTAATGTTACAAATGGGATATTATAGCCTCCTGTGTTTATGCTAAATCAAGGGTATCATGATTTAAAGAAACACAGGAAAATGTTTTTCATAGTGCAAAATTTTGAACAGAAACCTAAGTTTTACTAATTCTTCTATATTTCAATTGTTTATCCCTTTCTGATTATTTGGAAAGAAACTCTCAATTGGATGACTATAGCAATAAACACCACTCATTAATGTCTTGGCTTATAAAACAAAACATACTTGTTAGTTTTCATATTAACATCTTGATAAGTGTCCAGATGGGAGTAATGGAGTTATACTACCATATCAATTATGAGACCAAATTCTTCAACAGAAATAACGAGAAAATAATCTGACCTTGCTTTGCCCCATCTAGCTCAAAAATAAGAAAGCAAGGAATCAAATTTGGTTATAATACCTATAAATTAAAAATCAAGCCCATTTAGTTGTTTGGCATTTTTAAATGAAGTTTAATTGCAAAAATTATATATTTATATTTAATTTATCCTCCGAAAAATAACTAAGAATCAATACACATTCATTTTAAATACATAAACAAGCATAGGAGAGTGGCAGGCCTGCACTGGTATTCTCACTGTCCCCATGATACTGCACTCTCTCACACACACATAAATATGTGAATGTGCGTACACACAAACGTAGAATCTAGCCTCCCAGGTAAATGACTGGAGCATTTTATTGTCAGTTGAAGATTTCCCAAATTAAATTGAAAGAAAACTATTTAAAACCCTGCAAACAAACTGCCCGTCAGTAATCCCCACCCATGCCCAAAGAGCTCCCAATCAGCATTTCAGTGCTTTACTTCTGAACAAAACCGACCACAAATTCTAAATATTTGACTAATTCTCCAATCTGAAATTTTTTAAAAATATACTAAGTAGACAAAATAGAAACAGACCCAGAAACAAATTTAAAAAACATATAAAGTGTTAATCAGTGATTTCACAGAGATATGAAAAGATGTATCAGTCGAAAAACATGGGTGGTAGACGTAAGCAGAAATAATCATAAAACTGGCTGGTAGAGAGAAAGATTTTAGATAATCTTTTAAAAATAAAGCAGAAAAGCAAATCATAGGACACTATGAGCAGGGGGCTGGGGAAGTGAGATGAAGAGCTGAAAGATCAGTCAGTCCATGATGTCTAAATAAAGGAGACTCTAAAAAGAAAGAATAGAAAATGAAAAGAGGGAATTATCAAAAGCATAACAGAAGATAGTTTTCTAAAAGTGAAGGAAATGGATCTTGATTGAAAGCAGACCAAATTGCAAGATCAAAGAATGAAATTATACACATTCCATTTTCAGAATACCATAAATAAAGCCATCATTTCTAAAATCTTCCAGGAAAAAAAAATAACAGAAACAGAAATTATATTTCTCAACAGCAAAATCAGATAACAGAAGACATTAGTGCAATTCCTTCAAATACAAAAGTATTGCTTTTTATTTAAAAATCATAATGGAGGCTTATTTTATTGAATTGGGAGAATTCTTTTCATATACAAGGAGTAAAAAAATTTACACTATGTCCCTTTCTCTCAAGAAGTTCTTGGAGGTGACATCAGAAAAATGGCAAAAATAGGAAGTAATTAATTGACTATTCTTTCTCCCATGGATATACTAATCCCACAGCAATACACAGATCACATACGTTTGTGAGAAGTCCAGAAGTCCAGGAGTAGAAAGACTCCTGCCTGGATAGATGCTGAATGAGCCACACCTAAACTGATAGAAAAATTAGAGATATCCTCTCACCATAATCCCCATCCCTGGGACAGTGCTGTATGATCAGGAAGGAACCTCTAGCTCTCAGTTTTTCCCTGAAGAGGGAAAGAGTTGGATTGCATAACCAACTTTCAATTTTCCCAGGTAATGCTCAAGGGGCCAGCTCTTGTCTTGCCTGTCTAGGAGCACAGACATGGCCTGGCAAACACTGGACCCTGGGGACTATAAAGAACAAAGATGGCAGTTTGAGCTAGTGCCTGGGCATTCACTACAGCTTGTCCCCTAGCTCAATGCAGGTGATTGGGCATTGAAAAAACATTTCCTGGCTTTATCCTGGAGAGGGAAAGAATTGGCCCACATGTCAAAGTTCCAATGATTCCAGGCATTGTCCAAGGGACTGGATTTATTTTGGAGTGCTGATACGACCTGGCATACTCTAGAAACCTAGAGGCCACTAAAAACAGAGTGGCAGTTTGAATTACCACAAAGTTTGAGAGGCCTACAGAATCTCTGGCCAAATTGGTGAAGATTTTACTTTGTATAAGGCCAATCCATGGATTTATCATAGTTTTATTCATAATTGCTGAAACTTGGAAGCAAACAAGATGTCCTTGAGTGGGTGAATGGATAAATAAATGATGGCACATTCCGACAATGGAACAGTACTCAGCACTAAAGAGAAATAAGTTACAGAGCCATGAAAAGATACACAGGAACCCTAAATCCATATTACTGAGTGAAAGAAGCCAAGCTGAAAAGGTTGTGCACTGTATGATGCCAACCATATGACACTGGGAAAAGGCAGAAACTACAGAGACAGTAAAAGGTCAAGGGTTACCAAGATTGGGGGTAGGGAGATGTAGCTGTGCAAACAGAGGAGTTTTAGGGCACTGAAAATACTCTCTATGATACTATAATGACATGTCATCATAATTTGTCCAAATGTGTCAAATGTATAACACCAAGAGTAAACCCTAATGAAAACTATGGACTTTGGGTGATTATGATATGTAAATGTAGGTTAACCAATTGTCACAAGCATACCACTCTGATGTGGGGTGTTAATAATGTGGGTAGCTTTATATGCATGGGGGAAAAGGTATATGAGAAATCTATACTTTCTCCACAATTTTACTGTGAATCTAAAAATAGTTTTTAAATAATAGAGCCATTAAGACTTTTTCAGACAAACAAAACCTGAGGGAGTTTATCAGCACTAGACTTGCCTTACAAGAAATGCTAAAGGGAGTTCCTCAACTTGCAAAAAAATAACACAATAGCATAAGAGTATATGAAACTTTTTGGAAAAGGTGTTGTAGTAGACAAATACAGAATATTCTATTAATGTAATCATGATGAGTACATCACTTTTAAGTCTAGTATAAAAGTTTAAAAACCAAAAGTACTAAAAATAAGTATAAAATATATGTTAAAAGATATACAATATAACAGATTTAAATTATAATGTCAATAACATGAAGTGGAAGGGGGACTAAATGTGTAGAGTTTTGTATGCTATTGAAGTTAAGTTGTTATTAGCTTAAAATAGACTATAATAACTATAATATATTTTATGAAAGCTCCATGGTAACCAGAAAGAAAATAACTATAGAAATAATACAAAAAAATAAAAAATAAAGGAATCAAAGCATACCAGTACAAAAAAAAATCAGCAAAACACAAAAGAAGACAAAAAGAGGAAAAGAAGGATAAAAGAAATACAAAACAAACAAAATGATGAACAAAATGGCAATAGTAAATCCTTCCTATAAAGAATTTATATAAATGTAAATGGATTAAATTCTCCAATTAAAAGTCATACAGTGGCTGAATGGATAAGAAAGCAACATCCAACTGTATGCAATTTATAACTCACTTTAGATTTAAGAACAAAACTAAGCTGAAAGTGAAAGGATGGAAAAAGATATCCCATGAAAATGGCAACCAAGAGAGAGCCGGAGTGGCCATACTGACGTCAGACAAAATAGACTTTAAGTCAAAACCTGTCACAAGAGACAAGAACACTGAATAATGGTAAAAGGTTAAGCCACTATCTATCTAAAAGGTAGAACAATTCTAAATATATATGCACCTACCATTAGACCACCCAAAAAATAAGCAAATATTGACAGCAGTGAAAGGAGAAATAGACAGTGATACAATAATAGTAGGAGACTTTAGTATTCCACTTTCAATAATGGATAGAACAACCAGACAGAAAATCAGCAAAGAAATAATGGGCTTGAACACTAGACCAAGTAGACCTTAAGGATATATACAGAATATTCTACTCAGTGGCAACAGAATATACATTCATCTCAGGTTCACAGGGATTAATCTCCGGGTTGATCACATATGAGATTAAAAACAAATCCTAACAAGTTTAAGAAATTTGAATCGCACTAAGTATCTTTTCCAAGATGGATAGCAGAAGGAAACTGAATAATTCACAAATGTGCAAATTAAACAACACACTTTCAACAACTAATGGATCAAAGAAGAAATCAAAATTGAAATTAGAAAATATCTTGAGTCCAATGACAATAAAAACACAAAATATTAAAACTTATGGAATATATTATTAACAGGGAATTTTACAGCAATAATCACCTACATTAAAAAAGACTTGTCTATGTTAAAACTACCCGAAATGATCTACAAATTCAATGCAATTCCTATCAAAATATCTCAAATAAGCAACCTAACTTGGCATGTCAAGAAACAACAAAAAAGAACAACCTTGGCCCACATTTAGGAGGAAAGAAATAATAAATATTAGAGCAGAAATAAATGAAATAGAGAATAGAAAAAATATCATAAAAATTAAGAATATTTTTTGAAAAGATAAACAAAATTGAGATGCCTTTATCTACACCAAGACAGAAAAGAGAAAATTAAATAAGTAAAATTAGCAATAAAAGAGAACATGTTACAACTGACTCCTCAGAAATAAAAAAGATCATAAGAGATTACGATGAACAACTACATGCCAACAAACTGAATAGCTTAGAAGTAGATAAATTCCTAGAAACATACAACCTATGAAGACTGAATGATGGAGAAATATAGTTTGAACACCTGGTAAGGAGACTGAATCATAACAAAAATTCTCCCAACAAAGAAAAGTCTAATACCAGACAGCTGCACTGATGAAATCTACCAAATGTTTAAAGAAGAATTAATTAATTCTAATCATTCTCAAACTCTTCCAAAATATTGTAGAAGAAAGAATACTTCCAAACTCATCCTATGAGGCCAGTATTACCCTAACACTGTATTACCCTTATCAGACAAAAACACTACAAGAAAACTATAGACCAATATCCCTGATAAACACAGATGCAAAAATCCTCAACAAAATACTAGTAAACCAAACCAACATCACATTAAAGGATCATTAGAAGGACCAAGTGGGACTTATCCCTGAGATGTGAGGATGATTCAACATATGAAAGTCAATTCATGTGATACAAAAGATTAACAGAATGAAGGATAAAAATCACATGATAATCTCAAGAGATGCAGAAAATGTTTTTGATATTTAATACCCTCTCATGAAAAACTTTAAACAAATAAGAAGTAAAAGATATATACACTGAACACCACAAATCATTGAAAGAAGTTTAAAAAGACACAAACAAATAGAAGGGCATCCTGTGTTCACGGATTAGAAGACTTAATAGCATTAAAACTACCCAAAATGATCTATAAATTCAATGCAATCCCTATCAAAATCCCAATAGCATTTTTTATGTAAACAGGTAAAAATTTCTAAAACTCATATGGAACCACAAACCAAATCACTTAAGAAAGAGCAACAAACTAGAGGTGCTGTACTTTCTGATTCAAATATATTATGAAGCTTCAGTAATTAAAACACTATGGTCCTGATATAAAGACAGAAATATATCCCAGTGGAACAGAATAGAGAACACAGAAATAAATCCATAGATACACAGTCAACTGAACTCCAATAAGGATATCAAGAATACACAATGGAGAAATAATAATCTCTTCAACAGACGGTATTGGGAAAACTGGATATCAACATGCAAAAGAATGAAATTGAACCCTTATCTTACACTGTATACAAAAATCAACTCTAAATGATTAAAGACTGGAATATAAGACCTGAAACAGTGAAAGTCCTAGAAGAAAACATAGGAGAAATGTTAATGATATTGGTCTTGACAATGATTTCATGGATTAACACCTAAAACACAGACAACAAAAGCAAAAGCAGACCAGAGAGACTATATTGAATTTAAAAGATTTTGTTCAGAAAAGGAAGCAATCAACATAGTCAAAAGTCAACCTATGGAATAGGAGGAAATATTTGCAAACCATATATCTGATAAGGAATTAATTTCCAAAATATATAAGCACCCACAATACAATAACAAAAACAAACCTAATAACCCAATTTAAAATTGAAGTTAAAGATTAGACATTTTTTCAAAGAAGGCATAAAAATGTCCAATAGGTGTATGAATAGATGCCTACTGCATTAGTCATTGGGGAAGGGCAAATCAAAACCATAAGATACCTCTTCATGCCTACTAGGATGGCTATTATCAAAGAAACAAAAGACAATAACTTGTTGGTGATACGTAGAGAAATCGAAACCCTGTACGTTCTTAGTGGAAATCCAGAATGTGCAGCCACTGTGCAAAAGAGTATTGAGGTTTCTCAAGAAATCAAAAATAAAACTACTATATGATTCAGCAGTCCCACTTCTGGATATTTAGCCAAAAGAATTGAAATGAACATCTAGAAATGGTATCAGCACTCCCATGTTCATTGAAGCACTAATCACAATAGCCATGATATGAAAACAACCTAAATGTCCATCAGCAGATGAATGGGTAAAGAAAATGTGATATATACATACAATAAAATATCATTCAGCTTTTAAAAGAAGGCTGCAATACGTGGCAACATGGATGAACATTGAGGACATTATGTTAAGTGAAATCTAAGCCAGTCATAGGACAAATATGCGTGATTCTACTATATGACGTATGTAAAATAACCAAACTCATAGAAACATAGAGTAGAATGGTGGCTGGCAAGGCTTGGAGTAGGGTCAGAAATGGAGAATTACTAAACATAGGGTACAGTTTCTGTTGTGCAAGATGAATAAGTTCTAGAGATCTATTGTACAACATAGTACCTATAGTGAACAACTCTGTATTATACACTTAAATATCTTTTAGAGGGTAGGTCTCAAGTTAAGTGTTTTGACCACAACAAAGCAAAAAAAATTTAAAAACAAGTTCAAGTTCTTGAAGGTTGTGCTGCAGGAAAATAGGGGAATAATCAAGTTAGAGAAAGACATACAAAGAATCTAAGAAAAAGTGAACTAATCCAAAAGATGGAGGAAGACAAAATCAAAGCTGATATTTATTTGTAAGAAGGGAGTAAGGAATTACCTAATAAAACAAGTGGGTAGAATGTAGGTTTGCAGTTGTCAATATGGAAAATTAATATGCTGATTGGTACAACAGATAAACTCAGCAGTAGATTTTGAGAAGTAGAACACATGATATCCCACAAGTCCAGACCTGGTCTACATCAAAGTGGCACCAGTAAATGTATCTACAGCAGGAAGAGACAATATAGAGGACTTGATAAAACTTGATACGACTCTGGAGTCAGAATGCCACTTAGTAGTCCAATGACCTTGAGTGACATATTTTCCAAAGATGGCCATAAGGGTACCTTATCTTCTAGAACCTTGTCCTTGAATCTTGACAGGCTCGTGACTTGTTTGTAATCAATAGAATGCAACAAAGTGACATTGCGTGACTTCCAAATGCTAAGCTAAAAAAGACAATTCAGCTTCTTCCTTATAACTTGGATACCTTCTTCCCTGCTTTGGGGTCAGGAGGCAGCACAGTAAAAATCTGTCAGCGCTTGAGCCACTGTACTATAAGGAAATCCAGATCACTGGGAGAGGACACTTGCAAGTGTTCCATTTGATGGGCCCAACTGAGATTGCAGCCAAAAGCTACCATCAACAGCCAGATATGTGAATGAAGAAGCCTGCAGATGATTCCAGCTCCTCCTCCCCAACGCTGGTCGGTCCTAGATGATCTTACAGCAGAAAGAGCCAAACTATCTCCACTGCGCTCAATCCAAATTTCTAACTCAGAATGGTAAATGTATTCATTGGCTACTTTATATCACTAAGTGTTGGGTGGTTCATTCCAAAAATTATAGTAACTAGAACAGATAAATGACATAATCTCTGTGCTTTTGATTCTTCGTCTGTAACAGGGACATAATGACACTGCATAGGAATGTGGTGAAGATTTAAAAGTACATAGAAGGGATTGAGAAAATGCCTGATGCTTTCTAAACACTGTTTATTGTTGTAGTGGTAGCTATTGTTCCTATTGTTCTTCTTCTTAATATTCTTCTTCTTCCTCAAAAATCTAAAAATAGGAAATAAAATATAAGTATAGAGTGCTAGCTACAACAATATGCTGCTAAGGGTTACAATATTATAAATATTAGCAGAAGTGACCTAAATCTATTGGCAACCTTGTTACCATATTTGGGTAAACTAACTATTTTTATGTTTTCCCTTTTGCTTTAGATAATATATTATGTGCATTTCTACAAAGAAAAAGATAGTGGAAAGAAAGAGATGGAGAGAGAGTGAGTGAGACAGTGATTTTCTTTTTATGTTTTTCTTTTTAAGTTTAAAGGAAACCAGTTGAAAAATCCCAAAGTGACACAACTATATATTGATAGCAAGGATAAGTGAGCTAAATTACATGTGTTATAACAGGAAGTAGCTAGAATATGTTTTAAAATTATGAATCAAGATATAATCATTGAATTATATTTTCTAGAGATGATTTTTATGCATTACAAATGAACCCACTTAAACACTGCTAATTTTAGCACTGAGGGTGAGGCGTGATGGCTTGGGAGAATGGAGGAAACATTCCATTTTATTGGAAGTTCTTCAGTACTATTTGATTTTTATGTTATACATTACTTTGATTTAAAAAAATACAATTAAAAAAATAAAATAAAAGGCAAGCATTATGTGGGAAGATACAGAACTAAAAGCTGCTTCTCAAGGCACGTAATACCCTGCTCTAAACTTTCTGTTGACCAAATTATACTTAAAAGAGCATAAGCTCTGTTGCTTCAAGTTGAAAATTACTAGGATCTTTATAGAAGTGAGTAAATGTCTAAGCAGTAATTAAGTAAAATAGAGAGGATCTTCCTGACAATATAAAGGACTGCTTACAGAATAACATGAAGGGCTATACAGGAATCATATTAATGTCCAAATAAAAGGATAAAAGTATCCTTAATAAAAAAATCTCTTGAAAATACCAGTATCCATAATTAAAGTTCTGAATAGAATCCTGTATTTAAAAAATAGACAATGTAATAGCTGCTGCTATAAGACTGCAGCTTTGGAACAGATGCAAAATCCTTAGAGATGCCTACATCTTCAGATCCCCACCATTCCCCCCCAAAAAAAGAAAAGGGCTTAACATAAAAGGTAGTATCTTCTGAATTAGGCAAATTTTCTGGGAAGTATAGCTAGAAAACATTCAAAAGTATTAATGTCATTCGAAATCTTTTTAAGGAAGCCAGAGAAAGCAATGGAAAGAAAATTAAACTAAATGTGTGGGATCTAAATATGGGAACACAAATTGGACATACTCGAATGACTCTAAATACAACAAGCTAATTTGGTGTTCCTTATGTAAATAAGTTCAAACAAATTGCAGAGCTTGAAAAAGAATTCCAGCTTCAGAGCTGCAAAATCTCACAAGAAAACCACGAATGTTTTGAGCAGATTCATCTAATAGCATGCTAGTAGATAAACTCTTTAATGCTTGTGTATTCATAAGCTGTACACTATAAGGAACTGCTTATCTAGACTGAAATTACAAAATATGCATTAAAGAATTAAATGCTATTATTAGAAAAGTTTGTGACGTCTAAATTCTTCTTGTTATGTTTTCTCTTTTGTAATAAGATAAGGTTCATCGAAACTTTTACCAAAGGCTCCTATGCAATTACTTCTTGCTTTGCCTTTTAGCCTCTATCTATTATGATTATTTTTAAACAAAAAGTTCCCAGCATGATCATGCAGACTAACTGGAGCAATCAAGTTAAGGTTGTCTCCATGGAAGTGAAAAATAGACCCTTGAAGATAAATACTTTATAAGTAACAAGAACGGCATCAAAAGATCAGAGAAACTAGCTGAATCATAGCAGCACAGGGCAATAGATAACGACTGGCCATCTCCAGTTAAGAGAATGTCTTGGGTCAGTTTCCCCTGAAGCAGAGTCTGAGCCAACTTCATGTGCAAGTCATTCATTAAGGAATTTCTCCTAGTGGAAACTAGTGAGAGGTGGAGGAAGTAGGACAGAGGAGAGAGAAATAAGCAAGGATCTGAACTTAGGCAAAGTCCCGAGCAGACCTGCCCAGGACTAAGGGAAATTCCTGGACAGAGGGTTTTCAGTGGTAGAATTGGAAATGTCACCAAACTGGTCCCCAGCTCCAGGCTGCTCTTCCGGGGCACCTCAGGAGTGGAGACTGAGGCCTCAGAGTCATTCATGGTAGGCGAGGAAGCTAAGGCTCTCCTAATCACAGGCCAGTCAGTCACTTTTTTAAGGGCTATCCTGAAGGAACGTACATGTCCAGGGACATTGGGCTTCTAGTACAGGAGCAAAGGGGAATCCAGTAGCCCAAGGTCAGTCCCCTGGGAAACAGCTGCAAGTTCTTGCTAGTAGATGTGGGAAACACCTCATAGGAGAGGAAATTAACAAACAAAATGATAAACAGGAATCCTAAGTATCTGAGTGGACTACAACCAATATGTTTTGCTAAGAGACAAGCAGATAATCTATCTCCAGAGCTATTTGGACCTAAAGGAGTTCTCCAGTTGTAAAAATAGATTTCAATCAAGGTCTTATTGTTCCCAGATTGCCAATAGTCTAGAGGCTGTATCCCAGCCTTCCTTATTTTTGTGTGTTTTTCTTTTGATATAACCTGAGAGTACTCTATTTGTTGAAATGCAAAGATCCTAATTAACACTGAATATTTATTAATTAATGTAAGTCAATAAGGCAAAGACAGGAAATCCAATAAACAAATGTGAACAGAAGGAAACAATCTAAGCATGCATAGGTGTATGAATGGATAAAAAATGTGTAAAAAAAGTCAGAGGACAAAGACCATATGATCTCTCTTATAAATGGAACTTAAAAAACAAAACAAACAAACAAGCTCATAGATACAGAAAACTGATAGGTAGTTGCCAGAGATGGGGGCTAGAGATTGGGAAATGGTTGACTTGTTTTTATTTTTACTTTAAATAAATTTAATTTTAAAAATATGAACAAAGGATATGTACATGCAAATAACAGAAAAAAAGCTACATAGGCTCATAAGTTTTTGAAAATATGATCTGCAAATGTCCAAACTATTAATCAAAAATGAAAGTTATTAAATCCATAAGGATGCTAAATATTTAGAGAATTGGATAATAAGACTTATTGGCAAAGTTGTGGGGTTGATATTTTCTCTCAGCGCTGGTGCAAATGTAAACTGGCATATCATTTTGGAAAACAGTCTGGTAGGATTTAGTTACCTTAAATATTTTTATGCCCAATGATTTATGATGTCTCTAATAAGTTAAACATACTTCAGCACAGAAAGTATGAATTTTTATATATGTCAATTTAAATTGTACCATAGATGCAATCAATTGCCCTAATCGGGATGCAGACTCTAAGTGGGATTTTAATTCTAACTCAGAATGTTACTAGTCAACTAGGAAGCCATGCTCTAGAATTAGCTACAATAAACTTAAAATTTTTTATCTTCTGTCAACACTAAGGGTTTGCTGAGTAGATTAATGGATGTTGGGAATGGGTTTTCATTAGTAAAATTAATAGTGTCAGGATCCTCCTTGTATATACGGGATTAAGAGTTTAGTGCATCAAGGAGACTCAATCCTAAGGACTGGAACCCAAGTCTTGGTCTCAAAATGTCTTGTATCCTGACACTTTCCCGGAGGATTTCTGGTTTACTGAGTTCAGGAGATGAAGGGCCATATCTTGCCATTGGATTGTTGTTCTATTTTTCTGAAGTAGAATTTTCATATATAGACATTTTTGAAGCATCAAAAACACAAAGTTGGGATTCACTGGGTTTACAGGAAAGATATGACTGCTTTATTCTTGCTTGCTCATAAATGTCTGTTCGCAGCAGAATGTGCTAGAGGAGTTGTTCTCATTATAATTTTATAACAAGACTATAAAGCATTGACCCTAATCTGCATTTAACTACTGGTAGATTCTGAGGTCCATTGCTAATAAGCTAATGGTCAAATGAACCAAGTCAAATTAAGCCAGTTCAGTAGTCTTTAAACACATGCTCTAATCTCCTAAAGGAGTATCTGTAAAGTATGTTTCTCTCACAAACATTTTTAAAGTTGACATCCAAAACTTTTTAGTCATTTCAATGATATGGAATTTCTTGATTTGTGTAAATATTGATATTGTGAAATATACTGAATCATCTTTCCAATGTATCCAATAGAAACTAAGGATGTCACAATGATCAACTTAACAGAATTGGAACACTAGCATAACAACATCTGAGAAAAAGACATTATTCTAATTAATTTAATCACTTTCTACAGTTTAGGGACAGTTTGTCTTAGATAAGATTTGGGGAACATTTTGCTTAAAACCCTTATAAGTGTTCTGCTTTGACAAATGTAATTTAATGATCTATGTTGAAATAAATAGCAAAAACAAGAAATAGATTGGTCCACTGGTAATTTTCAAGCTCACCAAATGTGTACTGATAGTTTCAATAAGGGCACTACCAACAGTAGGTCCCAGAACTTGTTTTTATTTTGCTAATCTAACTGTCATGAATACATGGTGTCACATCTACTAACAGCCAAAGGTCAAAAAGTCACACGGCAGAGCCCCAAATCAAGTGGCAAGGAAATACACTGTGCCTTTAGAGAGATGCATAAAGAAGTCACATACCAAAGTGCATGAAGAAATAGGTGAACAATTGGAGAGGAATTGGGTGATTTCTGCAGTTAAGTAAATAACAGGGCAGAAATAGCCATGAAACATTGCCTTTCTTCTCTCATCTTTCCTGTTGTACACTATGTCTATCCTCTGGATTAGCAGCATATACCAGGGATAATAAGTCATTCTGATAGAAATGAAAAAGGGGTAGTGAGTTGCATATTTTTTAAATAGGTAATTCCATATAAGTAGAATGTCTTACTGACCTATTTCTGAAGTTGTTTGGTAAAAGTGCAAATTTTTAAATTGGAAAAACATGTCTCTGGAGATTTACACTCTACCTCTGTGTCTATTAGTCAACTGATCTTTGATAATACAAGAGTCTCTAATTTTTTTTGGTCTACTCTGTCTTATTTATTTTACTACAAAAGAGTTTACCAGAGATGCAGAGCCACTGGGTTAGAGAGAGGGGGGAGAGAGACAGAAGAGAAAGGGATAGGGAAGCAAAAAGATAGACGGAAAGGAAAGAAAGAGATCCACAAAACGTCAAGAAGGAAAAGAGGATGTAGACTTTGCTCTCCTTGTGATGTTATAATTTCAATTCCTGAAATCATGGAGAATAATACCACCCCTGACATTTTTCATGAGAATTTCTCCAGAACAGATAGGAAAGAGGGAATCTATAGAGACAAAGTCATCCAAAGGGAGTCAGAAGGAGGATTATCCATTCACATTTCACTTATGATCACTATTTGACCCCAGCCCTGTACAGTTATTTGCTACTGTGTTGAATAATGCTATTGAAGAAATGCA
Organism: Manis javanica; assembly: GCF_040802235.1. Classification (NCBI taxonomy): domain Eukaryota; kingdom Metazoa; phylum Chordata; class Mammalia; order Pholidota; family Manidae; genus Manis; species Manis javanica. Next base: position 192,478,252 of record NC_133158.1, read on the forward strand.
ACGTGGACCAGCAGCGTCTGTGTCAAATTAGAGCCTGTCGAATCCAGAAGCTCAGAATCCACCTCATAACTACTGAATTAGAATCTACATTTTAACCACCTCCTCAGTTTAAGGCCTGGAGTAGCCTTTCAAAAACCCACATTGTCCACTAGCTAAAGCCATATATCCTGATCCCACCAAAGTCTCTGTGTGTTATTTTATTTTACAAAATTTACTTCGTTTGTTTTTCAAGGTTCACATTTAATGAACCACATTTGGGTTTCTCTTTTAATCAAAGTAAAAAACATGTATCATAAAATTAACTATTTTAAAGTGTACAACTCAGTGGCATTTAGTATAGTCACAATGCTAAGCAACCGTTACTTCTATACAGTTCTAAAACAATTTCATCATCATAAAAAGAAACCTCAGAGACACTAGCAGTCATTACTTATTCCCCCGTTTTTTCAGCTTCTGGCAACTATTAACCTCACTTTTGTCTCTATGGATTTACCTATTCTGGATATTTCACATAGATGAAATCATACAATACGTGGCCTTTTGTAGCTGGTTTCTTTCATTTCACATATTGTTTTGAGGTTCATCCATATTATGGCATGTATCTGTATTTCATTCATTTTATGGCTGAATAACATTCTGTTGTATGGATTCTGCATTTGTTTTTCCATTCGCCAGTACTGGATTTAGGTTTTTTCCTCTTTGGGGCTTTTGTGAATAGTGCTGTTATGAACATTTTTTTTATTATACCCATTTGTATCTAGTGTATATACCAAGATACAAAGTGGTATCTTGTGGTGTTTATTTGCATTTTCCTACTAATGATGTTGAGCATCTTTTGATGTGCTTATTGGCCACTTGAATGTATTTTTGGAAATGTGTCTCTTCAAGTCCTTGGCTTATTTTTTTTAATTGAAATACAATTAACATATAACATCATACTAGTTTCAGACATATAACATAATGGTTCAATATTTGTGTTTATTTAAAAAGTTACAGTAATTCTAGTTAGCACTGATCACCAAACACAGTTATATTTTTCTTGTGATACAACTTTTAAGATCTACTCTTTTAGCAAATTTCAAATATGTAATACAGTAATAACTGAAGTTATCATATTGTATGTTATATCCCTTGGTTTTTTAAAAGTTGGGCACTTCGTTATTAAACAAAATGTAGGGTTTTTTGCACATTCCTCTTCCAAATCTGAGTTCAGAGCCACTTGTGAGCTAGATGTTGAAGGAAGGCAAATCTATTATTGATGAAACCATATAGAAGATACAGCTTAAATATGAGACATAAGTGGACTGGTAACTCAACTCCCCCTGCCTCCCTCTCCAGACCAGATTCTCAATCGCTCACCCAAGACTGTTGGGACTACAGAACACTCTTATCCAGGATTGCTGCCTCACAGTTTTCTTTCTTTCTTTGTTTATTTCTTTTTTTTATTGAAGTATAGTTGATGTACAACCTTACATTGGGCTCAAGAATAAAACACAGTGGTTCAGCAGTTACCCGTGTTATTAAATCCTCATCCAAACTAGTGCAGTTATTACCTATCAACATTGGAAGATACTACAGAATCATTGGCTGTACTCTGCATGCTGTACTACCATCCCAGTGGCTAACTTATGTTATGATGGCCTCACACTTTTCTGAATGTAATGAATGAAATGCCTCCTCCTTTCAGATTTTAAAATGGTGAGCTCCGATCACATGAAATATATGGATCAATGGCTTCGATAAAGCAGTTCATTCCACTTTCATTGAGAGGAATACAGTATGGGTTAACAGGTCACAATACTTGAAAGTGTACTCTTCCCCTCAGTGACCAGAAAGTGGGGAAAAATCACCTCCCTATTTGAACTATCAGACCAAAAGTATTTCAATTTTAAAATCACTCAGTTATTATAATAATGTAAAATTTATTAAATATTGAGGTGATTTTTCCATAATCCTTCCCATTTTGTTTTTTAGATTATATTCTTAAAATAAGTAAGACATTGATTATCAGGCTAAACATTTATAATACTCTATGTAACAATGTTAAGAGTTAAGAGGCTAAAAATAAAAATGGCCCACAACAGAAAATGTTTATATTGTATTTGGTTTTATGTCCTTGAATTCTTTTCATTTTTAGTTCTCCTGTTTACTTAGTCAATCAAAATAAATTATATGGTTGTTTCAGAAGACACACAATAGTCTTGATTACCCCATTACAGGGAGTCAAACAGAGACATTTCATGGTTGAAGTCATTCCTGTGAAGCATATTATTTGAAGTACTAGGCAATATGTGGGAAAGAACACTGCCTGCCTGACGGCTCCTGCGAGCCTTCTGCGAAGCCGCCACCCCGGTACTGCAGGCAGCGCGCAACATTATCGGGGTTCCTGAAGATTCGTGCAACACCCGAGTTCCTACCTTAGCGGTGTCGCCCCTGCTCTTCCTACCCGAAAGCTCTTCTGTAGTTTTGTAAATCTCTTACTCTCTACATTACATCTCTTCTCGCTGTAAGTACTTGGAGGCGTTTCTGCTCTCCTGACGGCCCTCTGGCTAATGCAGTATTTGCCTCCGAAGTAGTTCTGAGCCAATCAGCTTCCTTGACGCTCAAGACTATCTTGTTGTTCATGGCCCCGAATCTACTGTTTACTAAAGCAAATCTAAATTTTATCCTCTGCTTATAGTTAGAGTGCAAGTTGAATTAGAGTGCTACTTGAATTCATAGTCTGATCTGGTTTTTTTGGTTTTTTGTTTTTTACAGTGAAACTTAGGACATGATCGGGAAAGTGTGGATCCCAGAGTGCCAGACTTGAGTAATACGAGTGGATTCAGAAAAACCTGATGGCTTATACCTTTCAAATTACACTAAGTCTGTTTCAGAAGAAACAGCCTGCTTTTCTTGGCCTCAGGGCATTTGATTTCCTTTCTTGGAAACCCTTTATTGCCTTAAATTGAGACATTTTACTTATTCCTCAAAATGTGCTCTCCACACTTAATAGTTATAAATCTAAAACTAGAGTTAGAATCTGTATGTTTTTTTGTGAAAAAGTGAAAGTGTAGAAAGGAAAATGAAAAGATAGCGTGAATACCAAAATAATCACAACATGTTTTCAATTTATTTCAACACAGATCTGGAGAATCCTTGTGGGCACCGATTCCATAGGTGTTTAACTGGGGAGGGACTAACCTAACACTGTCAGGCAGAGTTTATTGGCAGGGTATATTTATCAGAGTTTCTCTAATGTGCTAACCTAAGCCACTGGGAATGGTTTCAAGAGTTTACTTGGTTGGTTACTTGTTTTATTTAATCTGAGAATCAACCTTCATGTGTAATAATGTATCAAAAGAATAAGGAGAAAGAAATGTTGAAGTACCTTTATTATGTATAAGTCGTTCCCCTAACCTACTCCATGCCTCGAGGAATCCGGAAGGACATTCTCCCTAAAGCACTAAGACGTACACTGGTAAGAGAGTTCCAGTATCCTTGAAGAGCTCTACATTGGTTCTTTGCAGAAGTGATGCTAAATATTATACCTTGAAACATATTCCTTAATTTTATTGGGGAGGGATGGGATCTGTGAATGGCAGAAGCCAAGTAATAGCACTTAATTTCTAAATACAAAATGATCTCAGATTCAGTAATAGGCAGAAATTTGGAGCAATAATCAGAATGAAGTAACGAATAGAGATGTTTTTAGGCAGCTAGCTGATGATGCCAGTTAGACAGATGGGCAGCCTACAGAAGTCTCATTTGGTCTCACGCATAATCTCTCGGTTTCTAAATAGAAACCGGACATGTGGCACCACCACAGGCCCTGAACCAGTTCCCAGACCTAAGCCCATTCACAGACTCAGTGACATACGAAAGGGCAGGTAAGTATCCCTGGAGACCAGGCAAAAGGGCCTCAAGTATGAACTCTAAATTTCCTTCTCATCTTCAGGAAATAGAACCTGTAGCCATTTTACCATGGAAACAAGGTACTGGGGGAAGATAAGCACTGAAAAGTGACTCTGAGATGAAATTAATATCTGCGGATCCAAAATGTCATAGTGCTTCCTCAGTTAGAGGGAAAGTTTCCAGTGGTCAGGTGATAAATGACAATTTTATCCCAGTCTGTGTCACTGTAGGTCCATTCAGTCAAAGAATCAACCATCTGCTAATTCCTGAATTTGCAGTTGGCATAGACACGCTCTGCCACTTGCAGGTTTCCTGCCTTGGATCACTGAGAGTGGCTTGAAGGCTATTGTGGTAGGAAGGGTTCGGGGAAACCCTGGGACAGGCCATCCCTTCCAAATTATAAATCAGAAGTATTACTGCAAACCTGAGGTAACTGCAAATGCCACTGCATCGACCCAAGACTAGCAGAGTGTAGAAAGAGTGATTCCTGTTGAATCTTCATTTAACTCACCTATTTAGTTTCTATGGAGGACAGAAAATACAATGGTTTCTTGTAGATAATATTAGGTGGTGATTCCAACTGCAGCTTCTATTTCAGATGTGATCTTATTACAGAAAGAAATCCACAGAGCTCTTGAGACATGGTTTGAAGTTACTAGAGTTATTAAAAGCCCCTTTTTTCTATTTCTATGTACTAATTAGCAAAGACGACCAGAAACAGTTTATTTTCACATGGTAGAAAGAACACCATACCTTCTCTGTTGTAATTTAAGGATATATGATCTATCTCTGTCTTAATCTAGTGCACAAGAGAATTCACAGACCTACCTTCTTTGACATTATCTACTACTGTCCCCCATATTGATAAGTTCATGTTGATTGGACCTGGTGAACAGGACATGGCAAATATCCTAGATAACTTGGTAGGATACATGCTACCAGAGGGTATGTGGTGTATCTCCATGAATATTTCCCACTTTTAAGAAGTGTCTGGAGGCCCAGTGCTCTAGACATATTGAGATGTTTCCTTCAACCATGAAGACATGTTGCTGGATCTTCTGACCCTTATCACCAATAAAAGGCACTGTATTTGAACTGTATCTGGTGTATTCTCTGTGTATTTTGGAAGCAACGTGTAAAATAAGTGAATTTGCTGCTCCAACCCACCTACTAAGTAACCTATAAGGCTTTGGGTGGATCTAGAACTAGAAAGGACTATGCAGTAGTCACATACTATTTTGCAACTCTACCTAATGACCCAGTAGATGCAGTGCCTCCAAGTATCCGAGGCAAATAGATAGGCTGTATGGAACTTTTGGTAAGTCTTGATAAAGAACCACTGCACAGATCCCGTAGCCATGCTTACTTCTGCAAATAATTAGTCTCTTTTTGAGAAATAGCCCCTGGCTTGCTACTGGCTCCTTTCAGAAATTGATTATTTTAAAAGACATGAATTGTTGTCTGACCTTCCAAGTTATTAAGTAGAGGCTATAAAGCAGCACTTTAAATGGAAGTAATTCTTACAAGATTAGGCTCAAGCAAGTCCTGAAAGCACAAGCAGAGCTACATGAGTAAGCGCTCCATATTTCCATGGCACCTACTCAGACTACATTTCACCTCTTCTTTAACCCAAACAAAGACCACAGTGAACTAACTGAACAAAGACCCCATGAGCAGTTGACTGAGTGGAAAAAAGAAAAATAAACCAAAAAACCTGAGGCAATATGCTGACACCAGTCGGAAGCGGACTGCTGCATCACGACAGCTCCTAAAGGGCAGTGAGAGCAGGAAATCGTCCAGTGGGCAGAACTTCAGGCAGCTGATCTGCTTAGTCACTATTTGTGTAATAAAGCAGGAATGGCGGTCCCTCCACAGTGGGCTGAGGATTTATCTGATGATTTCTGCAAAATAAAAAGATTAAAGATTAGAGAATTGGTGGCAAGGAGGTTTGTGGATGGACCATTTGGAATGGACACACATTTATAGTCTATTGTTGTTCCAAATGAATGCTATAGATGAATGCCAGGAGGAGTATTAATAACCAGATGGACAAAATTAGTTGACGTTCTGTGACTGCTAGTCAGCCTTCAACCACTGCAGGGTTTACTCAGTGTGGCATCTGCAGCAAGGATTGAAGTTACCTGAGGTCGAGGAATTAAACTTACCCCCATCAAGGCTGATTCAGCTACTGTTAATGTTAAATGATTAACCTTCCAGTGACAAACACCAGCCACGAGCCCTGCCAGGGCACTGTAGGCAGAGGGGGCCGAGCAGCCACCTTTAGACAGTTTGATTCCACTGGAATGCACCCATGATGGAGGGAGCTCAGATTTGGGATTACTCAAGCACTTATACTTATTTTGTGCATAGATTTGTCTTCTCTGTTTCGATGGCTTTGCCAGCATCACCACCCAAAGATTTACTGAGTGTCATATTCACTGTGATGGTGTCCTTCAGGGCACTGCACTTGACTAAGGAGTTTCTTTTACAGAAGGAAGAATTAATTGTTCTGGGCTGACCCCATGGCATTCTCTGGTTGGATCATGTACCTTCTTACTCTGAAGCAACAGGCATAATATAACAGTTGAACAGATTATTAGACTCAATTACTGTACTGGTCAGGGTGGGGTGCTCTCCCACAAGGTACAGTGTACACATTGAACTGGTACCAAAATCTGTGGCTCGTACTTCCAAAGGTACACAAGTTCTGGAACAAAGAGTGGAAATAGAAAGGTTCCTTACTGTTATTACTAATGAATTGCCTGAAAAGTTTGTGTTCCCCATCCCTGAAATGTTAGGTTCTGCTCAGAAATGTTAGGTTCTGCTCACTCACATGAAGGTCTTGTGTCCCAAGGGATTAATGCTTCCCGCAGATGAAACAATGGCTCCACTGAACTAGAAGTTGAGACTGTGACCTGGCCATTTCGGCTCCTTCTGCCACCACATGAATACTGGAGAACACTTGATTATTATGGGGAACTGGGTTGCTTCTGTAATACAGACAAGAAGGATTTTATCTGAAACATGTAGTATGTATTATATAACATGATAAGTGGTATAATATTTAATATAAAATATGGAAAGTATGTCACATACAAATATATATTCACAGCTTCATAATGTTTATTGACTGCTGACTGTGTGCTAGCATTAGGATAAATGTGTTGCATGTTTATCTCTTTCAGCACTCTCAACAGCAGTCAGAGATAGGTATTCTTATTTTTTTCTGTTTTGCAGAGGAGGAGACTGAGACTGAGAAAGGATGAGTAACTAATGCAAAGTCACAAAGCTTTTAGGTGCAATAGTCAGGATTTTAGCACAGGGCACTGATCCTAAAGCCTAAATCTAATTGACTAATTAAGACAAACAAAACTCCACTATGCAGGACACACAAAGCATCAACTTGCAACATCTACTTTCAACACTTACACTGAAACTGAAGATGTAAAGAAAAGTAAATCATTTAACTATAGAAGTTGAAGAAAAAAACAAAGAATACAGAAGATTTAAGTTTAATAAGGAAATAGAGAACGTTAATGAATTAGGACACAAAAATGATACATAAATCTAAGAGCTTGCCCTTTGAGTAAAATATTTATATAGAGTTTATATATATAGTTTATATGTACAGTTTATGTATAGTTAAATATATTGTTTATATATGGTTTATATATAGTTTGAACAGACATCAGGAAAATTCATGAGAGCTGCTGATTGATATAAAACAAAAGAATGAATTCCAGGTGTGACTGTAATTCAAACAAAATTATTTCTGCTAATTAATCAGAATTCTTTCCCCACTGAACTGATTTCCATTTCTGCCTATTACCTTACTTCTGATGTTTTCCTTTCTAAAATATATTTTGATTCATTTTTTTTCCAAAAATTAATTTTCCTCTATTTATCTCCCATTTATACATGTCCAACAATAAAAAAATTCTAAACTTAAAGGGAACATCAGTAATTAATGCTAACTTTGAATCACATACATCCAATTTAACCTTGTAAAATCTCTTGGCTCCCTGAAAGAGTAGTATTACCGCCTACAAATTAATAAGAAAATGCCAGGATATAGGAAAATAAGCAGAGGTGAATGCACAGGTTTATTCTAACATACACACATTAAATTTTTGAAGTCGTGTCCTCTTTATTGTTTTTGAATATTATACTAGCATATACTTCTAATATATCACAAAGTTGTCAAAGTTTGTACTATTTGTGGGCATACTGAGGAAAAGCATAAAACACTCAATGCTGAGAAAGATATGGGATAAGATGACTGAAACAAGTTATAATAGTAGATTCCAGAAACAATCTGTTTTTTCAGGGTAAAATTAGCACCATTATTATCATTACCAGAATGTAAAAGTATCTAAACTCTCCTACATTAATTGCACTATCCTTGGAAAAGACTATTAATTAATAAATTTCATCCTTATCCACTAAAAAAAAGAAATACAAAAATGGAAATAAACGCAACCCTTATCTGAAGTAGCATTTAACTAAAGAAGACATATAGTTATATAAGATTTATATCATATCTACACACACACAGAGCATACAATATCCCTAACAGCATGCATATGTTATGTACAAGAATTATTTTACTTTATTCTGTAAATGCCCACATATAATTGAGATTAAATGATAGAATCTATTTTAAGATCAGACAGTGAGAATTAAAGGTAAATACACAAGGAGAAATCATCACATTGTATTTGGTTAATGATGGAGGGTTTCTGGATAATGTAAATGTAAGAAAGGGTTTTGAATGATGATTTGCAGGAAGATTGAAGAAACATTTCTATTTGAAAGATACTTCCAAAATGAAGTAAGTGTGCGTAACAATGAAACATAGGTTTGCATGAGTAGAGTGGAGAGGCAGGCTCAGAAGCAGTTGTGCAGTCATGGAATTTTATATATTTTGTAATTCCGTATTTTCCATATACTTACTATATGTATGGAAACAAAGTCATCCTGAAATAGCACATACCTTACTGATTTGTAAAAGACAGGGGGTGTTTGTATTATTCCAGTCTGTTTTATGCCAGGAATTTCTTTTTAATCTTGATTACAATCAAATTAATGTGATGACTCCTTAGGGGGTCACCACTCACAAGTTTGAAAAATGGTGCACCTCCTCACATGACACTCACTGATTTAGTCTAGAGTATTTGTGGCGTCCTTCCATGCCTCATTCTTTCCATCTTTTGTGCATTGCTCCTGCTTTTCATGCTCTTCCACTCTGCATCTATCCATACTGCCTCTGATTTTGAAGCGTACAGAATTTTTTTATTTTTGAACATTTGACTAACTATAAATGCCTGCTTATTTTTTTTTTTTTTTTTGTGCATGCTCTTGCTGCCCTACCAGTTCTTCTACCAGAAGTTCTGTGTGGCTTTCTAGAAGAGTAGCAGAGACTACTTTGTGGCCCTCATTGTGTGCTTCCCCATGGCTCTATGCACATTGAAAATGTTAAAAAAAAATTTTAAGTACCCCTATATTCCCCTCTTTCAGGATTTAGCCTTGTATTGACATGGATATAGAAAATATGGCTGAGATTTTATAGGAACAAATATGATAAGAATAGTATGATAGAAATATAGCAAAATCTAATTCCAGGAAATAGAAAAAGCAATGGCCAAAGTGACACAACATTCTTATTCAAGAAAGACTTTGAATCCTATTCAAAAACTGAAGTCTGTATATGTGTATTTATGTGTATGTACACAGAAGTCTAACCACAGAATCAAGTATAGACAAATATGCTCACCAGTAACAAAATGTCTAAAGTTAAAAAAAAAAAAAGGAAAACCTGTCTGTTGGTGTTTCCTATAATAAAAATGTAGCTTATGCTAGGATTTTGGATAATTCACTATGTAACACTCAAAAAAAGAATGCTTGCAGTCCATGAAATTTAGTCAGCCTAGTCTATCAATGTCCCCTAACTAATTTTAGAACTAATAGGACTATTTCTTTTCTCACTTTAACTCTATGTTTAAATTCTTTAGTTGTCTAAAAGAAAGTTATTACTATGTCTTTTAATAGTTCAATAATTGAATAATAGTGGTCTGGTATTGCTGATATTTTTTTGAAGTGCAATTCTTTCCCCCAAAAATTTTTGGAAAGGAAAAGCAATTTTTAATAAATCACAACAGAGAAAAATAATAAATTGTGGATTATAGAAAAATACATGTATTTATTTCTATGGAGGCTTCACTCATTAAACAGTTCTTGGATATTTCTGATTTTCTATACGTTTTAGGTTTAAATCATAGTATGTGACTATTAACGCTCTTCATAGACTATCATTTAAAAACATACAGCTGCCACTGGCAATTGTTGCTGAAGGACAAAAGATCCAGCTCTAAGGGAGTTCTGATACTGCCACCACGGCCTGGGGAAGGAGAGAGAAGACTGTGGCTCAGACGTGGACTCCATTTCTCTAAACAATTTCTGGATAAGAAATAGCTAAATCACCTCGCATTGATCCTGGTTAGGAAGGCATCTATGAATGTGGATAAATTAAATATCCTCCTATTTTTTAGTAATGACTTGCATGAACACCTGCCATATACATATTCCTGTCAAATTTAAGGATAATGCAAAATGAAGAATAGTATGCTAGATGACTAAACTGAACTCAGGAGGTTTTCTGTACATTGAAAGACGAAAAGATATGCCCTAAACCAGGCAATGGTATTTAATACATTAAAATATCAATTTTCACACTTAGGTTCAGAGAATCTTTTGACTCATATGCTCATATGGCCCCTAGAAAACCACAGCATACAGTTAGAATGGTTACAAGTTAGGACTTGATTACAAGTCCATAATGTGGGCCAAGAGTGGAAGCCACCTCTTAGAAAAATGTTTACATAAGCTCAGACAGTGTTAATAGTGTTCAGAACTTAAAAAAGAACTATTCCTTTGCACGGGTTAAATCACGTATTTTCTGGTCATCTTTAGACACAGCCCTTGAAAGACAAAAGCAAATTATATTGTCCAGAAAAGAAAACCAGGATGATGGGTTTTTGAAATAAGCAGTAAAGGAAATAAGAAATAGTGGTAAATGAAAATGATAAATTGAGGGGTGTATGCTAAATTTTTCCATAATGGAAATTTTGTCATGTGAAAGGAGGATTAGATATATTCTCCGAAAGTCTGCAAAAGAGAACTAGGATCAAAATATAGAAAAAGAATGAAGATAAAGTATGAAGAATGCAATTGTGATAACGTTGTCCAACAATGGAACACAGGCATCATATGCTGAGGGACTCAGTGTCACTGGAAGTATTCAGAGGTGTTTTCCCATAATATCATCAAAAGCATTCACATACCAAGAATTATGATATTGTTTCTTTGGCATTCTAGGACTCTAACTGCATTCTTACAAAGGTAGCATAGCTTCAACTAGACAGTAGAGCTCTCTAAGCGAGACATAAGGTACTTGAATTGATTTGTCTAAAAGAAAATGGTCTAAAACACACTTGAATATAAACTTTAAAATTGATGTTCATAAGCCAGATGCAAAATAATTCTCATACTTTGTCTCACCCTATCTAAAACCGTGAGATGTCATTTTTAAAAAGGTGAGTCCAAACTTTTCAAAAATTTGGAATTTGTAAGGTAAACCCTCTCAAAAAAAAGGATACAAAATCTGTACTATCCATTACTTTTCAGACATAATTAATTTACTAATTTTACCCAACACCTACCAACTCCAGACAAATAACACTCCAAAATTTAAGAGGAAACAAACATAAAAACAGAAAGATAAAAAGCAGATTCACTGACAGCTAATAAGAAAATTTTGTTTTATCTAACAGACATGGTATTGGCTTTTTAAAGGGAACATTTTATGGGCTTTAGTTGTAGAAGGAAAAGAGACATTGTAATATGTAATGCAGGAAAAAGAAGTCTGTATCAGATTTTTACAGGGAATGTTCTTTATTCTTTCTCTATAACAACAACAACAAAAAAAATCAGTTGGCTACGGGCTGCATGAACATGCTATTTAGAATGAAAAGTTGACATCTGGATCCAGGCCAACGAGTAAAAGCATCAAGTTATGTATTTACTCAGGAATCACAAAAGTTCATTTCAAGGTTAAGAAACTTGCATAACAGAAAGTTTTTATCAAAGTTTACTCTAAGTTTGGCTACAATATATGTACATAAAATGTCTAAAATTGAATCCATGATTGGGCAAATATAGTGCCTTTGAAGTTACATAAAATATTTAGTAATGCCTTAGCATTCATCATTGCATGTTTTAAACATGAACAGCTTTAATTTATGTTATTTAATTCTTTGACCAAATGGATTTCCTTAAGAGAATTATATTAAGTGGTATCTTCCTACTGCCAGGAATAATAGTTACAAAATTAAGGGTATTTGAAATATTATACTTTTATCCACAGAACATGTTCTCATTGTATTTAAATAATTCCTCTCTCCTTTAACCCTTAGTGTTCCCTTTCAAAAACTTAAGAAAATATTTTATATTTATGTTTGTATTTGATATACAGATTTTTTATTATTGTGTCAAATAAGAAATTGTTTTTAAAGGAGACCATAAATAGAGCTGTACAGAATAAAACAACAATATTTTAGCAAACAAAATTGCATCTTACAAGGGCACAATAAGGTTAACTAATGAATAAATTTAGGTGAAAACTATTCCTATGATGTTTACTGGAATGTATGTCATAAAAACTTTTCTGGAAGGCATTTTGGTAACAAATAGAAAAAGTTTATATACACATACTTGATTCAATGATTCCACCCCAAGGATTTTATTGAAAATAATTAGCTAAGTGTGTTATAATGTTTATTCAAGGTTGCACATAAACAGTGGAGATAACAACAGTATGGGAGAATATATTTGTAAACGACATATCTGATACAGGGTTAACATCTATATATATAAAGAACTCACATGGTTCAATACCCAAAAAGCAAATAACCCAATTAAAAAATGGGCAGAGGATATGAACAAACACTTCTTTAAAGAAGAAATTCAGATGGCCAACAGGCACATGAAAAGATGCTCCACATCACTAATTATCAGGGAAATGCAAATTAAAATCACAGTGAGATATCACCTCACACCAGTATGACCAACATCCAAAAGATAAGGAACAACAAATGCTGGTGAAGATGGGGAGAAAGGGGAAACCTCCTACACTGCTGGTGGGAATGTAAGCTAGTTCAACCACTGTGGAAAGCAATATGGAGGTTTCTCAAAAAGCTAAAAATAGAAGTACCATTGACACAGGAATTCCACTCCAAGGAATCTACCCAAAGAAAACAAGATTCCAGATTCAAAAAGACATATGCACCCCTATGTTTATCGCAGCACTATTTATAATAGCCAAGAAATGGAAGCAACCTAAGTGTCCATCAGTAGATGAACGGATAAAGAAGATGTGGTACATATACACAATGGAATTATTTTTCAGCCATAAGAAGAAAACAAATCCTACCATTCTAAACACATGGATCAAGCTAGAGGGTATTATTATGCTCAGTGAAATAGGCCAGGTGGAGAAAGACAAGTACCAAATGATTTCACTCATTTGTGGAGTATAAAAACAATGCAAAACTACAGGAACAAAACAGCAGCAGACTCACAGACTCCAAGAAGAGACTAGTGGTTACCAAAGGGGAGGGGGTAGGGAGGGCAGGTGGGGAGGGCGGGAGAAGGGGATTGAGGGGCATTATGATTGGCATACATGATGTGGGGGGGGTCACAGGGAAGACAGTGTAGCACAGAGAAGACAAGTAGTGACTCTACAGCATCTTACTATGCTGATGGACAGTGACTGCAATGGGGTGGGGGAGAGACTTGATTATATGGGTGAATGTTGTAACTACAATGTTGCTCATGTGAAACTTTCACAAGATTGTATAACAATGATACCTTAAAAAAATGGAGACAACATAAAGGACCATCAATAATGGCTTTAAAATGTACATAATTGTCTAACCACAGAGTCATGCACAATTCAAATTTTAATTAACATGAAAGAATATTCAAGTGGAAAAAACAGGCTGTGGAAGAAAGTAGGTAATATGAATATTTTTATGTGTGTAGAAAAAATAGTAAGAAAAAGAATTCTAACTATTAAAAATGATTACGGTTGAGTTTGGGACAGTGGAGGATGGACTGAGGAAGAAAATTTACATGAAGTCTTCTAAAAAATTTATTGAAAAAAGATTTTGTTGTCATCTTAAACTACTGTTTCTAACTTTCTAATATAAAGAAAAAACTGACCATTCAAAAGCCTCTATGCAATTACTTAAAAAGATATTTTTCAATGTGATTTTTAATCACTTTAAGCAAAATAAAACATCCTCAAAATAGTAATGACGATGTTTCTAGTATGTATTCCCAGGTGCCAAGTCCTTTGCTGCCATCTCCTGGAAGTCAGTGGCTCATGCAGGCCATGGCATTTCTTTCCCCTTCCGGAAAAGACATCCCACAGGACGAAAACAAGGATTAATTACCTTCCTAGGAGTGCAATGCTAAGGCAAAATTAAATTTTACACATAGTCTTGAAGAATTTGTTTTATTCCTATCATGTGTACCTGGGCTTTGGCCTTCCTTTCCTTGAAAATTCATAAAAGCTACAGAACTTTTGTGTAAAACATGAAATTAATAATTTTTATTTTTTTATTCCCAAACCAGATGTCTTAAAGGAAGTGGCTAGGAAGGTGCCAAGCAATTCCAAAAAGGTAGATGAAAGGGACTACACATGGAAGAAAGGACACAGAAAGATACCTCCGGGCTAATACATCAGCAAAGATAGAAAACAGGAGAACCGAAGAATAGTGTAGTTTTGCACAGGAAAATGTTATTAGAAGTGAAGATTTCTTAAAACCACAGTAATACCATAAAGTCTATATAACAAATCAGTCTTATTTGGGACATTTTTTAAGTGAAAATAATCACCTGATTATTGAATTGAGGAATTTTTTTTCAAAAAATGTAAGAGGTTACCATAACTCTGTCTTTCTCTTCATCACTAACATCTGGAAAGAATGTCAGTTTCTTTCTGAGTCCCACTCCCTCATCTCCCATTCACCTCTAGACTTAATGCAATTTTTCCTCACCTTCCTTCTGATCTAGCTGAGTGCTTAAATGTTTAACTCCGGGGTAGGTGGGAGGGAAGTAGGTGATGGAAAGGATTTCTCGGAAGTGTAGTGTTGTATTGCTTGCAAATTTAAAATAATTCCATTATGACTGGTGTCAAGCTAGCAGCTCAATGTTGCTGAACTAAGAGTTGGGACTGGCTTTGTGCAATAGACCCCTGACCAAGTAAGAGCCGGTCCCAGCTCACCTAAGAGACCCTCCAGGGAAACCGCCCTGCCTTCAGCACTGCACAGATCTTAGGGTATGGTGTACGCACTGACAGATGCAAACTCATAGTTTCCATCCCAGCTGCTTAACTACTAGGTAGCACTGGCCGTTCCTTCACTGGTGCACCATTCTCCTCCATTTCTCGGGCAGTCCCATCCTGCTCTTTGCTTCCCAGAGCCCCTGCTCACCCCTGCCTGCTTGATGTTCCCCAGGTTCCGCCCTCCGTCCCTTCTGCGCCCACCCTCATCCTACCAGCCTCACACCTACACCTACCACTGCAGACACCTCCAACTCAGTGAGCCCAAATCCGGCATCAGATTTTCCCTGCTTCCTTTTTTGCTTCCCCTACACACACGACTTTCGCTATGTTATCAATCGTATTATAGAAAGTACCTTGACACATATCCATTCTTTTCCATTTTCACTCCCCTTGCCTTCTTAGCTGTCTGGATGGCATCTCTCCTGAGCTGCCTGGTTGACCCCTTCCATGGAGCCTTGTCCCAGCTCCTTTGGTCCTCAATTCATCCTTCAACTCATCACCAAAATGACCTTTTTAAATCACAGTCAAGTCATGACACTTCCTAGTTTCTCCCATTTTTCCTATGTCCTAAAATATTAATTTGATAGCAATTACTTCAAGGCAATTCATTAATTATCCAGCCAATGCCCTGGAAGGCCAAGACCCCTACTAACCTTAGCTTTTAGCCCCAGAATAGGCCATGATTGTCCCAGTTTCCTCGCATTGTAGCAGGAACCAACAGAACTAAGACGTATTAACTATAATAAGATAGAATTACGTAAATACTTCCAGCTTTTCCCATTCTGAACAAGAAATTTGACTGAAAATGTTATGTACATGAGTAGAAAATACGGTATGGAGTTTGTATTAATTCCGTATTGCTGCCATAGCAGATTACCACAAACTTGGTGCTTCAAATAAACTCCTTACTCCTCCTCATCTCCTAACCTCATTAGTCAATTCAAACTTACTTTCTCTGTGAAAACTTTGTAGAACCTCCAGGGAGAATTCTTTCCTCTCGTGAAAGCTTCTTACTTTGTACTTCTATGGAGAAATCATCACGGTGATATATAATCATGTGTTTACCAAGCTTTTCAGCTATCTCTAGCCTGTGGGATTCCTAAGGCAGGGACCTACTCTGGTTACACTTGAATTCACAAAGTCTGACCCAGAACATTATTGATACGTGTATGTATACTAAATCAATGAATGAATGAATGAGTGAATGAATGAGTGTGTGAAGGCAAGGCTCAGAAATGAAAACTACATTAAACTCAAAAAAGTTTGCTTTGAAAATACTTCTGAGATCAAATATATATTAGAAAACTGAAAATGAAATAAAGAGGAAAATGTTACATAAACTACTGAAATTTAGAGTGTTGCAGTGTTTTCACTTTTTTTAATTGAGTACCTGTGAGCTTCTTTTGGAATGTTCCAAAAATTGTTTTCAGTTTAAAATGCAATTTGTTTACTCATGAGTTCATTCAACAATTATATGTGTATTGCAAACTATGCTGTAGATAAAATACAACTAATTCAAATATTATATAATGCTTTATTAGCATATTATACTGAAAATATTAGCAAATATATACTGCTGCTTAGAATAAGACAACAGTAGAAGGATATTGTGCTTTAACTCTTGTGGAGAAATTAACCTGTTATTGAGTTTACTATAGCTTTGTAAGGTATAGCTTTATATCCTTTATTGTTTTGTGTTAAGTTGAAAATAAAAATCTAGTGGGTTCTGTAGAAACCATAGGATATTTTCTTAAAGGCTTTTTAAATTAATTTTTTGTGTATTTTATTTTAAATCCCATCTAAATGAGAACTATATCAGATAAAAGGATAAAAAAATGAAGTCTTTTGAATGAATGTAAATATTCAAACATGAACAAATTAATACTTCAAAGATAAGAAAATGTGGATACTGTCTTCTCACTGTGTGCACAGGTACCATATAGAATCATATCTGTTGATTAATAAATTACATGGATCAGAAACTGGTGAGAATGGAAAATACCTTATGCAGAATCTCACTCAAAAACATTTGAAGCATCAAAATTAAGCAAATGTTGATCAAATTGATTTTTTCAAAAAAGGACAAGTTCAGCAAAACCCAAACACACTTCTTAAAAAGTTGCATTGCAAATGCCATTAAAAGCATAGGTTTGGGTGTTTTTACTAAATTTCATATTTTTTATTATACATGCTTAGTTTTTTAATACATTATTAAATCTATATCTCATTGTGATTTGTTTATAAATAATTGTTGAATAAGTGAAAAATCAATAAATTTTAGGGACATGGGAAAAAATACCAGGTCTAAGTTTAATTACTAGCCAAT
The DNA here is from genome assembly GCF_040802235.1 of Manis javanica. NCBI lineage: Eukaryota > Metazoa > Chordata > Mammalia > Pholidota > Manidae > Manis > Manis javanica. The sequence goes on from NC_133158.1 coordinate 192,495,876, forward strand.
GAATTCATTTAAATGAATTTTTAATTTTAAATTTAACTAGGATTACACTTCGGTTAAATTAAAAATAGTAAAAATCCATGTTATTTGAAAGCCTTTAAAGAAGTGTTTTTATCTCTATTTAAGGATTGTCTCTGCTAACTAGATGTTGGTTTTGTTACTTTGTCAGCACGTTGTCCTCCAGTTTATTAGATCATCTTATTTATTGACTGGCGATTTTAAAGGGGCTATCAATGGCTTATAGAAAGGAGGAAACTTTACATTAAAGAAATACTTGGAATGGGTTTTTATCCTTCGAGACTGAGTGGCATAAAAACGTTATCTAATGTTGACTGAATGCAATCCCAGGCGCTCTTGCAAGTATTCCACCTGCATTATTTCATTCAATACTTACAGTAACACTTTAAGGTGGCTGTTATAATTATTATTATCCATCCCCCCAGAAAATTAAACTGAGTCATTAAGACGTTAACTTGCGCATCAAACGGGTACAGGGGAGAGTACCAGGATTCCCACGTGCAGTTTAACTCCTGCGCCTGAAAACGTCACTATTGTGCCATTCTTTTCGAACTATCAGTACCCTATTCAGTCAATACACTTCTCCGACTTACAGAACTTCACGTCCTTACTGGTAGAACAATGCACGTGCTGTGGCCCAAGCAGCAGGTGCAGGTCAAGACCCTCACTCCACCAGCAAGCGCCAGGTTCTCGACACCCGAGAGCAAGCTGGAAGGGTCCTGCCCCCAAAAACAGGGAAGCACCGGCGGCCGAGAACGCACGCCTCTCCTGAGACCTAGAGGTATGACGTCATTTCCGTCGTCTGGCGGTTGCCCCAGCGACGCGTCGGCGTCAAGAGCGACGTTGGGTACCCGAGAGACCTGGCGGTAGAGAAGTCACTTCCTACCGGAGATGCTGTTTCCTAGCAACCGCCTCCCACCTCGGCCTTTTGTCCCTCCCCCTGGCTCGGGCGGGGCCTGCTCTCCGAAAGCCGGCAGGCCCGGCGGAGGCGAGAAGCTCCTCCCCGAAGCCAGCCGCTCAGTGGTGAGGCTGCGGGGAGCCCGCCGCCGGAGAGGCTGGAGTGGGTAGGGGTCTCGGGACAGGGGGCGAGGAACGCGGCGGGGAGGGCTCGTGGGAGTGCCGGGCGCCAGGCGGACGGCGCGGGCGGCGCGGGCTGGACCCGGGCGCCACCTGGCCGGGCCCGGGCTGCGGGACCGCTGGGCCCGGCCTCGGCGCCCACCAGGGGAGACGTTTGCGGCGCCTCGTACCGTGCTTGTAACGCAGCCCGTCGCTTAAGCTTCGTTCTGTTTCTCTAGCAATATTAACACTTGTGAGAAGGAAGAGCGGTGATTTGTAGTTTCGCGTTATGATCTTTATCTTTCAGTAGCTGTGTACACAAGCAATGCTTTTTTTGTGTATTTTTTCGTGGGGGGTTGATTTGGTTTGGTGTTGCTTAGTTGTATCTTTTATTCTGACAGCCCTCCTGGTAGACTTTTAAGTAAGGTATGACGGTTTTGTAGGCAATGCTATTACAGTTTTCGGATCAAGTGAAAAATGAGGCGTTTTATTTTAATTGGCAACATCCTGTAGTAACATGTTGCAGTCATTTATTTGCTCATCCTTAAAATAATTGCAAAGCTATTTTAGGATAACCTTTTAATTTGACTTTGATAAGCTACTTGTGAGAATTTTGTGTTTACAGGAACTCTGTTTTCATATTTAAGTGAATATGTAGCTCAGTGTTCATGTAATGTTTTTCTTGTTTTCAGTTTTTTTCTCCATTTTTTTGTTTTTAAGCACTAAGGGTAGTAATGGAAGTTCTCAAGCATGCAAAACAGTCTTTTTTTTTATTGTATATTTCAGCCATCATCTGAGGTTGAATTATTCCTGTTCTTAGTCATTTTATAAAGCCAAAGAGTTTAAAAACCAACAATAAAATACAAAAACACTATGTCCGACGAAGTTTTTAGGACAACTTTGGCATATACAAAGAGCCCAAAAGTCACTAAAAGGACCACTTTCCAGGTAAAGTATTTCAAAGCACTTTTATTTTGAATGATTTTGCAAGGTAAACACTGTGTTATTCGAGTGTAGGATGGGAAATGATTCTAGGAACAATCCTATATAATGCGGGATTGAATGAACTTTGAATTTTCATAAAAATTTTTCTGTTGTTTTTTCTGTTATAACTATCACATTAAGTTTTTTCTGTCTAGTCATTACAACTTTGATCTCAGCCTTTCAATTTATAGTATTGATCACATTCATTACTGCAATATGCTAAAAGATCTTAAAAAGTACCAGCTATTTCCAAAATGGCAATTTATAATAAATCCTGTCTAGATTAAGTCCTCCCTTGTTTATTAAGCTCCAGTCCTAATTAGAGCTTGTAACTAATTTATTTGACATTGTCTGTCTCTTCCAGTTTCACTGCACGCTCAGTGAGGAGAGGGATCTTGTCTGTGGTGCTCTGCCTTGAGTCTGAGGGCTTATAGACATGGTGGGCTTTCAGTGCATATTTGTTAAATGAATGAAACCAAGTTTGAAAGCAGTTAATAAGCATTGTTTGAGACCTCCAATATACCAAGACCTCCACATTTGGCTGGAAATTGATTTTAATTATTTCATTTCAGGATGAGCTAATAAAAGCAATCACAGCTCGCTCAGCCAAGCAAAGGAGTTCTGAATACTCAGATGACTTTGACAGTGATGAGATTGGTAGGTGAGACTATGGAAAAGTAATCCACTTTTCTTCTTTTTAGTTACATTTAGCCCATCCCTCAAAAAAATCACTTATGTTACAATAATGCCTATGAATTTACTGGCTTTAGATTTCCAACTTTTGAATGAGTTTAAATACTCTTAGTTTTCAAGAAGTTGTATGATTGTCCTTGTTTCTAAATATGCATATGAAAATTTAGATTAACTGACAGTAGGTTTGCAGTTAAAGGATGCCTGTCAGTGGTAAATCATATTGGGGCCAATCATATTGGGCTCAAGTTAAAAACTAGAGCCCATACAGATAAACTTAGAAACACATTGGAATCATTTTATGATGCTTTTTGTAAATCCTATTTTTTTGGCTGTAATAAGGGCTAATTTTTAAAAACCTAGTATATCAGTACTCGTGTGATTTAATTTGGTTTCTTTTGATGATGTCAAAATATTAACATTTTAGATTTTGTGGATAGGCACACAGAATTCTAAACTTGTGTTTGGTGTTTTATGCTTTAATATTCATTGAGTAACTCTTAAAGTTCTCTGTAAAAATAATCAGAATGATAGTTAAATCATTTCTATGTAGTGTTCTTTATGATTTCATAGTAAATCTACTAATCTGGAATGGATGGAATTGTATTTCCAGAATTTTTATGGAACAAAATATAATTAGCAAAAAGGTAGTTATATTCTTCCATTTACAGATGTCCTTGATTTTATAGGATGAAGTTGCTTACAGATAAAAGCTTTTAGTCCAAAATCTAATTTAAGTGTCCCATGGCTGATTGTTATTTTGAAGAAACTTTACACCACTTTTCTCTGAGTAAGCACAGTGCTTGGTACACTAGTCACAGTTGATAAGAATGCTTTGAATAAGTTAATGACATTGAAAATTTTATTTCATAAATACCAATAAAAACTGCCTAAGATAGATGATGTTTAGAGCCGTAAATCTATATGTAAAATAGATTTGTGTCTATTCATGATTGTAAATTCATTTCTAGTTGTCAAGGTAATCTTTTCGATTAATGTAACCTTCCAAACTTTAAAATATACTATTGAAAACATTTCTCTTTTCCATTTTTCAGTTTCCTTGGGTGATTTTTCTGACACCTCAGTGGATGAAAACTCAGCTAAGAAAAAGATGAATGATTTCCATATATCAGATGATGAAGAAAAGAATTCTCCAAAGCTGTCTTTTTTGAAAACCAAAAGATCAAAAACTGATGTAATGAAAGATGAGTCAGTATTCTCCATGAAAAATGAGAAGGAATTGGCACCTGATGGTAGTGAGGACGTGGCTTTAAATCCTTTATCTGAACCTCAAAATAAAGACCACAAAATTGAAACAGAGAAAATTAAAGTGAAACCCAAGCCCAGAATTCTTCCAGTCAAAAGCGGATCTTCAGGTAATTTGTTAGGTCATTGTAATTGCATTTTTTGAATATTTATTATAAGATAATCACAAAATACCTTTGTATGGTAGCTAGTAAATTTTTAAGAAAAAAAGAATCAAACTTAACTTTTCAATTTTATGACACAAATCGAAGTAATAGAACCATAGAGAAAATCCCAGAGTTCTGATGTCCAGCTGTGTGTACAGTCTCGCTTCTGTGCTGGTGCCTGGCGAAGTGCCCTCAGGGTTGCACAGCTCTGGCTCTCAGAGCTCCTCGGTCCAGCTTTGCCTAGGCCTGTGAGATTCAGTTTTGTTTTTAGGGAGGGAACTGCAATGTAATCCTTCCTAATCCATCTCACACTCCAGGGATTAGTTGTAGCAGCATTGGCACTGGTCCTTAAAACAATCATTTCCACACCAGAACATTGGCCAGAACATTTTCTGGATATGTATATATTTGAAGAGAGGCAGTTTTATTGGTGCTGCTGTTGTTTAAGCCTGCAGACTTTCCTGAAGAAAAGACAATCTCCATTCCATTTCTCTATTCCCTGGGAAAATCCAGTGAGACACAGTTTTCCAAGGGGAAGCTCCTGGTGTGATCTGGGATTACAGTAGTTTCTCCACAGTCCTACTCTAGACACAGTAGAGCAAAGATGGGGTGAAGCATAGAACCAACCCCTCTGAGGTCCCCTAGGCCACCACACAGAAACATGGGCAAAAGGGTTATGGGCTTGGTGTCTTCCAGTCTTTCTTTATCTGTTTTATAAAAAAAAAAGTTAGTCGATGCAAATCTTCATTAAATACAGTGCTGGTGAATATTTCATACTTTGCATATTGGATATTACTGGTAACATCAGACAAAACTTTGATTCAGACATGTATTAGGGAACCACTCCTTTCCCCCACCCCACAACCCCAGCCCCACCAACTTTCAAATGAGGCGAAGATACATGAGTAGAGCAGGAAGATACTGGGAAAAAACCCACTATATATTAATTGTGTGAAACCTCAGCAAATGGAGTTACCCTTCCTGTCCTCAGAGGAGGAGGATTAACCTGCTTTTCCGGTTCTACAGAATTGTTTTGAGAATCCATTGAACTATCTCTAAACTAAAATTCTACATAATTGTGAGCACAAAGCATGATGAAAGAGAATTAATTTGCTAAAACATACCTTCCTAGTATATTGAGTAGAATCAGAAATGGAGAGAAGGGGAACATAATTGAACTTGGTGAATAATCCTATAGTTCACCATCTCTCAAGTGTATTCCACAGTTTGTTCTTTGGTATTGTGGAGAAAATACAGAGTTATAGAAATTTTAAACTGACTTCTTTATGAGAGAACTTCTCAGAGCCATTAATAAAGAAATACACATGGTGCATCTTTAAGGATATAGTAGGCAGTGTTTTCTCAGCCAAGTTGACCTTAGAAACCTATTTTTGTGGATTGTATTTATACTTGGTTTGTCTTGATTCTGAAAAGTTTTTCTTTAGGGTCATAAAATTTGAACATGTAGAAACTAAAAATTTGTCTGTTATAGTCAGAATTATATAATGAGAACTTTAAGGTAGACAATCAATAATCCACCTATTGAATGCCTTTTTTTTAACTTGACGAATTTAAATGACTAGAGAAATACTGTATTTATCCACAAGATGGCACCAGGATTCTAGATGTTGTACACAAGTGTGTATGCAATATGTATTGTTAAACAATCATTAGCCATTTGCATTTCAGTATATGTAATATAAAAATAATTACCAAAACAGGTAATCATTTACATGGGATTATAAAACAAAACATTTTGAAAATTTATAGACTTTCTATTTCCTTTCTGAAGACTTGGCAGTACTTCTGAAAGTGGACTTTACACATAAAATATATTAAAGTCATTATTCCTGGGTTCTTCAGGTTGAAGAAAAATCCAAGGCTAATGTTTAATACCTAGCGTAGAGTATGGAATTCATTAAATATTTGAATGTATAAATACATAAGTGACTGATTCATCCATGAAAGAAAGAATATGATTCATGAGCTTATCTTTATCCTTCTCTAAATTTTTAGACTTTTTTTTAAAAGGGTTTAAAACTTAACATTTTTAATGTGGGGTGATATTATTGAGTAGCAATTAATAGTTTATAAAAATATTAGTTCCTGAAAGTTTCCCTTGTTCTTGCTTGTCTTTTGTAAAACGTGCAATAACCAGATACATTATCAAGCAACTGTCACCCAGGTGATGCTTAAGCATTCATAAAAGCCTTTATTATTCATTTAATTTTTTAGCTTGTAGTTAAGCAGATCATTTTATTACATATATAATTTATTGTGAATATAATATGTTTAATTATATTACAAGCACTGTAATGGTAACTAAGAATATGACATTAAAAAGACATAGTATCAATCCTCCCAGACTGTATTAGATCTGGGCTGTTGTAATAAGATACCACAGACTGGAGGTCCATTGCTCACAGTTCTGGAGGCTGGAAGTCTGAGATACAGGCTAGCATGGTCAGGCAGGGCTCTCTTCCAGGTTGCAGGCTTCTCACTGTATCTTTACCTGGTGGAAGGGGCAAAGGAGCTCTGTGGCGCCTATTATGAGGCCACTAATCCCACACGTGAAGGTTCCACCCTCTAATGTCATCACCTTTGGGGTTGGGATTTCAACGTAGCATTCTTGGGTAACACAGACATTTAAACCATAGCAAAGACTTAACAATTTAGTGGGGAGGTGTACAAAAGGTGCAGTGAAAACACAGAACAGTGGGCACTTAAGTTTACCTGAGGACATTAGGGAAAGCTTCCTGGAGGAGATGGTGATAAGAGCAGTAACTGACAAATAATAGCACCTATATTCAGGACTCTTGGTTGCAAATGACCTGACTCAAAGTTCAGCAGGAAGGAGAATGTATTGCCTTTCTGAGCATGGATGTCAGAAGGGCTTGCTTTAGGTGTGTGCTGAAGTTCAGAGACTCGGTACTTTTATGTCTTCTAAATTTTCTTCTGTCCACCCTCCCTGACTCTCTGACCTCGTTTCCTCCTCCCATCCCTGCCACTGCCCCAGTCACTCCCTTTCCTGGTCCCATTCTTCTGTCCTTTCTGTCTCGGGCAGGTCTCAGCTCTGTACTTGGCAGGGGAGCATGCCACTTGCAGTCCCCAAACCATTATCTCTCCTGCTCCCTGACCGTAAAGGCATATCCTCCAATTCCAACAGAAAAATGCCTCCTGACTGCTTGCTGTGGGCAAGGGAAATGATGTCTCTGTGATAAGCTGGGAGGGCTGGGCTGTGCATCCTGGGCCCAACTTTTTCACTTCCATGTGGAGGAGGTCGTTGTTAATCCACCAGAATTGCAGTGCTGGGAAGGAGGAGAGGTGACTGCCCCAAAGAAAACTGGAGTGATAGACAGATCAAAAAAAGAAAAAGAGAAGTGTTCACCACAGCTGTCAATATCCACTGAGCACTTACCATGTGTCAGGCACCGTGCTATCTTTATTATCTCATCAGGTACCTTAGGAATTCTTAACTGATGTTACCGGTGGGATATCTGGGGTGTGGGAGGTTATATGATTTGGATAAGGTTACAGTGCTAGTAAGTGTCAGAACTAAGATTCAAATGTGAAATATCTGAAATAGACAAACTCATCCAGAGAGTAGGTGGAATGGTGGTTGCCAGGGGCTATGGGGAGGGGGAAATGGGGAGTTGCTCTTTTAACAGGGATAAAGTTTCAGTTATCCAAGATGAGTAAGTTCTAGAGATCTGCCCTACAACATTGTGCCTTTAGTTAACAATACTGTATTGTACATTTAAAAATTTGTTAAGAGGGTGGATCTCTTGTTAAGTGTTTTTATCATAATAAAAAAATTGACTCAACCTTCTTTCAGGCATTATACAATATTCTGCTTAAACTGAGGTTCGAAAGACGTGCAAGCATTTGTCAGGAGGAGAAGCAGGAAGCGGACATTCTAGGCAGAGGGATCAGCTTGGGTAAAGGTATGGTAGCAGTAGGGATTGTGGCCAAGCTACAGAACGACAGGTAGCCCCACATTTCAGGAACACACATCACAAAATGGGCGTGCCTGCAGACAAGACGGCACAGGCAGTCAGGGATGCGATCGTGAAATCTTCCGTTTTGTTCAAAGGCTATTAAGCTTTCATTCTGTAGAACTGGATGATGAGGCCAATGAAGGATTTTGTGGAGAAGAGTGATATGATCTGATGTGCATTTTATAAGTATCACTGAGGCAGTAATCTAGGAAAGAATGGGTGAGGAGCTGATGGTGGGGATGCAGAAGGTGCAAGAAATGAGGGAGATTTAACAAGTAGCATCAATAGGATATAGTGATGCTTTGGATATAGAGGGGACAGAGGAGGAATCTAGGGCGACTCTTGAACTTTGACCATTTGGCCAGAGTTCAGGGCATAGCAGAAATTGGCCATGAAACACTTACAGAGACTCCAGTTTGGTGTGGCTGTGGAGTCTTCCGGCAACGTTCATAAGCCCATGTGTAGATTAAGAGGAGGAGGGTGTTAATTGCTAGTTCAGTTTTGGAGTTTTGTCAGAAAAATGCATTGGTAGAACAATGGAGAAATCAGTCTGTATGACAGGTAAAACTGAGGCAAAAAGTTTATGTAAAAACTCCTAGAGAAGCTTATGGATTTGCAGAAAAACAGCTCACTAATCATCAGTTCTTGCCTTCGGTGAGAATTAGTGCTTCTGTCCCCTGTACCCGCATCGTATTCATGTTCATAACAGCACTTAGCTTAGTCCTGTGATTTTACTTGTTTAGAATCATCCCTTTTCCCAGTCTCGAAAATCCTTGAGCAGGGTCACAGTCATTGTCTTGATCATGAGGTCCAGTCATGACGTGTCTGCAGGGCCTGGCAGCAGATTTAATAAAGGGTTGAGGGATGAACCTCAGTTTCTTATGGAGGCAGACCTGGGGCACAGTTTTGTTTGTTAAACTTTCTGAATACTGTGAGAGTTCATAAAGTTGAAGAGCTAAATTCTCACAGAACTAGAGTGTACTAGTTACTGCCAGGATGGTAGCTGTTCTTTTTTATTTTGATTATGAGTGAGTGCTTGTTTGTGGAGCTCTGTGGAGAGAAGGGTTGGGACTTCTGGCCGCTGCAGGACAGGCAGCCACGGCGCATGGGCACAGGAGGGAAGTGTGGTGGCACCCTGGGGTGTAGCTGAAGCCAGGGCCACTTTGTTTATGCCTACCTTCAAACATTTTATTTCCAGCAGAAAACAGCAGCAGCCTTGAAGCTGACAGCCACGTCAAGCCCTGCCCTCGGCCAAGGAGCATGCTGAGAAAGCGCAGCCTCAGGGAGGAGACACATGGGCCAGGAGAAGACAAAGAAACTGCCCGTTGTGAAGAATCAGAGGCACATTGCGCACCATCATCCCTTGCAAGACTGGATGGCAGACAACTTGCAGCTGAGAAACAAGCATTCTCTGAAAACCTTGGACCTGAGGTTAGTATGACTGCTAAGCTGCTGAACTGTGTGTTTGAATTCAGGCCTTTGCATCTGATTGTGAAAGAGAATATTTATGTGGATGCACATGTGTGGGTGTTTTACACATCTTCTTCTGTGATTGATAAGGAAATAATTTTAAGGTTTTTAGTATACTGTATTCCATTGAGTCAAAGACTCCATCAAGTGTAAAGATGTAACAAGTATTTAGCATTATTTTATGTACTGCTAAGAAGAAAACTGCCAATTAAGTGATACTGCACCACTAATTATAAGATGCATTCAATGTCAGAAAAAGTAAAACACAAAACAGAAAAAAAGCTGCCCTTTTGAATATATGCAATACTGAATATCTTTAATTGTAAGAATTTCCATGTTTATTTTCATATCTTTGTGTTATGTAATGTATGGCTAAGGACAGTATAGCCAGTGTCATTTTATTCATTTGGTTTTATTCACTCAACAAATGAATACTGAATGTTCATGGCACTGTCCTATATTTTTTGGAATATGCCAAATGGGAGTAGATGTGATCTTCCAGGATTTCATAAAGGAGTTTACTGTGTATTATTATTGGGAGAGAACGCTTGGCCCCATCTCTTTATATTCACTACGGTTCATGAACTTCTACCCACATTTCAGACGGAGTATGTATGAGAAGAGTATTTCTCCTCCATAATCTGTTTGGGCAGATCAGGGAAAAGGAACTAAATAGAAACCTGACTAAGGCTTCTTTCTTTCTTTCTACCCCTTCCCTTCTGTGGATTTGACATGTGTAAGGATCTGCTCCCCAGGAGGAAACACAAAGGAGGCGGTGAGGAAGGCCTTTGCATCAGGGAGGAATGAGAATGGAAGTATTAGCACAGTCGGCTGCTGATTCAAACTGTGTTCTGTAGTTTAGATTTACTAGTAAGGCTGTCAGCTTGACATATATCTGTCTGACTTCGATGTGCTATTTCCTAATTTGTACTGAAAATCAGGAGAAGAAAAGAGGGTGAAAACCAAACAATTATTTTATATTTAATAAAATTATTAAGTGTATATTGTGTTAGTTTACTTAGCTTGCTGTAACAAACCGCCACAAACTAAACAACTTAAAACAACAGAATTTATTCTCTCAGTTTGGAGGCCAGAAGTCCAAAGTGACAGTGCGGGCAGAGCCCTGCTCCCCCTGGGGACTCCGGGGGGTCCTTCCTTGCTCCTGCAGCTCGTGGTTGCCGGCCGTCTCTGTGCCCCTTGGCTCGGGCTCGGGCACTTCAGTCCTTGACTCTGTCATCCTGTGGCCTTCTTCCCTGGGTCTCCCTCTCTTTTCTCTTAACGACATCTGTCAGTGGATTTAGGACTCACCCCAATGCAGCATGTGCTTACTTTAATCAATTCCGTTGATACACACTTTGTTTTCAATTAAGATCATATTCTGAGGTTTGGATAGACATGAATTTTGAGGCAACACTATTCAAATTGGTTCTGATACCAACTTTAAAAGTTCTTCTCTAGCAGTTCTGTCACCCTCAATTTAGGGGGAAAAAAGTATTCCTAAAATTTTTAAAGTAATATCATGTCATGACAGAAAATTTAATTGAAAAATATTTTACTCAGAATCTCACCACCTAATAACATCTATGTTCATCCCCTTTAGGCTTCTTATCCACTTTGTTCTTATCCCATTTAGGCTGTTTTTCTGTACTTTTGTCATATTTGTTATCTTAATATTCATAGCATTTTGTATCATGTTTTTTCTCTATCTCTTATCATTAGGTCATGAAGTGCTTTCACATTACTGAGTCATACTGACACTACCTATGTTCACCTTAGAGACAATAATATAGTCCGTAACAAAGAACTATTGTTTTATTGCTGGTATACTAGATAACTTCTGTTTTTAATACTGGAAACTTTCCTTACTCCTCCTCACTGTGCTCTGAATCTTCTTCTGCCCACCTTCTCGGGGATTTCCCATCTACTTTTTTGTTCAACCCTTCTCCCTCTTAGATCTGTGACCTTTGACTCTCCACTGGTCCTTTTCCAGCCAAGACCGGAAAGGTCTTTTTCTGTTCAGTCCCACTACGCTCAAACCTCTGCCACTTTATGTGAACTCCTGCTCGGCACCCACCTCTCCTCCTGCCTCATCTCCCTGTGGATGTCACAGCCGGATAGTGAAAGGGGGACGTTGGCTTTCTCATCTTTCCTTTGTTGAACTGATTTTGCATTCCTGGAGTAAACTCTGGTTGACTGTGATAAAACATTTTATTGTGGGATTAAAATTTTAAATTTTTTTCAGACTTTTATGTCTTTATAAAATGGAGGCATTCCATCTATAAATTTTTCCTTAGAATGATGTATCAGGCTTAAGTATCATATGAGTTTGGAAATTTCTCTTCCTCCCAGAAGTTTAGTATCATTTTTTTCCTTATTTAGGAGAATTCAGCAGTGAAATCAACTGTATCTGGAATTTTTCTTTGTGGAGAGGTCTTTGACACTAAATTTGATTTTTTTGATAGATATTTTGGCATTCAGATTTTATATTTCAATCTGTTTGGTAATTTATGTCTATTAAGAAATTGGTCCATTTCATCTGAGATGCTGAATTTATAAATATAAAGTTATAAATGTATACATTTATAAAGTTGTGATACTCTTATTCTTTTAATGACAATAGATTATCATGACATTCTATCTTTTATTTCTAATATATAATTTCTGTTTTCTGTTCTTGTTAAATCTTCACAGGAATTGCTCGATTTTATTAAACTTTCCTAAGAACCAATTTTGGCCTAATTACTTTCCCCATTGTTTGTTTCTAATTTCAGTGATTCTCATCCTGTATTATTTGTTTATTTTACTTCCTTTGGGTTGAATTTGCTTACCTTTAAGTTATGAAACTATTGAAAGCTATACATTTTCCTCTGCACACCTTTAGTATTTTTTTGATGCTTTCTATTTTCATTATCATTTCTTAAAATATATTTTCTAATTTCCCTCGTCATCTCTTTTTTGAGCAGTTTTTATTTTCCTTTCAAACTATTTGTATCTTTTTCTTAAAGTCACTGTTTTGTAATAACAGTTTTGTGTCACATTTTTCACAAGTCTGACAACTGCTTTCTAATTGTGGTCCATTTATGAGTGTTTAGTCTATTTACTTTAATGTAAGTACAGTTAGGGCCAATTTGTTCCTGTTTGTTTTCTATTTATTTTATCTGTTTTTTGTTTGTTTTATTAATTGAGGTTGTTGTTCCTCTGTAACTCCTTTCCTGCCATTTTTTTGGTGTTAATCACATACATTTTCATTTTCCATTTAGATTCCATTAATGTCTTTTTAGCTGTACCTATTTCATTATATTTTTAGTAGTTACTCTGTAGATCACAAGGTACATCTACAAATTATCACAATCTATTTAGAGTTAACACTGTATTATTTCCCTTTTAATATAGAAAACTTGTAACCAGATAGCTCCATATACTCCCTCATCCATAATGCTCTCATATATATTATATCTACATATGATATAATTCTGGCAATACAGTGTTATAACTTTTCTTCAAAGAGCCTTTTAAACTACTTAGACTTTAAAAGAAGAAAGAATAAATATTTATAGTTTTCTTAAATATACAACATTTCTGGGGCTCTTCAGATTACCTTCTAGTGTTATTTCCCTTCAATCTTAAAAACTTATTTTTGCATTTCTTGTAATGTAGGTTTGCCAGTAATGAATTCTCTCAGTCTTTACTTGTTTTGAAAAATATTCATTTCATCTTCATTTTTGAAGGATGGTTTTGCCATGAAAATAGGAAGTTTTACAAACAGTTTTTCCTACTCTATTTCTCTTCCTTTTCCCTTTATTGTTCTAAATGCATATGCAATGACATTTTTTATATCTCAGTGATCTCTAAAGTTCTGCTCATGTTCCTTTGATCTTTTTTCCTTTTGTTTTTCTGATCAAATCATTTGTATTGCTCTGGTTTCAAGTTCATTTCCCTTTTTGAAACACAATCCCTGATCTACTGTTAAGTCTATCCAGTGAATTTTTTCAGTGTGGTAGTGTTCAACTCTAGGTTTCTATTGGTATTTTTTGTATTTTCTGTATCTCTAATAAGATACCCTGTCTCTCCAGCCACCATGCATGTATTTCCTCTAAGTGACTGAACATATGTCTAATACCTACTTCAGAGTCTTTGTTAATTGCAACATCTGGGTCACCTCTGGGTTGTATCCTAAGACTTTTGGTTGTTTTTGTTTCATGATTATGTGTCACCATTTTCTGTTTCTTCACCTATTAGTAACTGTTTGATTGAATTTTGGATATTATGAATGATATGTTGTAGAGACTCTAAATTTTTATGTTCATTTGAACATGCATTCTGGCACACAGATATTGTGGCTAGACTCAAATTCCCAAGTGTTTCCTTTGCCGTGGATTTTTGACAAATCTTTGCTTAGTTATTTCAGTTTCTAGCTGCTATGATTGATTTAGTAGGACCTTCTGAGGTCTTCCTCACACCATGCATAGATGAGCCAAGAGTTTGGGGTGAATTTTATATGCAAATTTGGGGGTTCATATCCTCTACAACTCCTCCCCCAAATTACTGGCTTATCTTCCAGGCCTAACTCTATCCCTTGACCCCTCAAGCCAGCCCAGGAAGGCTGCAGCTGAACAGATAGGGGAATGCCTTCAGTCAAAAAAGCAACTGTCTTGCAAACCTCAGGCGAAACTTTGTCTTCAAGATAGTCTTGAGTGTTTCAGCCCTTCTACCATCTTCCCGGGTGGTTTCTATTTATCACTTTTGACATATAATTTTCTTTTTACCCATTAAATATCGTGAGAAAGAAAATCCAGTTTTATTATTTATGCATCAAATCAAATGTCTTACATTATATCATCCCCTTTAAGCTAAATTACTATTCTATAAAGAGATGTTTAGTTTTGGTGCACAAATATTATTTCATTTTAGATACAATTTTTTCAGAATCTTGAGAAAACTTATGTGCATGAAATCTATGTACTTTTCCTATCTAAGATTTTTGGAAATAGCTGTCTACTTGTTTTTTTTTTAAATTGCTTTCATTTAGATGACTAGTGATGTTTATTTGAAACTAAGGGTTTTTACCTACTATTTTCTGTATACTTTCTAAGGAAAGAGAATTAGAGAAAGAGACATCAAATATTTGTCTTAAATATTTATGAGATCTGATTTTAGAGCAGTTAGATTGCTGAAAACAATTTGAGGTATCAATTGCTAAAAACAGAGAAGTGCCAGGTAAAGAATTAGAATAGCTCTTCAGTGACTTCTTTTAATGAACAAGGCATCAAGGCTTGAAAGTAAAGCATATTAGCTTCCATTGGCTTAACGTTTCTAGGGTTTCAGCAACCAAGTTGAAATAATGCAAAGTTCAGAGTTATGATAATCTTAATAATGCTTTGCCCCCCACAAATCTTGAGAATTAAATCTACATAATAAATACATTTTTTTAAAAAACAGGATCCATGGTTAACAAGACTATCATCAGCAGCACCCCCTAAAGAAAGTCTTGAAGAGTCCTTTTCACCAGAACCTGGGGGAAAAGCATCTGTAAAAGGTGGTTCTGTCAAATTATTATATCTTATATTATTTGTGAACTGTGTACTGCTTAAAATTCTATTTGTAAAAGAAATAATACATTACATAGTTACAGAAACAATATATGTTTGTGTTTGTCTGAGTGTTAATACCAACTATACTATTTACTAACCATGTGATTTTAGATACAGAGCTTATTCTCTCAGTGCCTCAATTTCCCTAAGTTATAATAAAACCAATCTCATAAGGGTGTTGTGGAAATTAAGTGTGTCTTGGGCACTAGCCCAGTTCTTGGCCCAAGTAGTATGATCACTAAATGTGAACTGTTATTGTGCATGTATTGCTGCAATTATCTGCAATACAACATACCAGTTAGGTAATCTTTAGAGTGAGACTAAGTTGGGCTTAAATGCAAGCACAAGTACCCGAGCTAAGTCACTAATCTCTCCTGCCTGTATGTTCATCTTTAAAATGGAGATAGTAAAAGTAATGTACCTCACAGGGTGGTTATTAGAATTAAATGATTAAAGGTATGTGTAAGACACCTAGGACAGTACCATAGTAAGCTTGTAGTCAGTGTGAGGTATGAATTGTAATGTTATTTCTTTCCTTAGTCCTATGACATGTAGCTTCATGAGCGCCAGAAGGCATAGCTGTTTCTAGGACTGGGATGTGTAATTAACATTTATTAAGTGCTTACTATGCAGTATAATTTTTCTCATTTTGCAGATGAGAAACACTGCAGTACAAAGATATTGGGAAACATACCCAAGGTTAGTGATGGAGCCATAATTTGAATCATTGGCTCCAAAGTCCTTGTTCTTTTCACTAAACATGTTGATTAGCAGCTCTAAAGAATCTATTAATAATACTTTGTCAAGTGTACTCTCCAAAAGTGAATATATAATTACAAAGTGATTTTAAATCTAGTTTCTCTCAAAACAAGTTCCAAAAAAGAATGTAATGAAAGTAGCAGAACTAAAACTTTGACAATCATAATACAGGTTTGACCAGTAGATGGATCCTAGTAGAATTGAAAGTTGGTTATTAGCACAGAAAACACTAACTGCTTTCTGTTGAACATTCGAAGTGTGGTAGAATCAGAATAATGGAAACAATTTTGTAAAAGCAAAACTGAGCCCTCTCATACCAGAGGTTAAGCCTGGCCCTTGGAGCACTGAGAGGATAAGCAGCAGGTCTGCCTTTAGTATCCCTTTGGCACAGAGGCAGCATTGTGTCTTAGTGGGAATAAAACTGTTTAGAGGATGGCTTAATTCTGCATGGTGGACTCTTCTAAAATTGCATGAATTTAGAATTCATTTAGGTTCCCTCTGAATTTAAAATTTTACTTAGGTTCTCTGCATTTTATACAATTTTACAGCTTTACTGCTAGTAACTGTAGGAGCATAGGATGTGTCTTATACTTACACCGCCTCCTGTTCCAGCTAAGAAGCATAGGCTTTGTAATGGCACAGATACTGCCATTTCCCTTAGTTCAGTTTATTGTAGTTATTCCATTCTCTTTTCTGATGTATTTTTTCCTAAGTATTAGATATGTCAAATGCTGTAGTAGGTTGAACAGTCATTTTCTCTTTTGTAGATCACTTTGGAATAGTTTATTCAAGTTAAGTATGATAGTTTTCTTCATGTTTTATTTTGCAAGAAAAGGGGATTATAGACATCATCTAGTGGAAAGGAAATGAATCTGTTAATCACCTTATTAATTCAGAAGGGAGTTACAGTTCTGTTACCTGTCTCAAAATAGATCAGACTGAAGAACTCACTGAAAGCCATAATTCTTTAAAATCAAATGAAAATGAAGAAAATTCATTTTTGATAGACCTTGTTACTACTGTACTTGAGAAATCCAAGGAAAGTCAAGTGATTACTAATGACCTTGAAGAAGAAAAGGAGAAAGCTGAATCGATTCTGAATGACGACTTAATAGTTGATCCTCCACTATTAAAATCTCAGGGTATCTTAATATCTACCAACACAACTGAGTCTGCAAAGGTATTTATATAAAGTTCTCCTACAGCTTAAAGCTTGAAACAGAACTTTATTTCTAACTCTTTTTTTAATTTTATAATTTTTTTTTATTTTATCAAATGTATGTCACAATGGTTCAACAGTCCTCCTCCCTCTTCCCTCATCGCCACCCACTTCCCTCCCTCTTGGTGACCACTAGTCACTTCTCAGTGTCTATGAGTCTCATGCTGTTTTGTTCCTTCTGTTTTGCTTTGTTTTTATATTCCACAAATAAGTGAAATCATATGGTATTTGTCTCTCTCTGCCTGGCTTATGTCACTGAGTGTAATACCCTCTAGCTCCATCCATGTTGTTGCAAATGGTAGGATTTCTTTCCCTTTTATGGCTGAATTATATTCCATTGTATATATGTACCACATCTTCTTTATGTAGTCGTCTATTGAGGACACTGAGGTTGCTTCCATAATTTGGCTATTGCAAACAGTGTGGCAGTGAACATAGGGGTGCATGTATCTTTTTGAATCAGGGATTTTGTTTTCTTCAGGGTAAATTCTTAGGAGTGGAATTCCTGGGTCAAATGGTATTTCTATTTTTAGTTTTTTAAAGAACCTCCACCCCATACTGTTTTCCACAGCAGTTGCACCAATTTGCTGTCCAGAAATAGAACTTTTAAATATTTTATCTTTAAATACATTATCTCTGGAAAACTCATCTTTTGGTATTGGTATTATATTGTCAAATAGTTCTTATTTATTAATTCAATAGAATTTTAATTTCAGGGAAGGTTTGCAGTGAATATAATAAAACACAATGTTACATTAAAAATTATCCAAATGTATATGATCATAATGTACTTTTAAATGTCACAGAAACATATACCTGAAAGTGGGTGGGCTTCTATAGGTCTTCCTGTTATAAAAAGGCAGCCATTTGGAACAGTTTCAGAGGTTTTGAATTAGTAAAAGTTACTCCTTGGGAAATCATTTTTTTAACATTTTATAAACTTTAATGGAAATCTATAAGAAATGTTTATCAACATCCATGTTTGTTTAAATGGGTTGACAAGGTCATTATCAGGAATATTATAAACTTTGAGAACCAGATTTGTTATGTGTAGGATCACTTTTTCCTACACTATACTACACCAAAGTACTGTACTTCTAAAAATTTACGGTTTAGCAATTTTCATCTTTATTTCTTCTGAATTTATTCTTTATTTCTTATAAACAGCTGGGGGCTACGTGTATTTGTTATTGAAGAAGAAAACAGTGCTAGCTGAAAACTTGTGGTTGAATAGCACTTGTATAATACGGAATACTAGTTTTTTATTAAAATTTATGGAGAAGGTTCATTAAGTCATGTTCCAGGTATATTTTCTTAACCACTTTTCTTAGGAAAATGCACTAATGCCAACTTAGGGATGTGTTTACATCTGTTCTCTCACTTTAATTCCAGCACCCATCTGTCTGTTATAATAGAAATATAATAATATTTATTGAAATGTTATTATATAAAATGTTAAAATAGAAAAGTTAGTTCTCAAAAGGAAGAAAAGTAGTCTGGAATTTATAGTCAGGGTCTTAGAAATACTAATAAATAATAATAAATGGCTGTGATCACTTTGGAAAGGGGTTTATTCAAGTTGAATATACTAGTCTCCTTCATATTTTATTTGACAGGAAAAAAGGATTATAGATAGTCCTTACCTAGTGGAAAATAAATGAATCTGTTAATTTTCTTATTAATTCAAATTCTTACTAATGTTCTAATTCTAAATTAGAACAGGCAATTTATATATAACAAGTAAGATCATTTTTCTTTTCACTGCATCCTTGACTTTATTCTTATTCTCTACAGAGTGATCTTTCTTAAGGATGAATCGTTCCCCTGCTAAGGTCTCTTTGTCGGACTCTCATCATAGAATAAATGCAAATTGCTTCCTATTCCTAGAGACTGCACATGATTCTTCTCTGACCATGTATTCCTCCACTCTCCATGCCATTTTCTGTGCTGCAGCACCATTCACATTTTTTGTTTCTCAAAAGTAATGATACCAAAATAAAAAAAAGATTATAAAAAAGTACACACTTGAAGAAAGAGGAGTACAGACATCCTCAGAGAGGAGGTGCTCTTAAGGGCTTAGGATTCTGTCTTTTAAGGCTCCTAAGAATGGGGCACCGGGTGGGGGTGGGGATTGCTGGGTGTAGGCTTGATTTGTGGTCTCATGATGTTTCTTTCTGGTGGGAGACATTGTCATTACCCACACTCAGTCCTCTATATAACTCTGTAAGATAAACTTAACACAAGGAATTTATTGATCCAATTTCTCTCAAATACAATGGTTTCCCTCAAGCAGTAGGAACATACCAATTAGGAAGAAAAAAAAACCAGTACCTAGCTCTTTCCCTTCTCTGGCTTTTAGCACTTACTGTTTTATTCTTTCTGTAGATCTTCATGTGGCACCTTCCTACCCCTCTGTTTTAGCTCTGGTGTCAAACCCTCAGGGAGATCCTCCCTGGCCACTGCTCCTCACTCCATGCTAGGCACTCTCGATCACCGGGCCCTAGTTTATCTCCTTCATGAGTCACATTTGTTTACGTGTTTATTGTCAGTCAACCCTCTCTAAACTATAATATCCTTATTTGTTTCCATTGACTACTGTGCTTGACACCCAGTAGATATTTAAAAAACATTGATTTACTGGTAGTTTGGCCTCTAAGCTTAACTGTGATGGCTATGGTGAATAATTCACTCTGGCTTTTTCTATTTAATAGAAAACAATTGAAGATAGAAATCTGGAGAGTAAAAAGTCAACAAATAATAGAGCATCCAGTGCATCTGGCAGGTAACAAAGTTATCATTATTCCTCACTTACAGCTTTACATTCCATCAAAGCTAGTTTTAATTTAACTTCTGTAAATTTTATTTGCTGTTACTTGATTTACTCTTATTTATACCTTGTAAGATAAATGGGTAAGTTGCTTAATGTTAAACTCCCTCAGTTGATTATATTCTTCTGTAAAAAGGAATAAATTAGGGATTCTTTATATTCTACATTGCTTATGGGGTAGAGTTTCTTTCTCCTATACTGTCCTGAGACAGTAGATATAAAGTGGAAATAAAACTGAAGTCCAGCATTATACTTCTCTCTTAAGTGTCTTTTTCTAACACATGAAAATTGTACTTAAAGCTTTGAAGTTCTATGGACTAAATTGTTGTATTAAAATGGTAAGATTCTGTGTAGCTTTATTCATACTGATGATAATGAATGCCTGACTCATAAGTGTTAATCATAACCTTATGAATCTTTTAAATTATAATTTATCAAATTAACATTAATCAAATAGTGCAGGAGTCAGCAAACTTTTTCTGTAGATTGCCAGTTAGTACGTAAGCTAGGCTTTGTAAGCCATACAGTTTCTGTGGTAACTACTGTTCTGCTGTTGTAGCCAGGAGCAGCCATACACAATATGTACCACAACTGCTGTGGTGCCATAAACCTTATTTACCAAAACAGGTAGCAGAGCAAATTTTCTGCCAACTCAAATCAAGGATATTATTCTAACTTTATAGTTAGAGTAGTTATGTAACAAAATAATATAAGGAACTTTAAAACCTACTTTATTAATAATTGTTCTTTCCATGTAACTTGAAATGAAGTACATATTTCTTTAAAAGTGTTTTAATAACAAATACCTAAAAAAGAACAATCTTTGAAACTATATAACTTAAAGTCTTAAATTATGTAAAATGAGACTCTTTGTATACCAAGAAAAGACTATACTGAACAGTGTTTTCACAGTAATTATACTTTGTATTATAGTATTATAAAGTATTATAAATAACATTAACTTATAATGTTGTTTTCAAATATACCAATCACAAATTCTAATAAATCTTTCTTTTACCAAGTACAGTTGTAATATTTTATCTTGATTCATTTGTATCTTTTCAGATTAATGACCACTGAGTTTTTAAAGAAATCTACTTCTGTAAGGAGAAGTCCATCGACAGCTACCTCTTCTCACTATTTAGGGACCTTGAAAGTCTTAGACCGAAAGCCCTCCCTGAAACAGAACACAGAACCTGACAGAGCAGACAACATAAGGGCAGCTGTTTATCAGGTAAAAAAGGAAAAGATATATATTTTTAAATTAGTATTAATCACTTACATAATGCTACCTGTTTATCAGGGAACAAAATGACCCCCTCAGAAATGATATTTAATGCCTAACTTTTTTGGAAAGGTTTTCCTTTATAATATGTGAATAAGCCAAAGTTTTTTTTTCTAAATTATATTCTTCCAAGCTTTGCTTAACTGATTATAGTTGCTTTTAAAGAAAGATATATGCCATGGCAATATATAAAAATATAGTGAGAGCAAAATATTATCAAGTCTGTATATTTTTATACATTTTCTCCTTCAAATTTATGTTATTTTGAAAAAAAAGAATTTTTTTTCTGAGAGTTTGTATTTGAATTATGCTTACACAGACAAAAACTTTCCTAATTTTTTCACAATTCCAAAAGAAGTTGTTTTTTTTTGTCTTATTTCTTATACAGAACAGTATACTTTAGAAAATTGTGCCTTTGAATTTCAGAGACAAATGTTATTATATGTAGCCATTATATTCAACTCGGAAATCAGTTGTTAAAATTAGAAAGGTAACATATATATATATATATATATATAATTTTCTTAATTCATGCTTATCCATATATATGAGAATATTGTCAGAAAAATAAAAATGGTACTGGCTTACATAGAATTAATAAATGTTGTTTTGCTCTTTTATAGTTTTAATCCCATATTTCAGAAATAGGTAAGAATTCAATTCATTTGGGAAACTGAGTATCATGTAACCTTTTTCTTGTTCTCATAGGAGTGGTTAGAAAAGAAAAATGTATATTTACATGAAATGCACAGAATTAAAAGGATTGAAAGTGAAAACTTAAGGATCCAAAATGAACAGGTATTTTGAAATACAGGAGTGAAAAATATTCTGGACTTTTCAGTCAGTATAATATCTTTGAGTATTTAACATTTCTAAATCAATTGTTTTTTAACTGGCAAAATAACTTCTGTATAAAAGAATTGATTTCTGATTTTGCTTCTATGGTACTTTTACATTTTTAGTTTCATATAAATATAGCCATTTTATCTGAACACTGATACACAGAGATTTTTATTTTTTATATGTGATGGAATAGCTTTGGCACTACTGATAATGAACTCACTGCTGCTTCTATCCACCTACCTATTTCATTCTTACCAACTGACTTCAATATTATAACTTAGCCAAGAATACAGTCAGCAGACATCAACGTTCAGTTTTCCTAGTTTCTATCTTGAATTTTATACAGATCTTCAAGACCAACCTCTACCTGAGTTTTTGTCCCGTATCCTTCCCATGCCTGGAAGTAATCTCCTGTTTCAGTCTCCCTGTACTTCAGTGTTTACCTCTAGCTTCTGCCTAACAGCCTGCAACATGCTCAGTTCTTTCCCGTCTTCTAAAGTGAAAGCCCTGAAAAAAACCCCTTGATTGTTCTATTCAGTACTACCACGGGTTTAGAAGGAAACATTTCCCCAGTGCACAGGCTGCATGGAGCTGCCATGCAGGGGTGGCACGGTGTTGGCAGCATTACTGCTGTGGCCAATGTCAGACACTTTCTCATCCCATCTTCACAACTCCATGAGGTAGGCAGTATTTTTATTTCTGAATTATATTTTCTCCAAAGTGAAGCTTTGTATCATTTAACATTGAGCAATACTGTAAGGCAAACATAGAAAAGTAAATAAAATAATAGCACACTTGCCATACACTCACCTACATACTTTCCAACCTGGTACATCTTTTCCACATTTGGGATACACTTCTATAGCAAGATTTTATGCTTTGATATCAGTCAGAACTTGAGTTCCAAGCAAAGATATGTGACTTACTGTGTGGCTTAGCCAATTTACCTCATTCTGACTTAATTTATAAAGCCTGTAACTTTCCTGATATATTTCTTTTAATTAAATATTTTACTATGAGCATTTTGCAGTACTACTGAGCCTCATATGGTTTATTTTGAAAACATTTCTTTAGTACACTGCCAGAAAAAAAAAAATCTTCCCTCCTATGAAAGAAGTAGATCAATAACTCTTAAATGTTTTTAGAAAAATGCAATGAAGAATTCAGATAACATTTTTTTATACATTCTAAATAAATGGCCTGCCTTGAAACTTTTATATATATATATATGATAAATACAAAGGAAATTAAAGATGAATACATATGTTTATGTCTGTACTTACCCATATTTGTCTATTTGCATATACACATATGCTGTCTATTATTTTTCCAAAACAGAAAAGAGTGGCTAAGAGAGAAGAAGCATTAGCATCATTTGAGGCCTGGAAGGTGATGAAAGAAAAGGAAGCAAAGAAAATAGCAGCAAAAAAAAGGCTTGAGGACAAAAACAAGAAGAAAACCGAGGAAGAAAATGCTGTGAGGAAAGGAGAAGCACTACAAGTATTCAATACATTTGAATGTGTTTCGGAATTATTTTTAAGTATTTGAAATCTAAATTAGTGATTAACTGTTCTTCTTACTTATAATATTCATTCAATAAGAAAATGATTCTGAACTTTTTCAGGCTTTTGAAAGATGGAAAGAGAAAAAGATGGAATATCTTAAAGAAAAAAATAAAAAGGAGAAAGAATATGAAAGAGCAAAGAAACAGAAAGAGGAGGAAATTGTTGCTGAGAAAAGGAAGGATAACTTAACTGCTATTGAAAAATGGTAATCACAAATGTTTCGACAGATTTTAAATTAGTTAATACTTTGGGTGTTTCTGAAGTGTAGTTACTTGAAATTCACTAATGCTTCTCAGTTTCATTGTTGCAAAGATATATTAGGCAATCCTTATGATATATTGTCCTTTAACCTTCCAGTGTTTTATGCTATCCTACATAGGAATGAAAGAAAGGAGGCTTTTTTCAAAGAAAAGGAAAAAGAGAAAATAAATGAGAAAAGAAAAGAAGAATTAAAAAGAGCTGAGAAAAGAGACAAAGATAAACAGGCTATTGATGAATATGAAAAGTGGCTGGTAGGTGTTGTTTCCTAATGCACCTGTGGCTTTTTAATGCCCTTTTTTGCGCCTTTTCTGTCTCTAACTCCAGTTCTGTTTGTCCCTGCCTATTGATCATGTCTACCTGCAAGCTGCCTTGTTGAATTCATTCTCCCTACATACTACATATTCTCTCCTTTATATTTTCCTTGGTTTACTCATGTCTATTAGTGCTTCTCCTATTCCCTAAAGCATTGAGGCTTAAAACTTGAGTCATTATATTCTTCCTTACCCACATATCTACATTTAGTCACTTACCTGGCAGGCCCATTCTTTCTTTGTAGTGATTCTTAGATCTAAAATCATAGAAAACTGACAAGTATACTATTGAAACCTGCTAGATTATTTTAGGTGGAACTTAGTCATGACACACAATAACATGAATTTAATGGTAAAAAAATTATTCCACTTTTTATTCTCTTTTGGTCTTTCAGATGACCTTAAGAAGGTCTATATAGGTATTTTTTAATGAAAGGAAGCAAGTATGAACTTTGGGAGGAAAATATCTAGTGGGATTTTATTTATTTATTTATTTATTTATTTATTTATTTATTATGTTTTTTGTTTCAGGGTACTTATGTTTATAGTAACTTCATTGATGTCGAGAAAAATGCTGTTTTCTGTCTTAAAATATTGATATAA
Source organism: Manis javanica (assembly GCF_040802235.1). NCBI lineage: Eukaryota > Metazoa > Chordata > Mammalia > Pholidota > Manidae > Manis > Manis javanica. Next base: position 192,520,765 of record NC_133158.1, read on the forward strand.
ACATGATCTTTTAAATTTTTTAATAAGTAATACATTCATATAAGTAGGTACTTTATATGAGTAGATGACCTAGTCATATGAGTAGTTAATACATACCATGTTTCAGCATTCAAAATGTGCAAAACTCCACGGGATTTAGGATCCAATAAGGTTTCTTTCAAAAAGGGTTTCCTATCAAACTTTTTTTGAATTCATGTCAATCTGCTAATTTAAAAATATCATCCAGGGTATTTTGTAGTTTCATTGTTCTGGTTAGGATTGAGCTTGAGCATCTTTTCATTTGTATTTTATTTTTCTCACAAATTGTCAATTCATAGACTTTGCATATTTTTCTTTTGGCTTTTTTCTCATGGATTTCTAGAAGCTTTTTTATATACTAAGGAGATTAGCCTGTCAGTTCTGAGTTAAAAAAAATTTTCCCATTATTTTGTTGGTCTCTCAATTTTGCATATGGTATTTTATGCAATGAAATTTTTTATTTTATTTTCTAATGTCATATTTATCAACCTTTTCTTCTGGGTTCTGATTTTCTGGCATAGTTGAAAAGACCTTCAAAAGTGCTCCCATTTTTATGATTTTAATACCTTAACACTACCATTTGGTCTACTTAGAATTTATTCTGATCTGTGGTAGGAAGTGATTCCAAATGCATTTTTTTCCAAATATATCTCTTACAAGGTAGCTCATCTTTTATCCATTGATATGAGGTATTATCTTTATTATATAATACATCCTCAGATTTTTAGGTTTGTTGATTTTCTGTTCCATTTGTCAATTTTATTGTACATATTCCAGTACCACACTGTTTAATTATCAAAACTTTATATGTCTTCTTATCTGAATTAATCTTCCTTGATAGCTATTCTTTCAAAGTATTTCTGACTATTGTTGTCTATTTGTCCACATAAACTTTAGAATCAACAACAGCTAGAGAGGCATGTGAGACGCAAAACAGCTATTTAAAAATAGGATAAAAAGATGAAACACGTAGGAATAAACTTAAATGTGAAAGACCAATGTGAGGAAAACTATAACACTCCTGAAAGATACAAATGAAGACTTGAGAAAATGGATCAAAACTGCACTTGGATAGAAGCACTAAATCTGATAATGATGTTATAAATATGTCAATTCTCCTTGAAGTACTTCATAAGTTTCATGCAATCCCAATAAAAAATACCAATAGGATATATGGTAGTTTATGTGTTGGCTTTAGTGCTCTATATATGCTATTTCCATTAAGAAAAATAGTAATAAAATATGGTGATAATTAGTTCAGCAGTTTAAATGAGGAATGTCATATTCCATGATGTTTTCATTAGATAAAACTCTTAAATGATGCTTTATGAAAAATAAATGCTTTATTCTATGAAAAGTCTTATATTAAGGAGATATATACTGACTGCTAGCATTACTTAGCATAATTAAATGCATAAGTTTAAAGTTTCTGTTTTGTTTTCAAATACTCTTGCAAATAGACTAAAATTTCCCTAATAACTTGTCACATTAGGTGTATTATGTTTTATTGTAGTATTTAGTCACTTTCTCGGTCACTAATAATTTAGTCATTCATCACTCCTCTACAAAACAAAACCTCATCGAAGACCTAAGATGAAAATAACTTCTTTTGATGTGTAGTATAACCGCTACAAATACAGTTTGATACATAAAAACATCCATATACAACATATTACAGATCTACTTCCTATTACCAATTTCTTATTGAAATTCATTTGCAGACAGAATGGAAAAATGTCACTATATGGAAGTAATTGATGACTTCAATTTTCATGTAAAGTGACATCTCAAAATTTTGATATGCATTCTAGCTTGGGTAGTGAGCAATTGATGAATAATTATTTTAGGGGAAAATTGTATACAAAGATCAGGTATAAGACTATCTTCTTCATGCTGGTTCTCAGATTAATTCATAGTTATCTTTAATAAGAAAGTTAATAAAAGGTTCAGTTTCTAACAGACAATAGTCAGAAGGACTTTTTAACAAGGGTCTTCTAATTATTACTGAAGATAACATTACTGATCTATCTTAATTGATATTAAGGTCAATAATTAATTGCTTATTTACTGTCCTGACTTTTAGCACCTGCTGTTAAATTCAAACTGTTTCAAGTTCCTCTCCTCATGTTAAATGGAATGGACAAGAAAAGGTTTGTTTAGTCAGTGTCTGTGGACATAGCCTGCTCACTGCTTTTCTCCCACCTAGCTCTGTCTCAGATACTAAAATGAGTGACAGTGATTCAATTACAGCTTTTTTCTTTTCTCAATTAGGATTCTTCAGGGAGGTCCCCTCTTTGCTTTACTAAGAGAAGCAAGCGTGCAAAACATTTTCATTACATAGAACAACATATTAAGACAAAAAAAAATCTTGTACTTCTCTTCACTTCTTTCATTATGTGTGAATAATTGTATGCTAATGAAACCTTACATTATTGTATTCTCCTTGAGACATCAACTCCATACATGTCCTATTAAAAGAAGCTTAGACATCTAACAATTCACCAAAATGCCACCTCTTCCAAGCCATTCAGTCGGCAGAAGCAGGATTTTCCAAGGGTTCCCTGATACTATTGCTCTTTGAGGAAGTCAGCACTATGAGGAAACCCCCAAAGTTTGTAGTATTAGCAGAGACTTGGAGAAGTGGAGAGACAATCTGAGCTGCAGGATGGAAAGACCAAGTACTGGTAACATTTCAAGTATCCTAAATTAGTGTTTAAATTTCATATTAATCCTTAGAGACTCAGTCATTTATTTGAAGGGAGTATATGCAGTATGAAGCAATCGTTCTAAAGTTCATTTTTGTATAATAAAAATGTGGAAGTATTATCTCCCATATTCTCACATTTTTATTATACCAAAATGAAGCTTATCTGGGAGGAAATGAGGAATGAAGAGATTCAAGATTAAATATGCTAAACATAATGGGAATAATCCAGGAGAGAAGATGGCAGGTTCACAGGAGAGTGGAATGGCAAGTTTATATTTCATTGCCTGGTAGCAACAGTCCTGCTGCATCTGTTGCTATCAGGCAATAAAGCTTCCACATTGCACAGCTCTTTTCTTTGTAGCTAAACTTTTTAAATGTTTTCATTGCACTTCCTTAGTTCTCTGTACCCTTCCACCCTCCTCACACTCCTGTTTTACAACATATAATCTCTTTTGCCGTTACTATGCCAGAACCATTCTCTCAAACTACAGTTTCGCTAGACCATCTAACTGATCAGAAGTGTTTTTTTCTGCCCCATTTCCGAGGCCACTCAGCTTTCTACTCAGGCAGTTTCCCCTCTTGCAACTCTCCTACCCCAGCTCTTCTGCTCCCCTAGTTTCTGCCTTGTTTCTTGCTGTCACTCACTGGCCTCCTTTCTTTTGCCTATGTTCTGTATGTTCCCATGGCCTGGAAGGCCCCATACAATCCTACTCATCACCTTTTTATTCTCTTCTAATACCATCTCCCAGCAAGTGTCAGTAACTGGCTCTTGTTTCTTGTCACATCCCCAATTTTTTCCCACTTATCAGAGCCTCCCTGCACCCACTGTTCTCCCTGCTTGAAATGGTGTCTCCCCATGCCCGTCACAAATGGTATCTCTTACCTGTCATGTCTCACTTTAAAGTAATTTTCTCTAAATCCACCTTTCTTTGAAAGTAAGTCCTCCCTTTTATTCTTCAGCAATCCCAACAGTTTGTTTATATGTTTTGTATGAATTCACACAACGCGAAACTACCTATTGTTTATTTGTTACCTGTGCATTTTGAAAGTACTCTGAAGGGCAAGGACTGTATCTGTGTGCTTGGATTTCATAATCACTTTATACTTGGCACTCAATATACTGCTTGGCCTGGAGTAAGATCTCAGTGCTTAACAGCTGATGAATAAACACAAATTGAAGCAGAATAGTACCAGTGGAATAACAAACCCACAGGGCACCTCAGAATCTATTACATGGAAGGATGTGCTATATAATAAAATAATAAAAAAGATACAAGGAAATAACAATAGGATTATTTGTGTGATATTTGGACCTAAAATCACTTCAAAGTACCTTACAGAAATAGAAACTCCAAAAGAATTAAACTGTTAAGTATAAAATGCCAAATAATAGAAGAAATTTTTAAAAAGTAATATCAAATTTCATGGGGTCGAGATGCTTTTTAAACCTAGAAGGGCTATAAGAAACCACACAGGAAAGGAAAGGGTGAACAGATACCGAATTTAAAACCATTAACACATCAAAATAAAAAATCAGTGTAAGCGCTGGTTGGAGGTGAATTCCTACAGCTGCTTCGGAGAATAAATCTCCATTGTCCAGCTAAGTTTAACATATTCACCCTACAGCACTTTCACTGGCTGAAAATCTTGGCTTATATGCACAAGAAATAACACGGGCATGTTTATAGCAGCATTGTCTTTGCCTGGAAAGAAGTGAAATACCATGTCTTCACCAAAAAAGTAGGTTAATACATTGTGATATGCTGATATGGTGGAATTCTGTGCATCAGTGGACTACAGCTATAGTTCCATAAGGATGGATCTTAGATATATGAATAAAAAAAGGAAGCTGCAAAAGAATGTATAGCATGATAACTTGTTAAACCAAAGTTTAAACAAAATTATTTGTTCTTTGGGGATGAATACATGTGTAATAAAAGTATTAAGAGATGCACAGCAGTGATAAGAGTCAAATGCAGAATACTGATGACCTCCCTGGGCTGGAGACGAAGCGAAGTGTGGCAAGGGAGTGGGCACAGGGAGCTGCAGAGGTCTCTGTCATGTTTAAGTTCATAAGGCTTCACAGGTTTTGATTATCTTGTTAAAATATCTTGTTAAAAATATTTGTCAATGGCTGAAATATGTCTTAATATATTTTGTACAAATTAAGGACTAAAAGTAATATGTTTACTGCAAAGATAATACTTCTATGAACACACGCCAAAGCACTGACACTGACATCCGTGCAGTCAGGTAAGCTAAGTAATTGAGACGAAAACTCACCCAAGGGCGAAGGGAATGAACGTGCTCAAGCTCAATATTAAGCAAAGAAATATGAGGCTCAGTTTTCAACAATTTGTAAAAAATTTGCAAATCCCATTCTGCCATGGCATATTTAGCCTTTGCACCCAGTAAACTTACTTCTAAGAATCTGTTCTCAGAAATTCATTGCTAACTTCTCACAATTATTCTGTTATGGAATCATAGATTTTTCCCTATTTTACATCATGTTTTTTAAAATATGGCTTTTAATATTAAAAAGTTAATTTTTGCATTAATACCTAGTGGTAGTATACTTGTAAATTAGTCATATTCCCTAGCTGTTCGTACTTTATAGCCAATTAAACTAGGAGATAATATTTAAATATCCTACAATGGATTACTGTATTCTTCAGCAAGCAACTTGATTTGGAAATGTGTTCATTTGTCTATGTAAATTTATAATTTTCTATTTTATTTTTAGGAAAAGAAGGAAAGGCAGGAAAGAATTGAACGAAAACAAAAGAAGCATCATTCTTTTCTTGAAAATGAGACACTTCCTCCATGGAGCCCTCCAAGCCAAACTGTCTTCTCAAAAGCGTTTCGATAATTCTAATTCTTACTTTAGTAATTTATCAACTCACCAATGTTAGCCATGGCTTTAAAACTATTCATTCCCTTGTTCATAGTGAAAAGAGTCTATTTTAATTAAATGCGAGCCACTTCTGCTGACAATGAAAAATGATGCTTTGGAGCTTAATCAGTGAAAGCACTGAAAGCATTTTTTTGAACTGTAAACTGCCTCAAATGAAAAGCTAATAATCAGATTGCTCTTAGCATTAAAATGCATTCCTCTTATGTCCTGATAATTCTTACAGTCAGACAGTCCGTGATCACTTTCATTACACTGTGCAAAGTTACTGAAGTGTTATTATTATTACCAATAATAAAAAGGAAACCATTTAGGTACCATAATCATATAAATAATTGTGAATAATTATGCATTTAGATTCAAGTTTTAAAATGAATGGTCACTGGGGAGTGAGCATTTATTATTTCTTCTAAAACATTCTTAGCCCAAAACAGTGAATTTGTGCTGTGCAAGTTAGCATTTTGGTCAATTAAGACATTAGTTCAGTAGAACTTTAATCAGCAAGACAATTTCTTAGATTTTAAGAATTTTGCCTGATGTTTTAGTATGAAGTATACTTTCTCTGTTCCAGGCTTACATGACAATCAGTAATTTTTTAATGAGTGGATCTCTGAAACCTGTCTTTCTAAATTCCATCTCACTTTATTATTATAGTGATAGTGAAACTAAAAGTTATTAATTTCATGGTAGCAATATACTTACACATTAGTTATGGAAATTCCATAAGAGTTCAAGGCCATTATCACTATTATTTTCTAGACTACATAAAGGTGGTAAAGGCAATTTTGTTCTCTTAAGTAATCCAGAGTCTTATAGTTTATATTCAGAAGACAGCTATGTGGTGATTAATTTATATTAAATGTCCAAAGACTGTTTATTTGATCTCTGCATGTTCTTGTAGACAACTGGACTCATACTTGAACTGGTTACCTAGGTTTATCACAGACTGATTGTATACTCTCAGATGTGAAATGCTACTTTAGCCTATGATGCAATACAAGGATGAGTGAGAATAAACAATTAGTACTTACTAAGCACCTATTGTATCTTCTCTGCTAGATCCTTACCAGTGTTATTTCTCATCTTTACAGCAACTATTCAGGGTAGATGTTATTAGCCTCATTTTACAGATTAAATACTGAGACACAGAGAAATCAAATAGTTACCACACATTTAGTATGTGACTGAGTTGGGATTAGAACTGATTTTAAGTCTGTCTCCCTCCAGAATTCATGTGTTCATGTTCTCATGTGACCTCAGAGAATGGTAAATTCTATCAAGACCTCTCTTTATATCAACCTTATAAATACATTTACCTCTCGTATCCTAAAATCGTGTATCATTACCCAGAAATTATCTGTCGCCTAAAAAATAGTTCTTTTGTTATTAGGGATGGTGAGCCTCATTAGAGCTATAAAATAAAAAAAGAGTTCATAATCTTTAAGGAGTTAGTCAGACATCTTGTATCAAGTATTAGAATGTCAGAAAACCCAGCAGGTTATGGAACATAGGCTTTTAGATAGTCACTTGGGGTTTCACACTCAGGATTAACCTTCTTACAGCTGTGTGTGTGCAAGAAAAGAAACATGTCAGGGATCGTTTTGTAAGATCACAGTGCCAGCAGTAAATAAAAGAAATTTCATAAAACTGGAAGCCTTTTTATACTGCTGGAAGTAGGAAAATACTCATGAAAATGATCACGAGCAATATGTATAATTAATGTGATTCAGGGCCTCTTTTTCATCTGCTTGTCCCCTATAGTACCAAACACAGTGCTTACTAGAATATATTGTTTAGTGTATCGAATTAGCTATTCAGAGCTAAAGTGCTATTTGCAAATTACAGAAAAGGAAAAGGAAAAATAGAAAAAAGTACAGCAACTTTTAGGGATATTAAATCCTAAGTGTTTGTGATACAAATTCCATATTAAATATTTACTTAAATTTCCTGCTCATTTTCTTTTATATTATAATATTTAGTAGCTTACCATTATCCCCTGTTAGTTGCTCTGAGAATTGAATGAAATTAGTTAATTAATGTGAAGCATAGAGCATATAAGTATTTAATAATGTTCAGTGTTTTATTTCTTACTACCAATGAGCTCTACCTTTCCCCACTTCTCACCTTTTGTGAGAAGAAAGTTAACATAGAGTTGCTAATAGTTATTTGACATTACATATTTTTAGCAAACAAGAAAAAAAATTTCTGCTTTCTGGCCAGCCTAGACTGTAGAACTCAAAAGAGAATATAGAGGTGACCTGTACTGTGGACCTCCTAAAAAGACTTTGAACACTAATTTCTTAGTGTTGCTCATGAGAAATCCCTCAAATGGAAATCTGTCTTACATGATAAATAATATATTATTTCTTGTTCATAACAGCCTGTGCTGGTTCAGTTGTCTAGTCACATGAAGTAATCTCTTCTCCTATAGCAGAAATGAACCTGAGATTTGAAAGCTGGGTGAAAATACAGTACTGTTTACTTTCTGAGATCCAAAGAGGAGAATCCAGACTGACGATATTCTCTTGAATATATTTACTTATTAGGGTATGATTTCCCTGTATTTCCTTTAAAAGTATCAAATGTCAGTATAGATATTTGCTCATTAAGTTTTCACTAGTGTATAAGGGAGTCTTAAATCTAATTGAGGACACTAAATGCCTGTAGACTTTCAGATTAGACCTCTAGTTTTGTAAATGGTATTGCGGACTTGAAGAATGCTGACACTTCAAAAATAGGAATTTAATGAGTATTCTAAAACATTACTAAAAAAATCCCTAGAAATTTAAATGTTAAAAAATTAAACTTTTATAGAGTTCCATAATAACTAAGAAAATAGTATTGCACAAATAAAAATTATGGTATTTTAAATCAAAAGGAGATTAAGTTTTCTTAATGAAAGAAAATAACTGCTCAGGGATAATATTCCAGTGTTTGTATTGTGTCACATTTTGAAAATGTTAGTAGTTCCGTTTATTGTTTTAGATAGTATTGAAACATGTTTTTCACTGTTGCCAAAGCAGTTTGGAATATTAGGTGTCCACAGTTGTCCATAGCTTAGAGTAATATAATATGCATTTGAAAGGGATTTTAATCATTTGATAGACCTGGCCCAAACTGTTTCTAAGCTGAAAAAAACTGATTTGCAAAGACCTGGACTTGCCCAAGCTCACACTGACTGAGAATCTGCACTTAGAACTCAGGTATCAGGCTTCCTGCTTGTGCTCTGCCCACCATTCCACAATTTTGACAGTGTGATAAAAGTTACATACTAACTTTTGTAAATGTGGTCACTATTAACTTTTTTGATTTTTATCCTCTCAGATGATCCCTTATTCTTCCACCGCCTTCTCCATAAGTATCCACCAGATCTAAGCTGTTTCGTTGCCTACAATCCTTCAGTATTGGGGTATAGTAGAATTTCCTAAATCCTGAGTCAGGGGCTAAGATACAATGGGAATTGTACAAAATGGGAGAAATTGCATATTAGTCAAAATAAACTAGTATGAGACTCAAATTTCCCTGATTTAATCTTACTTCAATTTCAATAGTGCTATATTTAAAAAGTATTTAAACCGATATACTTCCATTCTACAAAATACAAAGATAAATTGTCCACTTCCTAGGTACATTGGCTGACAGAATAATAAATGCTGTGTAAAACTTTAACTGGAGACTTCTCTGAATTCTTTTACTTCAAAATTTCATGTGATTATTTTGAAACATGTTTGTATAATGTTAAATTGGGTGAACTAAATTCTTGGTATTCAATTTAGGATGTTGTTTTAAGAATTATTGGAAGAGATGTATTTAAGGTCTGCTTTTTAGTAGCATATTTTCATGTAATGCTTAATTAAAGTGAATAATTCAAATTTAATTTTATTGGGCGATATTTATTGACTGTGCCAAGTTTCATTTCATAACATTAGGAAATGTATGAGTTTTATTTGTGAACTAAAGATGAAATAACCGTATTATACTGATACATCGTTAATAGAAATGACTGAAAATCTGGATATAAAACAATTTTTACTTGAAACACTACATGTATTACAAAGGTAATGCAATTATATAATTATCAAATAATTAGAAAATGCAAATAGCAAAAATAGCATATTCCTGTCTCCCAGAGACAATTGTAGTTATTTTCCAGTCTCTAGTTCCCTTTCAGTGCATTTTCCCCTGTAGCTGAAATTAAGCTGAGCGTGAAGGAGGCAGAGATACAGTTCCCTCTGCCTGTTTTTCTGTCTGTCTCCCATGCTACCTCTATGTGTGTATACGTATACATGTGTGTGTGTATCATACAACATATGTGGGTACCTACATATATTCAAACATACTTTTATTTAAATAAAGATCAAACATGTCTGATAACCATATTTTTTCACTCAACAGTATATAATAAACATATTTCCATGCTATCATACTTTTCTAATAATAAATAGTGCATAAGTGTTTGTAATGACTAATGGTATGTATATCAACAAAGACCCTATTTGATGAACTTACAATTTTATAAATAGTATTAAAATGGTGTTACAATGAGTATTTAATTATTGAAAATACTTTAAATTTTTACTTTAAATATTACATTTTTTCCATTCCCAAAGACAAAAATTTAAAAATTAGAAACTGTGTGTGTGTGTGTGTGTGTGTGTGTGTGTGTGTGATTGCATTCAGTTGAAAAGCTTACTATTCTAATATTTACAGTTAAATAGGTAGAGCCCTGTGGAAAGACATCTTTTCTTTCTTTCTTGGTGTCCTCCTGTGGTAATATTAAGCAACAAACACAAAAAAGAAAAGGAAAAGCCCAGACCTCACTGACTCATTCAGTGTCTAATGGATGAATCCTAGGTAGGACTATCTTGGGACTAGAGGTGAAATTCAGATATGCCAAGTGCGGACGCTGAAACCAGTATCTGTAAGTGATGCCTTACTCCTGGGGAGCTGAGTTCATGCCTCGCCTTGTGGCTGCTTTTACCTCATGACTAGGTCTAGAACTCAGAGTCACACTTTCAAAGCTTGTGGCTGTGATCACAAACACTACCAAATGTCAGTCATTCAGTGTCACAACAGTTCACCAAGCAGTGCCCAAGCTGCCATTTGCCTGACTCTTCTATGAATCTAGAAGGAACATGGCACCTATCAGAACATGGAAATAATAGACAGACATAGGCCCTACTTTCAAGGGCCTTACATCCAGGTCTGGAGGAGACAAAGGTGACATGAACAAATACACAAAATAATTTCAGTCTCTGATGAACTCTAGAAAAAGATCAAATAATGTGATATATATAGCATGACCAAGATGTGGAAGACTTGTTTTTTAGCAACAAGATTAGAAGAGGGCCTCTTTGAAGAAATAACATTTGAGCCTCACCTGGAAAGAGGAGAAGAAGGCAACGCCAGGGTGACTTGTCAGCAGCGGTCCGAGCAGCAGGCGCAGGGGGCAGAGATTTTGAGGAGGAGAGAAGTCAGCACGGCTGGTGGTGAGCGATGAGCAGAGAGGGTGGAATGGGGCCAGAGTGGTGGGTAGAGTCCAGATTTTGTGGAGAGTCTGAAGGCATTTTAAGGAGTCTGTCTTTTCTTCAAGTGCAGTGGGAGGGTTTTAGCTGGGGATTGAACCAATCGGACATACACTGTAAAAGCCCTCCCAGGCTACGATGGGGGAGATAACCTGTTGGGTGGTTTCTTTCCAGTCCAGGTAAGGACTGATGGAGACTTGTCTGGGGTCATAGCAGTGGAGGTAGTGAGAAGTGGTTGGATTTGAGGTATTTGGGGGAGGTAGAGAAGTAGACTTTTCTAATAGATTGAATATGAGATATGAGGGAGGAAGAAAAATCAACAGTGATCTCAGGGTTTCATAGCATCTTGAGTGAATGGTAGATGTGATGCCCAATATTCAAATAGGCTTTGAAGGTGGCAAATGTATGGGTGCAGGATGTAGGAATGGATCATAGATTTGAGAGGATTGACCCTACAAATTTCAGGGCCTAGTGAAGAGATTGGAAGAACGAAGTGCTGATTGGCCCAAGTTTGTGTCTGGCCCTATATGCTCCTTAATTAACACAATATATACAGAGCCCCACAACACATTCACAGGTCTAGAGGAGTCAAGGGGCACTTTAAGCCTGGACGATTATCTGTGCCAGGAAGCATCCATCTCCCATGCAACTTATGCCCGGCCCTGAACCTAACCACACGCCCAATCACAGCCTCCCTTGCTGTTCAGTCTTTCCCTACTGCAGCTATTGAGAAGGGGCCACTTCAGTATATCACAATGAGGGGTAATGAAAGAAGATATCTCAGTTTTTTGCTCCCATGAAATTGCAGGGGCCTCTGTCACTTTTCTATTTTTCCAACAACTTCCCAATTTTGCATATCAGAAACACAAACAAAAACTTGATACCTGTTCCAGAGCTAATAGATAATAGATTAACAAAGTATTGAATTCACCAGAGCAGTATTGTGATTTATAATAAAAAACATATTTGGACCAAAGATATACCTATTTGGTCTCCATTTCTGGCACCTCCTAAAACCCTTGGAATTTCCTAACAAATGAGAGCAACATAGGTGTCTCTCTTTTTTTAATAAGATGACATTCTGATCTCACCTAAGGATGGGGCCTGGTTTCCAGGAGACCCAAAGTGACTTGAGGGTTGGAACTTTCAGTACCGCCCTGCCCTCTTGGGAGGTGAGAGGGGCTGGAGTTTGAATAAATTGCCAATGGCCGATGATTTAATCTATCTTGCCTGTGTTTTGAAGCATCCATAAAAATCCAAAGGGATGCAGATGGGAGAGCTTCGGAGCTGGTGAACAACACGTGAAGATTCAGGGGGAGTGGCTCACGGGTAGAGGGCTTGAATGCCAAGTGCCTTTTTCCCATCCATTCCCTGTGCATATCTGCCTGAATCTTCAGGCTGTTTCTGAATTACACCTTTTTTGTAATGAACTCATCATCTAGTAAGTACGGTGTTTCTCTGAGTTCTGTGAGCCTCTCTAGAAAATTAATCAAATTCAAGGAGGGGTCATGGGACCTCTGTAGCTCTTTGGTCAGAAGCACAGGTTTGCAGATGGATCTGAATTGGTAGTGGTGGGACTGGGGACATTCTGTAGGCCTGAGTTTTAGCCTGTGGACTCCAGTGCATTCTCTGGGTAGATAGCATCAGAATAGAGATGAATTGTAGGACACGAGTGGGTGTCACAGACTTGTTTGTTGGTGGTGTGGAAAAACTCCCATACATTGGAATTTGAGTGCAGAATTCGTTTGACAAGGTATACAGTAAAAAAACATCTCCTTTAACTGTTCTCAGTCACCCTGGTCTCACCCATCACTTCTTATTACCTTTCTTTTGTTCTTCCAAAGATATTGTATACACTAACAGCACATAATTACTTGTTCTCTTTATTCCCCTCAAGTAGTAGTATGCTTCATGTACTGTTCTACATGTTGCTAATGTCTTGGAAAACTTTCCAGATTAATCCATATAGAATTGCCTTATTCTTATTGGTAGTGGCACGCTGTTACATTACATGACTATTTGATAATTTATTTGAACAGTTCCCTTTTGAAAAATAATTTATTTACAATCCTTCAACATTATAGTGTCAAATAATAAATCAGACAAATAGTTGCATTAACATTAACATGCTCTTTTACCTGGATACAAGGGAAACCAATCAATAGATTGATTTTATCTAAAATGAAAAAAAAAAAAGCCCAATGGGATTTATGTAAGAGGAAAAGGAAAGAGGGGAAAAAGGAAGAAGAACACCAACAAAACAGAAATGTGGCATAGATTTTCCTCTGCTTGGGTAAGCTGCTGATTAGCTGGCAGTTCTCAGAGGCCAGCTGTGGTATCTGCCTAAGGACAGCTAGACAGGTCATTAGAGAAAAGGATTTTAGCTTTTAGTCTCAGAAAAACCTTGAAGTTGTAACCATAAAGTATATCTGACATGCTATTCCTGGAAAATTGCTATTTGTGCCTTGTTAGCACTTTGTCTTAATCATCTTACATCCAGGCTGGCATCTTCCCTTCACTGGAATTTCTCACAGGTAATATTGCAGGAAAGAATCTTGCATATGTCATTTTACACATGGATAAATATAATGATAGCATCAAAGCAGACAGCTGGAATTGCTGGACTGAAAGATTATGTGCATTTTATCTATGAAAGACACTGCCAAATTGCCTCTCCCACAGTTTGTGCCTGCAGTGTAAAAGTGGCAATGCACCCTTCCTGTGCAGGATGGTTATCAAATTTTTTTCTCTTTAATTCTAAATCACACTTAATATTCAGTCTTTCAACACTTAAGACTTGGCTTACAGCACATAGGAATATTTTCATTTCCAAGAATTATGACTGCCCCTATTTATCTTAAAACATGAAACCATCTGAGATACAATGAGTTATAAGAAACACATATTCGGTCATCTTATGTATTTCCCAGGTATATTTTGTCTTCATCCACAGTTCCTGAAAACACGGCAGAGCCTTAAAAATGAAATCTGTGTGTTGTCATGTTAATAAAAACTTTGGAACCCCACCCAGGGGGCTGGAGGTTGAATCAGCCAATGGATAAAGATTTAGTCAATCATGAAATGAAGTCCTCATAAAACCCTGAGAGAAGAGCGCATCTCTCCTGCACCCTGCTTCTCAGTTGGAGAGAGCTTCCACGCTTGGGGAACTAGAACGCATCCAAGTGCCACTGAGCCAGGCCCCAAGCACCACGAGGATAGAAGTCCCTTTTTGGGGGCACTTGCCCCATGTATCTCTTCATCTGGCTGTTAAGTTTTACCCTTTATTCTATCCTCTATTAAATTGGCAAACATGTTTCCCTGAGTTCTGTGAGTCTCTATAGAAAATTAATCAGAGCTAAGGGGGAGGTCATGAGAATCTCCAGTCTGTAGCCAGTAGGTCAGAAACACAGGAAACAAACTGGGGCTTGTGACTGGCATCTGGAGTTGGAGGTGGAGGGAGTCTTGTAGGACAGAGACCTTAACCTGGGGAATCTGGTGCTGTCTCTGGGCAGATAGCATCAGAATTAAGTTGAGTTCTCAGACACCTTGCAGATGTTCGAGAATCGCTTGGTGCTGTGCGTGGGAAAACCCGCCCCCCCCAACAACCTCCCTCCCACACACACACACACGCATTGGAATCAGGTCTTGGAACCCAAAAGGAGTTAGACTACTGTGTGAAAAGTCACCATCTCTACCTTCAGGTTTCCCATTTTTAACAAACATGATTAAAAGAAACATTTGGCTTTCCTTCTAGCTCAAGTATGTCAATAAATGCAACATGATCTCAGTATTGAGGAGGCAAAAAAGAGGGCTGAGGATGATAATGAACTAAGGATACAGAGCCCAGCTCTTTTTCAGAACTGGAATTCATATTTTTGCATATTTGATGAATTTGTGTTTCTCAATATCAACTACATGAACTAAATGACCAAATTTCTTGGAGTTAATAATGTGAAGTTCAAACAAAACAGCTCTGCAAGTTTTTCTAATTCAGTTTTTTTCCCAAAAATTCCAAACTTGTGTGTCAAGGCCCAGGAATGACACACAGCACACTGACGTGGCATGGATGCTCCAGGAATCTCTATTTGTCGGAGCAGTCTGGGAGGCCTGGGCAGAGCTCCAGTTGAGTCCGTCACCTCCAGCTACAAACTACAGCTTCCTGTGAGTTTCTAGGAGGGCGTCACAAGGAGACTGGCTGGCATATCACGCTATACTTGCAGATCGCTATGCAGTGAGGACAGTGGAAGTCACTGCTCTGCCTGAACCCTAAAGATCCCATACATATGGAAACTGTTTCATGGTAGGCTACTTCCCATGGACAGGAGTCTATGAGCTGCTGGAGGAGTTCATTTCTTGGGTCTCCAAGAAGAATCACTATGGTTGGGCAGCCCACACAGGACCAGTAGAAGTTGGATGGTGCCTGGAGGCCATGTGGATTCTCCTGAGAGGCACAGTTTTGTATTCAAGTGTAGGCTGCCCTTCACAGTTTGTGTGAATTGCTAGTAACACCCAGCTAGCTGCAGCACGACTGCTCTGGCCATTCTGCAAATTAGAGTTCTGCCGTTATTTAACATGAAAATATTCAACATGATTTGAAGTTCATTTTGCTTGGTCAGAAGAAATTTTACCTTTATAACTGTTAATGAAAGAGAAGAAGGCTATTTGGTTCTTTAAATATAATTCCAGTTGTAAATTTCTGATTTGTACCAATCCAATTAATATAGATTATAATTACCAATCAAACTTGTAGAAATTACATGAAGGATTTGTAGGGTACTTTTTCAAAAGTTTTATCATCTATTTATGTTAGCAATGTGTCTTGTCTACAGGGATGATTGGGAGCTTGGTGAGATTATCTATAAATGTCTTGATCAGGATTGCACATGGACGTCTCAAATATAACTGATATGAGAAAGTAATGTCCACAAAAGAAAATTCAAGTTTCTCATTTTAAATTTTAAAATATTTCATTGGAAATGTTATACAAGTTCATTACTTAATCTTTTATCTATTAATCTGTGCCTTTTTATATTTATATAAGGAATAAGCAACAAATTTTATTAACCAAGCCATATATAGCCTCCCTTAAGCGGGGTCATCAGTAACAACATTTTTTTCTGATCGTTATGAAATACAGCTTTATCCTTCCCCGGGATGGATGTCTCATGTCTCAGAAATATACAACCAAAGTTGTAACTCTTCCAGAACAAAGGATATCTGTGCAGGTCAACTCATTTTCTTAATGTGAGGTATGAAAGTAGATGGAGACATTTTCAATGATGCCTTCTTCTGTTAAAAAGAAGAATGAGATGTTTAATATTACTGGGTAGAATACAAGCTTATCAAAGAAATTCCAAAGAGAGAAAAAAAGAGCAATGCTGTGAGATACAGGAATGATTTTGGTGACATTAATAATTCTACATAATGTGGAAGCCCAGTAAGTGGATTGGATATGCCAAATGCTAGTCTAGGGATTGAGTGCACCTGAACGGATAAATTCCTGCCCGCAAGTAGTTGATATTTAATAGGGAATAGAAACACTGAACAAACAAAAAGTACCTATATAACATAATGCCCCTTAGTTCTAAATACAATAATCTCTAAATGGGGTAAGGAGATTGAGTAATAGAAGCAGCTATGTAGGATTATGAGAAGTCTGTGTGAAAAGAATAATTTTAAACAAAGACCTAAAAGGAGTGAATGACAAACCATGTGAATACTTGGAGGAACAGCATTTGGACCTGCAAGAACACATGGAACATGATACAGACTTTGTTTTCATTCTAAATATCATAGTTTAAAATTGGAGAGTTAACAACGTCAACCACCGAGTTCCTAGTATATAGAAAGTTTCTTTAGGCAGTTGGGTAGAAAATAGACGTTAAGGCCCAAGAATGAAGAATTGAACAGCCATTGCAATTGTGTAGGAGCAAATGATAGTGGTTGAAGGGGGTGACATGCCATCAAATTCCAGATGTACTGTTGGGTTGAACGAAGCTGTGAAAAAAAAAAATAGGAGAATCAAGGATAGGCTGAGCAACTGAATGAATGGTGGTGCCATTTATCAAAATGGGAAGACTTGGAAATCAAGTGTTTGGGAAGGAAACAAAGAGTGATTTTCTTTAAACGTTGACTCAAAAAGGAGGTATCATATAGCTACTTTGGCTATTCAAGTCAAGGGAAAAGAGCTCCAGAAATATAAACTTTGCTATTAGCATAGAGATAGCATGGCATTAAGTCATAAGATTAGATATTGTCACCTAGAGAGTGAGCATAGATAAAGAAGAAAAAGGGATCCTGAATTGTAGGGTGACCCAACACATAGATATCAGAAAGAAGAAAGGACAAGTGTCCAAGACTGAGAAAGATTGGCTAGTGCAGTGAGAGCACCCAGAAGAGGTGGATTCCCTGGGAATCAAGGCAATAAAGTAATTCAAAAAGGGGAATGGCACCCAGTGTGAAATCCTGATATATCAAGTGATCAGGAGACCGACTATTGACCTACCTGGTAAAATGGTAGTCAGCGTAACCTAAAAGTAGGATTTCAACAGAGTGTGGAATGGAGACCTAATTAAAGTGCCTGCACAGAAAAGAAGGAAAAAGGGAAATTGAATTAGAATAATGCTTTTCTATAACTAGAAACAGAGAAATGGGAGAGGTTGTAAAGATGAAGAGGTTGTGGGCAAGGCTGGATTTTTTTAATGGAGAATGCAGAGCTTATTTGCAATAATTACTAAACAAAATTGAAAAATAATTATGTTTTTTTCATAAAACATAAATCATGTGCTCTTACAGGCAGTTCATATCACAGATATCAACTAATTTGGATGAAAGTTATGTATGTATGTCATTTTGACAACAGTGTTAGTATTTTTCCCCCTTAGCAAGCAAAATCTAATAAGGAAAAAATGTGTTCAGTAATCACATTAAAATTCAAAGCATATATATCGTGAAGATTTGATGTCTGTTGAAGTTTTCAGGTCAATCACATACATTTCTACCCTTGCTTTCAAAACAAGAAGTATTATATTAAGCAGCCATGAAAGTAGGCAATAATGATCATTTATCTGATATATTTACAGACAAAAAAATGCAAGTCTTTTGATAAAATTTCCTAAGTAACAAATATGTTTATTTGGAAGTTCATTTAAATAACATGATTTACTCTATATTAATATATAATCACAGAAAATATATTAAATACAGTCACACACAATTATTTTCATGTCAAAGAAAACATTCCCAAGGAAAATAAATAGAATATATAAATACTATGAATTCGTATATGGGGCACCAAACTTTCATTTGTTGCTGAAAGCCTCAGCTTAAACTACCCCACATCAAAAAATGGAAGGAAATGGCAACCTAAAAATAAGTAACAATTATTATCATTTATGAATCATGACAGCAAGTGAAATCTGTCATAAATATAATATAAAATGTGGCTTCCAGATGTTTTTGACTGAGCAAAAGTTTTTTCTCCTGTATGAGTCATACAGGAGAGTCACTCTATTAAAAACTCCTGGTAAGATAAATCATAAAAGAAACTAATGTATCCATCACTGTCATTACACACTCAAACTAAACAAGGGGATTATTAGCTGATAAATTAAAAATTAGAATTCAGTTACTGAAATGTAAAAATTTGATTGAATATACAAGTATATGAGAGACTTTAAGGCTTAAACCCAGAAAACTTGTATATGTACTTTCTTTTTTCTTTTCCTGTATCATCTTAAAATTTTTATACACAAATCATGATTCCTATCTCTTATTGTACAGTGAACAAGAACCAAGCACTTGAACAAAGCTGGGTTTTCGGGTGGCAAATGGTCCTCCATGTTGAGCAGAAGTCATAAATATGATGCAATGTAGCCTTTTCAGAGATATGATTGTCTGTTAGATTTCAGCATTTGGTATAAACAGATCTTCTTCTCACTTTCTGGATGTTTGTATTCCCTGTACAGACAAATACCTAGAAACAAAAATCAGAGAGGTTAGAGTTCACTTTTATTCCTGTAAGTTACACCCATTCTCACTTACCTTAACCAATATTCATTCTCCAATTCTGCCTTGATTATAGAACCACAGTTATGTCTGGGGCCCAATTAATAAATAGCAACTTTCCATCCTTCCTGTGGCTGGTGGTGACCAATTGACACACACTAGCAGGAGCCAATGAGACTTGAGTTAATGACTGTTGAGAAGTTCGGGTAAACTTTTCTGATAAAGAGATACAGGTACAGTGAGCTTTTGTACTCTCTTCCAGCCTTAGACATGACGGTGTGAGCTACAACAGTCATATTGCAATCCTAGGGACAAGCAAGAGATTCCCAGATAAACTGGTGGACAAAATAAAGTAATAACTGCTACTTCTGGGTCTATGTTCTTGTAAGAAAATAAACCCCTAGGTGTTAAAACTGCTGGAACAGACTTTCTATTACCTGGAGCCAAACAAAATTCTGACCGACACACTCTTGTGCTATTTATACAAATAGCAAAAATGTGAAGCTAATGTTCCATTAATATACACAATATTTGCATTTAGTATTTATTAATATACTTGTGTATTAATTGAAGTAATGCTAATTACTCTAATATGTGGAATCCCAGATTTATTTGGCCCTATGCAACAGAAGTTTATTTTTCATGCACTTAAAATTCTGAGAAATAGGGTTAGGAAGGTAGAGATGGTGATGTTGTGGTACTCGGTCCTTGCAGTCAGAGATCTAGGCTCTTCCATCCATAAGCAAGTGACCCCCACCATTCAACTGGCTGAGAGGAAAGAGAACATGCGAACAAATTTGCAGAGGTATTTCATATGCCAGGCCAAGAGGTGGTGACTTACATCCATTCTACACATTCTGGTGGTAGGAATTCCGTACCTGTCATTATAGTACTTGAGGGGACGTTAGGGCATGTAAGCTACCTATAGACACAGAAGAAAAGGGTAACAAATTTGATAAATCCTCAGCCAGTCTCTGCCAAGAGTAGCAAGTAGAATTTGATATATCTCTCACACCTATCTCTTCTTCTGCCAAATATTTACAATCACATTATGTATGTGTATATGTGTATATAGCTATATCTATATTAGATTTTAGCATCTATTGGATGCTTACTTCAATCTAAGCACTGTGCTAAATGTTTTGCATGCATTTTATCATTAATCCTCTCAGTATCTTATGAGGTGGCACTATCATTATCCATATTTTATTGATGGGGAAACTGAGGCTCAGTGACTGTAACTAACTGTCCCAAGAAAACAGAATCAACAAGTGTTGGCAATAGGAATCTTTCTCTGTTGTGGAACATACTGTGTTTTTCAAGAATACTTATGAAACTGGAAATAATGGACCATTTAAAGGAAAAAAATTAATTAAAAAAAACAGAAACTGTCCCTGAAAAAGACCTAATGGCAGATACACTAAAGACTTTAAAGCAACTATTAAAAAAATGCTAAAAAATTAAGAGATATGGAGAAAGTCAAGAAAGTTATATGTGAACAAAATGTAAATACCAATAAGAGAGAAAAAAGCAAAAACAACTTCTGCAGCTGAAAAATGCAATGACTGAAATAAAAATTTTACTAGAGGGATTCAAAGACAGATCTGAGCAGTCAGAGAAAGAATCAGTGAAGTTGGAGACAAGACAATGGAAATTATTGAGTCAAGTGAAATTTTCTACGGAAAGTAAAAATATTGAAGAAAGTAAACAGAACCTAAGCGACCTTTGGGACACCATCAAGCAGGCCCACAAATGTACTGTGGCTGTTCCAGAAGGAGAAGGGAGCAGAGAGAATCTCTGAAGAAATAACGGCTCAAAACTTCCCAAATTTGATGAATGTCATGAACATAAACATCCAAGATTGTCCACACAATCTAAGTAAGATAAACTCAAAGAGGCCCGGACTGAGACATATTAATCAAAACTTTCAAAAACAAAGACAAAAATCTTGAAAGTAGGAAAAAAAGTAACTGATTATACACATGTTACCTTCAATATTAGCAGATTTCTCATCAGAAAGTTTGGAGGCCAAAAGACAGTGAGCTGATATATGTAAAGGGCTAAAAGTAAAAATCTGTTACCCAAGAATCTTACATTCAAACAAAATTGTCCTTCAAAAGTAAGGGAGAAATTAAGATATTCTCAGATAAACACAAGCTGCGGGAGTTCATGACTAGACCTTCTCTGAAAGAAACAGTCAAGGGAGGCCTGCAAGGTGAAATGCAAGGACACTAGACAGTCACTCACAGCCATATGCGTAAACACAGATCTCAGTAAAGGTAAATACATGGACAATTACAAACTTGGTATTATTGTAACATTAGCTATAACTGCATTTTTTTTGTTGTTTTCTACATGATTTAAGAGACTAATCCATTTAAAGAAAAAAATTATTAGTGTAAAATCTGGCTTTACTGTAACTTTAATTTGTAATCCTAAATCTAGTTTTCTACATAATTTAAGAGACTAACACATTAAAAAGAATTATTTGTTTATGGTTTGGGGGCACACTATGAATAAGGTTGTGATCTGGTGTACTCAGCAACCAAAAGGCATGGAGACCAAGCTATAAAGGACCAGAGCATTTGTATGTCATTGAAGTTTTGCAGGTATAAATTAAAATTAGAGTGTTATAACTTGAGGACATTAAATGTAATCCCTATGGTAACTACATAGAAAATAGCTATAGAATATATACAAAAGTTAATGAGAAGGAATTTAAATGTTTCACTATAAAAAAATCAACTAGACACAAAGGAAGACAGGAATTCAGAAACTGAGCGCCAAAATAGCTATAAGGCATATAGAAAAAAAATAGAAAAATGACTGAAATAAGTCCTTTCTTATCAATAATTACTTTAAATGTAAGTGAATTAAACTTTTCAATAAAGAGACAGAAATAGGCAGAATGGATAGAAACATATGATCCAGGTCTATGCTGTCTACAAGAGACTTACCCAAGAGGAAAAGACACAGATTGAAAGCACAAGGCTGGAAAAAGACATTTCATGCAGATTAACGAAAAGAGGGCAAGGGCATCTCTACGAATATCAAGCAAAGGGACTTTAAAAATGTTACAAGAAAAAAAGGACATTACATATTAACAAAACATTTAATAGATCAAAAAGATATATTAATTATAAATACTCATGTACCTAATGACAGACTCCAAACCATATGTGAAGAAAATCCTAACAGAATTGAAAGGATAAGCAAATGGTTCTATAATAATAGCTAGAGACTTCAATACCCCTCTCACAATAATGGGTAGAATGGATCTCCCAGTGCACATGGGCTATTTTCTAAGATAGACCATATGTTAGACCACAAATTAAGTCTCAATAGATTTAAAAAGATAGATGTCATACAAAGTAATCTCTCACCATAATGGGATGAAGTTAGGAATAAATAACAAAAAGAAAACCAGAAATTCACAAAATTGTGGAAATTAAACAAACATACTTTTAAACAACCAATGGATCCAAGAGGAAATCATGAGGAAATTAGAAAATACTTATAGATGGATGAAATGAAAGCATGACATACCAAAACTTATGGAAGGGAACCAAAGCAATGCTAAGGTAGGAATTTATAGCTGTGAATGCTTACATTAAAAAGTAAGAAAGAAAGATCTCAAATCAACAACCTAACTTCGCAACTTAAGAAACTAGAAAAAGAACAAACTAAACTCAAAACTACCAGAAGGAAGAAAGAATAGAGCAGAAATAAATGAAATAGAGAATAGAAATGCAACAGGGAAAACTCAACAAAGCCAAAAGTTGGTTCTTCAAAAAGAGCAACAGAATTGAAAGCCTCTAGCTAGATGGACTCAAAAAAGGGAGGGAGAAGACTCAAATTACTGAATCACAAATGAATCTGGGGCTATTACTGCAGATTCTATACTAATAAAAAGGATTATAAGAGTACTAACTATATAACTAAATGATAGACCAATTCCTGGAAACACAAAATATATTAAGACTAAATCACAAAGAAAGAAAATTTTAAGAGACTTAACAACTAGTAAGGAGTTGGGATGGACGTCTTTAAATAAGTCATCATTCTGCCTACTGCCGCTTTCCTTCACTTGCAAACAATGGGGCAGAAATATACAGAAGAGGTTCCTTGTATCAGAGAACAGAATGGGAACCAGAAAGGGAAGCAGTCAGAAGGCCCAGCGCAGGCTTAGAATGGATCACAGAGATACGGGGGTCCATGGAAGCATCACTCCAGGGGCTCTACAGATAAACCACACTTGATCTCCCAAAGCTCGCCAGCTCCAAGCCTTCATGTGGTGCTGTTCCCTTTTGATGAGAAACTTCTCTCCATCTCATCCCTTCTCCATTTACCCACATAACTCCTATTCATCCTTTATGGATCAGCTGAGAGGTATCTTCCTCTAAGAAGCCTCCTCTACAAGGCCATTCCTACTTGGCTGTTTATGACTATGCTTCCATCTCATCCTGAATATTTGATACCCTGTATCAAATGCACAATATCTTATTTAACTTTTCTGAATCTCCTACTATACTGTACACTCAAAAGAGGCATGGGAGTTGTTTTTCTTTTTCATGATTATGTTCCTGGTTCTCAGCTCAGCCCCCAGCTCCTGATACATGCTCAATATATATTTGTTGAATGAGGGACTTACTAAAGAGAATAAATCACATGAAGACTTCAGGGCTTAGTGCTACAGCAAATGAGTTGCCCCGGATCTCTAACCAGAGAAAAGAGAGTAGAGTGCTTTTCAGGAAGAGCCAAGCCTTGTGATGAGAAGTAGGAGTGACTTTAACAGTTTTATTAAATCTGGGTGAGGGTTTGAGTCAAAGGACATGTAACCAGAGATTTAGAATTTCCCTGCAACTGTAGGAATTTGGAAAACTGATTCCATATGTGCTCACATCCTTTAAAGAGATCTGGACTTGGATCTCTAGGCTTTGCGTTTGAATCCTGATTCCTACCCTTGCAGGTTAAGATCATGAAAGCAAGTTGTATAACCATCATTCAGCACTGTCTTCTTCACACTATATGTAAAGGTGCATTAAATACTAAAAATTGCTATAACATGTAAGCTATTATTAGTGTAAATGAATGAAAGCTTCGAGTCATCATTAACATTGGGTGGACCAAGAAGAAATCAGCTTTTCTGAATAAAGTGATCTCTCTCTCAACTATCTATGTATTTATTTATATGGCGCCTTTTACTGCAGTACTTGGATGCCAGAACAGACACATTAGGCTAAATCAATTATTCGGAACTTGGAGGAAGGCCACCCTTTTCCATTTCATCTGTGCCAGAATCATGAGGGGAACAGTTTTTGAACTTTTCAAATGTACTCTGTTGAGAATTGGGGAAAGTGAGAGGTTAGTGACTCTAGCAGTAGATCTTTCTTTACCTCATGAAGACTGTGGCATTTGCATCAAGTCAGGGAAATGAAAGTACCTTTCACAACAGAAGCCACCATCTAGAATGACCCTTGTTCTATGTCCTTTTGTCTCTCGCCAGGGACACAGACACAGAAGGTCTGCATAAGGCAAAATCAAATCAGGTCGCAAACCATCCATTTAGGAGAAAACAGAACAGGTTTTTAATCTACAAAAGAGTTAGAGTCTGGTTAGACTATATGACGACTTTTATGATTATTATGGTAAAAATCATCATTCAGGAATTATTTGTTGTCATTTTCAATTTCTGTAATTTTAGAGGTGCATTGCACCATTTAGCCACAGAGTCAAATCCTTTTTCAGTTTTAGTGCTAAGAAGTACTCATGAAGTTTGTTAAACAGGCAGATTCTGGAGCCACTTAGAGAAATTTATTGATACTTGAATATGACACAGGGATGGATCTACCTAAAACTGCCTAACAGTCATCCCTGACTGATTCTTAAGTAATTCTGAAGTTTGGCAATGATTGTACATTGAGGTCTTTTATTCTCCCTTCTTTCCACAAGATTGTATAATTCTACAACCCATAGACTACTCTTTCAATACCTGTGTTTAAATAACTCTTAAGATAGGAAGTTTCACACTTTCCCTCTAACTGGTGTCTGATTAGAATCCTACTATGTGGCAGTGCTACAATAAGGGTACCCTGAGGCTGTCACGTCTCTCTCCTATCCCAGCAGGAACGGTCCAGGGACAGAGAAGGGCTTACCGCCTAAGCAGACTCATGGCTGCAGTAGGACAGAGCATCGCCTGAAACCTAGAAACCCAGCCCTATGAGTGCATCTTGGATGTACCTGATTTTTTATCTTTTAAACCCCTCTCCTCTATAGAATATGTAGCCTGAATTTTCTGAAATATTCAGACTAAATTCTATGTTCAGAAGGTGGAGGACAGAAGTGCAAATGAGGCATAAACTCAGTTTTTCAGACAGATGCACCGACTATTGTTCCCCAACCCAAGAATTAGAATCAGTCTTAAAGTAAAAGTACATGAAAGAAAAGAGAGATGAATTATGAGGTGGGAGGAAAATTTCCCCCTGCAATTTAAATTACAATCTTTAATCAGAAAAATATCTCTTAAGCAAACAACCAAAACAAGGTAAAATAATTAATATTCTACAAATGAACTGGAGTTTGCCCTGCATTACTCTTTGTTTTCTGCAATATTCTTATATCCAAAGAGAATGAAACTAATTGATTTTATAAAGCCACAAACGGAAATAATAAGCTGGCAAAATAGTTTCTTTTTATTGTTGAAATAAAAATGAATAATCGATAATAGTTAGCCTTTTCCCAAGTGACCTATTACTGAAAAGAACATTTGAATAAAAAACTTTGTAATAATTGTTGAACCTCGGGAGAAATTCTGCAATAGACTAGAATAATATTTCTTATGTGTTTCTTTCTGATATCATTGGAGATAACTACATTTTCAATGAACAAAATAAAAAAAGCTATAGAATTGAGGTTTTATTCTCCTATTCCTTGGAATAAAACTTGATAACTGGTAGCATGTAACAATGAAAATAAAAATTGGGAAGAACACAGGCTTTGAAATCAGAATGACCTAGGTTTACATCTCAGCTCTTTTATTTCGTAGTTTCAAGGCTTGAACAAGAATCTCTGAGCCTCAATCTTCTTATCTACAAAATGTCGAGGCTTTGTAACATTTTTATGAGAATATAAAAATAATAAGGACAGTATAATGGAGTAGAGATGTCCTGCTGGAGATTAAATTTGCTTTTTTAGCCATTGCTCTTCCTGCCTCAGCTAGCAAGAGGGCTGCTGAACAGTCAGTCGCCTTGACCGCCAAGGAGGGAAATTATTTCTGAGGGGCTGAAGTGAATTCCCTGTCTTTTGGATTTGCACGAATAACCCTAATGTCCAGAAAAAAAAAACCAGTACATGAATACTTTATGTTTAGGTTTATTTGACAAATATTCCAGATTTAGAAGAAATGAGAAAAGAGCAGGCTTAAGTTACCCAAAGTGTTTCCTCAGGAAAATGAGGGCAGCCATATTATCCAGGAGATGGTGATAATCAGGTCTTTGATTAGGGGGTCTAGAAAGTTGGGATGGGGAAAGATAATAGCCTGTTTGCTGATGCTAAATTATGTCCCTGAGATTAATGATGTACATTAAGAATAATGTCCAAAAAAGCCCTGAGATCAGGAGCTAGTCAGGAAGACCTAGAACTGGCAATATGTTTTCTGGTAAATACAAGGTCGGATGTTACATTTCTGTCTTTAGGAGATATTTCTTCCTAATTCCAACTAGTTGTTCTATTAAGTCAGTAACTGTAGGGCTTAAGACCTCTATTCTACATAGGAACTGGGACAAAAATCACATAAATCATGTAAAATATCACTACCCACACTCAGCACCCTTACTCTGCTGGACATTATATTTACTGTATATTTTGTCTCTGTCCTAAACAAGGTGGGCTTAATGCTCCCCTCAGCTTAATTAAGTGTAAGAGCTGTTTCTTCCTGACAATAGTCCTGAGCTCTGTTTTCTTAAAGCATTTACTTTACAAAACTTACTACTGTAAATTGTTTCCCTGCCCCCTTGAGATGTAAATCTTCTCTCAGCCTCTTGCCAGTTTTACAATCCAGAAACGTCTCTCTCAATGAACTATGGGCCACGCCTTTGAAATACAGTCAGGAGAGAAAGCAGCCTAATTTCCCAGGCTGTGGGAGAGTAGGAGCCCAGCTTTGAAAAGTATCAACAAACAGAAATGGCCTCAAAACACTGACTGCCTCAGTCCTCGGGTACTTCTGTGCTAGTTTGCCCCAGTTTAAAATCTTTCCCATCTTGCTTCAGGGGAGTTAAATGGGGTCTCTCGCTGTTGTAATGGTCTTGAATAAGTCTTCCTTGGCTGTTTAACTTCCTCAGTATAATGTATCTTTGACATTCCCTGGGAAGGTAAGCTCCCTGAGGGCAGTGACTGGTGTGTTTCGTCACTGCTGTGTCTCCAGCGCAAGGCAGCCCATCACTGTTCAGTGAATCAGTTACTCATAACTTCTAGAGTCTATTGGAACAAGCTTTGAATCCTGCCTCTTATTAGCCATGTGACTTTGAACAAGTTGTTACTCTGATTTCGAACAGGTTGAATTCTACAGCGCCATCATGCTTATTTCTCAGGGACAATGAAAAGTGTGCCTCCCTTTAAATTTCTACCACGTGTTAGAGCTGTAGCTCATTAAGAGATGGATGACTTTCTGAGGTTGCGCCTTCTGAGCAATCCAAACATGCTTTTTACAGGCTCATCTGCCTGTCTAGGATGCATCACAATAATGAGTAACACCCACTCCAACCCCCACACACCACGCTCCTGACACTTAGCTCCCTAGCTATCAAGGAAATAATGTTTCCTATGAGAAAGAGGGAAGACAGGTTTAAATTCATGTTTAAGTAGTAAAACATTGTGGGGCAACCAGGGGTGGGGTTTAATGATATTGTACAGGAAGAATTATTGTGTCAATGCACCTAGGATGCCAGTTGTAGATCAGACTAACTCTGGAAATCTTTACCCCACCCAAAGGAGTAACATAAAATTCCCCCTTCCCTGTGGGAGCATGGCAGAGAGCGGAGCAGAGAGACTTAGGCATTTCAAAACAAAGACACTTGGGTCTCTCTGAGTGGAAGAAAACTCTCCCTGAGGCAACAAGCAAGCAACGGAAGGCTACTGAAGAGGGAAAAGGCCTGAACCACCAGATCCTAGAGGTTTGTATACGCAGGAACAGCAGTGCTAGGCTTCCAGGAGGATAGGAAGAGTTACTTGAAGTATGAATTGTGAACAGAAATACTGAGAAATTTCTGCTACTGAGTCTATGATAAGGACATAAAATGGAATATCCTGAGACTCAGTAAGACAGGAATTGTGAGCCAGATGGTGAAAACCTACTAAGATACAAGCTTGACCAGGATAGATATGTCCTACAGCCAAATTTAGCTGAGAGTATGTCCACCATTTCTGATGAATCTCTACATGCGTGTGCCTGTGGAGACAGATGCACGGCGGGAAGGCGGAGTATTGGGGGCTAATACAGAAACATACCACACGGTGATTATGGCTTTTGCCCAGAGTATTACTTTTAACAGATTGTTTTCTTTGACAAGCTTATTTCTCCATTACCCTAGAATTCCATACTTTTTTTTTCTTTTTGCTTGACAGTGCCCACATCTCTCTGACACTTCATTACTTTGTTCCTTTTTTTGTCTGTAGCTCAGACTTAATAAGCTCAGCTTATCTTTTGACAGGTTCACTGATTCTTCCCCCAGATGAAATCTGTTGACTTTTTCTTTTTCAGTGAAATTTTTTTTCAGTTATTGTTATTTTAACTCCAAAATTACTACTCACTTACTTAAAATTATTTTTACATCCTAATGATATGCCCTATTCGATGAGACATTATTGTCATTCTTGGTGATTTACAAATATGTTGTTCAATGTACAAATATTTGTGGATTTCCTAGATGTTATTGCTATTGACATTAAAATTTTTATTGTGATCATAAAACAGCCATGATTTAAAACCTTTTAAACTTATTGAGAGTTGTTGAACCAGCATTTGTCTATTTGGTGAATATTTTTGTTAATTTAAAAGTATCTGTACATATACACATGCATAATGCAAATATACATATAAATGTATGTATATGTAAGTATGTGTATGTATTTCTAGAATTATATGTGTATATATATACATATATAGCATATGTATTTATATAACCTCAGTTATTGTGTGGAGAATTATATAAATGTGGAGTTTTCCATACTCTTCTTAAACCTTATTATAGAGAAAACTGAAATATATGCAATTGTGGGGGCTCCCTAGAGCTGTATCTTCAGTTCTTTACCCACTGGGCTCAGTGCACTGCTCTCTGGGATCTTACCTGAATGAAGCATTCATCGCCCATTACGTGATGGTGCCCTGTACATATATGCATGCTTTCCTTTGATCTCAGGGTCCATGCAAACTCCTATGTCTTACAGGATCAGTCCTCCCCCCTCCTGCTTTACTTTTCCCTCCCCAGACCCATTTTTCCTCACTTACCCTCACAACTCATAACCAGACCTTCTCTCTGCATTTCCTCTTAGTGAATAACTCGGCATACTGTCCTTGGTACCACAAGCCAGATACTTGAAACCCTTTGTTGACTGCTTCCTGTCCATCATATTTTATAGGTCACCAAGTCAAATTAATTTTATTGTCTTTACAGTCTTCAATCTGTCTCCATTGCTATAATGTATCTTTGAACTATTATCATATATATTTCCAGTCTCCGTCTCCAATTTATTCTCACTTTCCCCAGAGAAAACATTCCTTAAATGTATGTCTGGCCATGTTACTCCATTATTAAAATTATTCACTGCTTAACCTTCATTTTAGAATAAATTTTAACGTCTTTAGCAGGTACGCAAGGCCATGCATAATGTGAATTCATTATTTGAATTATTCATCTACAACCATACTGAATAACCTGCATGCCCTAAGAATGTCATGTTCCTTATTCTTCTGAACAATTCTTTCTTGTATTGTTTTTTTCTGCTTGGAGGCCCTTCCTTCCTTTTTGGCTGTAATGTCTAATGCTTCACGAAGATTGCTTTAGAATGCGTAAGTGTCCTACTCTGTTCCCATATGGCACCAGGTACTTAGACCAGTGACGGTATTTATCACACTAGGGTGTCCTGTCGCCCTGCTTATCTGTTTCCTTCATTTGATGGTAAGTTCTTTACAAACAGACACTGTGCCTTTTTTGTCTTAAATTCTTAGCTTAGCAGATTGTCTGATACATTGTAGGTATTCAATAAATGTTAGTATCATGTGTTAATGGTCAGGTAGTATAGATTACATTCTTGACAAGTAGGTAAAAGTTTCCCTGATCCCATTAAATACATCTACTAATTAGGCACAATTTAACTGACATGTATGGTGCATGCATACTATGTGTATCAGAACTTAAAAATTAGACAATATCTTTCTATAAAGCTAATATATTGTTTTCACTGAAGTTTCCATGATGAATAACTACTATGTACAAAGTATTTTAGAGGATGTACTGACAGGTAAACCAGGAGCTTACAATCTAATTGTCTAGGAGAATTAATACAGTCATGGTGACCAGCCTGATATCACAGAAGAGGAATACATGCTGGGTTATGAGCCATCCAATTGACAGTATCAAAATGACCACTTGGGGATTAGGGCCAACACTGGGAATGATATTCAGGCAGGTGATAGATCAGGACATCAACCTAGAAGAAACGGCCTCGTCCCATGGAGTTGCGCAGACCAGAGCAGGATTTAAGGCAAGAGATGCTTGGGAGGCAGGAGAGCAGCCAGCAGTGGGGGTCACAGCTGAGACTTGGGTCCGAGTAGTGGGAACAGTGATGCTCAGCAGAAAATCCAATCAGAACAAAAAGAAAGGAGACTGGGAAGAAGTTCAGGATTAGGGGCAGGTTAATAATGTATAAGACAGGGCAGATGGTACTAAAATAGGAACACCCCAGGCACTGTAGAAAGGTTGGCATTAAAGAAAAAGTAAGAGAATTAATTTTTAAAAAGGTGTTGATTATTTACCTTCTTTACCAATAAACACTCATACATGCACACACACATTTACATTCATGTGAGAAAACTGAGTGAACAGTCAGATGACATTAATTGATGAAGAATACCCTTAATAATGCAACATGTATCATCCAATCAGTTGAAGGCCTTAAGAGCAAAAGCTGTCTATCTGTCATCTATTTATCTACATCTTTAAACTATCTACCTTTCCTATTGGCTCTGTTTCACTGCAGAACCCTGATTAATACACCTATGGACTTGATGTCCTTCTGTACTAGCTAAAATAGATGCCTGGGTAGTTGGATAGAAACCTTTACATAAATGATTCCTGTAATATTCTGAGAACCAGTTGCTAGTAAACTAATTTAAAAAACATAGGAAATGTAAAAAGAAAGAAGAGATTGCTTTCCAACCATTGAAAATGCACTAGTAAATAAATAGGAGCTTCACATATGAGATATTTGCCCACATTATTATAATAGTATTATAATATTATGAAACTATATAGATATTACATAGTTATAGTAATATATAACATATAAAGTTATATATTAATTTTTAATCAATATAATTATGTAGGTTATATATATATATAGGCATTGTAATAGTACTTAACATAGATTTACTGTAAAGGTTAAATGATATAATTCATCTACTTCATTCTGTGTCAATAGTGTTTTTTAGCAATATATAAGTAATTAAAGTTATGTCTTGTTATTGTTGCCATTATTTTTATTAAACATTAATTTATTCTCTTTCAAAGATGCAGCAAAATATTCTTCATATAATAAAAAATGAAAATATTAGTAAGTTAAAATACAAACTGCTGGAATGTAGTTTGATAAGGTAATCATATCTTTTTTTTTATCACTACAGTATGAAAGGTAACAGTAGAAATGCAGCTAGAACAAAGGTAATAAACTGAAATGTTGGGAAATCACACTTAAATTGCATGATGACTGTTTCTTTATTGTCTGGAAAAGAAAAGAGAACTCCACTCATAAGTCACAGGTGTGTCATTGACTATTTGACAGTCTTCAAGGTGGGACTGGGAAGTACTCTTTAAAGTGACCCACAATTCACATTCTAGAGGAAAGCTCTGCATCCTAGAACTGTCCTAATCATTGCTCCCCTATAATGTATGTTAAAGTTCTAGGGTTTTACAAAAATCCATGTAACAGAATTTAAAAGCAATCAGAAGAAGATTTCCATAAACTACCTTTGCCACATCCATCACTCATGCCAGCATTTTGCACCCAGATATTCTGCCTGCCTTCCTGTTATTGAGATGAAATGTCTGCCTTCCCACTATTTACAGAGATGGACACTTCATCACCTGGCCAGTTCCATATCTCATGCACTAGACCCTGCATTCTCTTGCATCTCATCTACTCAGGGAAATCACTGTATCACCCTAGTGCGCTCCCCTCTCTCTTTCCTCAAAGTCATCAATAGATTCCTCTCTGCTATATCATTTCCATCATTATAACTGTGTTTTTACTTCTCTCATCTCTAATTTATAAATAAAAGTCAAAAAACCTCTTTAACCATTTTCCCTCTAGCTACTGACACATTACTCTGCTCAATTTTACACCAAAACTCTAAAGCATGACAGCTGTGATATACTAAAGAAGTGAATAAAAAATTTTATAACTAATAAAGAAATTATGCAGACAAGCTTTGATCTAATTTTTCTTTTAAACCATATATATTTCATAGGAAATACACTGTCCATAATAATCAGGATGTCTCCACTCTGAACAGTAAATTACTTACATGTTCCAGTTCCTCAAGCAAATAAGGTCAATAGAGAACTCTCAAAGGAATCCTTCTTCATACGCTCATCAAGACTATCAGATACGCAGCAGCAACTTGACAATGAACTGGACCCACGCTTATTCCACCCAGAACTGCTCTACATTTAAATGTCAAGTGATGAAACTACAGATGGACCCCTTCTTCAATATGTACATCACCCAGGACTGGTGTTATAAGATGGCTGGGATTCTGAACCTCACAGCATCAACATCTGATTCCAACACCAAATGATGAAATGAAAAATAGAACGAAACATTTCAAAAGGGATTAAACCAGAACTCTTTGCTAGTTTTACAAACCTGACCCACCAGTGGACTGCAAACATATTAGGGAACCTAGCCAAGATCGGTTGAACCTGACCAAGTCTGATGATCCATAGATTCTTTATAAATAATACATGATTTTAAACCACTAAATTTTGCAGTAGTTTGCTAAGTTTGTTATGAAGCAATAGCTAGTGGTATAATTCTGCCTGTTCTAAGTCTATTCCTCCCCTCCCCTTTCCCTACTGGCAGAGCCCACGTCCTGTATATTTGCCTCCTCAGTGGCTGATACTTTCTGCCAAGGTGCATAACCCAGTGCTCACCCACGGGGTTCGAGGGAAGGCTTCTGGGAATTTCTCACAAGACACCTCTCCCTCCTTCCACACTGAACTTTTCTGGGAGGATATGAAGCTTGATGATGCTAAAACTACTCTGTAACCAATATTCATACAAATGTCAATGGCCCATAATTCAATCAATCATATTTATGTAATGAAGCCTCCATGAAAACTCAAAAGGACTGGGTTCAGACTGCATCTGGGTTAGTGCACACATGGAGATGTGGAAGAATGACCCACTCAGAGAGGGTGTGGAAGCTCTGCACCCTTTCCCCATACCTTGTCCTATGAATCTTTTCTATCTGGTTGTTCCTGGATCATATCTTTTATAATAAACTGGTAATCTAGTACACAAAATGTTTCTCTGAGTTATGTGAGCCACTCTAGCAGATTAATCAAGCCTATGGGGAACCTCCCATCTGTACCTGGTCAGGTCAGAAGCCCAGTGGTAAACCTGGGCTTGCCAACTGCTACAGGAAGTAGAGGGGTGGGGCAGTCTTGTGGGACTGAAACCTTAACCTGTACAATCTGATGCTATCTACAGGCAGTGTCAAAACTGAGTTAGGTTGTAGCACACCCAGCTGGTGTCAGAGAATTGCTTAATGATGTAGGATTTGGGTTCAGAAAGCTTACTACCCAAAATAAAATTTTTTTTGTTTCTGATCATTATTTATGGTTGCTTTTCTTTAAAAATAAAGTATAAGCTTCATTTTTAATGCAACACTGTTCACATTTTCTCATCTTTAATTTTTTCACCCTTAACATGAATGAGCAAAATTACTAGTGATAAGGAAAGCAGACCAAATGGAAAAATCACTAAACTAGTAACCAGGAGACTTGAGTGTTTCTGTGGCTCTTCCACTCATGAAGGATGTTGTCTTGATAAATCTTTGAGATTTCTACTCCTCCATTAACTATACTGTAAATTGAGGAGATTGTGTAGATGACTTATAAGACATCTTTCATATAGGAGAGGTGAATTTAAAAGTCTTTCAAGTGAATCCTCATAAAACCAAATGCTACTTTTTATTGTTAATAAGTGAAAAACCTATGCAACATGTTTGTGCTTAACTGCTTTTGTAGTTGTCCTTGTCCTTATTACTGTAGAACAGTTGGAGCAATTGTTCCTAGCACTGAGGTTTCTCTGCTGGAATTGTGCACTCAGGGAAGAGTGCAGGCTCAAGTCAGTTCACTACGTTATTTGTCAACTTCCTCCCAGAATGGACAGACTTAGGTTCTGGCAGGGACACCACACATTTTATGTCACTTAGGTGAACATTTTATGGGAGTTTCTTGTCCTTCCCAAAAAGAAATGAAACATTAACATTCAGACATGTACAAGTTTATTGCAGAGATTTACAAAAAGGTCTGCCTAAAATGGCTTTGCAATTTTGTTTTCCACTACATAAATGGGTTACATTAGAATTGTCAATACATTCACAGAATAATTGTTGCTTAAATTTCTTTCATGCTCTTGTACATTTTATATGGTATGCAATAAGTTATTTATATTCATTGGATAATACATACATTTAATCTATACATGTGTGTATTTTTATTCTTTTTTGTCTTAGAAGAAAGTTCATAAACTTTTTTTGATACTTATACATATAAAATATATGTACATGGACTGGAGAAAACCTTTGGTGAGCTTATTTTTGCTCTTTATATCAGCATTTAGTGTGAAAGATCATGTACTTGCAGGTCCCATAGTTAGATTTTCCATCTTTATTTTATTACCAATCCAACACCACACTTCAAGACTCTGGCATCCACATACTTTTTAGGCCTCTTCCCAGGCCCCAAGAGGGATACACGTTTGTTTGAGCCAATCGAAAAAGTTCCATAATACTTGCCAGTGATTCCTCTAGTCACAGATATCTTGGCCAAAGGAATTTAAAAGGAAGTGTAGCGGGGTTTTCTGGGACAGTGTTTCTGTTCCTGCCTTAGGCCATTGTTGTGTGAGGCCGTAATGACGGGAGCAGTTGCAGCCTTTGTAAGAGCAAGAGGGAAAAGTCAAGAAGATCACAGAATTTTGAGCAAGTGCTCCTACTGTTGAGGATCCTCCATTTTGTAATATGAAATAACATGTATTCTTATTGATTAAACCCCTTTCAGTAAGTTTTTCCATAATCTGCAGCTGACAGCATCCACAGAGTTTCCATGCCCTCTTCCCATTGTTTTCAGACTGTCGGGGATTGGGCAGAACTCTCAGCACAGGCTCCATATTCCCCCAGAATAGCCCTGAGGTTGTGTCCATCAAATAACAGTTTTGGAGTGTACCATCATTTCATATTAGTCATTATAAACAAAATGCTATTGAAGGATTTTGACATTATTTAGCAGAGGAAACGCATATATTGCAATTTCATTTTATATGAACAAAAAATACTCTTATAGATTCTATAGATATTTATATTACAGAAAATTCTGTAGTTCAAGCCATTTTCTTTTAATCATTTCTTCTTAATTCTTCAAAATCTCTTCCAGTATCTTAAATGGTTACTGACATTTACATAAAAGATCTCAACATTTTCCTAGAAGTTGTGCATAAAACTCCTATTTGTATCTCAATGAATGACCAGAATTTGTTCACATGGCCACTTGCTGCAAGGAAAACTGGGGAAGTATTTACTCTTCCATCCAAAGAATAGGGGTTTTAATAAATGAGAAATATAACAGAGACCGGAAACCTCCAGAAGTATTGCCCTAGTGTGATGTAAGACAGTTTCAGGTTTGTTTACTTAGTACCTCTGTCTGCTCATTAAAAAATTAAATTGAAAATATTTCATTTCATTTCAAGGTTGCAGAAAAACCTGGAAAACATAGAAAAGCACAAACAGAAAAATAACTATTATAATCCAACAGCTAGCATTTTGAGATATGCCTTTCCATGACTTTACTAATTTAATTACCTATTTACTAATATATTTTCCTACACAATGGCACCATTATATATATATGCAATACATAATATATATGTAAAATATAAACATACAAATGTGAAGACATATATATGTGTGTGTGTGTGTGTATTCTTCAAATCCTCTAGCCGCAATTCTAAAATCCAAGAGACTTGGAAAACCAAAGATGCATCTTCATAACTCATTTGATGACAGAACTGACGTGAAGCTATCTATAGTCTTCATTTATCTCTCTTGAAATTAATATTAGTTAATTTCATTATGGTTTAGAGATAGGTACAATCACTGAAACAGATCTCAGTGGAATTATGCTTAGAGAAATAAAGCTGCTCTCAAAAATTTCATATACTATGTGATTCCATTTGTAAAACATTCTTGAAATGACAGAACTGTAGAGGTAAAAACGTATTAGTGGTTCTCAGGGACTGGGGAGGGAGGTGTGAGAGCAGGTGGAGGGGTACGTGGCCATAGTGATAACAGTTATGTATCTTGAATGTTGATGAGTCCAGAACACACTACCTCAAAATATAGCACCTTGCCATATTGACTATTTTAATATGAAAGAGTTTGAGGAATTGGCAAAAGCAGAAAGGTTATTCTGACCTTCTATTCTCCCTTCTTCTCTGAAAGCAGGAGATAATTCTCCCATGTAAGAAGCATTCTTCTGTACCAGGAAGAAAAAAGATACATCACCAGAGACAGGGAATTTGGGGTAAAGAAATCTGTACAAACAAACCTTGTTAACTTAAGCCTCATTTTCCTAGTTACTTCATCATTTACTACCCCCACCCACCACCAAACCCCTTTGTCTTGTCAATTCTTCAT
The DNA here is from genome assembly GCF_040802235.1 of Manis javanica. NCBI lineage: Eukaryota > Metazoa > Chordata > Mammalia > Pholidota > Manidae > Manis > Manis javanica. Next base: position 192,558,123 of record NC_133158.1, read on the forward strand.
AAATGCATTGTTTCTTCATATAAAAAGTATAAAAGCTAAGTGCCAAGTCCATTCACTTCTTCAGGTCTGCATTATCCCCTGTATATATAAAAATTCAATGAAATGTCTATGCTTTTCTCCTGTTAATCTGTGTTTGTCAGTTTAATTTTCTGACCAGCAAGGAATGCAAAGAAGCTTGTGGAAAACTCATTCCTCCCCTATACTGTGATGATAGTTAAGTAAGTCTACACCTGTGACAAAATTGAATAAATTTAAGCATGTGAACACACACACTCACGTGACTCCATGTAAAACAGATGAAATCTGAATAAAGTTCGTGGATTGTATCAATGTCATTTTCCTGTTGGTGATTCTACACTATAATTATTCGAGAATGCTACCTTTAGGGGAAACTGAAATGTACTCAGATTTCTGAGTATCATTTCTTACAGCTGTGAATTTACAGTTAACTTTATTAAATAAAACATCTAATTAAAAATATATGTTCATGAACTGATTTTTCTTTTAGGAGGAACCAGTGAGATGTATGTTCTCTGATTCTACATAATTTTATAAATTTTTATCCTTTTGGTAGTCTGGAATTTTTCCATCACTAAATAATAAATTATTCATATAGAAGGGTCAGTAAGAAATTGGAATTCATTAATTAGAAAATTAATATTATGAACATGAATCAGCTTGAAATGGAAACATTTACCTTTGTGCTGGAAAATTTCTCTACTTCAGCCAGAAATTTGCTCAAAACACATGAGTTCATAACCAGATAAAAATTAAAATCTCCAGAGACTTGGCACACCAGCTCATTATTTCACAGGAACATTCTTAAATTGCAGTATATTTAAAAATTGAAAAACATCTTTGGTTTTGACTTTCCTATAAGGCCAATATGAATTATGATTGCAATCACAGTTAGTGGCTCAAATTCCTGTTTAATAAAAAGGTAGAAATGCCTGCCATAGATAAATATCATTTTTAACAAATATTTTATTTTAGAATAGTTTTAGATTAATAGGAACTTGTAAAGACAGTACAGGGACCTTCTATACCCCACACCTAATTTCCCCTACTATTGGCATCTAACATTATAGTACATTTTGTCGCAATTAATGAACAGTATTGATACTTTAGTATTAAGTCTATACTTCATTCAGATGTCCTTAGTTTTTACCTGGTGCCCCTTTTCAGTCCCAGCAACCCATCGAGGTCACCACATTACGTTTAGTTGCCGTATCTTCTGAAGCTTCTCTTAGCTGTGACAGCTTTCCAGATTTTGCTTGACTTTATTTTGTCCAGTTTGAAGAGTACTGGTCAGGTGTTCTGTAGAATGTCCCCTAATTGGTATTTCTCTGATTATTTTTTTCACAATTGGGTGAAAAAATGGGGCTGGGGGAGGAAGACCAGAGGTAAAATGGTATTCTTGTCACTGCATATCAAAGGTGTTAATATGACTTTGGCATCTGGGGTTTGAATGTGAGGAAATCCACTAACAGCTTTGGAGAGGCAACCAGGAGGAATGGGCTCTGGCCTCAGTTCCCACGAAGCAGCTGGATAGCTGCGAGCCACAGGTTTGCCTTCTTTGTTCTGGTTTACTCATCTGAAGACTGAATTTCCTTTCATCCTACAATCCTATCACACCAACAAGGGCACTGGGCCTGTTCTGCGGGGGCAGAACTCCTGTGTTTCTGTGGGATCTGGGGCATCTCCTTTGAGAGGCATTTGTCTGATACACATAAGACTATTAAGAATAATGGCTGAAAGGCCTGCAGCCTAAGTCAAGTTGCTCTGGACCATAGCACAAAGCACCTACTTTTTACCTAGTGGAAAATTTTATCGGTATTCAACCAGGAGTTGAGTTCAGTAAACGATATGGATCTTTTCTCCATACTTCCTCTGCTTTGCCAAGCCTTCTACTCCTCTGTTACAATCACAAATCCAGGTCTCAAAGTCAACCTACAGTTCTGTATGTTTTAGAAAAATATTTTATTTAACTAGATTTAAATAGCTGTAATATGTAATTTATATATATATGTATTTGTTTCCATTTATACACAGAAGTTAAAATCAGATTTGCTTAGAATCCATAGCCAGAAAAGCTGGAAATTAAGTTTTTCTTTTGCTTTTTTTTTTCTTCCCTCCCTCCCTCCCTCCTTCCTTCCTTCCTTTCTCTCATTTTTTCTCTTTCTTTTTAACTACTCAGATTCCACAAAGCACTATGAAGATAGTGGAACCAGCGAGGTCAGAAGGAAGGGACTCGGGCAGTCCGCAGGTTGGGTCCTCTGTCTTTGACAAGCTGAAAATGTAACTCTGCTGGGCCGTGTGATGTGTCTCCACCTCATAACCCCTAATCTCACAGAATTTAGGAGGCTTTGCCTGTACATGTGGTCACTGACAGTAAATCACCAGGAGAAATCTACGTGGGGCACACAGCCCAGATTCCTATAACATTCAGAAAGTTTGACAAATATAGATAGTGTTTTTTAAGAGGTAGATAAATACATCAGTTTTCCTCTAGTGGAACACTGCTACACTAAAGCAGATAAAAAATTCTCCCTGACATTTGGAAAATATCAGTGTCCACAGATGGGAGAAACAGTCTATTGGCAGTAGAATTAAACTTCTACATTTTAAATAGGCAAACCACCAGTCCCAGAGTGTGCACATCTAGGCACTGTTTGCTAATCATTTTTCTGAAGTTGAGTATTTTGTCTTTTTCCATTTAAATGTTTATTTCTCTTAATATTTGTGTAGTGCTCTTTAAAAAAAAAATCCAGAACTAGCCTTTGACCTTTAAGAATGACTTTAGTGTTTAGCAGAAAGGAAGAATCATGGCAAGAAAACATCTGCTTTAACAGCTTAGGTCTTTTATTTTTCCCTTTTTAACATGAAAACAAATTTTCTCATGATCTCAAAGTGTTAATGCTCCCTGGAGTTCCATGCATAAATCCTTTGGCCACTAACGTAAATACCGTATTTCTGAGCGAAATGGAAACCTAAGTGTTTGGCTGAAACTTCAGTGCATGTATGCCCTGTTCTCCCCTAAGCTCTCCAGCTCTCTGCATTTCACAAAAGAGACTCAATAATTCAGAAGGTGTCTAAAATGAACATTCACGTCCAAGTATCTGCACTTCAGAGTTTCATTTCCATATTCTTCTTCCTTGGACAAAATACAGTGTTATGGAGATTGAGGCAGTTTATGAATATTTGCTCATAACTAAACCTACACTCTACACTCTTCGGTATCTCCTTTATTCCCTAAAAATCTGCATTACAAAGATTCTTCACAGCCTTTTTTCATTGTAAAAACAAAATCATGACAATGATGTAGCATTTGTGTTCCAAGTGCTGCCCACACATAGAGAAAAAACTTTCTATGCACAATTTGTTTCTCCTATGTTCCTCTTCCTGTCCAACAGTAAAAATTCCTTGTCCTCAAGACCAGAAAATACTTTTGAATTTAAAGAGTAGGAAAGAAGTTGTGGTTTTAACTGAAGTTCTTTAGGGAATCAACATAGTTATTTAGGGAAATGTATGGAAAGGGCAAAAAATCTAGGTATGTATTCAAGGAGTACTAATTCTTAGATGTCAATAAACTGTTTTTAACTCACACTTCTTGAAAGGAAAGGAGCGACACATAGCAGCAATTTACCGGAGAGTTCCGCTTTATTAGGGAAAGGTGCTGGGATATATAGGATGGGGCATGGGGTGATTGTGGTGTTACTTCTACGGGGCTGGTGGCTGTTGGCTAGGTGCTGGGATTGGGAGGGGGGCGAGAGGTGATTGGGCTTCAGGTGGCGCCGGCGGGAACCGAGGACCCCGAAAAGAAGCCGGAAGTTCGCCATCTTACTGGTGGGGACCCTTCATTCCCCCCTTTCTCCTCTATGGGTTTGTGGACGTTGCTTTCTCTCTGACTGCTTCCTGCTGAACAGGGGCGGAGAAGGGACTGAGGGTTTGAGGATTGGGAGGAAAGGGTTGATAGGACTCCCCACAGTAAGGATGAGTAGATGTGGACTTCTTCAGGTTGGAAATCAATGAAGGTTCCCTGTAACCATAGGTTGAGGACCTGTTGATTCTAATGGTGCCAAGAGGATATGGGTGTCAGGAGCCAGGCGTCTGCGGCCATTGTTTCCAGGAACAGTTTCCAGCGGAGAGAGGGGTCCATCTCAGCATGTGGTGAGGAGGTCACGTGAGGGTGAGGGGTCTTCCGTGGCCAGAAGCTGGTAGTTCCTGAGTAAAAGCTGGTTGAAAGCTTGATTAGAGATTTTCCCGACTTGGGATTTGATGAACTTTATTATACAGGGTAAGAAGAGACAGACAAGAAGAATGACTATTATGGGGCCTGCAATGGGCCAGAGCCAGGTGAGGAGGGGGTTTGTTAGTATTGACGAGAATGGGTTGGAATTGGAAGCAGAGTGGAGGCTGGAGGCAAGGTCAGTGAGTTTGGTGATGTCAGTTTCTACAATGCCGGATTCGTTGATGTAATAGCAGCACTCTTCCTGGAGGAAGACGCAGGTGCCACCCTTCTCGGCTGTAAGCAGATCTAGGGCCCGCCGGTTTTGAAGGGTGACTTTAGCTAATGAAGTGACTTGTCTTTGGAGAGAGGCTAGGGAATCGGCAGTGGATGCCAGGGCTCCCTCAAGTTTGGCGTCGAGATCTCTAACTGCCCATAGAGAGTGACCCAAGGCTTCTCCTGAAAACCCCACCCCAATGGCTGAGGTGATTAAAGAGATACCGACCATGATGGGAAGGAAAGCAGCCCTTTTTGTGCGCGAGTGCAAGGGAGGTTGGAGCTCAAGGAATTCTGCCATGCTGTAAAGTGTAAGCTGTGGGATTAGGGTGACGAGAATGCAGGGTGTATCGGAGTTGAGAGGCAGTGAGTTGAAAAGGCTGCCATTACACCAAAAGAAGTGTCCCGGTTGTGTAAAAGTCTTAGAGCCGGAGGTAGGGGTGTAGATAGAGAGGCAGTGAAGTGCACTGGAGGGGGGTGGAGTTGGGCCTACACAGTGGTGGATGGTGAGATTATCTGGGTATTCTGGCTCCCATAGGGGTATGTCTGCCAGGGGACGGAGGGGTTGTCCTTCTGCATGGAAGGAGTAGTTGGAAATATTAAGGGGCACGGCGGCCAGCAGTGGGCGCTGTAGTGATGCGCACAAGAAACAATTGGCGGTGTTGAGGGTGTGGTTGAGAAAGATGGTGGTGTCCTGAATGAGCTGTAACCAAGAGTAGGAGGAATAAGATGAAGAGGCGCCGTCAAGAGTTTGGATAATGACTTTTTCGGAATGTCTGATATCTGATGCAACTTGAGAGATCTGGGAGCGAGAGGGAACATACTCTCGAGAGATATGAAGGGTACCGTGGGGGGTCGAGGACCCCTTGTAGTAAACTGAGGCTGTTACTCCAGCAGCCCATCGAGAGTCCCAGGGATCTGGGATTGATAAGGAGAATGAGCCGTTGGGATATTTCATGAAACGGTTGGAGGAGTAATACTGTGGGTACTGGAAGTCACCCATGTAGTGAATGGTGCAAGACCAGTAAGGGCATCCCCCGTAGATGTCTGGCCATCGCCTGCAATAGGCTTGTCTTTGGTCATAGAGGAAGCAGAGGTAGGGAGAATAAAGGTAGCTGTAAATGAATACTTCAGTGGAGGGAGGAAAGTGGAGGTACAAAGGCTCAGAGCAGCCTTTCAGAGGGCAGTCTGATGTGGCAATGAGGGCAGTAACTTTTGTTTGATGCTGTGTGTAAGTCTGCTTGACTTTGAATCGCCATACAAAGGAGGATGGGGCGGCAGGGAAGACAATAGGAATGAGGGAAAAAAGCGAGAGAGCAGTAAAGGAGGAAAAAGTCATGATTCAGGTATGGATGGCAAAGAGGGTGCACGGGAGATGCGGAGCTTCAAGGGATCAGAGGGATGAGGCGTGGTAGAGTAGACAGCGTCTTGGGCTGTGTCCGAAGGACTCTGGATTGTGACTGATGGGTCTTGGGTGTCCAGAGAAGGTGAGTCTTGGGTATTTGGTTTCAACCTGGAGATATGAATCCAAGGGGTGACAGAGTTATCAGGCAGTGAGAGCTTGGCAGCCGAGGGGGTGCAGAGAATAACTGGGTGTGGACCTTCCCATTTCGGGGTGAGAGAGGGCTGATCCTCTGGTGGCTTATAAAACACTAGTTGGCCGGGCTGTAAGACAGGAGGATTTTGGGAGGCGGATGGATCAGGAAGGAGCCAATCTTGATATTTCCACAATTCAGTGCGGAGGAGAGAGAGTAGTGGAAGGGCTATATTGGGAGGAATTGGTCCTTTGTGGGAAGGGAGCCCCGGGGGTAGAATCGGGCGGCCGTACATGATCTCAAAGGGTGACAAGAAGGAAGGTTTCTTTGGGAGGGCTCGAATGCGGAGTAGAGCTAAGGGAAGTAAGCGAACCCAGTCAAGGTGTAGTTCTAGAGATAGTTTGGTCAGGATGTCTTTTAGAGTCCTATTGGCTCTTTCTACTTTTCCTGAAGCTTGTGGTCGATAAGGACAATGTAAATGCCAGGGGAGCGAGAGCGACTTGGAGAGGTTCTGGATAATTTGGGCAGTGAACTCAGGGCCGTTATCTGATTGGAGGGAAGTGGGCATCCCGAACCTAGGAAAGATCTGGGTGAGGAGGATAGAGGCAACTACGGATGCTCGTTTGTTAGTGGTGGGGAAAGCTTCAACCCATCCTGAAAATGTATCTACTAGCATGAGTAGGTATCTGGTACGTCGTACAGGGGGCATGTTAGTGAAGTCTATTTGCCAATCTGCAGCGGGGACATTACCCCTTGCTTGATGAGCCGGGAAGGGTCGGGCTTTGAGGGGGGTATTAGGGTTAGTGCGTTGGCAGATGGTGCACTTGCAGGTGATTTGGTTAAGTAGGGTTTTGTCTTCAGGAGAGAGAGGAAAAAAAGATTGTAAAAAATGGATTAAGGATTGGGGGCTGGGGTGGAACAGGTCATGTAAGAGGCGGAAGAGAGACTCTTTGTCCTGAGAGCAGAGGGCATCTTGTGATAAGGCTAAAACTGCAAGGGCAGACGGATTGTTGCCTGGTGCGTTTTCTGATAGGGCAACTGACCGGGCTACTCTGTCGGCCTTGTTGTTACCTCTTGCAATGGGGGAGTCATCTTTTTGATGTGATTTGCAGTGGACTATGCCTAGTCGGTGTGGGAGTTGTGAAGCCTCTAAAAGTTTAGTAATTAAGGCTGAATTAGTTATGGAATTCCCTTTTGTGGTGAGGAGGCCTCGTTCTTTCCATACTGCCGCGTGGGACAAGAGAATGTGGAATACATACTTGGAGTCAGTGTACAATGTGAGAGACGTGTCCCGGGCCAGAGTGCAAGCTCTGGTGGCTGCAATGAGTTCAGCCTGCTGATTGGTTGTACCAGGGGGTAGGGCTCGTGCTTCAATGACATCTTCGAGGGAGACTACTGCATATCCTGAGTAGTGGATGCCCTCATGTTTAAAGGAGGACCCATCAGTAAACCAGATGAGGTCGGAGTGTGAGAGGGCTCCTTCGGAGATCGTGGAGTGGCATGGAAGGAAGTTGTGAAGGGCTTCTAGGCAATCATGCGAGGGAGTATGAGGAGAGTAGGGCAGAGGAAGAAGAGTGGCCGGATTTAGGGGCGGGCAGGGGAGGAAAGAAATGTTTGGATTTTGGAGGAAAGAGGACAGTAAGGTGAGGAGTCTGGAGGGGGGGGAGAGTCTGTAAACTTTTGTAGGTTAAGAGATCTTTTAGGTGATGTGGGGACAGAATGGTAAGTGGCGCTCCGAATGTTAGTTTATGAGCTTCTTTCTGCAAGAGCTGTCCAGCGGCTAATGCCCGTAGGCAGGGGGCCCATCCCCGAACTGTGGGGTCTAATTGCTTGGAGAGATAAGCTACTGGGGCAAAGGATGGGCCATAATATTGGCCTAGGACTCCTAAAGCTTGACTGGACCTCTCATGAATGTATAATGAGAAGGGTTTTGACAAATCAGGGAGATGAAGAGCTGGAGCTTTTACAAGGGCTTGACGGAGCTTAATGAAGGAGTGTCGGGGTGAGGATGATAATGGTTCTTCAGGGGGGCCCTTGCTGAGGTCGTATAGGGGTCTTGCCAACAGAGAGAAGTTAGGGAGCCACGCTCTAAAATACCCAGCCAAGCCTAGAAAGGAAAGGATTTCTGTCTTGGTTTTGGGAACGGGCAGGTCAGAGAGGAGTCGTTTTCTGTCTAAGGTAATGGACTTTCTTTGCTGAGACAGAAGGAATCCAAGGTAAGTGACAGAAGGGGAAGAGATTTGAGCTTTGGCAGGGGATACTCGGTAACCTCTGGAAGCTAGAAGGTTAAGTAGAGACGCAGTGTCAAGTTGAGACTGTTCCCACGAGGGACTGCAGAGCAGAAGATCATCTACATATTGTAATAAAGTGGACTCGGGGTGATCATGGTGAAACTGTTTGAGGTCTTGAGCTAGGACTTGTCCAAAAATATGGGGACTATCTCGGAAGCCTTGTGGTAAAACTGTCCAAGTAAGCTGAACAGAATGTCTGGTGTATGGGTCCGTCCAGGTGAAGGCAAAAAAATCTTGGGAGGAGGGGTCTAGGGGAATAGAAAAAAATGCGTCCTTGAGATCTAGGACTGAGAAGTGGGATGCAGAAGCAGGGATCTGCGATAAAAGGGTGTATGGATTTGGAACTAAGGGATGGATAGGGACAACGGCTATGTTGATGAGGCGAAGGTCTTGGACAAGGCGGAAAGATCCGTTGTTTTTTTTAACAGCTAATATGGGGGTATTAAATGGGGAGTGAGTGGGTCTGAGGTAGTTTTTGTTTAAGAGATCTTGAATGATGGGTTGGAGGCCTATGAGGGCTGAAGTGGTTAGGGGGTATTGGGCCTGACAGATATACTGAGAGGGGTCACGTAATTTGATAGAGGCAGGGGGACATAGGGCCATGGAGGGGCTTGTAATGTCCCAAACTTTGGGATTTACAGGGTGTATAAGGGCAGAACTGGAGCTTTCATTGGGTAGAGGGGGGTTGTCGGCTATGAGGGCCATCAGAAAGGGAGTACTGGGGGCTGTGGGATTGGATATAGTTATGGAAACGTGGAGGAGGGAAAGGATGTCCCGTCCTAGTAAGGGGATGGGACACTGGGGCATAACTAGGAAGGAGTGGGAGAAAGGTATGGGACTGTCTAGGATTGTGCATAAGAGGGGGGGGGTTTTAATGGGAAAATCTGTTTACCTCCTACCCCGACTATAGGAGTAATGGCTGGCGTGGTAGGGCCCCGGTATTCTCGCAAGACTGAGAAGGTGGCTCCTGTATCTAGGAGGAAGGAGATGGGGCGACCGTCTACTGTTAAAGTAACCCTGGGCTCCTGTTTGGTGATGGAAATGGTCGGGCGAGAAGCCCCCGGGCCCCGTCAATCTTCTTCTGCCAGCCCCACTACGGTGGGCTTAGGATGGGGGTTGTTCGTCCAGCCTCCCCTTCGGGTGGTTGGGCAATCAGACCCCCAGTGGCCCTTTTTGTGGCATCTGGGGCATGGGGTGGTAGGAGATCTGGGGGAGGGGCACGCCCTTGACCAATGTCCCTCTTTTCCGCACTTGAAACAAGCTCCTTGGGGGGGCTTGTCTGTAGAGGGGCGCCCAGGTTGTGGTTTTATCAGCTGGGCCAACATCTGGAAATTGGCCTGATCAGCTTTTTGTTTACGGCGTTCTTTCTCCTCCTCCCGGTTATGGAAGACTTTAAAGGCCACTGTTAGGATCTCAGTCTGTGGGGTAGCGGGACCCTGTTCTAACTTTTTGAGTTTAGCTTTAATGTCGGGGTAGCTTTGAGCTAGGAAGTATGTCATAAGGACCTGTCTTCCTTCAGGTGTTTCTGGGTCCAGGCTGGTATACTGTAATAGGGCTTGAGTGAGTCTATCTAAGAACTCGGAGGGGGTTTCATCTCTCTTTTGAATTATGTCTTGGAGCTTTTGAAAATTGACTACTTTACGAGCTGCCTTTTTTAGACCTGCTATTAAGCAGGAGGCAAAAATATCTCGAGAGTGGAGACCCACAGCGGTGTTATAATCCCAGTGTGGGTCTTGTTCGGGGACAGCAGTGGGACCAGGGGGACAGGTGGGGTCAGTCCTGTGGGTTTTGGTAGCATGCATTTGGGCGAAGTCCCAAGCTCGTCTACGCTCCTCAGGGAGGAGAGTATTGGCCAGGAGCATGAAGATGTCATGATGCGTGAGGCTGTAAGACTGGAGGGTCCATTGAAACTCCCTGATGTAGGTCGTGGGATCAGTGGAAAAGGAACCTAGGCGTTTCTCTAGTTGGGCTAAATCTCCTAAGGAGAAAGGGACGTGAACACGCAAGATGCCTTCGGATCCTGCTACTTCCCGGAGCGGGGCGATAATTTTGGGAGGCCCTCGGGACCGAGTCTGAGGGGGACTGAAGGGTTCTGGCTCAGTCTGTGCAGGGGAAACAGGTAATGGGGGCAAAGCCGCGATAATTTTGGGAGGCTCTCGGGACCGAATCTGAGGGGGCAAAGATGGACGAGGCTCTTGGAACTTAGTTAGAGGGGGGCTGAAAGGCTCAGGCTTGATTTGCGGGAGGGGGGAAGGTGAGGGGGACAGAGGAGGAGGGGGTGAGGTGCAGGAGGAGATGGTGGAGGAGGGGGAAGGGAGAGGATGGGAGGCTTCTGCGGGGGTGGAGGCGGCAGCGGCGATAGAGGAAGGGGGAGGGGCTGTTGTAGGAGAAGAAGGGGAAGGGAGAGGATGGGAAGCTTCTGCCGCGGGGAAAGCGGCAGTGGTGGTGGCGGTAGAGGAAGGGGGAGGGGCTGTTGTAGAAGGAGAAGGGGAAGGGAGAGGATGGGAAGCTTCTGCCGCGGGGGAAGCGGCAGCGGTGGCGGCGGTAGAGGAAGGGGGGGGATGTTGTAGGAGAAGAAGGGGAAGGGAGAGGACGGGAGGCTTCTGCCATGGGGAAAGAGGCGGCAGTGGCGGCGGAGGGTGGAGGGGTTGTAGGAGGGGGAGGGGCTGAAGGGGGAAGTCTGTATGGCGGAGGCTCGTCGGCCGGGTCAAAGGTAATTGAAGAGGGACTGGGAGTGTGTGGAGGGGAGGGAGACGGCTTGCAGGCTAGGAGAACTTGGGGCGGGGAGCAGGTGGTGCAGAGGCTGGGATTTTGAGCTAGGAGGCGAAAAGCTTCGATATAGGGAATCTCCTTCCATTTTTTCAGGCGCTGGCAGTAGTTAAAGAGATTGCGAGTGATGTTAGGATCAAGAGTTCCCCCTGCGGGCCATTGGTTGTTATTGTCTAGGGGGTATGTCGGCCAATCTTGGGAGCAATATTTACGGAGAAGTTTTGGTTTTATATCAGGCGTCAGGGAGAGGGTAGCCAGATGCTTAAGCAGGCATTCAAGAGGTGAACTTTCAGGGAGGGATGAGGAGGCTCCCATGGCTAAAGGACAGAGAAGGAGACAAACAGGGGAAGACGAACGGAGATCCTCAGACTGGAGGCAGACCACAAGGAGACAAAATGGCTAAAGGACAGAGAAGGAGACAAACAGGGGAAGACGAACGGGGATCCTCGGACTGGAGGCAGACCACAAGGAGACAAAGGGCGTCCCCGATGATCCTTGGTGGTCTGCGGAAACTCGTATACGAGTCGGAATTTCTTGGGAAGTGTGGGTCGTCACCCAAACTTCCCTAAGAAGGCAGAGTGCCGGAGTCACGAGGTACCTAGCGCTAGGCGTTTTCGGCAGGCCGAACAGGTTTCGGCGGACGGAACAGAAGGAGGAGGGAGCGGGAAAAGGAGCGTTCTCATCCGCAAAGGAGTCACCTCATTTATAGCTGTTGGGGGGGGGCTGAGAGTCTGCTGCAGCTGTGAAGGCCTGAGGTGGGGGTTTATGGCTTTTGGAGGAGGGGCCTGAGGGTCCGCTGCAGCCGTGAAGGCCTGAGGCAGGGATTTATGGCTGTCGGGGGAGGGGCCTGAGGGTCCGCCGCAGCTGTGAAGGCCTGAGGCGGGGAGCGTTCCCTCCTCGTCCCCGAGCGTCAGGGCCTTGCCGGACGATCACAGTCAATGGCACTGCGATAGCTCAGGGAAGAGTGGCCCACCCCGGGGAAGTTTTGCTTAAAAAGTCTCAGCTGAGGTGGGGATTTATGGCTTTTGGAGGAGGGGCCTGAGGGTCCGCCGCAGCCGTGAAGGCCTGAGGCGGGGAGCGTTCCCTCCTCGTCCCCGAGCGTCAGGGCCTTGCCGGACGATCACGGTCAATGGCACTGCGATAGCTCAGGGAAGAGTGGCCCACCCCGGGGGGGGGGGGGGGGGGAACTTACCTAAAGGCCAGAGAGGAGTGGTGAGTGTGATGAGCCAGCGCCGGAAAAAGAGGACGAGGGCAAGCTGCTGCTGGTGTTGGGGGAAGACGGGGCCCAGTTGGGGTGTCCCGTCTCCCGGGTTTCGGCACCAATGAAAGGAAAGGAGCGACACACAACAGCAATTTACCGGAGAGTTCCGCTTTATTAGGGAAAGGTGCTGGGATATATAGGATGGGGCATAGGGTGATTGTGGTGTTACTTCTATGGGGCTGGTGGCTGTTGGCTAGGTGCTGGGATTGGGAGGGGGGCGAGAGGTGATTGGGCTTCAGGTGGCGCCGGCGGGAACCGAGGACCCCGAAATGAAGCCGGAAGTTCGCCATCTTACTGGTGGGGACCCTTCACTTCTGACATCAAATGTGCTGATTTTCCACACCAAGCAATTGTCTAATCCTCTGCAGACACTAGCAGTATATCCTATAATTTAATTCAATTTTTATACTATCCAGAGTTACAGCAGACCACACAGGTTAAGAACTCAGTCCCAAAGGCTGCCCCCACCTCAGACACAAGTCCCACGGCTCCAGTTGTCACTTGTACTTTCTACCAACAGGCTATTCACCAGAGGGCCCAGTAACAACCTCCTCAGGTTTGATGACTTGCTGTAACAGCACACAGAATTCAGGGAGGTACTTTACTTACATTTATCAGGTTATTATTAAGGATGTTATAAAGGATGCAAATGAACAGTAGGTGAAAAGTTAACAGAGGATGAGGTCCAGAAGGATGCTGAGCTCAGGAGCTCTGACCCTGGGGAGCTGAGTGTGCCCCCCTCTTGGCTGGACAGGCTCACCAATCCAGAAGCTCACTGAATCCCATATGATCTCTATTATATGTAGGTTCTAAAGATAAACAAAACAAAACCCTAGCTCACAGATACTGAGAACAGAATGGTGGTTGCCAGAAGCAGGGGGTGGAGGGTGGGAGATGTGTGTGAAGGTGGTATAAATTAATTTTTATATTATACATAATTATTATATATATACTCATATGTATAGTAATTATGTCATATATTATTCTAAATATATATAATATATATATAATACAAATAAGAAAAATACTTTCATTCCTTAGAATGAATCTCCAGAATGGCTATCGGCCACCAAGCCTAAACGTAACCTAGAATGTTGATAATTTTATGTTGTATAGGAATAGCAGATGTGCTCAGGGCTGACCATTATTACCAACTGTGATTCTTTTAAAGGAAAGACAGAGGGGTGTACAGTGGGCGTCTTGCTATGCTCGGGCATTGCCCAAGTATGTATCTTCTGCACAGAAATATTCAGCACCAGTGTTTCATCCATACAACCCCCCCAACAAGCCTTTTTGAGTCCTGAGACAAATACAGTAAGTCAAGGAACTATATTTATTAAAATACTTTGACTACTAGAAAAGACATGCTATGTCTACTGAACATTTAATCTCCAGATGATTCCAAAAGAATTCTTGCAAGCTGTGCTCATAATTCTATCCATTTTTCATAATGAATAAAGAGTTCCCAGAGGTGGTAAAGCCAAACAGAAAATATGCACTGAAATTCACATAAATAATTGAACTTCTTTGAAGAAATACAGAAGATATTAGATATAAATTTTTTTAACTTCCCACAGTATCTGTACTAGCAGAAAAGAGTTAATCCGCACTTGGTTTTCAAAGACCGTATATAATGTATTTCAAAGTTAATAGCTGGCAAATGATATACATCAACACACACAGATCACATGTCCCCTAGAATGCTCAAATCCCTGATGAATAGGTTCAGAAAATAAGACTAATGTAAAAGATGATGGAAGGATTTAATCAAGATTATCTTGGGTTCTTTTGCATTAATTATCCCCTCTTTGCATATTTGAGGATGGAAATGTACAATTACACCGCCTAAATACTGCTCTGATTTATTTCTTCTCTTAGCGATCTCATCTGGGCTATTGTCATTGCCTGCTTCTTTTTATCCAGTTGTTCCACACTATAGTTCATGTTTTGCTCAAGCTCGAATGTGATTTTTCTCATTAAAAACATTAATGAGTTCTTATTATCTACAAAGGAAAGCTCAAATTACTTAGCATTGTATACAGATGCTTTCATTATTTGGCCTTAATACTGCCTTTCCAGTATTAGCCCTTTGCTTTCTGTCTAACCACATAGAACTCTGCTCACTCATCCCTAAATACACTATCATTTTGCTTGATACTTTTCCTTTATATAAATTGCATTTGTGTAAGTTGTTCCCAAAGCCAGTCCTCTTCTCCTCACTCGCTTGATGTGACCTCCTATGCATCTGTCAAGACCAGACTGACATGTCACTACCTTGTTGACAAGAGGCACCTTCCCTACCTTTCCCAGGAATTGAAAGAGGCTTTACTTTTATTGTACTTCAAAAAGACATATATCATTGAACTATAGTGCAATTATTAGTTCGTTCCCTAACTAGGAGTGAACTGCACAAAGTCAGGGTATTTTTCTTTCATTCCAACTACTTTCTCTGATGTCTGCTCCATAGTGTAAAGGCTCTCCAATTGTTAATTCAATTAATATTTTGTTTTGTAAGTATCAAGTTCATTGGTTTTTTGAATTACTATTCATTTTTATAATTATATATGTATCTAGTCAGTCAACTATGTTTCCTATTGAGAAAATACAGAGATGTTTCAATAAATACACTTTTAAGTTCTTCATATATAAATTCATCAAGTATTTATTGGACCCATACTATACTTAAAAATGCATTTACCGTACCCCTACCATGTTTAAGATGCTGCTTAAACACTGGATATGATCTCATAGTCTAACTGTAATGACATAATAAAAGCCAAGAAAACATTAAATGTAAGTGCTCTGCTAGATATATTTCTAAAATGCACAGACATAGAAGAATACATGATTAATTATGATTAAAGAATTCAGAGAATAATCACTGCTGTGTTAGCATTCAGGCTGAGTTTTGAAAAGATCTGTCAACCAGTTGGAAACAAGAGCGTGGGGAAACTAGAGAATGCCGTCATTAGTAGGCTTTGGCTTTGTATGGACAAAAATACATAGACATGCAAGAAGTAGTTTAGTGTGAAAAAGGTGGCAGTGGGAGAATTAACCAACATAATCCTACAAAGATAGATGTGACTTTAGCTGTGTTAGAGAAAAGCTAACTTTCCTCTAGTGGGGATTGTACTAAGGTGCCTACAGGAAAGGGTCATAAGCTACCCCACTGGACTTCCATTTGGTGTCTGTTCCCATTTTTATACCTTTATTAAACTTCTATACAAAAAAAAATAACATCGTGCTTTCATTTAGAATGATGCGATTCTTCCTGTACAAACCAAACCAATATGAGTATCATTTCTCTTCCACAACGACAGCATGAAGTCTCAACAGACACAGTATTCATATCTGCATTACTTTATTTCCTCTTTTAATTAGGAATAATCCTGAATTTTTTATAACCTAAAGACTAAATTATTAAATTAACTACCATCAACACACTTTATGTAGGATCCTCTGTTAAATAAAGAGGGAAAACATGCATGTAACAAAGACACATATGAAAAGAAAGGAAGAAGCCTCCCATGACTCCTACAGTCCTCATCTCTTTACAATCGATCATGAATCCATAGGCGACATTAATGCGTCCCTTGGATTTAAGACTTCTTACTCAGTAAAACCCAAGGTGACACTGACTGGAATCTTACATTTGGTAAATATACGGGGTGTAGGTGTAGGACATGGTTAACTGTAGGACAGGGTTTGTCAGCTGTAGCACTACTGACATTTTGGACTGGGGTATTCTCAGGTACAGGGAGCTGTCCTCTGCATTATAGGGTATTTAGCTGCATCCCTGTCCCCCCAACTCTAGACACCAGTGGAATACCCAGAGTCATGAAAAGCAAAAATACCTCCAGACACCAGGCTGGGGGTGGGGGACATGAGGCAGGGCACAAAATCATGAGCAACCGACAGCACTGTGCAGAATGATAAAACCACTCCCTTTCCACCCCTTGTTTCCTGAACCTGAACCTGTATATATTGCCACGGTCACAGAAAGTACATCAAAATTTAATAAGGCAGCTCCACATCCTCGCAGGGTGGTAGTTACATGAGTGAATGTATTTTTCAAAAAAAAAATACTTTAGGTTCTATAAAATAGAGGTGTATTTTAAATATTAACTTGCCTCAATTGGATTGGTTTTTATAGAGAAATTTAGAAGGAAGAGCAAGCTTCAGAGATGAAGGTAATTAGCTCAGATTTCTCAGACATTCCAGTAAGGAGTTGAAAAAAAAGTTATTTCAGGTTCTTAGCCTCATATTTAGCAGAGATTTGAGTTTAGGATTTTGAGCAAGTAAAGCAGTGATTCTCAACCAGATCTGCATGCTGGAGTATTAAGGGAGATGTTGTGGACACTAATGTCTGGGCCTTACCCCCCAAAATTTTGAATTAATTTGTTTGGAGAAAAACACACAATGTAGTGTTTTTTAAAAAGCAGGTAGGTGTTTCTCATGTGCAATCAGGCTTGGATACCAGCAATATGAAGGGTAATTGAAATTATAGAAGCAGATAAAATCTCTTTCAGATAGTGCATAAATGAGAAAAACAGAGGAGTAAAGTTCATAGCATGGAGGACATCAATATTTAAAAGATTAAGCATGTATAATGACAACTTAGAAAAAGTGGACAAATTTTGTAAAATATAACTTATTAAATCAACACAGGAAGAAACAGATCGACATGTATTATGGTAATCAAATTTTTTACCAAATGCCTCTGAAAAGAAAACTTCAGGCTCAGATGATTTCATTGGTGAAATATATCAAAAACATTTAAGGAGGAAATTGCACTAATCTTGCACAAATGATTTAGAAGAGATAGAATAAATGCCCAACTCATTTTATGAGGTCAATATGACACTAATACTAAAATCTGACAGACGTTACGAAAAAGCAGAAGAATATTCCAGACCAACATACCTCATGTAAATAGATGAAAAAATAGTTTTAAAATATTAGCAAATCAAATCCAACAGTACAGGATTGATGATGAATTGCTTCTTGTGTACAGGGACTGACGACCACATGGTTGAAAGCCCACATGGGGGGATGTGGAGGGGCAGCTCCACAGAGTAAAGATGGACATCAGGAAAAATGATAAACAAAAACAAAAATAATCTGCAAACTACAAATGGGGTAATTAATTATTTCTAATACAATTATGCATATTTTTGCTAGGGCTAATTAACCTGGATTTCATTTTGTCTTGAGTAAATGAGTGTACCTTTCTGAATATCAGTGAAGAAACCCCTAAGACAGAGAGAAGAATATGTTTCATTAAAAAAAATCTAAACCATTAGAGAGTGGTAAGAATAGGATCTTTAACTCCTAATCTTCATTCCATGACACTCCTTGAGTTAATATAATTAAACTTTCAAAAATGGGCTCTAACTTCTAACAACCTTGCTCATCTTCTACTATTAATGTTCACTTTATATACTAGTTTCAAATCTGGTCATTGTGACCTAATTACTGCACAGTATCTTGTTTCAAAAGCAAGACAAATTTAGATATCTCTCATCTCTGTAAGATGTAATGATAAAACTTTCTTACCAAGGGAGGCTATTACTTGTTTCTACATTTCAAACAGACCATAATTATATCTAAATATAGCAACATATAGCCAATTAAGCCTACTCTAAGTAGAATGTGTGAAGTTTCAAGAAATACATGATTTTGTGTCATTTCAGTTATATTTCAGGACTTATATCTTGTGATCTGCATTCTTCCCTATTTATCCTTTGCATTCTTGGCTGGTACTATAGAAATTTAAATTAGAATCATCATTTACTTGCTGAGCTATCCTCAGGTTTAATCAAGAAAAAAAATTGTCTCAGAGAAACTTTTCATATCAATCTTCAATCTTATACACAAATTGGAAAGCAAACTGAAAAAAGAAAAAGACAATTTGAGCTGCTGGACTTGGCTGGCCAAGGCCTAACTGCTTTGAGAGCGTTGAGGAAGACAAAGCCACCATAAGTCATGCTATCTTATTCCATAGCTCAGAGGACATAGCTCATTTAACCTCGGTGCCAGTGATGGAGCCACAAGGTATTCAGTGGAGTTACTGACTTGGAAAGTGGGGAGAGTTAGGGGAGTATCTAGTGAAGAAGGACAAGAAAGGGAAAACAGACAAAGAAGAAGAAAATGACATGAAAATGATTAACAGAAATGACCAGAAGATAGTTGGTAGAATCTAGTGCTAGAAGGTAACTCTCATGATAGGCTGTATAAAATGGTAGTAAAGAGTAACCCCCAAATCTCTGTGGCTTGATGCCATACACAAGCTGCAGTCTCCATGCATGCCATGATTAGCAGAGGTACTCTGCTCATTGTAACCACTCAGGGTCCCAGGCTAGTGTAGCAGCTGCCATCTGGGGCATTACCGGTTCTGTACCAGGCTAACACATGCATGCCAGTTCTTAGTTTTTCCCAGGAAATGACATGTACCACTTCTCTTAATACTATTGGCTAAAACAAGAAACCTGGCCCCACCTATTTTCAAGGAGGTAGTAGGGGAGACACTATCCTGACAATGTGCCTTGTAGGATAATCCTAAATATTTGCTCAAGTAACAATTATATATGATACTATTACTGCCCCGACCAGATAGTGAAATATGTACCACACAGAAGACTATGCTCAACTGACTACCCAGTATCCAAACTTTCTTTATTCTCTATGAACAAATATTATTTTCCTTGAGATGGCAATCTCTGATACCTAAAAACTGCATTTTCCATTTTCCTTTGTAGATATAGATAGTTTTTGACACAACTCTGGCTGAAAATATGTGCAAGCCATTAGGGGAGTCTCCTAAGAACATTTGAAAACAGGCAGAGAGTTAGCTGGCTCATGCCTTTCTTTCTTCCTCTGAAAGGCAGTTTTGGTGCCAGAGCAACTGGGAAAACGGACTTCTTGCAACCACGAAAACAAGGGCGACCCTGGGACACTGATGAGACTGCCATGCTACATTCCTGCCCTGGATTCTGCCTCTCCAGCTCATAGTCATGGGAGAAAACAAAACCAAACACAAAAAACCTGTGCTTTAAGCATGATTTTATTTCATATATGCTGTTGAACCTATTCCTAAGTGATCCAGAGTCTGAAACCAAGAGTGGGTGAAATGAGTAACGGATTCTAAAGTATAGAGTTGGCTTAGTGGGGACCTTGCAGTAGTAGTGATAGGGGAAAATGTACAAGGACAGCAACCTAGTCCAGGAGGCCCCCTTCTGCTTCCCTTCTAAGCAAAGACAGCAGAAACTCCCCCACCCCTTAACTTCCCGCTCTGCCGGGCACTCACTCCCTACATTTACTCCCGCTTGTTTGCTCGTTTGCTATGCACGTAGAAATGTTGCAGAAACGAAGCAGAAAGATATATATTGCTCCCCTTGCCTTTGTTCAGGGCTCAGACCTTGGGAGATTAGTCCCCTCTGAGCCCACCGGTGTAAAAATAAAACCTCAATACTCTAAGACCTCTGAGTACCGCTTGGTTCCTCTGTCAGGGATCCAGTCCAGGTTTTTCAGGTTTTCTGTAACAGTAGGAGTTTAGAGTCCACCCATTTTTATTTCCCCTAAATCTTGTTCAGCACTAGGACAACAGAACAATGTATTTTTCCTTTGATGAATATCTAGAACCACTCTTCACCTTTCTCAGTCTTTTTGGTACTCTGTATTTCTATGTCATGAAGCCAAGTGGAAAAATTAAGCACAGCAACAGCTTCTGATTAGATGATGGTTCTGAGATGCTCTCCTCACACTGATTGACTTTATTAAATATGAGGGTTATCAATACACCTCAGCTATTTATCCTTTAAACCAGGTTCCCTCTGAGGCCCTCGTGGCACCTGGGTGCTCTCCATTTATGCTGTCCCACTCCACTCCCTACCCTGTCTGAAGCCCACTGTTCACTTCTATGTCATTGAGTCATAAGGCCGTTGTGTCAATACGATGCCATTAGGTGATTCTGAAAATGGAGGCAAACTTTCCAGGCAGGGGGAAACAGAGAATACAGGACAAGCAGGTGAGGGGCCATGGAGACAGTCATGCAGTTACAAGTAGAAACTTTCAGCTGTTGAATATTAAACTTTCTGGACATGTCTCCATGATGTCCTTCCAATCATAGAATTATTGTAATGTCTTGGTCTTTTGATAGGTTTTCTTAATAAAAATGTTCTTTAGATATTTAACATACATGGGAGTCATGCTTCCCATCTCTTTGTTAGTCTTCTCTTACTGCTAGTAAAGAGCTCACAGAGTAAATGTTATAAAATGACTCCAGATTGGATCACATTTTCAGGAAACTGAAGAATAAAGTGACCAAGAAATAGCTGAGTTCAGTGTTTTTCTGAAAAAAAAAAATCGGTAACTGTATTCATCTTTCTAATTCCTTAGTAAACTTGCTGTATTTGGTATGTGCCTCTTAACAGAATGACAAGTTAATTAAAAGAGGTTCTATTAAAAATCAGAAAAATGCTGTTAGTAAAAAAAAATACGATGATCTAAAATTGTCTCAGAAGGAGATAAAGAGGACTCAAAAGGTGTATTGACATACATCCTTCCATACAAGTGCCCCACAATCACACCACTTCTAAAAAGATAACATTTTCTTTATTTTTATTTTCACACTAAAGACAAACTTTCATTTAAACAACAATAGAATGCTTCTATTTCCCGTCCTTCCACTGGAAAATAATCTGAAATGCTGAAGATAAGTGTTCTCAAAATCATGTTTTTAAAAATATTGCTATCTAGCAAGAAAGTAGGATATGTACAGAGGCAAACAAACACACAAAAATAGTCCCCAAACTGAACAAAAGTACAAAATGAAAGCAGACGTCATTGAAGAAGGAAGCGCACAAATCAGTTGTTATCCTGAGGGCATTTTCCAAAGCTCAGGATAACGAACCTCTATTGGTGCCCAAATCACAATTCCCTATTGTCTGAGAACTGCTCTCTAGTCTAATAAAGGTTGATTACCATCAGACATGTTTCTGTTCATGACTCTCGCTCAGTTAACCAGAGTTTACTAAACCAAGAGTAATCATGTAGCTTGTGATGGCCCCACCAATTTGTATAAGCTCCTAATTTGAAATTATAGTGAAAGCAAATAAGTGTATGGGGGTGACCAGAAATATAATTTGTAAATTCAGCACCCATGGGTCAGTCAAATCCAACCATGTCATGCATACAAGCATGTGATCTAAAGAGCAAAATAATGCCAGACATTTTATGTTTCCCCCTTGGATAAGGCAAGAACTTTGGCCTGACTGTTCCTCCCTCTAGTTTCTCCATCTTCCATATTTTGGCTTTCAAGTAGGATAACATAGTAGTGAATCATATAGAGTATGGAACTAACTACCTGGATATAAATGCCAGTTCCACAGTTGACAGATGAGTGATGTTGAGCATATCAATGAATTCTCTATGTCTTACTTTTCTCACCTGTAAAATGGGGATAATAACATCAGCTACCTCAAAGCATTGTCATGAGAATTAAATAAATATTTTTAAGTTAGCTGGTGTCTGATAAATAATAAATACTATGAAAGTATTCTTTTTTCAATAAACTAATAGTAATATTTATTACTAAATGAAAATAGTCTTGAATTTTAAATGAATTTTAAATAAATTTTCCATGGTCAAACACTTTAGGGTCTTTGTAATGACTTTTAGTTATTTCTAATTCTGACAATGAAATTTTCTATTCAGTCCTTTATTTGTCCTCACTTTTCATATCATGTAACTTTCTCCTGAATTAATTTCCATTCTTAGTTGAGTACATCATCTTAAGTTTCTTACAAAAATAATTCATATGTGACAATATACTTCATAGTTTATTTGTAATTTTTTCAGCTAATTGGATCCTAAAATGTACTTTAAAATTATACATCATGTGTTTTGTTGCCCTTGTCTAGCTTGGATTCATACTTAGTCTACAGGCACACACCTGATCATCTACATTTGCCCTCTTACAGCACTAAACTATGTTTTCTACCTTTATCTTGCATCTACCTACCACTTCAGCATTTTATTAAAAAAATAATAATAATAAGAGAGAAATGTGGGATTCACATATAAATCAAGTATAAAAATCAAACGAATAATCATAATTGACCTGATTGTTTATAGTTCATGATGCGTCATCAAAACCGAAAGTTTCTGTGATGACTGCCCTTGCACTGTTCACCATGTAAGAACTTATTCACTATGTAAGAACTTGTTCACCATGTAAAAACTTGTTCGTTATGCTTCAGAAGATTGTAGACTGTTGAGAACTAGGCTTGGGGTTGATTAATGATTGTGCATTGAGTCCCCTATACAGAATTTTATTGTTGTTAACAACCATCTGATCAATAAATATGAGAGATGCCCTCTCAAAAAAAAAAAAATTGTACATCATGACAAATTGGGCTTGTTCTAGAAGATCCACCTCAGAAAGATAAACTGATGGGTTCAATATACTGAATGAGTAAAAGGAAAATAAATCTACACAATTGTCTCTATCTGTTTATCTATCATCTACTTAGCTAATATCTATTTATTTAATCTATTTGCCATTTTGCTATATTGTTGGCTGTCAACTTCGCCTTACCACACCCTCTTTCAGTGTCTATTCTGCTTTGCAGATATCAGGAACCTCATTTTCCAGAATATGCTGGTGTAGGGCAGGCTAGAGTTCAGGCTAGAGTTTGCCAATGAGAAGGCATCGAACATTTGGAAAGTAGTGCTGGAGGAGAAGTTTTCATTCCAGGGAGGCAGTGGCAGCCAGATACCACTGGCTTCACAGATTTCTCCACAAGAATCATTTGTTAACGTGCTTCAGACTCAAGTCATATGTGACTCCTAGACCTTCCACTGCAGCCTTTCCTGGCCTTTACTCACCCAGCTCCTGTTACATTCATATGAGGCCTATTTCCATTAAAAACACTTTTATTACAGTAATATCTAGAATAATTGCATGTTACTCACCAAACCAAGACTGATAAAAATGGCTTAAATATTAGAAAACTAGGAAGAGGTTTTTCTGCCCATAAAAGCTATCTAATAAAATCTATAAATACATTTTAACAAATGGATAAACTTAAATATACTCATTTTAAGTTCAAAAATAAGACAATGATGTTCATTATCACTACTACTCTTTAGCAGAGCTGTCTGAGAAATTGAATAAGGATTAGAAGTAAAGAGGTAAAGCACACTCATTACTTGTAATAACATAAATATTTACATTAAAAAAGATCATCAGAAAACAATGCAAAATGATACAAGCATTATATCACATCTATGGATGAAAAATAATAGTACTCCTTTATACCACCAATAACCAGTTGAAAATTATTTAAAATGATATACCTCTTTAAATAGCAACATCTCACCCTCCAGAAATGAAATCAGACTTGAAAAAGAGTGTTATTTAAATAGTGTGGCATCCCAAGGAATAATAATTGGTATCTGGTATCTGGAACAGTGTCATGGCTGCCTAGCACCCGGCCTTGAAGCCAATGACACGTATTTAGGAATCGTTATGTGACAGCTGGCTTGTAGGCACCACTGTAGCAGCAAGCAACCCAAACTCTCATTGTTTTATGGCAGCAAATATTTGTTACTTGAACATACTATGTGAGGGCTTGAGTTGGCTGTGGCTCTGGTGGGCAATGCAAGACTTCACATGCCTTTTATTTAAAGTCTGAGGCAAAAGGAAGACCCACTGGAATCTGTGCGTCTCATGGCAGAGGGAAGAAACTACAGAAGAAACTACAGAACTAAAGTGCAAAAGTCCTCTGCAGGTTTCTGCTTGGACATTACATAGATCACATCCACTCTCACCCCATTAGCCAAATGAAGTCGACAGGAGAGAGGTGTCTTCCACTTCTACAAAGGCATTTTTTGGAAGGAACAATTGAATGTGCATTAAAGAACAATCACCCCAATGTGTGTTAGACGGTAAACACCTTGTCTAGAGCACAGGACACATTCAATACATTTTAGTTCTTATTTTCATTTTTATTTTGTTGAATTATCACAATAGCCCTGAAAAATGTTTTATTACAAGAAAAGGACATTTCAGAACAACTAAATAACTCTCTTAAGGTTTTGTAATGAATTTAAATCCAGGTATCCTGACACCACAGAAAAAGTATTTTCCACAATCATGTGGTGGTGGTCATATGAAAACTGATCACAGAATTGACAGTGTCCTGTGAGACAAACTACTTGTGAGCTGGAAAAGCATTAGTAGCTTAATTGAGCTTCAGTTGCTGAATTTTTCTGTAGTTTATTGCTCATCCAAATATACAAGTCCACACTTCAAGAATAATTTGTCCATAATTCTAGCAGAAAAGTTGACAAATAATTAATGACTCCTCAATATATGGAGAACATAGGGGAGTAAATTAATTAACTGCCACTTTTGGCCAAAACTAAGTTTCATTTTTCATGTCAAGACAATTTTTGCTTAACTATCAAGCCAACTATTATCTGTTTGACAGTAATGTTCTCATGTTAAAATATTAAATTAATATTCTGGTTTAAAATATTTATCAAGCCTGGGAGTGAATGCTCAGAGTGAATTTGTTTTCTAGGACCCATTCATACCAGATCCTGACAAAAGTCTAGATTATAACTGAGTAAACAAATGACACAAATGTGTAAAAATCCCCATTTCATGCCCTTTTACTTTAGTGATATTCTAAATTTGTAGGATCTCATGAAGACTAAGTATTATGGACTGAATGTTTGTATCCCTCCAAAGTTCATGTTGAAGCCCTAACTCACTGTGCAATAGTATTTGGAGATTGGGGCCTTTGGGAGATAATTAGGATCAGGTGCAATCTGGAGGGTGGGGCTCTCGTTCTAGAATTAGTGCCCTTATAAAAAGAGACACCAGAGAGCTTTCTCTCTCTTCCTGTGTGCACATAAAGAAGAGGTCACACAGGCCAGGAAGACAGCTCTCCCCAAACATGACCATGCTGATACCCTGACCTCTGACTTCCAGCCTCCAGAACATGAGGAAATAAATTTCTGCTGTTCAAGCTACTCAGTCTATGGTATTTTCTTATGCCAGTCCAAGCTAAGGCAGTGACATATGAAAAGCCCCTGATATAAAGTAGGAGGGTTTTTGTTGTTGTTGTTTAATACTAGCTGTTGTTTTTTGGAGGGCAAGGGTAGGAGTAAAGATAGATGGTGAGTAAGTCATAGTCACTAATCTTAGGAGTGATCTGATTCTAAGATTTCTGCATATGAAAAAGCAAAACAGCTTGAAAAATACTTTGTGAAATGTTTTTAGTTATTTTTTTCACAGTGATCCCCAAATTTAAGAAGTCAACAGGATACCCAGAGCCATATCTTTCTTTTTGGCACCTGTCTCTTAACTCACTGATTCCTATACTCATTCATTCCTTCAATGAATATATGTTGAGTTACCAATAGAGGCTAATCAATTTCAGGCACTATAGCTGCAAAGCGAGATAAGATATTGTAGTACACCAATTTCTCTCCCTTGATTCTTATGTCACCATTTCCATATCAACTTTTACAAATGGATTAACAGAGTGAGTCTTTTCATAATTTTTGTGGAAACTGATATTCCATATTTTAATATTAGTAATTTTTATGTATACTTTCACCTTCCTAACATTTATTGGAAAAGAATACTGTGAATGGATTATAAGCATACCATTTAATCCCTCAAACTAGAGTTCAGAGGATTCTGTAGTCCTACTTCTGGCAATTTTATAGGACCTTATGTCATAAATATTTGAGTGAAAACTTTGCTTCTCACTTTCATTTCATTACCTAGAAATTCCCTTCACCCCTAACTCCTTGAAGTATTTAATTGTTTCTTATAAAGTTTACACATTTCTATGAGCCACTTCAAATACTTTGTAGAGAACGCTTAGTATAAATAAAAAACTGTCTAGTGTGTCTCTTGGAGAATAAAGGTGAATGTAGCTCTTTCTATAGATCATATTTAAGTTGTTTGCAATAGCTGGACTAACTTGTTTTTTCTCTCAATTACAATGAACTCTAAGAGCCTAAGAATTAGAGTAGGGCATGATCTACATCAAGTATTCTGAAAAGAAATAGTAGGGTTGATGTTAGTTTCAGCAATTCATACAACTGGTAAATAGGTAATGGATGTCTGACATCTTCAGGTATGAATTATGGAAATGTAATCAACAAAAATTATAAAAAATAAATGTTTTTCATAGGTACAATGTGCTCAAGGCAGTTTTTGAAGTTATACTTCAAACCACATTTCCTGAACCCTAAGAATTTGGGGGACAGAGACTGACATTTTCCTACATTGAATTTTGAAGGAACTTGCAGGCTTTCTAAAAATATTCTAAATTAAGTAAGATTCCTACTATAAAAATAACATTATAATATTAAATATTATAGCATTAAATAGCATTAAAATATTATAGATTTATTAGCCACAATTAAAACATCAGTGTTCTAATTTGAATGAAATAGACTTTCAATGCACTTTCAAGACATTAGCTTTTCAGCAATGAGGTCTTCTTGTGGACCAATTCATTTCGGTCTTTAAAATACTTATAAAAGTAGGGAACTTGTAGTACAGACAGAAGGGGTTAAGTAATGCCTTTTAACATTAACTCTGTTTGGCTGGCATTTTGAAGATTATCCAAACAAGGGCAAAAGCGAGACAAAGAAGATAATGAAAGTTTTCGCCACGAACAGGCCTTAGTTTTCCATTGTGATCATCCTTAAAGGATCTTGTATAAATTAGGCAAAAGAAGATGCTAATGAGACCTGCACTCCTGAGGTTTATTTTAAGTGTCCAGGGAACATGCAAAAGAACAAGACTTGAGTTGGAGGTATAAATCACTGAAGAAGTCAAGGCCATAAGAAATGTCATCCTTAGGGGACCAAACTAAAATATAAGGTCCCTATGGCTGAGCTGCAGTGATTATTCATGAATTAAACTACAGATTTCTAATTTTTCTGAGAAATGAACTTGAATTACACCTTCTGGGATGATCCCTGGTGTGTTGGAGGGAGTAACAGCTCATGAATAACCTGGCATTTGCAGAGACGTGTGGCCATTTAAAATATCAACCCTTGGTAAAAGCCAAAGGCAAACACCAGGAATTAACTCAGAAAAAAACATTTATGAGAAGGTAACAATGTGGGTTAGGCAGGTAGCTTTATGCACTGACTTGAAACTTGGTTAGCGATGAAGATTGAATGTCTTTGCTGCCCGCCCCCTCCCACCTCCATTCATATGTTGAAATTCTAATGCCCAGTGGGATGGTTTTAGGAAATGGGGTCTTTGGAAGGTGCTTAAGTGGTGCTGATGGAGCCCTCATAAATGGAATTTGTTCTCTTATATGAAAGAATCGCTCCTCATCTCCCTAGCCCCTGCTGTCAGGTGAGGACACACAGGAAGTCTGCAGCCCAGAAGAGGGTCCTCACCCAGCCATGCTGATGCCTCGGTCGTGTCCTTCCAGCCTCCAGAACTGTGCAAAACAAATGTGTGTTGCTTGTAAGCTACTCAGTCTGTGGTATTTTGTTACAGCAGCTGAACAGACTAAGACAGTACCTAAGAATCACAGCAGAATGCCTCGTTTAAAAATAATTCTTCAGCCATAAAATTGTCAGAGATTTCTGTCAGTTGCCTTATAGTCACCAGCTCAAGAGTGGAACCTCCAGTAAACACCAAGTCCAATCATTGCTCATAATAAAATGGTAGAAATATTACATAATAGTGATAATAGAAAACACTAACATTTACACACATTGTATGCAAAGTACCATTTCAAATCCTTCCCACATATTGAATCAAGTAATTCTAATAACAAACTGAGGAAGTGCTGGCGTCAGTCTCTTTTTATAGTGATTTTTGTACTTTTCCAGAGTCACACAGCAACTATGTGGTGAAGTTAAGAGTCAGACACTGGAGGTCTCCTCCACATTCTAGGCCATTAACAATTATGGAATATTTTTTCTGAAAGATAGAGAGGTCCACATGATTTAGACTAAATAATTAGTTAAGCTCACCAATCAGTTAATTAGGTTTAAATACATTTTGTGTATGTGGTTTGCACAATTTTAAAACTATGTACAATGTACAAATGAAATACAAACAACAATAAGACCAAGGAAATTCAAACTAACAATGTTAATTTAATCTTAATGATGTTATTCTGCTAAACCTAAAATCAAAGTTGGCTTTAGTAACAGAATGATGTAAGCTGAGCCCACTTTTATATTAAATCAGTTTCTGAATTAGCCTTTAATAATACTGATGAGAGATTGACTACACTAGTGTATTATAAATATTGGTAGTTATAATTTTGAGTGTTTATTTTCAAAGTATTGGGCAAATCACCAGTTAACTTTAAGACATACCATTTCAATATTTGTAGATTGTGAATGCACATAAGCTGGGTATTACATGGTTAAGAAAGGAACAAGAGATAAGAATTGGGGTATGGCCATGCAAAGGGACAGATGGCTAATATAATCAGATTCTGTGAAAAAGCAAAGGAATTAGTGGCAGATATCTGATGGGTAACCAAGAATATTGACTACAGTATATGAAATAACTACTATTGAATTCAAGAGCAAAAAAGTCTCCACTGTTATATGTATTGTTAATGAATTGCTTTAACCTTCCTTTATCTACAAATATAGCATGTGCCAAACACATTATCTTACAGCATGAATATGGATCTGATTGCCACAATGAAAGTTTTGTTTTATTTTTAATGTGACATGACTTTACTAACAGGAATGGATTAGAACAAATTCTCTCACTACTTATCTCTATTTGAACACCTTTGAATATTTATTTGCACAGAATATTGTGATATCAGTTAGTCTTAACATGGAACAACCACATTTGTATAAGCAAGTGCAAATAAATTTTGTGGTGGTGTTAGGTTATAAATTGATCCTGGTATATTTTTAAAATTTTTATAAAAATATAAAATGTGGAAGTTCTCATAGAACACTCTTAGACCTGCTAGAATATTTTCATAAACTGCTAAACACAGTTGGAGCAATAAATTATGGTGAGAGACATATGGAACCACACTCTAGGATTATTATAACAGAGGCAAAAGTAAAAAAGAAATAAAACTGACTAGACAGAGAATGCTCATTCATTGGAGAAGATATGAGTGGGGCTAAACTGAAAGCTTTAGGGGGGAAAAAATAAAGTTGAACAAGACTTTTACAGTTACTCACACTCAAAATGGTATTAACACTGAATCACTGCCTTGCCTAAGATGATACATGCAGCCTATGTAAACAGATATGATACTACTGAGACAGGGACCTTGGGTGTAGTCAGAGTAGGGTGAGGGACTCCAGGAAAAGCAAGGCAGGATATTTACAGTTAGAGCAATGTAACAATGCACAAAGTCCCTATCGAAACTCTTAAGCATTATGCAAAGTCAAGGTCTCACTAATTCTCTAGGGTAAAGATACCAGACTAGGAATATAGACACCTTCAGTGAGATCCAGGAGCTCCTGGCTCAAAAGGCCAGGAGCAACTTGGCCTGGAATGTTTGAGTGTTCCCCAAACAAAGAAGGGTGTCTCAGCACAACCTGTGACTTCACTGTAAACAGCCCTAGCAAACAGACAATACCTCAGTCCACCTTGGGGCCAGGGCAGGTGGTATAAGCTTACACCTTAAGCCTTTTATCAGCTCCCAAAAATCCTCAACTGCCTATAAATCCCCTAGACAACACACCACCCTGGGCACTCTTGTCCCTCCTGGCATGAGCCAGGAGCTCTGTCCTTTCACTGTATCTCTCAATAAAAGCCTCTCCCTGGCTCTCCTACCTTGGGTGTTTGCTAAGTTCGACTCTGCAAACAAGAACCCTGGCATCACTATGATACCTCCTCTCTTACTATACACTTATGAATAATTATTTTATACTTTCTAAACTTCTGAATGGATTATGTTACTTATAGATGCATTGGAAGATAAAATCTGGCTCAAGAATTAATGGCTTTCTCTTTATAATAAATCAGAAATAACTCACCTAAACCCCTGACTTCAAGTTCATGCATAGTTTCAGGCTAGATAGTAACTGGAAGAGGTGCAGGAAGAGTGAGGCAATGGAGAAACCATACTTTACCTTAGTTCTGTGTCTTCAGCCTTCCTAGCTTTGTGAGTGGTGGCTGGGTGATCACCACTGACTGTGTTAGCTTGGCAGAGCATGCCACCAACCAAACTTGTGCCTCTTTACTCTGAAAGTAGATTAGAAGGATTAAAGTGCTTTGGCTTCAACAGGAGAGGTTTAAAAACACATGTTCTGGATATAAAGGACCAACCTCTTGGTTGCCTTAGGGCTCCTGAGAGTTGGACCAGCTGTTTAACAAGGTCCAAAATAAACAAAGAGTTGTGAGTTGAAAGGGCTAATGTTCCCCAAAAATGGCTCTTGCAACTACAGGTGGTTCAAGCAGAGGGGAAATCTGGACACTTCAATTGACACTGTGCAAACAGATTTTATTAGTAAGAGTCAGTGGAGCCTTACATTTCTGAAGATAATTTTTTACCTTGGCTTTTATATTGGCACCAGGGACTCTGGGCAGTGCCTAGTGGTCAGCCTGGCACAGGGTGTCAGGAGTCCTTCCAGGAACATTCTTACATCCTTGATGAAATACTGCATTTTGTACAAATCATGGTGCTTCCTTGTCAAATCTAAAGCAAAGGCCTGTCACCAAAAGCTCATAAATGCATGAGTATGCACGCAAAAGCACAAAGAGGAGGACCCAGTGTGCCCTTTGTGAGTGGGAAATAAGTCAATGAGCATTTATGAAATGACTGTGTAGAGATTAAGCACTTGGGAAATGCGGGCTGAGGTTACATAGCCAAAACCTACCATTAGAGTTTATGCAATATCCCCTGTGGCTTCATTCACCCACGACTGTATCTGATGCAGACCAATGTGGTAAAGTGTTTTTTACCGCTGCTTCCCCCACTACTGTATTTTAAATGACTTGCAGGCCCTGTACCTTTCAGTTCTGATATGTATCTTAATGGGAATTCACACAGCTTAATCACTATTCACCTTCCTGAAAGTATAATGCCATAAAGGTCCATGATGAAACCAGCCTCCGTCACAGATACTCTGACTGCTGCTGCCTAAGGTAAGTAGTGGTTGCTACAGGTGACCCTGTTCTTTTATATAAGAACAGGAGGCTCTGTTCACAATAGCATGCTTGTGGGTAGCATACAGTTCTCTGAATGACTTGAAATTAATTCCTTAGTCTTTAAAACTGCATTAAGACTGGTATGTTCCAAGTAAAGTGGTTTGGGAGGATTTTATTGCTTTGGTGAGTTTAAAATTAGGAATATAATTTATTGAGCCTATACTTTACTATTCTCTTGCTTTGAATAGTGGGCAGGCAGATTGAGGGCTGACAATCTCATTCATTTGTAATAAACCAGTATTGTAAAATTATATTGGAATGAAACACAGATTTCCTATAGGACTATGCAACTTTAAGCTTTGGCATTACTACTAATTTATCTTCAATATAAAAATGTAAACAAAAGAAATCCTTCCCCCCCCCCTTTTTTTTTTTGCTTTACATTAGGATAATGAATAAAAATCTATTAACACTAATACCTTCTGGCTTTTATTTCATTTATAATCTAAATGTTCTACCATAGAAACAGATGTACAGATATAAAGATATATTCTAATATACACAGAACCCAGAACAATATTTTTTTCCAAGAATATGTGCTTTTGAAAATAGTTTGTCCCTGAAACATGTATCTAAAAAGCAAGTTATTTTGAGTTAATCAGGTATATTTTGCATTGAAGTCTTCTAAAAATAGATAAATCTATCTAGGCTGAAAGGAGGAAACAAAATCAGGCAGCAAGTTGGTCAAATCACAGTTCAGAGTGGTTGATGGCACATGCTTTGGAGTCGGTTGCATATCGGCGGTGTAACTTTGGAGAAAAATTAACATCTCCAAATTTCAATGTCTTCATCTTTAAAATTAGATAATAATTCTTACTTTATAAGTTTTTATAAAGCTAAAATGAAT
Organism: Manis javanica; assembly: GCF_040802235.1. Classification (NCBI taxonomy): domain Eukaryota; kingdom Metazoa; phylum Chordata; class Mammalia; order Pholidota; family Manidae; genus Manis; species Manis javanica. The sequence goes on from NC_133158.1 coordinate 192,590,528, forward strand.
TTTATAAAGAATAGAGCTCAGAATTTTACGTGTGTAACTCTGGGGAAAAATATTTTCCCAGCCCAGGGCAAATTACCTTTGAAACTGAAATCAGTCAAAGGGAGAAATAAAACGGAAGAAACCCATTTATTGCTTACAAACAGGCATCCACTTCTGCTTGCCCGTGTAACACGTGACCTGGATGCAGAAAAGGGACCCCAACCAACCTCTCTAGATAAGCCTTAACTCCCCCTTGTAATCACCTATTGATATGGAGATGAACTAAGGCCAGGTGAGAGATTCTGGATATATTGCAATTTTACCCGCAACATGTAATATAATTCTACTAATTAGTACCATTAGATTGACTGTGTTCTGTTCCCTGTGAACTGACGATTAGGGGTAAACTGGTGAGCACAAGCAAGCATAGTCAGTATTTCTTTTTTTTTTTGTAAAAGCAAACCTCGTGCTAATCTTGTTGGATCCTCCCATCAAATAAGGACATAATCAGTTTCATAATCCCACAAATAAATTGAGAATCATGACTGTGTAAAGTACATGACACTGTAACAGGGAAAGTAAAGAACTGACAATTTCCTTGAGACAGTGATGATTCAACTGAAATATCAAGGAAAGGTTGGAATAAAATAAGTCAAGAAAAAAGAGAAGTATTTCCAGGCAGCCTTTATGAAGTCCTGTAAAATGAGGTCACACCGCTCCCTAGAGGAACTGAAGAAAGGCCATTGTTACAGAACCACTAAGAGAAAGGAAGAACAAAGAGTGAAGGTGAGGCTGCCCTGGAAGGGTTGCTTTTATTACCAAAAGTGTAGAAGAGTTTTAGATAGAGTGGTAACACAAACAAATCTGCATTTGAGTGCAATGGATGCGCCTTGCCCCAGGAAAACCACATTCGTGATCATGGTATCTTCCCTGCCAGATTAGTATAACTGGATAGATTTTGCGATGAGTTACTAATGTTACATGAATTAGTGGTCTGAAAGAATGCACTTTATCTGCAAAATAATGAGTTTAAGAAAATAAACTATAAGACATTTTACATTTCTGCCACCGTAGGCTTCCTCAGAACTTGCATCTAAATTCTTTATTAAGCATTCAAATTTTCATTTATACATCTCGCACAACTCAAAACTGGTGAATTTGTTAAAGGATTTTTGACTGGTGTTGCTATTCAAGCAAAAGAATTGATTCTTCATATCTTACAACTTGATTCTGGTGGATTAAAAGCAATATTGTTATTTTGGCATTGAATAATAATAAGGACCTCAACATGAAGGAGCTTAAGATTTTTATATGACTAAAAAATACTTTAATATAACAAAGAAATTAGGCTTAAAGATAGGTATCAAACCGCATGATAGAAATGTTCTGTTGATCAATCTTAACAAGTGTTCCTTTCAACTATGTGCCATTAACACTCCCAGTATTTTCGAATTTACAAAAAAGTAATGAAGCTTTGCATTTAAAATCTCACATTTTTTATGCTTAGATCAAAACTTAAAAAATACTAAGAACAATAATGAAAATCATGACAAAAGTCAAAACCTGAACTTTTCACTGCAAATCATACCAAGTCCAGTAACCTTAGTTTTAAAGCATACGTATCATGACTATCATGTGCAAGATATTTGGTAGCTGTAAATTTAGGGGTACATTGTCAATCTGGAAGCCACTAAATGCATGTGGCTGTTGAGTATTTGAAGTATGGCTAATCCCAGTGGAGATGTGCTGGAAGTGAATGAGTCACACCAGATTTTGAAGACTTATTATTTAAAAAAAGAACTAATGATTTTTAGTATCTTCCCCAGAATACAGAGAGCAAGGAAGAACATCATTCCCACCTTCATAAAAATAAAGAAATAAATAAATAGCTGGTATAACTTTACACTCATGATTCTTTCATAGTCTATCAGAGAATTGATACAAGCTCCAGAACAACCAACTGTGCCAACACTAATGAGAGATGGGCACCTTCAAGGAGAGAAGAGATGTGGGTGCTCACTCACCAGATGCCACTGGAGACTAATAAGGAGAATTCAGCTCTAATAGTTGACAAGTTGGGGAAGGCCTGAGGAAAATTTACAAGAGAATGTAGAAGCCTTGGGAGCTATAGAAATTGGGGGAATGTTCATCCCTTTTCAGGCTTTTCTCCATGAACCCCAACAGGTAATTAGAGTAAAGATCAGAGAGCCTGAAGAACATGTTGGTTTGGTGCAAACCCAGGAGGAAGGGAATAGCACCTCAGCAGGAATGTAACCTCTTAACAGCCCTTCAGGAATTTTTTGGTCAGCACCAATGACATGATTCTCCCTCCCCCCTAAAAGAAGCTGAGGTAATCTTGATATGACCTCCTGCTCTTCCCCCTAAGAAAGGGTGACCTTGCCTGAAATAATCCTGTCTTTTCCTTTGCTAATTATTTCTTACTCCATATACTGGATACTATGTTAGGAGCTGTTGTCAATTTGGCAAAGCCAGATGTCAGTCATATGCATGCAAAAATTATAATACAGAAATATAAGAGCAAAAGGGATGTTCTGTAAAGTGTTACTGGAGCACCAATGATTCAACGACCAACCACACCTAAGGTTGGGAAAGGTCAGTGAAGACTTCTGGAAAAGAACCAATGTGGTAAACATATTCACAAAGGCAATAGTAGAGATTTATTAAATGACAGGGAAAGGTCATTTTAGATTCCAAAAACAGAGGTATTGGATCAGTTAGAAAACTGAGCTGTTACCACCAGAAAATAGGAGTAAGTAGAACTTAAACAATAAGGGACTTATTTTTTAACATCAGAAGACTAGAAGCAAGGTGTTCCCAGGAATGGTTAATTCTATAGCACATAACTTCATCATATTCTATGTCTTTTCCATCTTTCCATTTTGCCCATTTCAGTAGGTTAACAATGACTTTGAAAGTTACAAGAGAGTGACAATAGCTTAAGATGTCACATGCATGCACATCATCTCCACTGAAACAGGGGACATTTTCTCCTATAGACCACTTCTTATTAATGAAGATATGGTTTCATAAAAGCATCAGATAAACTTTCCCCAATCCCACTGAATAGGAATAACTAACACTCTTATGCCTAAACAATTGTAAGTAAAAGGAATCAAAGTATATGATTTGTTTAGATCAATAGTCAGGCCTAATCTGGCCCATGAACTAAGAGATTTTACAAATGAACTTTTGCAATTAATTTCATAATAGGGAAAACCAACTTTAAACCCCAACTGAGCAAAAAGTTTTCCTCTCAAAAAGGAATTCCATTTTGCTCACTAGATCTATATTTAGTCAATTATTGTGAGTGTATTTTGAATTTTGTCAATAAACATTTTTGAAAATTTTCTTTTTCTCTTTTGATGTTAGTACCTATGTAATATACTTGAATTTGCCTCTTTACCCACAAAGCCTCAAATATTTAGTATCTGGCCTTTTATAGAAAGTTTGCTAACCAATCATAAAATTTATCCTTTAAGCAAAGAAGAGTCTCCTCTGACCACATGCTTCCAAAAGGTGAATTCCAGGACAAAAATGATACTCTGCTGGCAAAAGCAGTAAGGCAAAGAGTATAGTTTTTGGAATGGAACCAACTATGTATTCCTAAAGTATGAACCAAGATAACATATATAAAAAAAACACTCCTAATTTGGAATGGGTGGAAGATTGTGAAGAAATGAATAGAACACGATGTCTAAAAGGCTGATAGTGATCAGATTAGGAGAGCCATGTATATCATGTTAAATAATTTGTTTTTTAACACCTGTGCTTTTGGTGTTACACCTAAGAATTCATTGCCTAGACCAATGTAATGAAGATTTCCTCCTATGTTTAGTTCAAGGAATTTTATAGTTTCACATCTTTATTTAAGTCTTCAATTCATACTGAGTTTATTTTTCTATATGGTGTAAGTAAAGAGTCCAGTTTCATTCTTTTGCATGCAGACATTCAGTTTTCCCATCACCATTTATTGAAGACACTATCCTTTCCTCATTTTGTATTCTTGTTACCCATGTGAAAAATCAGTTGATAGTATATGCATTTATTTCTGGGCTCTTTTCTGTTCCACTGTCCAATGTTTATGCCAGTATCATGCTATTTTAATTACCGTACCTTTGTAATATATTTTGAAAACTGGAAGGATAATGCCTCCAGTTTTGTTCTTCTCTCTCAAGATTGTTTTAGCTATTCGGGGCTCTTTGTGGTTCCATATGAATTTTAGAGTTGTTTTCTTATTTCTGTAAAAAAAATGTTATTGTAAATGCTATTTGAAAGGCATTGCATTGAATCTGTAGATTTAACACTTGAGGTAGTATGGGCATTTTAACAACAGGACGTTCTTCAGTGCATGAGCATGGAATATTCTTTTATTTATTTGTGCTTTTAATTTTCTTCATAAGTGATTTGTAGTTTCCAGTGTATGTGCTTCATCTCTTTAGTTGTTTATCCCGAAGTATTTTATTCTTTATGATACTATTTTAAATGTAATTTTTCTTAATTTCCTTTTCAAATAGCTAATTATTAGTATATAGAAACACAACCGATTTTTTTGTATGTTGATTTTGCATTGTGCAATTTTACTGAATTCACTTATTGGTTCTAACAGTATTTTATGTAGAATTTCTAGAATTCAACAATACCACCTATGTATTTACAACAAATAATTGAAGCCAGTATCTTGAGGAGATATTTGTACTCCTGTGTTCATCGTAGGACTATTCACAATAACCAAGAGATGAAAATGAACTAAATGCTCATTGACAGATAAACAGCTGAAGAAAATGTGGCATATGCATACAATGGAATATTATTTATCCTTTAAAAGGAAGGAAATCCTGCAATATGTGACATGGTTGAATTTAGAAGACATTAGCTAATGGAAATAAACCATCCACTGAAGAGCATTCTATGATTCTGTTTATATAAGGCATCTAAGATAGCCAAACTCAGAAGCAGAGAATATGAGAAGAAGGGAAGTGAAGAGTTGCTATTCAATGACTATAAAGTTTCTGTTTTATAAAATGAACAACTTCTAGAGATCTCTTTTATGACATGCCTATAATTACCAATATTATATTGTGCACTTAAAAATGTGTTAAAAGAACAAGTTAAATGTTATAATTTTAAAAAAAGCAGTTCAGAAAAAGAATGATTTGAATTTTATCCTGAGTAATAGGGAGAAGTTGAAAGATTTCAATACTGGATGGTATGATCAAAGTCTAATTTGATAAACTATTGTTAAAGAACAAAATCCACATGAATAAGTTTTAAAGATCCTACTGGCTTTATTCAGAAATTCATGAATCAAACAAGCACCATCCAATTCAGCAGATAAAAAGGAGTTCCAAAGAACTACATTAAGCAAAAGATTTTTATAGGCAGAAAAGAGCAATAACAAGGAAATAACTGGGCATTTGCTGATTGCCTAAACCAAGGTTATTTCCCTTACATGGAGCAAAGAGAATTCTTGGAGCTGGGTCAAGTAACTTGGGCTGAGCAGGCAAGCACTGATTGGTTGACCTAGGCCTTCTTTTCTTGGGACAGCTGAGCATAGAAACTTGGTTAAGCTTTCACTGGCTGACTTGGGACTTTTGTGAGTGACTCCACCTTGGGCTTAATTTGGTTACTTAGACATTATCATGGCAAAGTATGGAGTATGCACTGGAGTTGGGCAAGGCTGGAATCAAAGGTGTATTTAGGAAGGAGATTCAGTGCCTGTTGTCAGAGCAAAATCTAGAGCATAGGTGGTACTGATGAAGATAGTTGTAGGAAGGTGTTTTATTGTAGATAATGGGAGATTTCAAGATAACTCTGTGTATTGCTAGGGCTATAGGTTGAATGCCAGTCCTATTAAATATGATAGTAAATATAACCAAGAAGAAAATTTGTTTAAGGGAAGATAGAGTTTTGAATTTGTTGAGTACAAGAAGAAAAGGCTCAGCCAAAAGTTAGAGATTTTCTGTTTAACTGCTCTATAACCAAACTCCAAATAAAATCCTTTTAAAAAATTTGTCCTATTTGATGGTCTTTATTTCAGGTACTTTTTTCACATGTAGAAGTAGAGCACTCATCATTTATAAAGCCAATTAAATCATATAAATAAGTTGTTTCTAATGGTCATAATTATATTAGTTTCACCAAAGTAACTGTATTTATGTTGTAGTCTCCAAAAGAAGCCTGATATTTGTAAACATTTCCTCAGATACAAGTACATGCTTTGCTAATAGAATTTCTTGTAGAATGAAGACAGGAATTTGGGTTATAAAGGGCAATGATGCTGCAAGAATTGAGCTTCCTAGATCACTAAGATGTTGTCTTCTTTGGATAGCATCACAGGTAGCTTCTTACCTATATGAGGACCTTGGGTGCCCATGGAAATTGTGCTCCATCTAATCCTGCCTTGTGTGGCCACTTGATTTCTCCCAGGATTATGTATCTATGGCTAAATGAATTCACAATGTGTTATCTATGTTTTCTTCCCAGAAATCTGTAAACTACTGAAATGCCAAATTACCCCTATACCATTTGTTGTATAATTCATTCCTTACCACTAATTTGAACCCACACTTATCAAATGTCAAATGTAATGAGGTCTTTCACTGGACCCTTTGTAAGTTCTATTGATACCTCAGCCTATCAATTGTTAATATTAAGTAGTATTAAATGGTACACCATCATACAATATTTAATATCTCATGAAACTTTCTGCCACTCTTTTTCATAAATTTCCAGGTTATTAGTACTTCATTTTCCAAATAAAATTTAAAACTGTTTATCAAGATCCTTTAATCTAAGTGGAATTTAAAAAGAACCAATATCCTTACAGTTTTGAGTGTTTTTCTATATGAACAAAATACATATCTATTTAAAACTTTAATTCCTTCTATAGAATTTAAAAATTTTCTTCACACATTTCCTGTATACTTGCTGCTTAACATATTAAGAGGGCATTAATTACTTTTGATTCTGTTATCAATAGATATTTTCTTCTCTTTTACTTTCTAATTGCATGTTAGTTACATTATATTTAGTAAAGCTACTGATTTTGTATATTAAATCTGCACTAAAGAATTATTTGTTTCTTATTATGTTAAATCTCTGGATTTCATGCATATAATTATATTGTTTATGAATAAAACTATTTGCCCTTCTTTTTCACTGGCTACCTAGTTTCACCTTCTCTTCGCTAACTGCATAGCTAGAACTTGCAGAATAATGTTAAAAGTAGTGGCCTTCCATATCTTGTTCCTAACCATAACGCATATATTTCTAGCATTACCTGGTTCGGTATGATCCTAGAATTTGACTTGTAAGTATTTTTAAATTTTTGAATGTAGATATCTATTCTAAATCCTAAAATCCATTCAAATTCTAAAGTATGTTAAAATAATAATGAACCATGACCAAATAGCATTCTTCTTGACTTGTTTCCAAATAGGAACATTTTAATATTAATATTTTAAAACATGAGAGCTAGAAAGGCACTGACAAAAAATCACACAAATGTTCTTCATTTTTCAAAATGTCAAGTAAGTGTTCATAATCAATGTTGTGCTAGCTTTGAAAAAGGAAAAATTGTGATGACTTTTCTTGTATTCACTGTACCATAAAGCCCTGTTCAAATTCAGGTGTGAAACCATCTGGGGCCTAGTCAGGAATGGGATTCACAATACTAAAAATCAGTCAATAGGGCAACAGCTCTCAGGAATCAGAATAGACTCAGACTTGTGTTCTATAACTACGGGGACACATCTACAGGATAGGAGCTTTTCTAGGAGGATGGGGTGTGGAGAATGTCTCTTCGTTAACTTTTCCAGATTTCTTTTTCTCTTTGGCCTGATGGTTTGTGTTTAGATTTTGTATCTTTATTGAGGTAAATTTTAGCAATGACATGAAAGAAAAAAAATTCTACCATTTGCAACAACATGGGTGGAGCTAGAGGATATTATGCTCAGTGAAGTAAGCCAGGTGGAGAAAGACAAGTACCAAATGATTTCACTCATTTGTGGAGTATAAAATCAAAGCAAAACTGAAGAAAATAGCAGCAGACACACAGACTCCAAGAAGGGACTGGTGGCTACCAAAGGGGAGGGTGTGTGGGGAGGGAAAAGGGGATTAAGGGTCACTATAATCTGCAATCACAATATAGGTAGGTCTTGGGGAGGTAGACTTACTATGCTGATAGACAGTGACTGTAAAGGGGAGCAGGGGTGAGGACTTGATAATATGGGTGAATGTTGAACACAATATTGTTCATGTGAAACCTTCATAAGATTATATATCAATGATACTTTAAATAAATAAATTTTGGCAATGAATATTTTACTACAGTACATCCATTTCATTTTTTAAAGTTTATTATATTGAAAAAATATTCTTTGGAAAATAGATTTGAAAAGGTATTCTTGGAAAGTTATTTGAAAATTATATGTGGTTGTATGCTGCCTGTTTTTGTAAAATTGCTTAGTTGAATTTTATCTTCCTTTTCATGATTAGAAGTTTTATCCAAAGAAGATTTTTAATACCATTTGTTATTTTGCTTTTTTTCTGATATTAATATTATTATTAACTTCATTCTTGTAACTTAGGTATAATTTATCTTCTAATTTCTTGGGTTGAATTCTTAGATTATTTATTTTTATTTTCTCCTTTCTAGGTTTTGCTCCTATATATGTATTTTAAAATTTTAATTTGAGTTAATTCAGAAAAATCTAGAAAATATGAATGAAGAAAATGACTAAAACATTAATCCAACAACTATAGCTAGCTACCTTTAATATTTTAGTGCATATTATCCACATAACTTTTTTTACACTCAAGTAAAATTAAAAGTAGTGGGGATCATGTCATAATACTGCTTTGTAACCAGAAATTCTTCCTTAACATTTAAATAATGAATATTATGTTAAGAAATACACATACCCCTGATATTAATCGATATCATTTTTCATGACTCCAGATAATTTTATTTAACCTATACTTCTAATGTGACCAAAGAATTACTTTCAAGATTTCAGATTTATTTATAAAAAATACACAGATATCGATTCTCAAATTATTTTCTTTTCTCCCCACTACCTCTTTTCAAGATCTGGTTGTATCTTTTCAAGATCTGGTTGTATCTTGAAATGCATATTTGGATATATTTGGGTGTACTTGATTCAGGCATCTCTCAATTAGTAACATCATGGAGATTCCTCAAGTTAATCAGTATGTACATATAAAATACATTCTATTTATTTGCTGCATAATATACCATGGCTACCTGTACTTTAATTTATTCAACCAATTTTGTAATTATGGATATGAGAATTATTTCCAGTTTGGCCACTTCAAATACTTTTTTTCATGTATCCTTCTATACTTTTTTCTCACAGAAAAGATTCCCAAAGTGGATTACTGGTTCAAATTACATATTTATGTTAGATCAACAGCAATTTTTAGGTTGCTTTCCTAAATGATTGTAGTAATTGAGATTTCCCTCACTGATGTAAGATGTATCTAGTTTTCCTAATCTCACCAGCACCAAATGCTGAATGCTGAAGGTTTTTAAACACTTTTTACTGTTTGGTAAACTTTAACAATATGAACACATCCAATCAAGAAACAGAATATTGAAAGCATTTTGTAATGCTCCCATTTGCCTCTTTGTAGCAAACTATACCTCACTATCAAGCTAGCCATTATTTTCACTTGTAATAATATAGATTCATCTTGGCTCTTTTTAGCTTTATATAAAAAGAATTACATAATATGTCATCAATTGTGTTTAGGTTCTTATGCTACCATAGCATTTGTGAGATTTATTTCTGCCTGTTGTTTAATGTACCAAGAGTTCATTCCTTCTTTTTTTTCATTTTGGTATCATTAATATACAATTACAAGAGCAACATTGTGGGTACTAGATTCTCCCCATTATCAAGTCCCCACCACATACCCCATTACAGTCACTGTCCATCAGTGTAGTAAAATGCTATAGAATCACTACTTGTTTTCTCTGTGCTATACTGCCTTCCCCATGAGAGTTCATTGCTTCTGACACAAGAAAACTTTTGGAAGTAATGGACATGTTTATTATTTTGGGGTGATAGTATTGTGGATGTATGCATATGTCCAAACTCATTAAATTGTATACATTAAATATGAGCAATTTTTTGTGCCAGTTTTACCTTAGTAAAACTGAAAAATTGTTTTATAGTACTTAATTCTATGAATACATAACTATATTTATCTAACCTATTGTCAATGTACACTTAGGTTATATGTCAACTTTCAGCTATTGCAAATGGTGCATTTGAACACATGAGCATTCTTGTGCATGTGTTTTGGTGAACATATATATGCATTTCTGTTGTGTACATATCTAGAAATGGTACTGCTTGGCTGTAAAGTAGGGCTTTGAAGCTGTGATAGACATTGCCAAACAGTGTTTTGAAGTGGCTTTACCAATTTACCCACGGTGCAGGAGAGTTCTACGTCCTCCAAATCCTCACTCACATTGGCATTTCTTCCTTTTACTTTTAGCTATTTGGTGGTGTGCTGTTCTACTACATTGTTTAAATTTTTTTTCTGTCTTTCATGGTGGGGCATAAACAGATGTAATCTAACATTGATAAATCAAAAAATGGTGAATTTAATACAAGAAGACTTATAAAGATTATAAATCTAAGAAACTGTCAAAAATATGGCACGTGCATTGTAACCGCTATCATCATCCCTACAAACCTCAACCACCAAGTTAAGGGGAAAGTGGACCATATAAAATAAAAAACAAAGTACACATTCAATAGAAAAATATATGACATAACAGAATTAATGAGTAAGCAGATCAACCAATACAAGAAGGCTGAACTAATTCAAAACTAATCAGACTTACACTGAATCAAAATCAAAGCCCAAGAATGCACTGTACAAAAGAAATACATTAATACATTTAAGAGCAAAAGAGGATATTGAAAGTAAAAAAAAGGGGGTGTGTGGCAAGGAAATGCAAATTAGATGAAGAAAAGGTTTGTAATATTATTACCAAATAAAGCAAATTCAAGGCAGAAATAGATTCAATATGATTAAATTAAGTTAGAAACATCTTTAAGAAATTCAAGAACTATAGATAAAATTAGTCATAAAATATTCAAAGGAAATTTTTAATTTCACTCTCTTAATGAGATATAAAGTACATGAAATAATAAATAGAAGATGAAAATTATACTCAGTACTAATTTTTATTAGGAATCAGTGTTTTATTTTGTCAAATACTTTTTATGTATCTATGAGATGATTATATTTTTTAGTTTATTAATACAGAAAATAACATTTATTGATTTTATAATGTTCAACAAGCCCTACTAGATCATGACTGTTTATATATATTATTAGACACTATTATTACATTTTTATTTTGAAGGTTTTCATCTATGCGCATGAGGGGTATTAATCTATAGTTTTCCTTTAAAGGACTTACCCTTACTCCAACCCTCTGTTTTTTCTCACTATTATGTTTGACTAGTTTATTAGTAAATCTTATTATTTTTTTTCATTGTGACACAAAGACACCATCTATATCCCACTTATACCAAGGGTAATTGTTTTAAAGGCAGATTCCTGAACCCATACCAGAATCCTGAATCAAAATCTGTAGGAATAAGATCTGAAAATAAACATTTTAAAAAGCATCAAATACTTTTATATACACTACAATTTGGTAATATTTATTCTATTCTGATTTTATTGACTATTATACATGAACTTCCATAAGTTGATTTAACAGCTTTTGAAAGTGTCAACTGAATTACTATTATAAAAAAAATTAATCAGTGCACTTCCAGTTTCTCCCACATTGCCTTCACATCCTATCTCAGTTCTTGTGTAATAGATTTATTTCTATATTAATGAGAGTGATGATATTTGCTTTCTGGATTCTAATCGCAACTTCTATATTTTATAGAATTATTATATCATATAGTTGTGTTTGCCTTTAGATTGTTTAGACTATTTGTAATTAATGTGATTCCTGATGAAGTTAGATGGAAATTATCTTGCTATTTGTTTTCTATTTCTCCCATAGGTTTTTATGTTTTGCATAAAAGTAGCACCACATCACAAAATTGGCTCTTCCAAAATTCCTTTCATAATCCTAATTATATCCACTAAAAAATTGCTGTTAGTACCTATTTTTAGTAAATAAAACAGTCTAATACTTGTGGCAATAATTACCTATTTCACTTTGTCTTGGAATATAATGACAAAAAATAAATTTAAAATATTCACCTTTTTTCCCATTTATTTCTTGTTAAGATAATGCAGCACCTTTTAATTTTAATGTGACCACACATGCTTGTACCACGATCAACTATGTGGTGTTTTGCAGGTAATTTGTTTGTTAAAATTGGCAACGGTTTGTTTACAAAGGTGAGTAGATTCAAGATTAGTCATTTTTGTCTACTTTCATCAGTTACACATTCATGAACTAACAAAAAAAGTCGGAATTACAGATAGCATGTGAATTTCTGTAACTCACAGTCTATCTTTTCTATAACCATTCTGTATGAGGATAATTTGTGAAGTCTGTGCACATCTGGTTAGTGTACAAGCAGGAAAAAGGTCAGTGTTCTAATAGTCAGTTGTCTTTTATAAATCCTCACAAATCAATCTTTAGTATCCCTTTGTTTAATAAAAGGGCTACTTTTGTTTAATGCCATGTGACAAAATCATGAGGATGTTTGCATTATCCACTATCTTCATGTTATTTCTTTATGTTTTCTGTTTTCTTAAGAAAAAAAAAGGAAAAGTAACTCTTTGTCCTTTGCTGCCATATATACTATTTCATCTCTTACCAATTTGAATATTGTGAAGACTATATTCTCCCTCAGGCAACATTTCCTTTGCCCAGTTTAGGAAGCTAATCCAGAATTTACACTCTTCTGTGGTTTTTAGACTGTCATTTAAGTCTTGTAATAATTCTTCTTTCTATAGTCCAATCAACCTACCATAGGAAAAAAAGTCTTACTTTTACTTGACTTCTCAGTCCATCTGTCCTAATGGGGCAGTTTTAAAGAGTATCTTTAGTGCATTGGTCTTGATAATAGAAAAAGGAAAAGAAAGATATAGTCAACCTGCATCACTGCAACTATGAAGAATCCAAGGAGAGGATTAGGGTGAAACTAGAAACTACACCATTCAGGCAATTCTCAAAACTGCCAGACGTCTCAAGTAATTAAGGACCGTAGTCTCCCCTCCATGCTTTCCTCTATATCTTAGGGACTGGAAACCTAATAACATTTCTCCAAATCCCTGCAGCAAGACTCAAGTTGTATTCCACAAATGAGAGATACTCACATGAATCTTTGAAAGCAGGAAAGAAGAAATAGGCATTATTATTGAGTCTATAGCGGAGATGGGCAACAGTGTGGGCTTAGAAGGAGGCAGGAAGATTTTAAGAGAGCATCTGTGCTTTTTCCCATGCACCATGCACTCTAGTGCCACAGGCATGAGCAGCAGTTTCCTTCAATGTTGCTCTTCCTGGTTTCCTCAATGCCAGTGGAAGCTTTTCCTAACCTTCACTTCTCCAGTTCCTTCAGTGGTTTTGCAAGGTTTTAATTTACTGTATTAAAAACTTTTTACTAGAAATACCTAGAATGGCTTCTCTTTAGCTATCTGAAACATGACTAATATATTTCACTGACCCTTCTGTACTTCCCTTATACAAGGTTCCAGATAATTTTGAGTGAGCCCTAAATGGAGTCTAGGTATAGAGCCCTTTCCAATTATGCAAATGTTTTTCCTTAATGACCTTCAAAAAAACAAAACCAATCTAATCCTCGCCGAACAGCATCTTTATTGATCTCCTGTACAGCTAAAACATCACTTTCCTACAAGTTGTATGATTGAAATGAGAAAAGTTTATGGTTTATAACCTTACAGATCTATCTTAAAACCTTGGCTTTACTATTTACTTAACTCATTAACTCAGTTTCCTTGATGGATATTTAGGAAGCACTAACTTCTGCCAGAGCTGCAAGTACCTGTGATACCACAGTGATTAAAACAGTCCCTGTGCCCTGCTGTCATATGCCTAGAATCTAGCAGCAAAGATTGGAGGAAGAATTTACAAAGGATAAAACATACAGGAAAAGCCAGATACTAAACAGCCTTTCAAGTCATAAGGAGATTTTGACTTTAAGATAAGAATGATGAGGAGACATTGACAAATTTTCATCAGAATATTGATTTGACAAAACTTGAGTTTTTGAAATCATTCTGGCTAGTGTGTAAAAGTTGGATTGGATGGGAAGATGACTGGATATAAAAAGACCAATTAGAAAGCTGCTACATTTAAACCACATGAGATGTAACAGAGGACTAGGGAGACAGTCAAAGCCTGAACTACTGTGCGGACCATAGGGATGGACAAAAGTGAATTGAGTCAAGAAAAATCTAAGAATTGGATCAAATTTGGGAATTAATTGAACATGTGTGATAAAGAGACACAAGAGCCAAGGATAACTCCAAAGCGTAACGCTTTTGGGGACTGAATTGATAACAGTGTCATGACTGAGTCAGGGAATATGGGAATACAAAGTGAAGGTAGGATGGTGTGTGAATCAAAATAGCAGTTTCTGTTTTAGACATAGCAGATTTGATCTTCTGATGAGACACCCACATGTGTCAAGTCCACTTATAAAGATGCAGGTTTGAAGTTCAGAAGAAACACTTGATATGAAAATTAAGTAGGCATTGTCAGAATGTGGATTCTAATTACAGCTATAGGACTCAATCTATTGACTCATATTCATATACAGAATGGAAAGAGAGTGAGATTAACCATCTAGAAGCCACCATTATTTTCCTTTTTTTAGTTCTGTCAAAGGCTTACTATTTTGTCTTGGACAAAAATTCTGATATAAAATATCACACAGTTTCTCTAATTTCCCAAATTCTTTTTATTTCAATGATAAAATCACTACATAAAAAGATATTTTATTCATGAGTTAACAGAATTAATTAGATCATGTACAGTAACTGGATTCTAATAAGTTACTACTACAACAGGTGATACAGTAGCGTACACATTTCCTACAGTATAAGAATTCTCCAAGAGAGAAAAAAAACAACAACAGGAGCCACTGTTATCTACTAGCAAATTAAGCAAAGTAACTGTTGTTTAAAGGACAGACAGCTTCTTCTTGGACAGTTATGTCAAGTCCAACAGAAAAATGAACTCTTCCGTTATGTGATATATTACAGATATATATTGTTTTTTGTTTACTTCTTAATGTATGCCACCTAGTCTGACTTCTATCATTTTCATTTGTTTTTCAGTATTCCAAAAGTATAGTCCACTTCAAGAATTTTATTTCTAGAATGGAAATAATTCAATAAGAACCATAGTAAGAATTTTAAATATATCTATAAAATGAAACTCTCCAATTTCAGAAAGTTAATGCTCATAAATAAATGTAATACTCATACTGAATTTGTTTGAAATGTAAAGAATCAATTCACAAATTCAGTCATACAAAGAAAAATATGATTGCAATTAAACTTCTTTAACAGTATCCAAAGAAGTACAACAATTTAACATCTTAATTTTTTTTCATGAACATAATTAGGTTTTAAACATCTTTGGCTGGATACTATTGAAATAAAAATTGTGTTCATAAAAATCTTTAAATGAAAAGTACTATAGCATTTATGTTCCACGATAGGTAAAATTTTACTATGTATATATCCATAAGTTATCCAAAAATATAGCTAATTCCTTAGAGAGGAAGAAAATATTTTTATGTTGAAATTGTTCCAAACAGAACATCTGCAAAGTGGAATGAATGAAATGTTTTTAACATTTCTTACCAGATGCATTCTACTTTGATGACATTAAATTGTTTTATTAGTCATGAATGGGTCCGTGGAAGATGAACTGCAACAAAATAACAAACACTACAGTGTTCTGTAAACACGAGGGCTATTACTTGTGTAAAAACTGCTTACAAATAACCACCAAATGTTACAAGTGCCACAAAATTATTTCTAATCCAATTTAATTTTTAGTGAAGCCGAACTCAGCTCCAATATAGGAATGTTCAAAAAGTTATGACAATTACGAACAATTAAAAGTGTTGAGTTGTATGCTTGTTATATAAATAGTATCTATATAAAGCAGGGACAACTTGAAATGTGAAGTTAAATGGTGGTTTACATTTCTATAATTCTGAGAATTTCAGCCCTCAACTCTTTAATTGAAGAAACCTTTCACTAAACATGCATTTGGCTGAGTATTGAAGATTTCCCCCATCATTTGCCAAATACTAATTATGTAGCAAATTCCAGTTTTCCTCCTTGAAGTTATTCAAATAGTTGGTAACTTTCACCTGCAGCTAGCTATTCCCTGATGGGTTCAGCCTTTAGGAAGAATAATAAGAAACCAAAATACAATTTAAAAAAAGAGCCTGTGGCTCCCTAGGGCCATTGATGTTTGGTAGTCTTATCATCAAATGACTGTGGTGAATTATTCGTCATTTCCAAACCATGCCCTAAAGCGACTTGAAAGTCTGGGTATTTGCTTCCCATCTTTTAGCAACGCTGATACTGACAATTCTTTGTTCAGGTTTCCTCCCCTCTGGGAAATAGTCAAAAGCATTTCTCTCTGCTTTTACTTCTAAGTCAACCTACCATCCACACAACTGTATGCAAACTTTTGTTGCCCTATCTCTGAATACAAGTAGTTTTACCTAGGCTCTGCCAACATGGCTTCCACGAAGGACACTGCAGATGCTTCCATTTAGACACTCTTTTTCCTCCTTAAAATGGAAATCAGGATGCACCTGTGAGGCCACCTCAAATAGATTTACAGCTCTGGTCACAACTCAACCATGTATTTCCACACCAGAGCTTCCTTAGACGTTGGTAGCCTCTGTGAAAGAGTCACTGGGGCCATTTTTCTTTTTTACTTTCAGGTTCTTTTTAGCCTGGAATGTCACAGACACCTCGGAGTGAATGGCGTCCAACCTCTGCTCACAGCGGAAGGCTGCGAGGAAAGCCTTTCTGTAGTTGCTGTTCATCCAGCCGTAGAGAAGGGGGTTGGCAAAGGTGGAGCACATGGCAATGATGTGGAACACGGTGAAGATGAGTTTGTACTCCTTCAGGTCCAGGACTTGGTTGTCAATGTCCACAGCCAGCTGGAAGGCATGGAGAGGCAACCAGCTGACTGCAAACAGCACTACTACACACACCAGCATTTGGGTGGTTTTCTGTCTTCGCTGATGGTAGTGATCATTAGCAGCTCCAGGGCTGACGTGGTTCTTAAGTTTACTCCAGATACGAGTATAGGAAAAAGAAATGATGCCCAGTGGCAAAGCATACAGGATTAATAAGGAAGAAAGACTGTAGACAGTGCCATAGATGCTCTTCTCCTCACCAGGCCACTTCTCAGTACAGGCCACGATCTCGTAGTCAGGATTAATCTCAATCAGCGAATGTTCACGGAAAATGGCCAGGGGGCTGGCTAGCAGGGCACTGATGCCCCAGGCCAAGCCAATGATCAAGAAGCTGATTCGCTTGGAGATCTTGCTCTCCAGGTGGTACACAATGCAACGGTGGCGGTCCAAGGCAATTACTGTCAAGGTGATTGTAGACACTTGTACTGCCAGGCCCTGGGCATAGGGCACTAGATGGCATAGAACAGGACCCATTTTCCACTCCCCCATTAAGGTGTAGATAAGAGTGAATGGCAAGCACAGAGTGTTCACCAGAAGATCCGCCACAGCCAGATTGGCAATGAAGAAGTTGGTTACTGTGCGCATGCTCTTGAATTTGATCACCACATGAATTACCAAGGAGTTGCCAATCACCCCAAGCAAGATGATGGAGCAATAGGCCAATATAAGGACAATCTGTACTTCAATCAGCTTGGTGCTGTCTATAAGCTCTGGCTTGGGGTCAAGGGCCAGCTCACCTCTAGGAGTGGTTTGCCCTGGACCATACTGCTCCACCTTCATTTCTTCCACTGTCTGGTTCTCATCAGCCTCTGCACCTATTGGACCCATTTTCAGCAACTACAACAAGAATCTACAATAAAAAATAAATGAACAAATATAGACAACAGACACAGAAGAGTGAAGCAAAAGAATATTACCAATAAATCAGTTTCATTTTGGTTGGAGTTCAAAATACCTGTCCTCTGATCCCTAAAAATCACAGAGTACATTTTAATAAAGCAGGCCCTTTAATTAGTCTATTCACAAATATGGATGAATTAAATCAGGCCCTTGGAATGGATATTACAGTGGTCGAAGGTAATACCTGTAGTATAGACATAAGTCCAAGGTGAATGCTACCAAATTGACTCAATCTATTTTAAATGGGATGAGTATTAGAAACTTTATCAATTAATTTAATAACTTATAAATTCATCAACTTAATTTTAAGGTTGATAAAGTTCCTTCCAATATTTTGACTGTTTTAAGTTCATAAACATAGCAACAAATTGCACAGAAAACAGGTAAAACATTCAACTTTTGTCTGGCACCCAGACTTTGTATGTATAAAATATTTAAGATACACTGAGCAGATTCTACCTCATAGCCATGTTCTAGTGTAGGGGTTAGTGTTAAAAATAGGTAGTCTGTGTAAAATAGTTGTTGTTTTTTTTTGATGATCCAAAATAAACTTTCTACCTGACATACAAACTCCTACACAGGAACTACATGAAAAGTATGTCCAAATCTGGGCTGTCTCTCTCTCTATCCCATAAATATAAAAGTTTCAACATTTTTCTTCTGCAACTGCCTATGTACAACACCAGACTTTTCCTTCTGTGTGCCCTACTCCAGTCAGTGCTACCCTGCTGATTAAGCCATATTAAGTTAAAAAGCAGGTAGCCATTCTAGGCTTTCATCCCTGTTAGTACCCACCTTAAAAAGAATCCTCAGATTTATCTCTTACATAATTTTCTTAAGGGTCCTCTTATCATTTCTACCACATTAGTTTTGTCCTTCTTAATTTCTTACCATAATTACTCGAATAATCTTCTAACCTAACTCCCTTTCTCTTCTCTTGCTTCCATTCATTCATTCATTCACTTAACAAACACAAGTGAGCATCTACCAAATGCCAGGCACAGTTCCACCCTTGTAATGATGATACTTATTGAAACATGCATTCAGCAAGCATTTTAAAGCCACACTCAGAACTAGGATTTGTGCTGGGGGAAAGACAACAGGGTAGTGTGGCTCTATTCCAGGGCTCTTACATCTCCCTAGACAGAGCCTACTCCGACATTAAAATGATCTTTCTGAGGTTCAAATATGATCATATCATTTCCCAACTGTCCCCAGCTTGCTTGAAACTATATAATATATTGTTTCCCAATGAAAATTCCATTTCAAATCTATAAAAACAGCCAGATCCCAACATCATAGTGGTGGTACCTTTCAATGATTTCATAATGACAAAATGTTGCTGCCATAATTTCAGAACCTCTTTTAAATGAATTTGTTTTTTATTAATCATAATAGCACCTACCTACATTGGCAGATGAGTCATATTTATTCAGCCCATAGACAAGGCCTGACTAGGCCTTGTGTGCCCCCAGCTCCGTTCCTCACCCTTCTGTAGGGCTGACTCCTGCAGACTATGTTTTCAGGCTTCAGGTCATCACGATGCTGGCTAGCTTTGGCCAATGAGAGGCACTGCCAGACAGTTAGAGGGTAGAGGGTAGAGGAAGGGAGAAGCCAATGGGTGGCCCTGGTCCCTGGGCCCACGCTGCTTGCCCTCCTTGTCCCCCTAGCTGGAGGTAGTAATGACTCCTTGCTGATCCCTGGGTGGTTTCAACACTCCCTGTTTGGCTTCCATCGCTGGGTAATCAGTTTTCTGCATGTAATTTCTCCTCTTTTAGATTCTTGAATAGGTTCTGTTTTGCATGTTTTGCTGATAACGGAGCATATGTGCTTTCATTAATTTTCCCTCTCACTGAAGGTTCTGCACACAAAGGTTGATAATACTAGCCTACAGAAGAAAATTCCCTCTACCGTATGACTTCAAAGCTTTACTTAAACTCATCTCCACCTATCCTTCTTGCTTCATCTTTTCTGACCTGCCAGTATTTGTCTTATGCTGCTGTCATACTGAACATCCCCTGGTTCCAGCAACACATCAGATTTCCTCATGTCTCTCAGCCCTCCCTGTTCTGAGCTGGGAAGTCTCTCAGTTACCCCACCATGACTTTACAGAGCTTCTAATGCTCCAAGTAGCACACGCACACTGCAGTTGTTTTCCCACCATAGCAATCTCTTTGAGAACAGAAACTGGATTTTTTCCATTCACCGCTAAATCCTTAGCACACTAACACATGAATGGTACTCAATAATTGGGCAAAACAAACAGGAAACTGAATGAAAGCACAGTTTTACTGAATAAATGAAGTCAGCAAAATACAAAATAATAATTTGGATGCTCTTTTTTAGAGGAAATAATTGCCTATACTAACTGCCTATACAGTGTTCTTTGCTCTGATACAATATTCCTTGTGCTTATTTTGTTTTTAGTCAGATAACTTCCAACAAGAAAGTTATCCCAAGATCCCTCTTAACTCAATCCCTGATTAGAACATTAAAAATTGTCACCATATACTATAAGGAAACCTTCTAGCTCAAGAGCTTATCATACACACATCCTTATAAAAGACTTATTGCAGAGATTTTCATGTACTCATGCATTTGCTTCACTGCTGTATTCTAGTTCTCTCTGCATAAACTTCAAACAGCATGGTTGATGGAGCCCAGGCCCTCTCCTGCATTTGCCTCCATTCTTTAGTAATTAGAAGAAATGGAAACTAACCAACCAAATCTTAGAGTGTATATTTGATAGGACATAAAATTTCCCTTAGTCTAAGAAAGAGACTTTACAGAGCAAATTAGTCAATCCTGACAAGTCATTAACAGAATGAGAAAGACGCCAAGAGGTCTGAGATGGGGGTTTGCAGCAAGCTAAACTGAGAGTAAGCCTGAGATAGTAGGATTTAGGAGACTATCTGATGTATTTGCTTATTTTGCTTTTTCTTTTCAGGGTCATTTTCTTTACTTTGAAGCCCCTTTATATAAACCTTCTCTGCAGGAATGGTTATTGATCTGCAGGGTATTAGCATACAGATGCTAATTACTTTTCTCAAGCACACTACTGGCCTTCAGCCAGGTCAGAGCATTGCCCCAACAATACATATTTTATGATGGCACTTCTGGAAAAGTGGAAGAGAAAAAAAGGGTATATAGAGGGAGAGGCTACATTAAAAAAAAAGTAGACAAGAGAAAAACACTGTCTTTGAAATAAGCCAAAATGAGGCATTAACATTTTTCAAGACATTTAAGGAAAACTGAAGGGTGCAGGTTTCCTGAACAAGTAAATCTTAGAGATTCTGTTATAGAAATATTTCTTTGCCGAACAGGGACATGACTTAAGGGTTTTTTTTTTTTAACAATCCAAAGAACTTCAAATCATCTCAGTGGGAGAAAAGTTCATACCTCCGCTATATATTTAAGTGTGGGGGATTCTTTGCAAAGTACACTTACTGTCACAGTTTGGACTTGGTAAAACATAACATCTTACCAATCATAAAACCTTCCAGGAATTCTTCCCAGGCAAAAAGTCCCAGAAATCATGCTGTGGGCCCTACCTTTGCTAGTCCTGGGGGCGAGGGAAGTGGACAAAGAATGCTACAAAGAAGACATGACTGTTTGCCTAAAAAGCAGAAAGTTGAAAATACCTCACTTGCCTGTTTTTGGGCTTCTGGCTCTTCTTAGAAAATAGCCTTGTCTATTTCATGTCGTGAATTTAAATGATGTGCAAAACTTCCGAAAGCTTTTACTTTTGCCTCCTTCTTGTGCACCGTATGCTCCTGCCAGTGGGTGAGCCCTTCTGGTGGGAAAACAGTGAATGCTGGAATAAATATGTCTATTCCTGAACAGCTTTGGAGAATCAATAGGGCCTTCCCCTTTGGGCAGGTTTGATTTTTAGACAAGAGGCAGGAACAATAACAACTTGCTGTTCTGGAATGATGACGATCTCTCCAAGAAGGATCAGAGAAATAGCCAAGAATCTTCAGTAGTAAAGGAAAATTCTAGCCAAGTAGAAACTGGGGATGGTATCACCCCCACCCCCCACCTGCGGCCTAAATGAGGAATAAAAAGTCCCTACACTTCGGAGGACCTCCCCATGCCCTCTTCATAGGACCCCAGCGCTTCGTTGGGGTTTTCCTCCTTCCTAGACGCTGCATCAGGGTTAGGACTTAGACTTACTGACCCGACTCTCGCGTTTCTGCTGAAACGTGGAAGGAAGATGCGTGCGGCCAGTCAGTGCAGCGATTGTCTAGCTCGCCGACGGGAGTGGGCCCTGGAAGGTCCCCGGAGGCACGTCCTGTGGCGTCCGCTCCGACGGTGCCCGGCGCGCGGCGCGCTGGGGCTGCGGAGCGCGGTGCCGGCGGCAGTCGGGGCGCGGGGAGCCGCCGCGCTCGCTCTCCTGCCCACCTCCGCGGCCGGGCGCGCTCAAGCGGGTGGAGCGGGTGAGGATGCGCAGCTCCCGGGAAGGGCAACGGGTGGAGGAGAAGAAAACCCTGCCTCCGAGAAAAAGAAACGGGGCCGAGGGCTGGGGAGCGATGGACGCGCAGCGCAGAGGGCTGGGCGGGAAGGTTCCGTGGAGCAGGCGCGGGGACAGCGGCCGCCGTCCCTCCGCGCTCTCCCCGGTGTGGAAGCTCGCGCAGCGGAACCCTGCCTAGAGCGGCGCCCCCTCGCGGGTCCCCACCCACACCCGCAAATGCCACTCTCGGTCCCAGCCGCACGGGGACCCTCAGGTTTGGGACCACTAACCGCTCCTCAGGTCCGAGCGCGGGATGGCCCGCAGAGACAGACCCCTGGGCCAGGGCCCGGGTTCACCCCACGGCCCGGGACAGGCGACGGCAGGGCGAAGGCGGGGCGGGCAGCCCCAGCAGCGAGCCAGGGGGCTGCGGTCCCGGGCGGCCGGCTGGAGGACACCGGGCGCCGGCGCCGGGCGCACCCAGGACACGAGTCCCGCGCCTCGGCGGGGCTGAGAAAAAATCCCACAACTCCCGACCAGGAGTTGCTTTCTTGTTTTCGTTTGTAGCAGGTGGGCAGCTGGATCCGCGGGGAACCACGGAGAGGCGGAGCCCTCCTACGCGGAGAGCCGACGGGGGGCGCCCTCGCCCAGGCCTGGCGGGTGGGGCGCGGACGCTGCTCCAACCGGGCCGTCGCTGCGCTCCAGCAGGAAGGTAGAGTTCAAGCCCTGTTGCCCACGATCGGCTGCTCCGTTCGCCGGTGGCTGCTGATAGTTTACAAGTTGGGTAGTGAGGATTCAGATTCAAAAGCCGACAGTCTGTGTGGCGCGCGCTCCGGCTCCCGGAACATGCTAGAGTAAGAGGAGGAAACGCAGTCCCGCCCTCTCCAGGTCCTGGCGTTCCGGAGCCTCGCTGCGCCCTGACCGCGGCCCGCGCCCCTCGCCGCGGTAAGCGCGCGCCCCCGGAGCACGCTCCCCTGCAGTCCCCCGCGGAGCCTGGGCCAGAGCCTGGAGCGGAGGGCATCGGGGCGCAGCGGCATCGCGCAGCCAGTCCGCAGCGCTTCGGCGTCTGCTCCTCGGGATTCCTCCCAGAAATTATTTGAGAGCCATATCTTCTAGACGTTCACACATAGTCTCTTTCCCTTGTTCATTTGTAGAGGGGACAGCAGAATCTACAAGTTAGGAGCACAAAAAGCTGAAACTGGAAACCGAAGTCTTTCTCAACTATCCTGTGTTGGCGCTTCGCACCCATTACTTTCCCTCTACTCATCAGTCTAGGGTGACTGACTGACTGAAGCTAGGGTGGCCATCCTTGTTCACTTGGCAGTTCTCTGAAATACAAAAATAGGCTAAACTACTAAAAAAGGGAAAAAATTTTAAAAAGCCATCCGCAAAACAAACTCCAAAATAGCAGTTAAGGCCTCCCAAAGACGACTGGGTTTTTTCAGTCCTATCAGGGCTTGCCCACACCCTAATATTGCATATGTAAGACTTCTCCACACAGCCTAATCTGAAATTGATCTTCTGGTTAACGTAGAATTATGCTCACAGGAGCATAAAAATTATTTATAAAATAGAGCACCTCGGGCTTTGCCATTTACCAAGAAACAAAGGAACCAGAATTGGAAACATCCAAATGTTCTACGCAGTTCCACTTCAATTTTTTTTTTTTTTTGCAGATATTTTTTACCTTGGGGAAACATTCCTTGCTCACACAAGTGTTCGGTGCAACAAGTTCTATGCTTCTTAATATATTTGGACCAGTGAGGAAGGATGTCTGTGCCAAGGGGCTGTAACTTGAAAAGAGTAGGAGTGGCTTGTAACAACAGTGGGTGCTGTCTTTCTGAGTATTTGCTTTGGAGCATTCAACTGATTTCACTGACATTGATTGCACAGATATTTTTGCCTCCTTTAGAACTGCCATTCCAAAACATCTTAGCAGTCATATGCAAATAGGCCTCCATGGGCCTCCATTATTGTAGCCTCTGATATTAGTATGTGATGTTTGACAAACTTCCTAAAATAGTTAAAGCATGACTATCAACTATTTCCTCTGCCCTATAGACCATTCCTCATGGCGCATAAATATAAAAGGATTACAGCCAAAGATTAATTGCTATATAAGTAATTTCCTTTTCTACTTCTGTTTGAGCAGATGTTCTCACAGAGACTCTGAAGTAAAGGGCTTGGTGGAGAACTGAACAATTCAGTGTTTTAAGTAGTTAGAATGAAGAAATTTCAGAGACACTTTGTTAAAAAAGAAAAAGTGAGATAATGTCAATATAGAAGACTGTTTATGGTGCCTTTCCATTGAAAGCTAGTTTTTTTTCTCACCTTAATATCCGGTTTCTGAAAGATTAAATAACTTCTAGTTTATAGCAAACTAACTGAAATCACAGGCAAAACAAAGTAGTATAATGCAGCTAGAATGAAGGAGAAAGCAGTAAGCCTCATAAATCAGGAGACACCAGCCCTGGGAAGGAAGGACCTGCATAGGAACAAGAGAGAGGGCAGCAAGCCGGAGAGGAGGCATTCTGGTAAACCCCTCTGAGGTAAGTAACGCTCAATGAAGCCAATAAAATAAACGGGTGAGACTTCTTAAACAATCAAAGCCTAATAGAAAGTCCCTAGTTAGGAAATGTTAACAATCAAATTAGCTTAACAGTACAGTATTTAGTATATCTGAAACTGATTCTGTCCTTTCTTTAAATGTTCAACAAATTTAGTTATTGTGTGTCTCTAGGCTTATCAAGTCCTTCTTACAAAAATTCTTTTTAAAGTTTCCCTTGTAGTAAAAATTATGGAACCCAGATATCCTAATGGTCATTTGGTTATAATATTGATACTCAATTGGTTGGAGATACTGGGTATTTCTGATTGGATCAGTGCCTACCTTTCCCTACAGGCAAGAGAAAGCACATTGAGAATTAAGTTAACATCTGCACAGATATGATGGAGATGGAGGTTGTGCTAAGCTGACGTAGAAAAAAAGAGACCAGTTAATGTGAATGGAGCTGTAAGCGTTATGACTTTTTAAGTAAGTCTCCCTTTTTAAAACTCAATTTAAAAAAAAGCTAGCCAGTCTAATAACACTTATAATGATGAAAAGCAATACTTCTGCTTCCTACTTTGGTACAAACTTGGGTCATTTGTAACAAGTGGACCAGTATATGCGTGAAGGAGCAAAAAATGAGTACTAAACAGTCAGTTTCACAAAGCTGATAAGCTAGAATTTCTTAAAATTTTTGTATGCAATATGTTATGAAGACAGGTGTCTCATTCAAGCAAAGAACTAGTCATTCAAAGTGAAATGTATGCTAAATCCTAAATTGGGCATAAATATCACTTGCTATGATTTTTATTTCTTTGGATTTGGGGGCTTTATTTTTGTTTTGAATTTTTAATTGCAGATTCAAAGTAATTAAGCAGGATTGTAAGAAACACAGGCAACATTTTGCTGAGAATTTTATCTTTCAGTGATCATCCAAATGGATATTTAGACTGGTGAGAAACCAAATCTAAAGGTATATTTAAATGCAAATGACTCAGTTCAAATTTTACCATAGAACAAAGGAAGGGACATTTTTATGCCAAATTCAGAATTTAATCAATGCAAATTTTCATTTGATTATCTGAAACATGCACAGAAGGCCCATGGCTAAAGAGGAAACATACACTGTTTTAGAAATTTCAATTTTATTTAATAAGTGTTTATCCTTGTAGCATATGGAGACATAATTTGATATATATTTTTTTAATCATATGCTCAAAGTAAATTTAATTTTTATTTTTTCTCAAAAAGTAACAAAATCTAAGCACCCTCTCTCATACTAAATTTTTATTAGTCTCACTTGAGAAATGAAAAGTCAAAGATTTATATATAATTTTCACATATCACTTTGGAGATTGTAAAATAGCTCCTTCATGGTGAAAATTTCAAAACATTAAATGAAAAATGCAAGTAAGATTTAATTCAGGACTCACCACTCTTTGTTGTAAAAGATAATTGTGTAAAATCCATATAAACATTTTAGTACGATTCCTATCAACAGATCTTTTTTGAGTGTCTCATTTGTTGCAGGCACTCTGCTGACAATGTCCATATAACAATGAGTTACCCATAGACCTGACACTGACTGCGTCTAGTCCATTGAGGGTATAAAGACTTTTAAATGAAGAAGTACCATATATGGATTAAGATTCTATGGTAGGCTTTGACATAACAAATTTAGGGCCACGAGGAAGGAATGGTCAGTTTTGTAATGAATGTTGTAACTTGGGAGATTTAAAGAAATGCTTTGGAGTGGGGGAAGTGACTCGACTGAATGTAAATTCTTGGCTTCACCCAGCACTGGGGTACCATTTTCTGTTGGAAATATTCTTTTCCATTGCATTAACTGGGATATGATACTGAGGCAATGTAGAACATACATATGTCAAAGTAAAATTTTTAAAGTTAAACATTATTCTCAAACAAAATACGTAATGAGTACATGTCAAAGATTTACATAATTGATTAATAAGGGCATCAGTGCAATGGTGAGGCTGGTTCCAAATAGGATCCCAAAGATGAATACATATATAGTCACTGTGAGAAAGAATATGTGATGAAAACAGAAGGAATGCTTCCAACACCTGCTCTTAGGTGAACACGGTGATCAGTACAAATAAACAACTTAGTAAGGAGGAAGTTATACAGGAGGAGATGTCCGCCTCCAGACAGTATGTTTTAAATAGGCTTCCCCACAATAATTTACTTAGGGTTAATAGTATTTAAACTTATTCTTAAAAATCCCAGATAATAAGACAGCATAATAATAGCCATTCCAGTACTTAACTACCACATTCTCAATCTATTTTCATGAAGTACACAGCTCAGGAGGAACTGTGGAGATCTCTATTATGTACAAGGCCTTATGGTTAAGTAATGCACAGAAGTTGGACTCAGAGGATCTTGAACACTGTCTTGGATCTCTGTATGATGAGGAAATGTCATTTAATCTCTCTGCAGTTTCCTCAACTGTAAAATAAGAGGTACCTTTTTAATGCATATAGACTAACATTCCTCAAAATTCCATAGCAGGAACATAAGTCCAATTTGGCAAGCTTCAGAATATTCTTTTTATCTCATTATTAAATGTGATATCTCTTGTTAGCTTGCCCTTAACTTACTATCCGTGTTCTATTTTCTTATGATCCCTTAGAATAGAACCACATTTAAATGATCTCTATTGTATTTTGAATGGTATAGTAATAGTTTCTACATAATATTGAAAACTCTAAGAAAAATGAAAAAAGACATGCATTAAAATTGCTGAGGGCATCTGACAGTGAAAGTCAATGAAACTGACTTTACCCAACTTGAAAATATATATATATATATATACATATGCAACGTATCAGAGGGATATCACAAAATTTTTTAAGTTAGTATGTATATTGTAGTAAATTAATCATAATATTGAATAATTTGGTGGTTGATTTGACCTCCATGAAAGAAGGGTTATTTATACATGTTTATACTATATAACACCTTTGTTAGATACATACTATTAAACATAAACATATAAGACAAATGAAAATTTTCATGACCTTAAGCCCATGGTTCCCAAACTGCCTGCTGAGGCACCCCAAGCCACCACAATAAATTCACATGAGCACTTCTGGGATATTTTGAATTTTAGAAGAAAGTACAATCATATTCAACACCTTTTGGGTACCAATACTTGACATCTATTAGACCCTACAAAATATACAGCTTGAACTTATTCCACCATTTCAATATCAAACGATGCTGCCTGCCTTTCAATGACATCCTATCTTTGGAAGCTGTATTTGCAGTGGCTGTTGTGATAAAAGCATTACCCTGCGAAAAGTCAACAAGTAACAGGAAACGAGAGTGGCAGCCCCCAAACTGATTTCAAGGCGTGAGAAGTTGTGCAAGGGCCAACATACACACACGCATCCTATTGGTAATCATAGTGTTTATTTAAGAATGAAATTATATTACATTCTTTCAACTTATTTGTATTGTTTTTTCAAATGGCTTATAAATGGACATAAGGACATAAATGTTCATAAAATCTTTTGAACCTGAAAACTTGAAAAGTCTTAAGGTACCATGAAATTTCTGTCCTGGGGTCATGTCTATATGGATGCAACATTTTGTGCATGTAGAAAGAGATCATTTAATTTAGTTAATCATATTGATTGTTTAATATTTGACTCTCCCAGAGAAATGTTTTCCAGTGAAAGTTACTGTGGGGTGTCTGTTCACTTACAGGAGACGGTTTCATAAAAGCTTGGGTGTATGTGCAGGCACAAACATGCCTGTTGTCCAGAGTTCTTTGAATTGCTCTTCCTCATTCCACTGTTAGATGGACAGCTGAAAGTTTCTTCTAGTCAGGAAAGAAGGAAGGAAGGAGAGAAGATACATATCAGCACATAAAGAGAAGTAGAAAGGGTGCACTTGATAGCATAAATTATAAAAGTATTTATTTATTACTTTTTTGTGGTAAGAACACTTAACAGAGACCTATTCTAAAATTTTAAGTGTACAATATATTATCATTGACTATAGGTTCAGTGTTGAAAGTAGATCTGTAGAGCTTATTCATCTTGCTTGACTGAAACTTTATGCCTAGTGGTTAGTAAATTACAAATAGTATTTAACTTCCTATATGTGACCTTCCATTTTATCTAAAAACATGATACCTATATATAATACAATAATAATTCAAATATTACATCGCTACTAAAAATCATTACATTACTAGGAAAACTGTGTGATAACCAGGAAAATATTTACTACAAAATAATATTCACTTTAGGTGCAAGATATGAAGCTCTGTTTATAGTATAAGTTTATAATATAATTGTATATTTTTAAACATGACAATGAAAAATCACTGGAGGTCTACCTAAAAGTTAACTGTTCTTTGCCTTGCACACTATCTGTAATTTTTATTCCTTCATCTTTGTTCTTGAATTTTCTTAAATTACCCTTATTATTTTCAGTAATGTAAAATGTATCATTTAAGTTTATTTTAACAGAGATGGTTCTGGCAAAGTGAAGCATGGCATTAAATCCATTATCCAAATAATTCATTGTAGCTCTTTAAATGAATAGGAAATCTATTATCCTATCCACATAATTTGTTCCTCAAACTGCACAGCCAGTTTAGCTCTTCTAGATGGTGGTCTGCATTAGAATCACATGTGGCCATATGACTCCACAGATAGGAGGTTCTGATCAGTCTGGATAGGACTTAAGTATGCACATGTGATTGTGTTTCACCCTCTCTGTTCTCAACTCAGATGCTTTCATTAAAGCAGCTACATCCCTTTGCTATGTCCACATGGGAATGCTTTTTGGTTATCTTTGTCTCTTCCCTAATTCAAACTACTACTCAAAACTCAAATCTAGACACAATTAAAATCACATACACAGAAGGACACAGACACCTCTTCTCTCTGAACCTACTTATTTCCAGTCACTCCAGCCGTTTCAAGCTCCCCTGAATTCAGTCTATAATCTCCCTCAACTTCAGTATTTTTGAGGCTGTGATTATGCCACTTCTGTTTGAGTAATTATTGTAGCATATGTCCAATCACTTTGCCATTTTTCTTTCCACCATCCGTGACCACTTAGAAGTTTAAAAGTAAAATAATGTAAATTTGTTTTTTCTTGTCTTTCCTTCTATTTTTAAAAATTATTTTTTATTATAAAATATACATCACAGTGGTTCAGCAGCCCCCGTCCCCCCGCCTCCACCCACTCCCTTCCCCCGCAGACACTTCTCAGTGTCTATGAGTCTTACTGCTATTTTGTTCTTTCTGTTTTGCTTTCTTTTTATACCCCACAAACAAGTGAAATCATACAGTATTTGTCTTTCTCTACCTGGCTTATTTCACTGAGCATAATAACCTATAGATCCATACATATTGTTGCAAATGGCAGGATTTCTTTTCTTTTTATGGCTGAAGAGTATTCCATTGTGTATATGTACCACATCTTCTTTATCCATTCATCTACTGATGGACACTTAAGTTGCTTCCATATCTTGGCTATTGCAAATAGTGTGGTGATAAACATAGGGGTGCATATGTCTTCTTGAATCAGGGATGTTGTTTTCTTCAGGTAAATTCCTAGGAGTAGAATTACTGGGCCTTTCCTTCCATTTTTAACCTCGGAAAACCTCAGAGGTAATTCATATTGAGGTATCAGTAGCCTACAATGAGAAGAATTTTAGCAGAATAAGTGAAGCTTAGAGAAAGATGTTCTAACTGTGGGATGTTATGCACCAGCTATTATGTAAAAGAGGTGTACTTTCAGTTTTCTTTCCATTTGGGGATTTACCAGCAGAACTTCCTAAACTTTAAAAAACCATATTTTCATGCATGGGTGATATATTCAGGATTTTTTGTCGAATTCTTGGAAATAAATACAATGACGTTCATTTTAATCACCTAACATTCAGACCACACTTGAATAAAAATTTCTTCTTTTCCTGGGATTCTTTTTAAACTTTTTTAAAAAAATCATCACTGAGTTATTCTCTCAACACTTAGGACTAAGAAAAAATATAGGATCTTTGGTCTAACAATTCTCTTCTCTGACATCTTTTTTATTTATTTTGTGGCCCTATAAAAAATAGCTCTAATTGGTTTTGACTGATTCATTCATCTTGTTTTTGGCTTGCTAGCCCATTGAAATCTAATAAAGATTCTCTTTTGTTTGGAGATGCCTATTACTTAATTAAGTTTACCTCTCACATGGAAAGCATACAGAAAATGTAAACATTGCCTTCTGTTAAGTGGATTGTATACTGTAACCTAGGTATGATGCTAAGATTATATCTAGATAAGCATAATGGAGAAAAATATAAATTTGGAATACAATTACATAAACTAGGCTGTGTTTATCAAACTCTGATGTTGGGGTTTCCTTCTTCAATATCATCTGAGGTCCCTCATAACAGATCAGATTCCAGGATTCCACCCTAGACTCTGTAGGCCAAGAATCTCTTGGGGGTGAGAAATGCAATTTGCAATTAGCAAGCTCCCTAGATAATGTGAATATGTATCTACATTTGGCAAGCACTAGTCTAGGGGGATATCCTGCTAATATACAGATAAATAATGAAATATGTAAATGAATACATGATAACGGCAAAGAGAATTTTACCTGAATTATTCAGACACGTTGTGTTCTTCAGAAATTGCTGGTCAATCCTTTACTTTCCATTGCTCATCATATTTAATGTTACAATACATTTTGTTTCCATAGAGACAATTATTTGTAGATACAAATTATCCAGTGGAAATTCTTGGGAATTCATCTCCTTGCTTAATTCACTTTCTAGATAGATACCCTAAGTAGATGTCACTTCCTTAGGGAAACAGTCACTCACCAAGCTTAGCAGATCAAACTTCCTCATCAAAGAGCTCTTAGCTCCTTGGGTCTCTTTTCAACATTTGGAACAATTTCAATTTTACAATTTATGTGATTATTTTGCTCTTTTATGAACACTAGTCTTCCTACCTTGCCACCCTGAGGACAGGCTGTGTGTCTTCTTTCCTCACTATTGTATCAGCAGCATTAGCTCTGAAACTCTTACACACAGATGTCAAGAATTGTGTCTTTGTGCATTTGCATGTGCTAAGGAGATATGGAAAGGTAGTCAGTCCTCCAGACATTCCTCCTTTTAACCAGTTTACATACAGTTACACAAACTACTTGAAACTCTTTCCCCCCTCTTATTCATTGCTCTTAGTTTCCTACTCCCTGCTCCATCACTGCCTTGCCAATTAGCTCTCACTTCTCAGAGACTACTGAGCAAGTCTCTCTTTCCTTCGCCACCTCCTCTCATAAGCACAAGTATCTGTCTCCACTGCTAAGAAAAGCAAATATTCCTAAACTGCTAAGGAAGGATGTATTCCTGAGCTGCTAAGAAAAGCAGAGAGTCCTGAGAGTTAGGAGCACAAGTCTCATCTTTCCTCCTTGGATCCCATTCATCAGATGAGTTCTTACTTCCAAAGTTAATCCCTGCTTGCACCTTGCATAAATATGGAGGACAGACATCAAAACTTTGAAAAAGAAACACCCATAAAGCAGGTGATTATTTGCATGGGGTGGAGAAGGGATGGTCTTAGGGAGGGACGAGCTTGATTATTCAGCTTTGAACGTGGTGATTGGATATATAGTGATGCCCTTAACCAAAATAAGAAGTGAAAAAAAAATCAGTTTTGAAAGAATGCTAATTGATTTAGTTTTGCTGGAGTTAGTTAATGTGCCTGTGGGGTATGTTTTGGAAAAGTATTTACAACTTTGAAATACAGGAAAAAAAAAAAAGAAAAAGTGGTTAGCATGTCCTTTAAATAACATATAGTGGCATTGTTTACGAGGTTCACCAAAGGCTTATTTTATTCTCGGGGAGAATGTTCTTTGTTCAACTCACTCTTTACAACTAACTGAAGGTCCCAGACTTAATGAGGTTACACGTTAATGTGTATATTTTTGTCTGGTGGAGTGGCTAATGATTTCTTTCCAGGACAAAAGACAACCCAGTGTTGTGGTTACTTTGCTGTAGGACATTAAGCACTTTTGTAACTAAACTGGCAATCTTTTTTTATGCTCTCATTAATCTAAAATTACATGAGCAACATTATGTTTACTAGACTCCCCCATCGTCAAGTCCCCCCCACATGCCCCATTACAGTCACTGTCCATCAGCATAGTAAGATGCTATAGAATCACTGCTTGTCTTCTCTGTGTTGTACAGCCCTCCCTGTGCCCCACCACCACATTATGTCTGCTAATCATAATGCCCCTTCTTTCCCTTATCCATCCCTTCCCACACATCCTTCCCAGCCCCTTTCCCTTTGGTAACTGTTTGTCTATTCTTGGGTTCTGTGAATTGGCTGCTGTTTTGTTCCTTTAGTTTTTTCTTTGTTTTTATACTCCAAAAATGAGTGAAATTATTTGGTACTTGGCTTTCTCTGCCTGGCTTATGTTACTGAGCATAATACCCTCCAGCTCCCTCCATGTTGTTGCAAATGATAGGATTTGTTTTCTTCTTATGGCTGAATAATATTCCATTGTGTATATGTACCACTTCTTCTTTATCCATTCATCTACTGATGGACACTTAGGTTGTTTCCATTTCTTGGCTATTGTAAATAGTGCTGCAGTATATGTCTTTTTCAAACTGGGCTGCTGCATTCTTAGGGTAAATTCCTAGGAGTGGAATTCCTGGGTCAAATGATATTTCTATTTTGAGTTTTTTGAGGAACCCTCATACTGCTTTCCACAATGGTTGAACTAATTTACATTCCCACCAGCAATGTAGGAAAGTTCCCCTTTCTCCACATCCTCACCAACATTTGTTGTTGTTTGTCTTTTGGATGGTGGCCATCCTTACTGGTGTGAGGTGATATCTCATTGTGGTTTTAATTTGCATTTCTCTGATGATTAGTAATGTGGAACATCTTTTCATGCGTCTGTTGGCCATCTGAATTTCTTCTTTGGAGAAGTGTCTGTTCAGATCCCGTGCCCATTTTTTAATTGGATTATTTGCTTTTTGTTTGTTGAGGTATGTGAGCTCTTTATATATTTGGGATGTCAACCCTTTATCGGACCTGTCATTTATGAATATATTCTCCCATACTGTAGGATGCTTTTTTGTTCTATTGATGGTGTCCTTTGCTGTACAGAAGCTTTTCAGCTGGATATAGTCCCACTTGTTCATTTTTGCTTTTGTTTCCCTTGCCCGGGGAGATAATGTCCATGAAGAAGATGCTCATGTTTATGTCCAAGAGATTTTTGCCTATGTTTTTTTCTAAGAGTTTTATGGTTTCATAACTTATATTCAGGTCTTTGATCCATTTCGAATTCACTTTTGTGTATAGGGTTAGACAGTAATCTAGTTTCATTCTCTTGCATGTAGCTGTCCAGCTTTTCTGGCACCAGCTGTTGAAGAAGCTGTCATTTCCCCATTGTATGTCCATGGCTCCTTTATCATATATTAATTGACCATATATGTTATGGTTAATATCTGGACCCTCTATTCTCTTACACTGGTCTGTGGGTCTGTTCTTGTGCCAGTACCAAATTGTCTTGATTGCTGTGGCTTTGTGGTAAAGCTTGAAGTTGGGAAGCTAGATCCCTCCTGCTTTATTCTTCCTTCTCAGGATTGCTTTGGCTATTCGGGGTCTTTGGTGGTTCCATATGAATTTCAGAACTATTTGTTCCAGTTTGTTGAAGAATGCTGCTAAACTGGCAATCTTATATTAATATTCCTTCATCAGATCAATTGTAAATAGCTAGATTGTCAGATGCTCTCTGAATAAATCTCAGCTTCTGTCATTAGTTCATAAATTGAATAACATACTTGACACATGTTGTTTATATTTGCTGGAGTCACTTTTTTTATTTAATTTTTACTTTTTGAAATGTCTACTTTAGTAGCTGTGGGGGTACCTCCAGGATGCCCAAGTTGACTCACTCAGTGGCGTCAATTTCCTGCATTGACCAAGAGGTTTCTTCCTTCCTGGCTTTCTTTTCTCTCTTTTGCTCTTTCTCTCCCTTCTGAAATTATTTTAAAAGGTAATTAAACTTTAGCTTTGCAGACTCTGATTCTCCAGGTTTTAATTCTGACTTTTTTTGCTTGAATTTTGTCTCTGGTTCTTATCATTCTTAGATTCTGGATCCAGTTTGTACAGGCCAGATGGTTTTCCTCCACAATGGCAACTATGACCAGAAAACTAGTTTTATAATCTGACCATTTGATGATTCCTTCCAAGATGATGGGGGCCTATTCTCTGTGGCATTATAAATGACAGGGCATTCACTTTCTTATTTGGTCATTATTTATACATTTGTGCACTCAAAGCAATTAAGGAATTATTGTTTGTCCCCTAGAAAGGATGAACATCTTTTTTGAGCTCTAGAGAAGTGAATCTGTTTTTGTTTTGTATTTACCCATAGCTGAGACTGTAGAACTGAAGCTACAAGTTGTGTGCCTGCATGTCTGTAATTGAGAAAAGCCTCTATTTTTTGTATGAGTGTAAAATACTTCCTACTTCCATTAGGTACTAATTAATTAGATTTTGGAGTTCCTCTGAATGAAGGAAGCTTTGCTGTAATTGGTTTATAGAGAATAACAAGACTAATATAAATTTCATATTCTCCCATGTTTGTACAGAATAAGAAGCTGAACTATTTATGTTTCCATGTGCTAGACTTTTAAGAAAAAAATGTCTTCCACTGATAATCAAGGAATATTTTTATATAAGAATTCAAGTTCATGCAATCCTGGTAAATCCTGAGACACATCAGTTTACTTAGTCTGATTTAAAACTACAACTAGATGGCTTTTCCCTGATGTGATTATCATATTTTCATTTGTTTTGATACTAATAGTGATACTAGTTCCACTGAACTTCCCAGTTTTCTTACTGTTTTACTGATCAGATAAGCTACTACTTTGAATCACAAGCCTGACAAGTTGTTTTATATCAGCAGTAATTGTGTTTTCTAATGTATCAGCTTGAAACATGATATTCAAGACCCTTAGTTAATTATACAAACGTAGACTAATATTAAACTTAGTTAATAAATAATCTTTGGATCCCTGGATAACTTTTTAAGAAAGAATACCGATACCTTGGTCATAACACACAGTTTCTAATATGTCACTTTAACCTTTAATATATTATAAAGTGGCTGTACTTTTGGGTCTTGTTAATGAATGTAATACTGTGTCATTGCTTTTTTATTTGTCACTTTTTAGCGACTATAAAAGTAATGTATGTGGCTCTAGTGGGTGAGCTTTGTTTGTCTGCTTAAGTGCTTGTATATGATAAACAGCTATCAATTATGTACTTCCCAGTTAAGTAGAAGTTACTTAATTTGGTTAAATGTTACAGTTCTTATGGATAATTGAGCCTATGGTAAGAGCATATATGTGTACTATATAGAGTCATGTGTGAAATATGAGGAGAAATGTTTTGCCATAAAATAAAGTGTGAGTTTGTCCCAAATATAAAAAAAACTTAGCAAAGGGCAAAACTTGACTTTGTCTGTACAGCAAGCTGAAGGAGGTTTGACAGAAGTGAAATTTATCTGCCTTGGTTTTTATTACCTGAGATATAAAACAATTATGAAGTATACTGAAACAGAAGTTCACTTTTGATGGGTTTATTCAGAGCATATTTTTTAAAGGGGCTTATAATCTTGTTTTTCCCCCAGCTATTATAATACTGTGTCTAGAACATGGTTTTCTCTTTGGCAAGACAACTTTGTTTAGAGCAGGTAAGTCTTTCTTTAATCAGGTATAAGAATTATTTGTTTGTTTGCTTTACATTCTATGCAATCTGCCCAGACTGTAGCTAATCTGGAATAAATTGCTGTGCCCCAAAGTGACTGCATCATGCTCTTGATTATTTAAAAAACAATGGAAAATAAGAAAAGTTTATTTATTCACATTATAAAAGGAGGGATCTAGGTACAATTAAGTTTTTTTCTTAATTGCCGTATTTCTTAATTAGCTCCAACAGTATTCAAAATATTTCCATAGGCATAGTTGTTAAATCAAAGAATGATTTTGTGCTGGTAGAATGCTACTAATACAAATTTTTCAGAGATTACAGATGGACTAGAGTATCCTCAAGGTGTTTGAATACCCTTGCTGAACATAATGTATCCTCAGGCTCAGGGGAAACAGTAAAGGAACTCTTGTAAAAGAATTCTACGTTGTACCCAATAGTGGATTTTACTCTCTCCCATTCCAACTTTGTTGGTTATGAGAGTAAACTAACGACAGCCCTTCTGTCTCATCTGCAGCTATGTATGGTTTACTCTGAGGCTTACAGCTCTGC
Source organism: Manis javanica (assembly GCF_040802235.1). Taxonomy (NCBI): domain Eukaryota; kingdom Metazoa; phylum Chordata; class Mammalia; order Pholidota; family Manidae; genus Manis; species Manis javanica. The sequence goes on from NC_133158.1 coordinate 192,627,965, forward strand.
GATGAGCTCATATACAAATGTTTGATTTCAAGCAAGAACAGCCTCAGAGCTTCAAGAAGAGGACTGTAACAGGAACTCAACAAAGGATTCTTAGAAGAATGAACTCTTGCATACAGATTCCCAGGTGGGCTTGCAGTGTGTGTCATTGAGATTTAGGCCGGGCAACTGAGTTAGGATTTTCCGGGGCTTTTTAGTGCAGAGGCACACAACTTCATGAAAGCAGAGGGCTGATGCAAGATCCGACAGATCAAACATTAATTACACAGGACTAAAAAAATTGATAAAGGACATTTAATTTTGATTATTTATTTGGAATATGGTTGATGTCAAATGTTTTTGTTTTCTAAGGAATATATGAGGTGACCTTGTTTCTGTCTTCTAAAGCTGTCTCTAGCCCTCAATTTAGAAGGCTATGCATTTCTAAACTGAATTTTAAGCTATGCATTTGTAAAATGAAATAAATTTATAAATGGTATCTGATTTTTCACTGACTCCTAAGAGCTCAGAGACAAATATTTTGACTGAGTCTCCTTACTTTTTAAGGTAATACAGTTACTTGCATAGATTTGATAATCATCTATATTTGGACAAATTGGACCAAAAGATTCTCATTTATTCAACTATGGTAGACTCAATGCTAAGAAATAATGACTTTACTTTATACATGGAGCCACTGCCTACAAAGCCAATTGAGAAATACAGATTTGGGTCCTCCTTTGTGGCTCAGGGGGTCCCAGCTTCACAGCTTAATGAAAGTCTGGCAGAAATAGTGCATTCTTTGTAAGATCTCTTGGAGAGAGATACTCACCCATACTTATTACTGGGCTTTGTTTTTTAGCCTTGACATGAAAGCAAATAGCATGGGCTTTTCAAAGTCCAACCTGAGATACCTTAAAACATTTCCAAGTAGGAATGATTTCTCTGGCATCAGTAATTACTCAACACTGTATGATTCTAATCCAGTAAGATTAGGTTCAAAGAATGACTTTTGGATTTGCATGGTGAAGGAGATTTGAGAAAGTGGGGTTAGCCAGATTAGGCCACTCTGTCAAGGGCCTTATTTGTGTATGGAAAGAGAAATATTGTGGCTAGTGGCAGGGTCAAGAGAGAGTTATTTGTAAAGACACAGAATATGATTGTGGCTGGAAGGGCCTACAGAAAGGATAAGAGGAATAATACATGGAACCAGGCCTTAAATGAATAGAATAAGATAAGGTCAAGGGCAAAGGAAAGGTGTTATCTCTGGACTAGATGAACAGCTTTTAATCTAATTTTAGAGGGGAGACAAGAGGAAGAAGGTTGACAAAGATACATCTGTAGGTATGAGAGGGGAAGAAATTTATTAAGGATATATCCTATGGTTGGTTCTTGCAGTTGTGAAGTTGACAGCTTGCTGATTTGTTTAGAGAGTGGGTTTGGCATTTGGTTAGGGGTTTGGAGCATATAGTATTTTTCAAGGCAGTCCATGCTGTTGAATCCATGTGTAACCTTCATCCTTGTCATTATTGCCATTTTGGTCATGAACCTGGTAAGTAAATGCTTTGCAGAGCAGTCATTTTATCCATTTGATCATTGAATGCTTTCCATTTTTGAGCAAGTGTTCACATGATTCACAAGTTTCCTCAGTCTAGGCCTTTCTGAGATATCCATTGCCTTCCTTTTGCAAGTCTTCCTGTCAACTTTACTCAAATCCCTTCAAAAATATCTATACAAACTGTCTGTAAATGTATGTAGATCCATTCCTCTGGCTATCTGTGGGTAAAATTGTAGCATTTCCAGAATCTTTCGCCTGGCTTTAGTTCATCTCCATACCAACAGGCATTTCTAAGGGGCGGAGAGAAGTAGTTCATCATCTCCATATCAATGCGTAATCACCTGGGCGACAGGAGGACTTACCTGAACCTGAGAGGTTGGAGGGAGGCTCTGCTTGCTTCTGCCTTGACAGGAGAGACAGATGCCAGATGGCTTTTTGTAAGAAATAAAAGGGTTTTAAACTTTATTTCTCCCTTTGACGGATTTCTGTTTCAGCTAGGTATTTTGCCCCAGGAATTCCTCTCCCCAGAGTTACACCATCTCTTCTTCCAGAAAAACATGAGACAACCAGATGTTCCATTTGAAATTGTGCCCAAGGTGAAGTACTTCCTTCTAGGCTACTCCTTAGCTGGGAAATGCTACAGTTTTTCATTCCTGGACAGAGCCAGTTTGTTATACAGAGTAATTTGGAAATTGGGCTCATATTTCTATCACTTTGTCACAGGGAACTCCCTCATGAGGCCATAAATATACACCAAAAGAGAGGCACCTTTTAGAAAAGTTGGCAAAGCACACAGAGAATATGAGCCAACTGTTTATGTAAGTTGCATATTTATTAGTTGTTCAGGCCACAGAGTTTCTTTTAATACATTTATTTGATGATGGATTGCTACTAGGAATATGCAGGTTTATGGTTCAGTGGATTAATAAAAAACCAATCGTTCATAATAAGAAGCTCCCATTGCATGTTCTCCTGCTATCCCAGGGTCACTTCATCAAAGTTTCTATTAAAAAACAAAAAATAGTACCTCAAAATAATATTTTTTTTACCAAGAAGACTTTGTTTTAAAACCCAAGGGACCATTATTTTGATTCTCTTGTTGGGGTCTGGGAGAGGTTATACATAGCATAGACAAAAAGAATCATTTGATCTGTTAGATCAAAAATGCCAAGTGACATCGGCTTATACCACTCTGTGATCCAGCCACAGACCTCTCTCTCTCTCTGTGTGTGCTCCAGTTAAGTTTAATGGTTTCTGGATTGTCAGTAAATTGGTTGGGGGAATATATATCCAAATGCAATCTTTTGTTACTTCTAAAATCCAAAGATACCCACTAAGTGATGGATGTATATTGTTTTCAGAGGTAGGTAATGCAATTTATCTCACATTCCTAAGGGGATATTCCTACATAACTAAGACCATTGGACCTCAGAAACATTAACAGGTCATGAATTTTCATGGGATTATTTCTCATTCTGTAATATCCATGGGTCTTGCTAGGGTATTTAGGGCACTTTATGTTTCTTCTCAACAAGTCCTATAAGGGTGATGTGTACAAGTATATAGTCCCATGCAGTGTTTAAATAATCAGTTTCCACTAATTCATGCATGCTACAGAGTCAGGGAACTGACAGTCTGAGGGCCAGGAGAGTGATGGCACAGTAGTTTCTTTCAAGCCAAAGCAAACTGCTTCTGATGTTCTCTACTTATTGTGATTAAGTCATTCAAATATGTGATATCCAAAGCTGAATTCTAGGTGCCAGGAGCTGTTTTGGTTTACTCTAGTAAACCAAATAACAAATACAACACACCTTCAACAGTACCTTTAATGGGAACTATCACCTTATTCTATTCAATTTCAGTGGAGAATACACAGGGGAGTAAGAAGGAGAAATGATAAGAACTGCTCCTGAATCATTTCTGCATTTAATGTTGGACAAATATCTATGATTTCCCAAGGCTTTTTCTTCATTTTTGGCAGGGAAAGAGGGCCCCACAAACTCTGACTTGGCACTTCACAGTGGCTCTCATTTCACAGAAGGTTCAAGCTCGTAGGGATCATGACTTGCTGAGTAGATCCACACCAACCATATATTCAGGAATTGGGGTAATTGCTACATTCTGGACTCATTGACGATGGGTCCAAATCCATGAGCCAAATCACCCTAACTAACCCTTCCTGAGGCCTCTGAGCCTCAGGCATTACCAACCTTCTCTCCACTGAGGAGTTATGGTCTATGAATTGCCTCAGGTCCAAAGAGTTGGACAGAAATCCGTGACTTTCATGGCAATTCAAATCAGATCCAGTTTTCCTCTTTTCTTTTTTTGGTGGGGGGTGGAAAGCAGAGCAATGTAGCAGAAATTAATAGCTTATATAATTAAATTTAGACAGTAACCTAAAGGGATCTCTTGAACTTATGGCCCCCCATGATTGATTAGCCATTAGTTACTAGGTGAATCAAACCACTCAGAATATTCCTCTCGGTCTATTGCCTATTGTGGAAACTACTCCCACTTTTTCTCTGACAGTTAAATTCTATTTTTTGGCTTCTTCCATTGAGGATTCCAACAGCTATTGAATTCAGGGAGTCCATTCTAATGGTAGCATCTCCGTTTATCCAATCTGTGCAAAAGCTAGCCCTCACCATGTTTCTCAAGGAAATCTGTGCTGTTCTCACCAGTGTTTCTCAATGTCCTGGTGAGGGCCTATTCTCTGAACTTTTTCACGGAAGACACCTAAGGGAACAGATGAATGGTTGGCATATTATAAATGCACACCAGCATTTATTTCTCCCTGATTCTGAATAATATCTCACACTGCTGGTGATACCATCTTAAAGGGAATGCTTTAAAAATTTGTGAGTGTTACTTGGAAGCCTCAAGGATAGGGTTTAGTAGTGTGCTATGGCCATTTAGTGGGTGAAATTAAGGGATTTTAGGCATCTTAACAAGTCCTCACTATAAAAATCCTGTGTACTATATAATTTTTGAATGTACCTCAGGGTTATTGTGCATGTGAAAATGTAGTTGAGCCTGGGAACTACCTTCATGTCATACAAAAAATATGACATATTTTTTTAAAAATTTTTTCTCTTTTTTTATACATTTTTAATACATTCTGAATTCTCTAGTAATACAGAGACATATAAGTTGAGGTGACACTGTAATTTGCTTATGTCCTTAACTTTACTAAGAATTAATCACTATTTTAGTAAATCTCATCACTACTAGCCTGCTTTTTTTATTTGAATTACCATAAGATAATTTCATTAGTTCAAATTTACATGTTATGATCACAGAGAATCAGTATCTATCTATCCATCTACTTATATCACAGAATTTAAAATGTCAAATATAAAGGAAAAGTGTCAATATTCAAGGGAATATTTAAAATTGGGTTTTCTAATTTTGTGTAAAAATGGATGGTTTACTAACATTCCTACTCTAACACAGGAACTATAAAACATGAAGCACTTAACATTTTGCAAAGAAGAAATACTTGTGAAAAATTGAATATATGCATTGGAGTTCCTAGATTTAATGGAAGACTATTTTTTTCCTTACAATATTAAAAATAATCTAGTCAAAAAGATAAGGTTTTCATTATTTCTTACAAAATAACAAAAATAATCAAAATGTGTATAAGCTACACAAATTGGTGAAAAATTAATGTTACCAGCTGTATGAGACATACAATGCTGTAAGAAAATACAAATAAAATAATTCTGTCTATTCTACTGAACAATGATATTGTCTTAAGATGAGGAAAAATGTAGAAAACCATCTGCATGATGAATTGCATTCAAGAAGAATTTTCATGACAAGTGAACGTGAGCACTTGTTGTGGTAAAAGAGGAAAAAAATCTTCTCTAATTGCATATGTAGGGTTTAAAAGGAATAAAAAATATCACACAGGAAATGCTATTTTCAAAATTGCTTATAGCATCATTTCCATTTCCATGTCGAAGAGTTTAGAATTACCTTCTTGCTGTAAACAACTAGAAAACAGAACAAAATATAGAAAGCAACTATACAATATATAGAAAAAGTTGTATTTTCCACACAGCTACAGAAAAGAGTGCAGGACTATGCACTCTGGTAGCAAGTAAGCCAATGAGATGAGCATTATCATGCCACCATGTTTCTTCCCACAGAAAATTTCAAGACTGCAGCACAGGGAGTGAGGTTCTGAACATAGCTCATTGGTTTCACTGAGTTGAAGAGACAGTGATTAGAGTTTGGGGAGGTCAAGGGTCAAGAATTTACAAGATAGACAATCAAGAAAAAGGAACTTTGAAGTGCAAAAGTTACAAAATATATACAGGGACCTCTTGAGTCTTTCAACACCAGTCTGTACATGCATAGTGTAAGACCTCACGAGACTTGAAAAAGAACTTTCATGGAAAGAACAATTATCAGAAATGTAAGATACAAACTCGCCAGAGCTCATTCAAGGGTTAAGAATCATTTGAGCTCCCACTACCCAGAGAGGGAGGTAGTTGCTGGATATACAGGGCAATCAATAGCAATTCAAAATATTCATGTCTTGGAAGTGGGGCTAAGTAGGGCTAAGTAAACCCAAGGGTAGAGGATACTCTGCATAGGATAAAAAAGCTACTCTTAAGGGTGGGTGGCTGGAGAGGGTGAGGGGGATAAAGGCGCACAAAAATTCTCAATCATTATAGTTAGTTATGGGGATGGTAGTACAGCATGGAGAATATAGTCTGTAACATCTATGTTGACAGATAGTAACTGCACTAGTGGGGATGAAGATTAATAATATGGGTGGGTGTTACACCACTGTGTTGTATACTTGAAACCAATATAAGATTGTGTATCAATGATACTTCAATAAAAAAGCAAGCCTTAAGTGAATCAAACTCTCTGAGAAGTTACTCATCTACCTACCAGAACAAATTCCAACACTATTCAAAGGAATACAACAAAAGCAGGCATTCTACAGTGTAAAAATCACAATACCTTTCTTGCAGTCAAAAACTGACACAGAGGTGGGAAAATGTGACCTCTAATCAAGAGAAACATCAGTTAATAAAAACAGATGCAGAAATGGTAAATTCGGTAAAATTAGTGGACAAGGGCATTAAGGCAGCTGTTTTAAGTAAGTACGTTGAATGTTCTCAGGGATATATATGGAAGCATCTTAATGTTGATAATTAAAAGGGAAACTCTATATATTAACAAGGTAACTTCTAGTCCAGTATCTGAAATAAAAATTTCACTAGATTAAACTATCAGCGAATTAGACCCTGCAAGAAAAAAATGAATTTGAAGGTAAAGCAACCAACTAGCCAAAAGAAGGAATATGTATTAATATGTATTAAACAAAAAGATGAAACATACACAGTGACTCAGTGATCTGTGGGGCAGTATCCAGTCGTCTAACAGTTGTGCAATTAGAGTCTCACAAGGAGAAGGAAGACAGCAAAATATTTAAAGAAATGATGTTGGAAAGTTTTCCAAATTTAATGAAAACTAATGTCAGAAAAACATACTTCAGAACAAAGAATATTAACATGGACAAAAAGGTACTTCTAAGATAAAGGATTCAGTTTATCAATTTAGATATTTATGATGAAAATTCTAAATGCATACATAATATGCCTTAAATAGGTTTCAAAATATATGAAGCAAAAACTGGAAGAACTAAAATGAGAAAGAAATATACAGTTACAGTTGTCCTCTTCTCAATACTTACAGATCCAGTAGAGAGAAAACCAATGTATTTATAGAAGATTTAAACAATCATACCAACCAACTTCTCTTTAGTAACATTTATAAAACAATTTTTCTAAAACTCCAAATACTTACTTGTTTATACATGGAGCATACATCAAGATAGCCCATATGCAGGTCAATAAAAGAGGTCTCAATAAGTTTTAAAAAATTGAAGGAATGTTTGAAAAAGAATAGGATTAGATTTGAAAACAATTGAGAGAAATACACAATTAGGATGTTTAAGTGGAATTTCTAGGGAGACACCAGGACACGGAGATGTGAAAGGGGAGACGATTAATATTTCAATGCAATAGGCATGAACTCAGACTGTCTGAGCTAATGAATGTATGACCACTATTAGGAACATTGTATTCCTTGCCCTGCTGGTGGGCGTCCCCTGCATGGATAGACGCTTCCTGAGAATGGAGCCAGCCCAGCTGAAAGCAGCCTGAGACATGGGGAAAGAGGCCACACCCTTTGTGTTTCCCAGCTATGGGACCCACCAAATTCTCTCGCTCTTTTTTCTTTTTTCTTTAAGTAATTTGAGTTCAATTTATGGCACTTGTAACAAATAGAAAAGTAATGCACATCACTTTCTTGGCCAAATAACCTAGGAGTAACTAGCAGTTTACTGTTTTGTCACTTTCATCAACAACTATACTTTAGACCAGACTTTTAGCAAAAACGATGCATAAAAACTGACAAGTCTCTATCTTCTAGATAATGCAATTGGCTGTCTTTACCAACACTAAAATCTAGTTAAATATGAAACAAAGTGATCTCTCCACTTTCTCAGCAATACAGCAAAAAATGGACTGAAGACAAGATTGTTAGACATAGATGTTAAAGGACACAATTAGATAACAGAGCTGAGATTGGTTTTAATGTAGGTAGAACTATTTTCATTATCGGGGTTTAAATGGCATTAACCTAGGTCAACCTTATTTTCTCTTCAGCTTTTAATAACTTTTAAAATAGTGCAGCTTTCCCTGATTGCCTTTCCCCTGAGCATCAGCACCTACTTGGGCAGATTTTACTGAACTTGGCATTACTTCTTTTTCTTTCTTCATGCTCCTTGGGAGTATAATGTGAAAACTACAGTTTGTCTATCTGCAAGTGGTACTTGATTAACCAAATTTGCCTTATGACACCCTAAAATTACTGCCTCATGGTTCAGTCATATTCTTCACAAGATTCTAAAGCTAAGGAAAACTGAGATCGAACGAGTTATCTCTACCCTTTCATGTAGAAGATTAAGATACAAAGGCATTTTTAAAGATTTAAAATTTTTCTGTTAGAGAATAGTTTCAGAATAACCCAGTTCTATTCTATGCAATTTCACATCCTGGTAATAAAACAGTCATAATAAACAAAAATCAGTAACTGCTAAATTGTGGGATGCTTCTCATGTTATCATTAGTAATTATTTAAATTCTGGCAATGCCAGGCTATCAGAAAGATCACATTCATAGCCTTACTTCTCTTGAACTTTCCTTACTTCTCTTTTAATTCCTCAAAAATATTCTTCCAGACTTCTTGCTCTTATTCTCAAAATCCTTTTCCATTATGGGTATGTACAGAGCTTTTAGGGCCAGAGGGGAACTTTTCTTATAGAATGGGTTGGTGTAGTTTCAATTCCCAAAATGTATTTTCTACAATCTACCTTTATACTTTACATGATAGAAGTATTGTGCACTTGATGTAATATAACTTGATCCAAATACTTAAAACAGATTTAAAAATATAAATTTGGAAATATATATATATATTTTTTATTTTGGTATCATTAATCTACAATTACAGAAAGAACATTATGTTTACTAGGTTTCCCCCTTCACCAAGTCCCCCCCACATACCCCTTCACAGTCACTGTCTATCTTCATAGTAAGATGCTGTAAAATCACTGCTTGTCTTCTCTGTGTTGCCCAGCCCTCCCCGGGCTCCCCCCACGCACTATACATGCTAATCGTAATGCCCTCTTTCTTTTTCCCCACCCTTATCCCTCCCTTCCCACCCATCATCCCCAGTCCCTTTCCCTTTGGTAACTATTAGTCCATTCGTGGGTTCTGTGATTCTGCTGCTGTTTTGTTCCTTCAGTTTTCCTTTGTTCTTATACCCCACATATGAGTGAAATAATTTGGTATTTGTCCTTCTCCGCCTGGCTTATTTCACTGAACATAATACCCTCTAGCTCCATCCATGTTGTTGCGAATGGTAGGATCTGTTTTTTTCTTATAGCTGTGTAATATTCTATTGTGTATATGTACCACATCTTCTTTATCCATTCATCTACTGAGGGACATTTAGGTTGCTTCCATATCTTGGCTATTGTAAACAGTGCAGTGATAAACATAGGGGTGCATTTGTCTTTTTCAAACTGGAGTGCTGCATTCTTAGGGTAAATTCTTAGAAGTGGAATTCCTGGGTCAAATGGTATTTCTATTTTGAGCATTCTGAGGAACCTCCATACTGCTTTCCACAATGGTTGAACTAGTCTACATTCCCACCATCAGTGTAGGAGGGTTCCCCTTTCTCCACAACCTCACCAACATTTGTTGTTGTTTGTCTTTTCGATGATGGTGATCCTTACTGGTGTGAGATGATATCTCATTGTGGTTTTAATTTGCATTTCTCTGATGATTAGCAATGTGGAGCATCTTTTCATGTGCCTGTTGGTCATCTGAATTTCTTCTTTAGAGAACTGTCTATTCAGCTCCTCTGCCCATTTTTTAATTGGATTATTTGCTTTTTGTTTGTTGAGGCATGTGAGCTCTTTATATATTTTGGATGTCAATCCTTTATCAAATCTGTCATTTATGAATATGTTCTCCCATACTGTAGGATACCTTTTTGTTCTATTGATGGTGTTCCTTTGCTGTACAGAAGCTTTTTAGCTTGATATAGTCCCACTTGTTCATTTTTGCCTTTTTTTCCCTTGCCCAGGGAGATATGTTCATGAAGAAGTCACTCATGTTTATGTCCATGAGATTTTTGCCTATGTTTTTTTCTAAGAGTTTTATGGTTTCATGACTTACATTCAGGTCTTTGATCCATTTGGAGTTTACTTTTGTGTATGGGGTTAGACAGTGATCCAGTTTCATTCTCTTACATGTAGCTGTCCAGTTGTGCCAGCACCATCTGTTGAAGGGGTATGTGGGGGGGACTTGGTGAAGGGGGAAACCTAGTAAGCATAATGTTCTTTCTGTAATTGTAGATTAATGATACCAAAATAAAAAATATATATATATATATATTCATTTCCAAATTTATATTTTTAAATCTGTTTTAAGTATTTGGATCAAGTTATATTACATTAAGTGCACAGTCTAAGAAGAATACTTCTATCATGTAAAGTATAATGTTGAAGAGACCATCATACATTTCCCCATTGTATGTCCATGGCTCCTTTGTCATATATTAATTGGCCATATATGTTTGGGTTAATATCTCGAGTCTCTATTCTGTTCCACTGGTCTGTGGCTCTGTTCTTGTGCCAGTACCAAATTGTCTTGATTACTGTGGCTTTGTTGTAGAGTTTGAAGTTGAGGAGCGAGATCCCCCCCACTTTATTCTTCCTTCTCAGGATTGCTGTGGCTATTTGGGGTCTTTGATGGTTCCATATGAATTTTTGAACTATTTGTTCCAGTTCATTGAAGAATGCTGTTGGTAATTTGATAGGGATTGCATCCAATCTGCATATTGCTTTGGGCAGGATGGCCATTTTGATGATATTAATTCTTCCCAGCCAGGAGCATGGGATGAGTTTCCATCTGTTAGTGACCTCTTTAATTTCTCTTGAGTGTCTTGTAGTTTTCAGGGTATAGGTCTTTCACTTCCTTGGTTAGGTTTATTCCTAGATATTTTATTATTTTTGATGCTATGGAAATATATTTTTTAAGTATAGCCTATAATATTTCAAATATCCCTGTCCAGATGCATCTGAGCTCTGTCCCTGACTAGCTGGGGAACCTGTGTTTTTTTACTCACAAAATGGAAATGCTAGCCTTTAGAAAGTAGGTATAAAACATTTGTGAGAAATAAATGAGACAATACATTAAAACTACCTAGTATTGTGCTTGGTAATATATAATTTAGTTAATTTGTATCTGAAGTTAATTAACTAAAGAAGGCAAACTTGGTTCTTAATTATTCAACAACAATGACAGTTAGAAATTCACTATTTCCATGATCTAGGCCTAGAGTTTTCTTGAATAAGATCAATGTGAAACTCTTATTAGAGGGCTAGGAAAACCCTTTAATCTAATGCTCAGAAATGAGAATGATGAACCACTAAAGATGCCCTAAAATCACAGTTTGTGCTGACATTTGAACAAATGATTCACTTGGACTTAATCCACAAAATTATTTGGACAGTTTATTCTTGGATTTGTGAAACTTTGGAACATGTACTAAAGCACATGAGTACTGAAGATAGAAAAATATCCATGTTTACTGGTAAGAATTCAGGCTCCAGGATAAATTAAATCTTTCCTATGAGTAACAAAAAAGGAAGTAAAACCAAATTAACCAAACTAAAAGACACTACTTAAAAAAGAAAAAAGCACATCTTTTGGTCTGTTTACATTTGATAGGTTTCCATGAGGATTTGTGTCTTTGGCTTAATCTGAATTAATGTGGCTCTCCAAATACATAATATTTATGTCCTCTTAACTATGAAATTTAAAAACCAAAAATAAATAATAAAAACAGGAGAGAAGAAGACACAGCTAAGAGAATTTGATGGTGTACCAAAATTTAGTGGTATGAGTAAGACAATATATAGCATAAAACCATGCTTTACAGCACTCATTGCATATTAGAGTGCCTGGAGTAGTTTTAAAAATATATATAAATGCCTGAGGTCCAAGCCCAGGATTGGGATTTAATTAGTCTCATATATGGACAAAGTATTTACAGTTTTCACAGCTGTCTGGGTGATTCCAATGAACACCAAGGTTGAGAATCACTGAATGAGAGTTTGACTGGGTAAAATTGCCAGGGTCCAAATCCTGGCTCTTTTACTTGAGCAAATTACTTAACCAATCTGAGACTTACTTTCAATGGTACATGTTATTACTGCTTGGCATAATGCTGATTTTTTGCGATGCTATTTATTTATGAAATATTTTCCTAAAAATATTTAAAGAGACAAGCTTTTTCTGTGCATTGTCAATATCCTCTGAGACCCACTAGACATGCTCAGTCCATGAAAGCTAGTGTCCTTAGAGATAATCATTCTGTTATTGGTTATTTGGGCAAAATAATGCAAACCGTCCACTAATGAGTGCTATACCTTGGTAAATTGAATGTTTTGCAAAAAGTGTTATTTCGTCTATTAAAGCCTCACTTTCTGCCATTTACTTTATATTTCATAGCATTCAAATGGATAACATGATAAGAATTAATTCCTCATGACTGCTGGGATCTAAGTGTACCATCACATCACTTTAAAGCTAACTAACCTACAGCTAGTTAGTAATGACATGCTTAGAAAGTCATTTCTCCTTTTCTTTCTCTTTCTCTCACTTTTCTTTTAGAAATGTGATAAAAAATAATTCAAAATGTGATGAAACAAAGTTGATGAAGATTTTAATCAAGTTCAATCTCTGAGTTTAAATATATCTTTGATATACAGAACTAAATTACACAATCTTGTAACCAAAATGAATATGTGAATAAAATACTAGTAATCTGTATCTTTATTAATATAGTACAAATAATCCAACAAAAGATCATTCAGACTCAATTGCTTTGTTTAGTCTTGAAAAGAGATTTATTACTTGAATAGATAGGAATAATATTGAGTAAGTATATTAATAATCTAAATATTTTATGTTTTAATATAAATATATATTTACTATATTTTTATATATTCTTTCTAAAGTAGTTGAAAAGATTTTCCTCTTTCATATATACTTTATTATGAAGTTTTTATTAATTATAAAGTAATAAGTCCTAACCCCATGAAGACAAATAACCTCAATTTCTACATGTCTTAGTCACAACTCCAACACATACAGGTGGACAAGATTTTTAACTTTCCTAGAGCCAGAGTTTTCTTATCTGTAAAATAGAGACATTTATGGTAGTTACATCATACAGCTATTGCGAAGAATAAATGAGATAGTTCATTTAAATATGTATCGTACATGCGGAGGCCCCATAATCTTTACCCTGGATGAGGCATGGCCCCCCCTCCCTTTTAGTGTGGGTGGGACCTGTGACCTGCTCTGGCCAATGGGGCCTAGAGATGTTGATGAGAGTATGTGACTACATGCGTGTGACCCCATTGTATAAGACTGTAAGATGCAGCTTGAGCAGAGATGCTCCCTTCCTGGTTTGGGGGAAGAAAGCAGCCATAATGGGAAGGCCCACACAGCAAGGAAGTAATGTGACCTCTGGCAGACAGCCAGCAGGAAACTGAAGCCCCCAACTCCTCAGTCCCCAGGAAACTGAATGGCACTTAACCACCACTTGAGCTTGGAATCTGATCCTTCCCAAGGTCGGCAACCTTGCTTGGTAACTTGATTGCAGTTTTTGGAGACCCTGAAGCAAAACACCTGATTCAACCATGCCCAGACTCTGACCCTCAGAAACTGAGGTAATATGTGTGTGCTGTATTCACAGATAGTTAATACAGTACATGACAGATCATAAATTAATTTGTTAAAACAGTATAGTAAATTTTCAAAAGTATTACTTATTATTGTTACTGTTGTCACTGTTATTGCAGATTACTGAAATCTGAATTAACAGTATTTAATTTTGATTTTTCTACTGACTATTGAAGATTACATTTCATATCTTACCAGTGTTTGAAGTTACAATTTCTCCATTTTGAATTTGCTATTTGTCCATGAAAAAAATACACTGTTTACTCACTGACATTTTTTTCCTTCAAATTACCTTTCACTACTAAAATGTGGGGAGGAGATAATTGACAGGTAAGGATTTCCTTCTGTTTCCAAATTTCATATTTGGAATCCAAATGCCTTTGGCCAGAGGATCAAAGTGTACAACGTGCTCATGCCTCCAAGTGTACAATGTACACTCATTGAAAGCTACTTCCTTCCTGTACATGATAAAACAAAACAAAAATATTGATGTTTGCTTAAGCCAATTTCAGTAGGAGAAGGGCAATTTTGGAGGTAAATTCACTCTTTTTTTAAAAGTTTATTTTTTAATCAAAGTGAAACATATATTCAAAAAGCACCAGTTTAAGGTTACAGTTCAATGAATTATCACAAACACGTCCTGTGTCATGTCTACACATGTAACATTTACTAGAATCCCCACTCTTCTTTATACTCCCAAATTTAGCCATGATTCTGACTAGTAATAAGTTTTCCCTATAATAAACTCTTCTATATCTGAATCACTTTTTCCCTGCTTATTCCTTCAGAAACTGGGAGCAGTGTATTAAAATCTCCATTTTGACTTTTGATGTCCATTTTTCTCCTTTAATTCTGTCAAATTTTGCCTCATATTTTGAGGCTAAGTTATTAGGTATGTAAAAATTAGAATTGTTTTAATATATAATATGTTGAAGCACTTATGAAATTTCTGTGTATCTTTGATAGTGCTTCTTGTCATTAGAATTGACATTTTCTCATCAGAAGTTAATAATCAAGAGTATAATTATGGAGAAAATTTAGGCTGTTATTATTTAAGACATTTACATTGATTGGACTTTTAACCATATACTCCCTTATTTGATATTTAAATATGCTCTATCTTGAAATTCAGTAACTCCTAACAAATTAATGGAAAAAATAGGATTTGAATGGCATAAAAAAGATAACACTAACCATTTCAAAATATTAAATGTACCTTAAAGTACTGCATAGTTTCAGTCTTCATTAAAAAAACTGCATGAAACTTTCATGTCAGTCGCTGCAAGTAATATATTCAAACTGCTGGCTTCTCTCAGAGGAAGACTCTAAACCCTAACAATGTGATGAAACTGAAAGCCTTCCCAGAGCCAGAGTTACCTGCCATTAAAGACTCCAATCCCTGCTACTCCGTTCCTCTTCCCATTGTCACCCTCTCCCTGCCCCCAGCCCCTCAAAAAAATCCAAAGAAAGAAATCATTATTTTCTTCATTATAGTAGGAGAAACAACTGCTAATCTTCTCATCATAAAGATTTTTCCATCCTGTCTCCAGAGGAAAAATAAATAGATATCACTCCTTGGGAGAACAGACACATTGAGGGTAGCTCCCTGATAGACTATCGAAAAGGATGTTTAGGTTTGAGAACCAGTGTCTATCTCTGCTCATGGGGCTGAACAAACCCCCTTCCCACGACCATCTCCCAGCTGCCCACCCCTACTCCACCTGTTTTCTGCAAAACTTAGATACTGATAGCTATAGTCCTGTATTGCTCTTGAATCTGCTTGACTCATGGGGCATGGTGGCCCCGTGAGTGGCATGGGTCACCCTTGTGGGATAAAGTAGAATTTTGCAGTGCAAAGGGACTTGAGATAAAATCAGGGAAACTTGAGAAGGAATTGTTGGACGGGGAACATAAGCTTAAGGCTGGGTATAAAAACAGCAGTAAAGGGGTCACAGTTCACACCCTCCTTTAAAAGGATAAAAAATCTTTAGGTGCTTTCCTTTTTGAAGTTCAAGGAAAAGTGAAAAAGAATTTTAATTTCTTTTGCCTTAGGTTGTAATTCCCTTTTAACTTTCCTCAACTTTACAGTGATGGCATTTATCTCTCTCTGCACAGACTTCGATTGCTCTTCAAAGACTGAAAATAATAGTGTGGGAAGAAGCAGGATAAGAACAGTGATCTCACTGGTGAGCAGGTTATTTTCTAGGTATTGGGGGAGACACCCTGATCCATCAGAGTCATTATAATTTAGAAATATTAGATTGCTAGCCAAGATCAGAGAGCTGGTGAGTAAAGAACTAGGACCTAAGCCCTTCGGAGTCCAAGTCCACACTATAACTGTTTTTTCACTTCAGTGTGTTGTTATGGCTGAATTGGTTCCTCCCAAATTTGTATGTTGATGCTCTATTCCCTAGTACCTCAGGATGTAACCTGTTTGCAAATGCATCCTTTAAAGAAGTAATTAAGGTAAAATGAGATCATAAGGCTCAGGCACCATCCAATATGACTAGTGTCCTTATAAGAGGACAAGATTTGGGACACTCACAGAGGAAAGCCCACATAAAGACATAGGGAGAAGATGACCATCTGCAAGTCAGGGAGAGACACCTGCAAAGAAGGCAACCCTGTTAGCACCACAGACTTCAGGCCTTCACAACTGTGAGGAAAAAATTTCTGTTGTTTATTCTGCCTGTGATACTTCGTGGTGGAAGCCCCAGCAAACTCATACACATGTTATCCAGGCTTGCCACTTTTCTAAGACAGGATTAAAAAGAGAAAAGCATTAAATTTTAAAATTATTTACAAAAGGTACCCAATGAAATAATAAAACAAAAATCACCGAATTTGAAATTTTCAACATTCACACTAAGGAGCATTTTCCTTGTTGGATTAGAAAAGCATGGGAATCAGCACTGTGGGAAAGGAAACACTGAACTGATCTTGGACTAAACCAACTAACAATTGATTATTTTCTAGCCTTTGTGCTGTGTGATTAATATGTCCAGACAAAAAAGTAATTTAATGCAAACATGCATTTTAAACACAGAGCAATGGCATTATTAACCTTGATTTAAACTGGGTCTGTAGAATACTCAGCCAATGCTCCTAATCCTATTTTTGCTGCAGCAAGCAGCATATCATAGCAATGTTGCAAAAACGCATGACTGGAACACACAATATGCACCTAATTTATTAGTTTTAGAGCTTTCACACAAATTTTGCATGGGGTATCTGTTTTTTAAATGGGAAAAGTTTTATTCAGACGTACTGCCATGAAACATCTTTAGATAAAAGGTAAGAAAACATGTTTTTTTCTAGGAATATAATCAGTTTTGCTATAATGTTTGTTTTTTTAAAATGACTCTGTCTCAACATGATTGATATATAAGGAAACAAGTTGAACACCATTCTAATTTCATAACTATTGCTTACCCACAATAGTGTCCATGAGAAACACTAGATGAACACAGGAAATTATACCTACCTGAATAAAGATGAGTAGAAATACACACACAGATATGTACACAGACTTCAGAACATCTGCCAGCTAGCATAGTTTGCTGCATGTTAGAAGCCTACCCCCATCCTCATCTGGTACTAGAACTTTTTGTCTAATTTCACCACTTCCCAATAACTCACAAGCTGCAACTTTTCCAACACCCTCTTATGCAAGTCTTTTTAGGGTAAAGTGCCGAATTTACTGTAGTATCTATGGCTTCCTTAACTATTTGTGGATAAAACTGTGTTGCCATTTTTACTAGGTTCCTGTCTCTATTATTATATATCCCTGATAAAGTTTTTGAGTGTTGTGCTCCTAGTCCCATTTCTCCCATAAGCCCTGTAGTTTTCATAGCACGATTTCTATATAGTGCAGTGAATTTTAGGAATGTGTATCTTATTTTACAGTTGAATGACTCTACCTTGAATAGGCACTGATCCCATTCTCAGGGAAGAAGTTCTTATCCACTGGTTTTGTGATGATCTGCTCAAGTCTCTGGGAGTTCATTCTTTGTCCCTTTTTCCTTAGGCAAATATGAAGTGGAACATGTGGTCTGTGCCCTCCTTAGAGACTGCTTAGCTTAAGTAGGCTGTTTCCTGCCCAATGGGATGATGCTGCATTGAAACGAAACAATCCAGGTACCAAGGTAACAGAATATGATAGTTTCAGCCTATGTAATAGATATACTCCTGAGGACAGAGAGGCTTGTTTCATTAGAAGAAAAAGGTAAGAAAAGGGTATCAGGCAGTGCAGGGTAAATGACAGTTTCCAGAATCTCACACTTAGCCTTAGTCCTCTGGTCAGTCTGGGGCAAGGGGTGGAGAGAAAACAGCCATTCAATCCCCGCCTCTCTTCCTGGTACATAATTGGTCTGGCATTTACCAGTCACCAAGGACCTTCCTGTGGAGTTCCTGGCAGAAGGGGTGGCAGAGAGGAGAACACGTGCCTCAGTGGGAGGAGACAGACGGAGAGGGGCCTGGTTAGAGACTGTAAGGAATAAAACCCTCTCTCCCAACCTGCCTTTTCTCTTGACTTATTTTGGTTTCACTGAATTCACTGGGGATTTTCCCTGGGCGGGGAGCATCTTTTCCCCTGGAGCTACAGGCAGATACAGATATTAATTAATTACTATAGTCACTAAAGCATGAGAGGGTCCTGACCCAGCATCTGAGCCAACTGTCACCATTTTATCCTGAGCCTCTGCATTTTGTGACTCTTTCGGAATGAGAATTCATGGGTAGGGCCCCTTCCCCTAACCTTACGCCGTCACAGCTGGATCTGTATTGGATTAGTTTACTCGCACATATGGACTCTTTGAGCTTTGTTAAAGAGGCCAGAGGAATTCAAGAAATCCCTTGCTTCTGAAGCATCTTGCTCCATAACTGGAGATGAGGGAGTTTTTCATCTCAACTTGCAAATTCCCAATCAAGTAAGGACAGTATAAAAGAAAATGAGAATGTCACATTTCCTTATAAAACCTGCCTTAACAGACGGAGGAATACACAGTTCTACAGCTGAAAATTTGGAGATACAAAAATTTTTTTTAACTCTTTGTTTTTGTAACATTTAAAGGCCAGTGGTTCAAATTATACTGAGAAATATAACAATTTTGGGGGGAGAGATCCACATGTCCTGTAAGTACATCACATAGACTTTATAATAAGAATGATGCATGAACATTACACTAGAAAGGGGTAAATTAAATGATTGTAATATTTAATATTATCTGCAATAGTGACCAAATAAGTTCATCTCCATAGAGGGCTCTTCTGAGATAGCCAAAATCCATCCCCACCCCATTACTTTTCTTCCCTCCTAAGCGAACCCTGAATTTGTTCAGACATTGAGTCTTCATTTGCCCAATGTGCACCTGGGCCACTCATGGTGATTCCACCTCCTTTATCAATGTTATTTTTTGACATGGGCACACTCGCAGTACTGTCCAGTGACTGTCTGCTATTGCATAAGTCTGCTGTGGGGCTTCTGTGAAAGTTTTACTGTCTTAATAAGCAACACATGACAGGTATTTATGCTCTTTTTTTTTGCCTTTAGAATTTATAATGCAGGAACAATATATAATATCTATACATCTTCTTTCTCCAGCTTATGTTGTTGTTTTGTGTTGTTCATTCAGGTTACAGCTATGAACAGAAAGCCAAAAAGAATCACAGAGAATTCAACCTTGACGCCTGACAGCATTGGCCACCAAATCCACCAAACCTGTAACGGCTTTAGTTTTGGCTTGTTACTGTGCAACATAGTAAATATCTTTATTGTTTAGCTGGAGTTTCTATTACTCCTTCCTGAAAGCATGCTAGTAGGTACAAAGTGAAGGCAACACAAAGTCCTAGATTTCCCATATCCTCATTCTACTGTCCACAGGCAGACAGTACCTGGGAGCCCTCTCTCGCAGTCAGGCTCTGCAGTCTGAGGCTACATGTTTTTCTTACAAGACGATGCCAATCGGGTCACACAAGTCAATAATGTTTCCACATTTCTGATTTATGCAAAATGTATTTGGCAATATTTTTACATTTTTTAGTAATGGGAGAAGTGCAAATAATACATGTTGATTTATAAAAAATGAGAACATGAAAATACTTAAGTTTTTTCAACTATTTCTGTTCCAGGATCTGCCTTGGTAACCTATACTTATTTCTAAGAGTCATTCTCTTTCTCTTTTTCAAATCCTTTTCCTAGTCCCCACATGGTTTAAAACCTAGATATTATAAGAATACAATGTTTGGGAAAGATCAAAACTTCACTTGACCCCACAAAGCATCTGAGTACTCAAATTTTTCCTACAAGAACCTCACTGAAAAGTTTTCTTCTTATTACTTTCCTGGTGACAGGGAGCTCACTTCAATTTGGGTAAGCCTACTCTTAGTTTTAGAGAGGTTTGAGATATATATATAAAGTTCTATTTTCAAAGTTAAAGTAATTCTCCTTAAATATTTTATTAGTGGCCTTAATTATACCCACTGGCACCATAGAGAAGTTTAACCCTCTTCCATGGAAGAGCCCTTATTGTTTGAAGACAGCCACCTGATACGTCTGTCTCTTTCTTCTCAGTTCCCCAGTTCCCACCTACAGATAAAACAAGTCTCCATTCATTTCAGCTGCTCTCCATTTAGAGTAACTGTGCAGCACCTGTTAATGGGACTGCCCTAAGATAGTCAGATGTACAGTATATGCTGACATTATTCATAGAATAAAGGACCCAGTTTCTGTTTTTCTTTCTTTCCTTCTTGGTTATTTCTTTTTCTTTTTTTTTAAATATTGTGGTTACATTTCTCTGAACTCAGAACAGTTTGAAGTTAATTACATTACAAAGAACTACCATAACATACACACACACACATACACACACTCTCCAAGATTATCTTCCCAGTGCAGCTCTGATAAGGGCTGTTCCCTTTCTTTAGCATTATAATTTTATTACTGTACAGTAGGGTCCATTGAAACTCTTAGCTATGTACACTCTCTGCAGTTAAGCCCACATGTCCTATTTGAATATCATATTCACATTATCCCCATAACATACTATCTTGATGGCTTTGGCCCATAGTTTCAAGTATCAATCACATTTTGCATCCTGGGCCAACTATTCCCATATTTACTGTCTCACCCAGGTTCATTCTTTTCTTAAATGTGGTATGCATCTATCCGGCGAATGTGAGCCTCTCTATTTTATTACTCAACTCGCCCCTTTCCTCTAAATGGAAAATTTTTAACTTTGTAAATTTGAGACCCCCAATTTGACATTTACCTAGAATTGCTTTTAAATTCCAGGAAGATTTTTTGAATGATGTCAGTGATATGTAAGGCAGGTGGATGGGGAGAGGGAGTATTCGCTCAGATTGTCATCTGACTGTTTTGGAACCTGCTGAGCTATCCCTGCGTCCCTGAGGACTTTATTCTGAACATGCAGATCCTGCCATATTATTATTCATTCCCTTCTAAAAGTTCCCTTCAGACGCAGCTCTTCCTCTGTGACATCCTTTGGACCCTTTGGGCTGAGAGCTCATGCTGCTCCTGTCTTGCCAATCCACAGCTCATGGGCTCTGTGGGGTGATCCTGCCCATCTGCCCACCAGGCAGCCACTGATACTCTGCTGACATTCACTTTATCCAGGAGAGGGCACACATCTCCCCACTGCACTCATCCCGGTGGGGTCCACTCAGGGCACAGGCTCTATTTATCAGGTAGCACCATCACTGAGTCTCTCACCGCCCTCCCCACCCAATTTTCCTTTTCTAATCAGTAGAGCTTTTATCTTAGATGCAAGAATTCATTTTCTTTTGTGTATTCCTACATATGTATATCTTGCTAGAATACTTCTCATTCTTTGCAATGCATAAACTTTAAACTTGGTTGTCAAGAAATACATTTTCTCTTAAGCAGTGAATACAGGATGATCCAGATGACTGGATAGGAGAAGCATCAGTAGAAAAATGGAGAAAGATGAAAAATGCCTAGCTGATATTTCAAAATATTATAATAATACCTATTGTATATGACTAATAAATAATTCTACAGAGAAGAGAGTTAAGAACAGAGATATCTGGCATAATAGCAGAAAGCTGATACCTTTCTTGAAGCCAAACAATTCTTGAATTTTCAATTATATAACAGGTTTGATGTTTAAGAAGTTATTTTTCCAAGTTAAAAACTCTCTTTCTACATTTGATCAAACGGCTCTAATTCTACCCATGGGGCCACAGAAATTTAATTCCTATTCCATATCTCTTATTATATGAACATCTATTTGTCCTAATATAAGTTCACCAATCTTTAGTAATCTTTTTATGTTTTCTTTGATTTATAATAATATGTTATACATTTGTAATAATATAAATAATATTAAATAATATTTAAATTAATAATAAAATTTCCATAATAATAAATACTCCACTAATTTATTTTTCTCTATCTCACAGTTGAAAGGCAGCCTTTGTTTGGAGCTTCTAGATGCTTTGGATTGCCTGTTCACCAGCTGTCAGCTGCACTGTCCTCTTAACCAAGGTTATACTTTTTGAAACTGTAATCCTCAGTACACTTGCATTAGAATAATCTAGAATAATTGGTAAAATGCAAGTTGGTCCCATCTGAAACCTACTGAATCAGCATATGGAGCAGGCAATGGATTCCAGATATTTGCATGTGTAAGTTGTTTTCTAAGTGATTTTCCCACACAATAGAGTTCCAGAACTAGAAATGTTTGTTTTACCTTTTATCCATTGAAAATAGTTCTCTTCAACAGAAAAAGCAAAAGTTGACATACCTTTTAAGAGGTATTTCAATGTTAAAAGAAGAAGAAACTATTAATATGGCTATTCAATCCCCTATTTCAACAATTGAGGTGACGAGTTAAGAAATACTAAATTGATTTGTCCACGTGAAAGAGAAAAAAAAAAGAACAAGGATTGGAACACATGGATTTTAACGAGTCCAGTATATCTGCTTAACCTTTGTAGTTAATACATGATGATAAGTCCAGGGAAAGGAAATTCCAGGGCAGAATACCTCTAAAAACCAAAATCAGTCAAAGGGAGAAATAAAATTTAAAAGCCATGTTCTGCTTGCAAACTGCAGTCTAGGGCCATCTCTCTCTCTCCTGCCCAAGCAGAGCAAAACCAGCAAGCACCTCCCTTAACCTCTCAGGTTCAGATAAGCCCCCGGTTGCCCAGGTAATTACCCACTGATACGGAGATGAACTTCTCTCCACCCCTGAGGATATGCAGATGCACTAAAGCCAGGCAAGATGTTCTGGAAATATTACAATTTTACCCACACACACTGGTCCCAAATAGTGTGATTTTTATTTCCTTTCTCTGGAGATCAGAAATCTTTGTGTAGCTTTCACACTTTTTATAGGAATCACTTTACTAGGGCTTGAGCATCCCTCTAACAACCTGCTAATATTTACCTGTGATCACATCCCTATTGTTTCTTTTCATAAAAGGTTTATTTGAGGGCTGCCTCCATTCATCCAAAAAATATATATTGAGAATCTGCTATGGGCCAAACTCAGTTCTGGATGACTGGGATATAACTTTAAATAAAACACAAAAATTCCTACATCATGAATGAATATAATGGCCTTATAGATATGTTCTCCTTCAATTCTTCATGTGATTTACTAATATTGAACTACATTTACTTGAAGTATTTTAATGTGTTTACTTTTAATATACTTACTCTTCTCCACACTTTATGAAATTCACCTTCCCAAAGTTTTAGGAACATTTTTCACTATTTTTTCTATCTAGTCTCCTTCTATGCCTTTCAGTAGCAACATATCTAAACATTTCCAAAGAAATGATAACTTGTTTGTTGAAATTTCAAGAGTAAAGAATAACTAGCCATAAAAAACGTTATGCCGTTTTTAGAAAACAGAATGCTGTCTAGAAGAGTATATTTTAGATCAAAGACAAATTAAGTTGAAAATAATTGGCCAAAAAATATTTACCCTGAAGAAATGGAGTGGCTATATTAATCTAAAACAAAACTTTAAAACAAGAAATATCATAAGAAAAAAAGACAGCTACTTCTTATAAACACATACATATAAAAACAAAGCACTAAAATATATGAAGCAAAAGTGAAAAATTAAAAGGAGAAATATACAATTCAACTTTACAATTAAGAATTTGATATTCTGTTTTCAGCAAACTTAGTGAACTTAGTTATTAAGATAAAGTGAAAAAAAATGAAGACAAAGATTTTAACAGAGATAAAGAGAAATAATTCATAATAATAAAAGTTAATTTACAAGAAAGACATAATTATAAATGGGTATATAGCTAATAACAGAAATTCAAAGTTCATGAAGATAATATTGACAAAACTTAAAAAGAAAAATAGGCAAATCTATATTAATGATTGAAGATTTTAATGGCCTTCTCAAAAATTGATACAACTATGCAAAAAAATCAGTAAAAATCTAGAATATCTGAACACTATCAACAACATTGACCTAATTGATATTTACAGAAAAATTCTACACCCCAAAACAATAGAATGCCCATTTTTTACAAGTTCACATAGTATTTTCAACAAGATAAGCCATATACTAGACCAAAGAAAAATCTCCATAGACTAACAGAGGATGAAAATCATGCAGAGTATGTTCACTGGTCACAGTGGAATAAAATTAACAATTAATAACAATAAAATCTCTAGAAAACTCCAAATATTTGGAAATTAAACAACTTCTACATAATTCACAGATCAAAAGAGAAAACATAAGACATATTTAAATTTTTTAACTAAATGAAAATTAAAGCACAGCATACCAAAAAAATTCATGTAGTTAAAGTAATGCTAAAAGAAAAATCTACAACTTTAAATAACAGGAAAAGAGCATAGTATATTAATGATCAATGTAAATAGTAGTAAATAATAATAAGCAGGAAATAATAACATAGAAAACAATATAGAAAATTAACAAAGTCCAAAATTGATTATTTAAAAAGACCAATCAATATGTCACACTTCTAGCTAGCCCAATTAAGAAAAAAAAGACAGAAGAAACACAAATTATTAGTATCAGGAAAGAAAGTGGAGATATCACTGCAAATCCTATGCATATTATAAGAAGTTTAAGGAAATATGAACAACTTTATGCCACCAAAACTGATACCTTAGATGAAATGTACAAATTCCTTGAAAAATAAAATCTTTGAAAACTGACACAAGATAAATAAAAACATCTGAAATGCTTTACAATTACTAAGGTAATTAATTCCTTATCAAATACCTTTCCACAAAGAAAACTCCAGGCCCATATGGTTTTACTGGCAACTTCTATCAATCACATGAAAGAAATCACACCTTTCTTCTTTTTAAAACAGAGAAGGAGGAAAGAGTTCTCACTTTATTGTATGAGGCCAATATAACCCTAACGGTAGGATTTGTGAAGACAATAATTATTGGTAGAATAACCCTCACACAAGGAGATGCAAAAACCCTTAACAGAATATTAGCAAATTAAATCCAGTAATACATGAAAGTTACCATTTGTATCTGTGGCCTTTGCAGTTCATTCATTTATTGAACAAATACTAAGAAGACGAATTGGGACTAGAATCTTGCTATGCAGAGAAGCACCCGGAGTTTCACTCAGTTACAGGTTTGAAATGTCATGAGCACCGTTTCCTACTTGACCTAACTGATTTGTTGGGATATCAAAGAAATGTCAAGAGCTTTTAAGTGTGTGTTGTAATTTGATGGAGGCTTTCATTTTTCTTCTTCTGCCAAAACCACAAGCATGTTAGTCATAAACAGGGCTTCATTTTGATGGAGGGCTTCCTTCTTTTGGAGGTGGATAAACAATCCTGTGGCATGTGTCTACTAACAGGTCCCATCCCTGGGTCAGTTGGTCAGTACAGGATGTACCCATGAGGGTAACATTTTGCCTGAGAAATGTCAGCACCTCAGAAAATGTGATTGAACACATGAGAACTTAGCTGTATTAAATGGGAGGAAAAAAGAAAAGCTTTCCCTAAACAGGAAAAACAACCTCGAGGGCCTTATTAGGAAGGGCATTGATTCCCAAATGTTATCAATGGCTCAGGATTCCTGTTCAGAGAGACAAGGTATGCCGTGCTCCTTTTAAACTGAATTCTTTGTCATCCAGTGCAGTCATTAATTGCATGCCCTACATTAATCTATCTAGCAGCAGCAATGGAGAGCTTCCATTCTCTCATCCAAACGTATGGTTTTTAAAGAGAAAAAGAAATAACAAATGGAAGAGAGTGAAGGCTGTATTTTAACAAAATTATAATATTACACACACAAAGCACAATAAATTCTTCAAGTGTGAGATGTGGAAATAACCTTCAAGAGAGTCACAGATCATGTTCTCTTTAAATGCAATTTGAAATTAAGTAAGAATTTTCTATTGCAACTGAACTAAAAAGTCTATGGAGCCTAAACACCCTGTGTGCCTACAGAGTAAGCAGAAAAACGTGTTGCATTTAAAATACAAGTTTACTGAACGTTTACTTCATGAGCGGCAACTAATTTGAATCGAGAAGTCATTGGGTGCATGCCACAGTATTAAGCATTTGACAAGGGTAATTCATCAACAAAAGTACCTTGTCTTCTCCCAAGAAACTTAGATTCCAAGGTGAATAAGACCGAATTGATGTACGTGCATCAAAAGTTTTAGTCTTTGATGTCATTCAGAAAAGGCAACAAAACCCATACTGCTCCTCCAATATATTCTGCCTTTTACATCTGCATGGATAGAAAATATTATGACTGCTGCCATATTTTACCACCGTGGGACTATCTGGTCTAACACAAATATTGTATCATGGCTCACCTCTGCTTGTTACCCTCCAAAGAATCTTCTGTTGGTGCATTCCCAAGCTCCTTGGTGCTGGGAGCAGTGTCATAACCTGTGCTGGAAGCATCTCTCTAGGTAAGGGTTGCTTGTGATCCCCTCACCCTCTTCAGTCCAACTATACAAAAAGTCTTATACCTCCCAGTGCCTTACTATTTCCTCTCACCCTGAATCTGTTCATACTGTTTCTTTTGCTTGTCCTCTCACGTTTTCTTCCAGAAAATTACTGCTTCATAATGCAACACTGAGCACAGCTTGAGTGTTTCCTTATGCTCCCTCTTTGCTGAGATGTGCTCCTTTGTGCTAGTCAGTGTACTGAAGATATATGCTCACTATTGCGATGGTAATACTTACTTTTGTATTTGTATTTGCATTTGTTTTAAATCCTGTTTCCCTTGTGAGAATGTTAGCACATCGTATGACTGACATATATGAGGTGTTAATAAATTTTTCATGAATTAATGCATGAATTCAATAACCACCTATATGTTGTGGAAGATAGAACCACAAATTTCATCAACAAAAAGGCATGTTAATAGCTTAACTTGCATTTGAAAAATATTTTTTGAATACTTCCTATGTATGCTCAAAGAGTTCAGAATTTTAATTAGGTGAGTGACATAGTCAGTTTTATATTTTTTAAGGGCAATCACATTTCCCTTCTTAATTATTTCCCAGACACTATCCAGCTGCTAGGGATAAAGGGATGACTAAGACATCATCTATTACAGCATTGGCAGGTAGGGTGACAGGGTGACTGGGCCAAATACCCAGGAAATAATCACTATTTACATTTGTAGGTAGAGGAGGCAGAGCCAGTGACTCAGTGTGGTGGGAGGGGTGGGAGAGTAGGAGGAAGGGCCGAAGAGAGAGACCCAGGGGGACAGCATGTTAGTGACTGGGAGAGCAAACGCAGGGCATTGCGGCGATACCAAGCACCAAGATAAGGACACAGTCAGGAGCACAGGCTGGGGAAGGGGCAGATGCTGGTGAAAAGATCAGGAAGAAGAGAAGAAGTTTACAAGTTGTTTGAGATAAATTTGAATCTTAGATACATGTGGAGCATCTGGCTGGAGAAATCTGGGAAGATGAATATCTAAAACTAGAGCAGAAAATGCTTTTTACAGGAAGACCTAACATGGGCACCAGAGTCATGAATTTGGCTGTGGCGTCATCACTGTCATCATCAGTAGTATTTGCTGATGTGCGAGGTAACTGATCCAGCCACCCACACACATTATCTAATTTAGTCATAAACAACCCCATCATGTGGAATTTTGGAGATGAAGGAACTAAAACTTAGAGATATTAGGAAATTACTCAAGTATTCATGCTATTAGTCACAATAATTCTTCACATCAGCATCTCATAAAATAATTAAATTAAGAATAAAATTATCTAAATTTTCAATTGAAGTCAACCTATAAAAAATTTGGATCTCACCCACCTATCCAGGTTGGTCCAAGAGGCATCTGATTCTCTGTTTTAGAAGGATTCCTAAGGCAATACTCTGAATCCATGAACCAATTTGTAAACCCAGCAGGTCTCAGAAACAAGCTGTATAGAACCATTTAAGAATTAAATAGTTCTTTCCAAGTTTTCCTGTCTCTCCTGCTGCTTACCAAATCATGTAATTCCTTGTCCTTTACAAAAATGTTTTCTGTTAAAAGGAGTTTCTTATCTTTGGAAATTTGGATAAGAGAATTAAGTTTCTTTACTAAAAATGCTAAAAGAGTTTTATGGAAAAAAAATCCACAGGAGGCTCTAATAAATATCAGGTTGGATGATATTTGCATTGTTGTCCCATAGTGTTATAAATAGAGTAGAAAACTCTGAAGTAAATTTGTATCTAAGAATGAGAAGGATGAATGAACTACGAAGGAAGGCAGGATGGCCGGAAGGCAGGAAGAAGGAACGAAGGAAAGGAAAAATAAGAAGGAGAGATGAGGAAGTAGTGAGGGAAGCTCAAAGAAAAAAGGGAGAGAGAGGGAAATGTGTGGGGAGGTTAAAGAAAATAAAAAGCAGGATGGCAAGGGGAAGGGGTGTAAAGGAGTGCAGAGAGCATTAAGAGTCAGGAAAAAGAACTAATAAACTTAGCTAAACCTTAACAGCAGACCATTCCGGAATAGTAAGAGATGCAATGTCTAAACTTAGAGAGAGGCCAGATCAAAGGAAGAGAGAGCGAGAGGCCAGCCAAGGGCTATTTGAATCCTGGTTTACTAAATTCCCATGGTTTACAACCCTGATATCCACCCTGGCAGGGCCCTTGCTTATTTTTATACTGCTTCTCACTTTAGGTCCCTGTATCTTAAACCGGCTAATAGCCTTTGTTAGGGAAAGAGTGAGTGCTGTTCAGGTGCTAATGCTGAGACCCAGTATCATTCACTCACACAGCAGGAAGAAACAAACATTCCATGATTGGAAGGGTCAAAGGAAAGTGGGGAAATGTAGAATCTAAGCATTAGTAAGATTAGTAAATTAGCATAAGCATAGCCATCTTAGAAACCTAGAAACCATTTTCTGAGAGTGTGACTCAGAGAAAAAAAAAACAAAAAAAACCTGGGCCTGGGTAAGGCCTTGAAAAACAAGTTAATCATGAGCACCGGGTGGTGGGCAGCTGTGACCCTTGGTCAGCTAACCTTGGTCAGTTAATCTTACATACCAAGCTTATCGTGCAGAACCTCCCTAACCATTGAGGAGTAGTCTTCCCCTGCCCTTGCTTAACCCCAGGATATATGTCTTGCAAGAATAATGTATAGTTGTAGAAAATTACTATGAGTTAAGTGCTTTGAAAATGCTATATAAACCCTCGGCTCTGAGTGCTCGGGGTCCTTGTTGAGACCCGCTGCGTCGGGCTGACTTGGACCCCAGCTAGCTGGCTGAATAAAGACTTTGCTTGAATTTACATCTCTATGCCTGTGTAGTTTGTTCTCTGGAGAAGCCTCGGAAGCCTGGACCCTAACAGGGGAACGGGTGGGGGTGGGGGGAACAGGAAACAGATGATGATGGACAGATATATAAATAGATACACAGATGAAAGATAGCAGACATGGAAGGATGCAGTTTTATTTATACACACATATGTATATGTATTTAAAAAGCTGCAAACATTTTAAATTAATTCTTGATCAAATTATATTGAAACAAAAGTTCATCAGTTTCACTTAATGGTCAATAAATAAACTTACTGAAATATGTTATGGTAAAGATGTTATTTGTGCTACTGCTTTGAGAAGCAAAGCTGTAGGTTAACCATTATACTTGTTTAGAGAGTTAAGAAACAAGATTGGAGAGTTTTTACATACCAATTACCATAGTACTTCAATTGAATTCATGTTTATTGGCTGTTTTAACATCATAAAGTTGAGTTTCTAAGTCTGTTTATTAAAGAAAGACAAAAAAGTTATTCATAATATTGAATGCCATGATAGAAATAGTTCTATAAAATGATGATGTGTGATGCTGAGATTTATAAATGTTTCAGAAAGCATATGTTAGCATTTCTCTTTTGTACAAAACTGTTTTGGCTCTGTTTTGCAAACCGTGTTTATCATAGGAGATTACTTTTTCTCACCAAACTTATGATAATTGGTCTACTGATGTTCTCAACACAGATCTAGGTCTAATATATCCAATGAGTAAAAACACAAAGAGATCTGCCTATCACTGGAGAATTGGAGGATTTGCAAAGGAGAAGAAAAATTTTCTTTGTAGCATTTCTCCAAGGTCTATAACTTTTATTTCTTTTTGATGAGCCTACATGCTATGAGGTGCAGACTTGGTTTATGGTCAAACAGATGAATTTCAATTCCAGATTTGCCACTTGATGTGTAACTTTGATTAAATTACCTATTTTTCATAGTTTCAGTTTCACCATTTGTAAAAGAAAAATAAAGCAAGCTATATCCAAATAGCAACTAGCGTATGTTGATAAAACATGAATGAATGAATGAATGAATGAACGAATGGGCCTAACATTATACTCTCAACTCAGAGATGTTCAATAAATTTGTATGTTCTTTCATTCTAAGAATCACTTCATTCTCATCTTAAGGCTACACTACAGATATTTCATATTTACTGCATTATTTTGAACATGTAGGCACATAGCTAATTTCCAAAGATCATATTCATCAATAGTTGCAAATTCAATTCAAACCACCCCTTCCAGGAATGTGTGAAACTCAGAGCTCCACTGTCTCCTTTTGATACTTACATTTCTCTCAAAACACAGTTCTTTGCTTTTTTTGACTATTGTCATTGTTTTCAAGACATTTTAAGTGTATTTTGTCTTCTGAACTAGATTTCTCCTTTAAGACAGAAATATGTCTTTCATAATGCTATCAACTAGTGTATGTCTGGACATACACAGCAGGCAGGCAGAAATAAAACGTACGCTACCTAACTTCAGCAGATACATACAACTTCTTCAACTTTTCCAGCCTTGTAGAGACTGTATGTGACATACCTGGCTTCAGTGGCTCTGAATAAACAGCTTTGAATAATGTTGTCAGTATTCCTCTGTTCTGATATAGACTAAGAAATAGTTTGATGCTTATTTCATTCAAAGCACATCATTATAATTTGAGGAAAATTGAAAACTGGTTGTGCCAAAACAAAAAGAAAAATATAAAACCCAAACCAGAGCTACTAGCACACCAAAATGGATCAAGTCAATAATCCAGAATAATGGTTACCAATTATTTTATACTTAATATGTGCCCAACATGGAGCTGCATGCTTTTAAACATTACAGCACTGAATACTCTTCATCACAACCCAGAGAAGTGGGTGACTGCTATTCTCATTTTACAAGTGAGGAACATGAGACACAGATAGGTTAAGTACATTTCACACTCAGTTTATGAGTTGAATGGCAGTTGGGTATAATAACTCTATACCCTATCTTGCTTTTTCCACTGTGCTTTGCTGCCTTTCAAAGTTTACAGGTGTTAATTAGAGGATCATGGATGTTTACAGGTTCCTCTCTGCTCAGGGAGCACCCAAATGAAAAGAATAGGAGAAGATTGGAAACTTTCTTATTCATTTCTAAAAACAAAGGCCTTCAGTTAAAGCTAAAGGAAGCTCAAGGTAAAAATACAAATTCAATCATGGCTTCCTGCGTCCCGAACATCTAACAGCTATGATTGCTCTGCTTCTACTCCATTGTTCTCAGTTTCTGGAGTGCTTGATGGCTTTGACTTTCAAGAGTTCACTTTAATAACAGAATTCCCCAAGTTTCCCACATGCAGCATAGTCACCCTGACTCGGAAAGGAGCTGCTGTCCGCCAATGTGCTGGATTCATCAAGGAGGCCAGTGTGAGGCTTTACTGGGTATCACTGAGCAGAGGAAGGCCGAGCAGACAGCTCCATCTAGAGTGTCATCGGCCTGCTGTGTCTGAACATTCCAACCCAAACAGTATGCCTCACTCAAACTTCTTGTCAGATCAAACTAGCTTCAGTGTGAAGGTTGAATTTCCTACAACCATTTAGACCACAAACCTATTTTACGACCATTACATTTCAGTGTCATTAAGACACAGTTGATTTATGAATCAAGGATGAATGTTTCATTGTTTGAGATTCACTCTGTTCATTCATTACCAAAAGGGGAGGTGTGAGGGGCTGATTCGTCCAACGTCCCATTTTGTAATGTTGATGGCCAAGAAAATATTATTTGAAGGCAGTAACTAAGGTCCATAAAAATGAGGGTTTCTGTGATTCTGTTCTAAAGTTTATGAAATAATCCTTTTTACAGACATCTTACTTTCAAATATAAAGTTCAAATACTCTGCTTCAAAATAAGTGTGAGAATACCAGGCCATGACAGCTCAGCTTCCTGTGATGTTAAAGATCCGCTTCCTGGGTCTGGCTGGTTAAGGGCCAGTCCCTTTTTCTCTCCTTACTTTAAGAGTTGTACTCGGTTCAGGATAATAATCTTTTCCTTGAGAAGGGCACTACTCTTTAGGTAAGTCTATAGTTGCCATCAGTGGAGCATGATTTAAATACCAATCTCAAGTCTGTGATTTCACAAAAAGTTCAGTACAATTTCCCATTTTGAGTTTCTTACTGTAATGTACAGTCTGAATGTATCTTCCCAAAGCCTGCAGTGCCCACCCCGAGAATTTTCTGCCAAGCTCTTTGACTCTGTAGGATAATGTGCAAATTAATTTTTCATACTGAATTTATTTTCATTCCTTTCCTTCACCACCTTCCAAAGATCCCATGACTTTAGCAAACTTGCTAAAATTTGAAGGGTCAGAGTGAGAGTTATTGAGGAAGTACTGCCGCAAAATATGTAGCAGTTTGCTCCCCTAACTAGTCCCTGTATTAGTTTGCTAGGTTGCCACCATAGACTGGGTGCTTACACAACAGAAATTTATTTCCTCATGGTTCTGCAGGCTAAAAACCAAAGGTGCTGGTGGGTGGGTTTCTTCGGAGGCCCTTCTCCTTGGCTTGTAAATGGCTGTCTTGTTCCTGTCTTCACGTGGCCATTCCTGTGTGTCCATCTGTATTCTAATCTCTTCTTTTGAAAAGGACACCACTCACTGGATCAGGGCCCAAACCAGTGACCTCAGTCAACGTTAGTTACTTCTTAAAAGACTTTATCTCCAGAATAGCCACAGTGTAAAATACTTGGCTTAGGATTCAACATACGAATTTAAGAAAGGACACAATTCAGCCCGTAACAGTCCCCTTGTATTTTTTCTTTTCTCCAAATGAGCCTGTATTATGTTCTTCTACCTTATGAAACCTTCACTCCTAACACAACTCTCCTCTTCAGTAAGCAGCCCACTGGTGAGTATGATCCGGCACCTCCCCACCCCCAGCCTACTTCATCTATCATCTTTCATCTTCCATACTTATTCTTATTTTGTGTTTCCAGTGTCTCCCCACAGTCAACTGAAGCCAGAAGTGCAAAAAAAAAGCAATCAGCATGTCAGGCTCTCTCCTTCTTTGCCTTCTAATAAGATTGTGGACAATAAAATGAAAGAGCAATTTCCAAGAAAGGCAGGAAAACAAGAGATCCATTTGCCTTCTGAGCAATCTATTGTAAGGCAAGGGTTAGAACAAAAATGCAGTTCAAGTATCATGTATGTGTTAATGCTTACGTGGAAACATTTTGTAAATGAAACACACTTTATAGTCATATGTTTAGAAAAATGAAATGAACTTTCCCTCTGCTCAATTTTCAAATTGCTTAAAAGCACAAGCCCATTTCCACGTAAAACCGTAACTAGAACAAAATTGCTAACATTACTTTTCCTTAATTAGTAACTTCATTTGTGAAGAAAACATTTTATTTATGTAATTATTAAAGTAAATAATTAGGATTTAATTAAATTTTAAGGCTGCTTCCAACTCCTAAAGTTTAGATCACTTAAATACCTATAATTTAACACTTGGCATTTAGATAATCAGAACAATATGAAAAGCACACTCTTTATTAGCACTGTTTTTGTTCAGATGAGCAAAAGGTATCCATGGGAACACACTGTGTGTTGTAGTAGGGGAAAAATACTTATGGATGTGTCACGGCAATATTAATATTGGTAATTTTCGCCCCTGGATAATTATCTTAATGATGACCCATTTTAAGATTAATGTTGCTCCTTTCTCATGAGGAATCTCAAGGGTTGTTCATAGAGTCTCTGTTCAGGTTGTTCAGTAGGTATTTAAATGATTCATATTTTCCCACTGATACTTCCAACACCCCTGGTAAATTATCTGGAATAAATCAAGGAAAGTTTAAGCTTTAGGTACAGGAAGTCTCATATAAGCAACTTGTAACATTTATTCCAAGTCTCATATGCATGATCCTTTATCGTGCTAGGATTGAGATGTTTTTAATTTTCATTAAAGTCACCATGTAGTGGAATGCAAGCCATATTATATAGGTCATGTTTTTTATTTTTCTAAAATGTCTCTTTGTAATTATGCTTCTGAATTATGTCACTATGAAGGAAACAGGTATGAGAAGAGAAATTTAAAATGGGAGGCTGTTCAAGGATGAAGCAAGGGGATTTGTTAAGTGAAAAACAATGAGAGAAGATCCTAAATGAATTATGGGGTCGGGGGGGGGGGAATTGGCCAACCTGTGAGTGTCTCTATTTTTGACCCTGGCCCCAGGCAAAAAGCTGATCCAGTTTGTGCACGCTCCTATCTCTGAAGTTAAAAAGAAGGCAGGTAAAACCTGGAAGCACCTGTGCTGAAGGCCAGGATGTCTACTGACGTTTCCACCACTGCTGGATAAAAACTGGTCCTATGATTTTTTGCCCTTTTTCATCTGAATGCTTGACACAATGCTGTTACCTCTTATTATCCAAAGCCTGTGTGTTTATAAAAATACAAGAGTCGAGGGATGGTTCTGTAGACAGAACATTTGTAAGCCCCCAAATTCATGTTAAATACTCACACTCTATCTGATGGCCTTTGGAGGTGGGGCAAAGTAGGTGTTCAGCACAATTGTAAATTCAGCAAACAACATGAGTATTTTTGAGTGGTGTGTGTACAGCCTCATGTCTTTGGAGGTTGGCCAAAACTCAATTATCATCCATCCAGGGCGTCCTGAGTCTGGACAAAGAAAACTAAACACAGAAGCTGACTTTTATGATCAACAAGCACCATGTATATACCTGTAGGGAAGGCTGCCCACCCCCCCCAACCCCACTTTCCCTACTGTTCTATGAGGCCAGCTGTCTGCTGCTTCACCCCGGATATGTCTGGCCTTGAGAAACTTTGAAAACACAAGAGTGTTGTACCCATGAGTAAGGAGCTAGATGAGGGCCTTGTAGGCCAGATGCCTGGCCATGAAGGCCACACGCATTCATGCCTTCGATACTTTTGTAACCATGAATTAGCACTAAACAGTATAAAAAGTAGAGCTTTATGCAGAATAAAGTGGCCTCTTTTGAGCAGCTTCCATGACGACTCCCGCTACCTTCTTTGCTCTTCACATTGCCCTAAAACCTCAACAGCAACCCCCGGACCCGACAATACCTCAGTAATTGTGCTTCGAAGCATTTAAAGACAATACCTGTTGAAGGGATTCACAGGTTATTCTTGAGTGTCAGAGACAAACCAATGATACAGAGAAAAAATTCTGGAAGAGAGTAAGATACATATTACACAAAGATTACTCTGGCACTCAAAAGGTGGCTATGTCTTGAATCAAAGGATTTCAAGTAGAGTTAAGCAAAATGCTTCACAATATCACCTACAGTGGCAGAGATAAATTGTCAACAATTTGAAAATAATGCTTGTGCCTGATTTTAAGGGAATTGCTGAGGATGTCTCTAATATGTGTCCTACTGCCAATGACATGAGTCTTGACAAACTATAAAAGTAGGACACAAAAAAGAAGTCAAGTCTCAAAGCTGTGTTTGGGCAACCTCAAATGAATTTTATACTAACACTCCAAGCAATAAGCTATGATTGTGTTCCAGTTATTATTTACTTATTCTTAGGGTGAATTGAGGGTGTTTGTGGACATAGAGCTATGGTGCTACTGGTAGTGATAATAATAATAATTGTTTGATTTTATTTTCCTAATCTGGGATGTGGTGGTGAGGCAGCTGGTGGTGGAACACAGGTAGATAAATTTCAGGACCCTTGTAAAAAGCTCCAATCCAACTCAGCCACTTAGCTAGATAGACCTCAGCTGCTCTGACTGGTTGTGCCCTATGAAAATGAAGCTCAGCTGTTCAAAGGTGCATAGACCTCAGTTGCTCTATGCAAATGAGGCATTGTACTTTCAGCCAATCAGGAGTGAGTTGTGATGTTAATTCAGTTTTCTATCTGGTGTATGGGGGGGACTTTCTCCTCTCAGGAGACAATATAACCCCAGACAGGACAACCCTGACAGCCCTCTTCTCCTGGAGCTCTTCCTGCCTAGCAGGAATTCTTGCTTTCTCTTTCCACTTTTTAAAAAGAGCTTCTGGTTGCTCCATACTCTTGTCTGCTGGCTTCGTTCTTCATCGCCTCTGAGACATGATCATGGGGATGTTCTGGCTGGTAACAGTGAGGCTCGGCAATTATCTCTCCAGTGACAGGGTCATGCCTCTTGCTGGTATTGCTGTTAGATAACTGAATTTTGCCCTTTGTTCAGAAGCCTCACTGTCCTCTTTACCCAAAATCATTGAGAAAAGTAAAGCGAACCAATGGAATTCTAAAACTGTTATGAGCAAAGCTATCAGAACTCCTTGAAATTCCAAGGCCTGAAGTATTTGACAAGATCAACTCCTTCTGGGACCCATAAATTAATAACAAGTCATCCCATGTGTTTCAAAATTTCATTTCCAACCTCAGATTCTGCCTATCACAAACTGATGCCATTATGTACTACACACAGCTCAGACCATACCTCTAGCTTTATCAGATTTTAAATCTTTAATGGATTCAAGCTCCATCATCAGAATAGCCACCTGAGCGGACCCTGCATGATCTGAAGTCTGAAAAGTTGGTCTTCAGGGAAAGATAGCAGAGAACTCTCACCTTAAGCATGATGGAGAGAACATTTCCATTTACTGTTAACAGCTGACATGGCAGCAGAACTCCAAAATGATCCTTAAAGTCATGTTTCCTAATTAGATAGACATAAACCATTTACTCTAGACCTCTGGATGTCCATTCCATCGGGAGGCCTTAAACTCAGGATTCTCAGGATGTGCCCAGAAACAGACAGCTGAAGGGGATAAACAATGCCCTCCCAAGACTCTGATCAAGTTGATTACTCCTATCAAGCAGTGATAGACTGTTTCTGTTCAAGACAACAGAACAAGATTTTCTGATTCCCTGGTACATTTTTTTCTCTGAGTACTTCTACTTTTCCTTCTTTTGTCCTAATAACCTTGACACTCTCTGTTTACTGAATAAATGTGTTTCAACATACTCTTCATTATTTTCACTCTGTTATTTTTAACCTCCTACTGTCTTCCACCATATAAGGAAAAACAAGCTCTCTTGCTCGGTTTTCTCTTAGCTGCTGTGATAGTTAATTTTTTGTGTGCCAACGGGACTGGATCAGAGAATGCCAAGGTATCTGGTAAGACATTATTTCTGGGTGTGTCTGTAATGGTGTTTCTAGATGAGATTAGCATTTGAATTTGTGGGTGGAATAAAGTAGATTTCCCTCCCACTGTGGGTGGGCATTATCCAATCTGTTAAGGGCTTGAATAGAATAAAAAGTTGGAGAAAGGAGGCACTTTTCTGCCTCATTGCTTGAGCTGGAACATCTCATCTTCTCCTGCCCTCAGACTGGAATTTACATCACTGGCTCTTCTGGTTCTTAGGCCTTCAGACTCAAACTAAATTATACCACCGGCTTATATCATGGGTCCCCAGGCTGCAAATCATCGGACTTATCAACCTCCATAACTGCACAGCCAATACCTTGGAATAAATTTCCTTTTATGTCCTATCGGTCCTATTTCTCTGGAGAACCCTTACTAATATAGCTACTATTTTGAATTGAATTCAATGCTGGATCTGTCTTCCTCCACTGGATTCTGCCAACAAAAAGATGTAATAGTTGTTTCTTTCAACATTTTAGAAGGTAGGTTTAGTCTTATAGACATCTTTCGGTCCTTAAATTTCTATCACATAATGCATTCCAAACTCCAGCCTTGTAAATGTGGGCTTTGACTCCACATCAGTGAAATACTCCTCAGGACATCACAACCCTATCAACAAAACCAGCATACCGGGACTGGGAACTAACTGGAGCATCATAGCTATAATCATTCAGCTCTTCTCTTCAGAGGGTCTCATGCCAAAAACATCTGCTTGCTTTAAAGGAACAATGATTGACATGCTACTATTGATGTGAATGCTATGCATACTGCCAGCACTATTTGTGTCCTGCTAGAGTACTTCTCAGGGGATATCTTATGCTCTGGAAGTCTCATCCACTGTGTTAAATTTATTATCTAGTGTTGTCACAAATAATCACAGAGACCTTGATTTTCACTTAGCTAGCAAAGGAGAAATTGATGCAATAAGCTATATAAGCACAAGCACTTCTAACATAAAAATTACACTAATATAAATACTAAAGATAATAATACTTACGGTTTAGGACATTACTCACACCCAAACCTCTAAAACAGGTCATAATAATTTAATAGGTCACTACCACCTCCTTATTATTTGCTTTTCAGAAAGCTTTCCATATTGGACAAAACAGGTTGAGACTGAGTATTTCAGTGGAGAAATGAAGCGGGGTGTGGGGTAAATGGCAGAATTACCAGAATCTCTCACGTAGCCGTCCTCCATTTACATACACTGCAGAGCCCTGGAGATCTAGGTCAAGGGGTGGAGAGGGAACAGCCATCCTCTCCTCCCCTCTGTTTCTGGTACCTGATTGGTCTGGTGCTAGTCAGTCACCATGGACTGCCCCCCATGGCATTCTTCCCATAAGGGGCAGGTGGGGAGGCAGAGTGCAACCCACTGCCAGAGCGGCGACGGGAGGAGACGAATGGAGCCGTGGCCAGAGGAGAGGGACCCAGCCAGGCCTAGCTAGCAACTGTTAAGAGATACAGCCTTTCTCCCAACCTACCATTTTCCCTTGACTTATTTCAGTTTCATCAGATTCACAGGGAACTCATCTGGGTGAGAACACCCTTATCCCTGGAGCTGCAGG
Organism: Manis javanica; assembly: GCF_040802235.1. Lineage (NCBI taxonomy): Eukaryota > Metazoa > Chordata > Mammalia > Pholidota > Manidae > Manis > Manis javanica. Next base: position 192,667,340 of record NC_133158.1, read on the forward strand.
GGCCAAGAAAGGAACTTCCATAACCCACATTCCCTTAGGGATAGTGATTTTCTGGACATGGAATTTTTATGTATTGGTTTTCTTTCCTAAGTTTTTAAAAATATTTTCTCTGATTTCTAACAAAACAAAGGAAATGGTTTTGAGAGGCACTGATTCACTTTTCACTGTTACTTATAACGACTCCCTACGTGGGACTCAGTGACTCATTTCATGTCAGGCAGAGAACTGAAATAAAACCCTGGAGGTTTTATGGAAAGAGAGTAAATCAGCAATAGTCAAAAAGCTAAGCCACCTGTACTTTCTTTCCTTTTTCCCCACCTCCCAGTCACACCTCGGGTCCTTCTAATCTAGGCTGCCTGCATGCAATGTTGTAGCAGCTCTGGATGGTAAGAACACCCCAGAAACCAATTATTTCTTCTAGGAATTATCATAGGTTTCTTCATTTTTGTTTGAGAATTATTAGATTGCCTTCAACATGTCCAAATATTAAAATCTTTAAAAGTCCTTAACCCATATTCTTATCTTTCCTGGCAAAGCAGTTTTTAATTTAGAAACATTGTCCTTAAATAGAGAAAATAATATATATATATCTATTTCACCTATAATATTCAATATTTCTTGGGTTCTTTTTAATAGATAAAATTAACATTGTATTTATTTATTTATAAATCACTTTCTTATTGTTGATTCCTTAACAGTATCAGTTGTTCTAAAAGTGCTGATATAATGACTCAACCTTGGATAAGAGAAAAAAAACTAAATGAAAGGTCTGAAACTTATTTATTTATTTGTGTTTATGGTCACAGAGAAGCTTTATAAGGCAATAGGAGAGCTTGGACTCTGGATTCCAAATACATGGTTTCAAATCCCAAGAAAACCACTTGCTGTGGTTTTAGGAAAGCTAATGAAATGATCTGCACCTTGTTTTAAAAGAACAATTCAGTAGGATTCCAAAGAATTCACTGTGAGGCATTTACTTTCACTAATAATTGTAATCCAGAACACTCCATAGACAAATTCAGGCACAAATTATTCTTTCCAGGAAGTCTGAAAGTGGTGTATTTACATAATTCCTGATGGTGAGAATTGGGGTGAAGAATCTGGGAGAATAGCTTAAAACAATCCTTCCCCCACACCTGGATTTTAAAGAGCAGAAGGGAAGAAGATTTCAGTCTGATGACAGATCAAAACTTAAATATCCGTCAAGATTTTTATAACTGAAAATGAGGTGTGAGTGGCCCAAAAGCTCCGGTATTTATGCAAGATTATCTTTCAGAGGTGAGAAAACCAACAGAGCTAGTTTAAAGGGCAGTTGTGAGAAAGGCAATAAAGCTATTTCCTCGTACAGCGCTGAGTCTCACCAACCCAATAGCAGTCATACCTGTACAGCACCTGGCATGTGGCATGAGCTCATGATATGTGAGATCCTTCCCGCACCTGCTTTCCTCCTGTCTAATTATGGGCCCTTCGGAGGGCAGTTCCTGCAGCACTGAAGGGTCCTCCTCAGTAAAATACATGGAGTCACTGTAAGATCTAAATAAGATCAGGGTTCAAATATTGAAATGTGGCCTCATTCGCACAATTTCCAGGTTCCTGGACTCCTTTCCTTCCTACGTCCCTTCTTAATACGAAGTCTCAAAAACAGAGAAATAATGCCCAGAAAGAATATGAAGAAAAGAGAGATGAATTTTCAGTTGGCCATATTCTGAGCCTCTCACATGTTTTAAACACCATTCAGGTATTACAAGTTTACAGTGGAACATGGAAAAAAAATTCTTATCTTTGGAAATTATATAACATTGAGACTTTAATTCCCATAGATTTTCATTACTGTGTTTCTATATACTCACAAATGTATAAATGTTAGCATGATGAACAGTTTTGAACTATTTCAACAAATTCTTGCTAATTTTAAGTGAAGAGAAACAGCAGGCTAATGAAGGGACTCAATAATAATATATCAATTAACAATTTGCAACCCTAATCAACGGAATAAGAGAAATTTATTTGAAAAGTTTGGAAAGTATTCCTTAAAGGAAGTGCTTTGATGTATAGAAGAAATTCCCATGGAATACATTAGTATTTGATGTAAATAGGTGAAGGGACATTGAATGGGTTTGGAAAGTTCATTATGAAATTTAAGTATTCTATCTGATGCCTTAGTATTTTGTTTAGCAAATTTTTGTCCCTAATTAATACGATATCAAAGAGGCAAGTCTCTATTCTAATTTTCCCAAATTCTAAACTTGTAGAATTGAATGTAAAATAGACAAATGAATGTTGCTTTGCTTCAGTTATAATATCTTTCAAAATCAGAAGATACTGGATGAACTACAAAGACAATGCTGAATGGGGAAGTGGCCAGGAGAAGGCAGAAACCCACACACAACTGAGTGGCAGTCAGACCCAGACACTAGGCCAGGAGCTCTGCAACACTGCAACCAGTATTTATGCAAGATTATCTTTCAGAGGTGAGAAAACCAACAGAGCTAGTTTAAAGGGCAGTTATGAGAAAGGCAATAAAGCTATTTCCTCGTACAGCGCTGAGTTTCACCAACCCAATAACAGTCATACCTGTACAGCACCTGGCATGTGGCATGAGCTCATGATATGTGAGATCCTTCCCGCACCTGCTTTCCTCCTGTCTAATTATGGGCCCTTCGGAGGGCAGTTCCTGCAGCACTGAAGGGTCCTCCTCTATCTATCGTACATCTATCAGGTCCATATCAAACTCTGTTCTAGGATCTGCCTTTATATTTCCCCTAACTACTCAGAATCACTTTATTTTTTTCCCTTCTCTGATTTCTCTTGCCCTTGTGGTCTATACCACTTTTTGGCAGATAATTACATACTGTCAACTTGTTCTGTCATTTCATATATGCATGTTCCTCCAAACTGGGTTTCATGTCCTTTAAGAAAAGAGTGACTAAAATAGTCTGGGCATGTGGGAGTAACCTCTCAAAATCCCCTGAACATTGTGATTTTTAGTCTTCTCATTGAATACCCCAATACCTTTATTTTTTTCCCTTTCAGAGAACTTTTTTTTCATTACTACTGTTACCTTCTCAGGAACTGTGTACCTGTGTACACATTCTGTATAATTTGCCTATATTAAATTTTACTCAAGCCTTGGGATAAGAAAGGACTTTCAATACTAGCAATTCTCAGATTTCCCTGTGGAGTGGATAGGACACAGCTTCTTTCATCAGAATAGAAGAATTATTTTAAAATTAGATATGACCTCTCTCTCTCTCTCTCTCTCTCTCTCTCTCACACACACACACACACACACACACACAGTGAAATGTGCCTCTAGGCAGAGCTTCTACTCTATTCACATACCAAGAACCAGTACCTTGAAAGGGTTACTAATATGCTCTTGTCACATCTCTCCAAATGGGTGAAGCAAAAAGGAAAAAATAGGGAAGAATTTTAAATTAAAAAAGCAAATTATGTGATTATGTTAAAATTCAAATATTTTATTTGCCCCCAAATACCATAAATCATCATTAAAATCAAAGTGCAATCAGATTTAGATTTTTCTTCCTCGCTTATACCAGCCCTGGAGAAATTATAGAAAATAGAAGGCATCAAAGATCTGAAAAAATAATACAAAACCTGTGAGCACTCCAGACGGAAAGCATCTTGGGAGGCGTGGAGAGGGACGGTGGCGCAGGCAGCACAAGCATCTGGCTAAGAACGTGCTGCCACAGCTTTGAGAGAACACACTGGAGGAGACATATTAACTTTTATTCTCTTTCCACATCGGCTCAGGCATTTATTGCCTGCCCCATTGCCACAGAAATTCCCTCAAGCCTCAGCTGCCTGGTGTGAGAAAACAGATGAGTATCAAGGAGAATTCAAAGGCAGGGAGTGAATCCTCCTGGGGGAGGAGCCGGTGTGACTAGCACAGATCAGCTGCCCACCAGGCACTCACTCTTTTACCTCCTCTCTGTTCCAAACGGCAGGATTCACGTCACTCCAATAAATGACTTCTAAGGCTGCTTCTAAGGCAATTGTAAAGGTGAATCTTTCTGACCTAACAGTCCACCTGGTGTCTCTGCACCGCCTGGAGCTTTGTGCACTGGCCTCCCCTCCTGCCCATTACTAAACTCAAACAGACGACAGGCCCTCCCGGGACTTTAGCTTTTCCCCAATCCATATTACAAGTTCGAGCAGAAAGACATTCTAAGAGAGCATGAATTTACCAGCCAGCATGGCTAGACTCTTAGAACAATCCTTTCAACAAAGAAAGGAAAATCAACAATAAATATCATATGAAACAGTTACTAAAAGAGATAAATAATTTTGAACAATCATGATAAATGCTCAAAGAAATATAAAGATGAAGACTAATAATATTTAGTAGGGTGGGGTCATAAATTGCTCTGAAAAATAAAGTGGTTGCAATAGTTTAAGATTAACCATAGGATGGAAACAGTTGAGAAATTAATTAGGACACTTGCACATTTTATTTCATGTTCTAACATGAAAGGAAAAGGGAAATAAAATATAAAGGGAAAGCCAAGTGATAGGGAGAGAGAAGCAGAACTACCAACACATGGAAAACAGGAATACTGTAAAAGGCCAAATAAAAATAGAATTTCTAATAAAATCTGAAGACACCAGAAAGTTCTAAAAACTTCTGATAAAGCAATAAGAATCAGCTCTGTATGAGACTTCTCAACACTTACTTTGGTCATAAGAAGGTAATGGAGTAGGTATTTAAAGAAGTCAACTACAAATCTATTCTTTCCAAATCAACCAAATTATCATTTAAATGTGAGGTATACTCAAGCCTGCCTTTTCCAGCTTTCTTTGAGGTCAGGTGTGGCCCTGTGTTTACATTTTGGCCAAGGGAAAATGGGAAAATTATGCCACTTCCAGGCCTAAGGCACAGAAGTATATGATCCTCCTGTCCGCCACATGTTGGTGTATTGAGGCCCAAGGTAATTTGGGAGCCATGTACTGGAAGTGGCATTGTCTCTGTCCGGCCAGATTCCTGAATGGCCATGTGTAGCACAATACCCTCCTTGGAGTTGTTTTTGTTTGACAAAGAAATCATATTTTATTGTGTTAAATCATTATTGTTTTGTAGATTATCTCTAATAGCTGCTTATGTTACCTTAATACACTATTTTATATTCTGGTAAGGGAAGAACACAAGAGGAGGATATAACAATCATAAATACCGATGCACCTAATGAAACACTTCCAAAATATAGAAACCCACAGCTGCAGAACTGAAGAAAACAAATAAAACAATTGCACCAGGAAATTTTTGTCTATCCCACTTTAAAGCTGTGGATCAGTTAAACAAAAACTAAGCAGACATATAATTAATGAACTTGAACTATATTTTTTTATTTTGCTATCATTAATCTACAATTACATGAAGAAAATCATGTTTACTAGGCTCCCCCCTTCACCAAGTCCTCCCCAAAAACCCCATTATAGTCACTGTCCATCAGTGTAGTAAGATGCTGTAGAATCACTTGTCTTCTCTGTGTTGCACAGCCCTCCCCATGCCCCCCCCCCCACATTATACATGCTAATCCTAATGCCCCCTTTCTTTTTCCCCACCCTTATCCCTCCCTCCCATCCTCCCCAGTTCCTTTCCCTTTGGTAACTGTTAGTCCATTCTTGGGTTCTGTGATTCTGCTGCTGTTTTGTTCCTTCAGTTTTTCTTTGTTCTTATACACCACTTGGCTTATTTCACTAAGTATAATACCCTCTAGGTCCATCCATGTTGTTGCAAATGGTGGGATTTGTTTTCTTCTTATGGCAGAATAATATTCCATTGTGTATATGTACCACATCTTCTTTATCCAGTCATCTGCTGATAGACACTTAGGTTGCTTCCATTTCTTGGCTATTGTAAATAGTGCTGTGATAAACATAGGGGTGCGTCTCTCTTTTTCAAACTGGGCTGCTGCATTCTTAGGGTAAATTCGTACAAGTGGAATTCCTGGGTCAAATGGTATTTCTATTTTGAGCTTTTTGAGGAACCTCCATACTGCTTTCCACAATGGTTGAACTAATTTACATTCCCACCAGCAGTGTAGGAGGGTTCCCCTTTCTCCACAACCTCACCAACATTTGTTGTTGTTTGTCTTTTGGATGGTGGCCATCCTTACTGGTGTGAGGTGATATCTCATTGCGGTTTTAATTTGCATTTCTCTGATGACTAGTGATGTGGAGCATCTTTTCATGTGTCTGTTGGCCATCTGAATTATTTATTCTTTGGAGAACTGTCTGTTCAGCCACTCTGCCCATTTTTTAATTGGATTATTTGCTTTTTGTTTGTTGAGGTACATGAGCTCTTTATATATTTTGGATGTCAACCCTTTATCGAATCTGTCATTTATGAATATATTCTCCCATACTGTAGGGTACCTTTTTGTGCTATTGATGGTGCGCTTTGCTGTACAGAAGCTTTTCAGCTTTATATAGTCCTACTTGTTCATTTTTGCTTTTGTTTCCCTTGCCCTGGGACATATGTTCATGAAGTCACTCATGTTTATGTCCAAGAGACTTTTGCCTATGTTTTTTTCTAGGAGTTTTATGGTTTCATGACTTACATTCAGGTCTTTGATCCATTTCGAATTTACTTTTGTGTATGGGGTTAGACAGTGATCCAGTTTCATTCTCTTACATGTAGCTGTCCAGTTTTGCCAGCACCATCTGTTGAAGAGACTGTCATTTCCCTTTAAGGGAAATAAAGGAGTCCATGGCTCCTTTATTGTATACTAATTGACCATATATGTTTGGGTTAATGTCTGGAGTCTCTATTCTGTTCCACTGGTCTGTGGGTCTGTTCTTGTGCCAGTACAAAATTGTCCAGATTACTGTGGCTTTGTAGTAGAGCTTGAAGTTGGGGAGTGAGACACCCCCACTTTATTCTTCTTTCTCAGGATTGCTTTGGCTATTCGGGGTCTTTGGTGTTTCCATATGAATTTTTGAACTATTTGTTCCAGTTCATTGAAGAATGTTGCTGGTAATTTGATAGGGATTGCATCAAATCTGTATATTGCTTTGGGCAGGATGGCCATTTTGATGATATAATTCTTCCTAGCCAAGAGCATGGGATGAGTTTCCACTTGTTAGTGACCTCTTTAATTTCTCTTAAGAGTGTCTTATAGTTTTCAGGGTATAGGTCTTTCAGTTCTTTGGTTAGGTTTATTCCTAGGTATTTTGTTATTTTTGATGCAATTGTGAATGGAATTGTTTTCCTGATTTCTCTTTCCATTAGTTCATTGTTAGTGTATAGAAAAGCTACAGATTTCTGTGTGTTATTTTGTATCCTGCAATTTTGCTGTATTCCAATACAGTTCTAGTAGTTTTGGAGTGGGGTCTTTAGGGTTTTTTTATGTGCAATATCATGTCATCTGAAAATAGTGACATCTTGACTTCTTCTTTACTGATCTGGATTCCTTGTATCTCTTTGTTTTGTCTGATTGCCGTGGCTAGGACCTCCAGTACTATGTTAAATAACAGTGGAGAGAGTGGGCATCCCTGTCTTGTTCCCGATCTCAGAGGAAAAGCTTTCAGCTTCTTGCTGTTCAGTATGATGTTGGCTGTGGGTTTATCATATATGGCCTTTATTGAGATACTTGCCCTCTATTCCCATTTTGCTAAGAGTTTTTATCATGAATGGATGTTGAATTTTGTCGAATGCTTTTTCAGCATCTATGGAGATGATCATGTCATTTTTGTCCTTCTTTTTGTTTATGTGGTGGATGATGTTGATGGATTTTCGAATGTTGTACCATCCTTGCATTCCTGGGATGAATCCCACTTGGTCATGGTGTATGATCCTTTTCATGTATTTTTGAATTCAGTTTGCTAATTCTGGGTTAGTCTGAGTATTTTGCATCTACGTTCATCAGGGATATTGGTCTGTAATTTTCTTTTTTGGTGGAGTCTTTGCCTGGTTTTGGTATTAGGGTGATGCTGTCTTCATATAATGAGTTTGGGAGTATTCCCTCCTCTTCTATTTTTTGGAAAACTTTAAGGAGAATGGATATTATGTCTTCTCTGTATGTCTGATAAAATTCCAAGGTAAATCCATCTGGCCTGGGGATTTTGTTCCTGAGTAGTTTTTTAATTAATACTTCAATTTCTTTGCTGGTAATTGGTTTGTTTAGATTTTGTGTTTCTTCCTTGGTCAGTCTTGGAAGATTGTATTTTTCTAAGAAGTTGTCCATTTCTTCTAGGTTTTCCAGTTTGTTAGCATATAGGTTTTCATAGTATTCTCTAATAATTCTTTGTATTTCTGTGGGGTCCATTGTGATTTTTCCTTTCTTGTTTCTGATTCTGTCAATGTGTTTTGATTCTCTTTTTCTCTTAATAAGTCTGGCTAGAGGCTTATCTATATTGTTTATTTTCTCAAAGAACCAGCTCTTGGTTTCATTGATTATATTCTATTGTGTTGTTCTTCTCAATTTTATTTATTTCTTCCCTGATCTTTATTATGTCCCTCCTTCTGGTGACTTTAGGCCTCATTTGTTCTTCTTTTTCCAATTTTGATAATTGTGACATTACACTATTCATTTGGGATTGTTCTTCCTTGTTTAAATATGCCTGAATTGCTGTATACTTTCCTCCTTAGACTGCTTTTGCTGTGTCCCACAGAAGTTGGGGCTTTGTGTTGTTGTTGTCATTTGTTTCCATATATTGCTTGATCTCTATTTTAATTTGGTTGTTGATCCATTGATTATTTAGGAGCATGTTGTTAAGCCTCCATGTGTTTGTGGGCCTCTTTGCTTTCTTTGTACAATTTATTTCTAGTTTTATGCCTCTGTGGTCTGAAAAGTTGGTTGGTAGAATGTTTTTGAATTTCTGAGGCTCCTTTTGTGGCCTAGTATGTGGTCTATTCTGGAGAACAATCCATGTGCACTTGAGAAAAATATGTATCCTGTTGCTTTAGGATGTAGAGTTCTACAGATGTCTATTAGGTCCATCTGTTCTAGTGTGTGTTGTTCAGTGCCTCTGTGTCCTTACTTATTTTCTGTCTGCTGGATCTGTCCTTTGGAGTGAGTCCCATGTTGAAGTCTCCTAAAATGAATGCATTGCATTCTATTTCCTCCTTTAGTTCTTTTAGTATTTGTTTCATATATGCTGGTGCTCCTGTATTGTGTGCATATATGTTTATAATGGTTATATCCTCTTGTTGGACTGAGTCCTTTATCACTATGTAATGTCCTTCTTTATCTCTTGTTAGTTTCATTGTTTTGAAGTCTATTTTGTCTGATACTAGTACTACAACACCTGCTTTTTTCTCCCTGCTGTTTGCATGGAATATCTTTTTCCATCCCTTGACTTTTAGTCTGTGCATGTCTTTGGGTTTGAGATGGGTCTCTTATAAGCAGCATGTAGATGGGTCTTGCTTTTTCATCCATTCTATTACTCTGTGTCTTTTGATTGTCGCATTCAGTCCATTTACATTTAGGGTGACTATTGAAAGATATCTACTTATTGCCATTGCAGATTCGTGGTTACCAAAGGTTCAAGGTTAGCTTCTTTAGTATCTTACTGCCTAACTTAACTTACTTATTGAGCTATTATAGACACTGTCTGGTGATTCTTTATTTCTCTTCCTTCTTATTCCTCCTCTTCCATTCTTTATATGTTGGGTGTTTTATTCTGTGCTCTTTTGTGTTTCCTTTAACTGCTTTTGTGGGTAGTTGATTTAATTTTTTGCCTTTAGCTAGTATTTGGTTGTCTGCTTTCTTTGCTGTAATTTTATTTTCTCTGGTGACATTTGTTTAGCCTTAGGAGTGCTACCATCTAGAGCAGTTCCTCTAAAATACCTTGTAGAGGTGCTTTGCGGGAGGCAAATTCCCTCAACTCTTGCTTGTCTCGGAATTGTTTAATCCCTCCTTAGTATTTAAATGATAATCGTGCTGGATACCGTATTCTTGGTTCAAGGCCCTTCTGTTTCATTGCATTAAATATATCATGCCACTCTCTTCTGGCCTGTAAGGTCTCTGTTGAGATGTCTGATGATAGCCTGATGGGTTTTCCTTTCTAGATGACCTTTTTCCTCTCTCTATCTGCCTTTAAAACTCTGTCCTTATCCTTGATCTTTGCCATTTTAATTATTATGTGTCTTGGTGTTGTCCTCCTTGGGTCCCTTCTGTTGGCAGTTCTGTGTACTTCTGTGGTCTGATCGATTATTTCTTTCCCCAGTTTGGGGAAGTTTTCAGCAATTATTTCTTCAAATACACATTCTATCCCTTTTTCTCTCTCTTCTTCTTCTGGTACCCCTTTAATGCAGATATTGTTCCTTTTGGATTGGTCACACAGTTCTCTTAATATTGTTTCATTCCTGGATATCCTTTTATCTCTCTCTGTATCAGCTTCTATGTGTTCCTGTTCTCTGGTTTCTATTCCATCAATGACCTCTTGCATCTTATCCATTCTGCTTATAAATCCTTCCAGAGATTGTTTCACTTCTGTAATCTCCTTCCGGACTTCATCCCTTAACTCTTGCATATTTCTCTGCAGCTCCGTCAGCATGGTTATGACCTTTATTTTGAATTCTTTTTTAGGGAGATTGGCTAGGTTTATCTCCCCAGATTTCTGCTCAGGGGAGGATGTCTGGGTTAGTCTGGTCTGTATCAAATTTTCTGCCTTTTCATGGCGATAGAGGTAATTGTGGGGAGTTGGTGCATGTGTTGGCTGTGACAACGTCCCTTCTTGCTGGTTTGTGGCATTCCTCTCCTGGGAGAATGGTGACCACTAGCAGCTTATGCTGGGCAGCTGACTGCCGACGGGGTCTCTGATTCTTGCTCGGCCGCTGTGAAAGAATCTTTGCCCTGCTGCTGTGGGCGTGGCCAGCCTCAGGAGGGGAAAAGAGGAGGAGGCTGTTTATCTCCATGAGGGGCCTCTGAGCTGAGCTGCCACCAGGGAGTTAGGGCACCTGGAGTTCCCTGGGATTTCCAGCTGCTAGGCTAAGTGTCCCGGGATGTTTCCATCCAGCTGTGGGGTCCCTGTCCCTTTAAGTCTTTCAAAAAGCACTCACTTTTCTTTGTCCCAGGGGCATTGGCTGTAGGGACCCACTCGCAGGCTTTACGGTCCCATTTCCCTAGTATCCAGCACCCCATGCACTGTGTGTCTGCGCTCCTGTGTGGATGGCTAGGGCTGGGTATTTAGCAGTCCTGGGCTCCCTCTCCCTCCCTGCTCTGACTCCTCTCCTCCCACTGGGAGCTGGAGTGAGGGGCACTGGGGTCCCGCTGGGCCGCAGCTTGTATCTTACCCCCTTCCCCAGGCACTGGGTTCTTGCAGGTGTAGATGTAGCCTGGCTGTTGTCCTGTGTCTTGTGGTCTCTCTTTTAGGGATAGTTGTTTTTGTTGTATTTTCAAAAATATATGTGGTTTTGGGAGGAGATTTCCACTGCTCTACTCACGCCGCCATCTTGGCTCTGCCCTTGAACTATTTTTTATTGTTAGACATTGTTAGACAAACAGAAAATTCTTTCTCTTTCTAAGCACACATGAAATATTTTATAAAGCATTAGACAAATGAGAAAGCTTCAATCATTCCCAAAATAAATATCTTGAAGGTTGTCATGGAGTAACACAAGCCATCTTTCAGCAAAATCAGAAATTAATAACAAAATTATAGATTTAAAAATCCAATGTTATCTATATTTTCAATTATTGACTTCATCTACTAGAGGAATTGAGGTTACATTAGCCTCACAAAATGAACTGGGATGTTTTGCTCTTTTACTTTTTTCTGGAAATACTTGTAGATAGAAATAAACTATTTCTTGGAAGTTGGTAAATTTCACCTTTAAAAATGTCTTAACCTAGAGTTTAAGGAGAAGGTGGTGTTTGGTGAATATTTTCGTTTATTTCAGCTTTATTAGCCATTTCAATTTTACATGTATTCTTAAGTTTTAACATTTAAAAAATATTTTCCTAAAAATCTACTTATTTAATCTAGATTTTAAAATGAGTTAGCAGACAATTGTCCATGTATGTTTACATTTATGGTTCTATGCTTGCTTTGATGCTGGAATGTAATTATATGGTATTGAATTAATCATACTCTCTCCATTCAAAGTACAATGTCATTTTATGGCCATAGAAGATCACTTTGTTTTAGTTTGTTATATATTTTCTTTTACCCTTTGCCTAACTACCTACCCTGCTCACTTTGACCATTCAAATAGCTTAAGTACATATACTTTTTCTTTGCATGTTGTTTGCAAAATGTTGTCATGCACATTTTAATTTAAATAAATAATGTAATGTCATATAGTTTAAAATTTTCTCTAAGCTCAGTGTTTTTAGGTTCCTTACATATTGCATATTTCCCTAAGCTCAATGTTTTTAAGACCTAAGTATACATTCAACCTGATTCCTTTAACTACTACACAATATCCGTGACTGTCTTGTATGGACATTCTAGATTCTTCTTCTCTCTGCCGTCTCAAATGGCACTGCAATAATCATACTTACATGTATGGGCCTGTGTGAGCATTTCTCAGGGATACATGCCCAAGAGAGGGTAGGTTATGGAGTTTATGTGTGCTCAATTTGACTAAATATTTCCATACTAGTCCTGCTAGCCACACACAACAATTGTATCCTCACATCCCACCAACATTTAGGATTATCAAGTTAATTTTTGCAAATTCTAGATGTTTAAAGTAATACCTTATTGTTATAATTTCATATCTCTTGGAACAGATTGAAGATTAGCTTTTCCCTGAAGATAAAAGGAAACTCCCAAGGCCAAGCCCAGCAAAAGATAAGGGTAGGTGTGTGAATTCCCCACCTGTAATGTTCTCACAGAGAAATAGGCCAACCTGGGTGCAGCCAGCCTGTCTGCAGGTCTGCACTCCTGAGGACGACACGCCCCTCTGGTCATGCTCCTTTTTTGCAGTGCCAGCAAAAAAGCAACCTTGTCTGTAGGCAACCATGATCTAGGTAGTGGCTGGACTTAGATGGTAACTTTTTTCAGTTGTTTACAAATATTAGCTGCCCAAAATTTAAGAGACCTTGGTCACATACATCGGTTTGTATAGCAGCACAACCTAGTCGGAGACCTAAATCAAAGATTTCACAAGCATTGTTCCATTGACTCATTTCCTAGGCAATGAATTATGTCCTCTACATTCTGCCCAGTGAGTGGCCTTTCCTTGACCAGTGTCATCACTGTCAACTCAGAGAATTTGCTTAGCATTCTGCTAATAACCTTTGTACTTGGTCCTGGAAGGCCGAGGAGTTCCCTGTTCATCAGGTGTATGAGTCAGGAAAACAGAAACCAATCAGGTTTTTCGAATGGAGGGAAGGTGATATGGGAAATTTGTGACACAAGTGTTGAAAAAGCTGAAAACAAAACAGGAATGGAGGGGGACCCGGATGTTAGGAATGTAGAAAAAGACAAGACATTTCTTGTCTTTTTCCCTCTGTGCTCTTCTACAAGGGACTTTGGTTTGTAGAAAATAACTAGACAAGAGAAACTGGGTAATGTAATTTGCAGACTCATAGCCCCAAAATTTCAGAGAAAAGTAGAGAAGAACAGGTATAGTGCCAGGAAAAAGTAGGTAATAGTGGGCAAAATGGGCATGGGGTTTCAGGGACATAATTTTTTTTAAATGTTAGCAAGTTTATAATCAGTTTCTTTGTTGTTTTTGGACATGAGCCAGTGTCTACCCCCATCCCGGGAGAACCTAAGCCTGTGCTGACAGACAGAACTTGGTCTGCCCTGTAAAGCTTCTATTGCCTAACAAGATAATCAGAACCCGGGTGCAACCACTGATCTCTATTTAAGAGCCCTAGCCTCTAGCAATTTATGGGTGACAATGGACAACCAAAATTCACTCTTTTATGGATTTCATGATACAGCAGTTGTATCATTACTTTTCCCAGCTGGGATACAGAAAGAAACTCTCCGTAGTGGCCTAGGGAAAACTGCTTCCTTCCTGACATCCTCTTGTCAATCATCACAGGGCTATTCTCCTTTAACCCAAACATTAAATGCATCTACGGGAATGAGGCTGTGGCATAGGATCCAGCTCTTGCTAGAGAGCACTTGAGCTTAATTTCTGTTTTCACCACTCCACTGATACTACTCACATCAATGGACAGATGAACTGTCCTGTTGCCAAATCCAATGGCCCCATCCTTACTCTCATCCCACCTGTCCCCTCATCAGATTTTGGCACAATTAATCACTATTACCTCAAACACTTCTTTCCCTTGCCTCTCTCCTGTCTCCACCTTCCTTGTTTTCCACCAGCCTGCCTGTTGCTTTTCAATTTCCCTTGCTAGTTTGTCACCTTCCGCTCAACTTGTAATTTTGACATGTCTCAGGTTATTCAGTGTCCTTGTCCTTTTTTGCACATCTAAATAGTCTCATATGCAGGCCAGTGGCTTTGAATACCTCTTGCATGCCAGTGGATCCACAATATATCTATTCTGATTTTCCCATGAATTTCTCATGCACGTACACAACAGCCTACTCAAAAAATATGGCACATATTTGTTTCCTTGTTACTCAGACATAAAGTGCCCAACAGAATTCTTGATTATCCATATTTTCAACAACTCCTTGCCAAACTCCTCACCTCAGTCTCAGCACACGAACCACCCAGTTGTTCATGCCCCAAAACTATGAATGATTTTTCTTTTTTCCACATCAATATACACACAAGTCATCACTCCACCCCAAATAATTTCTTCCCTATTTCTCCAGCAGCACCACTTCAATGCAAAACTCAATTATTACTCAAGTCAACTACTGCAGTACTTTCCCTTGCTTCCACCATCCCATCCAATCACGCCCGGAGCAGCCAAAGTTATCTGTCAAGATATAAGCCAGACCAGACTGCTGCTTATAATGATACCCCATAACCCTTAGAAGAGAATCCGGTCTCCTCACTGTGAAGACAGAGAACCTCACTTGGCACCCTTCTCTCTGTGACTTCTCCCCTTCTTTATCCATGCCCTGCTGCATTGACCTTATTTCTGTTTCTGAAAAATTCCAAATAATTCTCACCAAAGCAGTTTTGCACTAGATATTTCATTCTTTCCCTATCTTCTTATGACTCAGTTCTTAGCTTAAATATCATCACCTTCCAGAGCTTTTCCATGATTGAAGAACATAAAGTTGTCCATAAAAGTGCATTACATACCTAGTATTATATTTTTTGGTGTTTATGAATTGCCAATATTACTGATTTTTTGTTGTTTATTTATCCCCTCTCTATTCTTTCATTAGAGTGTGAACTCTAAGTGCCGCATGAGGAGCTGCGATTCACGATGTGCACATCTGAAGGTTTTCAGGTTAAAATTTTATTATTAAATTTTTTAACTCTAAAAAGTATGGTAACATGATTTTTTTTCAAATAAATCAATATGTTATGACAACTTTAAACATGGAAATAAAGTATCTTATTCTAACATTATATATATATATATGCTATATATATTACAAGATACATATGTTATGTATATATTATATATATTCTAACACACACACATATATATTAATCTTTATTTTTCTTTAATCAAAAAACATTGTTGATTTCAATTAACCTGTGCTTCTAAACAAAGGAATGGCAAATCAAGTTAATGTATTCATCATTGTATCTTAAAAATTTTTTATAAGCCTCCATTGTTCTTAGCACAGTGGCTAAATTTTATATTTCATTTTATAGCTCAATACCCTTTTACTTTAACTATACCATAATTATATTGATACATTTTTAAATTAAATATGCAAATACTTTCATAATACATATCATGATTTAATAATGAAGGTATATTTATCATTATTTAAGTTTTCTATGTAGCTATATAAGAATACCTCAGAGATATAGCTGGTCAGTTCCAGATCGCCACAATAAAGTGAATATCACAATAAAATGAGTCAAATAAATTTTTTGGTTTCCCAGTTCATATAAACATTTTATTTACACTATACTAGAGTTTATTAAGTATGCCATATTATGACTAAAAGCTGTTCATTCTTTGATTTTAAAATATTTTAAATTAGCTAAAAACATTCTATCATCTGAGCTTCCAACAATTTATAATCATTTTGCTGGTGGGAGGTCCTGTCTTGGTGTTGATGGCTGCTGACTCATCAGGATGGTGGTTGCTGAAAGCTGGGATAGCTCTGGAAATTTCTTAAAGTAAGACAACAGTGAAGTTTGCCACATTTATGGACTCTTGCTTTCACCAACAATGTCTCTGCAGCATGTAGTGCTGTCTGATAGCATTTTACCCCACCGACGAACTCTATTCAAGATTGAAGTCAATCATTCCCATCCTGCTACTGCTTTTTCAATTAAGTTTATGTCATATTCCAAATCCTTTCTTAACATTTCAACAATCTTCATAGCATCTTCACCATGAGTAGATTCCATTCAAGAAACCACTTTCTTTGCTCATTCATAGTAAGTAACTCTTCCTCCATTCAAAGTTTATCATGAGATTGAAGCAACTCACTCACATCTTTAGGCTCCACTTCTGGATCTAGTTCTCTTTCAGTTTCCACCACATCTACAGTGACTTCCTCCACTGAAGTTTTGAACCCCTCAAAGTCATCCATGAGGGTTGGAATTGACTTCTTTGAAATTCCTATGCTAATATGTTGACCTTTTCCCATGAATTATGAATGTTCTGAATGGCACCTAGAATGGTGAATCCTTTCCAGAAGGTTTTCAATTTGCTTTGTCCAGATTATTCAGAGGAATCACTATCTATGGCAGCTATAGTCTTACAAAATGTATTTCTTAAAAAATAAGGCCTAAAAATCAAAATTATTCCTTGATCCATGGGCTGCAAATGGATGTTTTTCTGGCAGGCATGAAAATATAAATTATCCATCTCCAGCCGAGTTCTTGGGTGACCAGGTGCACTGTCAAAGCAGTCATAGTTTGAAAGGAATCTTTTTTTCTGATCAGTAGGTCTCAACAGTGGGCTTAAAATATTCAATAAACCATGTTGTAAACAGAAGTGCTGTCATCCAGGCTTTGCTCTCCCATTTACAGAGCACAGGCAGAGGAGATATAGCATAATTCCTAAGGGTCCTGTGGTTTTCAGGATGATAAATTATTATTGGCTACAACTTAAAGTTACCAGCTACATTAGCCCCTAACAAGAGAGTTAGCCTGTCTTTTGAAACTTTGAAGCCAGGCAAATGCTGTTGAAAAAATAGTGCCAGTAGAGCTCAACACAGGGTTGCCACCAAACTTCAAACTGTACAAAACAAAAATACAATATCTGAAAAGCACAGTTAAGTGGAGAGCAATAAAACAAGGTGTGCTTGCATTAGGGATTACTCTATAATGGGTTGGTTAGCATAGCACGGCACTATTTGTTCCTATGATTATTTCATTATTAAAATATAACTGCTTTCAAATTTAAATGACTTTCAGATGCATGTAATTTTTAAATACCATAAAATTCAGTTTAAAATACTAAACTGTTTTATTATTTCATCACAAATATCAGGATTAAAGAAAAACAGAGCTATTAGGAAAGAACACAGAAAAAGAATATTGTTCTGCATCATTAAACAAAACTTTAGAGAAATCTGATGGAATATCAGAAAAAAAAAGAATTCAGAGCTATTACTTTCAGCAAACTATAGCATGGATATGTCACTAATAGAGCAAGATATAAATGTATCCTCTAACTCCATATCAACCATATCTAACAAATTTCAAGAAAAGTGAAAGAAAAAAACATGACCTTTTTTTTCCACCAAATATACTTTCTTCTGTCCCGGATACATGACCATGTGATGAGACTGTTCAGCTAGAAGACAGTCTTGTTGAAATTATTCATCATGTTGGAAATATTAATGTCTCAAAAGACTTTACGGTAGGTAGGAAGTTTTCACTACCTTATTACACATAATTTCAAAAGTTGAAAAATGTCACTTGATTCTTTCGCTTTTTTTAATCCTCAAAGGGTTCTGTTTTTTTTTTTTCTATAATGAAGACTCTTTAGTGACAGAAAAAGAATGACCTGAAAAATGAGAACCGGTGCAAAAATTGGTAGCAATTATCATATATTTTTAGTGGACGTGAAGAAAATAAAGTAGAATAGAAAAGGAAAAGAAAAAGAAAATGCCTCACAATGGTGTTGAGCATTCAGTAATGAAAATCTGATTTAACTACTATAAATCTTGATCCCGAAGAGTATACTGCATGGAAGAAACATGGTATTGGCATGCTGGTATTGAATACCCAGTGTTTATGATTCAGTTTTGGGAAATAGTATCTATCATTCACTGAACCATCCACAAAACTTTGATTATGTTAATAATGGATCTCTTAATATGGCACACAATAGATTAGATTATTCACAAATATTTACTCCCTGTCTCCCTACTTCACTGATGGAGTGTATTTCCCTGCCCCTTGAATTTAAGCTGGACCATGGACTTGCTCTGACCAATGAAACGTTAATGGGCATAACATGACTGAAGGCCTGAAAGACACTTGCTGATCAGGCTTGATTTCTTGCGCTTCTGCCTTTACCAGGAACAGAATTCCTAGATTAGCCCACTAGCCTTAAGAGAAAGATGAGAGTCTATAGCACAGAGTCACTCCATCCAACCTGCCCACACCAGGCCCCTCCTGGACCATCCGGCCACGGCCAGTGTGCGGATATGTGAATGAGTCACATGGATATCAGAGCTAGCCAGCATATGTATATAAAGTCTTCTATAAAGTCTTGAAATAGATACATATAAAGGGAGATTATCCTAGGAGGGCCTGACCTAATGAGAGGTAAGTTTTTTATAAAAGGATTTAGAATTCAGAGATGAAAGAAGTGAGGGATAGAGAAGCAGCAGCAGATATACTCCTGTTGGCTTTGAAGAAACAAACTGCTACGTCAAGGAAGAGCCTGTGGCAGGGAACGGGGTTGCCCTCAAGCTGCTGAGGGCCTCAGTCTTCTGACTGCAAAAAAACACGAATTTCTGCCAACAACCAGTGAGCTTGGAAGAAGATCCTGAGCTCCAGATGAGACCCCAGTCCCAGCTAATAATCTTGATTTCCTCTGTGGGGAACCTGAGCAGTGGGGAGCTCAACTGGGCCCAGACGATTGAAACAGAACTTGTGAGATAATAAATTTGTGATGTTTTAAGCCACTAAAAACAAATAAAAACTTTGTTTTTCCCCTTTATTGAGGTAAAATTAACCAATGAAAATTGTACATATGTAAGGTATACAACCTGATGATTTGGTGTGAGTATACATTGTGAAATAATCACCATAATCAAACTAAGCAGCATATCCACCACCTGAACTGGTGATCATTTTTTTTCTTTTTGTTGTTGTGTGTGTGGTAAAGAACACTTAGTATCTACCCTCTTAGCAAATTTCAAGTACAGAATACAGCATTGTTAACTATAGTCACATTATTGTACATTAGATCTCCAGAACTCAGCTGTCCTGCAAAAATGGAGCTTTGTACCTTTGACCAATGTCTCCGTCTTTCACCCTCCCCAAGCCTTTGGCCACCACCATTCTATTCTCTGCTTCTATGAGTTTGACAGTTTTGGATTCTACATATGCTCTCCCAAAAGGTAGGACTTTTTTTTAAAGGCTGAAAAATTCCATTGTGTGTACATATATAGTACATTTTCTTTATCCATTTCATCTGTCAATGGATATGCAGGTGGTTTCCATATCTTGACTATTGTGAACAATGCGGTAATGAACGTGGGGGTGCAGATGTCTCTTCAAGACCCTGATTTCATTTCCTTTGGATATATACCGAGAAGCCAAATTGCTGGATCATAAAGTAGTTCTATTTCTATTTTTTGAGGAAACACCATACTCTTTTCCACAATGGCTGTGCCAATTTACATTCCCATTAACATTGTACAATGTTTCCCTTTTCTTCACACCCTCATCAACATGTTACCTTTTGTCTTTTTTGGTATTACCATTCCAACACACATGAAATGATAGCTTATCATGATTTTGATTTTATTTTGCTGCTGACTACTAATGTAGAGCACCTTTTTATATATCTGTCAGCCATTTATATCTCTTCTGCAGAGAAATGCCTATTCAGGTCCTTAGCCCATTTTTTAATTGGGTTAGTTGTTTTATGCCATTGAGTTGTATGAGTTTCTTATACATTTTGGATGTTAACCCTTTATCAGATATGTGGTTTGCAAATATTTTCTCCCATTCTCCAGGTTGCCTTTTCCCTGTGTTGATCATTTCCTTTGCAGTGAACAAGTTTTCAGTTTGATACAATCCCACTTGTCTGCTTTTGCTTTTCTTGACTGCTTGGGTGTTCTTAGCACCCTTGCCTTGGCACAGTTGACTATGAATGCATGAATTTATTTCTGGGTTCTCTATTCTGTTCCTTTGGTCTACATGCCTGTTTTCAGGGAAGTATCTGACTGTTTTGATTACTGTAGCTTATAATATATTTTGAAATCAGAAAGTATGATGCCTTCTGCTTTGTTCTTCCTGCTAAAGATTGCTTTGGCTATTCTGGGTCTTTTGTGGCTCCTAACAAATTTCAAGATTTTTTTTTTCTATTTCTGTAAAGAAAGCCATTGGAATTTTAGTAGGGATTGCATTGAATCTGCAGATAACTTTGAGCAGTAAGGACATTTTAACAGTATTAATTCTTCTAATCCATAGACACAGGCAGTCTTTCCATTAATCTAGGTTTTCTTTAATTTTTAAAATCAATGGTCTATAACTTTCAGAGTAAAAGTACTTTATCTCTTAGCTAAGTTTATTCCTTAGTCTTTTATTCTTTTTGTTGATATTGTGAATTGTGATAATTTCTTTCTAGGACAGTTCATGGATAGTGTATAGATACATGACTAATTTTTGTATGTTGAGTTTGTATCTTGCAGCTTTATTGAATTTGCTTACTAGTTTTAACAGTTTTTTGTTGAGTGTTTAGGCTTTCTACATACATGACCATGTCATATTCAAGCAGAGATGATTTTACTCCTTTCTTATATGGATACATTTTATTTTTTTTTCCTCATTTAATTGCTTTGGATAGGAGTTCTAGTACTGTGATGACTACAGGTAGTGTGAGTGGCAGTTCTGCCTTGTACCTGATCTTTGAAGAAAAGCTTTCAGTTTTCCCCATTGAATATAGTGCTATCTATGAGCTTTACATATATGGTCTTTACTGTGTTGAAGAAAGTTCCTTCTACCTATTTCGTCAAGAGTTTTTATCATAAACAAATGGTGAATCTTGCCAAATTTTATTTTTCTGCATTTATTGAGATGGTCATGTGGATATTTTTTCTTTTGTTCTATTAATGTCACATTAATTTATTTTATATGTTGACCTATCCTTGCATCCCAGGGATAAATCCCAATTAGTCATGGTGTTTGGTCCTTTTAATGTGCTACTTAATTCAGTTTACTGAATTGAGAGGATTTTTGCATCTATACTCATCAGGATTTTATAGTTTGTAATTTTATTTTCTTGTGGTATCTTTGTCTGACTAGTATCAGGGTGATGCTGGCTTCATAAAATGTGTTTAGAAATGTACCTACTTCTTCAATTTTTTGGAGGAGTCTAAGGACTGATATTAATTTTCCTTCCAATGTTTGGTAGAATTCACCCATGAAGTTATCTAGTCGTGGGATTTTCTTTGTCAGGAAGTTTTAGATTAATGATTCTATCTCCTTATTTGTTACTAATCTGCTCAGATTTTCTATTTCTTCTTGACTTGGTTTTAGTAGGTTATATGTTTCTAGGAATTAATCCATTTCTTATTTGAAGATATCCATTCTGTTGGAATATAATTTTTGATAATAATCCCTTTTGACACTTTTCATTTATGACACATTCTTTTTAATGTCTTTTCATTTTTTAATTTTAGTTATTTGAGTCCTCTCTCTCCCCTTTTCCAATTAGTCTAGCTATGGCAGTTTTGTTAAACTTTTCAAAAAACAACTTTTACTTTTATTAATGTTTTTCTTATTTTTTTATTATTCTCTGATTTCTTTCTGCTCTAATCTTTACTATTTATTTGCTTCTGCTAACTTTGAGCATTGTTATTCCTTTTCTAGTTTCTTGATGTATAAAGTTAGATTGTTTATTTAGGATTTTTCTTCTTTTTAAATGAAGGCATTTACCACTTTTCAATTCCCTTTTAGTACAGATTTAGCTACATCCCACAAGGTTTGGTATATGGTGCTTTTGTTTTCATTTGTTTCAAAATACTGTTTATATTCCCTTTTGATTTCCTTTTGTTTTTGTGGGAGTACAAGTGCCAGAACCTCTTCTTCTACCATCTTGCTGTCATCACACTCCCAGTTTTCACCAAAAATACCTTTGACATCATTGTTATTCTTTAGTGCCATCCAGTGAAATGTTGCAATTTGTTTAAAGGGCATTTACCCAACAATTTGAACGCATTGTAGAATATATGATGTAAAGTCAAGATGATACCATCAAATCTTTAACAGTTAAGTTAATAGAATAAATAGCACTCTTTTTAAAGAAGTCACTGACAGTATCTAGAATGTAAATAAGATAGTCTTAGAAAATGTACACTTGTAAATTTCTTGGTATGGTACCAAGTTGGCACAATATTTTAAGTAAAAATAGTATCTTAAGCAAATTCATGCTGAAAAAAAATTCAATATATGTACTGACTTTGGAAACATTGAGAGGAATAAGAAATTATATGAAGTGTTATTGTTTGTATAAATATATTATTGATGCCAAAAAAATTTATGTCAAATGTTTAGCCAACTTTTAAAACAAAGAAAATTCTAGAAAAAATTCAACATGCCAGGAAGAAAATTCATTTCAATTGCATATCCCAAGATCAGTTCATCTTTACTCCAAAACTAAAATTTAAAATCAGTTAATCTTTATATATTGGATAAAATTATATCATTTCAGTGATGTTTTATGATCTGAAAAATAGTGTCTTTTCATTAAGATCATAATGAGTATAAACTAGTACAATAATGCAAAAATTAACAAAATTACCAAACGTAATAAGGAATGTTCTTTATATTTATCAATGTATAAGGAACTAAAGAAAGTTAAGATTTTGAAAAATTTGGTAAGGATCTTATTGATGTATTTTACATACTTACTGTTCACTAGACAAACTTCAGAATATTTCTGTAGTTTTCAAATGTTCCTTTGAAAAATTGACCCCCAGTAGGGAATATAGTTTCTCAAAATCATTTATTTGAAAAAATATTTAAGGTTTTTGGTTTCACAAGGAGAACTGTTAAATCTAACATTCATTTCTATAGAAAATCCAATAATGGATCAGGTAAGGATTGACACTGTCTTAAGACTTTTTCTATCCATGAAAGCAGATGTATAACTCTTTTATGATAATTATTATTGTACCTAGAGACTTTGAGTTTCTAATTACTATGGTTAAATTTTTTACTTTCAAAATGCATTTGTATTTCCAGAATTATTTTTTGTTTCTGTTATATAATAGTTACACAATTGTTACTATCATACATAATTTATATAATTATTATATGAATAGCATACTGACTTAAGATCCTTTATTTGAGGAACAGGTACTTTTTAAACACTCAAAGATGTCATGTCAGCTGATAGCAGCCTTTTCTATATCAAATTTTTCTTTATCAATAATTATTTATTTCTTTAGGAACAGGACTCATTCAACTAATTTAAATACAAAAGGGAAGATTAGGACAAAGGGATGTTTTATGGAATAAAAGAACTGAAATACAGCCAGTCTTCATGAACTCCTAGAACCAGGACCTGAAGAGCAATCAAATATCAAGGTGCCCAGGCACTCTTTCCAGCTGTCTGTCTAGGGCCAAGTGGTCACTTAACCTCAGTTCAACGAAATGCCTGTTTCGACCATCTCTCTTTCTGCAGATTGACATCCTTTACTGCCCTTGTATATAGGCAGTTTTGTCCAAATCAGTCAGCTGTGGACATTTGCTAGATCCTCTATGTGTCATTTCCAAGTTACCAAAAGATAGGCTCTGGTTTTCTGGGTTGGGCCAGCTAGCTCGAGCCCAGGGCACTGGCAGTGTGGTGAGGGCCCACCTGGCAGGGACCACAAAGCCTTACTCCAGGGCCAACATGGGCAAACATCTCACAGATGAACCCTAACTGCTTCATCTCTCACCAGGGAGGCCTCTTTCCCTGCCCTGCATTATGGGCAATCACCTCATCTTGCACAAAACCAAAGCTTTTTCAGTTTTAACCCTGGGCATCTCATCTAGTCACTGAGCACTTTCAGCTCATGCAAACACTGCCATTATTTTTTTCAGTTTTCAGATGGATTATTATGGATGGGGACATAAATAGGGCTTACTTCATGCTGGGAATACAAAATTCCTAAAAATCCAGGAACATTGTAAATGAAAGGAGACCTTTTATATTTAAAATTAATTTTGATCTCTTGTACCCCATGAAAGGGCCTCTGGGACCCACAGAGGTACATGGACTACACCTTCAGATCTGCTGTTTTACATTACTCAGTTTTCCCAAGAGTTTAGGAATAAAGGAATTTTTCATGGAAACAAAGGGCTGGAAATGGAAAGGGACGGATTCAGGGTTACAGCATGGTATCACACTTAAAATTTTATTGGCCCTCATGGAATTATGCCTGAGTCTAGGCAGAAGAACCTGAAGATAGAATCTGAAGTAGCTGTTTAAGTAAGGATTCTGTGAGGTATGGGAGCCTTGCTATTCCATGATAAGGCATCACGCTTCCGTGCACGGAGGACCCCAGTACTCATAGGAGAATCTGGAGCATCAATAACTAGAACCCGCAATGCAGTCACCAGCATTCCCAGAGCAGGTGCTCACAGACATAGAAGACGTGAGATGCCCTGATAGGGTGTGGAGAGAAATGGGCATCTTGGGAGGATCAAAGCAGAACAGAGCCTACAACACGTCATGATCTTATGTGACATCCCCAGAGATGTCCAGCAGTAATTTTATGGGAGATTTCAGATGCTGCATGTCTGGGTGGATCCAAAAGCCAAGGAAATACTGGTGTCACCTGATTTGTACTCATAGCTGGCAGCGATTATATAAATGATCATCATCTTCTTGAAATTTTTCCTCTTTTTAGTTTCAGGACCCCAAGAAAAAAACTGGTTGGCACAGTATATTTTTTATTCAGTAATTTCAAGTTTAACATTTATAGAGTCTCAGCACACTAGTATTCTTTTAAAAATGTAAAATAACTGTGGTGCTGCACTGCAGCTTCATTTTCTAAGAGGTAAATAACAATATTATGGTTTCTTTTGTTAACAGTAAAAAAAAAACAGAAAATGGACCATATTTACTTCTTGATTTATTTTTCCTAGAATTGGTACTTATAATGAACCTTGAATTGTCCTTTTCATGTCAGATGTCATTTCAGTTTCCAAGATACTTTCAAGCCCATCTTATGGGACTTCAGGATGAAAGCCCTATAAGGCTATAAATCGCATCAAGTATGAGCAAAATGCTCAAATAATGACTAACTTACATTCCCGGAGAGCTCTTTTCCTACTGGGGAGAAAAACCGTTATCGCTTGACCTTCGTTTTAGTCATCTTTATTGCTAAAACAACCCAAATTGTTTCTACATGAGAACAATTCCCAAAGGCAAGAGAGAAAATGTGTTTTCAAGGAAATAACTGTCATGCAGAGGAAGCAAGGATTTGTGGCACCCGTGACCATGCAGCTAAGATTTCTCCTGCCTCCAGCTCTCCACCCAGGAACTCACAAAAACATCTCCATGAAACTGTGGAGACACAAAGATATTGGTAATTTCTCATGGTCCTCAGATAATATTTCATGCCTATTCATCTCAATCCAGTAACTTTGACATGTAGATTGAATAACTTCCTTGGTAGAAACAAGAAATCTCCCAGAATGATCAAGCAGAGAGCATAGTTTTATAATTTTACCTCATATGTGGGAGATCATTTAGGTGCAGCCATAATGTAGTCGGAAAAGAATGTGGAAGCAGTATGTTGGCTTATACTGGAGTTATCTAAGAACTTCAGGAGACGTAAACCTCCGTGCCACCAAATCTTGAAAAATCGTGGTGGTCTTCCATGTTCATTAAACCTCTTTAAAACAAAGCACAGAGTTGTCAGTACTGCTGTCTTCTCCTTTTAAAAGGTATTACATTTTAAATATCACTTCATTGACTTAGCTTTTATTATTTCCATGATTAGGAAACCTAAAATTCCTAAGGCAATCAAGAATAGCTCATGTTCCACACACTAGCAATGTCAAAATATATGGCCAAGAGGAAGCCTTTGCCCAGGGTCTGCTCACCAGGTGAGAAATGTGAGGAAGAGGACAGAGGAGGTCTCCCAGGGGTAGAAGAGTTCAGGTGCCATGTTTACCGGAGATGGCCAAAAGTGGCAAATTCATAGGCAAATCTAAAATCACAGTCTCAAAGAGAAACCAAAGATCATGGTCCTATAAATTGTTCCAAGCTCTCAGACCAATGGTGAAGGCTAAAAGGAGAGACATTAGTTGAGAGCAAGAATATGCACAGCACACGATGCCGACCTGAAATCGTGCATGAAGAAGGGCTGTTGCGGAGCAGGTCCACGGTTGCTGGGAGAATCCTATAGAGCAAGAGGGCGGCCGGCAGCTGCTGCACACAGTCAGACAAGAATGAAGCGTGAGTTGCTCTAATACTTAGCTTAACACACAGAGATCTTTTTAAAATTATTTTTATTTAATGTCTCTGACTTTATGAAAGAAATGTCATTCCCAACTGCAGATGGGTTCTGATTTGATCTAAGGAGTATCAGGCACCAAAGTCAATTAAAACTTCAGGATTCTGTAATGAGCCTCTTCAGAACAGCAAACAAGGCCTTTGGTAACTGGCGTGCTTTGCTGAGCCAGAGGTGCCACTCGTTATGTTATCTTAGGAGTAACATTAGGAACACTTGTCTCAAAAAACTCATTCTATGCATTAATAGTAAATTTAAGGAACACGTTTTCATTGTAAAATAATTTGTTCTGAGTTTAGTTTTGCATTAGACCAGTATGTAGCATTACTATAATATATATTCAATAGAACATTTTCTCTTTTTAAAAAAGGTCTCTACTGAAATCCAAAATTTATTAGACCACAGCAGTCATTAACTTCAAAGCCACTCATGGTCTATGTTCCTTCCTGGAAGCTTTTGGTGTTGGAGGAACTCCAGCATTATTTGTAGTTGGAAAAGAATAGGGACACTTCAAAAAATACTTGTGGACTGGCTGGTTGTTTTACCCCAACTCTATCTACTTTAGTCAAAGGGATTGTGTTTAATATTTAATAACATATAAATTCCATAATGAATCTTTTACAACAAAGGATTATTTGAGTGTGTTTCAACTTAAACAAAGCAAGACATACCACAATAGGAAGCTTAATGTTCCTGCCTCAAATGCATCGTCAGGATACTGGTGTACTGCTGAGGTATCCTCAATACGAAAAATTGCCTCTACTTAACCTGAAAATCACATGACAAAGCTATAAATTCTGCAAAATCCTATTATCATTCACAGTATTAGTACTCACTTATTCATTCACTTTATTTGCTTCTAGCCAGGGTAGCACAAGTGGGCAGAGGCAGGTCATCCTCCTCTCCCAGAGACGCGATGACACCCCCTGCAGAGCTCCTCCTGCACGCCCACCAGCTGTGATTTCATCACTGAACCTTAAAGAAACAGACACCTGGAGGCAGTAGCCCTGTGCTTGTCCTCCAACCACTGCTGCCTTCTGCGATCCTTGACCAGCGTGTTTCTTCTCTCCCGGCTCCTCCCCCAGGCAGCCAGTGTGCTTCCCATCCAACCTCAAGGTCCCAAACCCGACCAGCAGTACTGCTGTGGGTCTCCAGAGAATCTTCCTGCCATAGCCAGATTTTCAGGTTTGTGTCACATAGAGACAAAAAGAAGGGATTGCTATAGGTTTAGGGAAAATCTTTCTTAAAAAAATTAAAGGGAAACAAAATGTGAAATAGATGCTGGTTGGCTCAATAGCAGCAATTTGGAAGTGATCCTATCCACAGGTAGGGCTTTAATGGCCTCTCTTTTAGACTTAAGATGCTAGATCGACAAGCCCTTTATTTTATAGTTTTTAGTCACACTTGTAGCCTTTTAGATTATTTTCAGCTTTGTGCTTATATTGAATGCTCTTTGCCTAGGAAACTCTAATTTGTCATTTAAGATCTAAAACAAACATCATCTATTCTCCCCTAAGTAGAGTTAGTGATCCATCCCTGTGCGTCCTCAGTTCTTAATGTTTACTTCCATGACATGTATTAGCATGTACCTCCAGAACATAACTAGAGCATGTGTTACTGTGTACCTCCATATGTGGTAACATGTATTTAATGTGCACTTCTATGTCTTATTCTATTTGGACTGCTAAAACAAAAGTACCATAAATTGGGTGGTTTATAGATACTAGAATTTTCTCAATCTTGATGCTAAAAAGTCCAAGATCAAGGTGCTGGCAGATTTGGTGTCTACTGCTACCTGGGTCAAAGATGGCCACCTTTTTGCTGTGTCCTCACATTGTGAAAGTGGGTGAGGGAGGTCTCTGGGGCTTATTTTATAAGGGCACCAATCCCATTAGTGAGGCCTCCACCCACATGACCTAAGCAGCCCCAAAAGGAGGTTTCAACATAAGAGTTTGGGAGGAGCACAAACATTTAGTCTATAGCACTATTACATGTGTTCAAAAGCACCTGTATAATACATGCTGATATATATCTCTCTAGCATGTATTGACATGTGTCTAGATGGCTCTACACCACTTAGTTCTTACAGACTGGCTGATTGCTTCAGTCTCACTGTACTTTGTGTTATTGAGAGAAGACACTCCTATTTACTTTAAGCCACCAACTCATGCTACCTTAACTAATACATGTCTCATTCATTCTGTTTTATGAGCATCTAATATGAAGATACTACTGTGAACAAGACATATAAACAGCCTGACTTTATGAAACTTATGCAGCTTAGATGACAGATATCTAATACATAAATAGACAAACAAAAAGCAAGTGGTATAAGTCCTGCAAAGGAAGCATGCAAATAGCAATTCCTGTGGGACCTACTTCAGATGGAACAGCTGGGGAGGCCTGAGGAGGGGAGATTGGGGCAGAGACCTGAAAGTCCAGAATGAGCTCGTTACTTCTTTCCTTTGAGCTGTTTTGTAACAGCTGCCACCGGCACAGTGCCTGGTACATGGTGGGAGCTCACAGATGAATCAAAAACTTGAAACATTGACCTCATGCAAAAAATGTCTTTATGTAATAATGGATGGGTGAATAAAATGAGTTGTGAAATCTATGTTTGGTAAAAGCACTCTTAAACTTAAAATAATTACATGTAAATTGGTCGAAATTAAACTTAATTTTATATGCAATACTTCATTTTAGTTAAATTTGTATTTAATTAGGTAATTAACATGTTCTGATCATTTCGTGGCACTTTTATAGATTGCTGATTACAGTTGATAAATGAGCATTGTACTATGAATATTTAATATTTTGCTCATAACAAAGAGAATTCCACATTTCTAAAATAATTTACAGTCACAAAATGCTTTCGATCATTTTTTTTTAGTGGATTACTGCTATGTTTTGACACCGTATCTTTGTAATCTCTTCTTTGACATTCACATCGCCTAAAATCTCCCACATACAACCACTTGTCATTTCTCAATTTTGAACCAATTATCATGAAGTGATGTCCCTGCACTAGAGTAGATTCCATTTCCTTTTGGGTCTTAAAAGAAAAGAATAATAGTACTTATATTCTTCCAACTGGTCAAATACATTCTGAAAATTGAATTCCTAACTAAGATGTGTCTGTTTAGAGAATCATCATTATGTAAATAATCAGTAGCATTATACCTGTCTTCAGAATTATTAAAAAAAAATACCAATTTTTAGTCTTGTCCTGGAAAGCTTATCTAGCAAGAAGATGACATTAAAATAAATACATAGAACAAATATTCTTTGTACTCACCTGAAGTAAAGAATAAAGTGAATCTAAGCTACTGCTTTCTCCAGCTCTTTGAAGGTTAGCCTTCCCAAGGGAATTTAATTTTTTTTTTCGTCATGGACCACAGAGAGGTTAATTCTAATAGAAAACAAAAAAAATTAATTAGATATAATAAAATATCAGGTCTCAGGGTAAGATTTTTAGTGATAGCACTAGTCAATTAACAGCATATTGATAACAGCGGTATTGTTTCTGCATAAGCCACAGCGTGGCTAGTGGGAGCAGGGGGGTCACAGCTTTACAACTTGGCCTTAAAATGGCTGTAACAATTTCTAGCACTGTCCACACAAAGGACAGAACATAGTGATAATGAATGTAAAAGCCAAGAGATCTGGAAACAAAATGTTCTGACCTTTCTATGGACGATGTATAGACAGACTAAGGAAAAAAGGGCATGAACAAAATGCAATTAAGTCAGCACCCTACAAGGAAACACACATATTCCATCTTTCTTCTAATCTTTTGTGTGTGTATTTTTTTTAACCTTTATCTTTGAGCCTAGAATTTGAGGATATTTTCTGGAGGAAGATTCATTATCTTTTAGCCAAGAGGTCTGAAACAGAAATTTGGAAGGAATTGATAGAAATTTGGAGGGAAGAAGGAATAGCCAAGGAAATGTCAAACAAAAATCCTGTAAGAACCATTATTTTTTAAAAGAAATCTGTGTGATTGAGCAATAATCTCCTACTGTAGGCAACTATATCAGCAGTTATTAAAATCAATCTGGACCTTCTGTAAAAATGAACATTTTCTTAAAAACCAAAACCCCATGTACAGAAGAACAAATGTAACTTCTGTTCTTAACACTGTCAATTATTGTGAGGTGAGAAAATCACACATTATCTTGCATTTTTTTGTTTAAAATACTTTGAACACAGCTGTTATTTCTCTACATCTAGAGAAAGCTCTGGATACTCAAAAAGGTGGTGACTTTGAAAACATTTTACTCTTAATAAGAATGTTAAATCTTTAGGGCTTATTACAAAACTGCCTTCTATGAATGCAGTACAATATGTCTACCAAATGGATTGTCACATTTGAAAAGGTTTTGAAATACCCTGCTGTCAGAGAACTAGGTTAGAAGTTTGAGATATAAGTTTTATAATAAAAATGGTAAGACAAAGCTTTTAAAGTCTAAGATGTCCATTAAAATTTTAATGAAACATAAATATTAGCATGCTCATTGCATAAAGATGATTCTTTCAGAAATCATGGATGTTTCATGAATATTTGACTTTTCCTTATTAGTCATCTTCCTGCCTAACTGGGATCAAGCTTGCACAGCAGTTGTGGCTTTGCTTTTCACATTTGTTGTCTTGGTAAGTTCTTCTGGTAATATCTATGTTCATGGAAACATGTAGGGGCATTGGTGAAATATAACAGGTTAGATTATATTTAGACTAAGCAGGCTCATTCCCCTCCACAGGCAAATAGCTTGACCATCTTCCCTGACTTCTTATATTTGTGTGTGTGTAACTGAATTGTAGCCCAAGGAATGTGAGCAGAAGTGACTTGTGCCTCTTTCAAACTCAGCCTATAAAATCCCCTATAATAAAAGTGGGATCCTCCATGCCCTTTCCCCTCCACAGAGACTCTGAAGGCCAAATGAAGAGGATCCTGGAGCCGCAAAATGGAAAGAGCCCAGATCAGGAACACCTACTTTGAATTTCATGAGCAGAGAAATAAATTTGTATTGAATTAACAGATTAGATTTGAGAATTTGCCTATTATCGCAGTGAGCCTTACTTTAACTACTAGATACTTATAAACAAATGCTAAAAAATTATGACCTGAAGGGAACAAGAGGCAGCAGAGAGAAACGGACAGAAGGTGAATAACAGAAAAAATGTGGAAAAGACATTGAATATGTAGATGAATAAATGAATGGGTAATATGTAATATTTACATATAGGCCTCCAAAGCCAATTTTTAATTCCTGGATTAGAACATTGAGGAGACACAGAACAACACGGTGTCTCACCTCCTATCCTGGTGGATGAGGCAGGAGGGCCCCATCCTGAGAGGAAAGGAAGGCAGCTATCAAGACAGGAAACTCTGAGACCTGTGGGAACTTGGCAGGAAAGATACTGGCTTACTCACGGTTACCACCACCCCTGGAGCACCGTAACATGGAATATTTTGACCACATACGCAGCAAAATAGAAGAAAAAAATTTTTTTAATCTGTAGCTTTTGATTACCACCTTAATTTACTTTACCAGAAGATGGTTCCCTACTCTACTAGTCACTTAATTGTCACATGATTAAAAAAACAAATCAAAAGTATTTTACCGTCAGATAGCTGTGGGCAAAGCTCGATTAAACAAAGTGGCCAAGTTCTTTCCATAGAACTTTTCAGACCCTCCGACACCCTGCTCTGCATTCCTATGTCCAAGGGGAACCTGGCATATATAGTTTCCCAAATTTATTTGGTCATAAGCCTCTTTGTGTGGAGCCCTCACAGTGTGTAGATAATGGAAGAAAAAAAGTAAAGGATGTGAAAGCACATAGAGGAACGATGTAGGCACGTGCCATCCTGGCCACACCAGCACACTGATGCTTCCAATATTATTTCCACTTAGATTGTGTAGAATTTCATCCAGCTGTGTTTATCTTGGCTTTCTTTGATTTTGTATTGCAAGATAGCTAATCATGCCAATCAAAAGACCTCTGTTTTCACTGGGACCTTAGCTCCAAACCATGTTTCAGTATTTCCAGGATGAGTAAGAAGAGGAAACCCCAATAACCAGCTTCGTGTCTGTTTCCTTGGCATCGGCTTCTACTCTTCCATCTGTCTATCCTAAAATAGGCCTTGTATAAGTTATTATTTGGTTAACACTTGTGCTGCTTACAGAATAGTTATAACCAGATACCATAGCCTGGGAAATTATCTTGGACAACAAAGATGAGCTAAACAGCAACTCCCTCAGTCTCATACTGCAGCAATGGAGAAACCATTCCTGTAGAATACTGGAAACAAGTTAGAAAAATGAAGGCGCTGTAAAAGGGTAACTTTTAAAATTAATACTTTTGATTCTCCACACTCCTATCCAATGACAGGAGGACTCTGTTGGCACAAATGCAACATGAACACTTCTGTAATTTATAGGTGAGCGTGGAGCGAGCAGAAAACAAACAAAACAGCAACTATTCCGTGGACAAGGACCCCACTCTGTGCTTATTCATTAAGCAAAGTATTTGTAAACGATAATCATACCAGAATTCTCCAAAGGTGGCAGTATGTCCACTTTAAATGTGTACATAGGCCTTGAGTTTAAGAGAAAAAGCCAATGTCTTCTTTGGATGATTTTCTTACTTACTGAAAAAGTGAAATAAATAACGTGCCCTCAGAGTCTGCCTAAGGAAACATGTTTACATTCTTTTGGCCTTGTTTCTGATTTTTTTTGGTTTCATCTGTTTTTCAAGTAGAATTACTCTTTCTCACAGGCAACATTTTTCTTGAAGTGGCATGTTCCTACTTATTTTTCTTGGCCTCTGTGACCTGAAATTGTACTGTTTCGATGCCATTCACTTTAAAATGCTCTATCAACAAAGAAATAGAAAGTATGAAGAAAGCAAAGAGAATGAGGCACAGATTTGTCTGCACTGCATCATTTTGATACATTCTGTCATCTTTATTTGCATCCAGTTTTTGAATGCCTCCGAATATATGCACTTCATATGTAAAAAGATCTGTAGTCAGAATCTCTTAGCATTACTCTAAGAAGTGGAGTCTTTTAATGAGGATGGAACTTTGGTTTTGATATCCCCACTACCAGCAGAGAATGGGACCCCACTCCAGATTGCATTAAAGATCCAGGCCATGCTTCCGGGATGTTGTTTTCAAAGACAAGTTCATGGTTTGGGTTACTCTGGTAAATGACTTGAAAAGAAGTCCTAAGATAAATTTCATTATTTCCATTTTACAGATGAGGAAACGTATGTAGAAAGTTGGATTTTAAATTCAGGTCTCTCTAGCTCCAAATTCTTGCTGAAGAATGATAAAAATCTTCTAGAACATTAAATCATACCTATAATTTTCCAGGATTTAATGAAATATAATCAGAAATAGCAGGAGATTAGATAACTTGACCAAGCAAAGAGAACTATTGAGAGAGAGAGAGAGAGAGACAGAATAGAACATATCCACAGGAGATTATCAAAGACACACTCTTTAAACAACTGTAGTTGATATGTTCAACAAATTAGAGGAAAGTCAGAGAATTTCCATAGAGATCTGGTAACAATAAAAGAAATCAAATGAAATTCTGAAAATGGGAATATAACTGAAATTAACTCAATAATGGCATTAGCAGCAGATTAGACATAGTTGAAGAGAAAATTGGACAGATTGGAGAATAGAGAGCTATGAGGATAGAAAATTCAGAAAAGAGCAAAAGAAACAAAGGTGACATAGGAAAAAAGGATCTAATATGTGCTACTGAAGTTCCAGAAAGAGAAGAAAGAGAAAATGGCATAACACCAATACTCCAAATGGTCAAAAATTATATGGAAAGGTGCTAAACACCATTAACCAACAAACAGGTACGATTTAACATCCAATGTGATACTACACAGACATAAGAAACTTTAAAGTTTGACCATGAGATGGAACCCTCATAAGCTATTGGTAGAATTGAAATTAACACAACTTGTTTAGAAAGCTATTTATTTTTACCTATTAAACTGAGTGCACATATTATATTAGAGTTCTCCAGAAAAACAGAATCAATAGAATATATATATATATTTCTATTTCTGGGTGTATCTGTGAGGGTGTGAATGATATGTATATATATACATGGATATACATATATATATATATATGTGTGTGTGTATATATATATACATGGACAGAAAGATTGATGTACTATGAGGAATTAGCTCATGTGGTAACAGGCTGAGTAGTCCCCAGATTTGCTTTCTACAAACTGAAGACTGAGGAAAGTCAGTGGTATAATTCAGTCCAAGTCTATATACCAGAGAACCAGGAGATCTGTTGGTGTAAATCTCAGTCTGAAGGCAAAAGAAAATGATATGGGATGACTCAACTCAGGCAGGAAGGAAACAGACAAATTATTCCCTCTGTCCCCTTTTTTTCTATTCAGGCCCTCAACAGATTGGATGATGTCCACCATCACTGGGGAGAAGAATCTATTTTACTGACCCACCCACTGAAATGCTAATCTTATCCATACCCTCATAGAAACATCCAGAAATAAGGTTTAAGTGGGCATCGCATAGACAGTCAAATTGATATAAACAATTAACCATCACATACATGTACTATATGCATACATTACATATATGTACAACATACATATGCATATGTATCTGTACATGGTACATGCATGTCCTGTACTCAACAGTTCCAGCCCTAGTTATATTTCCAACAGAGTGGTATATACATGTGCCCTAAAAGATGTGTAAAAATTATTCCTGCAGTATTATTTATAAGAGTAAACATTGGAAACAACCCAAGAATTTGTCAACAGTAGACTGTACAAAGTGTGGTGTATGTGTGTGTACTATAACAATGGCTGTATGCAGTAACACAGATAAATCTCACAGACATAATTCTGACTCAAAGAGACCAGACACAAAAAAATACATATTGTCTGATCCCATTTACATCATGTTAAAAAAAAAGACAAACTCCCCTCTGGCACTAGACATCAATATACTGACTACCTTTGAGAGGAGGAAAGGGTACTTACTGGAAGAAAGTATGAAAGAAGATTCCAGAATTTAATTTCCTGATCTGTTTGAGGGGTACACAGGCATTTTTTGGTACACATTTGTATGCAACTTGCTATATATATGCACATATGTGTGTGTGTAAAAATGTCTATTTTGATAAAATATAAAGCTTAAAAAGTCAGCTACATGACAAGGAGTATGGATAGTTCATAAACATAAAAACTGAATATAATAAATATATTAGCATACAGAAGAATGAAAAATGATAATACACAGGAAATGAAATCAGGTGAAGCCTTTGCTTTAAATCCTAAACTTTATAGAAGGCTTTAGGAAAAGCATGAAGCATGAGACCAACTTAGGCACATCAATTGGGTCCTGGGAATGGGGCTGGAAAGAGCCTTCTCTGAGTGCAGGCAAACTCCTAGCAAAGTTATGGATTTACGAATAACAACAAGGCTCAGTGAAGAGCAGCTGTAGTGCTAAACTAAAGGTTTGGCAAGCCCAGATGGGCGAATGAACACCAGCTTATCACTCATAAGCACAGGCCTAGATAACATGGTTGAGTCTAGCTCCGCAAATATGACGGATATGTAGGTATATTCACACACATAGAGATAGTTTATTTACAGCATCACCATCTTTCTCCTGTTGTTAAGTAATAACAATGGTTGAGAAAAGTTTCAAGTTCATTGGGAAACTTGATTATTGTATTGTAAATTATACTTGTACTGGAAACCTTTCTTTGGAAATATATGTTCCCAGATTTCCACAGACTTACAATACTGGGTTTTTTTCCCCTCTATCTCTCTCTATCCAGAAACTATTTTTTCCCATCAATCAAGTTGACAAATTTTGTAAATGTTTAACTATGTGCTGGCCGTTGGTGCCAAGCTATATTGAGTTAAGCAAAAGAACTTTTATTTAATTCAGTTTAACAAACAGCAAGATATGACTACCATGTATTAGATAAAACTAAGCTTTAGGTAAGGGTTTTAGTCCTGAATAATTTCTTTAATTTATTTACATGACCCTAAGATGCCCCCTGAGACTTCAATGTTTCCTGAATTTGTGTAGCTCTACCTGTTCCCACTTGGAGTGAACTGATCTTTCACATCCTCACAGAGCCCATTTCAAATGCAAAAACCACAACAGAAAGCAACCTAAATCTTTAAAACTTTTGCTTCTATAAGTTGCGTATTTTTTAAAAGCTCATTAAGAAAGCCAACAAGTTAACCCACCACAACTCTAGCAGTTCACAGCTGCTGGCAGAAGACCAAAGATTCCTGGGTCAGAGCAAAGGACTTGATTCGTCAAGGCATAGCAAGCAGCCTGAGCATCAGCTTATTTGCACTTTTTCCCCCTGTTGCACATCCCACAGAGGGGGCATAAATGGGCCCACATGGATCCCTACATACAGAGTATTTTCTATTAAAGGAGAGGAACTTCAATCATTTATAATTGCCAGTCTGCATGCTTGCCCTTTGCTCTAGAAAGAGACTTTTTTCCCCCCACCCTAACAGTAAGTATACCTACTTGTTGCTTTGGAGAAAGACACTATCTTTTCAAGAATCTTTGCTACACAAACATTAAAAGGTAGTTCAGAGTAAGAGGGCAATTAGCATCTCAGTTGTAAGACACACAGAAGCATTAGAGACACATGAGAATGGCCTTGCAAAAAAGAAAAATTAGCAAAAAAAAAAAAGAAAATAGAGTAAAATGAAAAATCAGTGAAAAAAAATCAGCATTCTACTAACTTGAGCCAAAACTCCCTTACAGTCTACAAATAACACTTAGAATTAGAAGAGAAACTCCATGTGTGTATAGAAATAGTTATTTTGTGTTTGACAGTTTGTTGATTTCATTGGATGACTCCATGAACAATATACCTAGCAATTTACATGAACTAGAACCTTCTCTGGATGATGATGAAGTTGGCTTGCTGTCTACCACTTCTCACTGTCCTTTCCCCTCTCTTCCACATGAGGTGATGCAGCAAAAACGCACCAAGCACTGAGTACTCAACAGAGATGGTAGACTGAAATCAAATAAGGATTTGTCAGAATAAAGAAAATTTCCTCAAGAATCTGAGGATAATATTGAATATCTGCACAAACAATACAACCAGTTGTAATCTCTGAAAGCTCTGGTTAAGCACAGAAAAAAAAAATCTCTGGTGTCTGGCAAGTCTATGGTCTGTCTCTATAAAGGTGTTATGCTACAATATCAGACCTTTTAGAATCAAGCTCTAAACTCACGTTGGCTCAGTAGGAAGTGCAGTGTCCCCTTCCAGCTAGGTCATCCCTCTCATGTAGAGGAAGTGATGCCGAGAGAGGAGTCTTTGAGCCCGACCCCTAAATGTAAAATCTTATCTCTGGTCCTTAAATATTCTGTGACATCGGAGGGTGCTGTATAACTTTCCCAAGTCTTGGTTTCCTTGTCTGTAAAATGAGATTCAGACTAGGGAGCTGAAAGATGCAAAAACTAAAGGAGATAAAAGGCTTTACACCAGAGACTTGTGTAGAACAGGTGCTGAATTTCCATTTTCTTTGTTTCTGTTACTGTTATGTCACAGGTGCTGAGCTCTAATAAGCTCTCCTCTCCAGCTAGGTAGGTGTTGAGGTCACGCTTAATGTATTGGTTCTAAGATACTAAATTTGCTATCTCAGATTTTGCTCTCCTTTTCTCTAACCAGTTTTCCTTCAGTCCCTTTGGTCTTTGCTTCCCAGCAGAGGCATTTCATCCAGTTTGGATTCAGCAGCTGTCCCCTGAGATCATGTAACCTCCAGCTCCAAGGCCAAGCTAGATTTTTACTTTTTACTATCCTCTCCACAGGTCTTCTGAGTAAATCCTTCTTTCTGAACCCCTGCATATAGCAATGTCCCAGATTAAGTCGCTGATGTGAATCTTCATTTTAATTATGTTATTCACAGAAACATTAAGCTCTTTTCAGAGTGCAGCAAGGCTCATTCTTTTAAAAAATATGATGCCCTGCATTGTGTGAAAAGCGTATAAATGAGGCTGGTTAGAGGCTGCTTGATCTGTTTCCTCTGACACCAGGAGATTCAGCCTAAAGCTGCTTTTTTAAAGGCCTCTTAAATATGGTGGGAGCTACGTTACTCCAGGTGTTTTCTTCCATTTCCCCATAAGCATTCTGTGTCATGTCATGTAAAATTTTTTCTCCATTCACAGAAAATGTATTTAATTCACTAATATTTCAGTGTGTGTGTATCAGAGAGAGGGAGAGAGAATAAGGGTGACTGAAGTTCAAAGGAAACTCAAAAGAAAGATTAGAAATAAAGACCATTTCCTGCCTAAGTGGGCTCTGAGCTCATAAGCAGGACATCTCAGTATCACAGGATGTCAAAGATTGGAGGTGACCTTGAATGGATCTGGTTCGATTTCTTTTTCCTACAAATGAGGAAATTAAGGGCCAAGGTCATAGAAGGAGTAAGAGGCAAAGTTGGGAACAGAATAGCGTGAAGAATCACCAGGTCAGTGTGCTTTCTATTTTAATGTAGGCAAAGCAAAAGTCAGTCAGACAAGCAAGGTGTGGAACCCTGGTTGTTATGAGCTATAAAAAAAAATGTTTGGTTTTATTCTGAGAGTGCTACAATCAGAGACCCAGGAATTTCCAAGTCCTGGGCTCTTGCCCACTCCTCTGTCCCAGGGAACTCTGGAAAGGGAGACCAGGAGTGTGGGAAGCAAGTATCAGTGAGCCAATATCAGAGACTGTCAAAGTGAGGTCTTTGGGTGAAAGCTGTTGGACTATGTGTCAGACATGAGTCTAAGCAGGGCTCTTACATTCTTCTGAAAGTCAATCTTGGGTATGCCTAGAAGGTCTGGGCCATTGCAGTAGGAAAAGCCAGGAACCAAAGGAACATGGATCCTCTTGAATTTTCAATTATAAATTCAGAAGAAAGAGAGAGAGAGAGTAGCCTGGTGAGGTCTCCTGGGATCACAAAAGACAGGGTCACACACAAGCACTAACCACTGAGCCACATAACCCATCCAGCCCAGCCAATAGAGGATCCAATCCATGTTCCCAGCTTTGCTTAGTCTAATTGACACTTAGTCCTCTCTTGGAGCAACCACTAGCAGAGCCTAAAGACAGGAACATTCCTTTCCCAATAGTCGTCCTGGCATCACACATCACACAGAGGATGCAGGATTCCAAGGGCAGGAGCCAAGGGTTATTTTTATTGGAGAGGTAATTGTGAATATATTAGATTAATGTAAAACCATCCATGTTATTGAGCACCCTCATTATTCACAAGCATAAGGATCCAGTGTGATTAGAACCAAAATCTTATCACATTATCTGAGCTAATGATAAGGTACTCATTTAAATACTTCTTTAAATTATTTTAAATTACATCAATGTGTTGATTACTGAATTCAGCCAAGGCAGAGATACAAAATCTAATTTTTTTAAACAGTCTTGGAAAAGAAATGTCCTCAACTAGTCCCAGAAGTCTATCTGCAGGTTTCTATTATGCCAGTTAAAAAGACAATTATAGAGAGGGACTTGGAATAGAACGGAAAGGCAGTAACACTCCAGGTTCCAGGCTTCCAGCTCAGTATTTTTTCCTTTATACTTCACAGCCTCTGAATGAAGTAATAAAAGCACAAACATTTTTCATGGTTCAGACCATCAGCATTAAGGTCTGCTGCAAATACGCAGGCTCTGGTCTGCGCAGAAGAGAAAAACAAATTAATGATCAAATGGTCACAGTTACGACCTTTAGTTGGTGAGCTTGTCACGACATTCCAAACAACTCTCCTTTAAAATGAGCCTCAGAGCCTCCTTTGCTACCATTTCAAAACAAGGCAACACAAAGTAAACAACTGTTAAATTAGCACATTCAAGGGCTATGAAACCCCACAGCTACCAGAAAGTCATTGAAGACACTTTCCAAAATTCTCTAAATTCCAAAACCAGTGTTCAGAAGACATCTGCCAGCTATCCCGATGGTGCATTCAGAACAAGGCCCCCGCCACCCACCTAATCAGCACAAGTTGAAATCAAAATCAAATCCTTTCTCCTCTTCTCTCTTTCCATTGAGCGGTGTATAACACAGACATAAAAGACGGACCCACCCGACTAAAGAGTGACAGAATAATCTGCAGTGAGCTGTCGAGATGGGTGAATCTTTCACAGACTGTTCACCGAAGCAGCAGCTCCTGACACAGCCAGGCTTCCAGAAGACTGACTGAGCCCTTGACCTAACCTGGAGGTCAAAGTCCTGTTGGCGGAGTATACTCCAAACTAACGTTTCTTCTGCCAACTTCTTTTCACAAGTGTCTAATAATACGTTCCTAGGTAGAAAACTTCTTAATGTCAATTATTTAAAACTGGTCTCACCAACAGGAGACCTGACAGAATCTCACACTGCAGTGGGGTTCTCTCAACTCTAAGGACTGGTTGGAAAAGACAGGTTTTATAAATACAGGGGCTTCCATGACTCATAATAATCTAAAGCTGGGCCTTGGCTATGATTTTAATATTATTGCTGGCATTCCACCACCATGCCTTAATTTGGAACACTGAAGTTCACAAATCTTTTCGAGACATAATCTGAGTTTGAATTTTATTGCAAGGGTGTGGAGAACGCAGAGAAGGTACTGTTTCTCTTTTTTACAAATGAAGAAATTCTGACCTATGGATGTCAAATGCTCCATCCCCCAAAGTCCAAAGGGTCCTAAATCAAGACTAAAGCTTGTTTCTCCTGCTGCATTGCATTACCTGACCTCTCTGAAGTGACCACACAGCTTGGTCACGTCCTCTAGACACTACAGCTAGAGCAACTGGCAGTCTCTCCTTCCACGCTGTACCTTTGCTAGTGATTGCCAGGTAAAATTAGAGCAGCAACATGGTATGGCAGTTACAAGGCTCTGGAACAAGTCTGCAGAGTTTGAATCCTGGCTCTTTAATGCATTAGCTATGTGTTTTGGGACATGGTAATCACTCTGTGCCTCTTTTGTCATATTGGCATAATAATTGTATCGGTGTTGTGGGATTTTATAAAGAGTAAATAAGTTAGCATACAAAAAAGCACTTCAAACCTTGTCAACTACAAAACAAGTGTATTATACATGTGAGCTATCATTTTTCCCCAATTTTTAAGTTGAAAGGAGATAGAGCCAGAGGCTTAGTCTGAAAAGAGTGGGACCCAGGTACTGTGTCTGCCCAGAGTCTCTTTCCCTTACTAGGTGCCGTCCTAGGACTCTGCTGCCCACCTCCCCATTGTCAGCAACTTAACTATGTTCTACTTTCTTGCCAAAAATTCTCATGCTTGAGTTTCAGTTGCTCAGAGCCCACAAGACAGATGGCAACCTTACAATTTAACTCCTATCTATGGGACAACAAATGTTTATTATGTTTTCTTTTCTAAATTCTATATTGCATTTTGACAGCAAACTTCTGAACACACTATAGCATAGCCAGTAGCTCAATCACTTCCCATAGTACACTAATCATCTGAGTCACTCCAAACTTGAATCTAAGGGAAGAATCTGTTGGGTTTTTTTCTCTTTTAACAATAAGTTAATTAAGATTTAATTCACAAACTGCATAATTCACCCTCTTAAAGCATAAAATTCACTGGTGTTTATTCACAAGATTGTCTGATCATTACAATAATCTAATTTCAGAATATTTTCCTCATCTTAAAAAGAAATTCCAGGCCCCATTAACAGTCACACCACATTTTCTCCTCCTCCCAGCTCGAGGCATCCACTAATCTATTTTTTGTCTCTACAGGTTTATCAAATTCTTAGCATTTTATATAAACAGATACATCAATATCAATATGTGGCCTTTTTGACCAGCTTCTTTCACTTAGCATAAGACTCTTCAAGTTCAATCATGTTGTCCCATGTATCAATATTTCATTCCTTTTTACTGCTGAGTAATATTTAATTTTATGGATTACCAGATTTTTTTATACCATTCATCAGTAGATGAATATTTGGGGCTGTCCCCTCTTTTTCTAGATTCTTGAGGTGGAGAGTTAAGCTACTGATCTAAGGTCTTAATTCTCTTTTATATAGGCATTTATAGCTACAGATGTGCTCTAACCACTGCAATAACTGCATCTCATAAATTTTAGTATGTGTTTTCATTTTCATTCATCTCAAAGTATGCTTAAATTTCCTTCATGTTTTTGACCAATTCACTATTTATGTGTGTTGTTTAAATTCCATATATTTGAAAATTTTCTAAATTTCCTTCTGTTATTTATTTCTAATTCCATTGTTATTGAAGAACATGCCTTATATGATTTTGACACCTGAAGAGCAAAATGGAAGTGAACTTGATTTTCTTGGGAATATAGTGACTACAAATGTTAATTTAAAAAATGAACAAAGTGCATTAAAATTTTTGGCAAAGGTGAGTAAACATGATGTATTCATGAGGCAAAAAGGATTATGAATTTTTTACTGCAAATTGTTACATGGCTGATATGTAAAGAGAGCAAAATGAGAATTGTTTTTTCTTTCTAACAAAAGTGTAGTTCTTTAATGTTCAGATAGCAGAGGTTCTTTTTATTACCAAAATATCTTGTTATGCTCTCTGCTTCTGACATATTTTTAATCAGTTTTACAAATTTCCTACTAATCATTGTAACCTGCTTTTTAAAAGATATTTCATGTAGATATTTCTTGTCTCCAGATCCTTGTGACTTAGGTTCATACATTGATTCTTATAAAAAATTCTTAATTGGTTTTGCGGTTATCTAATTCAAACCCCAAATTAAAGTTAAAACAAAAAGTTAAAAAAAGTCGTAACGCGTATCTGTGATTTTCTTAAATGGCCATTAGTAACACAAAGATTTGTTTCTTCATTTTACAAAAAGAACATAATAGAAATAATTAGGTTTGATTAACCTCTCCAAATTTTAGATACCTAAGCACTGTTGTGAGCACATTTTTTTTTTCCAAATTTAGGAATTAAAGTAATG
This sequence comes from Manis javanica, assembly GCF_040802235.1. NCBI lineage: Eukaryota > Metazoa > Chordata > Mammalia > Pholidota > Manidae > Manis > Manis javanica. Next base: position 192,711,013 of record NC_133158.1, read on the forward strand.
TGAAAATTTTAAAGAAAAGTTCAGCCTTGCTAACTTATTTTTAAGTAAAAAGTCTTAATAAAATATGTGTCAATGATTGTGTACATTTCAGATTTAAAAAAAGTCATACTCATATTCAAAGACTGGTGACATATCTGTTTAAAAAAAAGGTTTCTAGGTAAAATACTCCTATCAATCAAAGACAACCATAATATACCTAATGTAAAAAATATGAAGACCATGGAGATCTGTTAATGCTCTCAGTTTTCATAATTTCCCTTCATTCTCAAATATGTCACCAGTGAATAACAAATTAATTATGTGCTATCACTCAACAAAGGATCTCACTTTCCTGTGTTCTTTAGTCTTATCATCCCCGTGTGCAGACTGCCTTCCCAAGATAACCATCTAATTTGTATCTACATGATATTTGACCAAGATTGGGTATTTTGAAAACAGCATGGGAGAAAGACTACACATTACTACTGTTGGAGAGAAACTAGCAAGGAATTAATTCTACGGTATGTGCTTCCTGGCCCAAACAAAAATCATCTTTATTAGATCTCTAAAAATAATGAAAACTGCACTATTAGAAACCAAAGCCAATATTCTCAGAGCCTCTTTGGAAGCAGAGTCCACAAAACGAAATATGTAGTAAACTGCTAGCTCTAAATTTTCAGAACAAGTGATTGACTGCCAGACGGAAACTACTTCTGCCCAGGATCACTGAAGTAAGATGTCCTGACAGATGTTGGGAACCACTAACATGAGTCACTTCTTTGCTTTTTTTTGGTTGTTGTAATCTTTTTAGCTCTTTCCTCCCTCTTTGCTTATTTAAATTCTAAATTCTTAGTAGACAACTCTTTACTTTAATCACAGTACTATTAATACCGTACATCTGCTAAATCACAAAATATAAGATTAAGACACTGGCAAAGATAAACAATCCAAGTTAAAGCAGAATGTACTTAGGTATCAAAGGAAGATCCAAATAGACTAGGTGACAGAGAGGACATATTTCAAGCTTTAGTAATAATTCATATCTTTGATTTTTAGGTCTCTGATTCTCTCTAGTCATTTTTTATACTTCCTATTATTCTTTCTTCAATTATGTTGTCTTTTCTGCTATAGCTTCCAAATCTATGATCAAACCATCTAAAGAAATTTTCATTTTAGATAGTGAATTTTTTTATCTCTAGAGCTATATTTGGATTCACTGTATATCTTTATATCTCCTCTCATCTAATGTTTCCCTTAAGTTCTTAAGTATATAGAATATATTTATAATGGCTGTTTGGAAGTCTTTGCTAATTCCATCATTTCTGTCACTTAAATGATCTTTTCTATCTTCATGTTTTTGCTATATTTTCCTAGTTCTTTGCAGATCTAGAAATTTTGGTTTGTACACTAGGCATTGTAAATTTATCATTGTTGAATACTTCATATAATTGTATTTCCTAAAAATGGTTTAAGGCTTTGTTTGAGCAGGCAGTTAAGTTAATTCAATATTATTTTGCTCTTTTGAGGCTTGTTTTTAATCACTTTTTAGGATGGGACTAGAGTGGTCTTTTGTCTAGAGCAAGTTTAGCTCATGCATGACCCATGTGGAGTATTTACTGAATTCCCCAAATATTTAATCAGGTCTGTCTAATCTGCATAGTAGAAACTTAATTTCTAATCAGGTTTGAACTTTGCAAATAGATTAGCTCACTATACTAGTAAGAATTTATCTTTGCCTGGGTTCATGTGCTATGCATGCACAAAATGGTGTCAATCCAAAGATTTAATGAGATGCCCATGTACAGCACTTGTCCCTGAAAATTCTAGTTGCCTCCAAGTCCTTAAATTCCTATCTTGGTCTCTTCAACTCAGCCATACTATTTGCCTCTCTCTTTATGCTACTGTCCGGTGATTTCTTCCAAGAAATTCCCTCTCTCACAGATCACTGCCATTTGTCTCCTGTCTGACAAGACTTGTTTGCATATATGGTGTCTATTGTTTTTGTTGTTTTTGATGGGAAAGTAAGTACAAACCATTTTACTCCATTATAACAAGAAGTAGAATTCCAAATTACTTCTAAGACAGGATTTAGACAGTCATGTATGTATTTTAAAACTCTAGATTTCTTCCTCAACTCGAGGAAGACACCAGTGAAATATTTTCTCAGTCAGCACATAATGACTCAAGATTTACTTTAACATACGATACCATAATTCAGAATCTAAATACCACGTGTGTTAATTTTATGATAGTATAGCAAAAAAAAAAAAAATTCTCTTTTTGCTTCTTGCAACATCTACCACCACTGTATCTTGGCCCAGCTGTTCTATATGTTAATTTCCACTTCTATTGGGGATTTTAGTACCAAATCAAAAAGAGTAGGAGGGAGTGGCCCTCTCCGCACACATCAATTCTAAACAATATTAGTTTCCCTAAAATTACATGGGGCCTAGAATCTCTGTAGAAATCTTTTGTTTCACTGCAGGTGACACCTATTTGGCTTCATGTAATTTTTCTTTGCTCAGTAATTACTTTTTGCAAAATCAAAAATGGGCCACTATCAGATCAATATAGCAAAATATTCAAGGACGGAGATGGGTACGAGGTAATACAACCTTTTTACATTCAGTACAGCTGCTGAAAAATGCTCTATGATGTGGCATTTTATGATCTGTGAATCTGACATACTGCCTTTTATATCCCACCGCTCTGTCGCAGCCTACCGTGGGCCTGGATATTCTCCAGGACTTGTCTGCTCTTCACTAAGACAAGAAACAGTGCGTCTGGAAATAAAGAGCTGTTAGGTAAATCCCCTGCATTTACCTTCAGAAGGTAGACGGCTAGAGTGAAGATCTTGGACAGAATTCTCAAGGGAGAAAATAAATCCAGAGAGAAAGAAAAAAGAATGTCACTAACTAAGAGCAACGATAAAATAAGCAAGGGTGTCAAAAAAAAAATGAAGAACCAAAAGAAGTACATAAAAGAAAGCTGTATGTCTACATATTTACAACATGTAATATTGTTGTATGAGCAGATGAGCAGATGCAGCATTAAAAGCTGTCCATTTTTACCATATCAATTTATAAATTTCATTCATTCATGATTTAAATCCAAACAATGTTTTCATGAACTTGAAACCAGGATTTAAAATTTCATATTGTGTAATAATGGCCAAAGAATATCCAAGATAAATCTAAAAAGAATAAATAAAGACAGGAGACTTGCCCTAATAGATAATATTTTACTCTCTATATAATAATTAAAACTGTGGCATTAATGAAAAAGTAAACAAATAGATCAATATAATAGCAAAGAAAGGCAAGGGAAAATCATGTAGAATTTGATATGTAATAATGTTGACATTACATACGAATGGGCCTTTCCATCTTTTGATGGATTTTCAAAAAATACCTTTGGAAGACTAATCTTTCTATATGGATCAAAATAATATTAGGTCCTTATAACATACCACACAAAAATAAATGCTACAATTATGATGTTGATATAGATCAGTTTCTCCAGGAAACAGCTTTCAAATTTGTATGCAGAAGGTTCATTGGCAGGTGCTCTTGGGAGTGAACAAAACAAAATGAGACAGATGACGAAGCAGAACTGTGATTCCATTGTGGCAAAGGTTCAGATGATCCCATAGGGAACTTTGAACCTGTGAAGGCTCTTCAAAGATGTCCTGAACTAACAAGCATGTTGCCCCAAGAAAGGGGAGGAAAACTCTGGGGAGTCACATCCATTACCTGAGGACGATTCCTGTAGAGAGATCCAGCTACCAGCTCCAAAACGTCATCAGGCAAAACTTCCAGAAGCTTGAGAAAGAAATGCTTTGTTTTTAAAGGGGAGATCTCAGACATGTATTGCAGCATTCACTACAGTCCATCCCATGCACTGCGTGGCCCTAAGTTTTTGTTAAGTTCACCCAGTTGGGAAGAACTCAGAGATGCTTGTTGGTCTCTTTTCTTGGGGACACTTAATGAGACAGCCCTCCACTGCTGTAGCTAGTGTAATGGCCACGCAAATATCCGTCATCTCCCTCTTCTACTATGAATTCTCCATTCCCTTCACTTTCAGCTAGCATCACCTGGTGGGGTAAACTAGACTCTCATTTCTAAGAACTCCAAGCAAGCGGTGACCACATCCTTCTCAGATGGAAACGCTTGAACTCTCCCTCTTGTGATTTAAACTGATAAGGGAGTACCAAGAGATGCTCCAGAAGTCACGTGCACGCCGAATGCAGTCCTCTCCACCCGCTCTGTGTAACAGCGGCCCCAGCTACTCCTTATCGTCAGGGTCAAGTGATGACTATTTTCTTTGTCTGTTGATCTTATGTTATAAGGTGCCCGAAATGATCAGGTAGCAAATACAGCTAATATTTAGTGCACTCTTGCTGTGACCCTGGTAGAAGCATTCCCTCTTTGTGAAAAAGGATCTTTAGACTGAAGGGTTCACAGTTTCAGGAACAAAAATCCCAAATTTTCCAACTGGGCCTTTTGGAGGGAAGGCAGTGGGGTCATTCATACTTCCACTTCTTAATTCTTAGATAATATATTTTCCCCACTAAGGATATAGCATAATATTCTATCCATTGATGTAGTTAATATGCTATGCCCTGAAGGATCACACCCATTTTTAACTGCTATCATCTTTAAGCTGGCATGCTAGTTATACCTACTAAAAGCTATCCTGTCACTCTATCTGGCTGGAAGCTTCTGGGTAGTGTAGTATGTGATGAATATTATGGCTACATGCCCACTGCTGCACCTCCTCTGCTATAAAGTTAGTACCTTAGTTTGACACAGTTGTATGCAGAATCCCTGTCAATCGCTCAAACAGACTATAAGTCTTTAGATAATGGTGGTAGATGAAGTCCTACAAGCAGGAAAAGCAAAACATCTCAGTTCCCTTCAAGACGAATTATTACCCCTTCAGGGTAGTAGAGGTCCAATGGAATCAATCCATTACCAAAGGCTGGTTGGTTTTCTAGAAAGATGGTGTCATGTTGAGGGCTCATCTTGTTGATTTCCATTATTGACAGGTTTGGCAGCTGGCCCCAGCCATAGTTAAATCAGCCTTGGTGAGTGAATGACAAGCTATATTTTTGGGCCTATACATATTTCCTATCCCCATCATAATGATAATTCCATTTTTGTATCCATTGTGCTCATTAATGTGATCTGGTTAATGCTACAGTCAATGTCAACTGAGTAAATCATTCTGTTTACTTGTTTAATGACTGTTAGATGAGGGATGTTCATTGGTGGACTTCATCATGTGATAAAAATAATGTAGCATTCTCATTCATTATAGCTTTTTCCATCTTGCTTCTGAAGTTTGAGCACAACCATCTGACCTATTATTATTCTGAGATCATATATTCTCCTTTGCTATCAAGGAGCCCAGTCTTGCCATCAGTCTCTACAGAGAACAGTCACCATTGAGCTGCTTAGCATTACTTTTGTCCCTCTTACAAGTACATTCCTTATCACTTTGAGAAACGCAGTATACTCTGGACCCTACTAAGAACATAGTTGCTGGTATTTTCCAGCTTTATGTAATATTTTCCAGCCTGGTGTAATATATCTTCTATAACATACTTTCTAAGTCTTTTAATCCTTTCTTCCACCATCTGCAACAGTTCTGGCATTTCTGTTTCACATGATGTGGGACCTCACTTTTTCCAAGTTTTCAAGGGCCGTCTGAACAGCATGTTGGCACTGACCCCTGGGGTACTTCTCAGTGTGTCAAAGCTTTTATTATGGGTAGCTGTTCCCATAGCACTAAAGATTCCTATATCCAACTTTGTACTCTGCCTCTTTTAATCTAAGAACCCTTAGGATGTTATAGTCCAACACATATCTCTCATCTGTTGGACTAAGTTAGATAGACACTGTAGCTCTTCTGAGGTGTAGTCTTATTTTTCCTAAAATAGGCTCAGCACTTCCCTGGCCAGACCATACCATGACTTAACCCTCATAACTGATACAATACTTGAAGGGTGGGAAGCCAAGGAAATCTTGAAGGTAACTCTTGTCTTGCCATGAAGAGGCCTCTGTATGATCTTAATATAAACAAAGAGCACTAGACTTCAATAGCAAGGAGTGAGTCACTTATTCAGACCCAGAACATTCAGAAGAAACTGAAGATTTGAGATTTTTTAGTGCATTAACCCAAGTCTTAGATTCCCACTCTTCCCAAACACTGCCAAGAATATAGTATTGCACATTTCACAGAGCTAAGATTTTAACTTTCTTTGGAGCATTATCTATTCTTAAATTGTAGGCCTAATCCTTAGCTCTTTCTGCCCTTCAGGCATAAAAGGTCACAAACTCTTTATTTACTTCCAGGGACATCCTCAGCTATCACAAGGCGTTATATTGGTGATTATTTGTCTTCAACTTTTCTTTGGCTTTTTCTAATGCACAAGCAACCCCCAGCAACAGCTGTTAGTTAACAACAACCAGCAATATTTAAGTAGAGCTCTCAGGGTGTGAGCTCTGATAAGACAGAGTTCAACAAAAGACTGTAAGGGCAAGGGAAACAGATAAGTTTATTATTCACAGTTCCTAGAGGTCCTGGTATGAAGGGAGGTCAAGGCAGGTACATACAGAAAGAGCATAAAAGATCTTAAAAGCAGGACCTGGACACATGGCTTTTTTAGGATCTGCTGGTGTGGGGCTATGGGGTACCTAGGCTAAGGCCACATTGCCTATTCAAACTAAAAAGAGCAGGGTTTTAGTAAGCTGTGTGGGGAGTCTTATCTAAGGAGTACAAAAGGCTATGGGCAGCAGAAGGGGAAATGCTTGTCTCAAGGTCCATTGTGAAGTCATATCAGGAACTTACATTTACTTGTGACTCTGTGGGCTGTTTATCTAGGGCATGAGCACACAGGAGGGGTTAGTGTCCATTCAAGTTCAAGGCCCCTGAAAGTCACTTAGCCAGCCAAAATGGATGCTGGGGCAGCAATATTATAGAGCAGTTTAGCTAAACTCTCAACACCATTCAACTCCAAAATCCTTATAAATCCCTACTATTTCTCCAGAACCTTCCAATCACTGGAGATACAGTGCCCACCAGGGCACTTTCTTCTAGCAGTATGCCGTCTCCATTTACCCCAGTGAAAGTCTGAAAGGCTACCAGGTCACCACACTGGTTGCATCATTATTTCATCTATGCCTTCACGTCATCATTGCCAGCCAGGAAGGGGGTGGTTCAGCTCCAAAATCCATTTTAGAATCTGTTTCTTAGTACCAATTATCACAGGTCAGGTTCTTTGGAAAACAGACTCTAAGATGGAGATTAACAGGCAGATGGTATCTTTTGAGTAACTCAAATAAAAGAGGGAAGGAAATAAAATTAGACAGAAAGAGAAGTTTCACTTTGATGCCTTGCAGCAGAAGACTAAGTCAGTTCCACTGAGAGCTTGGAAGTTGGACTGGAGCTTTAGAGAAATCCCAAACTGAGTCCAGGAGCCAGAGTTTTGTCCTCCTGCATGAATTTGTCATTGAATGCAGGCTTGTCTCTGAGGACCGACTGAGTCTTGAGCAAGGTAGTTCCCTTGGCTGAGAATAATTTTGGGAGACAGAGTGAACCGTAAGTCGTCAGAAGACACTGCTTTCAGCAGCTGGAAGAATGCCTTTGAGATAGGCTCTGGGCTGTATACCACGGCATCCACTACAGAACTAAACATGCAGATCAAACCTTCGATGAGAGATCGATAGACAGATAGAGATAAAGAAGAATATCTTTGTGACATAGTATTAAAGAATTTCTTAAGACATTGAAAGCTCCAATTATAAAATGAAAGATCAGTAGTTGGGATTATATCAAAATTTGCAAACTGGGTATGATAAAGGACAGTGTAGATAAAAATAAACAACAAGGAACAAAGATTTGGAGAAGATGTGTGGAGTGTATTACAAAGGCTTCATATTCAAAATATATAAGAAACCAATGTAAATCATTCAGAAATTAAAAAACACAAGGGTAAAATATAGGCAAAATATATGCAAGGTAATTTATGCAACGATCAGTGTAATAGCCAATAAGTAAATGAAAAAATGCTTAACTTCACTACTATGGAGAGCAGCTAAACTAAAGCCATAAACCCCCATTTTGCACCCATTAGAAGCTCAAAAGTCACAATGGCTGACAGTGCCTGATGTTGGCAAGGAAGTAAGGAAACCACTGCTTATGTTATGTGAAGTGTGGGAACTCGGACGCTGCTAGGAGAATGTAAACAGGCAGCTTGGGGAATACCTCAGCAGTGCATATAAAATTGAGAGGGTGCCTGACAAATGCTAGCCTTTCCACTTCTGGGCCCAGGGAAACTCTTGCACATGAATACAAGGAGAAGTGAAAAATTTTCATAGCACTATTGTCAGCAACAGAAACTAGTAGATGGAAATAGCTAAATGGTTATCAATTAAGGAATAAATAAATAAAAGGTGGTTTATAATATGATTTCTACATCAGATGTTCTATGGTAGTTCACATCCATGGACCAGGTTCATACATATCAGCAGTCAGATCTTAATAACACCCGGTCCAATTAGGAGAACTCTGTCCGGTCCAGAACTCTGTGCTCCGGGTAAGTCCTTCCCAGCCTTTGGCTTCAGGCAACACTCAGTCTTACCGCTCCTACCCCCACTGAAAGTCTCAGGACTTACCTCATTTTGACCAGACTGCCTAACCACGTCCCTCTGCATTCCCCTATCTTTTTTTGCATAATATTCTCACCATCTGGCACGATACATATTTTCTTTATTTATTTGACTGGTATTTTTTTCCAATAATACATAAACTCTAACAGGAAAGGCTAACTTTTACTGTTTTACTAATCTCTAGCCTTACCACCTAGATAGTGCACAGAACACTACAGACACAAAATACACATTTGTTGAATGAATGAATTAATAATGCAGAATGTAAAAAGAAAGTTGTAAAATGGAATGAATAGTATAACACAGCTCATGTAAAACTTGAAATACTTTCAAAACAATACTACCTGCAAGTAGTTAAAAGACTTTAAAATGGACTGGCAAACATAAATTCCTGACAGTGATTATTTCTGAGAAGAAAGTGATTATAACAGGTTCAAGGAAGGAAAACAGGACTTCAGCTTTATCTCTAATGGGTAGTTTTTATTTAAAAATTTTAAAGTAAATATGGTAAAATTTTGTTTTGAAATTCTGTTACTTTTCTACATATTTAAATTAAAACAAAAGGAATATAAGTGAGAAAATTATAATTTGTCATCATTTTTATATAGTTGAACTAATACTCCAAGTTTCAGAAGCCACAGGTGATATATAATACTTCTCAGTGTAATTTTATCAGAAAATAACTGCCAACTGGCATTGCTGTCGGCTTTACAATCAAGTATCTAATGCTTTGATTTATTCTGCTTAAACTAATAAAGATAAAATTCTTCACTCCAATCAACTAATAAAAAATGAGCTTGATCTTTTGCCAGAGGTAAATTTGATCACTTTGGTCTTTGGCTGCAGCCTGAGGGTTAAGGAATAGCCACACAGAAAAAAAAATTATTTTGCAGTTTGCATATTTTGCAGGTTTCCCTGGACAATGCCTGCTCCAGGGGAGAGCTGGGCTGGGGAAGGCCTGCAGTGTCCTCAGGAGCTCCTGGAGAGGAGAGAAGATATCAGCCTTAGAGCTGTAATGCTGGCTCTGACTGGCCTCCCCAAGTCTCCCACAGGGCCTCGCTCCTCAACCCTTTCAGGGTGCAGGTGTGATGGTAGTACTCTCAGGTTTGCTTCCTCTTGACAGAAGAGGTCAAGTTCAAAGTCCAATCAGCCCTCTGCAGCTAACCCGCAATAAAATCAACCTGCCCAGAAGTCTGTGGCCCTTGGGACCGGCCAGATATCAGGAACCGTTTGCACCATTCATCACCAAAACAGATGCTGTAGCTCAAGGATTCAGCAACCACTCCCCGGGAGGATGCCTTTTAAATAATTTTCTCATATGGATCGTGAGATATATGCCCATCAAATATATTTCAAGAAAAAAATCACTTTACAATATCTGTTGACCAAAGGATAAATCTGAATTAAAGGAATAAAAACTAAAATACCTACATGTACATGCCATGAACTGAAGATCAGCAATGCTACAGCAACCCAAAACTCAGAAGCCTGATATTTTAGTTAACTTATCAACCTAAATGGGAATAAATGTAGGATTTCCATGAGGCTTTTCAAGGCCTTTAGCATAGCTCCAGAACCCCATCACTAGCTTCAGGAATCTTAATGACTCAGAGCTCAGTGATCTTAACTTCATTTCCAGGATGAGGCTAAAATCAAATCTGGGGAGGGAAACTGTAAGTAAACTGCCCTTTATTTCACTTACTTCCTCCCAGAGTTGGGCTTGTAAAGTCGTGGGATCCAATAGTTCCTTTACTTCATTGTGCATTACAGCTTCACACTATGAAGCCACCTCCAAGTGGCCTGAAAAGGATCGTGTACCTCGCATGGAGCCTCACCAAATGAGTCAGCTAACTCTGGAGAAGGGATGGAAAGTGATAGAGCATCCCCAAGCGTCCTATTCATTCAGCGTTTCGTTCTTCTGGTGCATGTGATTAACTCCGGACAGATATCCCGACATTAGGACTTTCTTGCCCACAGATCTACTCCAAGCATAAAAGCCAGAACAAGAATGAGAGGTCAGACTGTCAAGGTGCTTGGAGCACATAAAAACAAATTTAATAAATGTTGCCCAGAAGGTTCATGTGAATGATCATTAGGGCTGTTTTGTGTCTGCCTTGCTCTGACAATTCATACCTCTGCCAGGATCCTTTATCTACAGAATTGTTCCACTGAATTGACTTCTGGAATTATTTCACAGATAATCCGAGCATTATGCCCTGACTTGATAATCAACCTACTATCAGCATTAGGGAGTGAATGTCATGAATTAAGTCAATAATCTGGCCAGATGGCCTTCTACTTCAAGCCAAGCAAGCACATATACAGTTAGCAAACAATAATCAGACAAGCTTGTAAAATGTTGTTTTTCTGTCCTTATACAGGTAGCTGAAGTGTAATTTTTAAAAATGACACAGACCTAGGTAAGCGATCTCCAGCAATATAATCAAGATGACATATATAAACATTGGCAGTCTTTGTTGCTAAACTCAAAAGTAATAATAATTTTTCTTGTTATTCCTGAATTCATGAGCTAAGGGCTCATGATCACTTTCTCTTGCCCCTGGCTTACAAAGGAAGCTGAACAGTTTATTCTCTTATGAAATTTGTCATGTTGGATATCATAAATGACCCTGACCAAAATAATACAGTGATCTGCTGACCATAATATACTCAGTTTGAATCATTTTATAGTCATGGTTGTGAATTTTCATGGATCCGCAAGTGCGTTTGCACTCTGCTGCACTTCTGAACAGTGTTCCGTGCTTGCAGGATAGCCAATGAGGCAGAGAATGCAGAAAGTGACAGAGAACTTTGATTCATCAGAGGATGAAATGCATACATTTGTCTAGGTCATACGCAGTGGCTATGAGCAGATGGAAGCCATCAGAAAGACTGTAGAAAACCCCACAGAGTTTTCAATCCATCGAAACATTGTTTTGTTTTTGGAAATTTGCAAGAAATAATAAAGATCTGTTTATTTGCATAGCAATTCATTTAATTCGGCTTAGTATATCATCCTCTGTAGCAAACTCCCATCCAGTGGCTGGCAGAAAGGGGTATAGCATAAAGTTGACCCCTTAGAGAAGTCACGATTTGAAAGAACTGCAGCAATCAGTGAGTGGTACAGCCAATATTATTTGCTGGACTAAAGCAGACACTATCCTGACCTCAAAGCATTTACCATCTGTTTTTGTTTGTTTGAGGCAAACAGACATTAATCAAACAACCCATTATATATTAAAAACTGTGGTATGGATTATGTAGGAAATATTCTTGGAGCTCTGAGAGCTTTAGCAAGATGGTCTAACCTAGTCAGCAGTCAGAGAGAACCTTCCTTAGGATGGGAACTTTGATCACAGATCTGAAGTAGCTTCTCAAACCTGGCTAAGAGGGAAACAAGAAGATAAAACATTGTTTACAAAGGCCCTGAGGCAGGTCAGAAAATGGCATTGGAAGACCTAGGAAAGATCCTGAGTCCAGTTTTGAATATTTGAAATGGAAATGCCTGCAAGACAAGAAGACAATATGCACAGGTCACGATCCTGTAATCCTGTTTATGCCCAATACCTCTGGAATGCCACACTGACATAAGTAACACAATCTTGCCCTGAGGTGATTATAACTACACAGAGATCCAAAGGATAGTGTGAAACATTTTTTGAGCTTTTAGCCCTCTAATGCGTCCCCAGGAGTGTTTGATTTTGCAGCCTTTCCTCTTTTCACTTCCACAGGATCCCAGCTCCACTCCAGAGGGACAATAGGTGTTCTATGGTCAAAACATCCATTCAGGAAGATGACAGGACCTTCCTGAGTAGAGCCGGAGTGTCCTGCTGATGGGGACTCTGAGAGAATGCTCCAGAGTAGAGTATCGGTAACACAAGCAGATGTCTCCAGGTTAACTGATTTTAGCAGTAGGACTTCAACATATTTATACTAAAAATATTCAAAGCAAATAGGATTTAACACAAGGACATTATAAATTTTATTTATACACTACCCCTTTTAAGGAATGACTAAGGATTTTGCTTGTTTTGACAGTGAAGAGGTGAAGCAACTTTGAAACTCTCATGTTATTTCTTTCAAATGAATCAAGGAAACAAAACACCCTAGAAATGGAAATTCTTTTCCAGTCCAGCTACAGGTTCAGCTCCTCTGATGGACTTTACTGAGCTGGTATTGCATTTGGCCTTTTACTGAACCTGAGGACGTGCCAACACCAGGCTTGTGCAAGCATCCTCAAGGCTAAATAGATGGTTCTCAGAAGGTAGAGCTTCAGACCTGTCAAGCTGCTAAACAAAAATATGAAGAAAGAGGAAAAATTCCCTGAAAATGGACTGAGTACTCTATTATTTCTTGTTCTCATGGTGATGATCCCTCTGGGCTTTACACAGCCAGTGAAGATCTTCATGGTGAGTGTGTGAACTGGCCAAAGAACTGTCTCAACTGCTGCAAAGTAGCTGCTCTTGAGTATATCGGAAGGTTCCGGAAGCTCCCTATCTAGAAGAGGGACAAAATTGGGCATATCAAGGCCAAAAGTCTTCTCAAAATAATCCAGAATTAGAGCACAACTGCCATCACCAGAAGCTGGCAGAGATCAGAGCAGCTGGGTTCTGGAAGGAGGAAGGCAGTTCTGCACAACTACATAATGGGAGAAGGCGGCTCCTGACGGGCCAGCCTCTCTGCCAAAGTTCAAGGTATGTAAACAGTTCAGTGTCTCTACGAACGTACTTCAAAGCCGAAGACCTCAAATCTCAGGCAATTATTCTCAAGCAGAATGGCTTAAAAGCTTGTGACAGATCAAGGCTGTCTTCCCCTCCAGTCTGGGAGCACACCAGTCCTTCCACCACCGCCGCACAGGGGTCCCATATCCCAGACTGTCAGCCTCCTATGCCACACAGTCTCGCTGCCACTCACTCCCCTCCTGTAGAAAGCAGGCAGGAGAAAGGTCTGGCTTTCTGCATTCAAGTCAGTATATCTGAGAGTGTAGACAGAATCACCATAGCAACACAGTTACTGGAGTGATTTCAGACTCATCCAAGCTCAAATGCTGCTTCCCGGCTCTTCCTAGGCTTCCTTCCATACTGTCTTCACATGCTGTCTTATCAGCTAAAGTGCGTGCTCCCTGAGAGCGAGAACCGTATGATTCATTTTCACAGCCCCTGACAACTTGCCAGAGGCTCAAAGAATAATTTTTTAGTTGAATTCTATTTCAGCATTTTTCTGGAAGGATACCCAAAGACTGGTTAGCATTCACTTTGAAGGGAGGTTCCAGCAGTCAGAATGTGGGGGGACGGGGGAAGGAGAGCTTTACTTTTTCTTTTATCTTTTCTGTACTGTTAGAATTTTCACCACCTGCCTATATGTGTGTTTATATGACAAGATGCTCCCGTTCAGTTGTATTCATTTGGTCACTCTACCCATATTGTAAGATGCAAGGAAAAAATGGTGAGTTTTGAGAGTTTCAGTCAGAAAAGTTCATGATTAAAGTCTTTGGCTTGAGACAGAAATGCTTTTCTAGGGAGTCATCACGCCCTCCTTCTCCCGAGGCAGATACTTCTAATTAGTCAAGACATTCCCACTGGGCCCAGAGACCACCGATCAGTCCTTATCTGCCCCGCATACCTCAGTCCTCAGGAATTGACTGGAGTTACCTTGGGATGTAAAACCTGTACCCTATTCTCTGGATAATTCAATGCATTGACAGTCCTCCTTGAATTGCAATTTGACACTAAAGAATCTAAATTAAAAACTGGAGAAATAGGTACAGATGGGGACAGGAGGCAAAACGGGTGGCACAAGACACAGTGGCATGTCATGGGATCAAATTGCAGGACTGCTAATCAATGCCCATATGAAAACTCTCCACATGGAAAGCAACCTTTTTCAAAGATGATGACTTTCACCCATCTGGGTGGCTCCCGTTCCATGCTTGGGGCACATCTACCTGAAGGTGAGCAAATAGCTGTCACCAAGGCACAACGCTGCCTACCACCATCAAATCCTCACACAGCCTTTTTTGTAAGAAGGACTCTGCCTAAAGGGCCATCATTTCACTGTTTCCATCATCATTTCTCAAACTGTATGTGGTAATCTCATCAGAGACACCATACAGTGTTAATAAAAAATAATCTTTTCAATATGTTCTGTTAATCCCTAATGACCAAAGGCAGAGAAATGCTTTGGGAGAAAAATGGCTGTGACCAGGGGCCTCAGCTCTCTTTGGAAGTAGAATAATTCATCATCTAGTTGCTGAGAAAAGGCTCTCCTAAATCTGCTGGGTACAGGAAAGGAAAACCACGTTTCAATCCAATTCCAGTAAGGAGAAAAATGGAGTGTTTGTCTAAGAGGTCACAAATACCTAACTTGCTCCAGCTAACTGGAGGTGTAATTGGGCCCACCACAGTGAGGTTCTGGCATGCTCTGTGGCATGCTGAGTGCCTGCTAGGTGATCTGAAGGGTTCTTGAGACTGAGGGAGGAAGACCCCCAATATAGTCAAGGTGATCAATCAAGTTACTCATCTATGAAGCCCCTACTGTGTGCCAGACAGTACTAAATGCTAGTCATGGGTCTTGCACCTAAATTGTTTGCACCTTCAAAATGAAGATATATGCACTGAGTAAATAATAGGAACAATTTAAAAAAGCAAAGGACTAAGTGCCAGTATAAGGGAGAGGAAGCCAGAGCCCAAAGAGATCAATGAGAAAAAAATAACTAGATAAACTTCATGGACAAGATGCGTCTTAAATATAGTGTATTAGGATTCTCTAGAAAAGCAGAACCAATATGATAAATACATATATATTGACAGAAAATACATATATATAGAGAGAGAGAGAGAGAATGAGATGAAAGATAGAAGAGAGAGAGGTTGCGAGGTTATGAGGAATTGGCTCACACAGTTACAGAGACTGAGAAGTTCCATGAGGTGCTGTCTGTAAGCCAGAGGCCCAGAAACACCAGTGGTATAAATCAAGCACAATCTGAAGGCCTGAGAACCAATGATGTGAATGGTGTAAATCCCAGACTGAGGGTCTGACGAGATGAAATAAGATGTCCCAGCTCAAATCAATGAGGCAGGAGACAGAGGGGAACTCTCCCTTCCTCTACCTTTTGCTCTATTCAGGCCCTCAGTGGATTGAATGATGCCCACCCACAATGGGCAGGGCAAGCCACTTTACTGAAATCACTGATTCAAATGCTGATCTCATGCAGAAACACCATCACAGATGCACCCAGAAATCATATTTAACCTGGTCAGTCAAATTGACACAAAAAATGAAGTACTACCAGGTGGAGAAAAGCAGGAGTGTATTGCAGCTGGAGAACAGGCCTGAGCAGAGCATAGACGTGGGCACAACAAGTATGTGGCTTGGGAAAGAAGAAGCCAGGTCAGACCAGGCTTCTGCCGGGAGCTTGGGGGCTGTAGTAGAGAAGACAAGTGGAGCTGGGCTACTCAATCTCCTGATAAGGAAGCATCCCTAGTGTCCTTGTGACACCAGCAACCAACACAAACTAAAGATGAGGATGATTAACCATTTTTTTGCTTCACTACACTATGAAGAGCATCAGCTGCTAGCCTGGACCAGCCACTGTGCCATGTCATGGAATCTTTACAGAAAGCCACTGACCCTGGTTCCTTATTTTTAAATGAATCACATGTGGCCCAGCAAGATTAAGTAATTTTACCAAAGCCACACAATTAGTAGGTAGCTCTACATGGCTCCGGAGCTCATGTTCTTCGCCCACTGAACCCTCGAGGTGCATCAGAGCTAATCTGAGTGAGCCTGTGCAGATGGCATTAAGAGGATTCATGCTCATTCATTTTGCCCACTGTGGACACCAGCCTGCTACCTGTAGATGTCACGTAGGGCCGGCTTGCCATCTCTCTGTAACGATACCTAAAAGCATCCTGTTTACTCACTTACCCGTTCCACAAACAGGAAGTGCCTGCCTGCAGGCTCTGGGACCGAGCCCCGACCTGTGAAGGGCACCCGCCCCGCAGCACGGGCCTTCTCCTGTGGAATAAATAAATGCGGGGGGAAATGTCAAAAGAATTTGTTGACACAGAATATAATGAAAGATTAGCAACTACTCATATTTAAATTTTCTCATGCTCCCCTGAGATAAAAAATGCTAATGCATAAGTAAATATAGATAACTACAAACAAAACACAGGCACAGATATATTTTGGCCTTATATAAATAATAAATTTGATTGAGAAAATATTAGTAAAATTTAGCATCAGCTAACAGACATGCCGTTGTCCTTATCTGATCTGGGCCTTTTTATCCTGTATCTTTAAAGATCTACTGCAGTGTGTGGGATTAGACCCTTCCCCTGGGTTAAGACAGAAACCCCAAAGACCCCTGAGTCTCAGGCTATAATTACTTGAGACGGAGACTTAACAGACTTTTCACTGCACTCAGTTGTTCTCTGTCCAGCCGCTGCCCAGGTGACCGCAGGGCAGGGACCCACAGGGAGGGAGCTGCCCACAGCTCTCCACCGGTGGCCTGCACCGTGCCTGGTGGCAGCTTCGTTCAAAACCCCTTCTCTTCTCTGCCTCAGAGATGAACCATGAATATTGGGAGAGAGCGCAGACAGAACCCTTTTAGCTTCACATTCTCTTTTGAAGAGAAAATGTCTTTTGACTGACTATCCCTCAAAAGGATTTCTCCACTACTCTAAAAAGCCAGCGCTCTACTTAGTTTTTTGCCAAGCTCTGCCATTTCTCTGTCTCCACACCCCTCCTCCCACAGCACCCATAAAATATGATTCTAGCTTCTTAGAAATGCTAACACTTCAAGTGACTGCTGTCAGAAATCTATTTGACTCATCCGACTAAAGTAAAAAAGAGCTACTGATATTAAGTCATGTTTAATATCTATGTTTCCTTAATTTTTCTATAAATCAAATTCTTTCCATTCTGTAACTTACAACTACTCAAAAAGTCCTTTTCAAATAAAAACATGGAAATTATTTTAAAATACTTAGCAAAGAATCTTTTTATAAATGAGAAACAGATTGCACGATTTTTAACAGGATGCAATTTTAATTCATCTCACCAACTCATCTTTTTTTTACTTTCTTGATTCACAACAAACATTTTGTTTACTCAGCACTGTGCAAGCCAGAACGTAAAAATTTACGCATAACATGTGAATCTTTTACATTTTCACCATAGTTTTGTCTATGGTTTGTGCTCAGTTAATATTTAAAATATATAGCAGAGTAGGCCCAAAACAGACAATTGGAAAGCTTTACGGAATACCTGGAGACAGAAAAAGTTAAAACTCAGAACCCAAAGTTACTCCCCTCACGTAACCGTCCCCCACCCCCACCCCCGGCCCACCATGATGGTCTCCCTAAGAAGAGCTAGGAGAGGAGCCCTGGCAGGGAGAAGGGACACAGATTTTTGAACAGGAGCTAATATCAGCAGGCACTTCAAGGTCAGAAGTCTACGCTAGCTTAAGTGCAGGCCTTATAATTTGCTCCAGGTATAAAATTGCCTTGTTATGCTTCAAATTTTCAGCTACCAGTAACTACTTTATAAGTTGAGAGGGTCACATTTGAAGGACGCATTTGAAAATATTACTTATTAAAGCTCTTTTTTTAAAAAAAAATTGCTGTAAATTCCATTTCCATGTAAATGGAAGCAGAAGCAAATTGCTTTCATGATGTGCTTCCTATTTGTGTTTCTATGGAAATGGATTTTTGATTAGGAAGGGACTAGCTAAAATCAAAAGTTGTAAGTAGGTAGAGCATAACAGAAGGTGTTTCACTGAGCCGTAGGCAAGGTTTCATCCAGTCCAGTGTAACCCAATGTTAAAGCAGCCTGAATGTACGTAAACACGCACTCCTTCCCCACTTGACTTCTCCCACAGCTGTTTGATCTCTCGTATTTTCCTGACCACATCTTAATCAAGGTCTGTCAAATACGAATACCCCACGGTTTTGACTTGCAGATCCTCACTGCTTGGTACAGCATCCCTCAGTGGACCTTGCTTTTGAATATTTCTCTTAATGAGCACCCCAAATATGATGCTGGCCCTCAAGTATGTGTTCAAGAGTAGTGGAAACTTTCGGTATATGATTGAGAGAATGGAGTCTAAGAAGAAATAAATAAGTAAGTACAAAAGTGAAAATGAACTTCAGAAAGTAAATGAGAACTTAGTATCACATTCACCTTCATATCCCAACCATTTCCTAATAATCCACATTTAAATTAAGAATAAATCAGATATATACTGTCCCTATTCTGTGAAGAACTGCCACCCAAAACCTATTACTAAACACTTTTGTTACACAAACCATGTCTGTCAGCTACTATCAATTTCCACAATGTTTTGACTTCTAAATAGCCAATATTTTGACAAAACTGATAATATAGTTTCTTTTATGACAGGAATTTTGTATCTGTGGCAACATAGGAACAAATTACACTTGTATTTTCTGTAAATATTCAATGCTAGGGAAATGTACTGGATACATATTCATGAAAAAAACTAGAGAAATCTTGGTCTAAAATAAGCTCACATAATTATATAAAATATTAAATGATAATTCAACCAAAACAGAATAATTTATATCAAAATCTATAAAATTTAAGATGGAAATGTTGGTGTTATTCTCTTAACTATTTGGCATGAAAGATATGCAGCACATCATATATGAATTCTACAGCTTTTAACTTCCAGATCCACAGAAGAATGAATTTGTATGCTAGTGTAGATTGCTTAAACCCCTACGATCTCCTCATTTCCAAATACCATACTAGCATCTCCATATTGGAAACTAAAAGGCTAACAATTAGGAAGAATTGAATAGTTGATCACACAGGACTTAGAATTTCATGACTATAAAGCAATAATGCTACAGTATTCCTCCGTCTCATAATCAAGGGAAGGAAACAAAGGAGGAAAGAAGGGACAGAGGGAGAGAAGAAAAAGAGGAGACAGACAGAAGAGGAAGGAGGAAGCAAGGAGAAGAAAGGCATATAGTAAGCTAGGGGAGGAAAGAAAGAGGGAAAGTAAGAAATTTGGAGATTACTGCGCCAATAATTATTTTGGAATGGAAAAAATGAAAGTAACCAGAAGCTTAATACTGATCAATTCTCCTTTCATGTATGGGTGATGGGAATAGTGTTATTTAACATTACTAGAGAGTAAGAAGGGACAGGTAAGAAAAGGTTGGAAGAGAGGGACAGGAGGAAAAACTCCAGTAACACATCCTTGTCTCCTCAGCAGATACTAGTCACTGTGTTTCTGCTGATGGGCCAACAAAAGGCATGTACAACAGACCTGTTGATATGAAGTCTTTTTGGATACTTAACATAGAATAAGATGAGTGTTATGGGTAAAACAGTAAGAATGGAAAAGCCAGTAAGATTGTATAATATATGTCACCACAAAAACATAACCACAATAACATTTGGGACCATTTGTCTGGTTGTATATTCAGATCAATTATTAAAACAAAATTGTAACAACAAAATATGGTGCCCATTCATTTTGCATCTTGTCCACTCGGGAAATGAATATTCAGCTGTCTAAAAGAGTATTAATTATGAAATATTCTTTTGAAGTTCTTCATACAACATTTCTGAAGCAGTAACATTAACTTACTCTTTCTTATCACTTTCAGTAAGTTTCTCAAGGTGAGAAAAATGACACAGTGATCACATAAGTTGCTGATAAATGTGCCAGGTAAACAAATGACTGGCTGCTAAAAACAAACAAAAGCCTGGACTTCTTGAGAATAATAGATCATTGAAATCTGACCAAAAGATTCCATTAGAAAACCAGAGACCCCCTTCCATTTGGAAACACATAATACAATTCCTCTCTATCCAATTCCAAGGTAGAATGATGTTAAAGCTGCAGCTTCCTATGAAACAATCCCATACCTTCCCTGGACTCTTTCTCACACAAACCCGTGTTCACCTTTGATTCCTTCCTAAACTGTCTACCAGGATACATTGGTGTCTTGTGAAAAGATATTGATATGCAACATATCCTATTTGTCTACTCCCTATTTCTGAGAGGTATACAGTTTGTGGTGGTAAACCACAGTGGACAAAGAGAAAATGATGTGTGAGTGTAATGGGCTGAAATTAGGTATAGGACAAGCATGTGGATAACCAGAGAGCAAAGACATGTTTTGTTGAATGGAACCAATGGGTTCAGGCATAGACTGTGGTTGAGAATTCTACTCTAGACTTAGAAGGGATGGAAGAAGAAAAGGGGCACAATTGGGAGATCCTTGAGAAAAAGGGCAGTAAAAGACAATAAGAAATATTCTAGAAAATGTTTTCTTTACCCTAATTGTCCCACTTTGAAGGTGGAAAGGAGAAAACACATGGGGATTGGTACCTTTATAGGGAACAGGTGCTAAAAAGATGATTGCAGTCAGATGATTAAGTTTAATAAAATAATTGCTGTACAGTAAGAACTACAGTTTCCATTTATTGCCTCTAACAAGTTAATTATTTGAGGAACTATTCTCTATTTTGTACCAAAATGAAGTTTTCAATGAAAGCTGACATTCATCAGAAATAGGGCAAAAACAGGGGTAGAGCTCACCAAGGGAAGGCAATAAATGTACACTTTCTCTAAGCGGGCTTTCAGCCCTAATCAACACATGGAAAAAAGCATCTAGATCATTCTCTTTAGGAGTAAATGGGGAAATGACTCAGAATCATCAAATATTTTACCCAAACTAATCAATGTATGTTTATTATTTGTCTTCCCAACTATAATGCAGCACTAGAAGATCAATGATTTTGTTTTATTTAGTGCTATATTCCCAGAACCCACAACAGCACCTGATAAATAATAATGCTTAATAAATAGTTACTGAATGAATAAATAATAGAATGGACCTCTGGGGCTCTGTACATTTCATCTCATTTGTCTGAACACTCCTCCCACACCCTCCTTCACCTAGGTTTACAACTGTGAATCTTTAAGATTTACTTTCCATCACCATTTACTCAGAAATCCTTTCCTGACCTTTTTCTTCCATCTTCATCTTTATTCTCCTGTATTATATTGCTTGCTTGTTTATCTATATTTCCTTTCCATGAAGGCAGTGATCACGTCAGCCCTCTTCACCTCAGTATCCCCATTGCTAATGTAACTCTGGGGGGGAAATGTGTTCCCAGCCCAGGGCAAATAAACCTTTGAAGCCGAAATCAGTCAAAGGGAAAAGTAAAGTGGAAGAAAATCATTTATTGCTTACAAAAAGTCATCTGCTCTCTTGTGTCCCTCCCCATCCTAGCTGGGAAGAAGCCAATAAACCGTCTCTGGTCCTGGGCATGCTCGCCTCTTTCCCCTCCCCAAACCCTGCCTTGTAAGCACCTATTGATATGGAGATGGACTAAGGCCAAGTGAGAGATTCTGGAAATATTGCAATTTTACCCACACCAAACAGCACCTGGCACAGACTAGGTAGCAAATACATCTTTGCTCTTTTTGTTAAATACGTGGCATTCTTCAAATATCACATACATTTTTAACCTTCTAAATTTTTGTTTATCTACTTCTTAGGTACAAAATGCTGTTTCTTCACTTTTATTTTACATATCTATTACTAAATTGATTTTTCTCATGTATGTCTAAGAATTAATTCTGCCATGGGTCTCAAACTGTGCACCAAGGTACCTTGGGACACCACAGATCATTCACAGGGGGCACTGCATGATATTTCAAATTTTTGAAGGAAACATAGCAACATCTGTGGATACCTCTAACTTGAGGTAGTTCATGGATCCACATAAGATTGTGCTATATTCCAATTAATGACACTATATCTTCATGAAGCTGGTATTTAGTGGCTTCACATGAAAATGAGCATGGAACAGAAAATGAGGATATTAACGTTCCAAATGTTGAGAAATTTCACAGTGCCCACCAGGCTCATACAACTCATTATATGTAATGATTGCTGAGATTGGAATAAAAATATTACTTTTGCTTTTCAAATTATACGTGTTATTTTTTAAAACAGCTGCTGAGTTGTTGAGACACAAAAACATATTAAGATGTTCAGTAATACATATTTCTTTTGACTCTTAGATTTTTCTTTTGACGGGGGAGAGAATATGAATAATTAATGTGGTACTAAGGGCACTATGAACCACAAAAGTTTGAAAACCCTTCCATCATCTTACTTTAGTGCTCCAGTTTCAACCTTTCATATCAAATTTACAACACTGAGCCCATCTGAGTATAATTCTACTTCTCCAATTTGTCAAACATCTATAGAATTGATCATTTTTAAGTTGACCGTCATCTATTAAAAGTCCTACATTGATCAGGTCTCTTTCACTTTCATTGTCCTTCCCTCCCTCCTCCCCTCTTCCCTGAGTTGCATCTCCTGCTTCTCCCCTTCTTTGTTCTCTGAGTTTCCCTTTATACTGATTAGCTGTAGCTGAGACCTGCTTTACAATGCTGTACCTACAGTCCACAATAATTTATGGTACACTTAAAAATTTGTGAAGAGACATTTGTAAATGTTGGAGGGAATGGGACCAAGCTGGCAGAGCAGGAAGATGCTCCCCATATTGAAGTGTAGATAGGAAGATTTTTTCAAGCAACTGACAGAAACACTGTCCTGTCTACCCCCTAACTTCTCACCAAGTAACAGACCTTATTTCTGTTATCCCCATCTGCTTCTATAACTCTCACTTGCTTTTTAGTACTCGACCATTGCATGGTGGTTACCAAAACTTAGCACTGATCATTTTTAAACTTTAATCTCATATATGAATCAATCTAATTCCAAAATCTCCTCATCCTTCCCCTCACCTGTGGAGATTTGAGTTTGGAGCGGAGTGGGAGAGGGTGTAAAAATGATCTATTTCTTTTGGGCTCCTTTCTTTCTCACATTTATTACTCTGATGTTGGGGAGTGGAGTAGAAAAGCCAGTTCCTTTCATGGTCAGTAGGCTCCATTGGATACTTTCATTGTTGGTCAGAAACAACCTTATGTCAGTGGTAATTAGTAACTGTTGATAATTCTCATTCTGTTGATAGTTACCATTAACCTGGCTGATGGTCTCCAGACTTACGTGGATGGAGGCCCAGAAGACCTTGCTGACATGATACTCAATTCCATACAAAGTATTCCCATAGCATCAGTGAGCACTTGCAATATTCAGCTACAATATTTTTTAGCTGTCCCCCCATGCCACGTTCCTCTAACATTTGCACTACATTTCCCCAAACTGTATCGATCCCAATGAACCTACAATTTTGTCTCATCCATTCCTTATTACCCCAATTCTGGGGCTCTAGGAGTAGGTAGGCTCTATAGTTTGTATTGTTTGGGAACTATGAATGCAAGGGCCGTCTCTGACTGACCCTGCTGCTCTTTCTGCAATATGGGTGGGGGGGGGCACATGAGCAAGTCAACAAGACTGGAGCTAAATGGACATCCAATTTGATGATATAAAATTGTAGTAAGAGAATAATGGCTCCCTAAAGGAAGTTCACATCCTTATCTTCAGAACCTACGATTATGTTGTGTTTCATAGCAAAAGGGATTTAGTACTTGTAAATAAGTTAAAGATTTTGAGATGAGAATATTATCCTGGAATATCTGAGTAGGTCTAATGTAATCTCAAGGACCTTATAAGACAGAGGCCTCTATATTCTGGAGATGTAAGGAAAAGGTAAGAAAATAGATTGTCTTTTGGAGCCTCCAGAAGGAACACAGTCCTGTTGACTCCTTGATTTTAGTCTTTACAATCCATTTTGGACTTCTGACTTCCAGAATAGTATGATAATAATATTGTGTTGCTTTAAGCAACATTTGTGGTCATTTGTTATAGCAGCAATAGGAAACTAATACAAACATTAATGGCATATTTTTATTACAGAGCAAAATTTACAAATCAGTTTAAGGTATCTATCAACCAAGTACCCTCTTGCCACAAAAGGTGGTGAGAGGGACAGGTAGTCCAATTAATAGCCGTACAATGGCCTCTAAGTATTCAAGTGAGAGGTCATGTATCTCTTACTCTAAATCAAAAGATAGAAATGATTAGGCTTAATAAGAAAAGCATTTCAACAGCCAAGATAGGCCAAAAGCTAGGCCCCTGTGCCAATCAGCCAAGTTGTGAATGCAAAAAAAAAAAAGTTTCTGAAGGAAATTAAAACTGCTACTCCAGTGAACATAAAAATGATAAGAAAGTGGGGGGGGGGTGCACAGGGAAGGCTGTACAGCATGGAGAGGACAGGTAGTGATTCTACAGCATCTTACTACGCTGATGGACAGTGACTGCAATGGGGTATGTGGGAAGACTTGGTGATGGGGGGAGTCTAGTAAACATAATGTTCCTCATGTAATTGTAGATTAATGGTACCAAAATAAAATTAAATAAATGATAAGAAAGCAAAACAGCCTCATTTCTAAGATAAAGTTTTAGTAGTCTGGATGGTAAACCAGACCAGCTACAACATTCCATTAAACCAAGGTCTACTCCAGAGCAAGGCGCTAACTCTCTTTAATTCTGTAAAGGTTAGAAAGGTGAGGAAGCTGCAGAAAATGAATTTGGAAACTAGCAGAGGTTGGTTCATGAGGTTTAAGAAAAGAAGCCACCTCTATAACAGAAAAGCGCAGGTGAAGCAGCCAGTGCTGATGCAGGAGCTGCAGCAAGTTACCCTGAAGATCTAGCTAAGATCATTAATGCAGATGGGTGCACTAAACATCAAAGTAGACAAAATAGCTTTATATTGGAAGAAGATGCCCTCTAAGACTTTCATACA
This sequence comes from Manis javanica, assembly GCF_040802235.1. NCBI lineage: Eukaryota > Metazoa > Chordata > Mammalia > Pholidota > Manidae > Manis > Manis javanica. Next base: position 192,736,431 of record NC_133158.1, read on the forward strand.
TAGGGAGGTGAAGGCAATGCTTGGCTTCAAAGCGTCAAAGGACAGGCTGAATCTTTTGCTAGGGGCTAATGTAGCAAGTAACTTTAAGTGGAAGCCAATACTCATTTGCCATTCTGAAAATCTTAGAGCCCTTAAGAATTATGCTAAATCTACTCTTCCTGTGCTCTCTAAATGGAACAACAAAGCACATTTGCTTACGACTTAGTTTACTGAATATTTTAAGCCCACTGTTGAGACCTATGCTCAGAAAAAAAGATTCCTTTTAAAATGTGATTGCTCAGGGAGCACAGAGGCCCCTTACAGAGATAAATAGCCTCCCAGACGCTCCCCCTCCAATGGGGTTCCACCATTTTGGAGGCGCAGCCCCAGCCAGGCCATGCCTAAAGCAACAGCAGAGATAAACTCCAAACCAACCAGGCAGGTAGCTGAAGCCCTGTCTGCACATAGCTGCCAAGCATAAGCCACTAGAGGTCGCTATTCTCCCAGGAGAGGAAGGCCACAAACCAACAAGAAGGAAAGCTCTCCCAGCTGTCACTAGTACCAGCTCTGCAAACTATCTCTATCACCATGAAAAGGCAAAACTACAGGCAGACAAAGATCACAGAGACAACACCTGAGGAGACAGACTTAACCAATTTTCCTGAAAAAGAATTCAAAATAAAAATCATGAACATGCTGACGGAGATGCAGAGAAAAATGCAAGAGCAATGGAATGAAGTCCAGAGAGAGATCAAACATGTCAGGAAGGAGATCACAGAAGTGAAACAAACCCTGGAAGGATAAGCAGAATGGATAAGATGCAAGAGGCCATTGAAGGAATAGAAACCAGAGAACAGGAACGTATAGAAGCTGACATAGAGAGAGATAAAAGGATCTCCAGGAATGAAACAACACTAAGAGAACTATGTGACCAATCCAAAAGGAATAATATTTGTATTATAGGGGTACCAGAAGAAGAAGAAAGAGGAAAAGGGATAGAAAGTCTCTTTGAAGAAATAATTGTTGAAAACTTCCACAAACTGGGGGAGAAAATAGTCGAACAGACCACGGAAATACACAGAACCCCCAACAAAAAGGATACAAGGAGGACAACACCAAGACCCATAATAATTAAAATGGCAAGGATCAAGGACAAGGAAAGAGTTTTAAAGGTAGCTAGAGAGAAAAAGGTCACCTATAAAGGAAAACCCATCAGGCTAACATCAGACTTCTCGACAGAAACCCTACAGGCCAGAAGAGAATGGCATGATATATTTAATGCAATGAAACAGAAGGGCCTTGAACCAAGGATACTGTATCCAGCATGACTATCATTTAAATATGATGGTGGGATTAAATAATTCCCAGACAAGCAAAAGCTGAGGGAATTTGCTTCCCACAAACCACCTCTACAAGGCATCTTACAGGGACTGCTCTAGATGGGAGCACTCCTAAAAAGAGCACAGAACAAAACACACAACATATGAAGAATGGAGGAGGAGGAATAAGAAGGGAGAGAAGAAAAGAATCTCCAGACAGTGTATATAACAGCTCAATAAGTGAGCTAAGTTAGGCAGTAAGATACTAAAGAAGCTAACCTTGAACCTTTGGTAACCACGAATCTAAAGCCTGAAATGGCAATAAGTACATATCTCTCAATAGTCACCCTAAATGTAAATGGACTTAATGCACCAATCAAAAGACAAAGAGTAATAGAACGGATAAAAAAGCAAGACCCATCTATATGCTGCTTACAAGAAACTCACCTCAAGCCCAAAAACAGGCACAGACTAAAAGTCAAGGGATGGAAAAACATATTTCAGGCAAACAACAGTGAAAAGAAAGCAGGGGTTGCAGTACTAATATCAGACAAAATAGAATTCAAAACAAAGAAAGTAACAAGAGATAAAGAAGGACACTATATAATGATAAAGGACTCAGTCCAACAAGAGGATATAACCATTCTAAATATATATGCACCCAACACAGGAGCACCAGCATTTGTGAAACAAATACTAACAGAACTAAACAGGGAAATGGACTACAATGCATTCATTTTAGGAGACTTCAACACACCACTCACCCCAAAGGATAGATCCACCAGGCAGAAAATAGGTAAGGACACACAGGCACTGAACAACACACCAGAACAGATGGACCTAATAGACATCTATAGAACTCTACATCCAAAAGCAACAGGATATACACTCTTCTCAAGTGCACATGGAACATTCTCCAGAATAGACCACATAGTAGCTCACAAAAAGAGCCTCAGTAAATTCCAAAATATTGAAATTCTACCAACCAATTCTTCAGACCACAAAGGTATAAAAGTAGAAATAAATTCTACAAAGAAAACAAAAAGGCTCACAAACACATGGAGGCTTAACAACATGCTACTAAATAATCAATGGATCAATGAACAAATCAAAGTAGAGATCAAGGAATATAAAGAAACAAATGACAACAACACAAAGCCTCAACCTCTGTGGGATGCAGCGAAAGCAGTCTTAAGAGGAAAGTATATAGCGATCCACGCACACTTGAAGAAGGAATAACAATTCCAAATGAATAGTCTAACATCACAATTATCGAAACTGGAAAAAGAAGAACAAATGAGGCCTAAAGTCAGCAGAAGGAGGGACATAATAAAGATCAGAGAAGAAATAAACAAAATTGAGAAGAATAAAACAATAGCAAAAATCAATGAAACCAAGAGCTGGTTCTTTGAGAAAATAAACAAAATAGATAAGCCTCTAGCCAAACTTATTAAGAGAAAAAAGGGAATCAACAAAAATCAACATAATCAGAAATGAGAATGGAAAAATCACGACAGACCCCACAGAAATACAAAGAGTTATTAAAGACTACTATGAAAACCTACATGCCAACAAGCTGGAAAACCTAGAAGAAATGGACAACTTCCTAAAAAAATACAACCTCCCAAGACTGACCAAGGAAGAAACACAAAAGTTAAACAAACCAATTACGAGCAAAGAAATTGAAACAGTAATCAAAAAACTACCCAAGAATAAAACCCTGGGGCTGGACAGATTTACCTCGGAATTTTATCAGACACACAGAGAAGACATAATACCCATTCTCCTTAAAGTTTTCCAAAAAATAGAAGAGGAGGGAATACTCCCAAATTCATTCTATGAAGCCAACATCACCCTAATACCAAAACCAGGCAAAGACCCCACCAAAAAAGAAAATTACAGACCAATATCCCTGATGAATGTAGATGCAAAAATAATCAACAAAATATTAGCAAACAGAATTCAACAGTGTATCAAAAGGATCATACACCATGACCAAGTGGGATTCATCCCAGGGATGCAAGGATGGTACAACATTCAAAATCCATCAACATCATCCACCACATCAACAAAAAGAAAGACAAAAACCACATGATCATCTCCATAGATGCTGAAAAAGCATTTGACAAAATTCAACATCCATTCATGATAAAAACTCTCAGCAAAATGGGAATAGAGGGCAAGTACCTCAACATAATAAAGGCCATATATCATAAACCCACAGCCAACATTCTATTGAACAGCGAGAAGCTGAAAGCTTTTCCTCTGAGATCGGGAACTAGACAGGGATGCCCACTCTTCCCACTGCTATTTAACATAGTACTGGAGGTCCTAGCCATGGCAATCAGACAAAACAAAGAAATACAAGGAATCCAGATTGGTAAAGAAGAAGTTAAACTGTCACTATTTTCAGATGATATGATACTGTACATAAAAAACCCTAAAGATTCCACTCCAAAACTACTAGAACTGATATCGGAATACAGCAAAGTTGCAGGATAAAAATTAACACAAAGAAATCTGTAGCTTTCCTATATACTAACAATGAAGCAATAGAAAGAGAAATCAGGAAAACAATTCCATTCACAATTGCATCAAAAAGAATAAAATACCTAGGAATAAACCTAACCAAAGAAGTGAAAGACCTATACCCTGAAAACTACAAGTCACTCTTAAGAGAAATTAAAGGGGACACTAACAAATGGAAACTCATCCCATGCTCATGGCTAGGAAGAATTAATATCGTCAAAATGGCCATCCTGCCCAAAGCAATATACAGATTTGATGCAATCCCTATCAAATTACCAGCAACATTCTTCAATGAACTGGAACAAATAATTCAAAAATTCATATGAAAACACCAAAGACCCTGAATAGCCAAAGCAATCCTGAAAAAGAAGAATAAAGTAGGGGGGATCTCACTCCCCAACTTCAAGCTCTACTACAAAGCCATAGTAATCAAGACAATTTGGTACTGGCACAAGAACAGAGCCACAGACCAGTGGAACAGATTAGAGACTCCAGAAATTAACCCAAACATATATGGTCAATTAATATTTGATAAAGGAGCCATGGACATACAATGGCAAAATGACAGTCTCTTCAACAGATGGTGCTGGCAAAACTGGACAGCTACATGTAGGAGAATGAAACTGGACCTTTGTCTAACCCCATATATAAAGGTAAACTCAAAATGGGTCAAAGACCTGAATGTAAGTCATGAAACCATTAAACCCTTGGAAAAAAACATAGGCAAAAACCTCTTAGACATAAACATGAGTGACTTCTTCTTGAACATATCTCCCTGGGCAAGGAAAACAACAGCGAAAATGAGCAAGTGGGACTACATTAAGCTGAAAAGTTTCTGTACAGCGAAAGACACCATCAATAGAACAAAAAGGATCCCTACAGTATGGGAGAATATATTTGAAAATGACAGATCCGATAAAGGCTTGACGTCCAGAATATATAAAGAGCTCACACACCTCAACAAACAAAAAACAAATAACCCAATTAAAGAATGGGCAGAGGAATTGAACAGACAGTTCTCTAAAAAAGAAATACAGATGGCTAACAGACACATGAAAAGATACTCCACATCGCTAATTATCAGAGAAATGCAAATTAAAACTACAATGAGGTATCACCTCACACCAGTAAGGATGGCTGCCATCCAAAAGACAAACAACAACAAATGTTGGCGAGGCTGTGGAGAAAGGGGAACCCTCCTACACTGCTGGTGGGAATGTAAATTAGTTCAACCATTGTGGAAAGCAGTATGGAGGTTCATCAAAATGCTCAAAACAGACCTACCATTTGACCCAGGAATTCCACTCCTAGGAATTTACCCTAAGAACGCAGCAATCAAGTTTGAGAAAGACAGATGCACCCCTATGTTTATCGCAGCACTATTTACAATAGCCAAAAATTGGAAGCAACCTAAATGTCCATCAGTAGATGAATGGATAAGGAAGATGTGGTACATATACACAATGGTATACTACTCAGCCATAAGAAGAGGGAAAATCCTACCATTTGCAGCAACATGGATGGCGCTGGAGAGTACTATGCTCAGTGAAATAAGCCAAGCGGAGAAAGAGAAATACCAAATGATTTCACTCATCTGAGAAGTATAAGAACAAAGGAAAAACTGAAGGAACAAAACAGCAGCGGAATTACAGAATCCAAAAATGGACTAACAGGTACCAAAGGGAAAGGAACTGGGGAGGATGGGTGGGCAGGGAGGGATAAGGGGGGGGAAGAAGAAAGAGGGTATTAAGATTATCATGCATACTGGGGGGAGGGAGAAAGGGGAGGGAGGGCTGTACAACAGAGAGGACAAGTAGTGATTCTACAAAATTTTGCTATGCTGATGGACAGTAACTGTAATGTGGTTTTTAGGGGGGACTTGGTGTAGGGGAGAGCATAGTAAACAAAGTATTCTTCATGTAAGTGTAGATTAAAGATTTAAAAAAAAGAAAGAAAGAAAGAAAAGGGGGATTACTCCTTGATAGGATAAAACTATTGGTAAATCAAAGATTAACGCATGCTTTAAATATCCTTAATTTTGAACACTTAAAGGGTGTCAGATGATCAGCTATGGAGGTACTCTTTTCTGATAATATTCCTTTCTCTTAATAAAAATAAAAATAAGTAAGTAAGTAAGTAAGTAAGTAAATAAATAAATAAAGCAGTCCCTGTGTGCTGACCTCCAATGTGTTCTACACAGTGGTATAGAGGGCATGTCAAAGTGTGGGCAAAGGGTCTATTTGTTTTTATGCAGAAGATCAAGGCCTAGCTTGGCTACCCAGAAAATGAACTAAGATACGATATGAGGAGGAGCTTCCGGCATCAGCACTCTCTGGAGGACTCGTGCTGGAGGATGATCATCAAAAAGTCTCCACAGGGATCTGGGCGATGCTGTGGTTGTGGCTGCGTCCACCCCACCGTTTCCTGGACTTGCCACTGGAATGAGGAGGGAGATTCTAGGCTGGCATGTGCATACAGTGAGACAATGAATTTGAGTGGATCTGTACTGTTGGAACTCAACCAGAAGTTGGGAGGGGTGCAAGTTGTAGCGCTCCAAAATCTTACGACTATAGACTATCTACGGTTAAAAGAACATATGGGATGTGAACAGATCCCAGAAATGGTTGCTTTAATTTGTCTGATTTCTCTCAGACTGTTCAAGTACAGTTGGACAATATCCATCATATCATGGACAAATTTTCACAAATGCCTAGGGTGCCTAACTGGTTTTCTTGGCCTCACTGGAGATGGCTGGCAATTATAGATTTGCTTAGTTTATGTCACCGTATTCCTATTATGTTAATATGTGTGCGCAAGTTAGTTAGTAGTTTAAAACCTATACATGCTTAAGTTACTTTAAAAGAAGATATGTCAAAGAAATAATCAATCCTCCCATGTTTTCTTCCATATGCTACCTCTATAGCTTTTCTTCTTCCTTCCTAATTACAACCCTTAAATAGAATTCGTGCCTCATATCGAATTGACTGAGCATCATAATTCCTCCAGGTGGTAAAGATACCTGGAGACAAGTGCTGGGCATAGAAGCCACAGGGCATAAATCTGCAAAGAAGTAAAAAGCTAACCTTCTCAAACAATATGGCTTCTCTCTCACTTACCAACTGTACATTTCCCTGTATGGCCCCGAAAGATGACTGGTTAGCCAGAGACGGGTAAGATTCCTCAAGGCAGGAACAACCTAAGACAGGCACAGTCGCAGGGGGGCCATCAGGTGAGAAATTGGGGAACAACAGTGGTGAAGCTCAGAACCTCACCCACCCCCCCCGTTTTGAGAGAAAGCCTCTGCATCCGTGGATGTTTTATTGCCCTTGTCTAGCTCGGATTAGCACATAGTCTACAGGCACACACCTGATCATCTACAATTGCTCTCTTACAACACTAAACTATGTTTTCTACCTTTATCTTGCATCTACCTACCACTTCAGCATTTTATTAAAAATAAAAAAAATAATAATAATAAAGGGAGAAATGTGGGATCCACATATAAATCAAGTATAAAAATCAAACGAATATTCATATTTGACCTGATTGTTTATAGTTCATAATGCATGATCAAAACCGAAAGTTTCTGTGATGAATGCCCTTGTACTGTTCACCATGTAAGAACTTATTCACTATGTAAGAATTCATTCACCATGTAAGAACTTGTTCGTTATGCTTCAGAAGATTGGAGACTGACAAGAATTAGGCTTGAGACGGATTAATGATTGTGCATTGAGCCTTGACCCCCCTATACAGAATTTTATTGTTGTTAACAACCACTTGATCAATAAATATGAGAGATGCCCTCTCAAAAAAAAAAAAATGTGATTGCTCACTGACCTGTCATCCAAGAGCTCTGATGGAAATGAACAGTGAGATCCAGCCCATGGATCAAGGAGTAATTTTGACTTTCAAGTCTTGTTAAGAAAATATTCTCTAAGGTTGTAATTGCCACAGACAGTGGTTCCTCTGATGAATCTGAACGAAGTAAATTGAAAGCCTTCTGGAAAGGATTCACCACTCTACAGAGTATTCATAATTTTTTGGAAGAAGTCAAAAATGTCAACATAGACAGGAGTTTGGAAGAAACTGATTCCAGCCCTCGCAGATGACTTTGAGCGGTTCAAAACTTCAGTGGAGGAAGTCACTGAAGATGTGGTGGAAAGAGTAGGAGTAAGAGAACTAGAAGTAGTGGCGTCTAAAGATGTGACTGAATTGCTGCAATCGCATGATAAGACTTGAATGGATGAGGAGTTGCTCTTGATGGATGACAAAGAAAGTGGTATCTTGAGAAGGAATTTACTCACAGGGAAGATGTTGTGAAGATTGTTGAAATGACAACAAACAATTTAGTATTTGACATAAGCTTAGCTGATAACACAGTGCCAGGGTTTGGGAGGATTCATTCCAAGTATGAAAGAAGTTCTCCTGTAAGCAAAATGCTATCAAACTGTAGCACATGCAACAGAGACATCGTTGGTAAAAGGAAAAGTCCAATAATGCGGCAAATTTCATTGTTTTATTTTACAATTGGCACACTATCCCAGCCTTCAGCAACCACCACCATGATCAGCCAGCAGCCATCAACATCCAGGCAAGAGTCTCCACTAACAAAATGATTGTGACTTACTGAAAGCTTAGATGATAGTTAGCATTTTTTAGCAATAAGATATTTTTAATTCAGATATGTATTTTTTTTAGAAAAACACTATTGAACACTTAATAAATGATAGTATATAGCATAAACACGTCTTCCATATGCATTGGGAAACCGAAAAATTCATCTGACTTGCTGTATTGCAATATTCACTTCATTACAGTAGTCTGGAACTGAAACTTCAGTATTTCCGAGGTATGCCTGTATCAATTAAATTCCATAGCATTCATCTTCCAGGGGACCATTGTATGATGTGTATGTATATTTCATACATGTGTACTTTGTCCTCAGAAATTTTTGGAAACTTACTGACCACAGGAATTATATCCTGAACTATTCTTGTACCCTCCTCAATATGTGAGAGCTTAATAGAGTAGGGACTCTGTATAAAATTTTTAACTGAATAAAATTCAAAGAAATGCCAGTCGGATATGCACTCCTGTGTTTATTGCTACATTATTTACAATTACCAAGGTATGGAAGCAACCAAAGTGTCCGTCAGTAGATGAATGGGTAAAGAAGATGTGGTACATAAACACAATTCAGCCATAAGAAAGAAAGAAATTCTGCCATTTGCGACAACATGGATGGACCTAGAGTCCACTGGCTAACTAACATAAGCCAGGTGGAGAAAGATAAATATTGTATGCTCTCTATGTGGAATCTAAAAACAAAAAGAACAAAATAGCAATAGACTCATAGACACTGAGAAATGACTGGTGGTTACCATGGGGGAGGGGTTGGGGTGGATGGGTGAAACAGGTGAAGGGGATAAAGGGGCACAAAATCTCAATGTAAATTAGTCACAGAGATGAGATTACAGCCTAGAGAATAGTCAACAGTTCCGTAATATCTTTTTAAGTTGACAGATAGTAACTATACTAGTTGGGGTGAGCATTTAATAATGTAGATAACTGTTGAATCACTATGATGTATATCTGAAACCAATATGATCTTGTATATCAACTGTTACTACTGTTTTCATCTTTTAATCCCCTTCACCTATTTCACTGCCCAACAACTTGCTTGGTTAACCATCAGTATCTTAGGGTCTGTTTCTGTTTTGTTTTGTTTGTCCATTTTTTTGTTATTGTTGTTATTGTTTAGATTCCACATATAAGTGAAATCACACAGTATTTCTTTCTCTGACTTCTCTTGGCAATGATCCCTTTAGTTTCATCCATCTTGCAAACAGCAAGATTGCATTCTTTTTTATGACTAAATAGGAAACCATATAGCTTAACAGCCAGAAACACTGGAGGTCAGATTGACATCCAATTGGGAATGTTAAAGGTCGGGACAAGGCTCCTAAAATCTAATGTGAATAGGAAAGTGGCCGCTAAGTGTTGTGGTAATGTAGCTAAATCCATGTACTCCCCATTTGAAAGTCCTAGTATTTTTCTTTCCATTGCTTCACTGATTTAAATTATACCTGAAGAATCCACAATGTGAAAACAATTCTTTATTAGGCCAGATTTAATTTCTCTCTGTGCTCAATATCCATAAAGGGAGATAATAATCATAATGGAATGTACAACAAAGGGAATATAGTCAATAATGTTGTAATAACTTTGTACAATAACTAGACTTGTCATGGGAATCATTATAAAAACAATGAATCATTATGTATCTTGGACATTAATAATACATTGTATGTTAATTACACTTCAAGAAAAATAAATAAAGGGCTAGTCCAGATACCCCATAAGATACTTTCTGGCTATAAACTTCATTTACTTATCCACTTAAAAGTCCTTAAAATAGTTACAACTGTGAAAAAAAACATGGATTCCAATATAAACAGCAACAGAAATAAGTTGAACTTCAAGTATTTATTAGAGAGTATAACACCAAACTCACAATCACTTAATATTTATCAAAAGCTCAGTTGAGAGAAATAATATTTATGGAGGATCTCCTAAAGGATATGGAATAGAGTCTAACCCACCTCCTATTAATTCCATCTTCCTTGTTAAGGCAAGAGCTTATGAAGTTTAGAGAAACATATAAAAAAGAATATATTATATAATATTTTATTGTGTGTGGTTATAATATATTTTGTCATATTAATAAATAATTTTGCTTTGCTTTGTTTTCCTAATCAAATAAAAGCTTCTACCAATGTTAACTGATAAATTTTAAAGGATTTTCTGCCAAGCTGCCCACAAAAGCTACTCTTGTTATGGACCCAAATTGTCCAACTGTCATAAAACCAAGATTATCTTCATGGGAATAAAAAGACGTCTCATCTGCCCATCATCAACAGATGGCATCAGCAGTCACCTGCCTAAGTGTCCCTTTGGACCAAGTAAATATGGAAGAGGCTCTTTGAACCTCTTTTACCTGTAAATAGAGGAATTGTTATGTCATTCCTTGAAGCACTTTGTGTTGAATTATTTCCAGATATCTCATCATCCCTGTCTCATCTCATATGCTACAAAGTATAATTGAAAAAAAGTATGAAACAAAAGGATTAGTACTCTTAATACTGAACTAGGAAATGCTTTTATGTTGATTAAACAATTAAAAAGAGCTTCTATAAAAATATGTTTGAAGTAATGTATTTGAAGAGTTGACTGAAGAAAGATTTTTAAGAGAAATGTTCACTTGTTTATTGATTCCACAAATGTTGAATGTCACCTACAATGTGTCATACACCACCATGACACTCAATTCCTGCGAGAGAGTTTTGATTTCAGTAGATTTCATTGCCTTGTATTATATTTCTTTCCCCTTTATTATTGTTTTATAACTTTTTTTCTTGTTGACTCATGTTTAGTCTAATGGCTTGTTTACTTTTTGTTCTAATTTTTTGTCGAAGGATAATATGCATATAAAAATATGTTCAACTCCTAAGAGACGTATTTATGAATTTTCAAAAAGTGGACATATGCATGATGGTAGCACTCAAACCAAGAAACGAAAGCTTACAACCACCTCCAGAAGCCCACCTCATGCCCCTTCCATTCACCACCCATCCTCCCTCCTGACTTCTACAAGCATTGACTAGTCTGGCCTATTTTTGTAGTTTATATGTAAATGGAAGCATGTTGTATGTACTCTTTTGCTTCATCTGCTCAACATTCAATTCGGAAATTCATCCAGTGGTGTGCTGGTAAGAATTTAACAAGTGACTAATCTGAAGTCACCAGCATGAAGTCACTGATCACAAAGTTGGGAAGGGAGCTGGTGCAAGCACAGCACTGACTTCATGAGAAAAAAATGTGAGGCTGAAAGACAGAAGTAGGAAGGGCAGAGCTATGCCCCTGGTGGTGCCAGTAAGCAGCTGAGTCATTGTTACCAGCCAACCAACCACCCTCAGCCTTCCTGTCAGGAGAGGCAAACCAACCCCTCATTAACTTGAAGGCAGAGTTCATGTAACTTACAGCCAAATACATACTTTAGCTAAAACAGATGGAGTTCCCAGATAAAAACAAAAAAACCCATCACACTGCCCCCCAATCAAGCATCCTCGGAGGTAGTTTCCCTACAGTGTGAGCTCTTCTACCAGGTCCATCTCTGCCCTCAGCCAGAGGCTGCTTGCCCAAAGAACAGCAGCCCTCATGACCCAGAGAAAAACAAAGGGGTCCATGTGAGGCAGTCCTGGGCGCTGTGGTGGTGCTGGAGTGCAGACTCACTGAAAGCACCTGTGTGGCATCTGAGGTACTAAGATACTGAGAGTGCTTGCCAGATGCCGTGGAAATCACTCCCGTGTGATCTGGAAGGGAGGAATGGACTAAGGGTAAATGATTAGGATCAGCCGGTGATGTTTCCCTTCATCATCTTCTCCCTGGTCATATGCTCAGGCAATTACAGACCCTGAAAGTACTTACTATAGGAAAAGAATAAAAGAATCTGAACCGCTGGTGCCTTGATAAAGGGATGGCTCTCTAGATAGCCCAGAGCAAAGCTGAGGATGACTTGGCAAAACAGTACAGTTAGAAAAATTATGAAACTAAAATATGCAAAGAATAAGGTTTACCAAAACGGCATTCAAAACTTTAATATGACCTTGTATCAAACAGAGCCATCACAGAGCACCAAGTAGTGGGTCTTATTTTAAAGAAATTAGGAAGAGGATACAGTAAAATCAATAAAAATGACCAGATTTGGAAAACGTCTAATTTTTCAAGGCTAAAGGAATTGTGCTTACTGTGCCAAGAGAAAAGGATGCCATTTTATGATGTTTAATCTTCATCTCCGAGCTTGTGGTGTACCATTGTAACAAAATCAGATGCCATTCAGTTCTGATCCTTTTCCTCGGGGGTCAGAGCTGTGTGAAAGCGTTGCTGGGGGTGTGAGTCTGTTCTTTTGCTTCCTTGGTAAAAGCAAGTGACTCACCACAATACAATGAATGCTTCTCATCTCACCTACTGTTGAGTTTCCAAGAAATTAATCCTGTGTTTCTAAGAAGTAGCTCTGCTTTACTATCGAGAGAGGGTTACAATGTTTTGTGTGCTTTGCACCATTGATGATAAAAGTCTAAAGAGAAATGGGGTTGAAAACACAGAGTGGGCTGAAGGGAAAGATTAGGAGATGGAAACCTAACTGGCACCGTCCCTGGCAGATCTTACAGCAGATTCCAGGGGCTGGAATACGTGACCTTGAGAGAGGGACCGTGCAAAGGACCCGGAACTTTGGAACAGTTCCCACCATGACTTTGAGCTTGGATTGTGACTCCAAGTGGGGTAAACAAAGGGGAGAGTGTTCCCCCTGAGACTGAGTAAGAGAGGAGCTCCTATTAAAATGCAACCTATCGATTTAGGCTAAACGTAAAGCAGCTCCTGATAGTGCGCATTGGCAACCATTACAAGGTATCATTACAGAGATACAAGGTATTTCTCTTGGAACGTCTTTAAAAACAGACTGCTTGGGTTAGCTTAATCCTACCTCTAGGCAGGTGAACATCTTAGGTGGCGTCTCCCAGTTTATTTCCCCTCATAATCTCTAATGTAACCAAAGAAAAAGATATTATGCATTGATATTGTATTGCCAAAAAAGATTTGAGGTGACTTACAGGCATGCAGATAATATTACAAAAAGATGAAAGTACAAAGAAATTATAATGAAAGAAATATTCAAGTGGAGTGTGGTAAGATAATAGTTAAAAAGAATAAGTAAGGAAATAGATTGGCTTTTGCTTTGCTGGGAAAGTAAATCATGCGAACAGATGTAGCCTGTCAATTTGTGGTGGTAGGTTCACTGCAGTGGAGTGTCTGGAGGAATTAGTAAACCTCGGCAACCACTCTGCATTACTCCACAGCCAGCACTTTCTTGCCCCACGTCTCTCACTGATTTAATACTCAGAACTGCAGTGTTCCAAAGAACATGACTTACCAAGCCACCTAGACACAATATTCTTGTTTGGTCTAAAAACCAATAAGCGAACCTGCACATTCAGGCTGCATGACATGATCCTTGATTCCCAACGCAGTCAGTCCAGGCCATGGGAGGCCACCACGGTCACATCTTTTAGTTTACCGTTTCACCTGTTTTCCTCTTTAGCAGAGAAAAGAGGTGTTTTTCAGAGAAAGACCCTAATTAACAGCCTGTCTTAAACCACAAAAACTGAGATAAGACAATATTCCAGAATCCTTCTGTTTTGCATTAATAAAGGGAATAAATAAACAATGAATCAATAAGAAGAAACTGAATTATTCACTTGTTAATTGCTTACTTAATCAATCTCATAGAGGGCAGGAGAGAGCCAGGGCTTGGGCGTCGCTGGGCTGGTGTTCCTGTAACAGAGTGTTGTGTAGTCTCAGACCCTCTGAATCCTTCCTCCCCTATCTTCACATCATGTTTCTTCCTATCAGCCCCCAGCAGTGAGCAAGTGTCTCCTAAGGCCTGCCCCTGAGGGGCTCTAGTCAGAAGGTTTCTCCTGTTTAAAATGCTTCTCTCCTTTTTTCTAGCCATCTCACCCCTACCCCTTCTCAGAGACTTACTCCTTCCACAAAATCTCCTTCATGTTCCACAACACCATGCTTACTCTTTTAATGTGTTCTTAGTCACTTCTTCACAATTTAGTATTACTCAGCTATTGCCTTGAACTTTTCTTGAGTTTTTTCATTTAAATGAGTATTCTTTTCCCAAAGGCATCATAAACCATAAGCTCATCAGGGTTAGAGCTCCAGGCTAGACAATGCCTGAGTGTTTTGATCTGGCCCAGCAGGCCCAGCACTTGACTGTGAACTGGATAAGAATCTTTTTAGAGGAAATGTGTTTTGAAAATGCTCACTGAAATGTGAAGAAATCTTCCTTCCCCCCCAACCGCCCCTCCCCTTCTCTTTACTGTTAATATTAAGTGCCTGATCCGCCTATGCTAAGTGGCCCAGATGATAATAAATCCATCAGTAGTGAGATGCTGCTCCACTGGATGGTCCTGACCACGCTGGGCTGATGACAGCGGCTGAGGCTTTCCTGCAGTCGCTCTGCAAGCACATCGCCAGCCCTCCTAGGGGCCTGCTGCCCCGGGGCGGGGCCCGGCGCCACCGAGACCAGCACTTCCCTACAGACCACTCATCTCCCCGTGCTCAATGTTCTGATCCTTTTGTTCGGTTTCCAACGATTTCATAGTAGTGTATCTTTTATCTCAATCTCAGCCATGGGTTCTATAATAAAAGAAGTTCATTCATTATTTGACTAGAAAATGTCTGTATTCTGAGAGAGGCTGGCTTTTGAAAAAAATGTAATAAGAGGGTATGAAAGGTGCTCTTCAATGAGTATTAGCTCTGATTTAAAATCAAATCTGCTGGTAATTATATCAGGTGTGTCATTTGGTCTCCTTCAGAAAATGGACGTTTTTGGCCCTCAAAGTTTAATTTCAAAGTGTTATGTCCGATGAAGCTTTTTAACCTTTGTTTTGTTTTTTTTCCCTTTGATCCAGTGAGAGTTCTGCAGTATGTAAAGATTTACATTTGCTGTCCCATCCAAGAAATAAAGACCTCTAAGGGATTACAGAAAAAGTAGAACTATTGATAAAATCTCTGCTGAAAAAAGATACTATAAGTATGAAGTATGCTTGTGTCATAGTTTCAGAAAACAGTGAGACAGATTATTCTTAGGCACCAAGGTCACACCGGGCTCTCAAGCCCTTACGGAACCTCAACCACAACACAGGACCTCCTGCCACTTCCTGCAGTGTGGCTACAAATCTAACTGCATCTCTAGTCACGCTTCCCTCTTTCTTTCCTCCTACAATGAAAAAAAATTAGTGCCCTTTGGCCAACCAAGGGCCAATCCTTCTTCACATATTCTAAATACTGTTCCTTCCTCCCTCTCACTCCAGCCACCGTGTCTCCAACCTCTCCCGCACTGACTGCTTCCCATCAATGCTCTAACATTCTCAGGAAACGATGCCTCCTGTTTATTCAAGCTGGAGGCCTGAGATGTATTTTTGTCACAGCCCTTTGACCTTTCCACCCTCAAACAACTCACCTAGAGTTGTACATTCTGCTTTCTGAATATAGCTCAGATCCACTCACTTCTCTCCACTCCACTTTGTAAAAAGCAGCCCAAGCTACCAATCCATCCCGATTAGCATCCCCTCAGTAGGCCTTAGAACAGGTTTTGTGTGGAACTTCTTCAGTGACTGCCTTGTTATTGGGAACAGGGGCCCAAACATGAGGACTTAAAAATGTAAGGTGCTCCTATGATAGAAAAAGCCAGAGCTGTTTGCGACCAGACACCCCACCCCCTCCAGTTATTAAGTGCTATCTAAACTGATTCTGGTGCACCCAAACATTATCCCTGCTTTTTTAAGCAAAAGATGAGGGAAGAGGTAGAGAAGAGAATCAGCCAACAGAGGGTAAGCCTACAGGGAAGGAGTGTGGCTCGTTCCCCCGTGTCTCCCAAAGGGGAGAAGGGGATTCCTTTTCCCCCATGCTCCTACGTACAGTGATGGTGGGTCCGAGGAAATCCCTCAGAGACACTGGGAAGACTTGCAAGAAAAGGCGTGTGTAAGTCTCAGTTCAACAACAAAAAACAGAAAGCAAGCTATGTTCATTTCATGGGGAATAACAGTTACAGGGAATCAACAGTTTATAAAATCACTGCTTTGGTGTTGAAAGAACTCTGGTGCATGTCCGGGACACCACACTGTAGGAAGTCAGACCGCCAAAGCAGCTGCTGCCCGTAACGTGATCAAGAAGCTGTGCGAATCCGAAGCCGGGCTGCCACTGGCAAGTCCCGTAGCGTGCCACCTGCTCTGGGACCCATTTAAGCAAGAATGAATGTCTGAGGCATTTCCTTTTTCCCATACGACTCCGCTCCCAAGTTAACTGAATAACATACATAGTATGAGTGTGTTTATGTTTTTGTTAATATATATGTATGCACACATGGACCAAGTTCTGAAGGGTCATATTTACTGACCGAGCATGACATCAGTGAGATGGCAGAACCGGAAGTGCCTCAGTCATGCTCCCCTAGAGCCACAACACCACGGCAGCCACCCACAGACAGACGTGCCTTTGTGGGAGCTGTGCATGTCAGGGAGGCGGCTGAGAAGTCTCCAGTGGAGTCTAAGACTAAGAAGGGCCATTTTGAGAAGGTGAGTTTATGTCCAGCTGGCAGACGTACCAACTGTGGCAGTAAGACCCAGAAGCAGTCCCACCCCCTGAAGACTGGGCTGTAGCCCTGCTTGGCCTTCATCCTGTCACCAGCACCATCGAGCCAGTAACCCAGGAGGAGTCACATCCACCCCAGGTAATAGGCCCGCCAACCTTGGTCCAACTGTGGATCTTGAAACATCCCTGTAACTTGACCCCCAGTAGAGTCCAGAGAGGGATGCTGAGGCGGAGGGCCGCCTAGAGCCGCGCAGACGTCATGGCAGGAGAGAAGGGAGCGCTGGGAGCTGACTGCCCTTCCACCTCGTGGCTGGGTAAATAGGTGTGAGTTTGTTATGTGTGCTTGTCCTGGCAGGTGAGCACACAGGAGCTCTACTGATGGGCTGTCTTCATGGTAGAAAAACCTAGAGTGAGAGTCCGTGGGAGGTACCATTAGAGACAGAATCTGTGGCCTATTCTCAGAGATCTACTAGATTGGGATTAAGGGCATCACTGAGAAGCTTTCCACAGAGACTCCAAAGGAACCACCGATTCACCCTGTAAGAGAGACTCAGGAAAAGATGGCTTAGACTCACTTCTCCCTGACCCTCTCTGCTAAGCACAACTATGAGCCCTGACAACAATGCAAGAGGCACCCGCAGGAGAATTCTGAAAGATGGCAAGAGGAAGGAGAGCTGGTTTAGGACCCAGGACTGAGGGAACAACACAGCAGCGAGTTATCTGATGTCCCCCAACCTAACAGACAGTGACCCCAATACAGCGTTTCCTGATACCCAACGTAGCAACAGACGGCACCCGGGCAGCCTCCCTCTCCCTGACCAGCACTCTCCTTTCGCCCTGTATCTGAACTTCCCTCTTCCTCTGAGATATGCCCAGCCAAGAAGATGGGGCCGGCAAGAGAGACAAAGCTGTAGTGAGTGGCCGGAGGATAATGAACGAACTAGTTTTAAAGCTTGTGTCATAACTTCAATATCTTGAGTTCCTATGAATCTGTTTCTATTTTCTGTTGTTTCCACATTGTTCTCCATCACATTGTCCTTTATTGTCATATATCTGGATTCTTTTTTTATAGTTTGTTAGATATTTAATTGGAAAAACATTACCAAAAAAGTACTTCTGAAAGTCATATTAGTGACACAGTAGAATTACATTAACCCTAATGAATTATAAAAATGCAATTGAAGAAAGCAGTTATATTAAGGTCAGGCAAAAATGATCAAACATAAGCATACATGGGATCCCTAAGGAAGAGAATCCACACAAAAAAGAAATAAAATAATAATAATAATAATACAGAAAATCAAGGAAGATCTGAATCTCCAGATCAAAAGAATAAACTATGTTTAATGAATCTGTAATACACAGCAACCAACTCCAAAAAAAAGTCCTGGTAATAAAACTTTAAGAATAAAAAATACTCCAAGAAGATCTGTGCAAGAGGCTAAACACCAGGGTCTCAAAGTCTTCCATTAGAAAAAATTCAGTGATAAGCATTTATATCTGAAGGTAAGTGAAATCATTATTCTAAACAAAAATGAGAGACAGACTTAAATGAAAGTAATCAAAGACTATAGTACCAATAAGCCCTTCTTTTAAAAAAAATCTGCTTAACTGTAACCCAGATTAAGATATAAATCATTTTAAATATCCCAGGAAGGTCATTTACTTAACAAATTTACTGTGCTAAAACTATCCTTAAATGTTGAAAATTTAATTATAAACAACACATGTACTACCTGATATTATGGAACTTTCATCATAGCTAATGGAGAGACCATGAAAAAAAAGGAACTAATACTAAAAATCTATAGATGTGGTTGCACACCAGAAATGTAATGCTCTAAACCAACACTGTAAATATAAATACAAGTCATCAGATGCAACACAGTGGTTCAACAGGTACCCATGTTATTGAATCCTCAACCCCTCCATGCAGTTACTATCTATCATATAAATAGACATAAATAGAAATATCATATCAATAGAAAGATGTTACAGAATCACTGGCTATATTCTCCATGATGTCCTACTATCCCTACAACCAGTTGATATTGTGAATGAGAATTTTTGTGCCCCTTTACCTCCTCCACTCCCCACTCCCCACAGTAACCACCAGTCCATTCTTAAGGTCTATGGGTCTACTGCTATTTTGTTCATTCTGTTTAGCTTTGTTTTTATATTCCACAAATAAGTGAAATCATACGGTATTTGTCTTTCTCCACCTGGCTTATTTCACTGAGCATAATACCCTCTACATCCATCTGTGTTGTTGCAAATGGCAATGTACAATTGTATATCAATGATATTTCAATTACCTTCAATTAAAAGGTAAAAAAAGGAAGATTATTCAGATATACCTCTAAGAACTACAAAAACTATTAGTAGCTGTGTCAAGGTAATGGAAGAAATTTTTAAACGTTAATCCTTCATATTCCATATCAAGAGTGAATTCATATTCTATAAAATTGGAATATGTTGACTGTAGACCCTTAATGGTTTTCATGCTGTCTTTTCAAATTTTATAAGAGCTTTTTTAGGTAACAAAATATATCTCTGAAGTTCAAAAATTTCTTAGTTATATTTGAATGTGTTTAATTATTAATTGTTAATCTGTTAATTAAAAGCAAGATTAAATATAACTTTAATATTAAAAATATGATGTACAGTAGGGACCCATTCTCTTTAAAAAAAGTCTATTCACCTACATAACCCTTCTTTCAGTACATATACATAGATATTTGGGGTTATTTTTATGAAATATTAATAGCAGTTATCTCTGAATGTGAAATTTTTCTTTGCATGTGGCTTTCAAATTTTCTAAATTTATTGAATATCTTGTAATGAACATGTACCATCTCTATGTAATATGTACAATGCATAGTTTAACATTTTTAACATTTTTAAAAATTTACATTTGGAAATCTACTTAACATTATTCGTTTATTCAGTGTATCACCTGTCCCTCAGCAGCAGCTTCCGGATATACTAATAAGCAGTAAAATAATCAAACGGGACACCTGAGAAGAGAGCAGAAAATACAGCATGAGTGACTTATAACATGGATACACATGTTCCCCAAATAATTGAAAGTTGGGCATACTTTGGGCTAATACCATAAATTTCATGATTCTTTCTCTTGAAAGGGCCATGCTCTTCCCCAGTAAGGTGACCCAAAAACCTGGTAATTAGTAGCAAGTACCAGAAACACCTAAATGTCTTATTTTCAAAAACTTATAATCCCAGTCTTATATTAAAATAATGATATTAAGGACACTCACAATTTCTCTGGGAGAAGAGCCGAGACTGTTCCCTCCTAGAGTAATGATTTGGTTCCCAAACCTGCCTACACATTGCAGTCACCTGGTGAGTTAGCAAAATAAACACTGAAGACTAAACACCACCTTCAGAGATTCCTTCACAATTGGCCCACACATTGGGGTTGCTAACAGCTCTTGGGTGATTCTAACATACAGCTAAGATTAAGAACCACTGCCCTAGAGGAAACAGGTGTTTATTGGCATGCCTTAGGACCAACTATGTCTGAAAAAACAATTTAAAGCTTGATCACCTTCCTAGATTGCTGTAGGCAACAAGCCAAGGAATTTGATTTTAAAAGTCAATTCATCTTTAGGGCAACAACTTGTGTCCACCAAATTCATGGAACTCGGTGGCATCTTGGTTCTATTGGAAATCACTGATAATAACATGGGTAAGTACAGTGACACTCTATTTTTAAAAGTCCACTAAAAAGTGAAAAAATAATAAGAAAAACTTTAAATTCCAGACTGTCTTGGTAGCCCAAGATTATTGTCAAAAATCCTCTAAATACTATTATTTTTAAATACCTAAGTGATTGTGAGTCACCCCCAGAATTTCATACTTTAAGTACCTAACCCAATGTCAAACATTCCTGATGCCCACTGTGAAACACGAATTTTTCATTTAAGAATGAAATATGAAAAGTTACCATTGGATACTTTCAAAAGAAAACAGATGAGATATGTGACATAAAGGGAAACTTGGAAACAGAACATCTAAATAGGCTGAAAAGGCAATCCAGTCATGAACTAAGGACATCGCTAAATAAAGTCCTTCTTACAATTTCCATTTCTTATTCCATCAATTTTAAAAATATCAATGCCATCCATTATAATGAGCAGTATGAAAAAACTTTTAATGTATTAATAACTTTATCAATTGTACCTATCCTTTGAGGTGATAAAGATGTGTCCTAGACAGGCCTGGTATTCAACTAATACACACTGCTCTTGCTGCACCAGTAATCTGATTTGCTCCGTAGGACTGTTTTCTGGGTCACACCAGCTAAATAGTTCTACTCAACACGGTCAGTGGTATGCAGCACTCCCTAACATAAAATAAACAAAACAAAACTGTTTTATATCTGTACTGGACTGAATGATAGCCCCCAAGAATCTATGTCCTAATGCCCAGAACCTGTGAATATCACCTCATATTGCAAAAGAATGAATGTTAGTTGAAGATAGGTCAAAAAAAAGATGGAGGCATGAGATATGAGGCAGAAAACTCCTCCTAAATCACACGCAACATGAAAATACAGCAAATATAACTAATCTGGAAAGAGTGACCTGAAGACTGCAATAGGCTGCCTACATCTGGGGAAAAGAGAAGACTTCACAGAAAAGGGTAAGGTAGCAGAGCCCTAATCTGCTGGGACCCAAGCCCTCCCCTAACTCCAGCTCACTGAGGAAGAAGAGAAATGGAGTGGGGAGAGAGTAGAAGCCTGGGACTGCTAAACACCCAACCCTGGAGATATGCTCCAGGAACATGAACCCACATTACATGGTACTCTGGAGATTAGTGGGACTGGAAAGCAGAGACAGAACACTCAGAGAGACTGAGATTCCAGCTGCTTGTGGAGAACAGGTACCCACACCTGCCGCTCTGGAGAGCTGGAAGTGAGATCACCAGAAGTGAGAACACCAGATCCAGAAGTGAGAACACTGGATGTGAGATCAGCCCAAAAGTGAGATCATTGTGGGTGGCTCACTTCTTGTGTATATAATCTGCGCTGTTAAATAAAACTGTGTCACTGGTCCGCCACAAGCGGTCAGTGGACCTCCTGACCCTAACTTTGATTTCCATGTCTTTTTTGCTATTTCTATGTTTTTATATTCTCCCACTCTCAGGTTCAGCTGGTTTGCAGGGCTGGTGTCAGCTGGTGGTGCCTGAACAGGGACCTGAGAATGGGGTGATGGAAAACTTAAATGAGGAGACTCCCCAAGAATCAGACATGCCTCAGGAAATAAGGTACGGCAGCAATAGAGTCTGGAGTGAGATATGGGAGCAATGGTCAGAAGTAAAACATGGGACAATCAGGGTCCAAGGACTGAGAAATCTTTGTACATATGCTTAAGGACCCACGGCACCCACGGCAGTAACGTGTGCAGTTGGCAGCTTGAATCTTTTCTTGCTTTTGCGCAAGAGACCTTACCCCTGGTTCCCTGAAGAAGGAACCATAAATGAGCAGACTTGGCAAAAGGTGGGGCTGCAGCTTAAACAGAGCTTCACCCTTCATGGGCCTCAGGACTTTACTGTAGAAACATTTGCTTTATGGAATTTACTGAAGGAAAGTTTGGACCCCTCCCCCGAGTTTACCCATTTGCCTGATAGACTTCTAGAGGAAGGCTGCATAGTTGAGCAATCAAAACAAATGGTCACCAATTATGAGGCTTTGGTCAGTGCTACAGCCCCCATGGACTGCAAGTCATTACCTCCCAAGTATGAACAAGAATTGGTAAAAGTGGAACAGCAATGTGAGAAAGAGCCCCCTGGGAATGGGCAACATAGCATCCAATATGGCGGCCAGGAGGACTCATATTGTGAGCAGGAGGAATCTGCCTCCTCGGAGTCTGAGATGGAGAGAAAGGGCGACACTGGGCCCTCTGACACCTTGAAGCCTCCTGCCGATACTGAGTCTGTCTTAGCCACTTTTTGTAAATTGAAAGTGTCTTCCCCTAAACCCCTGCAATCACCCCTCTGTCCTGACAGGCCTTGGAGCCACGAATTGCAAGCAGGGAACTTCCCCACACCTCCGTGTCCCCCTAGTAGTCAGTCTAAGTGGGCACATTCCATTTCCATTGTCACCAGAATAACTCCTGGTGCCGCTCGCTGCTTAGCTTTGCAGGACAGCATCCAGGAAGCCCAGAGGTGGGGTGACGACACATCTGGGTTCCACTCCCTCTGCCTGCCAATCATCGAAAGGCGGGAAGGGGGTGGAAATACCAGACAACATAATCCTGTCCCATTCAAAGCTTTGAAAGAGCTCAAACAGTCCTGCTCTCAATATTGCCCAACTGCCCCTTTTACCCTTGCTTTCTTGGAGGGAATATCATCTGACGCTCTGGCTCCTAATGATTGGAAAATGCTCGCTAAGGCATGTCTCACTGGAGGTGATTATTTGCTATGGAAGAGTGAATTTGTAGACTCATGCATACAACAGACGGATAGAAACAAAACGCCTAACATTCCCATCAATCTGGATATGCTGACTGGGGAAGGGCAGTATTCTGCCTTGATAAACCAGCTTCAGTGCACTTTCAAAGCATATCAGCAAGTTAACATCTGTGGAAGCAAGGCTTGCAGGAGCCTGCCCACTGCAGGAGCCAAACCGAGGAGCTCAGCAGCATTCGCCAAGACCCAGATGAGCCATTTCGGGAATTTGTATCTCGCTTACTGCAGGCAATATCCAGAGTAGTTCCTGATTCTGAGGCTGGGAATATTCTCGCTAAACAGCTGGCCTATAAAAACGCAAACGGCGTCAGGGCCTCATTTCGCCTTATACAAAAAAACTAAACTCTTTCTGACTTTGTCAAACTGCGCAGATGTGGGATCTTCCTACACGCAGCATGCAGCATTAGCAGCCGCATTGCAAAAAACATTCAGACCAACACAACAGCCCCTATAAGGGACGGAGCACCATCTTAAAGGCAAATATTTTCACTGCGGGCAACTTGGCCATTCCGCTCGAGAGTGCCCTTACCCAAAAAGAGCATCCGAGGGCACCTCCTGGCATCTCACCCCGGGAAAAACTAAATAGGACTCCTGGAATTTGCGTATGGTGTCACCAAGGCAAGCATAGGCCCTGTGACTGTAGGTCATGAATTGATGTTCAGCGACTACCATTGTCGGGAAACTCCTAGCGGGGCCCGGCCCAGCCTCAGCAAATAATGGGGGCCCTGTCCATGACTCCCTCAATTGTCCTTCCCCACACAAAACAGTCCAACAACTTTGTTGAGCAGGCCCAGGAAGCACAGGAGTGGACGTCAGTCCCACCTCCCGATTCATACTAACTCCTGACAGGGGACCCCCAGCTATTCCCACCAAAGTATATGGCCTCTTGCATCCCAGCCCAGTAGGCCTTGTATTAAGCAGGAGTAGCTATAACTTGAAAGGACTGCAGGTACAGCCCAGTCATAGACTCAGACTACATGGGTGAAATTAAAGTGATGTGTTGCTCACCTACCTTTCAGAATTCAAATATTATCCTCAGACCATGTAGCTCAACTTGTTGTGCTGCCTTCTGTACAAAACTGGCCAGTGCCAGTCCTCCCGGCCAAGAGGGGACCGAGGTTTCAGTTCCTCAGACACCTTTTGAGTTCAAGGGGTGGGACCTGAATGACCTACTTTGACTCTTTGGATTGATGGGAAGCGATTTGAAGGCCTAGTGGATACAGGGGCTGATGTGCCAGCTATTTCACAGAAGCACTGGCCCCCCTCTTAGCCCACACAAGAATCCATGACTAACCTGCAGGGCATAGGGATGGCTCAGGGCCTCTTACAAAGCTCCAAATCCCTGAGCTAGACAGATAAAGAGGGCCACACAGGAACCTTTCAGCCTTACATTCTTGATCATCTCCCTGTCAATTTATGGGGTCAAGATGTACTAACCCAAATGTCTGTCCTGCTCTATGGCTCCAATCCCACCACCACTCAAATGATGTTGGACCAGGGGGGCATGTACTCAGAACCTGCCTAGGAAGTGGGTCCTGCTGTACTCACCACTGCTCTGCTCAAAGGGTAGAGCTGGAGGCTGTGCTTTGGGTGCTTGAGTTGCACCCAGAACAATCTCTTAATATTTACACTGATAGTAGGCATGTGTTCACAGTGTTCCATTCTGTGGAAATGGCCATTACTTCTCATGCCACTGCTGAAGGAGCCTTTCATCTTTTTTATAAAGCTCAGGTAGCTCTTACGCAGAGGACCCATCAGGTATACGTTGGACATCTTTGTGCAAACACTGGTCTTCGTGGACCTCTGACTGCTGGCAGTGCAGCTGCTGATGTCACCACCCATGAGCTCCCTCTAGAGGGTTTGACTTTAATCTCAGAATCACCACTTTTGGCCACTTAACTTTCACCAGTTATATCATCAAAATTTCCAAACTCTTAAAAAACAGTTTGGAACAAGCTACACAAATAGTTCACACATGCCAAAACTGTCACTCCTTGCTGCCTGCAGCACCCCTTGGTGCCAACCCTCGAGGCCTGGTTACAAATCAAATCTGGCAAATGGACATTACCCGTGTTCCATCTTTTAAAAATGCCCCTTTCATTCACATTTCCCTTGATACTTATGCTGGCTGCATTTGTGCTTCCCCTTGATCTGGAGAGGCCAATACATACATCATCTCCCACTGCCTGCATACATTCTCCATCGTGGGTACTCCTACAATCATTAAAACTGATAACAGGCCTGGATTCACGAGACAAGCCTTCTGACATTTCTGTTCCACCTTTCAGATTCAACACGTAATGGGAATTCCATATAATCCTCAGGGACAAGGTATAGTGGAAAGAGCCCACCTCATACTTAAAAATCACTTATTTAAACAGAAAGGGAGAAAAATATGGGACCTGCCCCACAAACCAACTAAACCTTGCCCTGTTTACACTCAATTTTCTTTCAGTGGATGAGTAAGGCCTCATAGCAGCAGATTTTGGACCCCTCAAAACAAAAAATTTACATTGGTCAGACAGAAGGGCCCCCTCACAGGTCTTTGGTGAGGACCTGACCTGGTACTTATCAGGGGGAGAGGTCATGTTTGTGTTTTCCCTAAGTCTGCTGCAGGTCCTTGATGGCTCCCCAAGCAGCTGGTCAAGCATCATCATGCAGCGGTCAACTCTGGGATGAGAATGAGGACCACCCAGAAGTCCACCTCCCTCAATGCCCAACATCACAACAAACAAGGAGAACCCATCCTCTCCTCCGATGTGGGAACAGCTCAAAAGGTTGACTCAGGAGGGAGAGGAGATGGTCAGATGACAGGATCTGACTCCGAAGCCTAATAAGCTGTTCCTGGCAATGTTAGCCCTCATCACCATCCAGATGGGATTAGTACAGGGAGAGACCTACTGGACCATTTATCCAAATTCCCCAGTGTTACACCCAGTTATCTGGGGTGTTGAATCAGTCCTGGTATCTGTTAATGAGAACCGAATCCTGGGAGGGCCCCTGGGACCAGATGGGCTGCACTGGCAGCATGGCAACATACAAACATTAGTTTTGATCTGCATAACTTGCATCAAGAGATATTAGACATCCAAAATGCCCAATTGGACATAATAGATCTCCATGAGCTAGCGAAACAAGTCCTGGAATATCTTAAGGGCTTTCACCCATTCAATATGTTGAAACATACCCTCTGGTACCTGCTTGCTTTGGTGTTTACAATAATCATTTTGTTTTGCTTAGTATTAGTCAGCTGGCGAGCTCTCTCAGAAGAATGCATGCAGACTGATTGAATCTACATCACCTATGGCTTCAATTAAAGAAAGTAGTGGGAGAGATCCATTGCCCTGGGTGGCAACACAGCACCATGCCCAGCTCAGACCAGGACCCAGAACTTTGCCCCTCATTGCAAAGATTTGTTTCCCACTTCTTTCTTGAACCATGGGGAAGAGGTGACTGAAAGGAAGGACTGTGTTGGGAGACCTGTTTGCTATACTCTTTATTGTATCTATCCTACACCTGTGGTTTCTATTAAACAAAGAAGGGAGAGATGTGGAGTGCCAGAAGTGAGAGCACCGGAAGTGAGAACACCAGATGTGAGATCAGCCTGGAAGTGAGATCATTGTGGGCAGCTCACTTCTTGTGTATATAAGCTGTGCTGTGAAATAAAATTGAGTCACTGGTCTACCACCAGCAGTCAGTGGACCTCCTGACCCCAACTTTGATTTCAGTGTCTTTCTTGCTATCTCTGTGTTTTTCTCATTCTCCCACCCACCCCTCTCAGGTTCAGCTGGTTTGCAGACCTGGTCTCAGTAGGGCCCTCTGGGACAAAAGAAAGGCAGGCACTTTGAAAGACTTCCCAACAGTGAGAGGGGTGCTAAAAGGACAAGGATTATACAGTGCTTGCTGCTCAGAAGAAAGGACAGGCAGGAAAAATCGTCATGGTACATTCAGCCTACCAGGTTGGGGATTTTGGGGGGCTTCAGGTAATCCATTACCCTGGGTGGCAACACAGCACCAAGGTCCCCCACTGTAATACACAGCCTGCCGCTCCTTCCTCCCAGCAGCAACAGTTCAGCAAACCTGCTACCACTAGCAATGCACCAGGCCAGCAGGAGAGTGGCCCTGCCAACAGAAGATACAAGGACATAATACAGGGGCTCCTCTCTGCACTCTTGGCCCACTGGCCCTGGCAGTGGATGCAGGCACTTTAGTCGGGAAGCAGAAAGAGCTCTTTCCTCTTGGCAGGCACCGGCACCACTCACCTGCGACCCCGCCATCGCTCCAGGGGCTGTGCAGCTCCAGAGAGTACAGCTTCTGGTGACTACAGGGTGCCGCCTACACAAAGTTATTATTCCATAGTCATCATTAGAAATATGAAATGGCAAAAGAATCTTTTACAAATCAAAATCCTACAAACACCAGAAAGAGGGCTAAGTGAAACTGAAATCACCAACGTTCTTGATAAAGAGTTCAAAATAAAAATCATAAACATACTCATGGAACTATAGGAAAATATACAAGATCTCAGGGAGGACTTCAAGAAAGAGATAGAAATTTTGAAAAATATAGTATCTGAAATAAAACATACAATGGAAGATTTAAAAGCAGATTAGATGAGGTGGAGGAGACGGTAAATGAAACAGAAATTAGAAAACATGAATACAAAGAAGCTGAGGTACAGAAAGGTAAAGGATCTCTAGAAATGAAAGAATGATAAGAGAACTGCACAACCAATAAAAATGGAACAATATTTACATTATAGGGGTACCAGAAGAAGAAAAGAGAAAAGGGGATAGAAAGTCTCTTTGATGAAATAATTGCTGAAAACTTCTCCAATCTTGGGAAGGAAATAGTCTCTCAGGTCATGGAAGTGCAGAGATCTCCCCAAACAAGGGATCCTAGGAAGGCAACACCAAGACATATGATAATTAAGATGGCAAAGATCAAAAACAGAGTATTAAAAGCAGCCAGAAAAAGAAAAAGGATCACATACAAAGAAAAGCTCATCAGGCTATCAGACTTCTCAGCAGAAAGCTTACAGGCCAGAGATAGTGGCATAATATATTTAATGGAATGAAACAGAAGGGTCTCAACCAAGAATACTCTAACTAGCAAGATTATCATTTAAATTTGAAGCAGGGGTTAAACAGTTTCTAGATAAGCAAAAGTTGACATAATTTATGACCCACAAACCATCTCTACACTGTATTTTGGAGGGACTGCTCTAGATGGAAGTGCTCCTAAGGCTAAATAGCTATCAGCAGAGAAAATAAAACCACACTAAAAGAAGTACACAAATTAATTACTACACAAATGCAAAATTAAATCAACTACCCGCAAAAATCACTCAAGGGATATACAGAGTACAGAATATGACACTTATTATATAGAAACTAGAGGAGGAAGAAGAAAAAGAGAGAGAAAAAAGAACCTTTAGGTTGTGTTTGAAATAATGTAAAAAGCAAATTAAGTTTGACTGCTAGAAATAAAGATGCTACCCTTGAACCTTGACAACCATTAATCTAAAGCCTGTAATGGCAGTAAGTACGTATCTATCAATAATCACACTAAATGTAAATGGACTGAATACACCAATCACAGAATGTATAAAAAATCAAGACCCATCTCTGTGCAGCCTACAAGAGACTCACTTCAAACCCAAGGACATACACAGACTGAAAGTGAAGGGATGGAAAAAGATATTTCAAGCAAATAATAGGGAGAAAAAAGCAGGAGTTCCAGTACTTGTATCAGACAAAATAGATTTCAAAACAAAATAAGAACAAGAGACAAAGAAGGACATCACATAATGATAAAGGGGTCAATCCAACAAGAGGATACAACTATTATAAATATCAATGCCCCCAACACAGGAGCACCTACATATGTGAAACAAATACTAACAGAATTAAAGGAGGAAATAGAATACAATGCTCTCATTTTAGGAAATTTCAATACACCACTCACTCCAAAGGACAGATCCACCAGACTGAAAATAAGTAAGGAGACAGAGGCACTGAACAACACATTAGAACAGATGGACCAAACAGACATCTAAAGAACCCTCCACCCAAAAGCAAGATACAAATTCTTCTCAAGTGATTATGGTACATTTTCCAAATTAGATCACATAGTAGGCCACAAAAAGAGCCACAGTAAATTCAGAAGGATTGAAATTGTACCAACCAGCTTCTCAGACCAAAAAGGTGTGAAACTAGAAATAAATTGTGCAAAGAAACCAAAAAATCCCAGACACACATGGAGGCTTAACAACTTGCTCCTAAATAATCAATGGATCAATGAAAATAAAAACAGAGATCAAACAATATATGGAGACAAAGGAAAACAACTCAACACCCCAAAACCTGTGGGAAGCAGCAAAGGCAGTTCTGAGAAGGAAAATATTGCAATACAGGCTTACCTCAAGAAAGAAGAACAATCCCAAATGAACAATCTAAACTCACAATTAATGAAACCAAAAAAAGAAGAAGAAATGAGGCCCAAAGTCAGTAGAAGGAGGGACATAATAAAGATCAGAGGAGAAATAAATAAAATTGAGAAGAAAAGAAAAGAAAGAATCAATGAAACCAGGAGCTGGTTATTCAAGAAAATAAACAAAACAGATAACCCCCTAGCCAGAGTTATCAAGAAAAAAAGAGTTGACACATATAAACTGAATCAGAAATGAGACAGGAAAAATCACTACAGACACCACAGAAATACAAAGAATTACTAGAGAATACTATGAAAAATTATATGCTAACAAATTGGATAATCTGGAAGACATGGACAACTTTCTAGAAAAATACAACCTTCCAAGACTACCTAGGAAGAAACAGAAAATCTAAACAGACCAATTACCAGCAATGAATTTAAGTTGGTAATAAAAAAACTACCTAAGAACAAAACCTCTGGACCAGATGGCTTCACCACTGAATTTTATCAAACATTTACAGAAGACCTAATACTATCCTCCTTAAAGTTTTCCAAAAAGTAGAAGAGGAGGGGATACTTCCAAACTCATTCTATGAGGCCAGCATTACTCTAATACCAAAACAAGGCAAAGACACCATAAAAAATAAAATTACACACCAGTATCCATGAAAGAACATCAATGCAAAAATACTCAACAAAATATTAGCAAACTGAATTCAAAAATACATCAAAAAGATCATCCATCATGATCAAATAGGATTTATTCCAGGGATGCAAGGATGACACAATATTTGAAAATCTATCAACATCATCCACCACATTAACAAAAAGAAGGACAAAAAAACACATGATCATCTCCATAGATGCCAAAAAAGCATTCGACAAAATTCAACATACATTCATGATAAAAATGCTCAACAAAATGGGTATAGAGGGCAAGTACCTCAACATAATAAACGCCATATATGACAAACCCACAACCAACATCATACCTAACAGAGAGAAGCTGAAAACTTTTCCTTTAAAATCAGGAACAAGACAAGGATTCCCACTCTCACCACTTATATTCAACATAGTTCTGGAGGTCCTAGCCATACCAATGACAATGGGATAAAAGGCATCCAGATTGGTAAGGAAGAAGTTAAACTGTCGCTGTTTTCAGATTATATGAATTTGTACATAAAAAACCCTGAAGGATCCACTCCAAAACTACTAGATCTAATATCTGGATTCAGCAAAGTTGCAGGATACAGAATTAATACACATTGCATTCCTGTGTACTAATGATGAACTAGCAGAAAGAAAAATCAGGAAAATAATTCCATTTACAATTGCATGAAAAAGAATAGAATTCTGGAAATAAACCTAACCAAGGATGTGAAAGACCTATATCCTGAAAACTACAAGACACTCATGAGAGAAATTAAAGAAGACACCAATAAATAGAAATACATCCCATGCTCATGGATAGAAAGAATTAATACTGTCAAAATGGCCATCCTGCCTAAAGCAATCTACAGATTCAACACAATCCCTATCTAAATATCAACAGCATGCTTCAACGAACTAAAACAAATAGTTCTAAGATTCACATGGAACCACAAAAGTAATATGAATAGCAACAGTCAAAGCAATCCTGAGAAGGAAGTATAAAGCTGGGGGAATTACTCCCCCCAACTTTAAGCTCTTCTAAAAAGCCACATAATCAAAACAATTTGGTACTGGCACAAGAAAAATCCATAAATCAATGGAATAGAATAGACAGCCCAGATATAAACCCACACATATAGCCAATTAATATATGATAATAGGTCCATGGATATACAATGGGGAAATGACAGCCTCTTCAAAAACTGGTGTTGGCAAAACTGGACAGCTACATGTAAAAGAATGAAACTGGATTATTGTCTAACTCTATGCACAAAAGTAAACTCAAAATGGACCAAAGACCTGAATGTAATTAATGAATCCATAAAACTCTTAGAAGAAAACACAGGCAAAAAATCTTTGAAATATAAACATGAGCAACTTTTTCCTGAAAACGTCTCCTCAGGCAAGGGAAACAAAAACAAAAACGAACAAATGGGACTCCATCAAGCTAAAAAGCTTCTGTACACCATCAGCAGAACAAAAAGGCATCGACAGTATGGGAGAATATACTTGTAAATGACATATCTGATAAGGGGTTAATATCCAAAAATATAAAGTGCCCACATACCTCAATGCCCAAAAAAGCAAATTACCCAATTAAAAAATGAAGTTTCTGAACAGAAACTTCTCCAAAGAAGAAATTCAGATGGCCAACAGGCACAAGAAAAGATGCTCCACATCACTAATTATCAGGCAAATGCAAATTAAAACCACAATGAGATATCACCTCATGCCAGTTAGGATGGCCAACATCCAAAAGGCAAGGAACAACAAATGCTGATGAGGATGCAGAGAAAGGGGAACCCTCCTACACTGCTGGTAGTAATGTAAATTAGTTCAACCATTGTGGAAAGTAATATGGAGGTTCCTCAGAAAACTTAAAATAGAAATACCATTTGACCCAGGAATTCCACTCATAAGAATTACCTGAAGGAAAGAAGATACTTGATTCAAAAGACATACGCACCCCTATTCTTTTCACAGCACCATTCACAATAGCCAATATATGGAAGCAACCTAAGTGTCCATCAGTAGATGAATGGATAAAGAAGATGTGGTACAAATACACAATGGAACATTATTCAGCCATAAGAAGAAGACAAATCCTACTGTTGCTGGTCAGCTGTGTCTGGGGAGGTCTCTCCCTGAGAACTAGGTTAAGCCCTAGGAGAAACCTCAACCTGGACGGGGGAGGGTTCTTGACTGGGTGAGAAGGAATTCTCGAACAGGTTAGAGGAGTGTAGATAAGAAAGGCATTCATTAAAGCAAGAGCAGCAAGGAATGGCAGCTGCCCTGCAGGCAGCAGAGAACAGGTAAGTGCAGAGGGAAAGTTCTTGACCTAGAGCAGATTCCCTTGCCAGCTCCTGAAACCAGGGTCACCTGGCATCCTGTGTCTACTCGGATCAACACAACATGGGGACTAGCCCCTACCACTCCACGATTTGGGGGAGCCACAGAGCACAGGATGGAGTGAGATTATGTTCTGAGAACCTCCTAAAGAAAGATTTTCTGGCAGGCTACTAAGAGCAGATTGCACAGCAGCAGTTCCACCCAGGTCACCCAGGTGATGGAAACAGGCAGGCTCAAATATGAGCTCTTAGCAGCCCCTTCCTACTTATTAGGAGTAAAGCAGAGACAGTGTGAAGACTTGGAAATAAAGCAAAATAGCAAAGAGACAAACTGCAGTCATTTGAGCAGTGAGAAAGCTTTATTTGAAAGTATGCACTTAAAGAAAGGAAAGTGTGGGTGACCTCAGAGAGGAGGCACACTGAAAGTTTGGGGATTCTGTCTTTTAAGGCTTTCAAGAATGGGCAAAGGGTGGGGTGGGGGTGGGTTTTAAGCATAAGCTTGACTTTTGGTCTCAAGGTACTTATCTCTGGTGTGAGACGCCATGTCTCCTTTCCTTATTATCAGTCCTTCAGCTAATTTTGCTAAATAAAGCCAACACAAGGAATTTATTTATCCTGTTCTCCAGGATAGTGGTTGCTCTCAAGTAGTGGGGACATATCAGTGAAGACTGCCTGCCCTGCCTTAAGATAGGCTGTTGGGCTTTGTCTGATTCCCAAAGAATATGTTAAGAACTATACTTCCCAACTCTCAGCTTTTTAAAATGGAATTGTAGCTTTAAGATGGAGTCTCTCATGTTCTTAATATACTGTTTATACCTCAGCATTTTTTATCATAGGCATGAAAAGTTAATTATGGTGCTTGTCCCGTGTCTCTGCCTCACCTCAATACCATTCACAACATCACGGATGGAGCTAGTGGTTATTATGCTCAATGAAATAAGTCAGGTAGAGAAAGACAAGTACCAAATGATTTCACTCATTTGTGGAGTATAAGAACAATGCAAAACTGAAGGAATAAAACAGCAGCAGACTCACAGACTCCAAAAAGAGACTAGCGGTTACCAAAGAGAGGTGGGGAGGGAGGGACGGAGAAGGGGATCGAGGGGCATTATGATTAGCACACATAATGTAGGTGGGTCACGGGGAAGGCAGTACAGCATGGAGAAGCCAAGTAGTGACTCTATAGCTTCTTACAATGCTGATGGACAGTGACTTCAATAGGGTATATGGAGGACTTGCTAATATGGGTGAATGTAGTAACCACAATGCTGCTCATATGAAACCTTCATAAGATTCTATATCAATGATACCTCAGTAAAAAAATGAATGTTTCTTTATATGACAAATGATGCAGTTAACTTAAGGGTTTTTGACAGGAGGAGACTACCTCCTATAGCTGGGTGAACCCTAAATGTAATTACATGTATCCTTATAAGAGATCTTGGAGGTTTTGAGATCAATGAAGTTGATGTGACCAGGGAAGTAGAGAAATTGGAGTGATGGGAATACAGGATAAAGAATCCCTGGAACTGTCAGAAGCACAGACTCTCCCTGGTAGCCCTCAGAGAGAGCCCAGCCCTGACAATACCTTATAACAATCCCGTCACAACAGCCACAGAAAACCAATGCAGTAGCATTTGCTCATTTATGTGTTGAAATAATCCCACCTTTGCTGTGTAGGGACCAAGGGCAGGTCGCCCCAAGATTTGCCATTGTGTTAGGCAGGAAAATAGATATGAGCAGGGTGGAAAGAGAATGAGGTCAGTAAAGTCCACTAGGAAGGACTCAGAGTTAACCAGTTAAAACTAAAAAGTCAGAAAAGACTCAGAGTTAAAGTTAATCAGTTAAAGCTCAAAAGGTTAGGAGTGACTTGGCCTTGAATGTTTGAATATTCCCCTAAGAGAAGTATCTGATCACAGCCCATGTCTTCACTGTGTCAATTAGACCATGCCATTGTAAGATTTACTTTAGCCTGCTAAAAGGCCCAGCTATGAACAGCATAATAAAGAAAGGAAGATCCCATCTTAAAAATAAAATTGCATTTTAAAATCCATGAAGTTAAGAAGTAAGATTCTTAACATACTCTTTAGCAAACAGACAATAACTTAGCCCACCTTGGAGGCAGGGCAGGCAGTCTTGATTGATATGCTCCCAGCCCAGGAAGCTGCTGTACTGGGAGGGAACCAGAGCAGTAAATTTTTTGTGTTAAGCTAATTTTGCAGAATTACCTGGAGTACTGATAAGAAACTTAATGTCTCATCAAACATAAATATCTTGAGACTACTTAACAAGTCCACACCCCAAGCCCGTTGTCACATACCTGAAAAACCCATAAAAAGGGGAACCCTCAACCTCTCAGTCCACTGCTCTCTCTAAGGTCACCCACACTTCTTAAGTGTGTACTTTAACTTTTTTCGATCTTTCAGTGTGCTTCTCTCTGGAGTAGCCCGCACTTCCCTTTCTCTGAGTGTGATTTTCTCTCTGTAAATAAAACTTAAACCTTTCAATGCCCCTCTTCTCCCTGAGTTCTCCTGCACATTTTTCTCTTTAAGCAACTTTAAATAAAACTTTTACTCTGCTTCACTACTGTGTCTCTGCCCTTCCATTTTTTTTGTGGCAGGGTCAAGAACCAAGGAAAATACACAATGCCCCACTAACAATTGTGACATGCACATCATTTTGAGCTAAAAAAAATCTCAGGGCCCAAGACTCAGGACCAGATTTTGACACCACCACCACTCTCCCTACCCAAATTCACTCGCCTAGAAAGAATTTAGGTGGACAACTGCTCCAGGAGGAGAGCTATCACCATAAACAGCTGTATTACAATGTAAACTAGGGGTGACAGGGAGGGATGTGGCCAAGTCTGTTAATATTTCTCGTGCTTCATTGTTTCTATGTGGCCCATCAAGCATTTTTGTTTACCAAACATTTACTCTTTCATATTGTTGTGAGTTGCTTCCCTTCTCCTTTGAAGTCTCAGACCCCCACCCTCTTCTCCTTGGTTCAGGGTGACATGTATGCCTCATTCTCCCGACTGTCTTTGGAACCCTCGTCTGTGGCTTCCCCTTACATATGTAGTTAAGCTTTGCTTTCTTTCTCTTGTTCATCTCTCTCATGTGTCAATTTGATTCTTAGACCAACTAAAAGGACCTCTAAGGATAGAGGGAGTACCTTCCTCCCTGACACTGATTTTCAGTTACCCATGAATAGTCCCTGACCAGAACTGGGAAGACCACACAACTGGCCGTCCTGAGCTATTACCAGCCCACTTCTGGTTCCCCATGGCCTGGAAACAGGGGAGTCTTTTCAATTTCCCTTTAAATTCCTACCTGCCTATCATTCCAATTCACTTCTTCCCCTCAGAGACAGACAATGCAATGAAGTATTCTGTGAACTCCTTTATGTCAAAGCCACCCCCCCAAAAAAAAAGATTAAAGTGACTAAAAATTCAAATTAGTGAACTAGAAGATGGCATTTTCATAAAACTCAAGCTAATTCAGTCTATTGATAAATTTAAATGTCATTATAACATAAAAAGTGTAAGCTACAAATACACATGCACTAAAATTCTGCCCCCACTTAGTACTTGGTGGCCATCAGCCGAGCGCTGAGTTTTCTTGCCTGCATGCAAAGTGCTTCTTTATTATTCAGTGTTCAACAGTAGTTAGAATTATTTCACTACCATCTGCATCATTGGTGACAATGACGGTAGTAATAGTAAATAGCAGAAACGGTAATAGGGCTGAGTTTGTTCTCCTGGGTTCTTGTTCCCACTGCAACAAAGAATTGAAAGGCAGAGACGCAATAGCAAAGCAAGAGAAGCTTTAACTGAGTGAAAGTCTGACTTGAATACACTCCAAGAGAGGAAGCAGACAAGGTCAAGGTAGACAAAGAAACTTTTAGGGGAAGGTCTAGTTATCATGACTTAGCCAGGAGGCCCTTCTTTAATTAATAGGGTAAGCTCATTTGATTGACAGCTCTACTTACACACCCACTCCTCTTTGGGCGCATGTCTTCACCTAAAATGCAAACAGAAAAGCCTCTGGGAGTGCAGGGGTGACAGGGAGCAAAACCACAATTTTATTTTAATAAGATTATGATAAGGTGTGATTTGGGAGGTTCTTAGTTTTGTTCAATTGCTCCTAAATTGGGCTCAGGTTGGGACCAGTTTGGCCTGGTCTGAATAGACACAGAAGTTATCTCCTTGCAAAGCCTCTGCTGTCTTCACATGGGAGCCCCCTACCTCGGCAGTTTGGCAGTTTTTTCCTCGAACTGTATCTTCCCCTTCCCCTACTGCTGATGTCTGTCCTTCTACCTACCACTCGTTCAAAGATGGAAAGGATGATATTGTTCATTTGCTGAGATAAAGAAGAAAAGTAAACTTGAGAGCAAAGAGCACTGACCAGGAGACTGTACAAAAGCAGTCATCACGTGTAGGGAATCGGATTTTTGGAAGGAAGATAAAGAAAAAGTGAGGAGAAGCAGTGTGGCACTGAAGGTCCTGCTGAGAAAGAGAAGAGAGATTTCAGCAGTCACGCTGGGGGGCTTTGTGGAAGGAGAGTTTTAAAGACAACTTGGAGGAGATTGAGCCATGTGACTGGCTGTGCCCCTCCTGCAAAGAAAGGTGCAGCAAGAGGTCCCCTTCAACTAACCAAGTGAATGTGTTGGAGATGAGGTGACAGGCAGAACAGGCTTCATGATAGGCAAGTATTACTCAGGTTCCATACTGCTGCTTTTTAGAGCTTGTAGGCTGGCAGAAATAATAAAGACTTGAGCAATTATTTGAGGACCTTACTAATGAAAATGACTAATTAGTCTTTTTTTCCATACAAGAGCCATTAATTGAATTCTTCAAAGTAGCTTATTGGCATAGATACCTATTTCAAAATCTAGTAAAAATGTGGGTACAGGTAATTATTCCTTAAATCTCTTTGCCCTCCATAATCCCAAAGTTAAAATGTACACAGTTTGCTTGCTCAGAGGCTACCAAGAAAATAAAGCTGCTTATTCATGTATAATTCTGGCTTGGCTAATTGTCAAAGCCCCTACTTCCTTTTTTTTTGACTGGAAAGCATGTAGTTGGAAACCATATTCTCAGATTAGTAGAAGTTGCTGGTGGATAATGGATGGATGGCCCCAAATGCAACTGAGAGTGTTCCAGAACTACACTGGTATGAGTGTGGGAATCTTTGTTTGTAAAATGTTCCCCACTTGATTTTGATGATTTCTTCATTCTGATTTGTATATTTTGAAGAATGACATTTCTTCATTCTGATTTGTATATTCCCCCCTGCAAGGTACATCACACCAATCAATATAAATTTAACACCAAAGTATCTGAAATAAAATAGGTAACACAATACATCTAATCTCTGTCCTCACCTCCCACCCTTTGGTCCCCAGTATACAGAACTTTTCTCAGACGTGGCCTTACAAGCTAATGTTAAAATCAACTTTATTAAATACCACAACTGGACTTGCAGAAAAATGGTAATAGAAAACGCTATTTGGCATTTTTGTGTGTGTGTGTGCATAGCTGCAATGTGGAACTCACCTTTGCTCTAATAACATTCATTCCCAAATTCTTCTGTTCATACCATCAAGGATCTCTAAACAGGGTTTATCATCAAAATCAAGTGGGGAATATTTTAGAAACAAAGATTCCCACACTCATACCAGATCTACTCACCTAATCGCAGGGAATATTTTCTAAGCTTTCCCGGTGGTTCTGATGGTCACACAGAACTGGGAGCCAGTGTGGCGGCACGCGTTACTCAGGCATGTCGGGAAATTCACTGTGGCAGCGTTCTCCCCTCCCCTACCCCGGAGCACTTTCCAAGTTCCCCCTCAAGAATGACGGAGGAGCATAGAGACTTTCCAGATAGCATTTAAATGGCGCCTAAGCTCCCCAGATATTCTCTCCCCACTCTTCTTCATCCTGTCCATGCCTTCCTCTTTGCTTATGGCTTCCTGAGACTTTACTGTAGCAGTCTTAGGACTGCCTGGAGCAGATGGCAGTAAGGAGGATGAGGCAGGAAGCAGAACATGTACCCACAAGTATCAAAAAGAAAGAAAAAAAAGAAACTTTTTAAAATTATGCAGATAAGTACTTTGTAAATTCGTTCCATTTAATCCTCACATCACTCCAGAGGACGTTTATCGTCATCACACTGATTTTAGCTCTGGGGTGAGAAATACTCGGTATATCCCAGGGTGATGTAGTTATTTGGGTTGTAAAGCTAGGAAATGGACCCAGGCAGTCTGAATTCAGTAAACATTTGGCGAATGCCTAACCACTAAGCTACAGTGCCTCAGAACGGAGCAGAGCCATCAAACAAAGACATTTTGGTGCTTGGTATGAGCTAGGCAACCAAAAAGAGACCATTTCATTTTCCTACCCAAGGTCACAGCACCTTGCGGAAAAGCATGAGGGAGGGAATAGCAGGCCCCCTAACTAGCCTCCTCTTCCAAATCTCGGTCTGCTGAGCAGGGCGCAGCTTTGTGCCCATTAATCAAAAGACCTTCACTTAAGAACCCTAGTAAACGTGGGACCATCACAGGTGCCCTTCTAAGACTGATGTGAAATAGGACCCTTCAGATGGCTGTTTCCAGGGAGCACTGCAGATGCATGGGCCCGAGAAGCGGCAGGTAGCAGTTGATAGTCAGTAGTGATTCCAGAGTGTCCTCCGTGGAGACGCTGTGTGCCGTGCGGGC
The DNA here is from genome assembly GCF_040802235.1 of Manis javanica. NCBI lineage: Eukaryota > Metazoa > Chordata > Mammalia > Pholidota > Manidae > Manis > Manis javanica. The sequence goes on from NC_133158.1 coordinate 192,776,125, forward strand.
TCTCAGCGCCTCTCTCCAGAGCTCTCTCACAGCGGAATGGACAGTAAATACCATAATGATTCACTAGAAGCACACACAGGAGAGAGACATTCAAAGGATTCTTTAGGCTCAGTAGGAAAGAATGGATCCATCTCGGAAGAAAAAGGGATTGTATTTGAAAGTGTGTGTCAGGCCAGTCCTACTTTGGGGAGTAGGTACAAATTTCAACAGATCAAGGGGTCTGTTAAAATATGACTTTGAAGATGTAATGGTTATTAAACTGGAATATACTCTATGTGTGCACACCTTTGATGTGCTGCAACGCATTTGCTTTAATGTTCAAACACTGTTATTAAAACAAATCTTGACTAGAATTTCTGTAGCTCTTGTACCAGAAATACTCATGACACAAAAGTCCTGGGTTATTCATGGACATCACGATTCTCTTTATTACCATTTCTGTTCTGAAATGGAGGAAAACTCCCCACTAGACACCCCCGACAGAGATACCCATTTATTGGGTTGCAAAACACAATGTAGCAGAGAAGGGTTTCATTGGAAGGGAAGGGAAGAGATAATCTGTAATATTCCCTTAATGAACTGCAACATCTGAAGGGGTGGGCTGGTACCATACAGTACCTTATACAGATGAAATACAGTGAGTAGCTAGTCATGAACATGCCAGGTGCAAAATACTGTTTTTTTTTTTTTTTACTATTTCTATAGAGTTACATTCCAGTCCATGGGGAACCATGCTCCAAAATTTCAATCAACAAGAAAAAAACTTCTCTTACTGATACTGTCTTCTCTCATTGTAACTCTAATGCATACTTACACTAAAAGTACCCCTCCTCCATCAAACATGAGGATGAAAAGAAACAAAAAAGGTGAAAGGACAGATCAGCTCACCTTTCCACAAGACCCGAAAAGCAGCGGCAACTGCCACGCCTGCAGCCCAGTGGTGCCCCACATTTGGCATGATGAGAGGTCCTGTGATGAATTTTCTCCACACCTGTATCCTCCGGACCCAAGTCCTTCTCCACCAAAACGTCACTCGCACTGCCCTCTGCTGGAAGGTCAGCTCGCTGCTCAGCTGGCGGGCTTTGGGTCTGGCCATGACAGTGTTGGTAGGGAACTCTTGCTCTCTCTGCTCTGTCTGTAATTATCCCTGCCATTTCCAATAGGCATGACATGATCAGACATGCCACCCTCTTTAGGACAATTTAGTTGTTTAAGGCTGAGCTTCACATGATTGACAGAAGCTCACTTAAGATGGTGTCTTGCCAGTGAGTTTCAGCCCCGGCCAAGTTCACTATGGATTCAGTGAGACTGATGAATGACAATGGAACTTCTTGGGGTAAAAGGGTTTATGATCCGGCTTGTTCTCCCAGTGATAGGTCGAGCACTAGAATTACACCTGCATCCAGCCGTCTGCAGGTCTATAATCCTCCTTCATCTCTGCCTCCGCCCAGAGCACTGGGCAGAGCTCTTTATATAATGACTCAGTCAGTGATAGCTCACTGCGACCAGGTGTGGAAGCAGTAGCCTAGAAGGAGGCCAATTACATCATCAAGTAGTTTAGCTTCCGGTGAGGATCCTGGCCACGGGAACTTCATTTTCCCCACAGATGGGATGTCCTTGCTCCTTGCTGAGGTTCTCTATTGTGACTCCTCTTCTTTTTGAACCTAGAGGAAGGAGAGTGGGCTGCAGAACCATGGTCCAAGTTACATTCTGGCTCAGGGAACAAATCCCTAACCTCCAGGTGTTGGCTGGCAGCCCACTTGGTTTCTAGTTTACACTTATTTGTTACAAGGTAGGAATGGTTAAACAACTTAGGGCTTTCTGACACCATCTCCAGGTGATGGGTGGCTGCTGAGAGGGAGGCTATGTTGGGAAAGGAAGCTGTCTTCAGACCTCCAATGTTAGACCTTAGAATCCTTGTTTTATTTCAACAGAGTCGAGTTAATAGGCAATTCCAATAGCAATCCAGATGTCATTTCTTTTCTATAATGAACAATGGTTTCTTGTTTTAGCCAAAAGTATTCTGTATTATATGCCTTGTTCTGATTAATTCCTCAGTTGTGGGCAACTTGCAACCCCAAAAGAATCAATGTTATAACTTCGGTAACAATATGACATGCAAAAATGCCCATTTAGCAGTCCTGAGCATGGAATAACCTAAAATCCATAACCAGTTACTGAAAATGCTTTATCCCTTGACACCAACCCTGACTTGTCCTATATAGAAAGTACTAGACAGGCCTGCTCAAAAAGTACCTATACCTGATCAAAATGAATCTCAATAGCTAAACCACAGAAATCTTAACTCTGGATTTGCTCCTGCTGCAGAATACGAAACACTACTTGATTGTAGTCATTTCTTTTTATGAATTCTTGCCCCATAATAGTAAGTTACTTGAAAAGTAGAGATCATTTTTCTTTCATCAAAAAATATTCCAAACATATAGAAAATACACACCTGTGTACCAATAACCCATACTTTAAAAATATTACATATATTAGCATAAAAGTTTAAATTAGCATTATATAACTATAATCTTTGTTTCAGATATTTTTAAAGTATTACAAATACAATTATAGTCAACCCATTCTCCACAATTCACTTCTGTCCTCCTCCCAGGAACAAGCACGAGTCTGGTGTCAGTGTCTGGGTCCCTTGTATGTTTAGATTTTGCCACATACGCACATACTTGTCACAATAATGCTTCATGTGTTCTTATGTCTTGCACATATCTGTACCCCTGCAATATCTTACACATAATAAAATCTGAAAATTCTTTGTCAAATTAAAGTCACCACCTAAATCTATAACAAGGGAAAATGATAAATTCCCTGTTTTCCAAAGGTCAAGCTGAAATTTAAAGTCTAAGAATAAATGTTAAGCTGAAATCAAGAAAATTACTTTCTCAATAGTCTTGCCTAGATAATAAATCCCACATCCCTTTAAGTTTTGTACTATTTCCATTGAGTTCATTTCTTTCTCACTCTGCTATCAGAGTATAATCCTGACTTTCTCTACTTCAATAAATTCTGTCTGCCTCCATATAAAGGGACAAGGTAATGGCCAGTATTTAGGAGAAAGTTAGAATTTATTTGACAAGGCTTTTTTCATCAGAGCATGTTCCCTACTGCCCCTTATATTAACTTCATTTGAAATTGCTCATTGGATTTTGCACACTTGACACATTGAACAAAGACGAGAGCAGCAGAAAGGATGCCTTGTACCCACTGTGCTAATGTGTCACATATTTTGATTTTTACAGACATCTTCTATATACATCTGTTACATACACAAAAATCACAATCCTAAATTCCACATTAATATTAACACTTCCCAAAATCAAAATGCAGGTTCAGCAATAAAAAAATTGTGTTCTTTTTATCATTGCTTTTCTCCTAAACCATATTATCCCTCTGTGTTAAATAGTGATTCTTACCACCTAATTTCCCCCTAAGGTCTCTAACTTTACCTAGTGAATATAGCCAACCAATGCACACTGAGTAATCCCTAACGTGAAAAAAAGGGGAAATGTATTGTTGTAATTGACTTAGCACAGCTGTCTGAAACAATGATTTATGCCTCTGCCAATCCATTCTTACACCTCGTAGGGAGACTACAAGTTTCAAAGACATTTTACACACTGCACCCTAACAAAAAATCAGTTCACCCTGGAAATGTTACCACATAACCTAGAGTTTCAAAATGTGGTCTGTGCCATTCCTGCTACTACCTTCTCCACTGCCATTAGTAGTACTGTTACTGAGCTAGGGTCCTTGAGTTCTACATGCTAGAATTAGCATCAGATGCAAAATTTGGCTCGGACAGAGCTTTATTAGAACTTATGCCTGAGTGGAAGGGAGACAGCACAGAGGAAAGAGTATTCAGGCTGACTCTCCCAAGAAGAGGAAAAGGAAGTGTGTTTAAAAAGTCTTGCAGCTGCTAAAACTAATCACCGAGCAAGTGTAACTCCAGGACCTGTGCTCTCAATCGCTGATATGCCGTCTCAGCCAAATGATTAAATAGAAATGCATGAAAATCTTTACATCCTCAGGCATCAAATGAGCAGCACCAGAGATGAATCAGAGATGTAATACAACTGTTTTATAAATACACAGGGGACATAATCAAATTGATTATGCAAAACATGTCAAAACATAATAGGCAATAAAGGCTCCTGGTCGTTATGAGGTATTTAATAGGGCCAGGTATTCTGTTTCACAAAACCACCTTCCTTTTGAAGTCTCTTTTCTTCCCTTATTTTACTACCTAATGCAACAGAAATGGCATCTTTTATGTTTCCTCTGAGAGCTGAAGAACCACTTTCCACCTCCTGAGCAGTTAAGGAATGTGGATACCGCTCTACGTGTGGCTTCCCCAGGACACCATGTGCCAGTCAGTCATTACCTGCTTGAGGACACATTAGCACAGTGGGTACAAGGCATCCTTTCTGCTGCTCTCGTCTTTGTTCAATGTGTCAAGTGTGCAAAATCCAATGAGCAATTTCAAATGAAGTTAATATAAGGGGCAGTAGGGAACATGCTCTGATGAAAAGCCTTGTCAAATAAATTCTAACTTTCTCCTAAATACTGGCCATTACCTTGTCCCTGGCACACTTAATCTAATTTTTTCTTAAAATTAAAATAAAGTTTCACTCATAAAAAATCCCAGACAGAATACTTTCAATACCTATAAATATTGAAAAATTACATAATGAAACTAACATAATGTTATGTCAATTTTTAAAAAGTCCCAGACAGAACATTGTAATGATTTAAATATTGCCAATATTTGATTTTATCCCATAAACATTTACATTGAATAGCTTTTTACAGATTATAGAACACTTGTAGATACATGTTATAGACCCTTACAGCTGAAAGGAGATGTTAAAAATTACTTAAGTCAATCTATCATCTCTTTTGAGTCTTACAACAAAGTTATGAAGTTTTTACATAAGTATTATTTCTATGTCACGGTTGAGAATGAGAACATGGAGACATTCACACCCTTTTCTAAAATTGAAAAAATGGGATAATTACAATTAACACCAGGCTTCTAAATCTGTGTCCAGTACTTCTAAAATACCATACTGTGGCTCCATGAACTGGTGCCTACTAAGGCATTTATTTACCTTAATGAATTTTCTAGGAAGCCAGAGCTTTATCCCTTGATGGGGCTAGATATTTGTCATCATTGTGAATATTCATTATTCTTTCTTAAAACAATATACTTTTATATACCCACAGAAAATAACCTTGTGGTCTCCATTAAAGGAAGTCTTTGTTCTTTTATTCCAAATTCCAATAGCAAATGATTATAGGGATACGGCAAGAAAATGTGATGGAAAATGTTGAGACTGGAAATTAAAATTTTTATTTTAGTATTGAACACATTTGGATTAAAGAATTTTGTTTGGTAAAAGGGCCAAAAAGGTAAAAGCTTCCAGTTATAAAATTACAAAGTCATGGGATGGGATGTACAGTATAGTGACTGTAGTTAATAAGGCTGCACTGTATATAGATGTGAAAGTTGCTAAGAAAGTAGATATTAGAAGTTCTCATCAGAAGAAAAAAAATTGCAATTATATATGATGAGAGCTATTGACCAGACTTATTGTGGTGATCATTTTGCAATATATACAGATATCAAATCATGATATACCCCAAATGAGTATGTTACATATCAATTATACCTCAATAAAAACCTTTTAAGTAGCAACTTAAGTACTTAAATAACCTTTTATTTGGCATTATGACATAAGATCAAATAACATTTCAAGTCTATATTGTGCTGAATACCTACTCTGTATGTCACTAAATGCTACCAGTAGGAGAGCATAAACTAGTCACAAGTTGGTGGCCTTGTGCAATCAAAGCAGCTGATTGAGGTAGAAGGATTCGGTATTCAGGGACTTATAGACCCAGGTGTAAAGCCCAGTTCAGGACCTACTGTTTGAACTTTGCCTTTCTATGCATGAGTTTCCTCTTCTGTAAATTAGTAATAATACCCACTTCGCCTAATGTCTGACACAGTCTCCATTTGCCCCAGTTTATTCTCTTTGCACCATCCTCCACTGACTTATAAGGACCCCAACACTCAGGCTTCCGAGCCAGTATTCTGCCTGCTTCCAGCCACTGGGAGGCACTGTCAGGAGATCAGAAGGAAGGAGGAGTGGGGATTTGGGGAACTTACTCCTCCTGCTCCGCCCTTTTCAGGGACCTTCTCTGACTACAGCGCAGGTTGCAAAGTCCCCCATAACATCTCCAGCTCTCAGTCGACCGGGAATACTGCTCCTCACCAGGCCCCTCCTGGCAGAACCTGATAATGACTTTCCACTGTGTTAGCTCCAGGATGCTACACCATTCATTTCTTGTTGGTTCTCTCTATCCTGCCCACCCCTCTGCAAATAGTTGCTTCATAAAAAAATGACTTAAAAAGTTCTAGCTAAATGTGCCACCCGTTTCCTGCCAGGACCCGGGTTGATGACATTGCTCATTAATACTGGGTGTTATTGTCATGACTCTTAAACTGTTTAACCCTTCCATTGACATGATACATCTGGAAAGCATGGTCATAATTGGAGGGCAGAGAAGTCATGGGAGGTTCCTATAGAACACAGGCATTGAGGATATAAAGGCTTTCTGGTCCAACATCTGTCACCCCACTGATTGCCAGGGTTGATTTGGCTGACCTGGCTGCTTAGGCAAGTACCCCTTCCTCATCGCTCTATTGTGCTGCTCCTGAAGCTGGCTGCTTGCGGAGGAGGTAGAGAAGGAGCATCTTCAGTCAAGGGTGCATGAGGAGCTGCATTCTCCTGCTACAGCCTCCAAAAATCTCTCAACAAAACAGGTACTGGACCTTGAAGCAGAATTAGACTGGACAGAGTGCAGGCAACAGGAAGATAAATGGTTGTGCTAACTAATTATAATTTTTTAGATGGCATGAAAGCGTTTTTTTTAAACCAGGGTAAGCAGTGTGGAAATAAGACCAGGAAACCAGCAAAGAAAAGAGTCAGAGGCGACCCCTTTTTTACATACTTACTCTCCATCATCCACGTGCCCACTCATCCACACCCACCACTAGAGAATGTACATGGGTGTTCCAGTGAAGGGCATTCCAGAGAATGGAAGCAACTGAACAGAGAAACAGCATTGACCATGATGCCTGTGGGTAGTAGAAGACCAGAGGATTTTATGGTTGGAGAACTCTGTCCCTTTCTAGAATTCTGTCTCTTTCAGTGTCTGGTGGATGGCTCGCACATCTCTCACTGCCAGGGTTGTCTGCCTCCTGTCACTTCCTCTCCCCATTCCTCACCAAATCTTGTCTGTCCTGAGGAACGTCGGTAAATTCACCCAGTACTACCTGAAGCAATCAACATTGGGGTCAGCAAATGACAGCCCCAGAGTCATACGATACAAAGCTATTACCTAAAATCACATACATCCACTTTAATTTTGTATATGATAATCATTTTCATTCATTAAAGAAAAATTATTAAGGGATTGCTGTGCACCAGTCACTGTACTTTCTGAGGGAGGATAACAGAGGCCCTAAGGACTGGGGACCTACTGGTAAAGCCCAGAGTTAAGTGGTGGAATGAGCCAGTCAGACCACAAAGGTAACCCATATGCACAGACTGCAAAGCTGTCACAAATATGAGGTTTAAGGTGGCTTTTAATTTGGGCCACTAGATCGGAAACGTGCAGTGCAAAAGCAAGTGCTGTTGAGGCTCCACGTATGAGGCTGCGGCTCCCCCAGGCCTCCCATGTTTCTCAGGGAAAACGTTTGGTCGTCAGGAAGAACCCCCAGGCCAGGGAGCACAGTCTCATGGCAGAGGCCCTGGTTTTGCCTCTTGCCCTCGGGGCCCCACCCGGTTTTATATTCTGCTCTGTGATGTGGGGCTGGGGTCCACCGACTGCAGCTCCCAGACCCGCTTGACACTTGGTTTTGTTGGAGGGCAGGACTGGGAAGAAGAAAATGGCTTCCTGTGTTCCAGTCCCTGTGAGCTCCATTCGGCATCAAAAGCCAGACTCTAGCTTCTTTTCATACTTGGGCATGCTGTTTGGGGGACCGCACCCCCCGCCTCAGAACTCCGTGTCCTTTCTGGGCTGTGCTGCCCAGGGGTTCAGTTCCGTCAGCCCTGTGTCCTCCAAGGCACAGAGACTGTAGCCACTTTTTCCAGCTGTTAATTTCTAGGCTACCTCAATCCTGGGAGTGATAGTTGCTTCCAAGTTTCTTTTCTTGCTCTTTCCATTCAACATTCATGGAATCCACTATCTGCGTGGTGTTCCTCTCTATTGGGAATACCTAGCATGTCTTCTGCTTTTCTGACCGGCTCTCTGAGAAGCACAGTGTATTTTATGCCATTAGACTGGGGGTGGGCACCAGTCACCCTTCAAGGGTGTACCTACTCCTATAGGGGGCTATTCTGGCCTTTTATTTCTCTGCCTTTAACTTCTCACTTTGTGATTGTGCCCAAATCAAGTCTCATCATGACCCATTACAGAAAGACTGACATACAAAAAGTAAGTACACTGTGGCAAATTTAATGATGAATGTGTTGCTAGAGATAAAAGTGTGAAAAGGAGAGAGGTAATCTAAAAGGCTGAAGTATTTCCCAAAGTGAGGAGGAGCCACATATATCAGAATTACCCCAATACGATTACAGACTCTTAGGTCCTGACCTAGCCCCACTTAATCAAGATCTGGGGGGTTGGCAATAAGAGCCTGCATTCTAATAAGCACCAGGAAGTGTTTAGTATGACACAAAAGCCTGAGAACCACTGGACCAGAAAGGTGGACGTAGAAGACAATGGAAGCCTTGTATGCAACATGTTTGACCTGCATGATAGAGGTGATGAAAAATCACCACTTCATCTATCACTCTGGCAGGGCCGAGATGGGCACAGCAAAACCAGGAAGGTGATTGGCACACTGGGCCAGGGGAAGCCTGATGGAGACACCAACAAGAGCAATAGTGAAATAGGGGAGAGGACACATGCCGAGAAATGTGGGGGCCCAAACCAGCACGACTGGATGAGGCACTGAGGGAGGGAAATGAGTCAGAGATCCCCGCCAGGGTTTCTCTTGGGAGAGCGACGATGCCTTGTTGTCGGGTTAGGATGGATTGAGTGTGAGATGCCTGTGGAGATTCCAGGTGTGGGTGACCAGCGGGTGGTGGAGTTTCAAACTGAAGCATCCTGAAGGTCCAGGTGTCCTCTTGAATTTGGCCACTCGCCCATGCTATGGACTGAACTGTGTCCTCTCAAAATTCATATGTTAAAGCCCTAACCCGTGGTGTCCCTGTATTGGGAGAAGGACCTATAAGGCTGTAATCAAGGTTACATGAGGTCGTAAGGGAGGAGCTCTGATACAGTGGGATCGGCGGCTGATAAGGAGAAATGCCAGGAAGTGTGCCCACTTGCTCTGTCTCGCTTGCTCCCCCTCTCTGCCCTGTGAGGGCGCAGTGAGAAGCTGACCATCTGCCAGCCGGGGGCAGAGCTCTCCGCAGAAACTCCCCTGGTCGGTGCCTTGATGGTGGATTTCCAGACTCCAGATCTGAAAGAAAATAAATTTCTGTTTTTTAAGCCGTAGGTCTATGGTATCTTGTTACACATGACTGACTAACAGCCCACTTCTCTTGTCCCTCCAGCTAAACCGTGGGCTCTCTCACCCGTAGTCTGCCTGTACCTAAGAAGGGAAGCTGAAGGCTCGGGTAGGTAAGGTGTAGGTAGCATACAGGAGAGAGATTCCAGCAGGGACAGGTGCAAGGAGCAGAGAACTTGGCCAGTGACCAAACCCCAGAGAACCCCGACAAGGAGGGATGGAAGGAGGAAGAGCGAAGAGTGATGAGCCATGGGGACGGTGGGGGGGGTGTGGTCAACAGTGACCGAAGCCGAGGCCAGGAAGCCGGCACCCTCGGCCACTGGGCGGACCGCTCCACTAGGTCTAGCTGTGTAAGTGGTGCCCTGCAGAGCTCTAAAGATGGCGAATCCCCTCTCCGAAACATGCAGAACAGAACATGCACACCCTCGTGTACCAGAGGCAGATAATCAGGATCTTAGAAGAAACACTTTCAATTGAGAGGTGGGAATTGCATTCAGGGAGCTGTGAGTTGAAAGGTAAATGAAATTTGGGGAGCATAGAATTAACTTGTAAGAAATGTGAAGTAGAAAGATCAGATGGGAGCTAATAAGAGAAATAGAATTAAAAGAGCTAATTTAATTTAAGATATGAGAACTCAAGGTCACATATATTAGAAAGCAGATTAGTGATAACAGGCAGAAACACTATTAATATCTTGTTTAACATATGTTTAAACATTGTGCTAATAATAATTCTTAAAAATCAGTCCACCCAGTCTGAAGAACTATCTCTTTGGGACTGTTTGATCATTAGAGAAACAGACCCCGCGTCAGTGAATTCCATCATACACCTCCTCAGTGACAAAAAGCAGCAAGTACTGTGATTTTGCATTGTAAACATTTGCATAGCAGTTATTATTTACTTCTAACCATCATAAAATTGCAATGAATGAGTTTTTCCCTATTCTACACATTATAGAAAAAAAAGACATATGACAATGAATAAATATCCTATGAGATTTAATCATAAAACTACCAGAAGTTATGGCCAATGTCAATCTAGATAGTTAAAAAACCAGGAACTTTGATCTCTACAATGCTATAAATTAAAATGCAGATTGCTAATGCTGAGGCATTCCAAGATCATCAGAGGTATTTGTTCTAAGAAAATAACTGGGATTGCATTTAAAGAGTTATCAGTGAGGATGTTTATCAGAGAATTACTGATAATACCAAAAATATCAGAAGTTAAGTATCCAGTAAGAATATTTCTTAAATAAATAACAGTATGCCCATATGGTAGAATATTATACAGTCACTAAAAATGGTATTAGAGAAGTAGATTAAAAATATGCACAATATAGGACATGTCAAGTATGAATAGGACAGCCTATAAAACTATATGCAGGAAATTATTTTTTAAAATATAAGCATGTGTGTGTGCCATGAAAAATAATTAATGAATATTAACTGGCTTACATTTATCTAGTAGGATTATTTAGACTCTCATTTTCCCTTTAGGCTTTCCTTTTTACAGATTTTCTTTAATAAGCAGGAATTATATTAAGAATATAAATATATATCATTTTAAAAGATGTAGAAATAATGAATAATAAACTATTTTAAGATAGTTTAAATAATATGTTATCACAGAGATTTCTTGTTTACAGAAAATGGATTGACATATCCCTTATTCCAAGCACCAGAATTTTACTGTACTAAGTTCTCAGGGAGAGAGCATTTACTTCTCCAGTAATTGTCATTATGTCAGATTGAGGATATCTATTAAAGAAATTAAAGGATAAGCTAAGAACATTTACAGGAGTAGAAGGATTACTAATGAGAGGACCACTACAGTCTGGGTACAGACTTTGGGTAGTAAATAACTGAACAGTAAAGCCATGACAATCTTCTGCTGCAAACAAACTGTGGAGAGTTTCCCTTAGGACCACAGCTGGTAACACTGCACATTTAGATTACCTTCTCATTTTATGGCAGATAATAAAAGTAAGCTAGTTGTTTCCAGCCCCTATGCTGATCCTATGCAAAAATGTAGAAAATAACAGAGATAAAAAAGCATCACATCAATGACCTTATCATCTGTGAATCTCTTATAGTAAAATCTGGAATAAGGAAACACAATTGCATATCAGTGGTCCAGTTACTATTTTAAATAACCAACAAGTCTGAAGTGGACTCTTCCAAATCATCATGCTGTCACTTCTGAAATATTTGGGCGTGTCACGATACAAATCTTAGCTAAATCTTCAAGGGGCAGTGTCATGTCCAAGGAGAGAGACTTCCACCTCCTGGTCCAGAAAACTTGGACTCATACCAGAGGGAAAAAGTTAATTAAGGAATTAAACTAAAGGTCATTAAGGCCTATTGAATTAAATATAGATAATGCGATCTTATTGAAAGAGGAGTCCTCCTCTGTCATCTTTGCAGGATGCATTTTTAAAAGAGCATATAGGGATGCACATTAGGAAGTAGGGCATTGGCCTCTGGGAGGCAGCAGCATCAGGTTAGAGAGAGTGACGGAGCACCAGAAGGTGTAAGATCTGGTATGCATTTTTACTGGAAGAGAAGGACACATGGATCAGAAAATAAAACCCCAAAGGAGGCACTTAAAATGCATCCCCCAAGATAATGATCTGTTTACAACAGAACAGACCTTTAAAAACTGTCCTGGAGATGGTTGGGAGGATCTCAGCAGAGTTTCAGCGAAATCACTTGGGAGTTACGATATTCCTGCCTGGGCCCCACCCTCGTATACTGTGATTGAGTTGGAATGGGACTCAGCCTAGGCATTAAGGATTTTTTTTCAGTCTCTCAGATGAATCTGTGCAACAACTTTCAAGCATCAGTGAAAAGCACTATACTAGATCATTCAGGGATTTTTTTTTCTGTTCAACAAACATATTATTTATCATCCTATTCCATCATTTTATTTTCATTAAAAGCAAAAATAAAAATTACTTAATTAAGTAGATTGAAATAGGAACATGGAGCGTTTATGAGATCTGATGGTATATTTACATAGGCTTGGAAAGCCCCACACTTTTCTGGGCCTGGGCTTCCTCAGCTATAACATGGAAAGAAGCTAAGATAGGCTGACTAAAAGGTATATTCTCTTGGCACTGTGAAGTATTGTTTCATTTAACCTGCACTTAATTGTGACTATTTACTCCATTCTTGTATATGACTGGACTGGAACTTAAATATTAAGGCACTGCCCAAGGCTACATAACTACTAAGGGTGAAAATGAGGGCCTAAAACCTGGCCAGCCTAACTATACCTAACACCTAGGCTTAGCCAGCTAATGCTCAGAATCCCTGAGAGCCTTACTATTCTACAGGAACATCAACTACAGATATGATCAGAACTATCTCTTGTCAAGGAGTGCTTCATACTGGAGTAAAGGATAGAAAGCAGTTGTCATATTTTATTCTTTTCCAAAAGGCTTCAAATGATAAACTACCAAAGGAAAAAAATCCTTCTACCTAATGAGATTTAACATCTCCTTACACCCAGGGGCTTACCAACTGCAGAATGCGACTCAAGCAAGAAAAGCCACCAAACAAATTAATTTAAAAAATCCAGTGCAAAGGACAGAAGAAGAGAGAGCAGCCCTGGCAAAATGTTCAAGATAAAAAATCTAGTGACAGACACTGATGTGCAACATGTACCTTCAATGAGAATTTTGTAATTCTGTTTTTCTGAAATATCGATGCAACACTAATTAATATGAGAAAAAAACTATATATTAGAGTGATGACTAGGAAATAGGAGCCATGGGAATTAATTGAACATCATAATGAATAGTTATAATAGCTTCCTTAGACATAGTAGATAGATCATTGCTCTCAAGGGAAACACTGGCTAAAATATTTGGCCCAAGTCCTGAGTATAAAGGATTTTTAATAAAGCAAGGTAAAAATTGGATATATTTTTCATGTTTAAGCTCATTTTTAATGTCTTCCAACATCATTAGGCAGTTCTCTCTAATAATAAATAGTCTGTCCCCTTGTGGTAAAACTCATAGGAGGGAGAAGAAAACTAAAGGGTACACGGGAAAGTAATCATCAAATAAATGCATTATTTCCTTTATGTAGAATCTGTCCCCCAGAAACAACTCAGACCTCTCCATGGCAATTCATTATCCATTCATTCACCTGACAAAACTTTATGGAGTGCCTAAAAAGCAGTTCTGCTAAGCACTGAAGTTATAAATGCAAACAGAAACAGCATCTGACCCTACACTCATGTAGCTCTCAGTGTGGTAGGAAATAGGAGTTTTAATCACCCAAAAGGGTGAGCACATAGTTATGCACTGAGGTAGTTGGATGAAACGCAGTAAAACAGTCTTAGGAGAACAGATAATAAAGGGTCTTCTTTTAATTTATTGGGTCAAGAAAAGGGAACTAAAGAAATGGGAAGAGATCTTGTTGAAGAGAACGTGAGATTTATATATACAAGAGGAAAGAAAAGTCCTGGTAGAGGCACCCAGCAAATGCAAATGTCCTGGGGCATGGAGTGGGGAGCATGGTGTGTTCCACGAACAGAAGAAGGCCCCCATCACTAAACGTAGAGAGCTAGGGTGAGGATGGCAGAGGAGATTAAAAAGATAGGCAGGGACCAGATCAGATGGGGAATTCGGAATCAGGCATTAGGAATTTTGAAAGCTTCCTGGGTGGTTCTAATGTAGAGCAAGTTCTAGAACAAGTGAGAACCACTGTATTAGACCTTTTTTTTTCTTTTCAACCAAGTTAGCATTTACCAATTTAATCTCTAATTTTATTTTTATAAACAGCAAAAACACAAATCACATATGAATTACATGTAATGTAATAATTGGTCATTGGAACATTGAATCTAAAGACCCTTGGACCCCCAGTGCCAAGGGGTTGGAAGTAGGAGAAGAAAAAAAATCGGCCTACATTTGTGAAGTTCACCAGCTTCAGTGTGCAGAACAGCTTGGAGAGGCAGAGGTTGTGGGTGCTGGTTAGGAAATGACAGCAATAGTCTAGGAAAGACATTATTGTGTATGCTCACTTCACACTGTGGTTTCCTTATCTGTAAAACACAGGTGGCTGCACGGGATGATCCCTAGGGATCCTTTTGGCTTAACACCATCAGACACAAAGGAAGACACTGTGGTTGCAGACACATGTGTTACAGCCCAGAGTACATCCCCAAAACAGTGAGATGACAGCTTGAGGTGCTCAAGAGGTAGATTTCCTCTGTATTATTCCCACAAACACCAAACATGCTATAATAACTAATACATTTTTTAATGACTTGATCCTATATCTTCCTCTAACTATTGATACTTTTTTCTTTACTCCCCATTACAGAAAAATCTTCTCTGTAATTACAGGCTGACAAGCACCATATTAACTCTGGAGTTTGTGAAAAGAGTGTACTTGGCTAGGAAAGAAATCATCCTTGGTTTAACTTTAGTAAGGACAAAATGAAAGTTTTGAGATTATTTTTGATGCTGAAATTCTGCTGCTATCCAAAATTATATACATAGACATTTTTACTCACAACAGATTCCTTATTTATTTTCATTCTCCCTTCTTTATGCAACATCTATAACAGGGCTTTGCAGGTAATGAATGTACAAAAGAGATGTGGTGCACAAATGAATAAACAGAGGATTATTTATAGACTTTTTCCTTTGGAGTGCCTCTTCCTAATGAAATTAGCTTTGACTTTTTTAAAGAATTCATTAGTCTGTGGCATAATCAGCAGCTGATCAATGTATATTTACTGCCACAAGAGATGATTCAGGATATGGCTCTAATATTCATTGACTATAGAGCACCTACTATGTGCAGACACTATTCTAAGCTCTGAGGATACAGAAAGACAGAGTAAGCCTGATTTCATAGAGTTTACATTCTAGTGAGGCAGACATAAATAAATAAATATAGAATTACATCAAACAATATCAGGTAAAGAGCTAAAAAAAAATTAAACAGTAAATCCTATATGGTTTGGGGCTAACATTATTCCCTTATGTATAACATTCACTTTAAAAGGCATTTCATAAGCTAGAGGGATCAGTTAGTGCCGTGACAGCCAGAGAATCCTCTAAAGAAAAAGCATGGAAAGATGGGAGGCAGGAAATTAAGGTGAAGAAGGTAAAAAGATAGTGCCTATCATGGAATAATACTTTGGGTAGGGTGGTCAGGCCTATCATCAAAAACCTGATGCAGTGAGGAGCATCAGTATTAGTAGATGAATGGATGCAGAAAATGTGGTACATATACACAATGGAATACTATTCAGCCATAAGAAGAAGACAAATCCTACCATTTGCAACAACATAAATGGAGCTAGAGGGTGTTATGCTCAGTGAAATAAGCCAGGCAGAGAAAGACAAATACCAAATGATTTCACTCATATGTGGAGTATAAGAACAAAGAAAAATTGAAGGAACAAAACAGCAGCAGAATCACAGAACCCAAGAATGGATTAACAGGTACCAAAGGGAAAGGGACTGGGAAGGAGGGGTGGGAAGGGAGGTATAAGAGCAGGGAAAAAGAAAGGGGGCCTTACGATTAGCATGTATAATGTGCAGAGGGCATGGGGAGGGCTGTACAACACAGAGAAGACAAGTAGTGATTCTACAGCATCTTACTATGCTGATGGACAGTGACTATAATGGGGTTTGTGGGGGTGACTTGGTGAAGGGGGAGCCTAGTAAACATAATGTTCTTCATGTAATTGTAGATTAATGATAACAAAATTAAAAAAATAATAATAAATAAATAAATACATAAATAAACCTGATGCAGAGAG
This sequence comes from Manis javanica, assembly GCF_040802235.1. NCBI lineage: Eukaryota > Metazoa > Chordata > Mammalia > Pholidota > Manidae > Manis > Manis javanica. Next base: position 192,792,521 of record NC_133158.1, read on the forward strand.
AAAGTAAATCTCATGAGCATCTGAAGAAGAGAATTTAAGGTACTGGAAGTTGCAGATACAAGGCCCTGGCATAAGAGCACATTTGCACTTTCAAGGAACATAAAGGAGCCCCACAGAGATGGAGAGCTTGAGAGGTGAAGAGGCCAGCAGGGATCAGGCTGAGCTAAAATATGCCCTTAGGAAAAATTTTTAAATTTTATTTTAGAGGATTGAAAAGAAGATGAACACAGTCAGGATTCAGTTTTCTTTAGAATCACACTGGCTGCTTTTGCAAAATAAGCTTTAGGGAGAACAATGAGTGCAAACCAGGAGACCATTTAAGAGGTAGGAGATAATAGTGGTCCAGACCCTTCTCATGACAATGCATATGCCATTTCATGCAGGATATATTATAAAAGTACAGCCAAAGTATTGTCTAGATGTTGAATGTGAGAGAAATAGAGAATTCAAGAAAGAATAAAAAATTCTTGGAATGAAAGTCTGAACATGGACAGAGATGGGGGAGTCTGTGGTAGGTACCGATACATAGGTATATTTGATGGATTATTTTATGTGTCAGCTTGGCTAGGCCAGAGTACCCAGATATTTGGTCAAATATCAATCTAAATGACACTCTGGAGGCATTTTTTAGGGTTTTCTTTATGTAATATAATTCCATCTACAAATAGGGTTTCACTTCTTCCTTTCTAACTTGTATGCTTTTTTATTTCTTTTTCTTGACAAATTGGTCTGCTAGGACTTCCAATACTGTGCTGAATAAAAGTGGTGAGAGTGGGTGTCCTTGTCTTGTTCCTGACCTTAGAGAAAAAGCTTTTATCTTTTCATTTTGAATATAGTGTTAGCTGTGGACTTGTCATATATGGTGCTTTTTTTGCATTACATCCCCTTTATGCCCACTTGGTGGAGAATTTTTATCATAAATGAATGTTCAATTTTGCCAAATGAATTTTCTGCATCTCTTGAGAGAAAATTGTATGATTTTTAACCCTTAATTTTATTAATGTGGTATATTACAGTGATTGATTTGTGCATGCTGATCCACCTTTGGAATAAATCCCTGGAATAAATTCCACTTGATCATGGTGTATGATCTTCATAATGTATTGTTCAAATTTGGTTTGCTAATATTTTTTTGAAGATATTTGCATCTATGTTCATCAAGGATATCGGCCAGTAATTTTCTTTTTTTGTGTCATCCTTGTTTGGTTTTTGTATCAGAATAAAGTGGCTTCATATAATGAGTTTGAGAGCATCCCTTCCTCTCATTTTTCAGTAGAGTTTGAGAATGATTAGTATTAATTCTTTTTTAAATATTTGGAAGACTTCAGCAATGAAACTATCTGGTCCTGGGTAAGATTTCTGTTTTGTGAGGTTTTTGATGACTGATTACTAGTAATTGGTCTTTTCATATTTTCTAATTTCTTCATGATTCAGTCTTATTAGGTTGTATATGTCTATAATTTATCTGTTTCTTTTGGATTTTCCACTTTGCTGGCATATAATTGCTTACAGTAGTTTCTGATGATCCTTTGTATTTCCATGGTATCAGTCATTACATTTCCTTTTTCAAATCTGATTTTATTTTTTAGCCCTTTCTCTTTTTTTCTTAGTGAGTCTAGCTAAGGTTTGTCTGTTGTTTATCTTTCCAAAGAACCAGCTCTTAGCTTCATTGATTTTTACTAATTTTTTAGTCTCTAGTTCACTTATTTCTCCTCTAACTTTTGTTATTTCCTTTTTTCTACCAACTTTTGGTTTCATTTGTTATTTTTCTAATTCCTTGAGGAGCAATATTAATTTGCTTATGTGAAATAGTTCTTGTTTCTTGATGTAGGTATTTTATTACTATAAACTTCCCTGTTAGCACTGCTTTGGCTGCATCTCATAGGTTTTGGTATGTTGTATTTCTGTTTTCATCTGTCTTGAAGCATTTTTTATTTCCCTTTTGATTTCTTCTTTGATCCATTGGTTGGTCAGTAACATGTTGTTTAATCTCCACATATTTGTGAATTTTCCAGTTTTCTTCTTGTCATTGATTTCTAGTTTAATACCATTGTGGTTAAAAAAGATGCTTGGTAGCAGACTCACAGACTCCAAGAATGGACTAGTGGTTACCAAAGAGGTGAGGTGGGGGAGGGTGGGTGGAGAGGGAGGGAAAAGGGGATTATGGGGTATCATGATTGGTGCACATGGTGTGTGGGGGGTCACGGGAAAGACAGTGTAGCTCACAGAAAACAAACAGGAACTCTGTGGCATCTTAATACACTGATCAACAGTGATTGAAATGAGGTATGGGGGGGACTCAATAATAAGGGTGAACGTAATAACCACATTGTTTTTCTCTTGAAACCTTCATGAGAATATATATTAGTGATACCTTAATAAAAAAAAAAAGAAAAGAAAAGATGCTTGGTGTTACTTCAAGATTCTTAATTTGTCAAGAGTTGTTATATGGTCTCATATATAATATATCCCGGAGTACATTCCATGTGCTCTTGATATAATTCTCTGTATATGAATCTTAAATCCATCATTTAAGGCCAATATTTCCCTATTGATTTTCTGTCTGGATGATCTATCCACTAATAAAAGTGGGGTATTGAAGTTACCTACTATTATTATATTGCCTTCTATTTCTCCCTTTACTTCTGTTAATATTTGCTGTATACATTTAGGTGTTCCAATGTTACATGCATAAATATTTATAGTTGTTCTATCCTCCTGTTGGGTTGACCACTTTATCATTATGTAGTGACCTCCTTTGTCTCTTATTACAGATTTTATATTAGAGTCTACCTTTCCTGGAATAACTATAACTACCCCAGTTTTCTTTTGATTTCCATTTGCATGGGTATCTTTTGTTGTCTCTTGATTTTCAGTCTGTTCTGTGTCATTAAAGTTGAAGTGAGTCTTTTATAGGCAGCATATAGGTAGGTATTGCTTTTTTTAATTCATTTAGCCCACTCTATGACTTTTTTTTTAATTTTAGGGGCACTAAAAGGTCTTCATTGCCCACCAGCTGCCATCAGTTTCCCAGCCACATGCTGGGCCCTCTGGGTCTCTCCAAGCAACCCTGAGTGCTAGCCATTCTATGATTTTTGATTGGAGAATTTAGTCTACTTATCCTTAAAATAATTTTTTATAAGTATGGGCTTGTTTCAATTTTGTTAATTGTTTTCTGCCTATTTTGTAATTCCTTTGTTTTTAGTTCCTTCTCTGACTCTCTTCCTTTGTGAATTAATTATTTTCTGTAGTGCTAAGGTTAAATTTCCTTTTATCTTTTGTGCAGTTGCTTCAGGTTTTTTTTTTTGAGGTTATCATGAGGCTTATGTAAAGAATATGTACACCAACCTACTTTAAGCTGATGACAAATTAAATTTGAATACTGTCTAAAGTTCTACATTTTCACTATCTCTACTTGTTTTTTGTTTTTTATGTCACAGTATATATCTTTTTATATGTGTATCTATTAAGAGATTATTATGGAGATATTTTTACTACTTTTGTCTTTTAACCTTCATAAGTAATTAATCCACCACCATTACATTAGATTATTATAAATTTAACTATATATACCTCTAGAAGTGAGATTTATGCTTTTATAGGTTTTCTTGTTACTAATTAGTGCTCTTTCATTTCAGCTTAAACACGTTTATTTAACATTTTTTGTAAGGCCAGTCTATTAGTGATAAATTCCTTCAGCTTTTGCTTGTCTGGATAACTCTATTTCTTTAATTATGAAGGACAACTTTGCTGGGTACAGCATTTTTGGTTGATGGGTGTTTTCTTTTAGCACTTTGAATATATCATGCCACTCCTTTCTTGACTGCAAAACTTCTGTGAAAGATGGATATATTTTTGAATACAGTAGGATGACAGTGTATTCATGTTAAAATAAAATTGATGGGTATGTAGACTGTCCTATGAATTTCTTCTACCGTTAAAGTTTTCATATCAAAAAATGAAAAATTAAATGGGCTATTTAAAGTAAACAAAATAGCATTGTATTTTGGCCATTACACCAAATGTAACAGTAAAGTATATGAGAACTATAGCAAAAAGAGTTGGAAGAATATAAATAAAATTAGTCTAATGCAAGTCATCAATTCTATGTTAGGTGGCATAAATATTAATTTAAATTGAGAGAATGTGCTAAGGACATATATTGTAACCTCTAGAGAAATCACTAAAACATATTTTTAAATACTTTTTAAAAAAATTTATGGAAAAGATAGGATGAAATACAAAGGGAGCTGACTAATTGCTGCTACATTTAGTTTTCTAGAAGTAGCACCCACTGTAATATCTGCAGTGCCTTCAGAGTTACAGGGTAATAAGAGTAGCTCATGTTCATGTAGTAAGCTTTGCAGTGCATGAAGTATTTGAACATATATTACCTAATTGTTATCACATCATCACAAATAGGTGGATACTATACTTTTAAAATGCAAGTCTTATCTCAAATATCCTGCCAATACAAACTCACTCTCACATGGTACTCTTATAACTCCTCCCCCATCCTCATCATTGCTGTCTCCAGACCTATTTAGTCCTACTCTCTCCAATTACTTGGTTCGTGTACACAATTCCTGCTAAGACTACTCTCCCCATCCTCCACTCCCACCTCCACTCTTAAATAAAGGCTCTTTAAGAATCAAAACACTCATTAACAGGGACATGATAAAACAAATAATAAAGTCAGAATATTATGAAAGGCCAGATGACCATTAAAAAGAATGAAGTAGATTTTCATGCATCAATATACAACAATATGTTGCACTTTTTAGAAAGCAAGTTTTTAGAAGGTATGGAAAGTATGATCCAATACAGAGATGGAGCTTGGGGAGTATGGGAGGATAACTGCTACCTTTTCAGTACAAACCTCTGTATGGTTCAATATTTTTATGGATTCCATTCTAGTTTTGTCGTTTTTTAAAAGGGTTATAGCTTCACTTCTGATATTGGCAAACCCATTAACTCAGACCACATCTCCAGCTGAACCTGAGTAAAACACTAAACATTTTAAGATATTTTTTTTCTGCCTTTTGTGGTTTCAATTCAACATTTCATAGTGGTTGTCCTAGAGTTTGCAATATACACTTACAACCAATCCAAGTACACATTTAAATAACACTATACTATTTTACAGGTAGTACAAGAACCTTATAAGAACAAAATATTGCTAATTCCTCCTCCCATCCCTTCTATCATTGTTGTCAATCATTTCACTTATACATAAGTACATATACATACATAATATACATAAACATGCATAATCAAAAACATTTTTGCTATTATTTTGAACAAACTGTTATCTATTCGATCAGTTAAGGATAAGAAAAACACTTTGCTTTACTCTTTCTTTTCTTTATGTAGATCCAAGTATCTGACATATATCATTTTTCATCTCTTTGAAGAATTTCATTTAGCATCTATTGCAAGACAGGCCTACTTGCAACAAATATATTCAACTTTTGTTTGAGAAAGTCTTCATTCACCCTTCACTGTTGAAGGATAGGACACAAAAATACAGATTGGTGAATTATTTTCTCCCAACCCTCTATTTCACTCCATCGTCTTCTTCCTTGCATGATTTCTGATAAGTCAAATGTAGTTATCTTTTCTCCTCTATAGATCAGATGTGTTTTCATTTGTCTTTTTAAAAGAATTTTTCTCTTTCTTTACCCTTGAGTGTCTAATGTTGAATATGGTATGCCCAGGTGTCTTTCTGTTTTGTTTTGTTTTGTTTTGTTTTGTTTTGTTTTGTTTTGTTTTGCTGCATTTATCCTGCTCGATGTTTTCTGAGGCTTCTAGATCTGTTGGTTTTGTGTCTGACATAAATTTGGAGAAATGTTGAGCCATCATAGCTTTAAATATTGCTTCTGTTCCTTTGTCTCTCTCCTCTCTTTCTGGTATTCCCCTTATGTGTAGGTTAATGGCAAATGGCACCATCAATGAAGTCAATAGATTGTATTGTCAGAAAGCTTGGGCAATACCATTTCATTAAAATATTACTTCATACTCAATTTATTAGAGTTTTCCTTCATTTTGCAAAACAAATCAACTGCATCCAGTTTAACTGACTAGAAAATAATTATGCCTATTTTACCATATTAGATATTTCTGGAAACAATGATTCATCCATTTACCTTAAAATGCATTGTAGCTTCCTCAAATTAAGAACTTTCATCTTCTTGGGCAATTAAAAAATAACCACCCAAAACCAAAGAATCACCACTCAGAGAAGTGAATTGAAAATCGATGTTATAAACTTGTATAAACTTGCCTAAATATAGCACCAATGAATTCTTAGCTGAATCCTGATAGAAGTCTCAACCTAAGGATTTTTAAAGAAAAATACAATTGATTTTTTAAATCCATTAAATGAAATGGAAAGGAAATCTCATAAACAATGTTCTGTGAGATTCAAGAAATGAAACAGATGTTTTTCCCCAAATTATTACAATCCCCCTAATTTCCTGCAAGCTCTTTTCTTGACTGTTTTTGAAATGTTAGCTACTTCAAACTTGTGTGCACCATTTAAGAAGGGAAAAAGATCGTTAACTTGTGTTCTGTCTGCCTTATCCAAATATTGAAGTGCCCATTCCCCTACTCTGACTCTTGGCTTTATAAGAGACAGATGACAATAGTTTCATCCCTTGCTCTCAAAATGAAGTCCTTCAACAAAACAGAGATGACTCAGTTCCAAGTGCTTGATGAGGACTACAGGGAACACACTGTCTAATAAGGTACACAGGGCACAAGAATTCTGCTTATTGATTAACTTTCCTACAAGAGCTTGATGGGTACTATAAAGAACACACTGTTCACTAAGTTTTGCAGGATATAGGGATAGTTCCTACTTCCAAAGTGCTTATAATGTGCTATGCCTAGGTGGTCTGGCCTAGCAGCTGTATTTATGGTCAGACAACTTTGAAGATATTGACAAAGAACATCAAAGGAGGTTAATAAATCTGAAAACATAAAAACTAAATATAATAGCCCTCAAAATGGATCTTTACTTGACAAAATTTCTAATAGTCTTACCATCTGACTACTAAACCTAAAAAAATTCTAACCTAACATCAAATTCCTAAATCTAGAAATGAAGCTACATTCTATGTCCAATGGCACATGGACACGAAACAGTGACATCTGGAATCCCTACCAGTTTATTATCATAATTACAATCTTTTAGTTCTACTTTAGGGCTAAAAATAAAAAAAAAGGGAAAATGGAATCGACTAGACTAAAAGAAAATAGAATACAAATCTAGAAATCATCAATAACATCATTTTGTAGAACAGCCACCCATAATAGTTTACTCTATGGACAAATGTTACCCTAACCACAATTAAAAAGCCAGCCAGGTCTCCTGACTCCTGGTCTATACTCTGTCTTTTAAATCAGAATGAGAGCTGAACAGTGAATTTATAAAAGGAAATGATAAGTCACATCAGAATCTCAAATGCCACTTGCAACATTAGAGTAAGGTCATGTTAGTGGCAATGAACGTGCAATTAGGGGTAAGAAGTATGCTGCCCTCCAATCAAAGATGGTGAGCTCTAAAAGGTTATCATTGCTTATGGAGACATTATTTCCTCTTAAACCAGATACAAAGAGTTGATGGGAAAGGGTAATACCAATGCATGGGCCATCTGGGCCATTTCTTGCACCCTTAGATATGAAGTGATGTTATAACAGGTCATCTTTTTTAAAAAAACAACAAAATAATTCAAGTTACAACAGAATTTAGCATACTGTCAACTTTTATCATGGTCAGAGGAACAGTATTAATTTCAGAGTTTGCATCTAGCATCCCCTTTGTCAGAATAATGGTGTGTTTGTTAAAATTATAGATTCCAAGGCCTATGAAATCAGTATCTTTCAATTACTTAATTCTGTATAGAATTATTTCATCCAAGAACCACTGAAAGAAACCTCTTATCTCTTGTCTACCTTTAAATTCTGCCTTGCTCACTGCAATTTTTTCCTGAGGCAGTGAACAAAAGTTTGAAATGTTGCAGAAAACACTTAAATCCTCCTCCATTTTATCTTGAATAATTTTTAAAGCTTGCTTTTTAGTTCTCAGAGCCTAGGATAATATTGTTTTAAGTGTTTCAAATTTCTACTTGAACCAGGATGATAATGGTGGAAAATAAACACATCAAGACATATCTAGGATGAGGGGAGTAATAACTAAAGCTTACAAGGTACCAGGTATTATTATCACTGCTTTATTTGTGTTAACTCAATACTCAGAACAAATACTGTAAGATTTATATCACTGATAACTTCATCCCTATTTTATAAGGGTGTAAAGTGAGCTAAAAAAGGGTCAAATAAACTTCCCAAGAACTAATAACTGGGAGAACCAGAATTCCATACAAGACAGTTGAGCATCATAATCACCATTCTTAACCATCACTGCTCTGGCTGTCTGCAGAATTCAGCAGGGTAGAGTGACTGTTTGTGTATGAATTGCAATGTCAAGGGTGATCATTGGTTTCTGGATTTAGATAAAATCTTCATTCATGTTTACAAACAGGAACAATTGCTAATAAGTGCAACTGCACTTAGAGAATGATTTTATTGAAACAATTAACATTTTAAAAGAAACTGCAGATCTCCAATGACAATCAAGATAGAGTAAGCCCAGTATAGACTCTCTCTCCTACTCATTGCAACCATAAACTCTGGAGAAAATAGAAAACACAACTACCTAAAAACTCTAAAATTAAACAATAGAACAATTAGGAAGAAATGTCAAAACTTGGGTAATGACAGCAGCAGTGAGTTTACTGGGGTTTGTTACTCCCTCATTTATCTAATCTTTCATGCACAAGTGGACCAAGTTCCAGAACTGTGCAAAAGGCATGGAGAGCAAAAACTCCAGAAAAAACACCCTCTCTCTGGCCAGAGAGCCAGGAAAGAGGACCTCTGCATTCCAGAGAGTGTGCAAAGAGTCCCTCCTTTCCTCTTCTTTTCTTTCCTGGACTTCCCTGTGGCCAGTACAAGTCTCAAAATGGCCCTGCTATGGCTCCTAAAATCTTAAGAGAAACCCTTCCCTCTGTTGGGAGGAATGGGTAATGGACCTTTAATGTTTCCCACAGTGTAGGAGGGGGGACCTTTTTTTTCTATTTTCTATTATTTCTTTATCCTGAGGGAAGCCACCACTGCACAAACTATGCAACTACATAGGGAACCAAACCCTGAGAGTCAATCCAGATTCCTGGCCATAAAGTGGGAGTCAGGGACTGTGGGTAGAATTCCAGAAAAGAGAGGAATGGACAGAGAGGTTTCCAAGTTCTGTATATCAACCAGTACAAATCCCAGGCTAATCTAGTCATGCATGCACAGAACAAACCCAAAAAAAGCATAGCAAAAAATTTGAGAAGTTTATGCCATCCCTCCTAGAAAACAGAAGAGAGGGGAATATTTCCCAATTAATTTTAGACCAGCATTACTCTTTTAGCAAAGTAAGTTAAAGATATTATAAGAAATTAAAATTACATACCAGGTTCTAATCCATTCATAGTTCATAGTCCTTTATGAATATAAGTATGAAAATCTTCAACAGAATATTATCAAATTAAATCCAGCCATATGAAAAAGGATAATACATCTCAACCAAATGGGGCTGGTGACAGGAATGCAAGGCTGGTTCAACATTTGTAAACCAACCAGTGTAATTCACTGCATTAACAGTCTAAAGAAAAATTACCATACGATTATCTCAATAGATGCAGAAAAAGAATTTGAAAAGATTTTAACAACAATTCATTATTTTTTAAAAATGTCTCAGCAAACTAGGAAAAGAAGGGAACATCCTTACACTGATAAAGGACATCTATAAAAAAAACCTACAACTAACATTAAAATTAATGGTAAAACTTGAATGTCATCCTCCTAAGATCAAGAACACAGTAATGATGTCTGCTTTCACCATTCTTTTCAGCTTTGCATTAGAAGTCCTAGCCATTTCCATAAGGTAAAAATAAGAAGTAAAAGTACTAAAATTAGAAAGAAATAAAACCGTTTAAATTTACAGACAATATTATTGCTAACATAATAAATACCAAGCTATCTAAAAATAAGTTCCTGAAACTACTAATGTATTTAGGAAGTTCACTGGCTACAATGACAATATACAAAATCTATCAGATTTTTGTACACTAGCATTAAAAATTGAAAGTGAAAGTTCAGAGAAAACAGTATTATTTACAATAGTAACAAAAAAAATTGAAGTGACATAGGTATAAATCAAACAAAATATCTTCAGGATATGTATGCAAAAAACTATGGAAAAAGAATAAAAGAAGTTAAAGGAAACCTAAATAATTGGAAAGATATGCCTGTTCATGGATTGAAAGACTCAGTGACTAAACTAACTTAGCAATAGATCAACAGATTTCCCTGAAATAATTTTATAAAGCTTTACAAAATGTATATGTAAGTTTTACAAAGTGCATACATAAGCTGATAAAAGTTAACATCACTAAATTTTCTATCAAGGGATCTTATTTCTGTCTTCTGTCAAAAGCAAAATAAATCTGTTCCCTGTGCCATATGCCATCCCTTCAGTCATTTGAAGCCCATTTCTATATCCCCCTTAAGTCTCTCATCATAAATTCAGGTTACAATTTCCTTCTATGACATAATTTGCAGATTCTTCCCTATCATGATTGTCTTAAACTATAGTAAGCACAAGATTTGACTGGGGTGTGGTGTGGTCACTACAGGGAAGAGATGAAGGTACTCTGACTCCTACAGGGTGAATTACTGAATTTGGGAAGGAATAATGGAAAAGGAGAAGATGTGAAAAATAGGGCACTATCAGGTTCTACATGATGTTTTCCAAAGTTTCAACTTAACTAAAAAGTGCCTAGTTCCAGAGGCAGCCCTACCAGCGTTGGCCTGCAGGGACTCATAAGGTACATATCCAGGGCTTGCCACCCAACATGCTTAATAGATATTTGCTAAATGTCTGAATAAGACAAGTAGATAAATTCGTGGGTCCTAAGAATTTCTACCTAGTAAAGAGTTATAATTGCTAGAAATGTTTACACTTTGGGGAAAACCTTAGGTTTTTTTTCTGAGAAAAAATTAAAATATATAACTTGAAATGTCACTGTCCTTTGTAATTATTGTCATTTCATAATTTCTGAAATGTGTTTTCCATAATTTGCTCAGAAAAAAATCATTATATTTTAGTGTATTTAAAGATGAAAGCCACAGAAGAAAAAATTATATACTTGTTAATTTTGTTGTTGTTAGAGGGTGGTTTTCTTTTTGCATTATAATTGTAGGGAAAAAAAAATCCTTGGTTAGATGTAAGAATTTTACTCAGGCCTTCTCAAAAATTCTGCCTCTTTCCAACCAAATCTTTCCCTCCTTCTGTTTCCAAGAAGTTGATATTCTGATTTTAATGCTGCCCCACTCTCAGCCCAGACTTAGTACCCCCAAGTGAATCTCCCAAAGATCCAGTAGAGCTTATTTCTTCTGATTTTCAGGTCCTACTTATGCCTGAATATCTTCAGGAACTACTGTCAATTTTCACCCGAAACCTTCTTTCACCATCCTCCAAACCTCTTTTGGCTTTATGACCTATACCTTTGATTTGGATTTTCAGGAACTGTGTTATTCCAGAAATCTAGATCTCTCCCTTTAACTCAAACACAATTAATACTTATTCATTCCGTAGAGATGCACAGAAACAAGACAATTACACTGAGTGGAAATCACCAACAGGCTATAGTGGGCTCAGCTACAGCATAGGTAGCTTCCTTCCTTTCAAGCTTGGATTTAGCTGTGAAAAGACAGAAGAAGAGAAAGCAGCTAGGAAAGAAAAATGACTATTAAAATGAGAGCAAAAATGCAGGAATTGAGTCAGTGTTTTCACAGGTAAAAATCTGAATAATAATGATAATGCTTGACTTTTGCCATACAGAGATAAACATGAGTGGCTCTGAATAGCTTAGCAAATTGTGGAGTATTTTAGTTTCTCTCAGCTCTTTTCAGAGATTGTGATGACATTTTGAAGTGGCCAATATATTTCTCATATTGAGCAGGGCTATTTTATTAATTCAACTAAATGTTGACTCTTCGATTGGGAGTTTGTTAAATTATGATGTATAGTAAGCCATCTGATCCCACCTGGCTAGAGACAAGCAATGCCAGGAAAGCATTTTGCAAAGAAATTTGCTTGAATAGGAATGTCCTCAAGATACTGCTCAAAATTATAGTTCAAATCAGCTTTGGATCATTCTGGAAATGCCAAATTCTCAGAAAACAAAATCATCAAATAGAAGGCATATTGACACAGTTAATCTAAAAATTTATATTTCCCAAAGATAGAAGGTAGAAGACTCACATCACATTTCCAGGAAAACCTACTTACATGGCCTGTCACAAAGATGAAAACTTGCATGCCTTATCCAGAAAAATGGAGGAACCAATATAGGGATTACTGATGGATAAATTCAGAAAAAATAGAGATCTAGGAAAGCATGTGACCTTGGACAAGGTACATAAAGTCCTTGGGCCTCCATTTCCTTGTAGAAGATGGGGCTAAGTCTCTTTCTGCTCCAAAAGAGTGTAATTCTACTTTGGACCTAAAGGTTTCCAGAGATATTCTCCATCATCTCTTCCTTTTTTCATTCCTTCGAGAAGAGTGATTTTTAAAAATCTTTAAGACATCTTGGCTTATATTTAATAATTATTACCTCATCTATGCAAAAAATTTAAATCCTAAATTCTTTACACATTTAAGATTTAGGTGGAGGATATTATTTTATAGCAATAAAAATAATAGTGAGAATTAAAATATACACATGGTCAATACAGAAATAGCATTTTTTTATTTGAGGCTTATTTTTCCCTGAAAAAAAGCCCAGAAGGTTACCAAAACTATAAATTTGTCTCACTAAATATGGTGGGATTGTGGCTGATTCATATGTTTTATTCTGTTTTCTTAATTACCTTTAATGTCCAAACATAGCTTCTATTATCAGAAAAAGAAAATCAGTTTGTTTATAAAGAAAAGGAAAGGGAAGATAAGCAACCTGTTTTGTGTGTAAGTTATGAAGTATTCTTTTTCATATGGAATATGTTAATTGAAATGACTTCTGCATAAGTGTTCTTGTGCTTTCCCATTATGTGATATTTTCTAGTTCTTAAAACAATTTCCTTAGTTTAAGAAAAATTGAGGTAAATCATGCTTAAATTTAGACTGAAATTAAGGATGGAAGAATACACCCAACTTGAAAACAATTTGGTACCTTAAGAGCTGTAAACACCACTAATCAGGACAAACTTTCTTTGACTTAGCAGTGTAAGAAACGAGGACTGGCCATCTCTGCGTCCACATAAAGAAAACCAAGGAGTCAAGCGCTCGGGCGTGGGGAGTAAAGAACGGACCTCATAAACATGTCAATCACAGCAAGAGCACTGGGAATCCAGGCAGGTCCTGAACCAGGAAGCCAATGCCATGAGCTTCCAGCCACTCTTCCTCTGACAACAGTGGGGATGTGAAGGCATAGACCTGGAGGCAAAGAAGAGGGATGATACCTGAGCTCTCCTCCAAGTATGGACGCTTCTGGGTTCTTGAATTTATTAGCCCATATTATTGGAAAGTTCAGAAGCTAGACAAGTTTCAGAGCTGATTTATACAGTGATGTCATGAGGACTTGGTACCCTTTGCAGTCAGCTCCCTCCTGAAGGGGGCTCATCATGGCTGTAGGGAAGCCACTGCCATTTTCTCATCTCACCAGTAGGAAACAGCTTAATTTCTACAACCACAGAACAAAATCCCTCGTATTTTCAGTGATTGGAATACCCCAAACTTAACCCCTGGGGCTGGGGCATAAATGAGCAGAACTGTGGGAAGGAGAATGAGATTACTCTGCTTGGTTATATCAAACCAGGCTGGAGATGGGGTCAATCCCATCCAAACAACATGGACATTACACAGTTCAGGAGAGTGTCAGTGTGGGTGTGCAGAGCCCCCCACAATGTCCACAAGAGAGAGACCTCATCTATGGGGCCAGGAGCCCAACATCAAACTCTCTGACAATTGCCCACTAGAGGGACTTCTAAATGTCAGCAGGTCTTAAAAAGTCAAGGAGGATAAGAGTGAGGACGGTCAGAGACTTGAAGACAGATACAGAAAACACAAATACTTAAGCCAGGAAGACAGCAGGCCACATCCTGAAATCAAGCCCTGTGGGCTTGTGGGCATGCAGACCCTGCCCTGGGAGTCCTATTCTGCTGAGTCACTATATCTACCCCAAGCAGGTGGCAAACACAACACAACTTCCCCATAAACTGTTCATGTTCTCATTTGCACTCTGTCTCACCATTTGAACTAATACACAGTCCCATTCCTCACTTCAGCCTCAGTGACTCCACACAGCAACCATGCCCATCCAAACCGAACCAGCTCTTGTTGCCTGCTTCTGCCATAAGGGAGCTTTGCCCTCCCATGATCCTTTTCTCCTCAGGCTCCGACAGCCCTGAGAAGTACACTCCTCTGGGCTTTGCCACTGGGGTGCTAGACACAGATATGCAGGAAACACACTTCTGGATAGTAAGTCTGATTGAAGCCAAAAATTTCTCTTAAGCCTAGGGTGTTCTCAGTTCATTCTTTGTTTCCATAATAATAGTTGTCATTAGTTTAAAGTATATTCTGCATCTGGCACTGAACTAGACACATTCATAATCCCAATAAATGCTGACAATAAAACTATGCTTTACAGTCAGTTTGCAGATTGGGAAACTAAGGTTCAGGTGCAATGACTTGTTCAAACCATTTACTACAGGGGCAGAGCCAGGTCTGTCTGATTCTCCCTCCACTGGATGGTGTGGAAGATAGCCTGGCCCACCCCTTCCTGTTCCCTGAGAAAGCTATAAAGAGGGGGAAAAGGCGAAATACGTACTTCATTTACTTCGCTGAAACCTTGGGTTCAAAACCCATTACAGAAACCTAGGATATTGGACAGGACCTTGGGAAAATTCCTCTTTTGTGTAGGTTAGAGACTTGGGGGGCCTCTTCCCTCCCTCCAAGCCTTTCAAATCTTGAGTCTTAAATCTCCAATGGAAAAAAATCTGTATCTCATAGGACCAAGGATATTGGTGCTGGAGAGAAGGGGGAAGAGGGAGATGACTCCATACCTATGTTAAAGCTGACTCAGGTCACCCGCCCGAGGTTTAGGATATGATAGCAGCAGACCTGGTTGCATGTGGAAAAAAGTGAAAATGAGAACTGGCTAGGGTTCTGAGTGCTCTACATTCTAAAGTCCAGACACAGAGAAAAGGAACCACTTCCATGTGACCCACTCAGAGAACAACAATAAAAAGCACCCCCATTACAGAACCCCCATACTATAGCATTTGCATAACACGTTTCCCTTGAGAAATGAAAGTTCTTGCCCTAAATCCTCTCGAGTGACAAGAGGCATCACAGATGCTAATTATAATTGGAAATGCCTTGTTGATGACTTTCAATATTTATTACTTGTAACAGAGAATAAAGTTGTAAGAAAACTTTGTTAGACTTTTAGTCAGTATGGATTCAGTAGGATTAAGTGGGAAAATTAAAGTAATTCTAATTCCAGTTAGAAGAACACTTCTGGTAGCCACTCTCTACCCTTACAAACTGAATAATGCACACGTTTTGAATCCTAGTGTGATGGAGACTCCACTCACTGCTCCTCTGCCAGAAGTCAGCCTATAACCTCTGACATAGGATGTCCAAAGTCAAAGCTATCCCGATCACAGAGAAAGAAAAAGAATAATCTGTGCAAAAAAAAATAGAAAAGCCTTAAACAACAGTGAGAAGAAAGCAGGGGTTGCAGTACTAATATCAGACAAAATAGACTTCAAAACAAAGAAAGTAACAAGAGATAAAGAAGGCCACTACATAATGATAAAGGGCCTAGTCCAACAAGAGGATATAACCATTCTAAATATATATGCACCCAATACAGGAGCACCAGCATATGTGAAGCAAATACTAACAGAACTAAAGAGGGAAATAGACTGCAATGCATTCATTGTAGGAGACTTCAACACACCACTCACCCCAAAGGATAGATCCACCGGGCAGAAAATAAGTAAAGACACACAGGCACTGAACAACACACTAGAACAGATGGACCTAATAGACATCTATAGAACTTTACATCCAAAAGCAACAGGATATACATTCTTCTCAAGTGCACATGGAACATTCTCCAGAATAGACCACATACTAGCTCACAAAAAGAGCCTCAGTAAATTCCACAATATTGAAATTCTACCAACCAATTTTTCAGACCACAAAGGTATGAAAGTAGAAATAAATTCTACAAAGAAAACAAAAAGGCTCACAAACACATGGAGGCTTAACAACATGCTACTAAATAATCAATGGATCAATGAACAAATCAAAATAGAGATCAAGGAATATATAGAAACAAATGACAACAACAACACTAAGCCCCAACTTCTGTGGGATGCAGCGAAAGCAGTCTTAAGAGGAAAGTATATAGCAATCCAGGCACACTTGAAGAAGGAAGAACAATCCCAAATGAATAGTCTAACATCACAATTATTAAAACTGGAAAAAGAAGAACAAATGAGGCCTAAAGTCAGCAGAAGGAGGGACATAATAAAGATCAGAGAAGAAATAAACAAAATTGAGAAGAATAAAACAATAGCAAAAATCAACGAAACCAAGAGCTGGTTCTTTGAGAAAATAAACAAAATAGATAAGCCTCTAGCCCAACTTATTAAGAGAAAAAGAGAGTCAACACAAATCAACATAATCAGAAATGAGAATGGAAAAATCACGACAGACTCCACAGAAATACAAAGAATTATTAAAGACTACTATGAAAACCTATATGCCAACAAGCTGGAAAACCTAGAAGAAATGGACAACTTCCTAGAAAAATACAACCTCCCAAGACTGACCAAGGAAGAAACACAAAAGTTAAACAAACCAATTACAAGCAAAGAAATTGAAACAGTAATCAAAAAACTACCCAAGAACAAAACCCCAGGGCCGGACGGATTTACCTCGGAATTTTATCAGACACACAGAGAAGACATAATACCCATTCTCCTTAAAGTGTTCCACAAAATAGAAGAAGAGGGAATACTCCCAAACTCATTCTATGAAGCCAACATCACCCTAATACCAAAACCAGGAAAAGACCCCACCAAAAAAGAAAATTACAGACCAATATCCCTGATGAATGTAGATGCAAAAATACTCAATAAAATATTAGCAAACAGAATTCAACAGTATATCAAAAGGATCATACACCATGACCAAGTGGGGTTCATCCCAGGGATGCAAGGATGGTACAACATTCGAAAATCCATCAACATCATCCACCACATCAACAAAAAGAAAGACAAAAACCACATGATCATCTCCATAGATGCTGAAAAAGCATTTGACAAAATTCAACATCCATTCATGATAAAAACTCTCAGCAAAATGGGAATAGAGGGCAAGTACATCAACATAATAAAGGCCATATATGATAAACCCACAGCCAGCATTATACTGAACAGCGAGAAGCTGAAAGCATTTCCACTGAGATCGGGAACCAGACAGGGATGCCCACTCTCCCCACTGTTATTTAACATAGTACTGGAGGTCCTAGCCACGGCAATCAGACAAAACAAAGAAATACAAGGAATCCAGATTGGTAAAGAAGAAGTTAAACTGTCACTATTTGCAGATGATATGATACTGTACATAAAAAACCCTAAAGACTCCACTCCAAAACTACTAGAACTGATATCGGAATACAGCAAAGTTGCAGGACACAAAATCAACACACAGAAATCTGTAGCTTTCCTATACACTAACAACGAATCAATAGAAAGAGAAATCAGGAAAACAATTCCATTCACCATGGCATCAAAAAGAATAAAATACCTAGGAATAAACCTAACCAAGGAAGTGAAAGACTTATACTCTGAAAACTACAAGTCACTCTTAAGAGAAATTAAAGGGGACACTAATAAATGGAAACTCATCCCATGCTCATGGCTAGGAAGAATTAATATTGTCAAAATGGCCATCCTGCCGAAAGCAATATACAGATTTGATGCAATCCCTCTCAAATTACCAGCAACATTCTTCAATGAATTGGAACAAATAATTCAAAAATTCATATGGAAACACCAAAGACCCCGAATAGCCAAAGCAATCCTGAAAAAGAAGAATAAAGTAGGGGGGATCTCACTCCCCAACTTCAAGCTCTACTACAAAGCCATAGTAATCAAGACAATTTGGTACTGGCACAAGAACAGAGCCACAGACCAGTGGAACAGATTAGAGACCCCAGAAATTAACCCAAACATATATGGTCAATTAATATTTGATAAAGGAGCCATGGACATACAATGGCAAAACGATAGTCTCTTCAACAGATGGTGCTGGCAAAACTGGACAGCTACATGTAGGAGAATGAAACTGGACCATTGTCTAACCCCATATACAAAGGTAAACTCAAAATGGATCAAAGACCTGAATGTAAGTCACGAAACCATTAAACTCTTGGAAAAAAACATAGGCAAAAACCTCTTAGACATAAACATGAGTGATCTCTTCTTGAACATATCTCCCGGGGCAAGGAAAACAACAGCAAAAATGAGCAAGTGGGACTACATTAAGCTGAAAAGCTTCTGTACAGCGAAAGACACCATCAATAGAACAAAAAGGAACCCTACAGTATGGGAGAATATATTTGAAAATGACAGATCTGATAAAGGCTTGACGTCCAGAATATATAACGAGCTCACACGCCTCAACAAACAAAAAACAAATAACCCAATTAAAAAATGGGCAGAGGAACTGAACAGACAGTTCTCCAAAAAAGAAATACAGATGGCCAAGAGACACATGAAAAGATGCTCCACATCGCTAATTATCAGAGAAATGCAAATTAAAACTACAATGAGGTATCACCTCACACCAGTAAGGATAGCTGCCATCCAAAAGACAAACAACAACAAATGTTGGCGAGGCTGTGGAGAAAGGGGAACCCTCCTACACTGCTGGTGGGAATGTAAATTAGTTCAACCATTGTGGAAAGCAGTATGGAGGTGCATCAAAATGCTCAAAACAGACCTACCATTTGACCCAGGAATTCCACTCCTAGGAATTTACCCTAAGAACGCAGCAATCAAGTTTGAGAAAGACAGATGCACTCCTATGTTTATCGCAGCACTATTTACAATAGCCAAGAATTGGAAGCAACCTAAATGTCCATCTGTAGATGAATGGATAAAGAAGATGTGGTACATATACACAATGGAATACTACTCAGCCATAAGAAGTGGAAAAATCCAACCATTTGCAGCAACATGGATGGAGCTGGAGAGTATTATGCTCAGTGAAATAAGCCAAGCGGAGAAAGAGAAATACCAAATGATTTCACTCATCTGAGGAGTATAGGAACAAAGGAAAAACTGACGGAACAAAACAGCAGCAGAATTACAGAACCCAAAAATGGACTAACAGGTACCAAAGGGAAAGGAACTGGGGAGGATGGGTGGGCAGGGAGGAATAAGGGGGGGGAAGAAGAAGGGGGGTATTAAGATTAGCATGCATGGGGGGAGGGAGAAAGGGGAGGGTGGGCTGCACAACACAGAGAGGACAAGTAGTGACTCTACCACATTTTGCTAAGCTGATGGACAGTAACCGTAATGTGGTTGTTAGGGGGGACCTGATATAGGGGAGAGCATAGTAAACATAGTATTCTTCAGGTAAGTGTAGATTAAAAATTAAAAAAAAAGAAAAGAAAGAAAGAAAGAAAAGGGGGATTACTCCTTAACAGGATAAAACTATTGGTAAATCAAAGATCAACGCATGCTTTAAATATCCTTAATGTTGATCACTTAAAGGGTGTCAGATGATCAGCTATGGAGGTACTCTTTTCTGATAATATTCCTTTCTCTTAATTAAAAAAAAAAAAAAAAAGCAGTTACTGTGTGCTGACCTCCAATGAGTTCTGCACAGTGGTATAGAGGGCATGTCAAAGTGTGGGCAAAGGGTCTGTTTGTTTCTACGCAGAAGATCAAGGCCTAGCTTGGATACCCAGAAAATGAACTAAGATACGATATGAGGAGGAGCTTCCGGCATCAGCACTCTCTGGAGGACTCGTGCCGGGGGATGATCATCAAAAAGCCTCCACAGGGATCCGGACGATGCTGCGGTTGTGGCTGCATCCAGCCCACCGTCTCCTGGACTTGCCATAAGAAGGAGGAGGGAGATGTCTAGGCTGGCATGTGCATACAGTGAGACAACGAATTTGACTGGATCTGTACTGTTGGAACTCAACCAGGAGTTGGGAGGGGTGCAAGTTGTAGCGCCCCAAAATCTCATGACTATAGACTATCTATGGTTAAAAGAACATATGGGATGTGAACAGATCCCAGAAATGGGCTGCTTTAATTTGTCTGATGGTTCAAGTACAGTTGGAAAATATCCATCATATCATAGATAAATTTTCACAAATGCCTAGGGTGCCTAAATGGTTTTCTTGGCTTCACTGGAGATGGCTGGTAATTATAGATTTGCTTTGTTTATGTCACCGTATTCCTATTATGTTAATATGTGTGTGCAAATTAGTTAGTAGTTTAAAACCTATACATACTTAAGGTACTATACAAGAAGATATGTCAAAGAAATAATCAATCCTCCCAAGTTTCCTTCATATGCTACATCTATAGCTTTTCTTCTTCCTTCCTAATTACAAACCTTAAATAGAATTCGTGCCTCATATCGAATTTACCGAGTATCATAATTCCTCCAGGTGGTAAAGATACCTCGAGACAAGTGCTGGGCATAGAAGCCACAGGGCATAAATCTGCAAAGAAGTAAAAAGCTAACCTTTGCAAACAATATGGCTTCTCTCTCACTTACCAACTTTACATTTCCCTGTATGGCCCCGGAAGATGACTGGTTAGCCAGAGACGGGTAAGATTCCTCAAGGGAGGAACAACCTAAGACAGGCACAGTCGCAGGGGGGCCATCAGGTGAGAATTTGGGGATCAACAGAGGTGAGGCTCAGAACCTCACTCCCCGTGCTTTGAGAGAAATTTTCTGCATCCGTGGATGTCTTGCTGCCCTTGTCTAGCCTGGATTAATACTTAGTCCATAGGCACACACCTGATCATCTGATCATCTACATTTGCCTTCTTACAGCACTAAACTATGTTTTCTACCTTTATCTTGCATCTACCTACCACTTCAGCATTTTATTAAAAATAAAAATAATAATAATAATAGGAGAAATGTGGGATCAACATATAAATCAAGTACAAAAATCAAATGAATATTCATATTTGACCTGATGGTTTATAGGTCATATTGCATGATCAAAACCGAAAGTTTCTGTGATGAATGCCCTTGTACTGTTCACCATGTAAGAATTTATACACTCTGTAAGAATTCGTTCACCATGTAAGAACTTGTTCGTTATGCTTCAGAAGATTGGAGACTGACGAGAATTAGGCTTGAGATGGATTAATGATTGTACATTGAGCATTGACCCCCCTATACTGAATTTTATTGTTGTTAACAACCATTTGATCAATAAATATGAGAGATGCCCTCTCAAAAAAAAAAAAAAAAAAAAAGAAATGTTCGCTGACCCCTGCTCCAGAGTAAATTCTTTGCCCATTTAAAAAAAAAAAAAAATAGAAAAGCCTTGACAACAGAGTAGAGCACTTTTCTTCTGGAGGGCTCTGTCTGCTTGCTCAACTCACTAAACTGGTGTGAATAAAGTGAAGGCTCCTGTGACCAGGATTCTCACCTGACCCTGGTCGGCTAGCTCACTACTCACATGTGGGCAATACATCGCTACTGACTCTATATAAAGAGCCCTGCTCAGTGGTCTGGGTGACACGGTGGCATGGCTGCAAGGCTGCAGGAGAGCAGAGCTGAGGCTGAAGTGGTGGCAGAGCCGAGGACAGAGACTGGGACAGCTGTGCGGGCAGAGAGGTCCCGAGGCAGAGACCAGCTTGCTGCATGCAGACTTCCTCTGGGTGGATGAGATTCTAGTGACTGACCTGCCACCGTGGGAATAAAGTTGGGTATAACCCTTTCACTCCAAGAACGTTCCACTGTCATTTCTTTGGTCACACTGAATCCATGGTGAACTTGCCCGGGGCTGAAACCCATTGGCAAGACAGCTGGTTCCACATGAAACCATAAAAGAACATTGATGAATTCAAGGACCTAAAAACCTGAGGTGCCAACGGATTCACTGCCAGGCTGAACACGCTGCCTTGTTCTCTTCCTGCTCCATGGGATTCATAGCAAAGGGTGGAGGCTTCTTTTAAAATTTGAGTTTGTGTTCCCTATTCCCAGGACAGTCTTTCAGGCCCCCGAAACCCCCTGATACTTTTCTCTCCTGACCACCTACTCCTTCACCCCCATTCAGAAGAAAAGGAAATCAGAACTACAAATATTGATACACCATTGCCAGAGACAATTTTGAGTTTTGTCTTATTTTACTTCAGTTAAAATCCTCTTTTGTATTACAATTATTAAATCCCTGTTCATAATGTGTTCTAGACCCCCAGCTCCTAAGACTCACTGCTCACATTATATTTTCAAGCAGAGTTTGTGCTGGGCCTTCTTAATGAACAGTGCAATTATCAAGATTCATTTAAAATGTTCCTTCTTGGGCAAGTTCAACAAGATCCCCAGAAATAGGCTTATATAACAATACCCACAAAGAGCAAAAAGCTAAGATTCAAGTCAGCCCTTAGTCTAATAACCAAAAGTACAGAATTGATCAAATGGCTTTAATGGAGGTCCGTTGTGTACCCTGACCTTCACAGAGATAAAAGATTTTGTTTTCTCTCCTACTGTTGTAGTTGCCATCAAGTATGATGACAGTTATGTCCCAACTTCCTAATCCAGACTGAAGAAAAAGTTTAACCATGCATAATCCATCCCTTAGGAAATATGTAGGAAAAAATGAGATATTTATGAGATCACTTTGCCTTACCAAAGGAGAAAGCAAGCAGTGGGACATCAATACAAAAGCATGATTACTGGTAGCAAGAGAATTCAGTCCTGTGCTACTCTAACACAGATACTATTTCATATAGTACAACAGTATGGACACGCCTTGACAATAAAATAAGCTTCATTGATATTTAAACAGAGACAGGTGTGTAATGCAATGCCTCCTGACTGAATGCCAACATGGAATAAATCCCTAGTGGCTTAATATGTTTAAAGGATAAAACTACAAAGATAACCAGCTTTACTAGGATATATGTAATTCCATCTCCCCATTTATTTCCAGCTCTCCACTAAACCTGCACATTATTGTCTGCTGTGCATATATTATCAATATGCATCTACATTCCTTCATAACCTGTAACAGAAAAAAATCAGTTCCCTTAATCTTGCATAAAGCAATACCTCCCTTTTCATATCTTTGGTGATGTCTGCAAATGAGACCATCAAAGTACAGACGAGAAGAGAATTATGAGAACAAATCCCATTACAGAAGTGTACTTTACATAAAAGTGGAGACCCATTTGTGGAAAGAGCTAAAGGCTTTTGTGAAATTGTTTTACCCCATTAGAAATACAAATTGAAAACATTTAAATGTTCTCTACTTTTCCCTCTCTCTTTTTGACTTAAGCACTTGTTGATACTAAAGATGATAAATCAATGATTTTCTTCTTACTGAAAGGAGAAATGATTGGATTCTTCTGGCACAGAATTCTAAGTTGAGTGGCCAGGCACTTTCCATGTCAAGGCCCACCTGTCAGTTCCAATAAATGGCACATGGATATTTGTAGAAAAAAATAGACTTTTAAATAAGGAGGGACCTAGTCCAGTCAGATCACACGGTGTACTCAGGTTCTACTTCCAGTGGATCCTGGTACATCATTCCAAACAGTAGCTTTGTACCTACTGAATATATTTCTTCACTCTCCCACCAAACCCCTTGAGAGGCACAAAATGTTCTTATATGAGTTATCAATCAATTTATTTTGTGCAGCTCTGAAACAACAGACTACAGCACTGTTATATTTGCCCCAAATTATCACACATATGTGCATACTGCAGTCTGGGCTCCCTGGAACACATGCTAAGGACATGTATCGGGAAGGGCCCCTGGGATGAAAGCTACGGAGGATGAAGGAATCAGGAGTAGGCAGAGCAGCTGGACTGCCGGGTGGTCTCACAAAAGCCTCGGATGATCCCCCTGGCAGCTCCGGGGCTGAAATAGTCCTTCAGGGTAGCCTCACCATGAGGCAAGCAGCCAAGCCCTCACACTCCCTCCAGACCAGCCCTCAGGCTCAGGCTGAGTGGGGAAGCACATGGCAGTGATTTAGGCTAGGCTGCCGTCCTCAGCCAAGGCCAGTTCTTGGAGAGGGACTCCATTGAGAGCGTTTGGCCAGCTGCCTCTCCGACGGTCTTAGTGGAGAGGGGAGAAGTGGGCTCTGCACACAGCATCCAGGGCAGTGCAGTACAAGCCACCTGCTTCTCCTCTGTGGCTCCCAGTCAAACAGCCAGCTGTATATGCACGGTGTTTTCAGTCGGTGGGTGCCAAGGGTATGCATCTCCTCTTTTTCACCACTTCCTTGACTTCTGATTTCTGATAAATGCAATGGTTACATATTTTTTTAATTGCTTACCAAAGGGATGTTTTAAACATTGCCCCTTCCATGTGGTACTCTTGCTATAATTGTTGTGCCTAAGACATAACCAATATATACTAGTATTTATTTCTGGAATATTTATTATTTTAATACCGTTTAAAATGCTAACCCAGCATTTCCTAAGAGGAGCCTGCTGGCGTGTCGTGTTAGGCTGTTTGGTGCCACTGAGTCTCGCCCTCCTCTTCCCTCCTTCCCCATTTTCCTCTGTGGTCTTCAGGTCTCCTTCCCAGCAGGAGCGGCTGGGAGAGCCTGGATGCCCAGTCCTGTGCCTCTCCAAACACATGCACGAGAGGGTCTCTGGTGGGAATCCTCTCCAGAAAGGCAAGTGCTGTCTGGGAGGAAAGGGTTAAGCAGGGATGTTAGGAAAGACACTGGGAATCAAAACGAGGGAAAACGTATTTTGCATGGCTCAGTGTATTCAACACTTACTGAAAATATTGACATGAACCAATCTGAACATTGGATGAAAGGGTACATAAGACTTCATCCCTGTCCTCAAGGGGCTCTCAGTTCATGGAGGATCCATCAGAGGGCTCACACTAGCATAACCCCTGAAAAGCCCCATAAAACTGCACTGCTTTAGTGAGGCCCCCTTATGTCAGGTTTTGTGCTCAATTCTGCAGATTCTACCATCTTGCCAAAACCCAAGAGCAGCTCCATCTCTCCAGCACTGACACAGATCACGCTCATTAAAAGTTCAACCTATAAGCTAAAGTAGCATAGATTTAGCTATGCTAAGAAATATATATATTTCTTATATATATATATATATATATATATATATATATATATATATATATATATATATATAGATAAAGGTTTCACATGAGAAAACAATGTGGTTACTACATTTACCCATACTATCAAGTCCCCACCCATATCCCAATGCAGTCACTGTCCATCAGTGCAGCAAGATTCCACAGAGGCACTATGTGCCTTCTCTAGGCTACACTGTCTTCCCCATGACCCCCCCACACCATGTGTACTAAACATAATACCCTTCAATCCCCTTCTCCCTCCCTCCCCACCTGCCCTCCCACACCCCTCCCCTTTAGTAACCACTAGTCCCTTCTTGGAGTCTCTGAGTCTGCTGCTATTTTGTTCCTTCAGTTTTGCCTCATTGTTATACTCCCCAAATGAGGAAAATCATTTGGCACTTGTCTTTCTCTGCCTGGCTTACTTCACTGAGCATAATGTCCTCCAGCTCCATCCATGTTGTTGCAAATGGTAGAATTTGTTTCTTTCTTATGGCCGAACAGTATTCCATTGTGTGTATGTACCACCTCTTCTTTATCAATTCATCTACAGATGGACACTTAGAGTGTCCGTATCTTGGCTATTGTAAAAAGTGCTGCAATAAACATAGGGGTGCATATGTCTTTTTGAATCTGAGAAGTTTTATTCTTTGGGTAAATTCCAAGGAGTGGGATTCCCGGGTCAAATGGTATTTCTATTTTTAGTTTTTTGAGGAACCTCCATATTGCTTTCCACAATGGTGGAACTAGCTTACATTCCCACCAGCAGTGTAGGAGGGTTCCCCTTTCTCCACATCCTCGCCAGCATTTGTTGTTCCTACTCTTTTCAGTGCTGGCCCTCCTTACTGGTGTGAGGTGATATCTCACTGTGGTTTTAGTTTGCATTTCCCTGATGATTAGTGAGGTGGAGCACTGAGATACTTTTCTTTATCTGGGGAGTATTCAAACTCCTAGGCCAAGTTGCTCCTGGCCTTCTGAGCTTTCTTTTTTTAACAGGTTAACTCTTTGAGTTACTTCTACTGGGTTATACTGGCCTTATTCTCTTTCCACCCCACTTATATCTGTTTTCCTGCCTAACACTTTCCTATAACTCAGTGAATCTCTGTTTGGTACTCTGTTTCTCCCAGTCTGGAGTCCTAAACAGCTAAGGTGATTTGGAATTATAAGGTTTGAGAACAAGTCTCAGTGAAATTCAGTGTTTTCCCTCTTTGCCCTTCCATGGAGGGATTCAACTCCACAGCATATAACCAGTACCTGACATCTGCTGTGAAACACGGTCCCATTCAGTCCCTAGAGGGTGTCATCTCTCCTCCTTGGCACACTGTGGGCTTTTGAAGTCCCCATGGGTCTCTATCATAGAGCATCTGCATCTTCCTTGCTCTGACCTTGAAATACTTGGGAGAATCCAGCCCTCTCTGCCACATAGCCAAGCCTCTCTTAGCCTGCAGTTCCATCAGAGACCCAGAGGCTCATCCTCACAGGTCTGTGGGCCCTCTCTCCGCCTCCCAGGAAAGGATTTGTTGCCCAGTTAGGTTCCTTTCTGAGGATTCCTCAGCCTGGTCTGTCACTTCCAGGCATCCATATAGCCATTTCTACTCTCTTTCCCAGGTCCTAGTAGAACAGAGGCTCTGGGTAGGACTGACCATCTCTCAGATCTCCAGGAGGACAAAAATTATTCCATTCCTGGGTTCCCCAAAATTAACCTAGAGAGTTCCATTGGCACCGCTTCTGCTCCCTCGCCCATCCACCCAGCTGAAGCCCTGATCTAGCAACCCTTCCTGAGATCTGATTCTTGCTCCCCTTCTGATTCTCCCTGTCCCACTAGAGGGCTTTTCTGTAGTCTTGGCTGGAGGGATGATCATGCTCAGTCAGCAAATATTTTCCTAAATGTTCGTCCTATGCTGGGCTGCAAGTTTTAACACCTGAAAGCTAAGAACATGATAGAGTTGTTTTCTCCTGTCAACTCTGACAACACTTTTGGAGAAGTGCAGACTTCGCTGTCAGAACCAAATGAAGGTAATGGGTTTAAAAATGGAAACTATATCATTAATAAATGTTTAAGCACATCAGTCTGTGAAAATATGATGTATAATTGTCACAAGGATCAATCTGCCTCAGGGACCAAGACAGACAGAGGGCTGATTTAGGGAAGGGGAAAGATCCCAAATACTGAATAACCAGTGATGACCCATGAGTCAAGGCCCCTGGCAGAAGAGAAGCCAGCCGTCTGAGACTGGCTGGCCCTCGTCCTCCCAGGATACCCCCTTCCTGGAGAGGGGACTTGAACACTGCCCGCTGGACTCTGGGGGTGATCATTTAAAACAGGTCTACTAAACCCGACGATCTAGATGTTGACGAAAAGAAGAAATTTTAAATTCAGTAAAAATAAAAGCAGAAACAAGAAGAAGACAGTTTTTATCTGATATTCTTCTAAAACAACCAACTCTGAAAGCCATTTAACTAAGAAGAGAGGTAAAACAGTAATTATCTACGCGAAAGCAGATGTAACCATTTCACGGTGAAGCTCTCCATTTTCCCTGCGGCATTCATTATCCTTCCTAAGCAAGAAAGTACATATTTGTCCTCCAACCTGGGTTCAAGGACAATGACGTCCCACCCTGTGAGTCTGGAGTAGAGTTGGAACAGCGAGGACATACTCTGAACCAATTCTGGTTTCTCCCCTTTGAGTTCTGTAATGGTGAAGTGTTTTGTTCCCTGTACCATTAAGATCTAGGTTAGCTGATAGGCGCATGGCCACAGGGAATAATGGGGCCCTCTATTTTAAAGCATATTGGAAAATAAGAGGATGTAATGTTGAAAGGCAGTTGGCTTTTAAGATAAGTTAAAATTTCAAAATTACGGTGGGAGAATTTTCCTGTTTTTAGAAAACCTCTTTAATATAATATTTAATATAATATTCATTAAAAGGTAAATATCAGAATAATCATTTGAAAAGTCTCCTACCCATGCTTTCCAAATTTAAAAGTACTTTTATTATTTTCAGCTGCACAGTATTTTTTCATGATATTTAGAAACTCAATCTAGGATACAATTTTCAAAACCTGATAGAAGTAGTTCTTGAGGAGCCTTCCTTTGCATTTGCCATGGTGGATCCATGGGAACAAGGAGCAGGTGTTCGTGGGCACAGGAACGGGCAAACAGCAGTAACAGGAAAGCCTCTCAATGAACAAAACTTAACTTCAAAACTGTCATTTGAAAGGAAACAGGTACCGTAGATTATTTTCTTTCAGAAAAGTTGGTGTTGGTTCTTAGGTTTGGTGCCTCCCAAACAAACCTTAAAGCCTGTCTTGCAAGAAAATATAATGCTGTAGCAAGAGTGACGGAATCTGGTCTTAGCCCCCTGCTCATTTGTAGGCAGGGCAGATAGTGCCATCTGACCGCCTTCAGGGGCATTGCCTTCAGCATCCGCCCTCGGCCACAGTGCAGATTTGATGCAGTCCAGATCAGACAGGGAACTCTGGGGCAAAGCGCTCTCATGAGAGGAAACTCGTGTAGAGCAGAAGTGGTCAGGCCCAGTGTCTTGCCAATGGGTTTCAGCCCCAGGCAAGTTCACTATGGATTCAGTGTGACCAAAGAAGTGACAGTAGAACATTTCTTTGAGGTGAAAGGGTTTATTACCCAGCTTGTTCTCCCGGTGGTAGGTTGGGCCTTAGCATCTCTGCCTCCAGGCCTCTCTGCCTGCACAGCCATACTGCACAGCCGTTCTCTGGGCTCCTCTGTCTGCACAGCCATCCTCTAGGCCTCTGTCCTCAGCGCTGCTACCACTCCAGCCTCTGCTCTGCTCTCCTGCAGCCTTGCAGCCCTACCACCATGTCACCCAGAGCACTGGGCAGAGCTCTTTATATAGAGTCAATAACAACATATTTCCCACACGTGTGTAGTGAGCTAGCTGACCAGGGCCAGGTGAAAATCCCGGCCACAGGAACTTTCACTTCATCCACAGCCAGTACCCTCACAAAATGCTCAGGTTGCTGACACCGATCCCTGAGCAGTGTGGTGTTGGCTGACTCCATCTCAAGTCCTGCTTTCCAGAGGACCCAACTGACACACCCACCCATTTGCCATTTGTTCCTCTAACTGGTAACCCTAGCAACTGACTGCCTCTCTCTCAAGGTTTGCTGCATTCTCATACTTTGATCATATAAGGCCAGGTGTGTCTGTACCATCTCTCTCCCCAGCTACATTTTTAATATTTCTCCAATGAAAAGATATTCTTCACAATCCTTGTGCTATTTAAGGAGTCCTTCAGTGTAGATCCATTAACAGTATTTGAAGCACTTGTTACAGCCATTTCTGGAATGTGCATTTGTGATTTGTGTCCTTAAATGCTCACTTAAAACCCCTCTTATGTGGAAACCTGATTAGGTTATTCCCAATGTTAAGTCCTCATAGGAGGTAAAATAAACATATACCCACACATACTTCACACTATGCTGAAGTATTTTCAAATAAGCTTCAGACTGTGTATGAGTCACAAATCATCACATCTTGTAGTTATGTTTCATATTTAAATTAGATTAGATATCTTTTCCTATCAATAAGATACATATTCAGTTCTGGAGCTGGGAGGCCACCCTGTGGTCTGGACTGACGTTCACAGGACGGTAAGTCGTCGTCTGCGGGCATGAAGCAAGACCGCCGTGGATCAGGCGAAGGGGGTACCAGGTGCTGCGGGAGGGGGTCTGCCGCCCTGGCCGCTCCATGGTGGCTCCCTCCCGTCCCACAAGCAGGCCAGCACAGGTGGGGTTAGGGAACCCCATCATCACATGAGTCTATGAGATGAGGGCATGGCAAGGGGCATTCCTCCTGGGCAGAGTCTGGGGGACTTGAGAGCAAAGTCGAGGCCAGACAGGGAATGGCAAGCGGCATAAGAATTAGCCAGGACCACCCAAGCCCCATCTGGCAGGCAGTCCTGCTAAGTATTTGGAGACTTGAAACGAGGAGGGTAGGTCATGGGCCACAGAAACCTACCTGCTGCAGCCCTCCATGTTTCCCAAAGGGCGTCAGGCAGCAAAGGACCTGAGAGATGCCCGCATGAGGGGGAGGGAGAAGGCGACCGAATGGACCTGTGGGTCAGAGGGCCCAGGGCTCCAGGCCACAGGCGTCACTGACCTACTGAGTTTACTTTCTGTTTCCCAGCCTGCTTCCTCATGGAAATGGTAACACTGTACCAGCTTTGCAAAGTCACTGTACAGATAAGTACAATAGGTGTGTAAAGTGCTTCCCCGCAGTAAGCACTCAACAGGCGTCAGGTGTTCTCACTGTTGGGGTGGTTCTCTTCTCCATGACTGTTTCTTTTCCATCCTCTTAACGCATTTAAAAGGAAGCCTTCCCGTCTTGTCATTTAAACCCTATTCCCTTCGTGTCTCTAAGTGCTCTCAGTCCCAGCTTCAGACAGACCTGTGACTGTGGACCCTTTGAGGGATGTTTGAAGGTTAACTGAGCACAGATCAAGGAAGACGTCCTCTTCTTAAGTTTCATGGAGGTAATAGTTCCTAAACCACACACACACAAAAAAAGAAAACCTCAGAAGAAACAAATTTTTTACCACTGTAATCTTTGTACACTTTTGTTTATAGATTCACAGAATGAATTGATGATTTATTAAATTTGATCACAGGCCAAAAAAATATAATATGTCATTCATGAAAACCTATGGAATATGTTTTTTTAAATAAAATTCTGTTGTTTTTGTGTCAAATAACTCACAGATGATTAAATTGTTCAAGTTTTCCAGTTAGCACACCAAGGGGCCATTCAAAATTAACAAGTATGTGAAATAATGAGCCTTGACTTTCTCAACTGTTAAGAACTTAAATGAAATGGTTTCAGTCTATCAACCTTGAACAGACTTTCATGTTATGAGTAACGCATCTCTAGTCATTAATGTAAATGTGAATTTGGTATATAAACTACCCCTCCGGTAGATAGATTTATATGTTAATATAAAAATGCAAATATTTGAAGAGAAAATACACAAAATGGCCATCAGATAAACAAGAGCTTTCAACCCTGCTGACTTCTGGCAGATGTCTGGCAAATTTACAATTGGAACTGGAACAGAACATAAGAGAAGAAAAAGGAAAAGGATCTTTGGGAAAATTTATTACTTATGACTGTGCCAAAATGCTGTGATAGGTGTTCTGAGTAGAACTCATGGAGGGAATACTGGTAAGAGCTGAAGACACAATGTCTGGGAGGATTTGACATCCTCAGGAACTGAGACAGATTATCAGCAACATGAACAAGCTTTAAAGAGTACAAAATGCAACAAGAAAATGCCAATTAATTAATGGGCTGGTCATCTTCAGATCATGAAACTCAACAGGTGATTGGAAGGCTTTTATCCACCAGAAGAACCAGAACAATCTGTTTTTATCACTACGCTGAAGTGGATTTGAAATGATCAAGAGAAGAAAGGGTTCTGCAGTTTTCCCTTCACACAGTCATTCCTTTAATCGGCATGCATTTTTAGAGCACATGCAAAGGTCAGAGCATGACAGAGACCTTCTAATGTGTATGTGACTTTTTTTGTCATCATTTTATCACTTTCCAGAAAGCAAATTCCATGTTTTCTGGAAAAAAGCTGAATTACCTCTTGAGCCCAAAATCTTAGTGGTATAATCAGTCTCTGGGGGGGAATCTTTCCATAGACAGGAAAAAAACTCCAAATGTAAAGATAAACATCCAAGAAAAATGGATTGCAGCCTTGTTTAGAGAGGCAAAATCTGAAAATGGAAGGAATATTCATCATTGAGAGAATGAAGATGTTATGATTTATCCATGATATGATATAATATGCAGCCTTTTAAAAGAGTGAGCTCAATCCATACCAGTTAATTTTTAGAAGGAATTTCCACAACTTATTTTGACTTACAAAAGCAATATGGAAAGGTGCATATATAATAAATTCCACTTTTGTAAAACAATGACTTTAAAAAAGGGCCCTATAATGTATGTTTCTATATGAAAACATAAGCACTGAGAAAGAAGTAGAGAGATGCACACCCTGCAGTTAAAAATGACAAGGGGGAAGGAGGACATAAAAACAAAGATTTAAGATGTCATGTCAGAAAACAGCATGTAGCATACATCAGATTCAAGGTATGTAGTGTGTAGGCATAGAATGTTAATGGTGGTTATCTCAGGGTAGTGGAGCTTGAGAATGGATTTCATTTTCTTCCTTGTACTTTCAAATATTTGTTTAAATTTACAGTATTTTTAAAAAATTTAATATTACAGAAACTACAAATATTACAAAAAGTCAGGCCACAGGGTCCTCACATTAGAGTAATAAAAACCAAGTCCTGGACAAGGGGATATTTTTCCATATTTCCTTCCCACATGATGCAGGCTGGTGATATTAATGTTGATGCCTACTTTGACTGCATCATATGACTACAGACACATGACTACAATATTACACTACCTTCTACACACCCTATTCAAGCTTCACCTTATCCTTTATTTAGACATAATTTCATTATGGAAACTAGCATATTTAATAAATTTTATGTGAATGCTATTCACAAAGACTGGAAGCATTATTTAATTTCCCAGGCCTTGCAGCTCCTAAGTGATCATTCTGCCAAAAAGAGGCCCTATATCTATGTCCCCTGTGCCACACATAATAGGACAATGTAACGATCATCTCCCTTTAATTGCTCCAGAAGTCTGGAGGACCTCAGCTAAGCATGTGAATTCTGAGGGCCATAAATTAACCAGGACCCACTTAGTTCTGCAGAGGAAGGTGGCAGAAAAGTTCCTTTTATTTTGTTCTAACAGAAAGAATTAAACATGATGAGAACCAAAGCTTTTTATAAATGTTTAAAAGGAATTTTAGCTTTTCATAAATATTATATAGGTCAGAGTTAAGAGCTTAAAAGTCCACTCAGACTCTATAGTGAGTATAACCCCAGTAAGCCAAATAAATTCCCCATGGGTGAGGTCCTGGAGGTGGGCTTCTAGGGATTTGTGATGCCAGTGGATAGCCACAGCAGCACTAGACATGACTGTCCCTCCTCCAAGGGCAAGTAGCAGAGAAGTCAGAGACTGATCGGCCTCCGAGGTGGTCCAACCCATGAAAATATTACATGATTCGTGTTGCTTTCTAGTTTTTATAGCATTTTTGCATACATCATCCCCTGACTTCAAACATTTGTTGAGTAGTTAACTGTGTTCTAAGTATTTTATCTTCAGCAACTCTGTTTTCTACATGAAGAAACTGAGCAGATTTTAAAACTTGTAAAGAAAACAAAACAAATTAAACTTGTAAAGAAAACAAAACAAATTAAATTTTGCTGTCTGTGTGACCTTTGCAGAATACCCAGAATGTAAGATCCACAAGGGTAGGGTCATTTTTTTTTGTTATGCCCATTGCTGTATGAAAGACTTTTGGTAAATATCTGTCAGCAGAGGAGGTGGGGGGG
The DNA here is from genome assembly GCF_040802235.1 of Manis javanica. Taxonomy (NCBI): domain Eukaryota; kingdom Metazoa; phylum Chordata; class Mammalia; order Pholidota; family Manidae; genus Manis; species Manis javanica. Next base: position 192,826,419 of record NC_133158.1, read on the forward strand.
TAAATGACTCCATTCACTAGAGTATTGTCCTTCACCTTCTATTCAAAAATTGAAGGCAATATGGTGTGTCCAGAGCCTGCAAAAAGAAACACAGCATAGATTAGATTAACCAATTAGTTTTAATTCCAGATGCTTTAAATGCAAACATTTCTCATTGATTGGAAGACACTGTTTTAAGAAAAATGTAATTACAGATTCATTTTGATGAGAACGTTTTTCTGCTCTATTTGCGCACATATCTTTTCAATAATTTTCATAATGGAAAACAGCAGGGAGTCCCATGGCAACAGGACCTATGCTTTGTCAAGAAGAGACACTCGAGTTCCATCTTTTTGTGATTCCATTTATCCATGAAGCAGGAAAGAGGAACTACAGGAAGAATAAAAGAGAATAGAGGAAGACAAAGAAAATCATTATCTTAGTGAATCATTTATATTTTCTAGGTGGATGCATCCATGCAGTTAATAAATTGGTAGGCAGTTCTGATGTATCTCCTGTTCTCCCACTGTCTCCCACAGCTTCCTGCACTGTCCTCTCTACACTCTCTGCAAACACACCACGAGATACTCCCATCAACCCTGGCAACCCCCAGTGCCACCCACAAACAGCAGTGCATCCCTGAGCACCCACAGTGCCCTTTGCCTTCTCTCTCTAAGCTCCCTGATTCCCTCCCTGTCTTATGATTTCTGGTCCCCTGCCTGCCTCTGTCCCTGCCTTCTGTCAACTGTCGCCATCCTCCAAGGCTCCATCAGAGTTCCCTGCGTCTGCGCTCCGGCAGCCTGCCCACTGATCCCACCCCTGCCACAGTATCAACAACCCTTCACAAATCGGCGTCTCCAGCCCCAACTCTCTTCAGGGTGGGTCCCAGACCAGCATCTGCACCTTCGTGCATGGCATCTTTCAAAAGGGAAAGTAAATCGCAGATCTAATACTGCAAAAAGGTGGAAGATGGGAACAACCAAGGTCAGATCATTGTCTTTGGGATATAAGAAGTCATTGGTGGTGTGGTGTGCAGGAGAGCACTTTTGTGACGTGTTGAGAGACGCTATGTTAGGGAGATGAGTATTGTCCATCCAGCCAATAGAAGCCTACTTGTCTATCTTCCAGTCCCTCCATGTTCTGATATTACTCCCTCTTGCCCAGCCTTTTTAATCCTATTCCTCATTAACTCAGAGTCTCGGTCCTTCTCACCCCGTCCTTCCTACTTTAACCACTGCCGTTACCTGTTTCTTCCATTTCCAGAGGTTCGAGTGTCACCCTCTCTGCTAGTGGATCCTCAGATCCTCCTGAATCACTGGATTCAGTAATTCATACTGAACCGCTGCACCCTGACACAGCCTATCTGTTCTCTCTGTCATGAGCACAACCTAATTCAATTGCTCATACACAATTCTTAGGGTAGATCATTTTTGTAGGCAAACCTAGCCTCTAAAAATTTCATGTAGGTGAAAGTTAGCTCCTCCCCCATAACCTCTCTACTGAGCTATAGTAAAAGCAAGTCTACCACATGAAAACCAGATTCTGTCACTTAAATATACATATTAAACAAATATTTTCGAGTAAATAGGCACACAAACATTCACACAATCTCTTCACAAGCTCCATGATTTTCAGTCTGTATTTCTGTGTGCTTTTGCTGTTCTAATTACCACCATGCATTCAATGTTTGATCAAGATGAAATGATAATGTTCCAGAGGCAGGATTCTGTTTCCCTCACAGCTGTCTTCAGAAAACCAGAATCCTGTGACCCAGATGCTGGACCCAGGATAACTGATGGTTCAATCTTGGATATCATCCCTACTGGTTTCCCTAGACTCATATCCTGTTCATGCAAGGGCAGGACAGAGATTGTCCCTAAATTATGTTAACCAGTCCACACAGTTTGAATGCACTCAATTTCATATTAAGAACCCATTACTGACTCTGGGTAAAATTATAACATTTCCAGAATATGTCACCTGGCTTTGGTTCATCTGCATATCCTCAGGGGTGGAGAGAAGTTCATCTCCATGTCAATGGGTAATTACCTGGGCAACCAAGGGCATGTGTGAACCTGAGAGCATAAGGGGAGGGGCTGGATTGCTTGTTTGCTTCTTCCCGAGCAGGAGAGAGAGAGACGGTGCCGGACTGCAGTTTGTAAGCAATAAACGGGTTTTAAACTTTATTTCTCCTTTTGACTGATTTTAGTTTTTAGAGGTGTTTTGCCCCAGAATTTCCTCTCCCTGGACTTACATCAGGCAGCAGTAGACAAGATTCCTCTGAACCCAAAATCTGTCATAATGGGTGCAACCTTTGGGAGGGCTGCCCCCAGAAATGGTGGGGAATTGTCCAGAAGCCCTCCTGTGGATGATGGGGAGGCCCCAGTGGATGTAGCGGCAAAGGGTGCAGCTTCACCTGTTATTATTCCCCCCAGTTGTGGAGCTTCCAATTTGGGAACCGCAAGTGGGGAATTGGTCTAGGGTAAAGTACCTCCTAGAGGGGTGGGGCCTTCCCCAGAACTGGGGAAGGGTGGAAACACCGGAACTGCAGAATTAGCCCTCAGTGAGTTGGAAGACTGCTTGGAGACCTTAGGGGGTCGTGTGGTGGCTGACATTGTAGGTTCTCTTTTCATCAAGATAGTGGAAAATGTTATACAGGAGAGAGAGGGACTTAGTTAGGAGAGAGACACACTTCAGCATCACTTGGAGGAGCTGGCCGATAACCTATGGGATGCAATTAAAGAGAGACAGTTACTGAAAAGACAGGTCCTGCTCCTAGAAGACTCCTTAGTGGCGAGAGGGGGAGGCAGCAGGAAAAACTGAGTTTCAGGAGTCCGTGGGGGAGGGGGAGGAAAAAGTAGTGGCTTCAGCCCCGGAAATGGTGGAGGAGGAGACATTAGAGGAAAAACCAGAGGGAGAAGAGGAGGAGTGGGCTATTGGCGGATCTGCTACCCAGGCCACCGCCGGAGGTACCGTCTTCCCCTGTTTTAAAGGCCCGCCCAGCTGTATTAAGAAAACAAAAATGAAACAATTGCGGGCTTCTCAGGGGGAGGAGCAGCCCTCTCCCCAGGTTGTGGAGCCCTCCATGCTCCCCCCTATAGCCAGGATGAGCTGGTGGACATGAGCACCCTGCATAGGCAGAGGCCATCAGAACCTCTGCCTACATGGCTTTTACACCTCTGGGATATGGGGATGGAAAACATTGTTATGTCAGGTACTAAGATGAGTAGAATGGCTTCCCTGATGACTCACCCTCCCTCCGACAGTGGTTGCAAAATGCCAGTCAGGCCTCAGGGAATCAGACACTCCTGGAAAGGCTGACAGCTGCGATCAGGGTAGTTTGGCCTAATCAGGATGATTTACCATATTTTCGCAGTAGTTAGAAAACATATGCAGAGCTCCAACAGGTACTGTGGGAATTGGGTATGAAAAATATCATCTATAATATGGACCCACAGGGCCCTGATGAGGAGGTGTTCACTGTAGGAATAAGAAATCTGGTGCTGCATACAGCTCCCACATCTCACTTTGGGTCCCTAGTGACCTCTCTTGCCCCCTACATAGGGCAACGTATAAGTGAGGCTACTCATACGTTAGCAGATCGGTGGGAGATTGAAACAATAAGGGCATGGAGGGAAGTATGGGCCATAACTGAGAGGAGAGGTGCGAAAGGTCCCGTGAAGGTCTCGAGGACCCAGATGTGGGTTGATTTCATAAAGGCCAGGGTAGTGAAAGAAAAACTCAATGGGCAGCCCAATAGAGTATTGTTAGAACTCTGGCACCAATTAAAGCCAGAGCAGCAGTTCCACCTCTGAGGTCCAGGACATGGAAACCTGAGTCAAGGACTCATGCCCGGCCTGTGTCCCTGCAAAACTTCCTGGGAGACAGTACTCAAGATTCGCCTGAGCCCTCACCCCCACAGGAGGACAACTGGGCATCGTGATTTGACTGGGGGGGTGTCAAAGTCCCCACCTTGGGGGACATGATGGGAACCAGAGACCACACGTAGAATTAGCAATTCATTGGTCCCTGTGAACGTGCAACATGTCCTGGCACTGGTGGACACAGAAAGCTGAGGGTTCTCTGATTCATGGCAACCCTGAGCATTTTCCCGGGCCCCCTGCTGTGATAGATGCTATGCGGGTAAGGCAATTACAGTGAAAAAAGCCCAAATCTCATTGGGGATAGGGCATTTACCCCCAAAAGAGTATACTGTGTACATTTCTTCCATCCCTGAATATATTTTGGGGGTAGATATTCTTCAGGGCCTGTGGTTACAGACCACTGCAGATGATTTCAGACTGAGGGTACATGTGGTAAAGGCAGTTCTGGGGGAACATGCTAAGCACTCACCTGTAGCTCTGCCTGGACCTCAGCAAGTGACAAATACTAAGCAGTATAAATTGCCTGGGGGGCACAAGGAAATTGGAGAAACTCTACAGGAGCTGGAGAGTGTGAGCATCATAAAGCCTACTCATAGTCCTTATAATTCCCCAGTGTGGTCAGTGAGAAAGATAGATGGCTCCTGGCATAGGACTGTTGACTACAGGGAACTGAATAAAGTCACACCCCCTTTGCATGCTGCTGTCTCTTCTATAGCAGACATTCTGGACACCCTCAATCACGAACTGGGAACTTATCATTATGTAGTAGACCTTCCTAATGCTTTCTTCTCTATTGACATAGCACAGGAAAACCAGGAAGAGTTTGCCTTCACATGGGAAGGCCAGCAGTGGACATTCACTGTCCTTTTACAGGGATACCTCCACAGTCCCACCATCTGTCATGGGCTTGTAGCCCAGGACTTGGCCACATGGAAGAAACTTCAAACAGTGTGGTTATATCACTACATTGATATTATGTTCACATCTGATTCTCTTTCAGACTTAGAAGGTGTAGCACCTAGACTGCTGCAACATCTAAAGGAGAAAGGATGGGCTGTGAACAGCACCAAGGTTCAGGGACCTGGTTTGTCTGTGAAATTCTTGGGGGTTGTCTGGTTGGGTAAAACTAAAGTTGTTCCTGAAGCAGTTATAGACAAGGTCCAGGCTTTCCCCACTTCTACCACTGTGGCAGTATTACAAGAGTTTTGGGTCTTTTGGGCTACTGGAGAGTGTTTATCCCACACTTGGTACAAATTCTGAAGCCTTTATACCGATGGGTATGAAAGGGCATCAGGTGGGACTGGATGAGATATGTACAGCTGCTTTTACTGCTGCCAAGTGGGCAGTCAAGGCCATACAGGCCTTGAATGTAATGGACTCATCAAGGCCCTGTGAACTGATATTCATGTAACCAAAGATGGTTATGGATGGGGTCTTTGGCAGCCACTTGAATGGACACGCCAACCTATTGGATTCTAGTCACAACTATGGAAAGGAGCAGAGGTCTGGTACACCTTGGGAGAGAAGCAACTGGCTGCTGTGTACCAGAGAAGCAACTGGGAGAGAACCAAGCCTCGCTGGCTACAGAGCCCCTCACCAGAACAGCTCCAACCAAGGTAATAACCATCTATCCCATCGTGGGGTGGGTGCGAGACTGGACCCAAAGGCCATGGAGTGGTGTGGCACAGACACCTACACTAGAAAAATGGGGTGCATATTTACAGCAGCACAGCACCCTCTCTACTAGCCCCTTAAGTGGAGAACTTCAAAGCTTATTGGAGCCAGTGACCTACAACAGTGGAAAGCAGGAAGAACTTGCTTTTGAGCCATTGGTAGCTGAGACTCCTTATCAGGAGGGAAAAGCCCCTCTACCTGAAGATGCTTGGTACACAGACAGCTCCAGTCATGGGCAGCCCCCAAAGTGGAGGGCTGTGGCTTTCCATCCCAAGACTGAGACAATATGGATGCAGGATGGAGAGGGGAAGAGCAGCCAATAGGCTGAATTGTGAGTAGAATGGCTCATGATCACCCAGGAGCCCTCCCCTATAGTTGTCTGCACTGACAGCTGGGCCATCTATCAGGACTTGACCCTGTGGGTACTGACATGATATCATGCCAACTGGATGGTTGGTCACCAGCCCCTTTGGGGGCAAGAATTGTGGCAAGACCTATGGGCCTCTGGTCAGAACTGTGTATCATGTGACTGGCCATTTGCCTTTGGCATCCCCAGGGAATGATGAAGCAGAAACAATGGCCCAGGTGTGTTGGCTAGATGGAAAGCCTGCCTCTGATGTGGCCCAATGGCTACACCAGTGTTTGTTGTTGCACATGGGACAAAAGACAGTGTGGGCTGTAGTGCATCCATGGGGCTTGCCATTGACCTTTGATGAAGTCAGCAGAGTCCAGGAGTGCCTTGTGTGCTCTAAGAGGAACTTAACACCATGTCCCACAGCAACATGGAACAATAGTAAGGGTGCCAATACTCCTTGTCAGGTGGCAAATAGACTATATTGAGCCTCTGCCTATATCAGAAGGATATAAATATGCCATGACTTGTGTGGACATGACTACTGGACTGTTAGTTGCTTTTCATCAGCAAACCACCAAGAGGGGCCTGGAGCATTTCTTTGCAGCCTATGCCCGGCTGCAGGTGATTGAGAGTGATCAAGGCACTCACTTTACTGTGCATGCATTACAAGAATGGGTGCAGCAATTAGGAATAAAGTGGAAGTTTCATGTACCATAAAACCCTAGTGGGGCAGGCATGATAGAGAGGTACAATGGTTTGTTGCAATCTGGCCTGAAGTCAGACACCAATAGTCTACGGGGCTGGTCACTTCACCTATGGACAGTGCTGCGGCGTTTGAATGAGAAGCCACGTAAAGGAGCTTTGAGGCCTGTGCATATGCTCACCCACCTTGCTGCCTCTCCTATACAATTGTATGTCCAAACCAAAGAAGAGCTATTGAAGCCAGGATATGCCAGCAGCGCAACATCCTGCTGCCAGCCCCTACTGCATCAAGCCCTGGAGACATTGTTGAATGGACCTGGTCCTGGACATTTTGACACATGGACCAGCAATGGCTGGCCCTTCTGGCACCTTGGGGGAAAGGTCTGGAAGCTGGCCTCATGTGTATTCCTGGAGTAACAGCTGAATGACCCCCAAAAGTCATGGTAGTATACACAAAATGTCCAGGAAGTTAGAACATCTTATGAGGAAGTTTGTTTTATCTCTATGGCTAGTGCATATAAAACCCATAGCCCTATATATTGACCCATCTGTACTCCCACAGGGAGGGGTGTGAAAGACTGGTATACTAGACCAGGACGAGATCCCATTCCTACCACTGTCCTATTACAGGACCACTCTCTTGCATGCATCCTACCTGATGGACAAGATTTGCCTATGCTGGTGTCATTAAAACATGCATCTTATTACCCTCAAGGTTATTTTCTCCTACAGTCCTTGTGGCCTGACTATGCCCCCTGGCTGCAGCTGCCACGTGATGATTGCTCTGAACCCTCAGCTACTGCCTACCTATGGAATAGATGAGCTATGAATTTAATCTTCATAAGACTTTGACCCAACTGAATCCTCCGGCTTGAGGATTGTCATGATTTTATTGCTGTTGCTATTGTTATGTCATTAGTCTGGTCACAGTGCTCCAGTTTTCTCACCCAGGGACCATTGTGAAAGAAGGGAAATGCATAGATTGTAATGTTAAGATTTCTGGAGGGGTGGCCTGTGTGTAAAATTGTAATATTTCCATAATATGTCGCTTGGCTTTGGTATATTTGCATATCCTCAGGGGTGGAGAGAAGTTCATCTCCACATCATGGGTAATTACCTGGGCAACCGAGGGCATGTCTGAACCTGAGAGGTTACGGGGAGGGGCTGGTTGCTTGCTTCTTCCAGAGCAGTGGAGAGAGATGGTGCTGGACTGAAGTTTGTAAGCAATAAATGGGTTTTAATCTTTATTTCTCCCTTTGACTGATTTTGGTTTTTAGAGGTATTTTGCGCCAGGATTTCCTCTCCCTGGACTTACACTGACATTTAACGTGTTATGAAGCAAAGCGTCTATGTTGATTGTTTTTATTTAATAAACACTTATATAACACTATGAGGCAGATCTTACTCTGAACATTACACACATATTAACTCATTAAGCATCTTAGCAGCCTATAAGGTAGTCACTAATACTTTCCCCATTTTACAGGTTCAGAAACTGTATATAAGTTAAATTCCTGAGATGTTAAACTAGTAAACAACAGAGCCAGGATTCAAACTGTGGTGGTCCGATTCCAGAGTTCCTGGTCTTCACAAGTCTCCTGCTCCTCTGTATAACAGAAGCATTTATAAAAGTTACCTCTGGAATATGGACTTCCTGATTAGAATACTAGCTGATCCAATAAAAGTAGTAGAATTACTTGGGTTGTAGTTTAACTTGACTACTAATGATAGCATAATGTACACTGTTTTTACTGAAGCATTTTAAAGAAAGTAACTAACAAACACATTAGTTAACTCTGTGCTTTTTTAGTATGTCAATGGAGAATGCTGGTTTTTACAAAAGCCTATTCACTAATCATTTAGCCGTGTAGATCTCTTCTCCAACTCTCTGTGTGCCTTGTGCTGGCAACCATTCAGGGTACTTCCTCGGTAAATAGAATTATAGGATGTACAGATAAAAAGGACTTGGAGCTCAACTAGTCTGACTGCCCTTCTGGACCTTCCAATTCTTTGTCTGCATCATTGCTGTCAGATGATTGAGTAGCTTTTGCTTCAATGATACCCATTTGGCATTTACTTTCTCTCAGGCAGCCATCTTGTTGGCAGACATTCTGTAAGGAAGCTCCTCCTTATGTTAAGCCAGTATCTCCTGATACTAGAGATACTTCCCTATATCTTCCCAGAACTTCCACTGGATAGATCATAGTTCTGTGTGCCCTTTATGGGGTAGAATTTTGGAAACAAGACATGCTCTTAACAACACAGTAACAAAGATAGGGTGTTTCCCAGCATTGAACACTGCCCTCAAGAAGGATGTGCGTCACAGGAGAAAAGTTCAGTGTGACATGGATAATGGCTCAGCAAGCCCACACATGCAGGACTCAGAGAAGGAAGGTGGGGGAGCACTGCTGTGGCCAGGGAGGGTTTTGTCAGAGGTGGTACCAGAATGGCCAAATGCATACTAGGCAACCGATACATTGTAATGATGGAGCTGGTTTTAAGTAGCTTGGTATGGAAGCACAGTTCCTTCTGCCATCATTCCTGATTTGTACTTTTCCTTGATCAGGACTTAAAACCCAGCTGTCAAATTGTCCTAAAGGTGGCTAATTACTAATTTCTTGCAATTTGAGGCAGCAACACAAATCAACAATCCTGTGTGATTGTTTCACATTTCTGAGACGGCTTCCAGAGAGCTGCTGATTTTGAATTACAAGTTGCTGATTGCTAAGTGGTTCACATGGCCCAGCAGTGCTATGCATTCCAGGGCAAGGTGTGGATAATGAATTACAGATTTGTCCAAGTTAGAAAACCCAAGTATTCATATTGATAATAAGAATAATGGAAAGACTATTACTAAAAAGATTGCTTGGGTACTTCACAATTGTAAGCATTCAGTACTTTAAACTCAGATAAACACAGCATCCTTTGTATAAATGAAGAGATTCACAGAAGTTGTGACACTCCTGAAATCAAACATTCAGTAAATACTAGATCTGATACCAGAGTTCAGATATTCAGACATCCAATTCAAGCCATAATACTGGAACCACCAAGGAAAAAATATTGGTCTGTACATTTAAGATCTACGCATTTTACAGTGTAGAAAAGGTACCTTAATAAACACACGCTTTTATAATAGCCAGAAAGAGATGATTCAGCCCATAACGAAGTCCAATAGTAAATGAAAAAAGAAATTAATCCATGGAGCATCTCCTCTGAGGGTCGCCCTTCGGTCAGTGGGTTCACTGTAATATCTTTCTTACTCTCTCCCCTGTAAGTCAGGGATCTGCATTTCACAGATAAGGGATCTAAGTCTCTGAGAGGGAACTTGTCCTTGTAGGACATCTAAGATACCAACTCAAAAGTAGATTAACTCCAAACTCCACGTTACCAATTTTTTCCCAAAGTGGGCTAGGATTACCACCTGAGATGCTCTTTGGTGTCCATCATTGGATATCTACTCTGTTAGTTCAATGTGTACTTGGGGGGATAAAACAATCATATATTTAAGGTCATGATAAAAATTTGTTTTTGAAGATACATTTATTTAAGGTTTTTAAAAGTTGCTCAATTTAAAGAAAAGTATTAAATATTACAAATAACAACACATACAATGGAATATCATTCCATCATAAAAATTATGCTAAGTGAAAGAAGCCAGACACAAAAGACTCTGTATACTATGATTCCATTTCTATGAAATGTCCAGAAAAGCAAAATATGAAGACAGCAAGTACATTAGTGATTTCCAGGTGCTGGAGGGAGTGAGGACTGGGGTGAGACTGGTAACGTATCTTTTTGGTGTGATGAAAATATTCTGGAATTAGATGGGGGTGATAGATGCACAAATGTGTGAATATTTTTAAATCCCTGAACTATACACTCAAAAAGAGTGACTTTTATCTCAATAAACCTCTTATTTAAAAAAAAAATCACCTATTGTGCTTGCCCTCCTTAAAGGTGCTATGTATTTGAAAACATTTAAATATAGAAATGATTTAGGGAGAAAAAAAGATTCAGAACATGAATCTCCCACCTAAATTCCCATAAAATGTGTGTAAGGTTATTCATAAATATATCTAGGGAGAGGTATTGGGGTGTCCAACTTCTGTTTTAATATTCTCATTTTTAAAGGAGACTCAAAGTTTAATAATACTCAAAGATTTCAGTGCCACAATGATGTAAATTCAATTTTTAAAATTCAATCTTTGGTTATTGGAGAAAAAATAGAAAGTTGCCATGTGCCAAGAAAATGTAGCAAATATTCAGCTCCTGAGCCACTTCTCCTGGAAAAAAGGAATGAGTGAAAAAACTTATCTACCACCCCAGGGCGATTGACTGTACTACTCAGTAGAAGTAAATAGCAACGGGCATTTTATTAGAAAATTTATCCTTTCCAAAATTTCAGTCCAATTTCTCAGGAAGAACACTTCAACTGCTAAATGACTCTCCATTTGAGCCGAAATACCTGATCTTTGGAGAATTGCCCATTATCCTCAGTTCTGGTCAGAACAGTGAAGGAGACTGTAGAAACAGCACTCCATATCTGGCCAAGTACAGATGGGACCTGTCCATCTGTAGAAGCAGAAGGTATATCCTTGAAAGGCTCTTCTTACTGTTAGTGCTTTGAAAATCCCATTTTACTCTGAAGCAACTCAATCTATAGGTTTTCAGTTTTAGTTCTAAGTCTAAAAACAAATGGCCTTTATTTCTGTCTCAGAGAAAATTATGTGAAAGGCCTATACAGCTGCCCACTTCTACCATGTTTGTAGATATATATGTCTTCACTCGAGTGATGTAACTAATGCCTCAAAAATAAGAGGAAGCATGTTCCCTGTGATTTCCTGCTTTGTGGACATATACCCATTTTCTTTTTCCATTACAAAAATAACAAGAAGTCCAATGTAATCAGAACCACTGCTCTAAAAGAATCTTATTGAATGTTGTAGTCCCATTACCTAGCTCTGTGACCTTGAGCAAGTCACTTACCTTCTTTAAGTCTCAGTTGCTTTCACTAGAAAATAATGGGCATTAACTAGATGGTCTCTAGGTTCTTTTGACATTCACAATACTATGATTGGCATTTTGCATTTGTCTCAATTGTTACACATGCTAGTTCAAGCTGTGGCCTGGGGCCTTGCAGGAGGGATGTGCTTTTGTACTGCTTCTAGTCATTGGTATTTTTTGCTTTGCTGGGCCCTTTTCAGAGTGTGTAGAGCAATGAGACACGAGAAGCAGGAGATCAAAATGTAAAAGTCTTGTATGTCTGTTCATTTGAAGGGGTTTTTATTTCACTGATTCCTTAGCAGCGTCAAGCCTTGTGTGTCCTCTGGAATAAAGGCTTCAGAGTTGGCCTTTGCAAGGAGGGAGGGAAGCGGAACCGTGCCATTTGGGTATGGGATGGGCTTCCCTCTACCAGCTGGGTGAAATTTTAGTGAAGCAACTTGAAGAATTGTTGTAAGTGAATCTGAGGCCCCAAGAACTCAGATCTGGCATCCCAATTACTCTTGATTCACTCCCCTAAGACTCCCTTTCCATCTGTGAATTTTCAGGCATATTTGAATTCTACAGTTACCACTGCCCATTTTGGTTGGTTTCACTTAGGAATCCTTCTGGGGCCTCAAACACAAGATTTTTAAAACAGAACTTATTTTCCTCCTCCACACCGAATCAGTTTTCCAGTCTTCGATTTTAACCTGTGCACATATCTCAATCTGTCCTCCCCTCCCCAGCCCTCCAGTGCTCTGGTATTTCTCCCTGCACCTCCCACCACCTGCTCTATTGCAGTTTTCTGACCGTCCCTCTCAAACCTCTTGTCTTCCTTCGTCCTGCTGCCGTAATCACCTTCCGGAAGCGTAACCTTCGTCCATTCCTCACAAAGGGCCAAAACTCAGACTCCTCTCTGTGATGATCAAGGCCTCCGCTCTCTGGCTTCAGTCCACTCTGTCAAACAGCCCACCTTCACTGCGAACACCTGGAGCTGTAGGTCTTCTCACCTAGACTCTCCTCCCCTCCATCTCTATAGGAACGAATCACCTATCCTGTTAGTCTCTTCGAGTTTTTCTGCTTCCCATAGCTAGAAATGAAACCTCCCTTCTATGAAGTCCTATGCAATCTTCCCAAACACATTTTACGGTGTGCACCGCTTAGTCCCTTGGATTATAGTTACAGAAGATTTTACGTATTTTATCCTCAGGCCAGGATGACGCCTGATTTTGTTGCTGTTTCCCTCCTTCTCTTCCCTACAACTTCCACTGGGAAAATCACCACCAAAAAGGAATTCGACATCACAAACCTGTGACCGATCAGAACCTTGATTAAGTTTCGTTCATATATCACCTGAATTCTAAATATGGGGACATTTAATAATATTGTACATTTATGGAATCATGCAGTGTAAACCATGCTTGTTCCAGACAAACTTGATCAGAATTAACCCACTCAATAGTTTGCAATAAAAAGCAGAGCTAGTGAGTGCAGCACTGGTAACAAGCAGGACTAGCTTCCAGGTGTTCCAGCTTCCACTTTTCAGAGAAAGTGAAATTCACCTCCCTGCCTCCCTGATCACTGCTACCATGAGTGGGGGCAGTGGGAAGGGGAACGTGAGAGATGAAGGCAAGTCTTTGTGAGGTTGATCTGTGTTCAGAAAATAGAGATGGCCTTTGGAAAGCACTTGATGAAGTGCTTTCACTTAAATGGGGGGATGGGGGGTGGGGGGTGGACAGGACCAGTGGGTTTTCTGCCAAATGGAGGGGTTTTGTTTTCGAATTTGTGTGAGTTGTATTTTCCCAACTTCTAATTCCAAAGTGAGAAGCCAACAGCCGTGAATCTATTAAAATAAATATTTCATTATTAAACACTATTAGACATTTTTAGTAAAAGGTTTTAGAGGGAAAAAATCCATTTTACAGTGATACATTATAAATATACTTTTATGATAATAGGCTTGTAAAAACTCACTGATCTTTTCCATATCCATCTAACAAGATAATGGCTTAATGACCAGCCATGGTTTTTGCCTTCTAAAGAACCAGTGTCAAGAATATTCACATTCCTTCCTTAGAAGTTCTCTGATTAAATGGCTCATTAAGGCTGGCTCTTATTAAATTTTATAGCCAAAGTTAAAGAAAAAAATAAAGGGCCTGAAATATTCTTGTCCATCTTGTCCATACTTAGTAAAAATGCACATACTGGGACCCCACCCCAGCAGATTCTGATTCATTAAATCTGGGCAGAGGCCCAGATATCTCATCAACAAGCTCTCTGGATGCTTCTAATGAAGCTGTTTTTCCTTTAGACCACACTTTGAGAAACATTTGTTTTGATTCATGAACTTGGTGTTGCAGGGACCACAGAGATCACCTGTAGAGTTTAATTGAGTTGTTATACAAATGGCTGAATCAAAGCACAAAGAGGTTCAAAGCTTGCCAAGGTCAGTCAGTTACTGCTAGCAAAGTTCTCCTAACTCCAAGGCCAGAGTTCTCGTGTGAGGCTCCTTCCTGCGCAGGACCTGGGTGTCCCGACCCGCGGGATTAACGTGGAGTGTAGCCGGAGACGCCTGCAGAAATGAACAAGCAAGGGACACAAAGAACGACCAGCAAGACAGGGTGTCTGATCAAGCTGGCAAAGTTTATTGTTTACAGGCTCAATTTATACAAGTAGCAAGTAAGGGGTGGGTCAGAAGATGATTGGACCTTAGGTGGCGCTGGCGGGGAGGTGTTCTCACACATCCTCAAGGTCTCCCTATTTTCAGAGCGAGGAGTCTTGGCTCATCTTCAAGGACAAGATATGTTTTTGTGAGCAGATAACTTCCAAGGACTGCACCGGTTGCTCTCAAGCTTGTGCTTTCCCACGCTGCGTTCAGACGTGGGGGAAGGGACATAGCCCCGGCTCCCAACATCTCCCCCTTTTTTCTTTAATAAAATAACCAGCCTAACTCAGACTGGGTCAAGGTATGTGCCTGTCTTAGGTTGTACGGTTGAAGTAAATCCTTACCCGTCATGGGGGCATAGTCCTCTGTCGACCACTCCCTGTCTTAGGTTGGTATTTACTATTCAACCATATCTTACCCGTCACTGGCTACCATACTTGACTTTAGATCTTATGATTTACAAGTGGGGGAGCCGTCTGCAATTTCAAATAATGCAGGTCTCTTAAGGCTTGTTGGATGAGTTAGGAGGGATTGGGACAGGAACTTGGAGCTTTTTATCTACTGGGTAGACGGTGCCTGTCTTAGGTTTAGAGGTTTTGTACCTGGCCTCTGTTTTTCAGGAGCTTGCCTCTTTTTGGAGTCGGCCTGATATCTTCAGGGGAGCTTGCCCTAATACTGGATCGGCCTACATAAATAGGAGCTTGCCCCAGTATTAGATCGGCCCCTGTTATTTTTATCAGAGGTCTTATGTCTGTCCTGTATTTCTGCAGGTACAACCCCTTAATTACCCGTCATTGACTACCCGCCTTAATTGCCCAGAGATGTTGTCAAGGGACAGGACAAGAAACCTTGACATAGCTCGTTCCTGGTTTATTTTATTGCCAGCTCAGGGCTCTATGTAAAGATTCACACCTTGGTCAGCTAAAGCAAGGTGGTGATAATGAACTTGTATGGGTTTTGCTACGAGGGAGTCAATATGCTGTTTGATTAACATTGTAAGTTTTTGAAAAGCCCAGGGGCCGAAAGAAAGTACTAGTAGTAATCCTAAAAGGGGGCCTAATATAGGAAGGAGGTATGGGAGGAGTCCATTTAGTCCTGTCCAAAGAGGGTTGTTCTGAAGTTCTTTCCTTCTTCTCTCGAGATCTTCTTGGAGAATCTTTATTTTATCTCGAACAATGCCGGATTTATTGGCATAGAAGCAGCATTTTTCCTGTAAGGCTAAACAGATACCTCCCTGTTCTGCTGAGAGAAGATCTAAACCTCGATGTTTCCCTGGAGTGGTGGAAGGGGGGTACCTTCAATAGTCGTTTTAGAGCGGCATTCATTAGCCCAATGGAAACCACGCCGACATCGAGGGCATAGGGTTTTGGGGGGAGCACGAGGTAGGGGTGTATGAGGCAGGGAAGTGCGAGGTGGGTGAGGCTGAGTCTCTGCCTGGCATTGGCGAGCAAAATGTCCTGGTTGTTTACAATTAAAGCAGGTTTTTTGTTTATTATTATCTATTTTGATGTCTTTAAGTGCCATTCCTATGGCTAATCCAATTGCATGGGAGGTACCTATGCCTGAACAGAGTTTAATATAATCAGTGAGACTGCCACAGCGATGCGGTCTTATGGTTTCTTGGCAGGACGGATTAGCATTTTCATAAGCTAGGTGTTTAACAAAGGCACTTTCTGTTTCTCCTCCCCCAACTAGCCGCTCGGCAGCATCAGTTAGGCGACTAATGAAATCACTGTAAGGTTCATCAGGTCCTTGGCGGATTTTTGCTAGGGAGGTAGTGGCGGAGCCTTTAGGAGGGAGGCGTCGCCATGCCTTAAGGGCTGCATTTTGGACCTGAGCTAGGAGACCTGGGGGGAAGGCAGCTTGGGCTTCGTTTGTTTCATAGGGACTTCGGCCGAGAAGCTTATCTCTTGTCCATGAGCGGGAGGTTTTACTTTCACTATTGCGCTGCGCGGTCTCACGGCAGTTCTCAACAAAATCAGTACGCCATAAGACATACTCTCCTCCTGACAAAGCAGCTCGGGCTAGGGAAAGCCAGTCATTAGGGATTAGCCACCGATCACTCAGGCTTTCAATTAATGCTAATGTGAAAGGAGCTGCGGGGCCGTAATTGGTGACGGCTGCCTTTAAGTCTTTTAAATGTTTAAGATTCAGGCGGCGATATTTTTGGGCTTTAACTGGATCTCTTATGTTGGTATTGGGCTCTTCATGGTCTGAGGGCTCTCCCTCGGGGTTTTGTTCCTGGTCTGAAATATCTGGATCTTGAAAATCGGGGGCATTTTCATCCTCACTCTCTCCTATGACTTCTGGGGGGGTTTCTGGGCGGCGACCACGGACGAGCGGGCGGCCGCGGGTGACTGGAAAGGCTAAAACTGGGTTCTTAGGTTTCGCATTCTTCGTGGGTTTTTTAGGAAGCGACGAAGCATGCGCAGAATGTAGTGAAGTGAGCTCTGAGTCAAGGGCTTTAATCTCTTTAACGAGCTGAACATGTTCACACTTTTGTTGTAGTATCTCTTTAAGCGAAGAGACTTCTTTAATTAGAGAAAGTTTTACTTGCCTGATGGGGTCAGTGGAAGAAGATAAGTTATGAAGTACTTCTAGAGTAGGATTTTGAGGTATGGGGGCGCCTTTTGGAAGAGTGGGATTATACGGAGGGGGTCTATAACCTATGTAGGTGGTATTATAAAAGGGTGGCGCTGTAGGGCGCCAGGGGTCTCTTTCAGCCTGGCAAGGGATGGTCTGATTTTCTAGGGGTTCTTCAGTTTGCGATTTAAAGGACGTAAGTGCAGGATAAATATTTGGAATCTTAGGGGGATCAGCTATGTCCTGGGTATCAATTTTATCATGGGTATTTGGAGATTCTGTGTCAGGTTGAGATTCGGGGGATTTGTCAGTATGGGTTATGGGTTCATCAGGAATATCTACGGCTACAGAAGGGCAGGCAGAGGGCGGTCGGGAGTCCTCTCTGAGAGCTTTTTCTCCTGTTTTGATTATAGTTTTAATGTCAGGATCTTGTGAATGAACCTCAAGGACGTCATGAATAAGGTTCCAATATGAAAAGGCTGAGACGGGAACCTTTTCAGGGCCAAAGGTCCGATAAAAATCTTGAAGGGCATCACCAACTCTTTTCCACTGTTTGTGATCAATAGTGCCCTCTAGGGGAAACCAGGGACAAGTCTCATGGATAAAAGTAAAAAAATACCTAAGGTCTTTTCTTTTAACCCTAATTCCTCGTGTCCTGAGGGACTCCTTGAGTCCAGTAAGGAAGACTTCATGGGAGTTCAGAGAGTTGCCCATCACTATGGCCGCAACCCTTGCACTGTAAAAATTTGAAACTTTTCCTCCAATGTAGCCGCAACTACATCAATGTCCTGAAACACTGGAGCCACTCTCGTCAGCTCTGACGAGCCCTTGTTTACGTAGGACAGTCGGCAGGTACAATCCGCCTGCTCGGACCCTCTAGGGCAGGGACTCTGGAGTCGGAGTCCCCTGGGTATGCCTTCGAGGTGGACGACCTTTAGCCCAAAGTAAACACAAGGTTTTCAGAGAGGAACGGCCAGTGAACAAAACAAGGAATAAATCGCGGCAGCAAACTGGAGGAAAGTGATAAGATCAAATGGACTGCTGAACACCCAAGAGGTTGTCTGGAATCTTGCTTGGGGAATTCGTCTACTCACCTCTCAAGGATCTGTATTACGGACGGGTGAGCCGCAGTGATCCTTCTCCATGCAGAGTCGACATCAGGTCAATACCCGTGCGGTGACTCAAATGAATGCCTGGCCAGGGCTTCCGAGCAGACGTTTCAGCAGGAGTCCCGGGGGGCCCCACGTTGGGCGCCAGTTGTCCCGTCCCGCGGGATTAACGTGGAGTGTAGCCGGAGACGCCTGCAGAAATGAACAAGCAAGGGACACAAAGAACGACCAGCAAGACAGGGTGTCTGATCAAGCTGGCAAAGTTTATTGTTTACAGGCTCAATTTATACAAGTAGCAAGTAAGGGGTGGGTCAGAAGATGATTGGACCTTAGGTGGCGCTGGCGGGGAGGTGTTCTCACACATCCTCAAGGTCTCCCTATTTTCAGAGCGAGGAGTCTTGGCTCATCTTCAAGGACAAGATATGTTTTTGTGAGCAGATAACTTCCAAGGACTGCACCGGTTGCTCTCAAGCTTGTGCTTTCCCACGCTGCGTTCAGACGTGGGGGAAGGGACATAGCCCCGGCTCCCAACACCTGGGACACACTGCTGAAAAATGAAGTAGGAACCTGTGCCTGATCAATATAAAGTTGTTACTATTAGCAGAGCAAATGGAAATACGTTTCCCTGCTGGCCTGATGATCACTGCAAAAAGTCCAAGTGAAAGTGAAAAATACAACACGAAAATATAAGAATAGATTCCCAGTGGAGAGATTTGGTGTCCCTGACCTGATGGGGAGCAGTGGAGACTTGAAATAGCCAATTAAATCCATAGAGCAACTGATAAGGAAAGATTAAGTGAATTAGGTCTAGTGAGATTTGGAGACTTCAAAAGATAAGGACTTTCAAGGCCTCCTCAAGTTAGATCTCTCTATGTCTCTTAGTCTCTAATTCATATTTTCAAATGAGTTTTCCCTCCCTGCTGTTTTCTGAATAATTCCTTTGCTGAGTCTAATTAGCTGCTAAGCCTGTCTACTGAGTTTTTAATTTTAATGATACTGTTATTACTTCTACAATTTCTTTTTCAAATTTGCTTGCCATTATTGTAATCTCTTGCTCCTTGTTCATATTTTTAATCCTCTCTTATTTCCTTAAATATCTTAATCATGCTTCTATTCTAGATTTAAATATATACTTTTTAAAGTAATTTTTGTGAATCTGTTTTTGCTATCTAATTTTTCCTTGTGTATTCTGTATTTTATTTTGCTTTGTTTTTTAAGGGGATGGCATTAGCCCATGCTGCTTCTAAGGGGGCTATCTGAGGCCAGTATTCCACTAGAGAGGATTTGTGTTTGCTTCTGCTAGGTACCCGAGCCAGACCAACCAAACCATTTTAATGTCTGTCTTGAGAGTTTTGGACTACTCAAGTAGTGTGAACTTGGATTGCAAACACACAAGAAGGCCAATTTGTGTTTACAAATTCTCAAACAAGATTGTTTTACTTCTATCTAGCAAAGATGTTTGAGATAAGCAATTTTTTCCCACCCTAATTTACAAAGGGCTATGGATACAAACTGCTTTCTAGCTCACTTGCACTTGGCGGGCTGCTCTTCAACATCGCAGCTTCATATGTGAGGTCACCTATGTTAAAGAAAAGAAATAGACCAATACAGTTACTGATAAGAAGTTTTTCTTCTTTCTTAATCACCTTCTCTGCACCTCTCATTTTCTCTCTTTTACTGAACAAAAAGCTTTTACACAGCAAAGGAAACCATCAATAAACAAAAAGGCAGCCTACTGAATGGAAGAACATACTTGTTATTGATATATCCAATAAGTGGTTGATATCCAAACTATATAAGTAACTCATACAACCCAATAACAAATGAACAAACAACACTGACAAAATGGGTAGAGGACCTGAATAGACATTTTTCCAAAGAAGACATACAGATGGCCAACAGGCACATGAAAAGATACTCAGCATTACTAATTATTAGAGAAATCAAATCAAAACCACAGTGAGATTACCCCATACCTGTTAGAAATGCTAGTATCAAAAAGACAAGGAGTCATAGGCACACACCTGATCATCTACATTTGCCCTCTTACAGCACTAAACTATGTTTTCTACCTTTATCTTGCATCTACCTACCACTTCAGCATTTTATTAAAAATAAAAATAATAATAATAATAAAGGGAGAAATGTGGGACAACATATAAATCAAGTATAAAAATCAAACGAATATTCATATTTGACCTGATTGTTTATAGTTCATAATGCGTGATCAAAACCGAAAGTTTCTGTGATGACTGCCCTTGTACTGTTCACCATGTAAGAATTTATTCACTATGTAAGAATTCGTTCACCATGTAAGAACTTGTTCGTTATGCTTCAGAAGATTGGAGACTGATGAGAATTAGGCTTGAGATGGATTAATGATTGTACATTGAGCATTGACACCCCTATACTGAATTTTATTGTTGTTAACGACCATTTGATCAATAAATATGAGAGATAACCTCTCAAAAAAAAAAAGACAAGGAGTTAGTGTTGGCAAAGATGTGAAAAAATGGGAACCCTCGTGCACTATTGGTGGGAATATAAATTGATTCAGCCACTATGGAAAACATTTTTTTCCTCAAAAAATTAAAAACCAAACTACCATATGATCCAGCAATTCAATTTGTAGGTATTTGTTTGAAGGAAACAAAAACACAAATTCAGAAAGATATATGCACCCCTATGTTCACTGCAGCATTGCATACAATAGCTGAGATATGGAAACACATTTGGACTGTGAAGCTATTTGGACTGTGAGATAGTGTCCACTGATAGATGAATGGATAAAGAAGATGTGGTATGTTTATATAATAGAATATTACTCAGCCATGAAAAAGAATGAAATCTTGCCATTTGTGACAATATAGATGGACCTAGAGGATATATATAATATATATATATTGAATATATATATATATATATGACTTTACTTATATGTGGCATCAAAAAAACAGATGAACAAACAAAACAAAAGAAAACAAAATTCCTAGATACAGAGAACAGAATGGTAGTTGTTAGAAGGGAAGGGCACTGGGGAGAAGGAAAAATGGGTGAAGGGATAAAGAGGTACAAACTTCTACTTATGAAATAAGTAAGTCATGGGGATATAATGTACATCATGATGACTAGTCAATAATACTGTAATGCATATTTGTAAGATGCCAAGAGAGTTAATCATAAAAGAAAAAAAATCGTCTTTGTATAGTGACAGATGGTAACTAGAATATGATGGTGATCATGTTATGTGTCAACTCTACCTCAATTGAAAAAACAAAAAACACCAAAACATAAGTTAAAGACATGTAATTTCAGTGCTTACCTCTCTGCACTCCCACTTTAGTTGGTCTTTACCTTTACAAATTCCCTTATTGTTAACCAGCTTGCACTTGAAAAGTTGATTTTAAAATATTTAAGTTAGTATTGTTAGTTATTTTCAGTGGAACAGACAATCAGAGTGTCCTGTATGACAAAACTAGAAGTCAAGGAAATATTCTGTAGTTTTTTACTGCTTTGTAGTGGAAATCAAATGCATACCTCATTGCAATAATTCCATTCTGTGTTTACCCAAGTCACACATCCTATTTATGCTGTAGTATTACTTGTCCAAAGGCAAACCAATGGGCTTGAATCTTTTAATTCCATTGTTAAAGACTACTTTTTAAAATGAAATAATCAAATTAAATTAATTTTGAAATGTAAAGACTAATTATAAAATGCTTCAAACGCCAGGACCCTTCTTACTCACTTTTATATTCCCAGTTCTTGGTAAATAAACAAATGGATTTATATTGACAGTATGTGTTTGGATGTAAGAATTACTCTAAGAAAATGTGGTAGCAAGTGAAAGCAGAGTTGTTTGGTTTTGCCATTTGGACTGTGAAGCTGCTAAAAATGGAAATGTCTTCATCTACGCAGGTACAGTGGACAAATTCCATACAATAGGATTCATATGAATCACTGGATTTGCAATCCAATTTCACACTACTTGAGTAGTCCAAAACTCTCAAGATAGACATTAAAATGGTTTGGTTGGTCTGGCTCGGGTACCTAGCAGAAGCAAACACAAATCCTCTCTAGTGTATTTGTCAGTTTTACGACTATTCACCTAAACAACTTCAGCAAAAAAAAGCCTCTAAATAGTATTGCCAAACAGATGCATGTTGCTACAGGAATTGAACATTCCAGTCTTGGAATTGCTAAAAAAAAATAAAATAAAATGATGAGGTGTTACTTTAAAGCAAAGGCAAGGGAAAAAAATACCATCACTGGAGAAAAAAGAATAACAATTCATATATGACCTAACATCAGAGCTAGAGAAAACCAGACACAGCATTCCACTTTAAACTAGCTCTTTAACAAAAATTTTAAAGTAGGTGTAAATTACTAAAGACAAGTTCTAAAAAATCCTCTTTGCCTCAAGTTTCCATGATCTTGCATGTTCACTGTCATTCAACAAATATTTATTTAGCACTTACTATTTGCCAGACACTGTGCAAGGCACTGTGCACATCAGAAAGTTCACAGATACATAAGGCAGACAGACGTATAAATATAACAATGAATGAAAAATAAAGGCATGCATTATTTTTCCCTATCAACTAAATAATCTATAAAATTGTATTCAATTAAGGGATGGTTAATTATAACCTAGTACACATAAACAGATGTTATTTACCAACTTGTGGCTAATGCTTAATACAAGGTTGTCTAATATAAAAATCATAGTGAAAATTGTCCTTGAGGGTTCCTGCACAGGGTGTGGTTAATTTGAATGAAGTGCTACAAGCTGCCTCTAGTCACTTGCTTCTAAAATAAAAAGAACATTACACACTCCATTATGTACCCATCTGAAGCCTAAGGAGTAAAGGAAGAAAATAAAAATGAAGAGAGGTCTCAGAAGTTAGTCTGTGAAATGGAAGCACAGAGTGCTATTTCCAAAAGTTAATGGTGCTCATCAACGCAGAGAAAATAAATGTAAAATCAAATTTCTATGAGCTTTGAAATTCCCTGCCTCAAAACACTGACGTTGTTGAAAAGTAAACAATGGAAGTAGGTAAAACAAAGGAGAGAAAAGGAATGAGAGACAAAATTTATACATTTAGACCTAGAGTAATTCTAATGCTACCTTAAATCCTTTGCAAAATGATGTTTAATCCTTGGTTTTGCAAAATAAATGCATTCATTATAACTAACTGAAGGATCAGGGAAGACAGAAAAATGTCTATTGCAATATGGCCTGCCTGCCTCCAGAGGGGCAGATGAAAATGCCTGGGGTATTTTTGCTTCTCAGCCTATCAAAAATACTCTCCTTTTAGTTTAAAAAATTGTAAGAACTTGTGGTCTGCACAAAGACGAGTACATGTGAATCAATGACCTAAAGGAGACAAAAACGTGGTAGTAGAAAGCCAAATGCTAGAACAAGATGTCTGGTCATAAAAATTGGACAGACAGATGTACAGAGAGACAGTGCAATGATAAACACCATGGAAAGACAGATAAAGCACAATGCAGTGAGAAAGAAAACCAAGAGGTCCAGTTAAGAAACTTTCTCATTATTCTAATTAAGTGTCTAATTAAAAATTAGATTACATTCATTTTCTTGAAAATTCAGTTTCTTAAACAGAGACCAGATTTGCCTTTGCAGTACACTCTCCCTTATTCGGAAAAAGAATGCCAGCCATGGACTATTCTAGTTATGCAAATAAAAACTAAGTAACCAGTAACTGCCCATTGTTCTAAGAGATATTTGATTGGAAAGTACTTCTAGATTGTATATTGTTGGTGAGTGAATGTAGAAAGTGACATACCCAGGTAGCCTTGTGCATATGCAGATTGACAGAGGGTCTGAGAAACAGGGAGGTACAGGAAAGAGAAAGAGAAGAATTAAAGATAACAGAGGAGAGGTTCTCAAACTTCACTTGGTTTTATTTTTGAAAGACATTTTTCCTGGATATAGAATTCTAGGTCATCAGATATTTTCTTAAAGTATTATAAAGATCTTGCCCTACTGTCTACTTGATTGCATTGTTTCTCATAGGAAGGTTATTCTTATCCTTCTTTCCTCTATACATAACATGTTTTTTCTTCGAGCCATTTAAAAGATTTTCTCTTTATCACTTGTTTTGGACAATCTGATAAGGATGTCTTGGTGTAGGACTTTTGTTTGTATTTTTGTCCTTCACATGGTTTTTTTATTGATATATATCTTCTTTTAAGACTTCATTATTTTGAAGAGATTTAGGTTGACAGAAAAATTAGGAGGATAGTACAGAGATTTTGCATATACCCTGCCCACAGACAAGAGCAGCCTCCCCATTACCAGCATTGCTCACCAGAGTTGTACATTTGTTACAACTGCTGAACCTACATTGATTCCATAATTACCCAAAGTCCACAGTACACATTAAGGTCACCCTTGGTGTTGAGTGGTCTTGGTTGCTTCCAAGTTTTGGCAATTATGAATAAAGCTTCTATAAATACCATATGTAGAATTTAGTATGCATGTAAGTTACAATGCCTTTAGGCAAATACCAAGGATCAGGATTGCTGGATCATATGGTAAAAGTGTATTTAGTTTTGTAAGAAACTAGCAAACTGTCTTCCAAAGCAGCTGTTCTATTGTCAATGTATAAGAGTTCTTGCTGCTCCACATCCTTCCAGCATTTGGTGTTTGGGATTTTGGCCATCCTAATAGGTGTGCGGTGGTATTTTTTGTGGTTTTAATTTGCATTTCCCCAATAACAGATGATGTTAAGCATTTTTTCATATGTTCATCTATCATCTGTGTATCTTCTTTGGTGAGGTACCTGTTAAAGTCTTTGGCCCTTTTTTTTCAGATAGTTTTTTTATTGTTGAATTTCAAAAGTTCTTTGTAATTTTTTTCTATCACTCATTTATCAGATGTGTCTTTTGGAAATATTTTCCCCCAATCTGTGACTTGTCTTCTCATTTTCTTGGCATTGCCCTTTACAGAGCAGAAGTTTTTAAATTTAATGAAATCCAGCTTATCAATTCTTTCTTTCATAGGTTGTGCCTTTGGTGCTGCATCTCAAAAATCATCACCATACCTTCTAGACTTTCTTTTATGTTATCTTCTAGGAGTTTTATAGTTCTGTATTTTACATATAGGTCTATGATCCATTTTGAGGTAATTTTTGGAAGTATGGAAGGTCAGCATCTAGACTGATTTTTTTTTTTTGCATATAGATTCCAGTTGTTCCAGAATCTTTTGTTGAAAAGACTGTCTTTGCTCTATTACATTGCCTTTGCTCCTTTGTCAAAGGTCAACTATATTTATATGAGTCTATTTCTGGACTCTCTTCTGTTCCATTGATCCCTTTATGCATTTTTTAGTCAATACCATACTGTCTTTATTACCATAGCTTGATACTAAATCTTAAAGTCAGGTCATGTCAGTCTACAAACTTGCTTCTCCTTTAACATGGTTTTGACTATTTTTGTATATTGTATGCTTCTCCATACAAATTTAAGAATCAGTTTGTTAAAATCTACAAAATAACTGCTGGGATTTTGATTGGGATTGTATTGAATCTCTACAGATTCAGGAAGAACTGACATCTTGACAATATTGAGTCTTCCTATCCATAAACAGAGAACATCTCTATTTAGTTCTTCTTTGATTTTGTTTATCAGAGTTTTATAGTTTTTCTCCTATAGATGTTGTGCATATTTTTTTATATATTACCTAAGCATTTCATCTTTCTGTAGGTGCTAATGTAAATGGAATTAAGTTTTTTAATTTCAAGTTCCACTTCTTCATTCAATACCCTTTTCTTGTCTGGCTCCTAAAGAGAAATGAGTCTTATTTTTTCCTCTACAGATAAGGTGATATTTCCCTTCTGGCTTCTTTCAGGATTTTCTCTTTATCTTTGATAATCTGTACTTGAAAACGACATGCCTAGCTGTAATTTTTGGGTATTTATCCTGCTAGGGTATTTATCCTCCTTTACTTCTGAGCTTCCTAGATCTGTTGCTTTGTGTCTGATGTTAAATTGTAGAAATTGTCAGTCATTACTGCTTCAAATATTTCTTAACATTCTTTCTTTCTTCTCCTTCTGGCATTCCCATTATGTATGTTACACCTTTTGTAATTGTCCCACAGTCTTTGAATATTTCATTGTTTTTTTCAGTCTTTGTTCTCTTTGCTTCTCAGTTTTTGTGGTTTTATTGATATATCCTCAAACTCAGATTTTTTTTTCCTCAGCCATGTCCAATCTACTAATAAATCCATCAAAAGCATTACTCATTTCTATCACAGTATTTCTTATTTCCAGCAGTTCTTTCTAGTTCTTTTTTAGAATTTCCATCTCTCTGCTTACAATGTCCATCTATTGTTTCATGCTCTCTACTTAGAGCCCCTAACATATTACTTATACCTGTGTTAAATTCCAGCCTAACTCCATCATCCCTGCTTTACCTCTGTCTCTTCAAATTGTTTTCTGCCTTTCAGTATGCCTTGTAATTTTTTCTGGATAGCTAGACATGATGGACTGGGTAAAAGGAATACCCATAATTAAGCCTTTGGTAATGTGGTGGTGTGGTGTGTGGGTCAGGAAATTGTCCTCTGGTCCTATGATTAGGTCTCAGTCTTTTAGTAATCTATGTCCCTGAGATGGGACAGAATGGCTAGACTAGAGTTTGCTATTTCCCTTTTCCCACATGGAAGGCTAGAGCTGACCAGAGTTTTGTATTTCCTTTTGCTCTTGGTCAGTTAGACTCTGATAAAACCCAGAAGGCTTGGTTCTGCCTAATTAGTTTCTTCTGTGGGCAGGCCTTATTCAGAAGAGCAAAGCCCTCTGGGGTATTTCAAAATGGCTCCTTATTCTTTCCTTCTGCCAGAAGAAAAAAGGATTTTTTTCTCTAGTATTTACTGTTTCAAGCTCCTGGAGATAATCTCAAAATATTGTACCCCCACCTCCAAGACTGCATCTCCTTGGAAATTTTAACTCTCAAATATGTCCACACTCAGCTTTCTGCAATTCCTCACTTAGAGTTCAGGATTTCTTACCCCAATACTTTTTTACCCCAATGTTTCTGCAGCATCCACGTGTCTCTTCTTGGTAAGTGGTGGTTCCCACTATTGGCCTGTCTGTCTCTTGAGTCTTATTGGCAGTGGTTTGCTCTTTGTTTTCCTCTCAAAGAGTTGATTTTTCAATCTGTTAAGCTTTTTGCTTGTCATTAGGATGAAATGGCAACTTCCAAGCTATTCACATATGGAACCAGAAACCTTGGTGTAGTTTTCTTCATGTGTCATCGCTTAGTCTTTGTTGAGCTTCTTAAATGTGTGGGTTTATGTTTTCCACCAAATTTTGTCAAGTTTTTTTCAAATACATTTTTATACATTCCTCTCCTTTACTTTTGTCACTTTAGTTACATATATGTTAAGCCAATAGAATTTATCCAACAACTCACTGATGCTTGGTTCTTTTCTTATTTTCCTTAATTCTTCTGTGTGTTTCCTTTTGAATAGTTTCTATTGCTTTGTTCATCTTTACTCATTTTCATAGGCCTAATGATACTGTAGTATATTAAAAATGAGGAACATCTAGAACACCAGATATGGGTTCCTATGAGGAATGACTTTAATAGTTGTGCTTCCAAGAAATTAACAAGATTGAATATCAACCAGAGGTATCTAAAAGCAATCCTAACGTGATGTCTGCTATAAAATTCTGATAACATTGGCAATATTAGATATATCTCCATTTTTATGCATTATAAAGAACCCAGTAGGGAGGAGGATATCCTAATGAATCCCTGCTATAAGCTAGGGACCAGACAATCACAGGATCGCTCATGTGGTTCTGGGAAAGGATTCATGCTTCCCTTCCTCTTTGAAGATGATGAACCTGCCTAGTAGAACAGGATGGAGAGGGTGGTGTTGGTAGTATTGATGACAGTATCGTGATACAGGACGGAGGCCATGAGATTTCTAATCGTTAGACAAAGCACTAATGAGAAGCATCCCCACACTTCTGACATGTTTGCCCAAAAGTAAACGGAGAGGGTGGTCTAATGGGTAACTACTCTACTGGCAGATTTGTTTCAGTGAAGAGCTGGGCCCACTGAATTACGATTTGGCCCACAATGCCACCCAATGTTTCTAAATCTCCAGGGGTATTCTTAGGGAGTTTTAGAGAATGCAATATACAGTTACAACCTGGAGGGATGTTTTTAAAAAGCATTTTTGGACTCCTTCAATTCATGCAGTGTTTGCAGATAAAGCTATAAGAAGGTCAGCTAGCACTCTATGCAACAGACAAGAGTGATTATGGAATTAGGATCCTCTAGTTGTGACCAATACCATTGTGATCACCGCTGTCACTACTCATATTTTTACCATCAATGTCTTCAGGTTTCTATGCTTCATGTTGCAGATTTAGCCATAACGTCACATTTCAATTTCAGATAATTGGAAGAAAGCACAACTCTTTTAATTGCCAGTTTACTTGGTGAGTGAGTGGTGTTCCCATACACCACCAAATTTTACTTCTCATCAAAGAGCTAGAGTACAATGAACTCAGCCCTGTGGACCCTGTTTTAAGAAGGCTTCAAGGATAGTCTATATAATGATTAACTGCTTGTATTCTCCTTCCTGTTCTACCTCTTGCAAAACATGTACTGTTGCTCGGTGAGCATATATTTTAAGTTCTCATAAATTGTTTTAAGATACACTTTTCACCCTGATTCTTAATTTTTCTAAGTCTATTTTTACCATCTGTGCATGTTGCTATAGGAAAATCTAGCTTCATACTGCTACATAGTAGTTCCTAGCGGACATTCCCCCTGTTTAATTACCCATCTGCTCCTCACGAATGGATTACTTCCAGGTCCCCACTGTCATAAATGCTGCTACGGTGAACATCTGGGAACATGTTTCTTTATGGACCTAAGTGAGAACTTTTCTTCTGGGTCTCATTTTCTGTTAATTGCCTGTTCACTTTCTGTTCTTTCATTCTCAGTGATTTGCAGAAGTCCCTTGTTTAATTTAAATATTATTTCATTTTTGTTTAGATTTTGTAAATAATTTTACCCAATTTGTCCTTTCTCTGTTGCTCTAACCATGCTGTCATGATTCAGAACCAAATGCAGGTCACAAGAAAATCTGGGAAACTTTCATACCTCTTAACCACAGATGGAAAAGGAATTTTTAGCATGTCTTAAATTGTTCCCAAGAAAGCTAGTTCCATCAAGATATTGGGTTGAATGGTTTTACTTAAACCTACAACTACAACCTGAAATGGAAAGGGGGGCCTTAACGGTGTTCACAGAGGCAAGAACATAGGGTGTTCTTAGAGGTGCCTTTACTCTAAACATACCTTGACTTCATTGCCCTTTAAAAAGCTATTCAACCATCATCCCTTGATAATACGTTTATTTAGGAACGTAACCAAGCCATGTGTTATGAGTCATTAAACAACAGAATAAGGTCAGAGTGAAGAAACAAGAATGCCTCAGAGAATGCATTCTCTAAGGCAGGTGTCCAGGGAGTCATTAAGGTGGACATCCAGAGAAAAAACATACAGCTCTTGCTTTCAAGAAATCAAAATACTGCAAAATAATAAAAAATAGTGTCAGTAAATTTCTTAATGCTAAAAAGATCCTAATTCTTTTGAATACTGATTAAAGTGCAGCTTAATGGAAGAATTTTACCTGGGAATGTTGAAACATAGATTCAGTTCCAGATATTTCTTTCATATGAAACCAAAGGAATCATTAAAATCCCTTTTCAAATGGGTTATTCCAAATGCATAAGAAGAACCACTAATTCAGCCATGACCTTGGTCTTTGCCTGTATTATCTTTGATTGAATTAAATTTTAGTGATTGGTCATTCCTCTTGTTTTGTTACACTCCTCACCAAAGAAGTACATATAGTCCTGAAAAACTTAACACTAGCTCAGACTTGTTCTTAATATAATTCTCTGCTAACATTTCCATTTACTGAAATGTACTATGTCATAGCTCACATGTTAAATGGCAGTATGCTATTAATGCTACTTATATATGGAAGATAAGTATAATAGGAAGATCTAGACATAGATACAGGGAAATGGACGTGGAGATAGGATAAAGATAGAGATGAAGATGCAGAGATTTGTTTCTAACTGCAAAGATCTAAAAGCATTTTGGAAGTCTGTATCTAATCTGTACATTGAGACTCAAATAATCAAGAGAAAACTTATTGTTCCTGGACAATAAGCATTCTATCAGTCTGTGAGAATGACTTCTATCATTGTGAGACAGAATCAGTTGAACTAGATTATCATAATAGATAGATCAGAGTTAGGCTATTTTTAGTTTAAAAAATGGGACTTAATTCAATATTAAGCAAATTACTAGAAGTTTTTTTTCTCCCTACCATGACTTCTAAAGATCCCAGTTGAGTGAATTATTAAGACTCTTTTTCCAATTTGGAATTAATTTTAAGTCTGTCTTCAGGATTAAAGTCAGAGCTATTAGCATGTATTTTTAAATGAATAATAATTTTTCAGTGGACATTATTAGTAAAGAACACTGGAAAGTAGTTTTTAAAATTAAGGACTTAGGAAAAGCAAAAAACAATTGTGAAAGAAATGGGAAAAAAAAATATGTCTATTGATACCCTACAATGTGCTGGGCTCTGTACTAAGAAGTTCCACATGCTTACATTACCACAAAGTCCTACGTGTCATATGCTGTCATTTTTACAGAGACAGATAATTTAAGATAGGTGTCACTGATTCCAAAGCCCATGCATGCTAACTAGTTTTCTCCTCAGTAATAGTTGTTGTACACATTTTGGGAAAATAGAGTGGAAATCTCTGGAAACCTCTCTCTGCCTTTTAATCTCCCTTCCACCCTTCCTCTTTCTTGTCCAAATCGACAGTAGTGTGTTACAGTCATTCTTTTTCTTATGTTCTAAATGTCTGGAAATAAAAGAACAGCTTCTACTATCCATATTTCAAAATATGTAAAGTAAAACACTAGAGATAAATACAAATTCTCCTAAATCCAGAGTTAGCCCCAAAATATATTACCTTTAAATAAAAACATAAAACAAAAAGTCACTGTAGTTAGGAAGAAATATAGCTTTAAAATGTATTTGTGACTCACAGCAACTCTTATTTGGTCAGAAAAAGAAGCAGGGAAAAATGTATTTGTTCATGTTTGAATGAGTCAGAAAGAAACTAAAGAATTGTAAATATTGTAAAATTTACCTTTCTGCTAATGTGAAAGCTGAGAGGTCTCAAAAATTCATTAGGAGCTATCAACAGAAATTGTACAGGTAATTATACCTTTTCAAGAATGTGGCTTTCTGTCTTTCTCTTTTTCTCTCAAAAAATTGATCCCATTCTTCAACCAGTAATTCCTTCTCCCTGACTAACAAATATGCCCAAGTATCCCCTCCCCAAATGAATTCTCAGTAGTCTTTTCCATGAAGATGCTTCTCCCTGTGTATCATTTGCTTCATTGCCAAACTTCTCAGAGCAGTGGTCTCATCCATATAAGAAGAGATTCTCATCCCTCTGGGAAGTGACATATTTTCCTAACTCTCCCCCCTTGTCTCCTGACATGCTTCCCCTTTTTGGTGTATTTCTTATCTCTCTGTTCCTTCCCCTACTCCTTGGATCTGTCTTCCTAATTTTCTAAACCCTAAATGTAGACTTTCAAGTTTTTGTCCTTGAAAACTTCTATGGCAGTTTGTTTACATTTCCCAAAATTTCACATACTGAAACTCTACTGTCCAATGTCAGGGTATTAGGAAGTGGGACCTTTGGGAGGTGCTTAGGTCATGAACGGGAATAGTTCCCTTATAAAAGGGACCCCACAGATCTCCCTTGTCCCTTCTACCAGGTGAGGACACAATGAGAAGTCTGTGACATGGAAGGCAGACTCACTCAATAATACTGGCAAGATGAGCTCAGACTTCCAACCTCCAGAACTGTAAGCAATACATTTCTGCTGTTTATAAGTCACTCAGTCTGTGAGTTCTGTTGTAGCAGCCTGAAAGAACTATACAGACACTTTTTCATTTTGTTTGTTCTTCCTGGTCTGAATTTCCAACTGCCTATTGACATCAGAAACATTGAACCAGTAATTTCCCTCAAAAAAACTGTCTCTTTTTTCCCCCATGTTATCTAGTGACCTTTCTTTTATATTAAATAGAATCATGCCAACTGCTTAAATAAATAACCTCTCAAAACATTAGCTTGGCACAGTAAAACTTATTTCCTGCACATATATAGTCATTTTGCACAAAGTAAGTGTTCCTGAATACTAGGCCACTCTCAGCCGTCAGAGATTCAGGCACTCAGGCACCTGCCATATTATAGACTTTGCCATTTTTAACACTTGGTTTTCAAAGTATTTGAGTATGTCTTCATTGAGCCATTAGAAGGAAAAAGAGCAAAAGTGATTTTGTGGCCATTTCTGAAAATGATGCACATCACTTCTGTTCACATTCCATTAGCTAGAACTCATCATAAGACCACGTCTAAGGGGGATGCATTAATCTGCTTTGGCTGCCATAACAAAATACCATAGGCAGGGAGGTTTAAACAGCAGAAATTTTCTTCTCACAGTTCTGAAGGCTGGGAGTCCAAGATCAAGATGTCTGGTGAGCACTGCCTTCCTAGCTTACGGATGGCTACCTTCTTACCATGTCTTCACACAGTAAAGAAAGAGAGAAAGAGGAGAAAGGAGGGAGAGATCCTTTTCGCATAAGGCCACAAAATCAGTCTTGTCAGAATAAAGCCCAATCATTATGACCTCATTTAACCTTAAGTATCTCCTAAAGACACTCTCTTCAGATATAGTCATGCTGAGGGTTAAGGTTTCAACGTATGAATTTGAGAAGGTCACAATACGATCCATAGCAGGAGGCCAGAAAATATAATCTATCTGCATTCCCAGGAAGAGGAAATCAATTTGGAAAATGGTTAGTCAGACTCTACCACAGTCTATCCTTCTGTTTATCAAATATCCTTCCCATCTTTCTACACAAAGGATACATTTACCCCTTCCTAAGGGATAGAAGCCAAATTCCCATCCAGTCACTGTAACCAGCTCAAAGTTCAGGGACTCTGGGTGAAGCATCTTCCTTTCTAAGTGAATTTACAATTACCTCAATTAAAGAAAAGAAAAAAAAAGTTACATTAAAAAAAAATGTTTCTCATTGCAAATCACTGTTGCTGGGGAGGAAAAAGTTTCCTTTAGCCCTCAAGGTTCTTTTAATTGGTCTAAGAATCAAATTTACCTGAGACAGATTAACTGGAGGGAAAATCACCAGGAGACTCAATAATCAAATTGAGACCCAAAGAAATGGCCAAGACAGGCAATTTTCATACATTTTAGGAAAAAAGACCATACATCTGTGAGGAATTGACAGGACAAAGAAAATTTCTGTTTGGTAGCTTCAATTAGTAAGGAATTCTAATCAGCATTTGGGCTGGGGTAGTCGTTTAGTAAAAAATTAACAAAATTTGTTTATAAGGCCTTCTGGGTTCTGTATTTCCTATCTCTGGTGACAAGGATGCCCACTTTTCACATGGGAAATGTATTTCCTGGCATCAGGGTGGGGCAGAGGAGGGTCAGTGTGTCCCTCGTGCTGTCTCTCCAGTTGCTTTAACTCAGAGTGATCAACATGTCGTTGTGGTTTATCTTAGGGCAGCCTGCCCAGAGCCACCACACTGTGCTAGAAGTGTTAGGGGGTGACAGCTCTCAAAGATTAATGTGATTCAGTCCTTATTTTCAAGAAATTTATAATATATTACACATGGTGAAAGGGAAAACAGCTAGATTCATTCCACATAAATAAATTCTTAGCACTGCATGCAAGGTTCTCCAAACCTGATTCCAAAACACTTTCCTATTCTCTTATTTCCTCCCTTT
The DNA here is from genome assembly GCF_040802235.1 of Manis javanica. NCBI lineage: Eukaryota > Metazoa > Chordata > Mammalia > Pholidota > Manidae > Manis > Manis javanica. Next base: position 192,860,252 of record NC_133158.1, read on the forward strand.
TCCCATGTCTCTTAAACTCCAGCCGTGTCCACTTCCTAAACATTCCAAGCATTCTCAAGACTCCATGAATTTGTTCATGTGGTTCTGTGAAGCTGAAATTAAGTACTCTTTCACATTCTCCACTGAAATGATTTTTACTGTTTAATCCCAATTCAGCTGCCACTGCTTCACTGGAAGCTCTTGTTGGCCTGCCTAATCTGATTCACTAATTCCTTATTCTACATTCTCATAGCAGTTCAGTTGGGGCAAGGGGTGAGATTCTGGGAATTCTGTCATTTACCCCACAAGTATCTCCATAAGTTATGAATTTGATACACAGAAAGTTTAAATGTTAGGTAGAAAGATAAACATGAGCAGCCAGGGACGAAGAAGATAAGGCTCAAAGAAGCCACCCAGATAGGGTTCAAGGAAATAAACTGCCCCAACTGCCCAGGGAGGCGCCCTATGTGAAGACACCAGAGGCTTTGCAGGAAGATAACTTCTTGCCTATCAGAACCAGATCAAATGGTCTTGACCAGGTCAAATGTGAGCACAATCAAACAAAACTAAGGACTGCCTAAGTCACACCTCCTCATAATCTCATTAAAATAAAATTGTGGTTTTGCTCTCCCCCACTGCATGGGCTTTCCTTTGTGCATTCTGGGAAAAGACATGCTCACCAAGAGGAATGGGTGTATAACTAGAGCTGTCAATCAAATGACCTCCCTGTCAATCAGAAGTGCCTCCCAGATTGGACATGATAAATAGACCCACCCATAAACTGTCTACTTTGACCCTGGCCTGCTCCTCTCTTGGAGTGTATTCAAATGAAACTTTCAGTCTGCTTTGCTATTGTGTCTATGCCTTTCAATTCTTTGTTGCAGTGGACACAAGAATGGAGGAGAACAAACTCAATCTGTTACATAAGTACTTTGCCCAAGGTCATAGGTACTACTGTGTGCAGGTGATCAAGCTCAAATTCCTCATCTTGTAAAGCTGCCTCTAATTAGCATACAATCATACAATAATTGATTGTCTGATATAATTTAACAAAAGCTGTTGGAATAAATTATTTCAGCTTGTTTCCCAGAAGATGAGTATTGTTGACTGCTAGTTATGTGCTAGGAACAGTGCTGGCTGCTTTTACATGTATTAGCACATGGACTAAGGGTGTCCCCATTTTATAAATGTGGAAAGTGAAACCTGGACATATTAAGTAATTTAGCCTACACGGCCCAGCTGGTAAGTATTAGGGCTATGTTTGTTTGTTCATTTTTCATTAGATCAAGCTACAAGTACAAACAACAGAATCATTTATCAAATTAGGTAAAATAAATTAAATCTCTGAAAAAGCAATTGAACCCCCAGTAACTACTTCTTGAAAAACCTGCCCTCCCTTTGTGTTTTTTAGAAATTCTATTGTACGAATCTATTTTTTGACCTGGCTCTATTTTTATAGCTCTAGGCCAGAGGAGGTTCTGAGCTCTGGGAAAGTTCACTCATTTGGATTTGGTGAGAGCAAAAAATGGCCACAGAATGTTTAGGGGAGTATAAAGGTCTTATGCCAAGCTTTATTCTTGTGATGGCAGGTTGAGCACTAAAACCACAGCCGCCTCAGGGCAAGTCTGCATGCAGCACGTCTGTCTCCTTCTCTGCCTCCACTCTAGCCTCTGCACCAAACACTGGGTGGAGTTCTTTTTATAGCAACCCAGACAATAATGGCTTATAGCCAGTATGTGTGCAAGCATGCATTTTCACAGTAGGCCAAGTATTACATCATTGCATGTGCACAGTGGTTGAACCGATTAGGATCAGGTGAGGATCCTGGCCATGGAACTTAACATTTTCTCTACACTCCATCCCTCGAGGATTCTCACCTTACAGTCTGTGGGTCCTTAATCTTTCACAATGGTCCCTGTACAAGAAAGCAGGAACACTGTAAACAGATTCTACAACAGCAATAGAGGCTACAATGAATAACAACATAAACTGTGATGATGATATACAAATAACAACAGATAATATTTTACCTCAAGCCTGAGGCAATTCATTGCCACCAAGTAGTCATTCCAGCCACATTCAAACCAGGTCTCAGATGAATTCATGACTAGCACTTTCCACAGGAGGCCAATAGCAGAACTGCTAGGGAAGCCCACATACACCCAGAAATTAGCAGTTTTTGCTGGGGTGTGTCCCCAATCCAAGAAAGAGATTAGAAGAGATTAATCTTAAGGGTGATAAGACACATTTTAATGACACCAACATAGGCAAATCTTGTCCATCACATAGGATGCATGCAAGAGAATGGTCCTGTTATAGGACTGTGGCAGGAAGGGGTTCCTGTCTGGGTCTAGTACACCATACCTTTACTCCTCATCTTGTGGAGGGTTCTGAGGGTTCTATGTATAGTGCTACTGGATTTGCATGCACTGGCCATAAAGATAAATAAAACTCCCCAGTAAGATGCTCTTATCTTCCAGCCATTGAGAGTACAGTATCATGATACATGGGGACCACTCTGCATTACTCCAGGAATACATAGGAAGCCAGCCTCCAGCTGGTCCATGTGTCAAAATGTCCAAGGCCATGCCTCCAGGGATTGGAGTCTCCAGATATTATTGCAGTCAGTGCTGGAAGCAAGATATTATTCTGGTGACCAAACTGCAACTGTAACAATTCCTTCTTGGTTTGTACCTGAAGTTGTATAGTGGAGGCAGTAATGTGTGCTAGCTATCATCCCAGACTGTTGTGGGACTCAGTATACATCCCTTTTAGAGCACATAGAGGACTTCTACTGGGCTCTGTTCATTCCTCAAAAGATGAAGACATGTCCTACCAAAGGGCAGTAGCACACAGTGTCCCTCCTGATGCCCTTTCATATCAAATGGTACAAGGGCTTCAGAATTTGTGCCAAGTGTGGGATAAACACCTTCAGTAGCCTAAAAGACCCCATGCAACAAACATTGATATAACCATTGCACTGCATCAGAGACAGGCTTTCCTTCTAGCCAAATACCTGGGCCAGTTCATCTGCTTCATCATTTCCTGCACATGACAAAAGCAAATGGCCTGTCACATGATATACAGTAACTGTTTTAGTCTGACCAGAGGCCTATAAGTTCCTACAACTCTTGCCCCCAAAAAGGTTGATGACCAATGTTGCCATGTCAGTAGCCACAGAATAAAGCCTTGATGGATGGCTGGACTCTCAGGGCAAACAAGTGGGGAGGGCTCCTGGGTGATCATGAGCCACACTGCCTGCAACTCTGTGCACTGACTGCTCTTCCCCTCTCCATCCTTCATCCATATTGTCTCAGTTTTAGGATGGAGAGCTACAGCCATCCATTTTTGGGGCTACCCATGGCTGGAGCCATCTGTATACCATGCATCTTCAGGAAGAGATGCTCTTCCCTCCCAAGAAGGGCTCTCTACTACTAATGACTTTAAAGCAAATTATTCCTGCCTTTCACTGGTATATGTCACTGGCCCAAGTATTCGAGCTCTTTAATAGGGGCTAGTGGAGAGATCACTCTGCTCCTATAGGTATGTGTCCCATTTGACCAGTGCAAACACCTGTGCCACACCACTCCACAGCTTTTGGGTCCAGTCTCATACCCACCCAATGATGGGATAGGTGATTCTAACCTGTATCGGGGCCATTCCCATGATGGACTCCATAGCCATCAATGCATGTTACATGGCAGCCAATTGTTTCTCTATTAAGGTGTACTGTACTTCTGCTCCTTTCCAGAATTGCAACCAGAATCTAACAGGTTGGTAGTTTGTTCAAGCTGCTGCCAGAGGCTATAACCATCTTTGGTCACATGGACATCCAGCTCACAGGGCCTTAACGGGTCTATCATACTCAAGGCCAACACAGCCTTGACTGCCTGATTAGGAGCTGAAAAAACTAGATGCCCATATCTCATCCCTGTCCCTCCTGATGCCCTTACATATCAAATGGTATAACAGCTTCAGAATTTGTGCCAAATGTGGGATAAACACCTTCAGTAGCTTAAAAGACCCCAAAACTCTTGCAGTAGTGTTACAGTTGTCTGTCAGGAATAAGCATAACATCATACACAGTATTAGACACCCTATTACCAACAGGATTTGGTCTTGTTTCACTCTGATAGCCTTACGTCCATATCCATCTATAACAGCAAGGGTCCCAGGAAACTGTTCAGGGTTGCCACAAATCAGTGAGCATTCAGCTTCTGTGTCTACCAAAGCCAAGACATGTTGTACATTCACTGGGACAAATGAACTGATATTTCAACACGTGGCCTCTGGTCACCACCTGGTCCCTTAAGTCAGGTTCCTTGACCTTCCCCTCATTCAAACCATATAGCCCAATCATCTTCCCTTGAGGGTTGGTGGGGTTGGCTCACTCTCCAGCAGAAAGTCCTGCAAGCACACAGGCTGGACTTGTGGCTTTGTCTCCAGCTTCAATTTCTTGGTCCTCACCTTAGCCAACAGCCTGAACTGCTGTTCCAGCTTCAGTTGTTGCCACAGCCCCAGTAATATTCTATTCAACTTCCCATCCACTTTCTCTTTGTCTGCTCCTGCCTTTATCAAATCAACCCATATCTGGGTCCTTATGACCTTCATGAGGCCTTTTAAACTCTTCCTCTGAGTAGGAGACTGCACTTCCTTCCATGCCCATATTGCTTCAGCCTTCCCCAAATCTGTCATAGTACAGGTAAACTTATTTATGGGCTGCCCTAAGTGAGGGGCAAGAATTGCCACTAAGGGCCCAAAATGGGACAGGGTTGCTGTTTGCAAGATGGTGTCCCTCATCCACACCATATACAACTCCTCATCCAGGTCCTTATTTACTGTGTTATAAATGGCCTTTTTCATGCCCAACTCCTGTAACACCTGTTGGAGTTTGTCATACATCTTCCATCTAGTACAGAAAGGTGGTAAATCACCATGACTGGGCCATAGAGTGCAAAGTATGGCCATAAACCACTAGAGAAAGGAGTGGTTTCATGGAGTCTGGTATGCATTTTTGTAATTGCTGATGCTACTATAAACAATTAGTATACATAACTAGTCTTCTAAATATTTTGTAAACCTGATCATTCATGGAAAGAAACTTCACAGCAACCCACTGAAATTAAAAACTTGAGAATATACAGAAAGAAAACTTTCTGTAAGATTATAGGGAAAATGGAAGTCCCATGGCCAGGAACCTCACCTTATCCTAATCTATTCAATTCTGCAAGCCCATTATTTATACTAATTACATACACCCCTGGCACCACTTCTGCCCCGTGTCCTTGTCTGGTGTACCCGCTGTTTCTATCGCTGATGGCACCACTACGTCTTTTGCCTCCTCCACAGTACCTCACAGCATTCTCATTCTGCCTATTTCTGTGCTACCATTACAGCCTTTACCCCTTCCACAGTATCTCACGTGACGCTATCTCAGTCATCAATAAATCTTTTACCTCCTCCTCAGCACCTTGCAGCTTGAATTCTCATGCTGCCTTTTCTAATCTTTCTCACAGGAGTATGTCTTTCTCATATATAGCCTTTTCTAACACTGAGAAATAGCCAACCCATGGTTCCCACTGCCACATGGGCACTCTGTTTATCCAGACAATTCCCTATTTCTCAGAGGGCCTCCGCTACAGCCGTAGGTATCACCTTCACCTGCCCCTAGTCCTGGGGAGGGGCCCAGTCCTTTAGGAGGATCACCACCTGTGACAATATGACCACTGGGGGATAATCAAATGTCTCCCTATCCATAGGGGCAGGCCACTGAACTACCCCTCCCATGAAGGCAGCTTGTTCCATTTTGCAGTCTGTAGTGAATACTGCCAACTATGCCAAAATGTACCTCTGAGCCAGATGGGGTTCCCAGCTCCAGGCAAGTTCATTCTTGACTCGGTGATACTGAAAAATGAAGATGGAATGTTTGGGGGGATAAAAGGTCTTATACCAAGCTTTTATTCTAGTGATGTCAGGTTGAGTGTTAGACACACATCCGTATCTGGGAAGTCTGCATGCAGCAGGTCTGTCTCTATCTCTGCCTCCACTACAAGCTCTGCACAGAGCACTGGGAAGACCTCTTTATATAGCAACATAGGCAAGAATGGCTTATTGCCAACATGTGTGCAAGCATGCGCTTGCACAGTAGGCCAAATATTACATAATTGCATGTATATAGTGAAAGAGTAGATTAGGATCAGGTGAGAATTCTGGCCATGGAACTTCCATTTTCCCTACAATCTTACAGAAAGTTTTCTTTCTGTATATTCTCAAGTTCTTAATTTCAATGAGTTGCTGTGAAGTTTCTTTCCATGAATGATCAGGTTTACAAAATGTTTAGAAGCATAATTACATATACTAAGTTGATTTCCCATGTCAGTGTATTTACTTAAAATGCTAGATGGACTTTTAAGTCAATGAACACTTGATACCAGATCCCTCCCCCCTCGTAATCCCTCCTGCCTCCTCCCAGTGGGTACCTAGCATTGTGTTAGGCATAAGGAAAATCCACAGTGCACAGCAGCTTCCTATCCTTTAAGGACTTTTTAATCCCACTGAATAAATATTATTTTAACCATTAAACAATTAAATACTTCATCACAATGATATGTGGTCTTTTCTAATGCCATTATATATATGATTTTATACAGTCTTTAGGGCAGAAAACTCTGTAAGTGCATGATGTTATGGCAAGTTAAAAATGATAAATTGGTGGATTGAAACTGGAAAAAACAGATGTAAAATATTCCTCCTAAGATATTCAACCCACATATTCAGTAACCTTTTTTTTTCTATCACTTTTAGCCTTTATATCATAATTTTGCTCCTATCAACATTCAAAATATCCAAATATAAACAAGAGAACAAAAGAACAAGGATAAACAAAGCAGATGAAAGGGCAGAGGTGTCCTAGAGCAAAAGCTCAACACAGCCTACTCATTTGCAAAGGAATGACCCCCGATTGTGACTGGCATTATCACCAACTGGGACCCACTTAATTCAGATCTTGCTCTCAATTAAGTTGTATATAAATCACATAATGAAGCTGTCAGAGAAATGCAGGTATAATAAAAAGATTTTTCATATGTGCCATACATAAGTACCTTAGGAGTCCATCTCGGTGACCAAAGTCATCAAATGAAAGAATCATTAAAGGCTTCATAAGAATGTGAAATTTTGAGCTGGCAATGAAATAAAAAGATGAAATGTTCTGTGAAACATACAGATGACAAGAACAGTATCTCAGCAGGAAACAATACTTATGAGAAGAACTTAAACAGGGGAAATGTGCCTGGAATGGGTGTAGCAACAAACTGATTCAGCCAGTGTGGCTATTAATAATTATCAAAATTTTATAATAGATTCAGTAGCCACCAATAGGTAGCAGCTATTAAATTAAGTAAGGTGCTAGGGAACCTCTCTGCATCTCACTAGCAGTGTCTAGTAAAAATAACTCTCAGAATGAATTTGTGTATGCCTGGAAACATTTATTACTAAGCAGACAAATAAATGAATAAATAGAAACCATTTTATGACATCAACTACCACCTCTCTGTCTTTTTAGGTGCTCTAAACATAACTGACACGAAAAGTTCACAAGAGATAAAACCAGTGTGAAAATAAGACAAAAACCAAGCAAGTTTCATATCCCACAATATCCAACTATGCCAGAGAACAAAATGCATTATGTCAGGCTGTGTGATCTCCAGTGCACTCACACCCTCCAGTGGGCAAGTTGTGATAGGAAAGTGCTCCAGAGGCCAAACAAAATATCTGGAGACATGTGAAACATGAAAGTTTATTGAGGCTTATGTATAGGGAGTAAAGGAGCAGCTGGCTGGGGGAGGTTATGTACCACTACTGCAGACAGGAGGGAACTGCTTATATGGAGTGAGGGGACAGAGATTACATGCTTCGCTAGAAAGGAACATTCATATGTGACCAGTGCCTCAAGTAACAAAACCTTGATCAGAAGGGCCTACCTCCCAGTAACATGTTTCCATAACTAAGGGGGCCTGGAATTGGGCAGCCTCAGGACATCAACATACCACATACCTAGAATACTGCCTGATGGTAAGTGATGTGGAGCACCTTTTCATGGGCCTGTTGGTCATCTGCATTTTTTCTTTGGAGAAATGTCTGTTCAAATCCTTTGCCTATTTTTAAGTCAGGTTATTTGTTTTATCAGTGTTGAGGCATATGAGTTCTTTATATATTTTAGATGTCAACTCCTTATCAGATAAATCATTTACAAATATCTTGTACCATACTGTAGGTTGCCTTTTTATTCTGCTGATGGTGTCCTTTGCTGTACAGAAGTTTTTGGTTTAGTGTAATCCTATTTGTTCATTTTTTATTTTGTTTCCTTTGTCCAAGGAGATGTGACCAGGAGAATGCTCATACTCATGTTCAAGAGAGTTTTGCCTATGTTTTCGGCTTTGTGTCTTACATTCAGGTCTTTGATCCATTTTGAGTATGTAGTCAGGCAGTAACCCAGTTTCATTCTCTTGAATGTAGCTGTCCAGTTTTGCCAACAGCAGTTATTGAAGAGACTGTCTTTTTCCCGTTGTATATTCATGGCTCCTTTATCTTATATTAATTGACCATATATGCATGGATTTATATCTGGGCTCTTTATTCTGATCCATTGATCTCTGGGTCTGTTCTTGTGCTAGTACCATACTGTTTTAATTACCATAGCTTTGTAGTATAGCTTGAAGTCAGGTAGTATAGTACCCCCAACTTTGTTCTTTTTTCTGAGGATTGCTTTGATTATTTGGAGTCTTTTGTGGTTCCACAGGAATTTTTGGATTATTTGCTCTAGTTCACTGAAAAATGTTGGTATTTTAATAGGGATTGCATTGACTCTGTAAATTGCTTTGGGCTGGATGGCCATTTTGACAATATCTATTCTTCTTATCCATGACCATGGGATAGATTTCCATTTATTTGTATCTTCTTTAATTTCTCTCATGAGTGTCTTATAGTTTTCAGAATATACGTAGGTCTTTTACCTCCTTGGTTAGGTTTATCCCCAGATATTTTATTCTTTTTTCTGCAATTATAAATGGAATTGTTTTCTGATTTCTCTTTCTGCTAGCTTGTTGTTAGTATATATGAACACAACTGATTTCTGTGTGATTAATTTTGTATCCTGCAACTTTGCTGAATCAAGCTATTAGTTCTAATAGTTTTTTGGTGGAGTCTTTAGGGTTTTCTATGTATAATATGGTGTTATCTGCAAATAGTGACATTTTATCTTCTTCCTTAGCAATCTGGATGCCTTTCATCTCTTTATCTTGTCTGATTGCCATGGCTAGGGCCTCCAGTACTGAATAAAAGTGGTGAGAGTGGACATCCTTTTCTTTCCTGATCTCAGAGAAAAAAGTTTTTAGCCTTTCACTATTGAGTATGATGTTGCCTGAAGATTTGTCATATACGGCCTTTATTATGTTTAGGTACACACCCTCTATACCCATTTTGTTGAGTTTTTATCTGGAATGGATGCTAGATTTTGCCAAATGCTTTTTCAGCATTTATTGAGATTATTATTGGTTTTTATCCTTCTTTTTGTTTAATGTGGTATATGATATTGATTGATTGATGAATATTATACCATCCTTGCACCTGTGGAATAAATCCCACTTGGTAATGATGGATGACCCTTTTGATGTATTTTTGAATTCAGTTTGCTAATATTTTGTTGAGTATTTTTGCATCTATGGTCATCAGGGGTCTTGGTCTGTAATTTTCCTTTTTTGTAGTATCTCTGTCTCATGTTGGTATTCAAGTCTTGCTGGCCTTATAGAATGTGTTTGGAAGTATTCCCTCCTTTTCTAATTTTGGAATACTTTAAGAAGGATGGGCATTAGCTATTCTTTAAATGTTTGGTTATTCAGCTGTGAAGCCTTCTGGTAGTGGACTTTTGTTTGTTGGGAGTTTTTGATTACCAGTTCAATTTCATTGCTAGTGATTGGTCTGTTCAGATTTTCTTTATCTTCTTGGGTCAGTTTTGGAAGATTGTATTTTTCTAGGAATTTGTCCACTTCTTCTAGGTTGCCTAGTTTATTGGCATATAATTTTTCATAGAATTCTCTAATAATTCTTCATATCTCTTTGGTGTCAGTTGTGACTATTCCTTTTTCATTTCTGATTTTATTTGTGTACTCTCTCTTTTTTGCTGGATAAGTCTGGCTAGGGGTTTGCCCATTTATCATTTTTAATCAAAGAATGTTTATTGAGCTTTTACAATATCCCTGTCCTTGTTTGTAAAGATACACTATGAAAAGCAATTCACACTGACTAAGGGAATAGAAGATTAAGAAATTCTGTAAAATCTAGGACCTTGGAAAAACTTCCAAGTATAAGGATTTGGATTTCCTCATTTTAAAATGAACTCAGGAAGTAAAGGGTTGCAGATAAATTTATCATGTGGTAAAATAACTATATTGCTTTAAATCACATTCATTGTAAGTATTTACCAATGATTATAATTTTATTATGATACCTCAAAGAAACTCCAGCATATAATAGCTTAAATAAGGTAGATTACTATGACCCTATCACATTATACTCTAGCTATTCCAGACTGGCAGGACCTCACAGATATTCTGAGATCCGTATGTTTGCCATGTTGGGCTTTGCCGTGCCCAAAGGCATTGCCCTTGTCTTCATGGACACAGGCAGGTCTCTGGCATGTCTGTTTCCCAGTTCCTGAAAGGGGTAAAGAACCAATGTCTGGAAAAAGTGATTAGTTCCTAAGTTGGAGAAGAGATTTAAGTTGAATACATCAATTCCTCTCATATCTTTGGTCCAATGCTAGTCACATGGCCATACCCACCTCAAAGAAGACTGGGAAATATAGCTTTACATGGATTAACATATATCCAGGAAGAAAGAGACTATTGCAGCCTGTTATAATCTGCCCCTCTGTCCACCCAGATATCCTACACACCATTGTACCCACAGAAGCAAGACACCACTTTTTTCCCAAAGGAAAATATACAAAGTCCCAACCAGTTATGGCAGTCAGCTCAAAATTTAGGACTCCTGAGTAATGAGCAGCTGCTCTACCTGGTTCAGAGTGGTTCCTCATGGTCTGGTAATGTATAAACTAGAAAGTAAGTTATATACATTATCTACATCCTTCCCAATATACATATAAAACACAATGGGGACTAAATTCTAGCCTGAGTGTATCTCTTCCTTATAATACTTTTCTAACAGCATCAGAACATTATGTGAATGCACATATTCAAATTAACCAGTTTTGGTGCTCTAGGCATTGGAGATCACCAGCAGGGGCTTCCTGAGATGCTGCAGGCTGATGGGGTGGTCTTGGAGGTTCCTGAGATCACAGCTACCTACAGATGAGCTCCTGAGCACTGCTGGGTAAGATCAGCAATGACAACTTCCCTGCTCTGCACTTACTCTGGCCTGTTATTGGTGGTGGGAGCCTCTAACTCCCTGTATTGCTATGTTATTCTTAGAATACACAGATTGCTTTTATTTTTCTGACCAAGCCCAAACTCTTTTACCATATTTCATCAAACCTAAGTCATCATCAAATATATGACCCAGTATTAATTTATTCAACACAAAAAATAAAAATTATTGCTAACTAAATTATGACATGTCAGTCATCCTGAGAACATTCTGATTTCAGAGCTATTTGATGATTAAAATGTGCTTCTTAGAATCAATAAAATATGGGAAGAGTTTTATCCACTTGGAATTGTTTTTTGAGTATGAGATGAAGTAGAATCAAGTTTCATATTTTTTCACATGGATACCAAATTATCTCAGCATCATTTATTATAAACTGTGTTCCTTCTCCACTCACTTGCAGTGCTGCCTCTGTTAAATATTAAGCATCTGTATGAGTATGGACATGATTCTGGGCTCTCTAGTCCATTCCACTGGCTTGTCTATCTTCATACAAATAGGATGTTGCCTTAGATACTATAATGCTGAAAAAAGTTTTAATAGCTAATAAACAAATCTTCCCAAATTATTCTTAGACTGTAGTATATTATATAAATTTTAGACTCAGCTTGCCAAATTTACACACAAAGCTCTCTGGGGATTTGTTTCAGATGGCATTGACTCTCTAAAGGAATTGGCATGTAGAAATAGCACCTTGTCTTCCAATTTATGAACATAGTACATTTTATATTTGGTACTATTTTATAATTTGGATAAAGAATTTGGTAATTCTATCAAAAAAGTCTTTTATGATTATTCATAGAAGTCTAGCACATATATTATTGGATTTATTTCAAAATGCTCCACATTTTTTATGCTTTGTAAAATTGCAAATGGCATCTTTGTAAAATTCAATTTATGTATGTTGTTTTTGCAAACTCTCACAAAACTCTGTGAATAATGACAGTTTTATTCCATCCTTCTAACGCTTATAACTTTTATTTCTTTTTCTAGCCCTATTGAACTCACTGGAACCTCAAAGTGTTGAATGGAAGTGGTGATAGCAGACATGCTTGTCCTCTTCTTGATCACAAGAGAAAGAATTCAGCATCGCACCAAGTTAGCTGGTTAGCTATAGTTACTCTGATGAGTAAGAATGTTACCTTCTCTTCTACTTCTAGTTTGCTCAAAGATTTTATGAAAAAAATAGACATTTTACCAAATATTTTATTATGTGATAAGAAGTGGTCAATGGCATTTCAGACTGCAGTATTTTTCTCTTCACCTGCCACTTGGCTGCTAATATACAACATATCACCATTTTTTGTTATGACAGTATACCATTCCCAGATACCTGTTTCTGATTTAAGACAAATGATAAACTAACCTAACAAAGATAATCCAAAACACAGGAGTTTAAGTGAGTTTTACTTCTTTCTTGCACAGCAGTCTGACCATCCACTCTTCCAGAAAGTCTGTTCGGTGTCATCATTCACTTGAGATTATGTAGTACTAATTATGTTCTAATTATTGTAAATATAGTAAATGATTCAATCTTCACACAAAAGCTCCTTGAGGTAGATATTACTAATGTCCTCATTTTATAGGTAAGAAAGCAAAGGATCAGAGGGGTTAAATAAATTTCTCAATTGATGAAGTACTAGGCTTAGATTATTAGTATATGATCCTTGTTTGTAGTCATTGTCTTAATTTTATTTGGCTTCCTTTTCAAGGTCTTATCTTCCTTTTGTCTCATTTTTTTTATCTACTTAAAATGTATTTCATGCGTTGCATGTATCAGTAAGTACTACCTTAAACTTCTACAATTACAAGTTAAACTTTTTGAAGAGTGAGCTGTTCACTGAAGCAAATTTTACAAAAAGAAACAAACCATAAAATTAATTGATTTTTGAAATTGTGCATGCACAAACATGGGTTGGCTAAAACACCCCTTTCACTGAGGCAAGCCATCTGCTTGTATTGACATAGTTATTAATTATCATTAGATAACTAAAGCTTCACTCACATCTATGAAAAATGGCTGTTGGCTTGAAATTTCAGAAAAACTATCAGGATTTCTTTTGCTTTCTTGGTGAAAAAAACTCAACTTATTAAGATATATAAAAAAACATGTTAATCAAATGTTAAATCAATGGATTTTTTACTTACCTGCCTACTGCCACCCAATAATACTGCTGAATTTTTATGCAAACTTGAGCCTCTTTAACTATCTATTATTTTGCTTAGATTGACTTTAATTTTACTTATGGAAATCAATTGAGTTTAATTCCTTCATTGCTCACCTGAATTAGATTCATAGGCTTCTGTCCCATCCGTAGTTCTAATAACCAGTCTCAGGATGACATGTTCAGAAACTTCACCAGCATAAACATGAAAGAAGAGTTCTGCAAAATTTGCTGGAACCATTGTTGCAAGTACCCAACCCATACACAGCAGTCCTCCTTTTCTGAGTGTTTCTCCAGACACATTCTGAATACTAAGAGCCTCCTGGAGCTACAACTTGGGAGAATCTAATCCCAATCATTTTCCCTTATAATGACCCATTTTCACAGTGCTCCGTATTCAATAGAAAAGTTGTGCATATTCATTATTTATTGTAACTTTTTTTTTCAAAATTTATGTGTATTCTGTCTCATTTCACAAATGGGAAGACTTTACAAAAATCAATTTACTACAATCATCTACAATAAAAATAAAATAGAAAATCAAGGCCATGAGGAAAAAGCCATCATGCAGACTACAATGACACATTAACAAGAACTCTCCCAAAGTACAGGGGCCTTGCACCTATTCCCAAGCCTACTGCTAATGACACCAGTCCTTCAGCTTGGGAGTTAAGTCATTTCCAATTAAATTAATAAATCTTGAGCACTTTCTACGTGTTAGTGGTTGTGCTCAGTAATGTAATATGCAAAACATTACGGTTGCTGTTTACAGTCTAGCAAAAAAGATAGGCATGTTCACAGCTGGCTCCATGCCAACTAGAAAGAGTTAAATAGTAAAGTCCATATGCAAACAATGAATTGAGAAGAGAAACCAATTCCAGCTTGGAATCAGGAAGGTCTCTTTTTTTTTTTAGCCAGAAGAAATTGTCACATGGAAAAAACTTGTAAAATAATCTAGTTTATAATCTAGTTTAACATCCCATTTTTAAACAGGAAAAAAATGAGAGATTAATCAAATTGTTCTCCTTCCCATAGCTAATAAGTGTCTGAGAGGGTGGAACCCTTATCTTTTTTTTTATTAAACTATCATTAATATGCAACCTTATGTTGGTTTCAGATGTACATCACAGTTGTTCAGTAGTCTCCATGATCAACTTATATTGTGACTGCAAATTATTGTGCCCTTTCCCATCCCCCACCCCCATACTTAACCCAACCCCTCCCCCTTGGTAACCACTAGTCACTTATCAGTGTCTAAGAGTCTACTGCTGTTTTGTTCCTTCTGCTTTGCTTTGTTTTTATACTCCACAAATAAGTGAAATCATATGATATTTGTCTTCACCTGGCTTATTTCACTGAGCATAATACCTTCTAGATGGATCCAAGTTGTTGCAAATGGCAGGATTTATTTTCTTCTTATGGCTGAATAATACTCCATTGTGTATATGTACCACATCTTCTTTATCCATTCATCTACTGATAGACACTTAGGTTGCTCCCATATCTTGGCTATTGCAAATAGTGCTGTGATAGACATAGGGGTGCATATATTTTTTCTAATAAGGGATTTTATTTTCTTTGGATAAATTCATAGGAGTGGCATTACTCTGTCAAATGCTATTTCTATTTCTAGTTTTTTGAGGACCCTCCATACTGCTTTCCACAGCAGCTGTGCCAATTTACATTCCCACCAAGAGTGTAGGAGGTCTTTGGAAGAGGTGATATCTGAGCTGAGCTTTAAAAGATAGATAGAATTTAGACAACAGGGTGAGAAAGGAAAAAGGCACTTCAGGCTGAGGAGACAGCTGACCCTCTCCTTGCCCGCAGTGCCGCCGTGAAACACCACGGCTGCTCTGCTACCAGCTACAAGCATGTGCTGAAGATGCTTGTTGCTCCTCCTGCCCGTTCCCAACGCCAAGAACCTTCCATGCATGGTCCTTACATCACTGTGAATCCTTCAGCTCTTCTAGTTCATCTTTTGATCTTTGTGACCTACAGGTCATTAAGCCTTTTGCCATCTTCGTTTTGTTAGCTAAAAACAGAGGCTGATGTTCAGCTTTAACAATGGCCTCACTGGAGCCACAAAGCCATCTTAACATGGAGGGAAGGGACCTGGTCTGACTTTTCAACACTCTCTACCACCAAGTCTAAACACATGCTTTCCATTAAAAAGCCATCTAATTGAGAAATGGTATGGCTTTTTATTTATAGAAATATAATTTAGTAACTATTAAGCATATACTATTTATATCATGTATTTCTAATTTTTAAATGTTTACTTATATAAATATGTATGTTGAATAAACATTAAATATTTAATTCATGTTAAATAAAATAATAAATAAAAGATATTTAATAAAATGTCCCCTTTCAAATCATTCTCCAGACCCGGTATAGTTTGATGATTTTGCAACCCACATAAAGCCCACCTTTGTGTTTCACTGCTCTTAGGTTGCGGCCCAAACTTCTTACCGGTTTACAATGTCCTGCATGATCAGTCTCTGTTTAGCTCTCCTGCAGCTCATCGTTCCTATCATCACAATCTATGCTATAGCTACAGAGTTCCTCAAACCTTATCTTTTATTTGTAGACCCTTTCTTATACTGCCGGAGATTGTTCACATTGTCTGAATCTCCTACCAAATGATCTTCCAGCCTTAAACCTTCTTCCATTCTCTTACTAAAAAATATATAAAGAGGCTAAGTTTTAGAATAATCATTTGAGGGTAAGCTGATATAGGAAAAGGAGACAATAGAATAAGATTTTTGTGACAATCTTTTGATGCTCAGATCTGAATTCCTACCAGGACATCTACTTAGAGGGACCCACAGGGAAATCAATCTTAAGAGACACCTGGCAAGCAAGCCCACAGCAGATTCATATTGATTTCTGTCCCATTCTAATAAATCAAGGATGAGCTTTCTTTAGGCTCTTAGAAGCTCAAAGGCTGTGCTTGGTGAGTGGAAGTTTGAGAAGCAGAGTCTCTTGAGGGGCACAGAAGGTCTGCAGCAATGGGTCAGCAAAGGTGTCAGCAGAGCAACAGCAGTGAGACCAGCTCCGCAGCCCAGGAGGGGCCTCCTAACACTGCCCTCTCCTGATTCCTCCCACCTCACAACCTCCCTGGGCGTGGCTGCCTGCCACTCCTTCACATTTCAGCGTGAGCATTAGTGCCCTGGCATCTAGGGGCCATCCTATAACAAGTACACACTGTCTTCTGGGATAACCACCAGGGTGTTAAATCAGTCACCCAAGAGCACTATAGACCAATACAGTCCCCATTAGTCAATTTTATGTAGTGGCCTCCTTGACCAGGCACCCTCAGCGTCTGGTCCCATTCCTACCCCACTGAATCGTGCTAGTTTGTGTTGTCTGTCTACACATTTGAGGAATATTCCCTTTCCTCCCTTATAAGGCCTAGCACAGGCAGTTGGGTTATGCTGAGACTTAATCCTGGTTGTAGGCCTCATGGCCATGAGGAGAGATAGGCGGAATCACTTAGACTCTGTGTCAGGGTCCTATTCTTTCTCAACTAGGCTGCTAACCAGGGCTTTCCTGCCTTTGTTGGCAGTTAACCCTCTCTGGAGCTGAGCTACTCTGACAATTCAGTGCTAGCAGGTCTCCAGTGCCCAGGCTTTCTCTGATTTCCCTCTTCAGCAGATGAAAGCCTCGGTAATAATCTAGGCCCTCCGGTTTTCACTGCCCATTAGATGCTTTCAGCCTTTCATTATCATTTTTTAGAACATCAATCAAATGTTCTTACCTGAGGGCATCAAATCCCACTGTTATTAAAGTTACTATTTCCTGCCTACTTTTCAGTGATACATTGTACCAGCCAGTGTATCCTTTTCTACTACCACACTGTCCCAATTTCAACACTAGCCTAAGTTTTACCAATAGGAGCATCCATGGGAGCTATCTGCACCTGACCTACCAGAGATGGGGTCTTTGGTTGCCAGCCCCTTGGTGAATGATCAAGTTCCAAACTCATCTTTATTTTTTAGACACATTTTTTTTACCCAGTTTTATTGAGAAATAATCAACATATATCACTGTGTTAGTTTAAGACATACAGCATGGTGGTTTGATTTAAATATACTGTGAAATGATCACCACAGTGGGTTCAGCTATGGTCCATGTATACTTGAGAAGAATGTGTATTCTACTGTGTTGGATAGAATTTCTGCATATGCCTGTTAGGTTCATTTGGTCTATAGTGCTGTTTAAATCTGCTGTTTTCTTATTGATTCACTGTCTGGGTGATTTATCCATTGATGAGAGTGGAGTATTAAATTCTCCAACTATTACTGAATTACTGTTTATTTCTCCTTTTAGTTCTGTTGGTTTTTGTTGTATAAATTTAGGTGTTGCAATGCTGAGCATATAAATATTTCTAATTGTTATATCTTCTTGGTGTTTTGCCTCCATTTTCATCACATAATGACCTTTTATTTATTTATTTATTTTTACCATTTTTACTTTGTGTATTTTGTCTAACAGAAGTATAGCTACCACTGCTTTTTTTGGGTAACCATTTGCTTGAAATGTCTTTTGCCAACCCTTCACTCTCAGTCTATGTTTGCTCTAAAGCTAAAGTGAGTCTCTTGTAGACAGAATATTGTTGTATCTTTTTTTTATCCATTCAGCTATTCTATATCTTTTAATTGGAAAATTTAATCTGCTTGCATTTAAAGTATTTATTGATAGGCAAAAACTATATTACTCATTGTTTTATGGTTGTTTTGTAGATTAATCGTTCCTTGTTCCATGTTTCTTATTCTGCTTTTTTGTGCATGTGTTTTGATGTTATTTGATATTGGTATGCTTAACTTCTTGATTGTGTTATGGTGCTTAACTACTACAGGATTTTCCCTTGTGGCTACCATGAAGACTACATAAAATGTCTCAAACATATAATTCCCAATTTTGAATGACTTCAATAAAATTAATAAATTTTACATTTTTTTCTCCCTCTTGCATTTTAGATTATTGCTGTTAAAACTGACATGCTTTTTATATTGTATAACTGATAATTACTGTGATATGGTTATTTTTATTACATTCTTTTTTAACTTTTAAGCTAGAGTTGTAAGTGAATAATATACCACTATTAGCATATTTCAGAATCTAACTAAGACTATATATTTACCATTACCAGTGAGATTTACCTTTTTATATCTTTTATGTTATAAATTAGTATTCTTTAACTTCCTCTTAAAAAACTCACTTAGCATTTATTGTAAGGTAAGTCTGGAGTAATGAACTCCCTTGGCATTTTGCTGTTGTTATTGGGCAGCAGTCTTTATCCCTCCCTCCTTCATTCTGAAAGTGAGTGGGTATAGAATTCTTAGTTGGCAGTTATTTTCTCTCAATATTTTTTTGTCTTGCTTTTCTTAAATTTTGTTATCATTAATATACAATTACATGAGCAACATTGTAGTTACAAGATTCCCCCCATTATCAAGTCCCCACCACATACCCCATTACAGTCATTGTCCATCAGCATAGTAAGATGCTATAGAATCACTACTTGTCTTCTCTGTGCTATACTGTCTTCCCCATGCCCCCACCCCCGCTACATTATGTGTGCTAATCATAATGTCCCTTATTCCCCTTCTCACTCCCTTCCCACCCACCCTCCCTAGTCCCTTTCCCTTTGGCAACTGTTAGTCCATTCTTGGGTTCTGTGAGTCTGCTGCTGTTTTGTTCCTTCAGTTTTTGTTTTGTTCTTATGCTCCACAGATGAGGGAAATTATTTGGTACTTGTCTTTCCCCGCCTGGCTTATTTCACTGAGCATAATACCCTCTAGCTCCATCCATGTTGTTGAAAATGGTAGGATTTGTTTTCTTCTTATGGCTGAATAATACTCCATTGTGCATATGTACCACATCTTTTTCATCCATTCATCTACTAATGGACACTTAGGTTGCTTCCATTTTTTGGGTATTGTAAATAGTGCTGCGATAAACATAGGGGTACATATGTCTTTTTGAGACTGAGAAACTGCATTCTTAAGGTAAATTCCTAGGAGTGGAATTCCCAGGTCAAATGGTTTTTCTATTTTGAGTTTTTTGAGGAACCTCCATACTGCTTTCCACAATGGTTGAACTAATTTACATTCCCACCAGCAGTGTAGGAGGGTTCCCCTTTCTCTGTATTCTCACCAGCATTTGTTTTTCCTATTCTTTTATAAATTGGCTATACTAACTGGCATGAGGTGATATCTCACTGTGGTTTTAATTTGTATTTCCCTGATAATTAGTGATGTGGAGCATCTTTTCATGTGCCCGTTGGCCATCTGAATTTCTTCTTTGGAGAAGTGTCTGTTCAGATCATCTGCTCATTTTTTTAATCAGTTTATTTGCTTTTTGGGTGTTGAGGCATGTGAGTTCTTTATATATTTTGGATGTTAACCCCTTATCAGATATGTCATTTACAAATACATTCTCCCATTCTATAGATTGCCTTTTTGTTCTACTGATGGTGTCCTTTGCTCTACAGAAGCTTTTTGGTTTGATGTATTCCCCTTTGTTCATTTTTGCTTTTGTTTTCCTTGCCTGAGGAGATGTGTTCAGGAAAAAGTTGCTCATTTTTGTATTCAAGGGATTTTTGCCTATGTTTTCTTCTAAAAGTTTTATGGTTTCATGACTTATATTCACTTCTTTGATCCATTTTGAGTTTACTTTTGTGTATGGAGTTAGACAATGATCCAGTTTCATTCTCTTACATGTAGTTGTCCAGTTTTGCCAACACCAGTTGTTGAAGAGGCTGTCATTTCCCCATTGTATATCCATGGCTCCTTTACCATATATTAATCAGCCATATATATGTGAATTTATATCTGGGCTCTTCTATTCCATTGATTGATGGATCTATTCTTGTGCCAGTACCAAATTATCATGATTATTGTGGCTTTGTAGTAGAGCTTGAAGTTGGGGAGTGTCATCCCCCCAGCTTTATTCTGCCTCCTCAGGATTGCTTTGGATATTCTGGGTATTTTGTGGTTCCATATGAATTTTAGAACTATTTGTTCTAGTTCATTGAAGAATGGTGTTGGTAATTTGATAGGGATTGCACTGAATCTGTAGATTGCTTTAGGCAGGATGGCCATTTTGACAATATTAATTCTTCCTTTCCATGTGCACAGGTTGTATTTTGATTTATTGGTGTCTTCTTTAATTTCTCCTCATAAGTGTCTTGTAGTTTTCAGGGTATATAGGTCTTTCACGTCATTGGTTAGTTTTATTGCTAGGTATTTTATTTTTTTTCATGCAATTATAAATGGAATTGTTTTCTTGATTCCTCTTTCTGCTACTTCATCATTAATACATAGGAATGCAACAGATTTCTGTGTATTAATTTTGTATCCTGAAACTTTGCTGAATTCAGATATTAGTTCTAGTAGTTTTGGAGTGGATCCTTTAGGGTTTCTTATGTACAGTATCATGTCAACTTCAAACAGTGACACTTTAACTTCTTCCTTACCAATTTGGATGCTTTTATTTCTTTGTGTAGTCTGATAGCTGTAGCTAGGACCTCTAGTACTATGTTGAATAAAAGTGGTGAGAGGGGGCATCCTTGTCTTGTCCTGATCTGAGAGGAAAGCTTTCAACTTTCTGCTGTTCAGAATTATGTTCGCTGTGGGTTTGTCATATATGGCCTTTATTACATTGAGATACTTGCTTTCTATACCTATTTTGTTGAGAGTCTTAATCATGAATGGTGTGTTGAATTTTGTCAAATGCTTTTTCAGCATCTATTGAGATGATTATATGATTTTTGTCCTTTTTGTTGATGTGGAGTATAATGTTGATGGATTTTTTTAATATTGTACCATCTTGGCACCCTGGAATAAACCCCACTTGATCATGATGGATGATATTTTTTATGTATTCTTTAATTTGGTTTGCTAATATTTTGTTGAGTATTTTTGCATCTATGTTCATCAGGAATATTCATCTGTAATTTTCTTGTTTTATGTGTCTTTGCCTGGTTTTGTTATTAGAGTGATGCTAGCTTCATAGAATGGGTTTGCAAGTATTCCCTCCTCTTCTACTTTTTGGAAAACTATAAGGAGGACGGGTATTAAGTCTACTCCACATGCTTGATAAAATTCAGAGGAGAAGCCATCTGGTCCAGGGGTTTTGTTCTTAGGTAGTTTATTGATTACCAATTAAAGTTCATTGCTGGTAATTGGTCCATTCAGATTTTCTGTTTCTTCCTGGGTCAGCCTTGGAAGGTTGTATTTTCCAAGAAAGTTGTCCATGTCTTCTAGGTTATCCAATTTTTAACATGTAATTTTTCATAGTATTCTCTAATAATTCTTTGTCTTTCTGTGGTGTCTGTAGTGATTTTTCCTTTATCATTTCTGGTTCTGGTTATGTGTGTAGACTCTCTTTTTTTCTTGATAAGATTGGCTAGGCTTTTATCTATTTGTTAATTTTCTCAAAGAACCAGCTCCTGGTTTCATTGTTTCTTTCTATTTTATTCTTCTCAATTTTATTTATTTATGATATGATCTTCATTATGTCCCTCCTTCTACTGACTTTGGGCTTCATTTGTTCTTCTTTTCCTAGTTTCATGAATTGTGAATTTAGACAGTTCATTTGGGATTGTTCTTCTTTCTTGAGGTAAGGCTGTACTGCAATGTACTTTCCTCTCAGAATTGCCTTCACTGCTTCCCACAGGTTTTGGGGTGTTGAGTTGTTGTTTTCATTTTTCTCCACACCTTGCTTGATCTCTGTTTTTATTTGGTCATTGATCCATTGATTATTTAGGAGAATGTTGTTAAGCCTCCATGTGTTTGTGGGCTTTTTTTTTCTTTGCACAATTTATTTCTAGTTTTATACCTTTGAGGTCTGAGAAGCTGGTTGCTACAATTTCAGTCCTTCTGAATTTACTGAGGCTCTTTTCATGGTCTAGTATGCGATCTAATTTGGAAAATGTTCCATTTGCACATGAGAAGATTGTGTATCCTGCTGCTTTGGGGTTGAGTGTTCTGTAGATGTCTGTTAGGTCCATCTGTTCTAATATGTTCAGCGCCTCTGCCTCCTTACTTATTTTCTGTCTGGTGGATCTGTCTTTTGGAATCAGTGGTATGTTGAAGTCTCCTAAAATGACTGCACTGCATTCTACTTCCAGTTTTAAATCTGTTCATATTTGTCTCACATGTGTGGGTGCTCCTATATTTGTGCATAGACATTTATAATGCTTGTATCCTCTTTTTGGACTGACTCCTTTATCATTAGGTAGTGTCCTTCTTTGTCTCTTGTTACTTTCTTTGTTTTGAAATATCTTTTGTCTGACACAAGAACTGCAACTCCTGCTTTTTTCTCCCTATAATTTGCATGAAATATCTTTTTCCATCCCTCCACTTTTAGTCTGTGTATGTCCTTGTGTTTGAAGTGAGTCTCTTGTAGGCCACACAGAGATGGGTCTTGTTTTTTATCCATTCTGTGACTCTATGTCTTTTGATTGGTGTATTCAGTCCATTTACATTTAGGGTAATTATCACTAGATATGTATGTATTGCCCTTGCAGGCTTTAGATTCACAGTTTCCAAAGGTTCAAGGGCATCCTCTTTACTATCTAACAGTCTAACTTAACTTTCTTATTATACTCTTTCAAACACAATTTAAAGGTTCTTTTTTTCTCTCCCCTCTTTTTCTTCCTCCTCCACTCTTTATATATTTTAGGTGTCATATTCTGTGCTCTTTGTGTATTCTTTGACTGACTTTGTGGGTAGTTGATTTAATTTTGCATTTGCTTAGGAATTAATTTGTCTACTTCCTTTAGTGTGGTTTTATTTTCTCTGGTAACACCTATTTAGCCTGAGGAGCACTTCCATCTATATCATTCCCTTTAAAATACACTGTAAAGATGGTTTGTGGGAGGTAAAATTCCCTCAACTTTTGCCTATCTGGAAATTGTTTAATCCCTCCTTCAAATTTAAATGATATTCTTGCTGGGTAGAATATTCTTGTTTGGACCTTTCTGTTTCATTGCATTAAATATATCATGCCACTCCCTTCTGTAAGGTTTCTGCTGAGAAGTCTGATGATAGGCTGATGGGCTTTCCTTGGTGTGTGATCCTTTTTCTCTTTTTGGCTGCTTTTAATAGTTTGTCCTTATCCTTGATCTTTGGCATTTTAATTATTATATGTCTGGGTGTTGTCTTCCTGTGTTGGGAGATCTGTGCACTTCCATGTCTTGAGAGACTATTTTCTTCCCCAGGTTGGCAAAATTTTCAGCAGTTATTTCCCTAAAGAAACTTTCTACTTCTTTTTCTCTCTTCTTCTTTTTCTGGTACCCCTATAATGCTAATATTGTTCTGCTTGAATTGGTTGCACTGTTCTCTTAATATTCTTTCATTTTTATAGGTCCATTTTTCTCTCTGTGCCTCAGCTTCTTTGTATTCCTGTTCTCTGATTTCTATTTCACTTACTGTCTCCTCTACCTCATCTAATCTGCTTTTAAACCCCTCCATTATATGTTTCTTTTCAGATACTGTATTTTTCAAAGATTCTATATCATTCTTGAGGTCCTCCCTGACATCTTGAATATTTTTCTATAGCTCCATGAGCATGTTTATGATTTTTATTTTGAAATATTTATCAAGAAGATTGGTGATTTCAGTTTCACTGAGCCTTCCTTCTGGTGTTTGAGAGATTTTGGTTCAGATGAGGTTCTTTTGCCTCTTCATATTCCTAATGAATAATATGGAATAATAACTTTGTGTAAGCAATGTCTTCTAGTGCCCAGGACCTCTACTATCTGGCACTGCCCAGCCTATGGAGTGATAGTGGGGGTCACAGGTGAGTGGCACCAGTGCCTGCCAAGAGGAAAGAACTCTTTCCTGCTTCCCAACCACAGTACCTGCTTCCACTGCCAGGGCCAAATGGGCTTATCATGCAGGGAGGAGCCTCTGCATTATGCCCCTGTAGCTGCTGCCATAGGTGGGGCTGCCCTCTGGCTGGCCTGGCCCAAAGGCTGGGGCAGCAGGTTTGTGAGCAGGTGCCAGCTGCGAGGAAGAAAAAACAGGCTGCATATCGCATTTTGGGGCCTTAGGACTGTGTTGCCAGCCAAGTAGATGGAGCACCTGAAGCCCCTGAAAGTTCCCAAGGTGCTGTGCTTATTGTGCCTGGGTGATTTTTTTCATCTGTCCTTTGTCCTGAGCAGCAAGCTGTGTGTAATCCTTCCCTTTTTAGCAGCCCTCTCACTGTTGGGAAGTCTTTCAAAGGGCCCACCTTTCTTTTGTCCTGGAGTGGCCAGTTGTGTGTACCTGTTCTCCACAAGCGACTGCAATCTCAGTCTCTCTGAGCATTCAGCTTGTCTTTGCTTTCCAACCCCTCTAATCTCTAGAGCATCATGTAATGTGTGTTCATGCTCCTGGAACATATCTCTAGGGGTGAGTATTTAGCAATCCTGGGCTTCTACTCCCTCCCTGCTCCATTTCTCTTCCACGTGTGAGCTGAGTTGGAAGGACAGCTTGGGTCATGCTGGATCGAGGCTTTGCTACTTTAACCTTTTCTGTGAGGTCTTCTATGTTCCCTAGGTGTAAGCCATCTGTTGCAGTCTTCTTTCTCATCACTCTTTCAGGATTAGTTGTATTTGCTGTATTTTCATGTTATATGTGGTTTTGGGAGGGTTTCTGCCTCACTTCTCACACTGCCATCTTTTTCCCTGCCATGACATTGGAAAAAATCCATCAGAGGAGCAAAGAGGGAAAAGAATAAAAAAGAGTGAAAAAAGCCTATGGGAATTATAGGACACACTGAAATAAACAATATTCACATTATAAGAATTATAGATGGAGAAGAGAAAGAGACAGGGGAAAAAAGGATATTTAAAGCAATAATGGCTGAAAACCTCCTGAACCTGGGGAGAGAAATAGATATCTAGATCCATGAGGCCCAAAGGATTCTAAGTAGGTTGAACTCAAAAAGGGCTATACCAAGACATTATATAATTAAAATGTCAAACGCCAAAAAAATAAGGAAAGAATATTAAGAGCAGCAACAGAGAGAAGTTATATACAAGGAAACTCCCATAAGACAATAGGCAAATTTCTCAACAGAAACTTTTCAGCCAGGAGAGAATGGGATGACACATCAAAATATTGAGAGACCTCTTCAACAGCTGATGTTGGCAAACCTAGGCAGCTACATGCAAGAGAATGAAACTGGATTATTGTCTCACCCCATACACAAAAGTAAACTCAAAATGGATCAAAAGCCTGAATGTAAGTCATGAAACCACAAAACTCTTAGAAAAAAATAGGCAAAAATCTCTTGGACATAAACATGAACATATCTCCCTGGGCAAGGGAAACAAAAGCAAAAATGAACAAATGGGACTACATCATGCTAAAAAGCTTCTGTACAGTAAAGGACACTATCAGCAGAACAAAAAGCATCCTACAGTATGGGAGAATATATTTGTAAATAACATATCTGATAAGGGGTTAACATCCAAAATATATAAAGAACTCACATGCCTCAACACCCAAAAAGCAAATAACCATATTAAAAAATGGGTGGAGGATATGAACAGACACTTCTCCAAAGAAGAAATTCAGATAGCCAACAGGCACATGAAAAGATGCTCCACATCGTTAATTATCATGGAAATACAAATTAAAACCACAGTGAGATATCACCTCATTAAATTGTATATAGCTATGAGTGGGGCTACAAATTAGATTCCCTGACAAGGTGCAGTGGAGAAACAGCTCTAAAGTTCGTAAAGCTTTTTGTTGTCTTAAGTCAAGCCCACCTGCACCCCAAGTTCCCTGACCAAACAGAGCCACTGGTGTTGCTGTGCAGACTGTTTGCTGTGCCCACCTCTCAGCTCCCAGGAGCTGTCTCCAGCCACTGTGATCAAATGGAGCTGGAAGAGACTCTCCACACTGGGTGGGGCTGTGTCATGGCTCTCTTGCCTGAGTGGGTAGGAGAGATGTTGCTCTAGGCTATTCTTCATTTCCTAAACAGGTTACCTGGTTGGGAGAAGTCAGAAGCTACTCTCAGCCTTGGCAATGAATTAATTCCCCCGCTTGTACATAGCATGGCAATGTTCCATGGTCTGCCCTGGTTTTCCTTTGGGTATGATCAGCTCTGCACTCACCTCTCAGCTCTAGTGCCTCTCAGTTGCACTGCTTCCCATTGTCATCGCCAGCCTTTCCAGTGATATGGGGCCAGAAGACACTCTCCTTGCTTGGGCATGGGCAAGTCAGGGTCTACAGCTGGCAAAACTCACTTGGATCCAGTTCAGGCAGATTTCCACCTGGCTGAGTTCCCTAGTCAGAGTGCATCCCTGACTTGGTTCTGGAGAAGAGCAAAGTCTCTGGTTGGGATTCCTTCTTGGGCACTACATATATAAACTCCGTCTGCCATATCCATGTGCTGGTTGTTGCAAGCCCTTCCTACTTCTTCACAGTGGTTGAACCCTGCAGACTCCCCTGAAATCCCTACGATGCAAGATCAGAGCAGGGGTCCCCACAAAATGACCCAGGGTGTGTAGGGGGAGCTGCTGGTTATCTCCTCTGGGTTCTCTTTTCCCACTGGAGGAACCAGAGGTTCAGGGAAGACCTCCATGTAGTGCTGTGCTGGCCTTGGGGAAGGGCAATGCGGTCACTGTGCAGCTACTTCTCTCACCCTTCTGATTCAGTTTGTCTTGGTCTCTGTGGTGCAGGCCTGTGCTTCAGCCTCACCCCTCTGTTCGAGGATTCTGTCATTGGTGTCTTCTTGAATAGTTGTTAGTTGTTCTTCTTGTGAGAAGCAAAGTCAGCAACAACTTATGTTGCTCTATTGGTATGTCACTTCCCAAACTCATCACTTGCTTTCTCTGCAAAGTCTTGGTACCAAACTGGATGGGTAGCAGGCTCTCTCTGTAAAGCAGACTTTGAGATAGGGTTTATGTTCAGAATATTCAGTAGGGCCTGCCCACGGGATCAATGCCAATGAAAGGAGGGGGAAGGTAGCAGGGAGAAATTGACATGTGATGCAGGCATGCTATCCTCGGCTGACCCTCTGGCAATCTGGCTAAAATGGCCCCTTGCTTTTATCCTTCACTGGGCTGAAACAGTTGTGCCTCTTATACTCCTGCCTTGATCAGTCATGGGGGTCTCAGTACTGCCTTATTCAATTTTCTTCTCGAAGTCACCCTGCCCCCTGTATTAGATAGCCCTTCAGTGGCTTTTCCTTATCCCTTTGTTCTTCATAGCACTGATCTGACAGGGTATTTTTATTGTTGCTAATCATCTCTCTCCCCAGCTAGAACCTAAGCTCATGAGGGCAAGGGCTTTCACCATTTGTGCCCATCTAGAAGAGCAGACAACAAAACATAGCACGTAGCATCAGTCTGTAGGAATTACCTGAATTCATGAATGAAAGTGAATCCACAGAGACGGTAAAGAATGAAGAAGAAACCGAAAGAACAGTACAAATGAGGGGCCACGAGAAAGAGAAAGGGTGCTTTGGCATCGGCTCGGCTTCTGCCCTACTGCTTATAATCTTCTGTGAGGCCAGATTGTACTCTGTGCGCTTGCATGCTGTAAGATGCAGGCCTCTGTATCCTTCAAAAATAAATATTTCTTTTTAATTTATGCTGGTTTGCACAAATTTAAGTGTCTTACAACCAAATGAACCCTGTTCAAAGGCACCTGGAAAAACAGGTGTAGGTCAGACAGTGACAGTGAAGTTTAGACATGGGTGGGCCAGGGAAGCTCTGGGGCAAAGGTGATATAATCAGAAATGGGCTTTGAGAAGATTATCGTAGCACCTTTCATCAATCTAATATTTATTATTATTATAGCATTTATATTAGTTATATTATTCAAATGTATTGCACACATTATATAACAGCATAATATTATAACATTATTAGTTAGTGGGAAACTTCAATACATTATTCTAAATGTTATATATACTTGGGTCCTTCACTCAAGGTATTAGACAATAAAGAAGTACTCACCAGAAATAAATCCATGAGAAGTCTAAAAAAAGGAAGTACTCATGCTAATAATATAATTCAAACTTCGTTGATGGGACAAAGTCTTCAATAAAGAGCTCAATTTGAAGGCTGCTGTAATGGTCCAGACAAGAAAAAACTTAGTTCAGGCTCTAAGAATTGTCAATGGCGAGTGAGCAGGTTAGAAATAAAGCAGGATACACTTGGACACACAAGGAGAAGACTGTGTGATCGATGGGAGTAGGAGCGTCAGGGTTTCAAACCACAATGACCTGAAGAAGGGAGATACTCCATGGTCATAAACAAGTGTGGAAAAATGATAATTAGCTTAACAAATAAGAGATGTGGTTAGTTGAATTATAGATATGTTGAGTTTTAGGTATCTGTATGGAATCTGGAAGGAGGTATGAAGAAAACCATCTAAACAGTAATAATAAAGCATTTCATAACACTCAGCTCGGGGAGGAAGAAAAGAGTCTGTTGATTCACCTAATTTCACTGTAGCTCAGCTTCATTGTACTGCTGATATTACAGGGCTTCAGTGAGGATTAAAGAAATAATATGTGTGAAGAAACTACAAATCACATAGAAGTAACGCTTTCTAACAAATGGCATCAAATGACACAGGAAACCAAAGAAGGTGAAGATCTGGCAACAGGCCTCTGAATGTTACCATTAGGTGGTTAAGGGCCTGGTAAAATATAAAGAGAATGAAAGGGACCTCTCCTCTCTACGCCTTACAATAAAGTGAGATGACAAAAATATGCCCCATTTATCTTTCTGAAAAACAAATATTTTAAATATCAGATTGGAAGAGATTAAAATGTCGTATTACCATTTTTTTTCTTTCACCTCAAAGTCAAAAAAATAATCACATATCTCACTTTTATGTCACTAGCACACAGCGCAGTATTTACACATAGAGGTAGTCAATAAATTTTGGTTGACGGAACATATGAGGAATGGTGGTTGCCTTTCCACTTCCTGAATATCTTACTTCTCCAGCCTCTCCCTGTGTCCTACTAGCTCTTTCTAGCTCTGAAGACATACAACTTACAGTACTTGGTCAGTTATGCTTTTAGATTCTGTGGGCCATCTGAAAACTGTATATTCAATAATTATACATATGGTCAACTAAAATTGACATATTTTCATTTTAAAAGCACTTACAGTCTTTACTTAACCCAGGCAGGCTGTTGATATTGAAGGGTTTTGTTTTTTTTTCTCATAAACTGGAGGATGTTGCCCCCTGCAGGAAAACTGAGGTAATTTCAGAAACTGTCATAGAAAAATAATCTGGGGCAGTCACTACTTTTGCTGGAGAGAAAACATTAGCTGAACCTGAAAAGGGCTTCTGGGAAAAGGCAACTTGGAGGAAGTGACCACTGAAGTGCATTCTTTTGCATAAATCTTGACAAATCTCAGTGAAGAGGATATACTGTTATCTCCTTACCATATGCCTTAAACAATAAGCATATATAGCATGAAAATGTCCTCTTTCTGGTCTGCGTTTATAATAGTCATGAGTTTTCTGGTCACTAAGAGATTTTTAAAGAGTTGGCTGAGATGGTGAGGTAACTTGGACTGTTCCTATAATGCTGTAATGACTGGAGGCTCATTTGATGCCCAGGACTATTCTCCCATCTCACAGGGCACACATTAAAGTATTGAACTTTTAATATTTTATTTGTTCATCCCTCTGTTTTTTGTTTTGATGAATCATGCCAGGTAAGGATATGAGTATTTCTTTCCCAAACTTAAAGCATTTTTTGCAGATCTATTTGGCATCTCATCTACATTGACCTACACAGGTTTCAATCTTAAAGCTCTTGTCTCTACAAAGATTAAAATTTCAAATATTCAGTGAGTGATGAAGGTAACCAGCTGCTGGGTAGAGATGGCTGCTCTAACCAGACAACCAGGAGCACACTTCTCTTCCCTTTCAGTACTGGAAACAAGAACCACTCTAAAATTTCAAGCAGGAAAGGGATTTAATACAGAAACTGAGTGCCTATAAAAACTGCTGGACAAAACCTAAGCAAGAAGGCCACCACTGGACAATTTAGATTTCAGAGTCACACTCCCTCCACGTGCAATTCAGAGATTGGGTAGGTGGTGGCATTACTCTTACCACAACTGCCTCACACCTGCAAAGCTGACAACTAAGTTGGCATCAGCCACTGAAAACACATCTATACAACTTTCACCAGCAAGCACAGCAACAGGGAAGTGGACGTATTATCCTCACCTCCAAATTCCAAAGCTCATCTGAGCACATCTCATTTGCAGAATCTTAAATCAAATCCAGAATCATAGATGCAAGAGAACCTGGAAAAATGTAGTTTCCATATTCCAGCCCTTACAAGACAGGAGAGAATAAAGAAGAGCACAAAAGAAGCTAATTGCCAATGTATCATCATTCTACCAAGTCTCACAAGCAAGCAAAGCAAAGTTCCCCCAGATCCTTCCCTCTTCCCCAACTTCTATACCCAATCACTTTCCATGCATCTTCTAAGTTCACCCACTTCCCTGTGGCTCAAATGCCATGTCATACATACTTCAGGCTGTTGTTATCCATCACCTGGATTCCTGGTATTGCTTCCTAGCCAGGTGCTCTTTCGCAAGGTCTCACCCATCACCAACTTGTTTTCTAAACTGCCACTAAAAGTGACTTTCTGAAATTTGAATAGTCCTTCTTTCCTGTTTCAGGCTGTTACCTGGTTTCCCATGAGCACAGAACAAAGCACAAGCTCCTTAGTTTGGTCCACAAGGCCCCACTGACCCAACCCCTACCTTCCTCTCCAGGTTTATGACAGATTCCCTCATTCCCATTCCTCCGCCAACCCTGCAGTTTATGCTCTATGCACTGCAAACTTCTAATTCTATACATGTGGTATGCTGCCTCGCAGTGCCACCTTTGCATATATTATTTTTCCTAACTGGAATACCATGACCCTTCTCTGCTTAAGAAACAATTTTCCCAAGTTCATGCAGCATATTATCCAGAATTATTTATGTAATGCTCAAGATCATTTAATCACTATGTACTACCTCAGTGACTATACTGGGAAGTTTAAAAGGCCAGAGAGGTGTGTGAGCAAATCATCCAATTAAAAAATGGGCAGAGGAGCTGAATAGAGAGTTCTCCAAAGAAGAAACTCAGATGGCCAACAGACACATGAAAAGATGCTCCACATCGCTTGTCATCAGAGAAATGCAAATTAAAACCACAATGAGATATCACCTCACACCAGTAAGGATCGCCACCATCCAAAAGACAAACAAAAATGTTGGTGAGGTTTTAGAGAAAGGGGAACCCTTGTACACTGCTGGTGGAAATGTAAATTAGTTCAACCATTGTGGACAGCAGTATGGAGGTTCCTCAAAAAGCTCAAAATAGAAATACCATTTGACCCAGGAATTCCACTTCTAGGAAATTTACCCTAAGAATGCAGCAGCCCAGTTTGAAAAAGACAGATGTACCCCTATGTTTACCGCAGCACTATTTACAATAGCCAAGAAATGGAAGCAACCCATGTGTCCATCAGTAGATGAATGGATAAAGAAGATGTGGTACATATACACAATGGAATATTATTCAGCCATAAGAAGAAAACAAATCCTACCATTTGCAACATGGATGGAGCTAGAAGTGGGTATTATGCTCAGTGAAATAAGCCAGGCAGAGAAAGACAAGTACCAAATGATTTCACTCATATGTGGAGTCTAAGAACAAAGAAAAACTGAAGGAACAAAACAGCAGCAGAATCACAGAACCCAAGAATGGACTAACAGTTACCAAAGGGAAAGGGATTGGGGAGGATGGGTGGGAAGGGAGGGATAAGGGCAGGGAAAATAAAGGGGGCATTATGATTAGCATGTATAATGTGGGGCGGGGGGGGTACAGGGCGGGCTGTGCAACACAAAGAAGACAAGTAGTGATTCTACAGCATCTTACTACGTTGATGGACAGTGACTGTAATGGGGATTGTGGGGGGGACTTGGTGATGGGGGGAGCCTAGTAAACATAATGTTCTGCATGTAATTATAGACTAATGATAACAACAAAAAATACATTTATCAAAAGCAAAAAATTAGAAAATAAAAAAAATAAAAGGCCAGGGAGTGAGTACTCAAGTAGAACTGGTGTGAGAATGACTAGGTTCCTAGTTCACAGGTCAATGATCCTTTGGTGGATGAGTTTGGTTTGCATTGCTCTCTCCAATGTTCTCTGAAGGTTACCTTTTAATCATTACCTATTATTGAAGAACGTTCTGAACAGCCCTTTTAAAATGAGTATGTAAGTTTACCTAATCAGAGCTGTGGGCATTTTACCTTCACATTTGCATCAAGAGCTCAAAAAATAATCCTTGTGGAATTTGATGTCTGTATTCACTCTTACTTACAGGGAGCTTGGAAACTGTAGTGTTCTCTTCTGTGTGGACCACGTGTAGCTTTATAAATTGCTTTTTTTATTGTTCAAGAGTTTCTAGAAGATACGTGAGATTTGTATTTTGGTGACTTCATTATTATCCTTAGGATAGTCAGTTTCAATTTTTTCCCCTTGGCCAACTGATCTTAGGAGCCCTATGTGGTACAACAGATAAAGGGATGACAGTATGCGTGTCCTCTGGTTATACACCATTTCCACTGACAGTAGTGCTGCTAGTCGTGTTCAACTTCCTGCATTTGGTGGTCAAGTAACACCCAATTCATGACCGTCAGTCTCTTATAAGGCCTGTCACTAAAAGCTGTTTCTCAGAAAGAGGCAAATTATTTACCTGAGAGAACATGGCTTTGTTCCAGATCTCAGGTGTGTGACTATATTTTTCCTGTCAGAGATCATATACCTGTGTCTTACAGACATCACCATTAGTGACAGTTCCAGTACACGGGATGGAATCACAGCCATGCAGAGCAGGGCTGCCGGCAGTGCTGCAGTTCCCACCTGGGCTTATTCTGCCCGGAATCCCTACTCCAGACCCACTGACTGCTGGTCACTCAGTAACCTGATTCCCTCATTCTCACTCCTCTGATGAGTATAGCTCTTCCTAGTATGTTTCTGTTCAGGATATAGTTCACTAAACATCTTCATTTTGTTTCTGAGAGTAGTTTTATGTAACTTTTTACTTAAAAAATTTAGATAGGTAGATAAATGATCATTGCACTGTGTCTAAAGGGAACACTAAAAGTGTGATCTTATCCACCTTCCTAATTATCATTTGGCTTTTGTGCAAATATAAGCACATACAAGTGTTTTCTCCTCTTTCCCCACAATATAGCATATATTAGTTATTTCTGAACCTTGTTCTTTTTCACTTAACATTACCTCTATTTAAGAAAAGTGTCCTTATTTTCTTTTGTACTTCTTAGTATGCACCAAAACATGTATTATTTGATCAGTCCCCTAATGATGAGTATTTGGGTTTCAATAGGTAGCCTTTTACATGTATCATTTTTCACATACATACAAGTATCTCCAAAAAATAGGGCAGCTGGCTCAAATTTAAGTATCTGTAATTTTGGATGACAGCTGCCAAATTGCTTTCTACATGAATTATACCAATTTATAATCCCAATGGCAATGTTTTTTTTTTAAGGCATACCCAAACTTCATCAAACCTGTGCATTTCTGCATATCTAAACTTTTCATTTGCATTTCTGAGGTAAAACAGCTTTTTATATGCTTCAGGACCATCAGCCTATTCTTTCATTTTACCCATTTTTCTTGAGTGGATGGTTTTTTTCTTATTCATATGTAGAAATATTAGGTGAGCCCTTGGTGAAATTATCTGCAATTACTATTCAACTTTATCATTTATCTTTTGACAAACAGTACTTCCTATCATGTAGGCTTTACTTTTTAAATTGGACTTATCAACCTTTTCTATTATGGCTTCTAGATTCTGAGTCATAATTGTTCCCACTTCTAACACTGTGAAAGAACTAGAGAGATGAGGTTAAAGTTTCTACAGAACCATCTTTCTGCTTAACAAGGGATTTTATGCAAGATGGATCATGGATACATAATAAGGCATATCCACCTTTCAGCCACGGTCCCTTGCACAAAATTGCACAGAGAATTTGATAAGGGGCTTTCTTTAGAATTGCTCCCCTGCCCAATGAGCAGTCATAGAGCTTAGACACTTGATAAAAGCTTGTGATCAACCGAGTCAGGAAGGCCTCATTTGAATCAAAGGCCTTATACAGCCTGTACTGTAAGAATTAAAGCTGCAAATAATTAGTAGCTTTGTCCACAAGCTAAATGAAATTTCATACGCAGTATGAAAAAAATTAACTGCTCATCTGTAACATCATAGAAAGTGAAAGCATTTGACATTAAATGTGCTGATTTCTCCATCTCTGGTTGAAGGGAGCAAAAGGAATTAAAAAACTGGTACAAATACTATATTCTTTATAGAATTATCCCCAATTAGTATCAGCTACCATTTGAATGCCTTCTGTTTGCCAGCTGTTTTACCTTTAACATTGTAAGGTATTTGTCACCATTGTACAGATGGGAAACGTACGGCTCCAAGAGATACAAACTGTGTCCAAGCTCAAAGAGCTGTTACTCGGCAGACAACACGTTAACTGAATCTGACCAGAACTTCTGTTTCTCCTATCATATTACTGTGAATCTACAAATACACCATGTGGTATAAGCTCTTTCAACTGTTTTGAGATATTCTTTTCCCGGTGTGAAAAAGCTATGTAGGAACTTGTAATTATTATGATTTGGGCCATTCCAAACATTTCTGTGAAAAACTATATTAATGTGTTTTTCTTCTGGTTTGTAACCTGACTCACCTTTGTATACCAAAGGTATTACCACAGTAGCTGACAAAATAAACCAAAAACTCATTATATGTTTAATGAAGACAGGAACCTGTGAGTCATGGAAATTAAACTGCAAAATCTGTACGATTCACACACAGAGAAAAAAAAATCAGTACTAGTCAAGTATAGTGTCCATGCTCATTTAAATTAGAAAAACAAATGCAGTAACCTGGAAAGTTAAGTGCTGCATATGGTTCTATGGAATGAACCTTATTTGAAGGATGAAAAAGAGAGAGGCGAATTTTCCTCCATATAACTTCTGCTAGAAACTTTAGCAGAAGTATTTGCAACCATTTCAGTCTATCTATGCAAATCCTATGTACTTTACAGTTACACGATGAGCTAATCAATGAAGTTAACATCTCATAACTGAGAGTGGACTTTTATTACTTAAATCATTAGAAATCCATTATAAATGTGCACTACTAAACAATCAAAATGACTGATT
Source organism: Manis javanica (assembly GCF_040802235.1). Classification (NCBI taxonomy): domain Eukaryota; kingdom Metazoa; phylum Chordata; class Mammalia; order Pholidota; family Manidae; genus Manis; species Manis javanica. The sequence continues at coordinate 192,896,094 of NC_133158.1, forward strand.
CATTAGTTATTCTTAAGTAAAAGGGGAAAAAAGTTTAACAACAAAATAGTTCTTTCACTTTTGTTACAATGTTTCATAAAACTAAGTTTTCTCTCTGCAATATCCTTTGCTTTGGTCCCATGAAGGCACGGAGCCCATGACTGTAAACCCGGTAAGGGAAGCTATTCTCAAGAAAAGGTCAAGGTAATTGTTGAGAGCTAATTTTTTTTTACATACTAATAAAAACAGAACACATGTATATTAGAAGCATCACATATTTAATGTCAAAGAATTTGAATTCAAGTATTAAAATTAAACAACACATGATTTCAACATTTAAAAAAATTAACACTTATTATCCAAACAACTATACAGTGAATATCAAAAACATAAATGAAGCATAACTATAATAAACCTGAAATACATTAACAGCAAAATTATAATTTATTTCTGTAACAAATAATTATTAACTAAAATATTTATAGTTATTTTCAAGGACCACATGTAGATTTTTTTTTCATTAGTACTGCATAAAATTTGCATTTTAATCTTTTTTGCCCTTCATTTCTTTCTGTGTAATAGATGCTTCTGGTTATATAACTGTTCTAATCTCTAATTCAGATAGTGATCCTTGGCAGTCAAATCTAGTGCAACCACTGTCTGCAAGTGCTTTAATAGTCATGAAATGCAATATTTAGCAGTTATTATGCAAAAATTTAACAAACTACTGGACTCTATTGCCCACTCAGGAATTACAAGTATTTAAAATCCCAAAAGTTTAAAAAGAATAGTTTGTTATACCTTTATCAAGAGAAACCACTGAACTTTTTTAATTTACCATTTTTATAAGTTTTACAACTGTAAGTGATCCTGAATTATGACCGATGTTTACTATGTTGAAATAAATATATATTTTTCATGTTAAAACCTAATGTGCAAACCCGATTAAAAAATAAAACAGTATTGTAATTTGCATGCTTTACAAAGAAACTTTCATACTCATGTTTACAGTGTTTTCTTCAGAAGAATGAGGCCTGATGGGAGATACATAGTTGCTGTCCAACATGGCTGCCATTAGCAAGTGATACTGTTGGTGACAAGGGGTAGCCTGGATAGGAATAGGGCCTTGATGTATAAGGAAGCATGCTGGGAGTTCCAGAAGAGAGGGTAGCACTAACAGGGGAAAAACTTTTTATTGAGCTGCGATGGAAATTGTAGTCTGCAAATAAATACATGAACAATTATGCTGCACATCTTTATGGGTATGAATTTAATTCAAAGAGAAAAGCATTAAAACTATAATCACAGTTTAACATAATATCTAACATTGAAAATCGTGATAATACTATTTTGCTGGTAAAGACTGCTTAACACTCTCTGCATGCAAATCCTGATGGTTTTTCAGTCAGTATTATTATACTTCTTTCACTAATACAATGCTTCAGAAATCTTAGTAGAATGCATTCTTGGATATACATTTCTTTCATATCTATTAATTGTTCTGTATCTTTTTTTGATCTCAGAAAAAGAGAACTTCTGATATCTCTTGCTCTGAAATGAAGCTCCTTTTAAATTTGGTTCTGATATTTAAGGGTAAGTCCATGAAGAAAAGATAAAAAGTAGCCAATTCATATTTGCTTCTTTTCTGAAACTGTACTAGGCATCAAACTAGAAGTAACACTCACCCCTGGACTGCAAAAATATTTAATGTAAATGAGCTGTCCAATATTTCATTACTTAATACTAATACTAACATTTATACAACTCAACATGCCAATCTAACATTAGAGTCCTACTGGTACCATAGAACAGCAAAATGAATCATCTTTATAAAATGAACTTCAAGAAACCATTATCAACTTAAAGAAACACCCAAAAATTTAAACCAAATTAATTTTTAAAAGACAATTATACTTGAACTATTTCTGTTCCACAATACACATTCATCTTATGCACCAGTAATTCCCTGCGTCATCAACTGCAATGTTTATATATGTGTATGAATGTTAAAGACCAAATTTGCAAATCCTGTACTTTCCAAAAACTCAACTATGTTCTTTAGGGTAGAATAAACCAAGGGTGTGTCAATGACTATAAAATGATTACTTATAAAAGTTATGGTGTTTCTAGGAATGGAAGAAAAGGAATATTTAGATCATCTAATGTACAGGTAAAGTTTTTTCTCTGTTTTCCTGGTACTATAAATGAAGCCTAAAACATTAAAGCATTAACTTAATGTTGTCATGGGACAATATTTAGCCAACAGGAATGAGATCAACTGCAGGACAGTAAGCTCAAGCAACATCAGTAAGGACCTAGTTAAGAAAAAAAAAAAAAATCAGTTAAATATAGGTTTAATTTCTAGCACTGTAAAATTCTAATTAGAATCATTTTATAACCTTTTTATTTTTATTAATGCCATGATAAGATCAATAAAAGCATGTTATTTCAAGAAGACATAAATACTTTTAAAGTATTCAGTTCAAAATAGTTTCAGTATTTTCAAATTGGGTAAGGAATTATTTTGATATCATTTGCTTTTTTAATATCCAAAGTAGGATAACTCCAGGTACCACAGAATTGTTTTTCTTCTCTTAAAAGGATCCACTTTGTCTGAAGAGTTATGTTACTGAGCATAAACAGAAACCTTAATGCTCCTATAATTCAAATAACTGCTTTAAAAAAAGTTCTGATTCTCTCCTCCTAAATATTATTACATAAATACAGTCAAATCCTTATTAGTCATGTATCTATGATACAACTAGCTCTTTCAATTGTTAACAATGTGGTCACAGATAACATGTTTTAGAAAAGTAGGTCTTTATACAGTTACACTTTAGTAGTTGAGGACAATGTACTTTTCAGAGATACCACTTTCACTCTGGGCTTACAGCTTCTCCAGAGCCAATGCAGCTCCCTGACGGACGAGGACAGGAGACGCATCACCACAGGAAGGTACGTACCACAAAGACGACAGCCAGAAAACTGGCTACTGGCATAGTGCTTAGGTTTGAAAATTTGCATTTCTGATAAGTCTCCCATTATCAACCTTTATTTTAAAAATACACTAATCTACTGTTGTCTTCTCAATTTTTAAGGAGACTAAATTAAAATACAAAATTAAAAGGTAAATCAAGAGAAAAAAATTTCCCCCAAATACTACAAAGATAAGGAAATGAAAAGCTTCAGACGTTTATATAATTTTTACAAGCATTTCAAAAATAAACTGTATTACAATCTAAGAATCTAAAAATGCACTCAGAAAACCAACTGGGTGATTAAAAAATACAATACATATCAAACTGAAGCTAATAACTAGTGGGACAAACCTAGATGAAGCATGTTTTCCTTAGATCTAACATATAATATATATCATGGAAAATAAACATAAAGTACTGCTGATTTTTATGAAATAAAAAAATCACTAAATGAGTTAAAATTTCTAGCAGCCACTTACTTGCCTGGTTTTTCTTTCAATCCCATTGTTTCTGCCTCAGACTAGGAACTATACCTCCCCTTCCCCTTCTTAAGGGAATGACACAGAACCAATTTCAGAATTTAAGTTTTACACTGAAAATTATTCAACTGGATTAATACTTTTTAAGATGAGGTACATACAATTTCTATAAACCGTAGTGTTCATTTCAATGAGTTTTGGTAACTGTATAAACCCATGTAACCAACACACAAAACAAGATATATATCTATCAATCCAGAAGTTTCCTGTGCTCCTTTCCAGTCAACAGCCCTTTGGTTCTACCTTTGTTCTGCCTTTCTTCTCTCAATATAATTTCTAAGATTCATTCACGATGTGTATGTCAGTAGTGTGTTCCTTTTTATTTATACATTGAATGAATACACCATCATTCTTTTATCCACTCCTCCGTTGATAGGTATTTGTTTCTAAACTATTCTGAGTAAAGGTGTTAATGAACACTCTTATACAAGTCTTATTGTGTATAATTTTCATTTCTTTTGGGTAAATTACTGTTGGGTCACAGGGTAGACAGAAACACCCAAACAGTTCTCCAACGTGACCATTTTACAGTCACACCAGTAAAATTTGAGAGCTCCAGTTGCTCCACATACTCACCAACATTTGGTATTGCCAGTGTTTTTAATTACAGCTATTTCAGTGATATATCTCACTTTGGTTTTAATTTGCATTTCCCTTGTGACTATAATGTATCTAGTGCCCATCTGAACATCTCCTTTAGTAAAGTATCTGTTCTAGCCTTTTGTTCATTTCTATTTATCTCTTTATTGTTGATATTAACAAAGCTTTTGACTAATCAAATTCCCTAATTCAAAATCATAGACCAGGAATAGATTGAGCCCTCAGAAATCTCTAATTCAAACCACCTTTTTCACTGAAGAATGACACAGACAAAAGATGGTGTAGATTGAGTGACTGTTCCATATTCCCACAGTTAAATGAAGAAAGAACAAGGTAAAAATTAGGCCTCCTAATTCCTAGGAAAGTATTATTTCACTTGACCAGGCTTTCCTACTCTGGCAATATTGTTCTCAAAACTGTTGAAAGAAGGTGTTTCAAGGGGTAGTTGTGGGCAGGGAGACAGAAATAAAGTAGATGGTGCTCTAAGCTACCTGTCCTATGCTTGCACCTACCCACCCACACACATCCCATTTCAACCCACACAGCTCTGCAGTCCCTTACTTTATATGCTAAACTTATATGTAATATTTTGTTTCAAGGAAAGGCCCTTTTAAAAAATAAATGAAAAATGTTAAGGATGACCTGCTCTAGTATAATGGATTATTATAGATATGATTTTGAAAAAATCCTCTACAATTTCACATTTATATCTTGAAGGAATACAAACATTTTTGTACAATAACCCTGATCTACACAAATACTAGGAAACAGTCTTAACCTTAAGTGCCAATTCTGATCAAGCAGTAATAGCTAAAAGGATGCTGGATTTCAAGATTCTGAAGCTGCATCTGGGATGAGCAGGAAAGAGTAATAACTGCTGTGTCGTATCTGACACAGGAGCATATTCACCACCTATTTATAGGTCCTGCTTCTGCAGCAATTATAATTTGGTCCACCACCAACCAGTCTCTGCCCAGCAGTAAAGACAAGTATCACCAGCATGTTTCTCAGTGAAAACCCAGGCAATGGATATACACTGATTTACTCTATTTGTGTTTCCTTTTTTCTAATTTTCTTACACATTTTCACCAAACACCACAAATTCTCTAGCTGCTTTTCTACTTCATATAAAGGGAGGGATCCTTAATAGACACTTTAAATTGAGTTCAGTGAAAATGTCTTCTCTTAATTTTGGCTAATCCTTTTCTTTTAGTCTGTTTCTGACCACTCTTTAAACTAATTTTCCATTAAAAAGTACATTCGTCATAATTGTTTTTTCTTCTCCTTGCTAATGATTTGAGTTCTTTTTCACATTCACCCCTTCTTTTGATGCACCTGTTTTAAAGTACACGATTCAGTGGCTTTTATTACATTCCTAAAGCTTGTACAACCAATGCCACTGTCCAGAACATTTTCATTAATCTACACGGAAACTGTGTAACTGTCAGTAGTTATTACCCATTCCGCGCCCCTCCAAGCCCCAGCAACCACTAATTTTTCTGTCTGTATAGATTTGCCTGTTCTTTTAATATAAATGGAATCATACACTTTATGTAGTCTTTTTTAACTGGCTGCTTAGCATCATGTTTTCATTTTCATGTTGTAGTTCATTTATCAGAACTTAATTGTTTTTTTTATATCCATTGTATGGATATACTGCATTTTGTTTATCCTTTCATCAGTTAATGGACATTTAAGTTGTTTCCATCTTTGGGCTATTGTGAATAACGTCATAAAGAATAACGTGTCAAAAAAAAAGAATAACGTGTCAAAATTTGTGTGGACGTATATTTTCAATTCTCTTGGATAAATAACTAGGAATGGAAGTACTGGGTCATATGGTAACCCTATATTTAACATTTTGAGGTACTGCCAACTATTTTCAAGGCAGCTACACCATTTACACTCCCAGTAAAAATATATGAGGGTGAAGCATCTGATATTCTGATCTATGAAATACATTTCCCAAAGCTTTACTGCATATTTTAAGCACTTTTCAGATTTCTATGTGATCTTTATTATTTGTAACATTCAAATAGCCATATCTGAAGTAACTCATTTTCTTTCACTGGACCACTGAATTTCATCTACAAAACAGTTTCTGTAACATATCCAGAACATAAATTATGGCTCTGTCAAACAGAGATTTAAAATATATATATTAGAATATAAGTAAGATTTGCCATTTACTATTTTGTACTTTGCATCCTAGTATAGGAATTCAGGATTAACTACAAAAAAGAGAAAAGAATTTTCAGAACTACTAATTTAGCAATTTATAACCTATAAAATATTTAAAAATCATTAACTAAAAATTCTGGAATGATACCTTGGGCCCTACCACATTAGTATTGTAAAATCTACTGGCATTTTACCTCATTTACTTATTCCCTATTGCAATTAAATTTTGACAGTAAAAGAGCTATTTTTCTTCTTTAATTTTTCATTCAGATGACTAGACAGCAAAGGGCAAGCAGCACACATGAAAGTGACCAATGTCTTTTTCTAAGATAAGTCTATAGAGCAGCTTAGGTCAATATTTCTGCTTAAAATGATTTACAGGAAGCTTCGAGTTTACTAATCTTAGTAATTGGATGGTTGTGTATAAAAAAAGTTTTTATCTATAACTGCTTCTTTTTAAAGTTCTAGTTGGTTACTTTTCTATTTTTATTGGAGTAATTATTTTTCAGATTTAATTTTGGGGGAGACATCTGTTTTTGTTTTTAACTAATTTTTTTATTTATAAAATATTTCCCATAGAAATTTTGAAAGCATGATTTGGTTTTTAAATTTCTTACTGTGAAATTTTGAGAGTGTATAACAATTATCATAAATATATAATCTTTCAGTTATATCTGTACTTTTTATTTTTAAGAAATTATAATTATCTCATTATAAATTGTCTAAATATAATAATCCAAACCTTCAAAAATAAGGGTTTGAAATTCTGGAAAATGCAAACCAATCTAATGACAGCAAACAGATCAGTGGTTGCCTGAGAAAGAGGGTAGGAGGAGGAATAGATTACATTAGGGGTGTTGGAAATACTTGTTTTCTTGATGGTGGTGTCATCTCACAGATGTACACATAAACCAAAACTAACCAATGTGTACACCTTAAATGTACATTTTACTGCATTTTAATTATACCTCAATAAAGCTATAAAAATAAAACCCAAATGTATCTTTAGGTTAATTTCATTGTTTCCCAAACTATACCTCATATTCAAGTACTTCAAAATAAGAATCCCTTTACTAAAAAAAAAAGAAAACACTTGGTAAACATTCAGGAAAGATAGAGTTAACAGTTAAATCAGATGCTACTACAATGATTTCATATGCTGATACGTATTAGGATTTTCCAAGAAGAAAATATAGTACACAGTTTTCCCCAAAATTGTTTGATTTTAGAAACAATTATTTCACTGAACAACTTTGCAGATCAGTTTGGGAAGAACTTTTCATGGGAAAAGTATATAATGGAAAGACATTTAAAACAAAACAGAAAAATCCTTGATATATATAAACACTGTGATTACAAACTCAAATTCCTCCTGCAAGATGCGACACACAAACATAAAAGAACTCAGAGGACCAAATGTAAACCAGTAGGTGTCTAGCTATTTGAAGGTAAGTCTAGCTGCTTTCCTTTCAAAAACTGAAAATATATCTAGAGCTTCCAGTTTGCTACCTTTGTGTTAAGAGATTAACTATGTCAAATTCTTTTTAATGCTAGTGTCTGAATCAGTAGTAAAAAAGAATCCTATGAGAGGTAAAGTCATGATCTGAGCTGCAGTAATCTAAGCTTCAGTATTGCTCAAAAATTGTACCTCATTAGAATGAATGGGCAAAAGTAAAGAGAAGATAAATGCCTTGAAAAAGACAGCAACTCTTTTCAAGTTTTATTTCTATCAGAAAATTAGCCCTCACAATTCAAAATGTGAACTATAAAAACTCATAGGAAAAGGTAGTTCTGAAAATAGCATCACTACAAAAATATTTAAAAGTCTAAAATGTAATCTATTTCTTTGTAACTGAAATGAGTTATCTTAGTAACAGCTAACATTTATTGAGCATTTACTGAAGTGCCAAAAATAACTATATATGATCAGCACTATTTAATCCTTACAATAGTCTTACAAGATAAGTACTATTATTTTCCTCTTTAACAAGGAAACTGAGGCAAAGAAAGATGAAGAATCCAGAACTACTCCAGAATACAGAACCAGTACATGGATTGCTACCGAGGAACCACAACATTCTTTTTGTCTCTACATGTAAAAAGGAGTTTAGATAGTAATAATCTTTATTCAAACTAGAAAATACCTTTAACTTCCTACCAAAATTTACCTTTCTCAGTACCATGTTGGAAAAACTAAACAGTGAATCCTAGTAAACATAACTTTTATTGTAAATTGTATCAATGATAATTTCATTTTAGTAAGTTTGAAAATAAAATTATGAGTTTTTCAGGTAAGTCTGAGAAATGTTGGCTAATTTACATATAATACCCTCACTCTAACAACATTACCTTAAAATACTGTATACTATCTTGGTTCACAATGATACTAGCATGTTAACTAAGTTTGAGAAGACCTGAAATATGGAAACCAGTTTAACTTTTTAAAACTGCTTAATGAGTCTATAATTAACAAAGCTATTAATAATCAAAATATTTCATAAAGCTTCACTGAATGATTTTAGTATCTCTTCTTATAACCATAAGAAGGATAATTTATAACCGGCTTTCTGACAGCTAAACATATCCCTTAATATTATTCCTAAGAGACTTTTTCTTACCTGATTACTTTCTCCAAATTCTTCTACACAGATCCAGGCTGAAGAAATTGTGTTCCCTGTCTGTAAACAGGTAAGACAGAAAATAAATGAGTCTTTAGATTGATGTTATTCCTATTTTAGAAGTACATGGAATCCTTGATAACTTTAGTTTTAATTTAAAACATTTTTTTCAGTAAACAGGAAAATAAATTTAGGGAAAAAGAAACAAGTGACAAATAGTTATCATTCCTGAAGTTCTGCAAAGATGAACAAAGAGAACAGTATTTTGATATTTGAATGAAAATCATGTTAATTAAGTATCAGAAAAAAATATATCTTCCTTTATAAATTAAGTGCTTATTGGTTTTTCCAAAAGGTACTACTCTACTAATAAAATAAAGATAGAATTCTAAAAACAAACAAGATTGTCCAGTATCTACCAAGCAGACTGCTGAAGAATCTGAGTTTGAAAAATATCAATATTCTTTCCTCCTGTCTTGAAAAGACATAGATGGCCAAAACAATACGAAGTTTAAAAAACATTTTGCTTATTAACAGCTAAACTTTATCTACCCGAGGCCTAGTTTAACCATACATAGTACAGCTTTGGACATCAATCCATTTTAATGGTTATCCCTTTATATGCCTTAAAGCTTTCTGGTAGGGATATGTATCCAACTCTGTGCTAAGTTAAGACATGCTGTGCATACAAGTATGAAAAAATGAAGTATGTTTGATGAGATACACAAAGCTAGATTTTTAAATGGCCATCTTAAAGATCGTAACAGTAGAAAAAAGTCAAAATATTTTCTTATTCTTACATGAAGTTAGGTGACTTTAATCAATCTTCTCAGTGAAAACTAGAAAATGTAGGTAATTATTAAAAGCAAAAATATCTATCTGAAAGCATTGAGGAAGACCAAGACAGAGAAGAATTATGGGAATGTGACCTTAGACAAAGAGGAAACCCAAGAGGTATGCACACCTTTTGGAGCTAAGGTTTCCCTAAGAAGGATTAGCCAATTTCTGAAGAGGGATCTGAGAAGCAAGGAAAAATATCAAGAAACAAGAAACTTTTCAGGATAGGAGGACAAAAATTGGAGCTGAGGAGCTACTGATGAGGCATTCTGGAACTCTGAGTAAAACTGAACTAGAAGCAGACCAACTTTAACAGAGACCAAATTCAACTTCAAATCTTCTTAATCCCTGCCTGGATTAAGACAATCTGGGATTGTCCATCTCTTCACCATCTTTCTGAAGCAGCATGCTAGTTTTCCAGTTATCTCTACATATTTTTATATATATTATCAGTCATTCAATCAAAAATAACCAGTCATAAACAGTATTACCTAAAACTGACTCACATAACAATCAATAGTAGCAGACCACCAGGATGAAGTTTTCAAAACTGCATATAACCATAACGATGCCTAATATGCTCAAGGAAATAAAAGACAAGAATGAAAAGTTTGGAAGAAAAATGGAAATCATAAAACAGTCAAATGAACTAAGACGTAAGTGGTTTTACTAGCATGTTTCGTTAAACGGTTTTATTAGCATTAATGCAAGTTGAATTGTGGCCCCATAATGTTGAAGTCCTAACCCCTAGTACTGCTGAATGTGACCTTATTTGAATATAGGGTCACTGAAAATGTAATCAGTTAAGATGAGGTCATAGTGGAGTAGGGTGGGAACTTAATCTAATAGCAATCTAATACCAATCTAATTGGTATCCTTTTACATGTAGAGAGGAAAGAGTAGAATGAGACGTGAAGACACAGAAACACACAGGGAGAAGATAACTACGTTACAACAGAGTCAGTGATCAGAGCAATGCATCTATGAAGCCAACAACTCAAGGACTGCTGGCAAACACTAGAAGCTAAGAGAGGCAAGGAAAATCTCCCCTACCGGCTTCAGTGGGAACAGCCCTGCCAATTCTTGATTTCTGACTTTTAGCTTCCCAAACATTGGGAGAATAAATTTGTGTTGCTGAAGCACCCAGACTGTGATACTTCGCTACAGCAACCTTGGCAAATTAAAAGACCACAATTAACAACTGCAAACGTTCTTTTTAGGCAGGCATGGAATGTTTAATTGGTCTTTAGAATTCAGAAAAGGACTGAAATGATACATAATATGCTTTCTGGTCATAGTAAAATAAAAATATAACTATAAAAATTTCCACATTTAGAAATTTATACTAAAGAACAGGAGATCAAAATAGAAAATTTTGAAATGATAAAAACAAAATATACCAAAATGTGTGATGCAGCTATAAACTATACTTAAGGAAATCTATAATCTAAAATGAATATATTGTAATAAAAGGTTGAAAATCCTAAACTAAGATGACTTCTTAAATGATATTTCACATATTAAAGAATATATATATATATATATATATATATATATACATATATATATAAAGTATTAGTCATATACAAACTCCCACAGAACAGTGGAAGAAACAAACCTCCCGACTCTTTTTATGAGGCAAAGTATGGGCCAGTTCACTAATGAACACAGATGTTAACAATCCTAACAGTCCTAAAGAAAATACCACAAACCAAATTTAGCAGTATATAAAAAGAGTCATGTACCCAGACCGAACTGGGTTGATTCCAGAAATACAAGGTTCATGGCATATTCAAACATCAATCAATATAATTCACCACATTAACAGAATAACAGAAAAAAATATTACTTAAATAGATGCAGAAAAGCATGTAATTAAAATTCATCACCCATTCATTATAAAAACTTGTAGCAAACCAGGAACAGAAGGGAATATCCTTAATGTGGCAAAGGGCTGCTACAATACAAGCTGCAACAAGCATCATACCTTAGCGGAGAAAGAGTGAAAGTGTACAAGGATGCCGTCTATCATTTGTGTTCAGTGCTGGGCAAGCAGTTCTAGGCAATGCAGTATGGCAAGAGAAAAAATAAAAGTATAAGAATAGAAAGGAAGAAAAAAGCTCATTATTTTTAGTTGACATGACTGTGTATGTAGAAAATTTTAAATGATGTAGAGCCAAACCAATAGAATCAAATATTTTTATTTATCACATAAAAAATAAATTATATAAATAGAAGCAATCAGAAATTCAAAATTAAAAGGCAGCTTTTACGATGGTATTAAAAACATTCAATACCTATGAATAAATTTGTGGAAAATTGTAGGAGATATTTACACAGTAAGCAACTGAATGTTTAGAGAAAGAAAGCCTAAATAAATAAAGATCTATAATGCTTACAGATCAGGAGGCCCAGTACTATAAAAATATTATTTCCTTTCAAATCGATCTAAATTCAATTCAAATCCAATAAAATTCCCAGTACCACCTTTTTCTGGCACAAAATCACAATCTGACTCTAAAATTCATATGGAGAGATAAGGAATGAGAAGTGCCAAGGTAAACCTGAGGGGAAGTGTGAAGGCACGCTCTGACCAAGCATGAAGACTTTTCATAAAGTTATATGACTAATACCATGTAGTAAAACAGATCAATGGAACAGAGGATCTAGAATAGGCATGTATGTATGTATGTATGTGTATACAGGTGTGCATGTGTGTACATACATACACATACATATATATTTTATTTATGTTAAAGATGGCACCACAGAGTCATGGGAAAAGGGTAGTCTTTTCAATAAGTAGTGCGAGGTAAATGATTTATACTTATTGGAGGTAAACAAAAACTTTGATATGTACACTGAACTGAAAGGTAAAAAGTTCATAAAATATAATATAGGTGAATATTTCATGACCTCAAGGTAAGCAAAGCTTCCTTAAGCAGGACACAAACAATACTAACTTTAAAAGACTGAAAAATTGAACCACAGAAAAATTAAGAACTTTTTATTTTCAAAGTGTATCATGAAGACAGTAGAAAGGTAAGCCACACAATGGAAGAAGGCATTTATAAAATATATACCCAACAAAGGACTTGTAAATTAAGTAATAAGGAAAAAAACAGACAACACAGTAAGGTGAACAAGAGAATTAAAACAGGACACTTTATCAAGAGAGTATCTTAATTCCCTATAATCTCATTGAAAGGTGCTATAGAAGAGATGATGATTCTCAAAAATATCCTTTTTTATGAGTCAAAAGTTAAAATATCAGCAGAATCCCAATTTAATGTCAAACACAAGATTTCTACTGGTGTTGTAGTCCACTTTAATTTGCCATTTTTAGTGTCATTCCCTTAAAAAATGCACTGATGGTTAATGAATATATTCTGAAAAATTAATTCAATAGGGATTATTCACTGATCAAGAAGAAAGAGACAGGAAAAGAAAAGGCATGTCTAAAGGTCAAGAAAGAATAAGAATGGAATACATTAAACTTCAAAGATTAGAGACAATTTATTTTCTGTAAAACTGGAATCATTAGGTGTGTCACTTTAAGCCCTATAGGAATAAGAGCCAAAAGAAAGGTAAGCTAAATAAAATTCCCACTAATTTTCATTATATTCATTAATAAATAATGTAGATATGTAGCTTGTTTTATAAAGGTGTGGTAAAAATTTTGAAAGCCATTTAAAACTAATCATCCAAGTATATTGTATATCTTTGAAGATTTTACCTGTTTTCAGTTTGAAGGAGAATTCCATAAAAATTTTGAAGTAAGTAAGTGATATGGAAGAAAAACTTTATCAGACTCACTGATATGTCATACTGCCATTTCTTTTCTTGAAAACAGAAAATAACAATGCATTCTAGCATATTAATAAAGGATTAATACAGGATTACATATTAATAAAGGATTCTAGCATATTCCAAATAAGACTATTAAGCATCCTGAATTTTCAGGACTTTTCTTACCTTTAGGAAACTAAACTGAAAGAAAGAACAGCATCATAGCAGTGTAGGATAATGAAGAAGAAATGCAATACCAGTGTAATCTATGTTTACAAATAGCATGCAATAAGCTATTGCCAATTATTTTTCACTTGTGAAGCCTTAACAAATGTTACAGATGGCATTAAATGTAACTGTAGCTTATGTAATAAACTAAAGAAGCTGTCATAATGGTCTGTAAAATTCTAAAATTGTACATAATATAATCTATTATATCCTATATATAGTATATAATATATATCCATTATAACCATAATCTATTCTTTCACTATTCAAATTTTACTTATATATATATATATATACACACACACACATATTTGATATAAAATAATCCATATGACTCAATGTGTAGTTCAAGACTTTCACTATTTTGAGACACTTGTTTCAATCAACATTTAAAAAATTATATGCCAATTTTTACTTCAGTGAAATGTAAGCATATGTTGACCCCTATTCATAATTTAATCATTCTGTGTCTGCACATAACAACGCCATAATTTCAGATATTTGTTTCCCAATCCTTTTTTCTTTATGCTCAAAGCACAGGCAAACTTTATCTTTCTTCAGAATATTTGTCTTTTAACCTTCCAGCATATAGGTCACTTTCAATTACATGAAAAGTACCTCATGCTGAGTACTAAAGGACACAGTACTGACCTCTATAATGCAGGACATAATAACAAAAAACCAAATGTGTACAAAGTCCCTTTGTTTTATATTCCTGATGGATCAAAAATTTGTAATAGTAAGAAAGTCATGAAATTACAAAATTATTGAGTAATACTATAAAAAACAAGTCATTCTCAGTTACTGTAGCCAAGAAAAGCTTAGTATAACTTAAAGTAGATGAAAGTAGAAGAAAATTTCAAGCAGAGTGAGGCGCTCTAGGGAAAGTACCAATGAACGTGGCAAATTCAGATGATCAAGCAAGAGGTATTTTTCACATGGAACGTTAAGATGGGGCCAAAGAGAGCATTCTGAACAGAATGTAGAGCTGAAGGGGCTTGAGCACACTACAACAGCGAGGCCATTTTAAGGTTCCTGAGCAAAGAAATAACTAAAAAGCACAGGCAGAAGCAGAGTGAAAAATTATATGGTGAATTATGCACTACGATGTTTTGAGTATAATCAAGAGAGTAAAGTGAGACAGCCAAGGAGCAAAGGACAATGAAATAGATGTAAACAAACTGCCTATTTAAAATTCTGTCTAGCATCTGATGGAGGAAAAAACACATATCTGCAACCTTGACACACATGCCATTGGTTGGCAATGCTTACCCTAGAGTAAACTTAAAAATTTCAAATCTTTGTAAATAAGTTAGGTTCACAAGATCTTTGTGATTTATAAGGATTCATTTAGCATTCATTCAGATGTCCTGGGCCACACAACGCTGAAGTGGTCTGGTATTAAGGGTTGACTGGCAAAGATAAAACTGTCTCTGAAAAGGAGGTAAAGCATGGAAAAAAAGCCCATTTCATATTTTAATTGTTAAAATAACTTGCCAGTAACATCTCACAAATTCATACTATTATCAAATGTTTAACATTAGACAAAGATGTTTTTCACTGTAATCATATAAAGTTACAAAGATTATCAGTTAAGAGCACAGCCTCTTAGCTAACTGGGATATCTTGGGCAAATTATTTGATCTCCTAAAGATATGAAAAATTATATGCTAACAAACTGGATAACCGAGAAGAAATGGACAATTTTCTTGAAAAATACAACCTTTCAAGACTGACCCAGGAAGAAACAGAAAATCTGAACAGACCAATTATCAGCAATGAAATTGAAAGGGTAATCAAAAAACTACCCAAGAACAAAACCCCCGGAGCAGATGGCTTCATTGCTGAATTTTATCATTTAGAGAAGACACAATGCCCATTCTCCTTCAAGTTTTCCAAAAAATAGAAGAGGCAATATTTCCAAACTCATTCTATGAAGCCAGCATCACTCTAATGCCAAAACCAGGCAAAGACAACACAAAAAAAGAAAACTACAGACCAATATCCCTGATGAACATAGAAGCAAAAATACTCAACAATATATTAGCAAACCAAATTCAAAAATACATCAAAAAGATCATCGATCATGATCAAATGGGATTCATCCCAGGGATGCACGGATGATACAACATTCGAAAATCCATCAACATCATCCACCACATCAATAAAAAAAGGAAAAAAATTACATGTAACCTCCATAAATGCTGAAAAAGCATTTCACAAAATTCAACATCCATTCATAATAAAAACTCTCAACAAAATGGGTATAGAGGGCAAGTACCTCAACATAATAAAGGCCATATATGACAAACCCACAGCCACATCATACTTAACAGCGAAAAGCTGAAAGCTTTTCCTTTAAGATCGAGAACAAGATAAGGATGCCCACTCTTCCCACTTATATTCAACATTGTACTGGAGGTCCTAGCCACAGCAGTCAGACAACACAAAGAAATAAAAGGCATCCAAATTGGTATGGAAGAAGTTAAACTGTCATGTTCACAGATTACATGATATTGTATGTAAAAAACCCTAAAGAATCCACTACAAAACTACTAGAATATCTGAATTCAGCAAAATTGCAGGATACAAAATTAATACACAAAAGTATGTTACATTCCTATACACTAACAATGAACTAGCAGAAAAAGAAATCAGGAAAACAATTCCATTCACAATTGTATCAAAAAGAATAAAATACCTAGGAATACACCTAACCAAGAACGTGAAAGACCTATACCCTGAAAACTACAAGACATTCTTAAGAGAAATTAAAGAGGACACTAATAAATGGAAATTCATCCCATGCTTCTGGATAGGAAGAATTAATATTGTCAAAATGGACATCCTGCCTAAAGCAATCTACAGATTCAAAGCAATCCCTATCAAAATACCAACAGCATTCTTCAACGAACTGGAATTCATATGGAACCACAAAAGACCCCAAAGAGCCAAAGCAATCCTGAGAAGGAAGAATATAAAGCAGGGAGGATTATACTCCCCAACTTCAAGCTCTACTACAGAGCCACAGTAATCAAAACAATTTGGTACTGGCACAGACCCATCAATCAGTGGAACATAATAGAGAGCCCAGATATAAACCAACACATATATGGCCAATTAATACATGATAAAGGAGCCATGGACATACAATTGGGAAATGACAGCCTCTTCAACAGCTTCTGTTGGCAAAACTGGATGGCTACATGTAAAAGAATGAAACTGGATTACTGTCTAACTCCATACACAAAAGTAAACTTGAAATGGATCAGAGACCTGACTTTAAGCCATAAAACTCGTAGAAGAAAATTTAGACAAATTCTCTTGAATATAAACATGAGCAACTTTTTCATGAACATTATCTCCTCAGGCAAGGGAAACAAAAGCAAAATGAACAAGTAGGACTATATCAAACTAAAAATTTTCTGTACAGCAACACACACCATCAGTAGAACAAAAAGACTTCCCACAGTATGTGAGAACATATTCATAAATGACATATCCAATAATGGGCTGACATCCAAAATTCATAAAGAGCTCATTGCCTCAACAACCAAAAAGCTAATAACCCGATTAAAAAATGGGCAAGAGATCTGAAGACACTTCTCCAAAGAAATTCAGATGGCAACAGGTACATGAGAAGATGTTCCACATTGTTAATCATCATAGAAATGCAAATTAAAACCACAATGATATATCACCTCACACCAGTTAGGATGGCCAACATCCAAAAGACAAACAACAAATGCTGGCGAGGATGTGGAGAAAGGGGAACCCTCCTACACTGCTGGTGGGAATGTAAATTAGTTCAACCATTGTGAAAGCAGTATGGAGCTCCTCAAAAAACTAAAAATAGAAATACTATTTGACCCAGGAATTCCACTTCTAGAAATTTACCCTAAGAAAACAGGATCACAGACTCAGAAAGTTATATGCCCCCCTATGTTTATCACAGCACTATTTATAATAGCCAAGAAATGGAAGCAACCTAAGTGTCCATCAGTAGATGAGTGGATAAAGAAGAGGTGGTACATATACACAATGGAGTATTATTCAGCCATAGGAAGAAACAGATCCTACCATTTGCAACAACATGGATGGAGACAGAGGGTATTATGCTCAGTGAAATAAGCCAGGTGGAGAAAGACAAGTACCAAATGATTTCACTCATCTGTGGAGTATAAGAACAAAGAAAAACAGAAGGAACAAACAGCAGCAGAATCACAGAACCCAAGAATAGAATAACAGTTACCAAAGGGAAAGGGACTGGGAAGGGTGGGTGTGAAGGGAGGGATAAGGGGATTAAGGGCTATTATGATTAGCATACATAACATAAGCAGGGCATGGGGAAAGTATGGCATAGAGAAGACCAGTGACTCTATAGCATCTTACTATGCTGATGGACAGTGACTGTAATGGGGTATGTGGTGGGGACTTGAAAATAGGGGGAATGTGTAACCACAATGTTGCTCATGTGAAACCTGCACATAAGATTGTATGGCAATGATACCTTAATAAAAAAATAAATTAAATTGTAGACATTAAAATAATGTCTACCTCAAAGAAATATCAGAATAATATATTATGTAAAGGCATTTATCACAGTACCTAACATACAATAAGTGCTCAAATAATCTTTGATATTATTACTAGCAATATTTATTATTATAAATGATTGCAAACTGATGACTTGGATTTGGTTTTTGAATAAATATTCTTTTTCAACACTTACATGACACATTTTACACAAAAAAGGCATTGTTGTGGGCCCTTTACAGCTTAACTTATTTAATATGTATAATTACTATATGAGATAAATACTGTTAACATTCTCCATTTACAGATAAGGAAGCTGGAATACAGAGATGTTACATAACTTTTCCAACTAAGTAATGAAGCTGGATGTGAACCCAGGCAACTGGCTCCAAATTCCATGCTCTTTTATTCTATGTTGTCTATATGCTATACTAAATTTTAAGTACTGAGTTTCCTTTTGTTGAATTTTAAAATGCAATATACTATTTCCTGACCCTCCTTTCTCAGATTAGGACAGGTCACCAATTATGCATTTTTATACACCCTGTACTTCAGAGTGTTTATCAGAACTGCAACTGAATAACTATCTCCCTCAACATAAGATAAACTCTATGAAGGCAGCAACTGTGTCTGATTCACTGTAGATCTAAAGACATTATACAATGCACAGTGTTCAGTAAGTATTTGCTGAATGAACATACACATTAACAAGGATTAACAATCAGCCAGCTGCCAGCTAATACTCTGAAAATGAGAAGAGAAATCCTAGAAGTGTAAATAACAGTAAACAAAAGGGTTATTCATATGAGAATAAGGATGCCCCAAACAAACCTTCTTAAAGTTTGCAAAAAGTGAATTTTTCAGAGCACTTCAAAATAGCAAGGTTAATATAATCTACCTCAAGTAGTGCTAAGGAAGATAATTCTGTTACAATAGTCTAGTAATGAATCTCTCTTTCCCCATACATTTATTTAACAATATAAACAGATTTAAAATAAATGTTAAAAAAATTAAAGGTTTTCTCTTTTAAATGAGCAATATAGAGCTCTCAGTAATAAAACTTAGATGAATTTACATGGTTCTGGTTTATTAAAATCATAATCTACCTCCCTGAAACTTTCCTCTATTATACTTAAGTCCAATCCCTAGAGTTTCATATTAAGTCGTTCTTCCATGTGGCAGCTCTTCAAACATGTGAAGACAACAATCACATTTCCCTGGAAATATTAATATTATAGACAAACAGCCCTAAGTATTTCAGTTGTTCACTGTTCTACTTCAATATTATAAAGTTTCCAAGTCCTCCCTAGATGCCAAGGTTTAATTAAACTCTGGTGTCCTACAGCAAACAATGTTCTAGATATAGTTTAGCCAGAATAAAATTATTGATCTGGATTTTATATAACTATATATATATGACATTTTGCCCTGAACTATATTAATTTGAGAATCTCTAGAGTAAAATGACTCATTCTGGTTTTGACAAAATAATACAAGTTCTTAATCTTGGCTGGTTGGATAACTTTCTTTGCCAGTTTAATCAAAAAGTTATGCTGTACAAACAGAAGAATGCACAAAATAAAGAGGTACAGCTTATACAACTTAAAAAATACATGTACTCACCACCCAGGCAGAAACATCAGTAACTTACAAGTCTCCTTTGCATCCTTTCTAATTCCTCCTTGTAGCCCTTAATGTAACCATGACCTTAATTTTTAAGTGTTAATCATTCCCTTGCTTTTCTTCATGGTTTTGCCATACATTCATACTCTCCTGAACAATATACTGTAGTTTGCTTGGCTTTATTTTCCCACTCATAATTATCCATTACCTCAAATCCCTTCAAATTAAAAATTTTTGTATTTACATATTTTTAATAAGCCACTCCTAATCTTTATGGAATGAGGCAGGGATGAAAGTGGTAGCCCATCCATTACCACTAAAAAAGACAAAGAAAAAAGAGAAGTAAAATTAATATGCTACTTAGGTCAGCACGGCTCCATCAATATGAGAAAATGCCTTCTCTCCCCAGGAAGAAACACAGCTGAGAGGAAGTTAAATATCTTTCCACCTTTTTCTAAATTGGGTTTTGAAATAGAGATTTAGAATGTATGTAAATTCCCTTACCTGATAAAACCATATATTCAAAAGAACATCCTAGGATAAATAAATAAGTCAATGATATTTGGATTATTTAGTTTCAATTTATTCATATCTCATATCTAAATATAAATATTTGGGAGTTGACTACAGAAATTTTTCGTGTCATAGAAAAAATCTCAATATAGAAAGATCAGATTGAAAGAACTGAAAATAAAAACCATTATTACCTGAGGATTCCAATAAAATCTTAAAACAATGAAATAATTCCCTTATTTACCAGTTCAAAGAAAGGAGTGCCTGACATCACCAATCTACCTTCCAAAGTCTCAGGTGATTGATGAAAAGCCTGTTAATCCCCTCCCCAAGCCATGGTCACTAATGTAGCAACTCATTACCTATAGCATAAACCACAATAAATAAAAATAATTAAACAAAAAAGCAAAGATTTTTTAAAATCAAGAGAATTTGGGGGGGCGGTTAAAAAACCTCTGGTGCGTTAATATGAAGTTGATTGCAAAAAGAGCAGATAATTCACAGATATCCTTCATGCACTTCAATACAAGAACTTAAAATCTTAGGTCTATTACTAAGTAAGTCATAAAGAAAAACTAAGAAATAAAGAAGGAAGAACAATCGTGGCCATCGCATCATACTTGTAAATCCTCCTCTGAGTCTGAGAGAATGCTTTCATAGGGTAACTAATCCTACTC
Organism: Manis javanica; assembly: GCF_040802235.1. Taxonomy (NCBI): domain Eukaryota; kingdom Metazoa; phylum Chordata; class Mammalia; order Pholidota; family Manidae; genus Manis; species Manis javanica. The sequence continues at coordinate 192,917,192 of NC_133158.1, forward strand.
TGCTTAGTATCGCCCCTTTCCCTCTAGTTCTTAAGAGAAATAACTTTTTAATGCTCCAGGTAATTTCACCGTTTCTATACTTGATTACCTCAATTTCATACCAAGGAATGACTCAAGGGATTCTTGAATCACTCAGGGAAACTTGATTCGTGACCTCCCATGTAATGTATACAGGTGAGTCTCATTTCAGTTAATAAACATTTCCTTTCTTGAATTATTATTTTGCTTTTAATAAAAATTAAAACTTTATAGTATAAAACACAATTTTAAACCTGTTTTCCAAAGATTTATGATGGCTTACTTGGAACCTCATAAATTTTGTGCCCAACGTGATCCAATATTTTACAAATCCATAATTACAGATTTGGTCACCCTTGAACCAAATATTAACACAACAGTGTGAAGGAAAAAAAGGGTCATAAACAGACACGGCACATATGCTGCATAGTTATTTGCCAGTAAATAAGCAAACTGGAACATGCCAGTAAATAAGCAGACTGGAACATGTATTGCTGAAAAAAAGGTAACAAGAAAAAAATTAAGTTACTGGGCTTACAGTCTTACAATACTCCACATACAAAACAGAATTACCAAAAAATAAAAATAAAAAATTGAAAAAGTAAAGTATCTCTAATGATAACATCTTTAGAAAACAATGGAAGAAAATCAAAATGTGCAAAAGAAAAGTGAAGTAAAGGTCAACACAGATACCCACTGATGAAAGAAGCTGGAGTTGTATATCCTCATTTACATTTTTATTTATTCAAATCTACTTATTCAAATGTGAATTACTGTATTGGCTGTGTATAATTTGAATCTGTGTATAAAATTGAGCTGTACTGTTTAAACACACAACAAAAGAGGGGTTTCAGATTATGCTCAACAAATTACCAAGTAATACACTGGACAACAGATGTTTTCTAATGATTGCATTCCTGTTTTTAGTTTCAAGTTATAGATATAATTATGGTAGAAATCATTATCAGTATGGTATATGGATTACACTTACTGAATCAAAGCAATGCAAGAAGGTACATCATTAACCAAATAAATTATTTTCTTTAAATATGAACTACTGCATATATAAAAATACATATACAAAGCCATTTTTATACTCAAATGTCACTTTGAGATAATAATGGCACACATGAAACTAATTTATCTTTAGCCAAATACTACAAATTTAAGAACCAAGAAAATCCAAGTAGTTATTAATAATCTACCAATTTAAAACTTCTTATTAGCTGGGGAGACTAAAGTTTTTTTATTTTGTTTTCTTTTAATTTGAATCCCCAGAGGGAAGTTCACTATTCTTGGAGGTAATGGACTACCAGGTGTTAGACAGAGGACATATTACTCTAGAAAGAGGATAAACTATCTAGGATAGATAATATATCCAAAACTAGCTATATTTAATCTTAACCAAAATGCCTGGAATAAACAGACACTGAGTAATTTAAAAGTGGTTAAAAGTACAGATGATCACTTGAATAAATTCATCACATAAAATCATTTTTCTAAAACATCTTCTGTCTCTATTCACTCAATTATATGGCTGCAGCATAAGCAATTATCTACAAATACTAAATAGGAAGCAGAATAAAGTCATGACAGGCAGAAGACTAAGTGCAGCTTCTCATACAGATTTTACTGATTCTAACCCTACCCAGCAAAAGACAGACATAGAAGAGAGAAAAAATCAATATATCATTGAAATTTTTCTGAAGCAACATGAAAAAAATATACTTAGGTAATACCATGTGGCAAACTTATGATTTGCTGCTGACATCTAAGAATGGCACATATATGCTTAAATTTTGATGCACTATGGCATTTGATACAAGATGGGGAAATTTATAAGCCATTTTTTAAAAAATATTAAATGACAAAATAAGATGTTAAACTTAATTTAATAAAGCAATAGCTAGTGTTAAAATGTGTATTAAAACAAGTATTTCGCTAATGTATTAACCAAAGATACTACAAAATTATAGGATAAAGGATAAAACATGATTAAATAAATGTATAAAGTAAATGAAATCACATATTAGCCATTTATTAATAACTATGAAACAACCAGTTGCATGTATTTTAATATACATCATCATTTTCCTAGACTTTCTCCGCAAAAAGAAACTAATTTCCAAGTTTTCAACTAATTAAGCTTTTTATAAAATCTTGTTTTTGATTTTAAATTGACACATTCAGGGAAGGAAACAACCAAAAAAGCAATTACTTGTCATCATGCAAACAAAACTGGTGGCTGACCAAATTCTTCCTTTTTTTAATACAGTTTTTCTGCTGTGAAGTAGATATGTTTTGAAATGTATAAAGGAAGGGACATTAAACTGATAGCTAATTCTTGTAAAAGCAGCTCTTGGTTTTGAGCTATTTGAGCTCAAATATGTATCTTAGACATAAAAAAACTTCAAGTATTATTTTTGGTCTTCATAAGGTTTTTTGACTATTTTTTTAAAACCTCTAAGTTTCAGGGATAAAAGAATCTCAAGGGGTCACGAAGTGAAACCCTGGTATTCTGGAGGTGAAAACACTGAGGCCCACAGAGTAAATGGACTGACTCATTTGGCCTCCGAGGTCAGTTTGTTGGTGGTTTAGATTCTTGTACTTTCACTCAGATACTCGTATCATTTTAAGCTGCTTTGCTCACAGTTATAACTCCACAAAAATTATGGTCCTTGTACATTACAAGTATTAGTAAGGTAAGAATTATGAGTAATATCAGATGATGGTCTTTCAGAAAAAGTAAGTTTCAAGAGGAACAGAAATACATTTTTATGAGCACTGGGCCCTCTCAGAGGTAAAGACACATAGTTGAGTTGATGGAATTTTTGTCTCACCACTTGGTCATATGATACAAATTAATATAATTAATATATACAACGTTGATGCTGATTGTACTTCTTAACTAGGTGAATCTTAAAGCAAATTCACCTAGTTATTTTTATTCTTTAAAATTTCATTTGAAATAGTATCATCAAAGATCTGTAATTAAAACTGGAAAGAATAACCTTCTGAAAGTATTATTTTCTCCTAATTATTTATAACAGAAGTGTCATTATAATATAACCATTATAATATGTTAAGCTTAACTATCTTAAATTTTTTTTAAAACTGAAGCTTTCTCTGTTTTAAACCAATTTATTGCAAACTTTTTAAATTGAAATGTTATTTTTACATTTCTGCCCTTCAATCTGGAAATAATTATAGCTCATAAGAATAAAAGCACCAATTATTTTTCAGGTAGTATACCTTCATCCTGCTGTGTCTTCTATTTCACAACTTTCAACCAAGTTGCAAGTGATAACAGAAATCAAAACCTAATTTAAGTGATAGCAAATCTAATGGTTATCATGCTTAGAATATATACTAAGTATTTTACCACTCAATGACCAGAAAATATTAAAGATTCTAAGGATGTAATTACAAAGTCACATACAAGGAGCAATATGCAAGTCAGCCACAAAATGAATACTGAAAAAAAGACATTTTAAAAAGATGAATATTTACACAAAATGGTCCACACAAATCAGGATGGATTCAGCTAGAAAAAAATGGCTCAGAGGAAAAGCAAGTCAACATGGTTGTACTAAAAAAAAATACTTGCCACATTTTAACAAGCAGTACTGATGAAATTTCAATTAACTAAAGTCCACATCTTTTCAATTTCTAATTCTTAGTCTAACCAAAATCACCAAGGTAAACACTATACAGAAAAATTTGCCATTCATTCACCACCATGCTATTCTTGTAATACGCCTTTCCTCATGTGCCCCCTCTGCACATAAACTATCCTCTCGACTGATTCACATCTCAGAGCAGGTGGGAGGTATACTCTTCCTTTGTGCTCCCAAAATAACCTATGCATAAAGTTTGTGTCTCTGCCTTCTTCAGTACACTGAGGCTCCTTAAAAGCAAAAACGTTTTATTTATCTTTAGTTCTCAATTGCGTAGGAAAGTACACTTACCATATAAGAGGCACTCAAAAAAGATTTGTTCTTTAAATTTCATCAATTATGGCTAAAGCAACAGTAGACAAATCAGATGAAATTACATCACTGGTTTGGGACAGAAGTTCTTCACCCCTGTTGTAAAGCTTTAGTCAGTCACGTAAGTAAAAAATTACCACTTACATTAGTATCACACAAACATAGAAACAAGAAATGCCTTGCCTACAATAATTTGTTAATAAATTATTTAGCAAGGTGAACTGTCAATACACACTGAGCCTACCTCCCTCGTTCCAGTAAGTTTATTCTCCATGACTTTATTCTTCAAAATTATAACTCTCTGGGACTTCCCTTAATCTCCTTGATTTTGCTTATTCCACACCTAGATGGCGAAGAATGCCTCAGGGGAAAGCAGTAGCAATATTGAAAAGCCCAGATTCAAAACAGAGGCAAAGTTTTAGGCAAAGCAGGATTATTCATACTAATAGTCTGATCCATTATTAAACAGATACAAAGTTATGAAATAGAAGAGGATTATTTAAAAAGATGAGATACTGAACGATCAAAGATGTCAGTATTTAGTATAGAACCTATCTCCTAGTTCCCAAGTCTTGCATTCTACCCTTTGCACCCATCAAGTATTACACTTATTATAAGTCCATAAATATAACCAGGTAACATAATTTGTTTTCCTGCTGGCTGGGTGATCAGTTTCCAGTAAGGTTAAGGAGGTTATTCTCTGACATTATGAAGTGAAGATGGTCTCTAAATTTGAAATAAAAAAAAATGAGGGTTCAATTGTGGCATTAACACCAGCTTTCAAATTTTCTTCTGTAAGAGTATTTTGCTTAAAACAGAGCTCACTTTAAATGAGACCAAGAAACTCAAAATATTTTTAAGGTTGATTTTAAGATACTATACACCAAGAACTTTTGGAATTCTAATAAGAGCACTAAATGGTCACCAGAAGTAAACTGATTTCTAGTACTCATTTAGGTGCCTGTTATCCCTTTAAGAAACTTCTGTATTCTTCATAACATCAATTGATAGTCATTTAACTAAGGTCAGACTGTTTTCCCTTTTATTTTTCAGACTTGAAAAACAGGCATGGTAATGCTAAAGCCATGTGGATATTAAAGTACATTCTGAGAACTCTAAAATAAGAAGGTAAATGACTTTATATTACATATGATAGTAAACATCACCCAAAGAAAGACAACTACAACATGATTTTCCTCATTTGTGGAGTATAAAAACAAAGCAAAACTGAAAGAACAAAATAGGAACAGGCTCACAGACTCCAAGAAGGGACTAGTGGTTCCCAAAGGCAAGGGTTGGGGAGGGTGGGTGCAGAGGGAGGAAGAAGGGGATTAAAGGACTATAATTCGCAATCACTATATAGGTAGGTCACAGGGAAGGTGATACAGCACGGAAACAACAAGTAATGACTCTGCAGCACCTTGCTATGCTGATGGACAGTGACTGCAATGCGGGGATGAGGACTTGATAATATAAGTGAGTGTTGAAACCACAGTGTTGTTCATGTGAAACCTTCATAAGATTGCATATCAATGATACTTTAATTAAAAAATAAAGCATCATCAAAATAAGACCAGATAATAATGCTCAAAATAACATTAAATGAAATGGTTAATAGAAGAGTATCAAAGCAATTTAAAAAAAGAATTACTATACCCAAACAAAACATCTTAAAGTAGTAGTTAAATTCACAATCTAAGAAATCAGACTCAAATATTTTAAGAAAATAAATCCAAAAGATGATTTAATACATAATGAATTCCATTTGAGGGATCGCAGGAACTAATAACTACCTCTCAAGATCTCAGAAAAATCCAATGCACAAAACAAGTAAATATTAAGCAGGTATCAACAATACATCATTCCTTGTCCTCTAAGAACACACGACTACCACCAACTGATCTCATTCTTGAACCATGCGATGAAACACTGCAACCTTTATCTGAAAAACTGCACTTAAAAAGACATCAACTCTAATAAAGCCCACAGGCTGGAGGAGCTGCGAGGAGAAAGTAGGCCAGAACAGTGCCACAACGGTACTCAATCAATGCTTGACCTGCTGTGTGGTGACTTGTAGCCTCCTAACTGTCTACACCTCCTGCCCCTACTTTAATGACCTCTGAAGGTCCGCTATTTGTTTCATGATCAAGGATTTCTAGACTTCTGAACTCTTATTCTTTCACTTCCCTGAATTCTTTCATTCTGTCGGTTGCCTGTAACTCAACCTCACTCATATTTCTAATAAATCACAATAAGGATTTTTGTGTTACTGTCTGTTGACAAGGACTCAGGCCTTATGTACTACATCCAAACAAGCCCTAGAGTTTAACTGAATTTTTTGGCTTATATTTGGATCTTAGCTTTTCTCCTTGATGGTGATTAGAAACTGAGACTATATATAAACACAAAGTGTTCAATTTTTCATTATAAGGGACATTGAATAAGGTTAATATCTGAAATAAATGACTAAAGAAACTGCCTGTGCTCTCTAAGGATTTCAATTGAAGCTCATTATTCCTAATTAACATAATCAAGTTGGGAATACTGTACCTGAACAGGGGTTTTCTTTGGGACCTATAGGTCACTTTGACTCAACTATGGCCCTGGGACTCAAGTAACAAGCATCTAATGGAATTAAAAGCTGATGAAAAACCTCTGGTTCCATTAACATCTGATCTTCTTTATGGGATAACAAGATGGGCAAATCATGCCTAAATGGAAAGTCTGACATAAAATAAATGAAGAAGACTATGTTTTGAAAATCTTGAGAATTCAATAAGTTAAATTTGTAAGGGAAATGAGTGGGGATAAAAATAAAATGTTTTAGCATTACCATGTGAGATCAGACGTACGTACCCTGGGAAAATCTTGCTCTAATACAACTAATTACATATATTCCTCTCCAAAAGAATAATTTGATCCATTTCTAAGAATCCTAATTTGATACTTGCCATCCACTTAATTTTATCTTTAACTTAGATTGTCTTTATTTAAGAAAATACAAGCCTTCTATTTTGTACATTAATGGAAGTCATACCTAAGAATTTATTACCTTAGATAACTGCAAACAAAATTCCCAAGTACTTCCAAATTAATAATTGAGGACACTATGGGAAAGTTTCTTTGAAAGGAACACTTCCTTCTTCAGCCCTAAAGTTCTGAAGAGATCTCCAAATCAGAATCTCGTAAAAATATTCATACCATGGGAATGCTATGATGGATAAATTCATACAATGCGCAGAAATTACTCTCCCTCTGACAATGGTTTTCATTTTTGACTGCCCTCACTTAAGAAATTTGAGAATATCAATTTTAAGTAGATATAAGCCTCAGGAGTATGATACTGCAACCATATAACAATTCAATTTTAAGCCAAGAGTTTGACAATTATATCAAGAAGCAACTACTATCCCTCAGAGGAGACCTCTCCTTTTTACTGTTGATTTTCAAGGAACCACTATTATTCTATTAAATATTATTCTGAGCACAAAGTAATCACCAACTGAAATCTATAGATGCATTAAAAATGAGACAAAGTGGTAGGAGGAAGTTAGTAGTAAAAACAGGAAGTAGGAAAATACCAGAGTGATATAACATTATCTTCTTTCCCAAAGCTGAGTATTTAATTAGCATATGGCCCAAAGCCTTTCTTAATTATCCTTCAAGCCCTCTGGAGAAACTTACTTTTTTTTTTTAAGTATGAAATTAAGAGAATGGTCATAAACATCTCTTAATGATGCTTTTTGTCTTTCATGAGTAATAATGACTAATTTCCAGATCAGTGAGCATAAGGCTGTCTACACATGACCCACCTGAATGCCTCTGATTTTACCAGCTCCCTACTCCTGCCTGCAGAAAAGATTACCAAAGATTCAGAGACACTCTTATAAATTTTGGTTTAAGGAATAAATCTGGCAGCTTATATAGAAATTATTTCAAATGAGGATTAGTCATTACAAAAACAATAAATTAATGACACAGGATCATGAACCCTAAAGTAAAGCAAAACCAATTTTCCCCTGCTAAGATTTAAAAAGCTAAATATAGGAACATTATACAGGAGAAAATTCTCAGCAAAATCTACCATGAATTTAAAAAATTGAGTTAAAATTTATGTTAAATTAACACTCTTGTTGAGTTCAAAATAAATGAACTTAGAAATAAGCTATAATAATATTTCCCAACTTCACATTCTACAATGTTATCTGAAGTATTTTTAAACTTACCCAAATGGAGTAATGTAAACTGGGCTGCCAGTTCCTTTGCATCTTCTAATGTAGTACAGAGTTTGTCTGGCATGAAATAACTTTGAGATCCATTTGCAATAGCAGGAATAACAATTTTATATACCAAGAATACTTTCCCATCTTGACCTGTTGTTGAATATAAGTAATATTCTGGCGGTGCCCAATTATTTTTGTTGCAGTAGTAATCCAAATGCATTACTGCAGAATTGAAATGATTGTATTTTAAAGAATACATACTAATTGGGGTAAGCTTTGTTCCAGGAAAAAATGGGTAAGTGCATCTTTCCATTTCAGGGGGGCTTGGGCTATGTTGACCATTGAGACGAACTGAAAGAGTGGGTGACTTGCCTAGAGTTTTTGGGTGGCTTTCTTCCTTGTTAGCAAACACAATCAGGTTTTCAGAACTGGGGCAAATCTGACCATTAGCATGTCTCCAAGTGGTTTCTTTAGATACTGGTTTTGCTAGTGTTACCTCAATAAATGCTCCATCAATGCATTTTCCATTCATAACAGACATAGCAGTCATTGCATCTTCTCGGTTGAAGAAGTGAACAAAAGCATAATCTCTAAGTTTCTTTACTCGTTCAACTGCACCAAGTTTGAATTTATTGAATTCTGCTTTAATTGTTTCCTCTGTAGTTGAGATCATTAAATTTCTTACATAGAGAACTTTAACTCTCTGCATGGTTTCCTCATCAACCTCTTTCTCTGGGTCAGCCCAATCTACCTGAATGGTATGGCCCCATAATTGGAAGGTTCCTGTAAAAAAGAATAAATTCACCTAAATACATATAAACAAATAAAAGTCAAAAATTATTAAGTAAAACTGTTTCTCCAAAGAAAGAGAAACTCAGGTACAAATAAATATATTTAATTAAGCATTAGTTTCCTAAGCATATGAAAATTTTTACTTACGCAAGCCTAGCCAGAACTTACGGTGGAACTCATTTTAAAAATGAATAGAACAAAGTACACTTCAAAGACAGACGTTTATTAGAAGAATCAGGTATTGTCATCTGGATTTTTATTCAACAACCATTAACAGCTCAATAAAAGTATATACATTCATTAAATTAGTAAATTATAAATAATGACTCCTTTTAGAGGAACAACACTTTGTCTTTTAGAATCATTTCATTTATTTTACTTCCTTACTCAATCCTTATTCCTCTTGAAGGGCATTATATATTTTCATATGATCTATGAGATACTATAATTTTTCCATATTTATAATAAGGTTAATTTGGAAAAAAATAAAAAGATAAGTTTACCTGGAATTAGTTTTCTCCTAGCCATAGCTGCAGCTCTGTGAGATTCATATTCAACAAATGCAAAACCACGATTTTTGGTCTTATCGATTGCACTTGGATAAACAATGACATCTATAACTCCTTCTGTAACTTTCTTCATTTCATCCAAAATTTCTTCCTTCTTCTTTTCCTTGGGAATAGCTCCAATAAATAATCTGCAATTATCCAAGCTTACACACACACCAATAAACTTTCCTGGTCGAATCTCATAATTATTAAGAATTCTGATGGCTGACTGGGCTTCTTCTTTTGTAGTGTACATCACAAATGCATAGCCTCGATTTTCCCCACTAAACTCCATCATTAGTCGAAACTCATATATTTTCCCAGCTCTTTCAAATACAGGAACTAGCTCATCTTCATACATATCACGAGGTATTTTTCCTACAAAAACTTCACAGCCTCTAGGTGGAGGAGGACCTTCCCAACCTGGAAGAGGAAAACAGACAAAGTCTAACAAGACATTTATATTCACCACTCAGTCATTTACTCATTCCACAGATTTACTGTAAGCCTTCTATGTGCCATGTACTATTCTAGGCATTCAGGATACAACATGAACAAAACAGAAGCCCCTTCCCTCAAAACAGTCATACCCTTGGCAAAGAAGATGACAGTAAGTGCTTTGAAAAAAAACAAAACTACAGAGGGGCTGATATTTTTGGTAGTCAGGTAAATCTTCTCTGAGCACATGAGCTTTAAGCAGAATCTGAATGAAATGAACGATCAAGCTTTGAGGATATATCAGGAAAAGGAAAAATCCAAATGCTTTATGTTAGAACAATGTAGAGCAGCACAGGGGTCTGTGTAGCTAGGATGTACCGGGGTGGGGGGGGGGACACAACATTAATTGGAGGGTTCTGAGCAAAGAAATTTCACTGGCTATTGTACCTATTTACTTGTTTGCATCTGGCCTGCATCTAATATAAACACCAGTCCTCTACTCACTGCTCTTTCAAATTCCTCCCCAGATGACCTCCCCTTTTAATCACTAGAGTAACCTTTTCCTGACTTCTTTCTAAACCCAGCCCAGCTTCTTTCTCAACAGCTTCTTAAACCAAGAGTCAAAAAATGTAACCGTAAAGACCTGTATAACATAAATAATATACTTTCTTTACCTCACAACAGTGAAAATGATTGCTAGAGTCCTTAAGCAGTTACAAGAAAAGAGTTGTTATTTAGGATATTTGGGGATACATACACCTGATGTAAATGACTACATTAAAGATTCAATTTTGTTTTAACATAAACAAATCCACACCTGGAGGAGGACCACCAAATTTCCTTTGCCCATTTTCTTGAACCATGTTGTAACCAGTCTTTTCCATCAAGGCAAGTAATGCTGCTTCATTCTGAGTACCAGTCCGGACTTTACTGCACCCACTTGTTCCATCTGTATTTTCTTCATTCATGGCTGCGGTTCCTAAAACAAAGTTTAAAGACAGTGTCTAAACCCATACACAAAAGTATATTCGAAATGGATCAAAGACCTGAATGTAAGTCATGAAACCATAAAACTCTTAGGAAAAAACATAAGCAAAAATCTCTTGGACATAAACATTAGTGACTTCTTCATGAACATATCTCCCAGGGCAGGGGAAACAAAAGCAAAAATGAACAAGTGGGATTATATCAAGCTGAAAAGCTTCTGTACAGCCAAGGACACCATCAACAGAACAAAAAGGTACCCTACAGTATGGGAGAATATATTCATAAATGACAGATCTGATAAAGGTTTGACATCCAAAATATATAAAGAGCTCATGCACCTCAAGAAACAAAAAGCAAATAATTCAATTAAAAAATGGGCAGAGGAGTTGAACAGACAGTTCTCCAAAGAAGAAATTCAGATGGCCAACAGACACATGAAAAGATGCTCCACATCACTAGTCATCAGAGAAATGCAAATTAAAACCACAATGAGATATCACCTCTCAGCAGTAATGATCACCACCATCCAAAAGACAAACAACAACAAATGTTGGCGAGGTTGTGGAGAAAGGGGAACCCTCCTACACTGCTGGTGGGAATGTAAATTAGTTCAACCATTGTGGAAAGCAGTATGGAGGTTCCTCAAAAAGCTCAAAATAGAAATACCATTTGACCCAGGAATTCCACTTCCAGGAATATACCCTAAGAATGCAGCAGCCCAGTTTGAAAAAGACAGATGCACCCCTATGTTTATCGCAGCACTATTTACAATAACCAAGAAATGGAAGCAACCCAAGTGTCCATCAGTAGGTGAATGGATAAAGAAGATGTGGTACATATACACAATAGACTATTATTCAGCCATAAGAAGAAAACAAATCCTACCATACCATTTGCAACAACATGAATGGAGCTAGAGGGTATTATGCTCGGTGAAATAAGCCAGGTGGAGGAAGACAAGTACCAAATGATTTCACTCATCTGTGGAGTATAAGAACAAAGAAAAGAACTGAAGAAACAAAACAGCAGCAGAATGAAAGAACCCACGAATGGACTAACAGTTACCAAAGGGAAAGGGACTGAGGATGGGTGGGAAGGGAGGGATAAGGGCAGGGAAAAAGACAGGGGGCCTTACGATTACATGTATAATGTGTCGGGGGCAGGGGGGCCACGGGGAGGGCAGTACAACACAAAGAAGACAAGCAGTGATTCTACAGCATCTTACTACGCTGATGGACAGTGACTGTAATGGGGTTTGTTGGGGGGACTTGTTGAAGGGGGGAGCCTAGTAAACATAATGTTCTTCATGTAATTGTAGATTAATGATAACAAAAAAACAAAACAAAACAAAACAGTGTTTATGACATGAAGGACCAGGAACCTATGAAGCTTTTCTTTGAGTTGCAAGAAACCAAGGATAGTGTAGTTGGTACATTTGGTGATCACTGCAGTCCGGCCTGCAAGGTTCCCTACAGTGGAAGCTGGAAATTTCTTTTAACATCACTGATCATTTAGATGGTACCTTTAGAAGGCTTAAAAGGGAGGTGAAAGTGAAAAAGTGGAAGGAACAAAAAAACAAAGAGTAGGAAAACAAAAGTAAGTGAAATGGAGTTAGAGAATAAGCAGGAGTAACAAAATACACTGCCACAAATGAATACATGATCACTGCTGATCTACACAGTCCAAGGTTTAAGTTATTTTATCATATATTTTTCTGTCTTATACTTGTAAGATAAATGTAGCCTAACACCAATAGTGCTCATGCTGCCAGCAATCCTCCAGAACTCCACCAGTTACTGCAGACTGAGCAGCGGTGTGGAATGAGTAAATGGAGCTTCAAATCAGCCTGTTACTATCTACTAGAAGCTACCAGGGAGAACAGGGATCACAACAACTTGTCCTCTAAGCAGAAACAGGAACTACTGTGATTTCCAGCCAGCAGTGGCTTAAGAAACTTACATCAATGGGTAGACAGGAACTAGAGAAGAGGAGCTGAGATCTATGTTGACCACTATATATAAAAACGTTTTTTTTAATGGACTTAATTACCATACCCTTAGGTTATCAGAAAAACCACTGATCCTAAAGATCAATACTGTGATTAATTCTGTTTTTTGATTTTATGTCTCATCCATGGTGTTGCCATGAACAAATATAAATATTAAAATCCACAGTATGAGAAATGCACTGGGAAAGCTATTTTCACTTTCAAAGGAACTTTCCTAATTACGAATGGAAACCAAGTCACTGTATCACAGCTTTTCAAAAAGAATGGAATTTTCAGCTATAGCACCTCAGTTTCAGACTTAGCTTTGCCACTTCCTAGCTGTACAACTTTGGACAACTTCCTCAGTCTCTTCACACCTAGTCTTTTCATTTGTAAAATGGGAGTCCACTAAAAGTTATCACAACTTTTGCTGTAAGGATTAAATGAGGTGACATATTGAAAAGGCTTTCTGAAATTACATAAGGCCAAATAAAGGTTAATTTTGATACTAAAGAGCAGTGCATCTCAATTTTTCATAGTTGCCACAACTGTTTTCAATTTGGCACTGTTGATGCAGGCAGCATGTTTTGTCTTTTTTTTTTCATAAACATCTTTCATTTTTTCAAAGGTAGAGAAGTGGGTGTGGTGTGATAGATATTTACCAAGGGAAGAGAGTCAGCACCTCCCTACTGGACAGAGGGTGGGCGTGAGTGGAGAGGACGTCACCGAGGGTGCTGCAGTCCGGGCACTAGGGATTCACAGACTGCTGGATTCACATCCTTCCTTTATGCTTATTTGCTATATAATTTTGCTTATTTGCTATATAATTTTGAGTAAGTTACTTAGCCCCTCAACTTCCTCATCTGTAAAACATAGATAATAATACCGTCTCACAGTTTTTCTGAATGTCATGTCAGTTAACTGTTCCAAGAAAACAAAAACCCTCTAAGACTTTTTTTTTGGCCTTGAACACGAACACTAATTTTTTTGCATATAATGGAACCTTTCAAGTCATTAAACACCTACAAATAACTATAACTTAGATCCAGATATTCAATTTCTTTTACAATAATTGACTTCAAAACAAAACTGTGACCCTAGATAGAGATAGGCTGAGAATAACAATCATAAGAAGTTTGGTTTATTTATAGTAATTTATAAATAATTCATATTATTTATGATAATAGAAATGCCAGGGAATTTCTATACATTATGTCTAATCTCTATAACTACTAGAAGGGAGACCCGACTTTGCTAAAAGAAAATTATTATTATTTCCAAAGATGAAAAAATTGAGTCTAAGAAAGAGAAATTATCCAAGATCACAAGGCTAGTAAGTAGCACAGACAGAATTCAAACCCAGGTCTGCTTGATCTCAAATTATCTCCTCCCGTCAAGAAAATCATTTTGACAAACTTTTGGCCACAACTTTAACGGTCCCTGAAAAATAACAAAGAAGCCCCCAAACTGACTTTTATACAAATGAAACCTTCAGAAATGATAAGTTGTTATAGCTAAAATTAAGTGACCTCTTAAAACCTTCCTGGTTTTAAAGTATCTGAATTTTTCTGAGTGATAATGAACAAAGATACAAACACATATCAACACCACACACAATCTTTTTAGAGTCTTTAAAGCTCCTTCCAAGCTATTATATTGCATCCAATGGAGTCATTCTGAAGAAAAGATGGCAGGAAAGGACCTCACATGCCCATATAGTTACTACCTGCCATCTACCTCATTTCCTTAAACTTAGCAGCCCAGTTTTTACTAAGCCAAGATTCACTTATCAAACTTACTAATAAATATGTATTGAGAATGAAGTGTTCTACAGGCATCTTGAATTCTCTGTATTCAAACCTGAATGGCATTTTATCTCCCAAAACCTGTTCCTTCCTGTTTTAACCTCATCTCTATAAATGCATCCATCCAATCAATAAATGACACCACAATACACATATTTCCTCCTCTCCTCCAAAACTGCCCAAACCAAAAACCTGGAAGTTAACTCAGAGTCCTTTGACTCACAGCTAGTAAAAGTCACAAGACCTGCATGTTTTACCTTCTGAATATCTCTTGAAATCAATTATTTCCTGTCCATCCTCACAGCCTGTTCTCAGGCAATTATTTCTTCCTTGAATTAGTACCAGGTTCCTAACTGTTTTCCAGGGTTTAGTCTTGTCTCCTTCAAACAAAATCTCCACAATGCTGTCAAGGTGATATAAAATACATACCTGATTATCTTAAGCTTCTGCTGCAAATCAAAACTAAGGGGAAAATGAGTAATTTTCTTTATTTTTAATACTAGAATCATGAAAGTCCTTCTAAAAAAATATTTTAATACCTTAAAGGAAAATCTTACTAAGTTGTTTTTACTACTATATTAACTATTTTGGAAGGCAAAAAAAAAACACAAGACCAATAGAGAAATTTACAAACAGGGAAAAATGAACTGCAATACACATAACAAAAGGCTAACTTCCTTAAAATAAAAAGAGCAGCATGGTGTCATAATTAAAAGAGCAAACTCAGGTACCTGAATGATCATTTAAATGTGAATCCTGATTTTCCCCTTACTGTGACTTTGGCCAAGTTTGGTCTCAGTTTACATGTCTGTAAAAAGTGGAAAATAATGGTTCCAACTCACAAGGTTGTTGTCAGGATTAAGCCTAAAGGGCTTAAAGCAGTAGTTTGCATATAAGCATTACAAAAAATGTATTTACTATGTACCTAATATATAATAAAACAATATATAATACAAATTTCTAATAAAATAATGGTATTGCCTAATAAATTGGTTAATAAATGCTAAAGAAAACACAAACTGCAGCCAGGGACTGAAAACTCAAATTCACTCATTTGTTTAACAAATATTTATTAAGCACCAACTGTGTGACCAGGCACTATGTCTAGGATACATCCTTAAATAAAGGACCAAAATTCCTCCCTTGCATAGCTTTTACACCAGTAGGAAAAACAAATGATAATAAAATTAATAAGCAAATAATATTATGTTACAATTTTAAATAGGATAACTAGTACAGACCTCACTGAAAAGGAACATTTGGGCAAAGAATTAAGGAACCGAGCCATGTAGTTATTTGGGAAGAGCATTTTACAAAAGTAGAAAAACCAGAACAAAGGCCCAAGGTAGATGTGTGCATGGCCCATACACGGTACAGCAAGGGGACCAGTATGGTAAAACCAGAGGAAGAATAAGAATAGTAGGGGACGATGTCAGTGAGGTAACAAGCTGCCAAATCTCATAGACCTTTAAGGCAGGTAATGAAGGGCCTTAACTTCTATTCTGAGTTAAGTGAGGAGTCACTGTAGATTTTGAGCACAGGAATAATATGATTTTGCATTTTTTAGAGTATCATCTGGCTATTGTATTGAAAAGTCAGTCGAAGTGCCAAGGTGGAAGCAGGAAGACCAATTAGAAGACTACAACTAAACCTCAGGTGTGGCATAATGGTGGTATGGAGCAGAAATGCTATAAGGTGGAGAGGAAAACAAGCAGGCTCTGATATGAAACAGACTTTGAAGATATATCCAATAGAATTTTCTGACAGACTGGATGTAGATTGTGAGATAAACAGAAAAATCAGGGATAACAATAAAGTTTTGGCATGAGCAATGAGAAGCAGAGAGGTGAGGAGACTGAGATAAAACAGATTTTAGGGATAAGATCTGAGTTCATATTTTGGACATGTTAAGTTTGAGTATCCACTAAATGACCAATTCAAATGCCTACAAGGCACTAGAAGGAAATATTAAATGTGTAGAAGGGCCAGGTACAAGGCTCTAAAAGTGCCATGGACTGTGCTTACCACAAAGTCTATGAACCCTCTGAAAGGGGCAGTTTGGCTACTCAATTCTAGCAAACGGTTACCGTAAGGAAATCAGGTTTGCCCAGTTATGTCAAATTTTCCAATTTTTCAAGAGCAGCCAGAAATCTGCAGATTTATATGTGAAACGTCTCAGTTTTTAAAACCTGGGAGCCAAAGAGCCCCATTTATGTAATAAAACCGCAAAACTACATAAATATCATTTCCACTTTCATGGCAGATAGACACATGACTAAATTAATCTGGTGGAAAACCAAAACTCAGTCCCAGCTGTATCTTAATGCCAAATCCCAGTTCAAAAACTTAATAGTCAAATCCTCTCAATTCAGTTAAATTCTCTAACAATTATTGAATGTTTTCTATTTCCAAGTGAAATATGTCTTGCCCATTTTTTTATATTTGTATATACTAGAAAATGATCAACACAATAATTCTAGTTAACATCCATCACCATACAGTTAAAAATATTTTTTTGATGAGAACTTGTAAGATCTCCTCTTAGCAAGTTTCAAATATTTAGAAGAGTATTACTAACTATAGTCACCATGTTGGACATGACAAGCCCAGGAATTCTTTATTGCATAACTGGAAGTTCGTACCTTTCGACACCCTTCACCCATTTTTCCCACATTCTATCTAATTGGCTACAGTGTCTTCTACTCCCTATTATTCTACTGCTCCTCTATCAGCTTTGGTTTCCCATGACATCTATGGTCTTATGACCAGTGACCTTAGGCTACTGAATTTTGGACATTAGGGCACATGGCTCTTTGTAAGATCTGAGGAAGAGATGCCCCTCAACAGTGTTGGCAGGCCCTATGATATCTATCCCCATGAATAAAGGAAACAATTTCCTGCTGTTCCCAGAAGCACTTGAGGTTGTCATATATGACCCCTCCTCAGGGTGATCTCAACCTCCTGAAACTAATAGAATCCAGGCCTCAAATGAGGACCACAAAGCCCAGAACCCTTTCCTAGGAGGCCATGGGCAGCCATGCAAACTTGACGAAACAAGCGAGCTATTTTCCACCATCAAACAGTTTATCTGAGACACAGAAAGCTTGTGGTTCACATAAAAGGTGTTCATCATTCATGCTTGTAGATCACAACTTTGTTAAAAAGTATCCCTACAACAAAAAGAATGCCCCAAATTAAATACGACATAAACAATACAGCTGTCATTACTATACAAACCAATGCAACATAGGGCTGTCAGTTCTGTTGCATGAACTAGAAGCTGAAAAAACTCATCACAAGTATCATGTGAGGAAAAAAATGTCCCTAAAAAAGATGGTCCTTCTACAATCCTTCTAAAAAATTCAGAAGTCCTTAACTTCACATACTGTTGGCAGGTATGCATTACATTGGAATTATCTTTTCAAGGGGAAATTTGCCAATATTTATCAAAATCTAAGATGCATATAAACTTAGTAACTCAATTACTAAGAAATTAACCCACATAGTATGCAATGTGGCACAGAAAGCATATGCACTGAAACATTGTATGTAAAAGCAAAAATCCAGAAAACATTCAGTTGTCTACCAATAGGGCACTGATTCAAAAATTATGGTATAACTACACAACAGAATAATGCAGTTTTTAAAGAACATCACAGATTTGTGTGTGCTGATATGGCACACTATTCAAGAAATAGCATGAGAAAAAAGTAAAATGGGGAACAATACATTTACTGTAATGCCAACTTTGTATCTCTCACACACACACACACACACACACACACACACACATACACATTCATAGATGCCTGTATAGGCATACAAAAATTTTGGAAAAATTCACAATGAATTTTAATACTAGTTCTCCTTGGTGAATACAGGAATGAGGAATCAAGGGCTCTTCTCACTTCTCTGTGCATACCAAGGGCATGTGTTACTTAAAAGCCCTTACAGAAACAGATTCCCACTGTTTCTTAAAGATAAAATTCAAACCCTAAAAAGTCATAAAGATCCTTTCATAACCTGGCCCAACCTACCTCTACAACTTCATTTCTTACCTAATATCAACAACAATACTTACCTACTTGCCATTTCTCAAATGCACCATGTTCTCATAAACCAGTCTTTGCAAAGGTTGTTCACACAGTCCTTCCTCAATTTCTGAGAAAATATTCTCAAGAAATTCTCCAGGAGCCACACCCAATCCCCCACACCCCCTGCCGGTCCTCCCTTCTCAATGTTAAATTAAGTATTCCTTTGTTTGTATTACTACCACAGAACCCGTTGCAGAGTGCTAGACTGTCAACATCCTCCACTTCCTCTTCCCCAGCCCCTGCCAGGTATCACAAAAGGTCTGCTTTGTTATTTCCAAATCTCTACCACCATGTACACTCCCTGGCATATGATAAATGTTCAGTGAATGACATGAGGGACATTTTAATTTAACTAAAAATAATGGACTTGGATGAGAGAAGACGTGAGTTCTAGTTCTTAGTCAAAGGTCTTTGACAAATCACTCTACAACTTTTACCTTTACTTTCCTTATATGAGAAATTCCATTTTATGCTTACTTCTGCATTCATTTATTGAGCAGGTTATATGTCCTGCATGATGACAGGCACTTCACACACATTATCTCATTTAGTATTTATAATAACCCTGTGAGTTAAGTAGTATTATTTTCCATCTTAAAAAGAAATAAACTGAGCCTAAAAGAGATAAAATCATAGTGCTACTAAATTGGTAGGGTAAACATTCAAATCTGAGATCTGTCTGCCTACATATTGGGCTCCTAAATCTGAGCTCTTCAAAAAGTGATGTAATATGTCTGAGATCATAAAACTTACAAATTGTAACACCAGTACCTGAATCTAGATTTTTTCAAGTTTTTTTAACAAGATTATAACCAATTATTAATGCCTTCTTTGAAAAACTGTAGCATATTTTTAAACAAACAAAACACTGTGTTAATTAAGAAAAATTCACCAACAAAACTTTTTGGAAAACCCCTAATTATATAATTTCAGATTTATTAGGAGCTTTAAAAACTCTGTAATTCAACCTGCATGATGACAGGCACTTCATATACATTATCTCATTTAGTATTTATAATAACCCTGTGAGTTAAGTAGCATTATTTTCCATCTTAAAAAGAAATAAACTGAGACTAAAAGAGATAAAATCATAATGCTACTAAATTGGTAGGGTAGATATGTTTGCACCTGATGTTTGCATCCTCTTTTTAATATTGGCACAAATCAGTCATCCATTGTATTCTTGAATTCTCACAAGAAACTCACTATCCCCCAGAGCAACTTAACTTTAACTCTCTAATCAAGTTCTTCCTTACAATGGATCATGACCTCTTTCTCTGTCACATTCACATACAGATCCTGACATCATCCTTTGGTTAAACTCAATATGGCTCTTTCCTATAACTGCATTTAAAAAATGATTCTCCAACCTAAGTATTACCAGTTCTTTTCACCCAACATTTCCTAAAACTGATGTCCCTTAAAATATTATTCCAGGACTTAACAGTCTTCAAAAATGTGTTCCTTGCCTAAATACATCTGAAAATCTCTATACCTCCCTCCTAAGAGCATCACAATGAACATCAGTATATTTAAGGCCATGAAAAGTTTCCGTTAAGACAAACCTTTCAGCTTTGTTAACTCAGTGCTTTCCAAACATTTCAGCATGATACCCTAATATTCCTTGCTATCTCTATTAACTTTCTATAGAACCATCTGGAAAATGCTTCATTAACTTCTTCTTATATGATAAACTTTCATGTTCTCTCACTATCCTGCTTTTCCTGTAAAAGCATGGTGGGCAAAACTGCAAAGTCCAACAGTACAGAGAAAGATTACATTAGTGTTTTATACAGCTGCAAGATACTGATAGCTCAACTTAAGCACACTGTCAACAGAAGAACCCAGATCTGCCCTAGCCTGTATTAAGTGACCAGATTTTAGAGTCTTACTGAATGGACTTTATCAGATTGAACCCACCAGTTATTCCCACTCTCCCCTCTGATCTTTCACTGTGTCCCATCCATGAAATGTGTCCCCCTTATGCAAGACATACCTTTCATATTTACAAGTTAATTAGAAGTTATCTTTCCAAATATAACCAGAAAATATCTTAAAACTGCCCTAGTCTGACCAGTGAATAGTAATACACTGTCTTAAATTGCCTACATTGTCTTAACTAGTCAACATTTTGTCATCACTGTAATAAGATAGAACATCTACCCATTAATACTATTGGGGCCTTATAATTTATTTTAAATATGTACTTGCATTGGAATAACAAGTATAGATGATATTCTGAACAACCTTTTTTTTCAAATAAAGCTACACTGTAAAGGCCTGTCTCCAGAGAAGGTAAAATGCTGTTCTGCTTTTCCTCAATTTCTCCTTCCAAGTTCATTTCATGATGGCAAGTATTTTCTCATTTCTCTTCATCTACATCATTTTTAGATACTTCTAATTTACTGGCCTCACACATTTATTAAATAGCAGAATCAGAAAGTAGAAAAGAAGCCTTCTCAAGGGAAAAGTCTTAAGTCTGTATTAACAGACGTGTACCTTACACTATACTTCAGAAACGTATTTTACTTATGTGACATCAAATTCATTAAATAAGTCAATGTATTATTAAGATTCTGATAAGAGACATAAGTTACTCTCTAACAATCAGAATCATTAATGAAATAAACATTAAATATCAGACTAACTTTCAGGCTTTTGTCTTCAAAAAAATGGTGCTTTTCTACTATCATTCTTTTATTAAAAGCATTTTAAAAGATGTAACTACCTTTCTCCATTTAAGATTGTATTTACTCTAGGTTTTGCCATTACACCATCACTGATGATTCTGCAGAAAGAAAATATTAGAATTGCAAGTGTAGAACTTAAATCACCTCTGATTTTATACATAGGAAAAACTAAAAGCAGATAAGGTAAACAGACCTGCTTAAGGTCACAAAACTAGAAATTAAAAAGACCTGAGCTTCCAACCCTCAGAGATTTATAAACTTTGGCTCTCTTCCATAATTCAGTTCAGAGAAACCTTAATCCCACAGGACATCATCCTGACCCACTACATGAAAGACATCGTGTTGATACCATGTACAGAATAAGTTTGAGATTTTTATTTTTAAAACATGCTGGAAAAAGAATGAGAAAAAGAAATTAAGATTCTATGTAATACTACCTTACATACAATATTTGTTCCTTATAAAAGTGTTAGGTAAGCATGACTTCTTTCATTTTCCAAGATGTAAAATTTAATTAATTAAAAGCACTCAAAAAAAAACCCTGTAATTCAGTTTGCTCTAAATGGCTGATTTCTGCAACCCAACCCACTCCACAGTTAACTCACATCCCATATATTCAAGGTCAATCCATGTCTCTAAATTTGTGTTTTTTAAATATATCATCTTAAGGTCTCATGTTGAAATAACAGGCCCTACATTAAAGCATCTTTTTACAAGAAAATGACTAGAAACATATGCTAGACTTAGCACTCCAGAAATCTCAACCAAAATATTATAAAAGCTTAAAATTACAGAGGACACACTACACAGAGTCATCAATCTCATCCTCTCTTTAGAAAGGAAGTGATATCTTAAAGCACCTAAAAGTAATAAGAATGCTTAAAAATATCTAACTTTAGCGCCATATTTAACATTATTTAAAATTTTTTAAAAGAACCAGAAGTCAAGAATATCAACCAGAGAATTATAAACCAAATGTAAAACAGGCATACAGTATCTTGATAGCCCTTCCAAAATAGCCAGAATCAATCTGAGAATTACCAAAATTCCAAGGAAGCACAGCAGTCCTACATATTTTGACGAAATCGACACACCAGCTGATGCTTCCAGAGTCAGTCCTCTGCTACTCTCAGCTGGGCATTCACAGTGCAAATGTTCTACAAACTTTTTTCCTTACCCTGCTGCCCCAAGGAATCTGAGTAAGGGAAGAAAAGTCCTGAGCAAAAGAATGACATATATGATTTATGCAAAAAAAAGGGAGAAGAGGGTAGCTTAAAAGATGTACTATATATAAACTTTAGCTTTCACAGATAAATTGTTTTTCCTAAACTTTGGACTTTCAAAGATTCTGTTTCAGCTCAGTTTCAAAAGTAAAAGAAAAAACCCCCACTAAACTATAGAGGGCCAAGACAGCATAGCCAATCGCAGGATAGATATTTTGAGTACTCTGAATCAAACCTTTAGCTTGAAACGCTAATTATATCTTAATTTTAAGTATCTTAATAAATTAACAAAATATAAATCGTCAAATCTGTACTGCCTTTCAAAGTCAAAAATATATTAAGACAAGTTTAGCAAAATAGATGTGAAAATTATGATTTATCTAATTCGTGTCAGTTGTGTTCAAACTATTCAAACTGAAACCACATCTTGATTTACTGTAAAAATTTATGAAGTGAAAATAACCATTTTATAAATTCTATGATTTTTAAAAACAATGTAAGAGTGAGAACACTAATTTTTAAATTATCAAAATACTTTTATAGAAAGCACATTAGATCTTTATGTATAAACATATATGCAGATTTGTAAGAGAAGCCAAGTCTTAAAAAAGCTCCAGTTGATATTCCCTCTATAAATGGCCAAATTATAATCACCATATATTCAAAGGCTATATATTCAAGTTATAATCACCATATATTCAATGGCATTCCAAATTACATGGCATTAAGTTCCTGTTTTGTTAAGCTCAGTTGTTATTGAGTATTGTACACTGAGACCATGGTTGCCAAGTCAATGGAAGTCTTAGTGGTAACTCATTTTAGTGACAGACTGCACTACACCAACACGGTTGGGAAATGAGAACAATTAATCAGAAGTGTGTGGATATGTAAGTGTAACATTATTTTACAATACAAGGGTATAGATGGATCATTTCAATTCTGTTTTAAATTATTTTTATTGAAGAATGAGTGCACACTTTTATTCCTGGAAGTAAAATATATAATGTATAAAAAGTTTTAGTGCTGGGTGTTTCACAACTTTTAGCTAATGTTTAATAATTGCAGCATTAATAATGTCTTTCATGGCACAACTCCACAGCTGTGGAGGGCAGATTTAAATTTAGAAACACTTAAAAACAATATAATACTACATTTTTAAAATACTACTTTCAACTCAAGTGTACTATGCTCTTTGAACTTAGGCTAAAGATATCCACAAAAGAACCAAAATTTGTAGACACTACTACAAAACAGTACACTATTCCTTACATAAGATCTTCTATAATATGTCATCTGAAGTCTGTCACAATTTGAACACAGAAATTATATTTTCTTCCCTCATTTTCTTGCTTTACCAACCAGCACTTATAAAATAAAATGGGAAACAACATCCACCATCAATATGCATATCTGGACAGATTTTACACCAATTACTTGTATTCACAAACCCTCCTTAAACCAACATGTCTAAGTTTTACAATGACAAAAATGACACCACTAATTAGAAATATGAGGCTTAATTTCAGTCCATAAACTGGCATATTCTTGTTATTAATAATTCTTCACTCATAAACAGTAATACACATGCTTCTATTCAAGTATTTGATATAAATCATAGTCTTTGGCAAAAGTGTTTTAAGTCCGGTACTCCACCTTCTTAAGGGAAAATTAACAATGAAAGCAGAAACTTAAGGAGAATCTAAGGCACTACTAGTATTTAGTGATTGCAGCACTAATTATGTCTTTAATGGCACATAGCTGCACACAAACTAATTTGAAATAGTGTTTTAAATGTGTACCCTGGAAAGGAGTCTTATCATTAAAATTAAAGCCCGTAAGGAGTTTTAATTCTTGAAAGGGCTCCAAATGGAAATTTTGTCCAACTACTCAACTATAAATTGTCATGATATTGAAATGAAAATACCTTCCCATTATTTAAAGAAGCAAAATTCTACCAACACGTGAATATATTGCTGATACTAGTCTACTTATAGATACAATATATCGTGCTTTCTGGTTCTAACACCATCCTCAAACACAAAGTGGGGCAGATTTGTAAGAGAAGTCTTTAAAAAGCTCCAGTTGATACTCCCTCTATAAATGGCCAAATTATAATCATATATTCAAAGGCTATCAATTATCTACCAAGAATGTAAAGAGAAAGCTTAAATAAACCTCAACATTAACTAAATTCACATAGGAGCAAACTGTTGCCCAAATAAAGGGACTTCATAAGGATCCCAGAAATTGATTATCAACGGCAGGATCAAGTCTCAGGTCTCCTGACTGCAAGCTCACTGGTTTCCCCAGCACCTCAAAGAAAGTATTTTTAAAATGGGTAGTTAAAATTATCTGGTGTTAGGAAACAAAGATTGTACTACTGCGTGCATTACCGTCCAGAGCTGCCTGCCGTGCGTTGCGGGTGGCCCGGGGTCAGTCAGCTTTCCCTGACACCGCAGCTTCCCATGGCTCAAAATCCAACACACAAATAAGCACTTAGGGAAGAAACAGAGAGTCAAAAGCAGAGAAAAGAGAAAAATTCGAGGCTCATCCCCACTTACAACTCAGTGAAAACGACACGATCGCCAAATCTCACCCAGCAGGCGGGACGCCGGGACGTCGCCCCAAAGCCTCCAGAGAGGACAGACGGGAGCAACATCGGCCGGGCCGCTGGGAGGGCGGGCAGCCGGCCTCGACCTGCGGCGCTCGACGGAGACACGCGTGCTAGCAGAGAAACATGGAGGGCAGCAGGAGGGAAGCGGCGGAAGGCGGCGGGCAGAGCGGAAATACGGCTGGGAGAAGGCTGGGCGCCCCGGAGCGGAAGGAGGCGCTGAGGGGCCCCGACGGGACCCGGGGCTAGAGGCCGGACGGCCGGGCCGCGGGGCGCAGGGGGCGAGGTCGGGAACTGTTTTCAAAAGATCCCGCCTGGGGCTGGGAAGCTGCGTCTATGAGCCCTGCCCTCCAGCTGCCCGACGGGGTGGGGGCTGAACGCGAACGCCGAAGAAACCGCCTCCAGCGGGGCGCAGGTCCCTACTGCGCATCCGGCGGGACAGCGAGCGGGGCAGGGCTTTCGGCGGCGGGAAGGCAGGTTTCCAGCCGTTACCGGTAGTTTGGCAGTGACCCCGCTGCCCCCGTCCCTCCTCACCCCGACGGGTCTTCAAATGTTGGTCCTAAATCTCTCTGGGACCAACGACCACAAACCGCCACATCCGTCTCTGGTACCAGTCGGTCGGAGCGGGGCGAAGGGTCGCGCTGACCTCGTGCCTGAGCTAGGTTCCCAGCGGGCTCCGCGCGCTGTGGCTTAGGCAGCCCCACGTGGAGTGGTGCTTCGAACACTCATTGGCCGATCCCTGGGAGGAGCAAAGTGGAGGTGGGCGGGACCAAGGCTTGAATCTGCAGGGGGCTCTTGGGAGAGGAGTAAAAGTGCTTGGAGTGACAGGCACTTAAGCCAATGGGAGAGAGGAGGAGGAGTTTTCCGGGCACCGGAGTGTTTATCCAAAGATGTGTGTTTTGTTAGGGCGTTTGAAAACAAGGGCTATTATTTGAATTTCCGCACTCCTCTTATAAAGAGGAAAAGTCTAGATGCGTTTGTAGTCGTCTTTTTAAATGTCTAGGTGTGTTGTAGTGGTCTTTTTAATTGACAGGGTTTTCAAGTCTTAAACTACAGATAGAACCCAGGTTTAAGTGGCAAAGGAAAAATAAAAATAAAAACAGCTTTAGGAACCAAGTCTGCAGACTCATACACCATTAGAGCTGGAAAGAACCTAGGTCATGTAACTTCTCCTTTACCAAACGAGGAAATTGATACCGAAGATAATCCCCAGAGTTATGCAGTAACAGGTCCCCTAGTTCCCAGCCTGACCCCAAACTGGGGCCACTCACAGCAACTTTGGCAAAGGTGCTAGCCCCATGCATCCCCATGTTGCGTGTGGGGAAAGAGAGAGACAGCTTAAGTAGTTACCTCAAGTTCAGACAGCAAGTGAGTGGCCCCAGTTTGGCTCTGACCCTGGGCACCTAACCACTATGCTATAAGGTCTCAAAATGTGTCCACAGATGGGTGGCATGATGCCCAGTATACAATTGAAGCTTAACAAATATTCTTTCCTAAACTTTCTGCCCTTCAGTCAATGAATATCAACCTCATTTATTTAGGCTGTATGGGTTCAAAATATAGCAACTAGAAAATCTAGAATAATGGAATGTACCTACTTGGCTTTTTTTTTTTTTCTGTTTTTCCCCCCCTACATGTCAGTTCTCTACTTCAACAACTGTGAGGGTGATAATTGTTCTTATCATATTGATTACTACTTATGGCTGCTCTTTTAATTCTTCAGAAAAAGATTCCCACATTCTTTATTTTCATGTTGGTGCCATCTCAATTCTCAGTAATTAAACCTAAATACATGTGTTTAAGGTTAAACTACCTGAAATTATGTTAGATTAATGTTAGTCTTAAATTTAAATAACCAATTTCTAGACGTTGCTGCACGATCCTTAAAACCTCGCTGCACGATCCTTAAAACATCACTAGGTGGAGATGTTATCTTGTGAGGTGCAAAAGATAGGTCTTGGAAGTAGCAAGAAGGCTTGTTTTACATTTCTAGTTTTCTTTTTTCCCCTTTTCCCCACCTTTCTTCCCCTTTCTCCGGGGCTCCCAAGCATAAAGGAAACCGAATAAACAAAGATTTCTCAATAGACACTAGAGTAAGGCCATAGAACCTTACTTTAGATAAAGAAGTATTATTTAAAGACCCTTCCAGGACTCACATTGTATGTCCTTTTGGTCAGATTCCTTCTAAAGCATTTATTATCCAAAGTCTGTTAATAGAGATACTTTCCAAATGGCATATAAAATAGATATCTGTATGTAAAATTAAAGGAATGGCCTTTAACTTTATTTCTCCAGGCTCCTAGAAAAAAAGATCTAACCCACCTTACCAACTAGAACTCTTTTTCAGAAATAAATCCCAAATTAGGGTTTGTTATAAGTTTGTTTGCAAGTTTATGGGGAAAGGTGATCCAAATGAACAGAAGAACAAAAATAAGTGATATAGAAGTATTTTTGAGTGAAAAGAAGCCGAAAGTTGGACGATACTTGTTAGTGAGGGCGAAAATAGAAGTGGAGCTTTGCAAACACAATGAGTAATCCTGACTAGGGCATGGGAAGAAAAGTTACCACTAAAATGTGGAAGCTATATGTGGAATATGATGGATAAAGTAGTCTGGATACCATGTAAATGTTTTTTCCCATATAAAATGCAAGCTTTTGGAATTAAGGCTATCTTCACATCCTTTCTGTAAAATACAAACCTCCAAAAGGAAGAAAAGCAATGAGACATCTGTGTAAGTGTTTAAAATCCTTAGTCTTAATAAAAGAAATGACAGATGGGTGGTTTTATAAAAAAGAGCGTTGTGCAATGTTCTGGGCTGGTTTCTGTGCATTGGACCTTCTTCCCTCCACATCTGGCAGTGATGGCACAGATCCACCAAAAATATGGCAATCACTTGCATGTTTATAGAATTAATGACCTACAGGACACAGCTTGGGAGCTAAGGACCGATCTGGTGACTCTCCATCTAAAGGATATCTCAAAACCCTTTCAAAGTATGGGGGCTTTTTTTTACTCTTACAGTAAATATATTTATTCCAGTTCACTGACCCTGGTTTGGTACTCTGACTAATAGATTAATTTGAACTTTTCATGATTCTGGAATGTGAGTATCAGCACCAAGATGATTATAAGGTAGAATAGGTGCTTTCTCCAGTCATGGTGATAGGTTACCCTGAGCCATCATGTACACACATCCCTCCCATGATTAACAACCTATCCTTCCAAATCAGACATAGAGATCTTTGTACATAATTTAATGACTACAGAGGGAACAAACCCATAACTAAACCTCAGTTAATAAAGCCAACCTTTGTAGGGTTGGTATTGTTAGTTAACATCAAGATCCAGACATCCAATTATTATTATTATCTTAATCATCTATGATACCAGAAATACTGTTAGGAAATGCCAGGAAAATAATATTTTCTTACCCTCCTAGAGATATAGACTCAACTCACTTGAGAAAACTAACATATATAAATAATAATTTTCTGACAGTGAAGATTAAAAATGTAAGCACTCAGTTGGGGAGAGAGTGTGACAAACTCTTTGCCATCTTATCTCATTGGAGATACTTGGCAATGTACTTCTTGGGTAACGGATCACCATGAAGCCATAGCTGACAGACACCTTCAGAATCATTAGGCTGAGAGAGCCAGTATGACTGGCCCCAAATCACAGAACCAGTCTGTGGCTATACTCAATCTCCAGCTCCTTCCTCTCTTCTTTTAGTCTTGTACACTGGCTCTCACAGAAACTTTTAAGTTGCAACTTCAACTTATGCAGTGGCTTAAAAAAACATCATAAATATATTTGACAAAGAAAAAATTATTTTAGCCGAGGACAAGGTCAGCTGTGGTTCAGGGACATCAGCACTCTGGCTATGAAGGATGTGTGAGGCAAAGCAGTTTCTTGGGCATGACATTTTCTTTGCCTTCCTGGGTGGCGCCTTCCTTAGATGACTCCATCTCTGCTCAACTCTGTCATTTGTCAGAGCTGAAGATGCAGGGGGAGACTCCCTCTCTGTGCCTAGGAGAGCATTTTACGTTTTTTCATATGCCAGGAATAAAGAGTCCATGGAACTCTTAGGGGTAAGTAGAATGCCATTATACTCCATGATGCAGGTCTGTTTTAAAGCACTGGATCTAATAAACCATTGTATCTGTTTTAATTTGAATTGATCCACTTGAATCTACAATCTCTAGAGCAACTCAGAAATGACTAGCCTTTTATGTTTCACCAGTTTTTACATACTCCATTCCAATTCTCGTTCTTAATAAACAAGATAGAATATGTGTCAACCAGTGTCTTAGCACCAATGAATTACTAAGCCCTTGTGACTTTAAGAGAAAAGGAATCTTGTTCTGTCGGAATAACGTATTTACATGTAAACTGTCTTCATCACTACTATCTGTAATTCTGGCTTTCATCAGGACTGCCCCGTATGGGACAGGCCTTCCAGACTGAATTAGCACTACTTCTTTGGTAACGTCCAGAGACATTCGCTTTGTGTAACCTAGAGGAAGGGCTTCAGTTCTGTGAATAACTAAGAGGTAAAGTAAGTCTGTAGTATGTGTGTAGAGTGCTAGGAAGTGGATGAGTAGTGCATATGTCAATTAGTTGGTGTTATAGGAAAGGAGTGGTGGTAAGATGACTATGAGATGTAAATTCAGAATGACTGTTTTAAGGAAAAATATTAATAGCATGAAACATAGTTAAAATTTTACACAGGGTAGTTTTCTCTTATTGCTCATTTATTCATTTTGACAGGTCAATATATTTTCTAGTTTATATTTATAGGAAAGCCTGTTTTTATGTACATCTTATATGCAGAATGACATTTTTAAAAAGGCACTGAAAGTTAGAAATCTACACGCAAACTCCAGTTCTTCTTTTTCCACTTCACACATGGCCTTGGTCAACTCACATAACCTCTGTCAGGCTTAGTTTCCAGGCTGTAAAATGGACATACTGCCAACTCTCTCAGAGGAGGATAGTATAATATGAGAGCAAATGAAAATACTAAGCACAGTAGTGGCCGCTTCATTTGTGGGATGTGAGATTTTTGGTCTCATCTGTTGAATTATTTGTTGTTGTTTTTATTGATTATTTAATTTGAGAAATCTAAAAATAGAGACTTAAGAAATTAAGTACAACAATTTCTCAGACATGACTACCATCAACACTGGTCATATTTGCCTTAATTCCTTTTATTAAAAAGAGCACATATACAGGCACACAGCATAAAATTAGAATCCCCTTTGGCCTCCCGTTTGTTCTTTTGCTTACTGATTGGTTCATTAATTCGATATACATTTATGGAGTACCTACTATGTGCCAGGCACAATGCTAATTGTTAGGATGGGGATTCATGATAAACAAGACAGTCAAAAACACTTGCCTTATACTTTACTCCATCTATACCAACTTCCTGACTCTTCCTGACTATGCCAGGAAAACTTCGGGGCCATTACTCTTGCTACTCCATGAATCTGAAATGTGCTTCTTACACAATAATCCAGTGACTGGCTATTTTATCATCATTAGGGTATTATTCAAAATTCATTCGCTCAGTAAGACCATCCAAAGCTACATTATGTAATTTACACTATTCTTCCACATCACACATCCAAGCTGTATATATCTCTGCTTTATTTTTCTCCCCAGTGCTTCTCACCATGTAATTTTCTCTATTTTATTTATCATGGTATTATCTACCTCCCCTACTAAAATAAAGGATCCAAGAAAGCAGAAGTTTTTGTGTGCTTTACTCCTTGCTTTATCTCCAGCGCTTAGCACAGTGCCCTTAATAATTATTTGTCAAATGAACAAGGCAATGAATAGAAGATTAAAAATTAGAGATGGCTTATTTTCCTCTCAAATCCGAATGTTTAAAGTGACCTAGTGAAAGTAAAATGTAATTCGTGTATTATTTCCCAAATTACTAATATGTAGAAAGACATTATCTCCATCTTCCTGCTTGTATAGAACAATTAGAGTAGTTTATTTCAAAATATGAGTAGAATGACTTTCATAAAGTCAGGGTTTAGGGAAGTTACAGCTAAAGTATTATGCAACTGGTGGAAATATGACTCCAAAATTAGCTTTTGGTCAATTTTTATACTCTATTTATCCCTTGATTTGAAATTATGGTGAAGCTTAAACTCCTGGAGACCCCAAAGGAAATTTTACAGCTCACCTTCTCTTTAGCCTCTAGAAGTGTGCTTAGCCAGCACGGTATCAGACTCCATCCTTTGATGAAACCCAGGCATCACTGAAAGAGTTGTTCAAGAGAGTGAGCAACATTGTTCAACAAATATGTGTCTATCACCTACTGATTTCTAAGCATTTTAGGAAGCCTAATGATTAGTGTTTCAAAACATATTTTTTAGTCAGTGATGAGGTAGAAATAGAATGGACTTTGCAATGAGACAGTTGAAATGCTGGCAATGTAAGTTTGGACACAAATTGTTTAATCTCCTAGAGTCGCTGTTTTCAGGTCAGTTATATTTATAATATTGCCTGCCTTGTATGTTGGTACTCTAGATTAAATAAGATACTGTATCAGCAGGATAGACTAAATTATGCTGCAAATCTCAGTTTAAAATAATGAAGTATAATTTCCTTCGTGAGCTACAGTAGCTATGCCTCTGCTCCCAAGCAATCTTACTTTAGTTCTTTGCTTGGGAACTCGGACTGGTGGAGCGTGGCTAGCTGTCACACTAACAGGTGCCATGGCAGAGGGAAAAGAGAACTCTGCATGATCTCCTCGGGCAACCACATGCCAGATTCTAAACTGACTCATGTCCTTTCCAATCACATTTCATTAGCTGGGACTAGTCACATGGGGCCACCAACAGAGGAGTCTAAGAGGTATAATTCTAGGTACCAGAATATGGGCACATGCATTTTTGCTGAGCGGGATCAATGACTACCACAGATACTAAAAGGAAAGTATCTATTATAGCATCTACCTTTATCCGTCCCTTTCATCTCTCCAGGCTACTTCATGTATGCCTTCTTGTTTATAGAGTAGAGATGACTGTATTTCAAAAACATTATCCTTGAATTTCCAAATTGTATTCAGTACATGCTTGAACCAGAAAATCTTCATGAAAAAATAGTTATGTGATCAAATTAATTTTAGAAGCACCACATACTATGTCCCTTCTTAGAAATCCCTCCTCAGTGCAAGTAGCTTATTAAAAGTTAAGAGATGACCTGTAGAAAAGACAACTGTTTAATTCTCTTTAACCCAAGGCTTAGCAAATTTATTCAATCACCCAACAGGCTCATATAATACATATTAATAACCTGAGAAACACCCTTGAACACTTGGAAAATGCTACTCCAATAAATATAAGACTAGCTTCACTGAATTTCCAGGTGACAACAAAAAAGGCTTTAACACTTAAAAACCAAAAGTCTTACTCTGAAATTACAGACTTCCTGATATAGTTAATTGTTATAAATAGTTCTCTATCACTATGTAAGTGAAAGAGTATTAATTACTTTATTCAACAAATATTTATTGATAATTTAATTCTACCACCAGAACTCCTAAAACTAACACTACTAATCTCATTTACTGAACACCTCCTGTGTGCCAAGTTGATATTAGACCATAGGGATATATATCGATACTGAACAAGGCAGACAAGATCCTTGCCTTTATGGTGATCATGGTCTAAAAGAAAAATATCACCAGTGTTCTAAAGACTTTGCATATATTCTTTAATTCTCATAACAGCGGTTAAAATCGCACTATTATTGACCTCACTTTACTGAAGAAAGAGGTTGCATAACTAGTAAAATGTCCAAAACTAATGGATTGATGACATTAAATTGTAAAACATTCATATGCAGGAGTACCTGACAGTCACTAAAAATTCTGTTACGGAAGACTATTCACAAGATGGAAAACACTTCTTACTACGATTTTGGTGGCAAAAGGGGATTCCCATTTTTATTAAAAGTAAAATATTCTTATATAATATTAATAGAAGGGTCACAAATTATTTTTCTTCATTTCATTTTACCACAGTGAGCATGTAACATGTCTTTTGTGTAAAGAAAAAAATATTGTAATTTTAAGAGAAAAAAAATCAAATAAGTTACTTTCCTTTTGGGCTATGATGGCAGCTGTGAGTAAGACCAAGCTTCAGAAGAGGCTTGCCACCAGCATCCTCTGCTAAGGCGAGAAGATCTGGTTGGATCCCAATAAGACCAGTGAAATAGTCAATGCCAACTCCAATTGGCAGATCCAGAAGCCAAGCAAAGATGGGTTGATCATCTTTAAGCCAGTGACTGTGAGTTCCTTGTCTTGATGACAGAAAAGGGCAGGCACATGGACATAGGTAAGCAAAAGGACACTGCCAGTGCTCAAATATCCAAGAATCTACCCTGCATGAGGGATGAGAACTCTTCGCTGCTGCTCAGAAGACACCATGAATCTAAGACTGACTCCCACCTGTATCACAGCCAGTGGTATCTGCAAGTGAAGGGGAGCATGTCCAGAAGCAGCCGGACTGCCATGGAACACATCACAAGCTGAAGTTAGACACAGCCCACAAGAAGCTCCTGGCTGAGCAGGCTGAGACCTACAGGGCTGAGCCTAAGGAAGCACATGGGTGCCCTGAGGAGCTGGGCCAAGCCAAGAAGGAGCTCATCTAGGCTATCCAAGGAGGAAGAGACCAACAAATAAAGTTTCCCCTCTTTTGTCTATACACAGTGGCCAAGGCAATTATCTAGATCAATAACTCAAAATAATAAAACTTCATCTGCCACAGAAGAGAAATAACTTAACAATAAACCAAAGAAATATATGTGTTGTATTTAGTTTTAATAAGAAATGTGTTACTTGATTATATACCATGTATCTTGTGTTAAGGTACTTTCCTGGTATATATAAGTGTAAAGTTTTTTAAAAGTCTAAATAATGCCTACTCTGAAAACTAGAATCACCATGGTTGGGTCAGCTTCTTATCTATGAGGTGTGCATTGTCCCTTAAAGTTAACATGAGGTCAAATAGAGTGTCGTGCTGCTTTTAGTAATGATTTAATGCTGGATTTCTCTTTACAACAGAAACTTCCCTCACTAATTTAGATCAAAAGTAGAAAAGGAACTTTGTCTTAATTTAAGAAAAATTCTAGTGTTTTATATGCCCAGACTGACAATAATATTTATTATTTTAAGCAGAAACTTGAACACAAAATACTGACTGAAAGAGTTCTTTTGAGAACAGATTTAATACATACATAAGAGTGATTTACCTTAGTATATTTGAAAATAAATGGGTGAGAGCAATTGGCTGCCTTAGAACTATTTGGGATCCTTAAAAGTAATTTAAATATCCTCTCTCATAATCTTGGATACACTAATTTTCTTAAATTCCTGCAGAATTAAGCCTCAACCCACTCTGTCACTAGTGTCATGGAATAGAAGGTGTTAATCTGAATTAATGAAGTTTAGGTATATTGGTATATAATTGACAGCCTTCTCTCATCTGCTTTTTATACTGACAAGGGAATAACCAAACTGAGTGTGCGGGCCGTTGTTAACTCATAAAGAGGTTGTCAACTTGTGCATGATGAAATGAAGAATAAAAAGAGAAAGGGTTTAACATGATGGAGAAGAAAAAATGGGGTTCTTTTATTCTTTCCCTTTCTCAACTTCTAGGATAGATTATTTTCTGCTGATATGAAAATTATGTATTCTATATGCCTAATTTACTAAGACCTATACTTGATCAACAACATTTGTATTTTCTGATTAAGACAAAGACTTTAGAACTCTGTCAACTCCCTCTTTTCTTTACCTGCTCTCCCAGCCCAACTACACATACATGCTTTGCTGCTGTTACTTGGAATTTTAGTTATACATTATCACACACATGAACATATACACTTTTCTTATAAATTATTCAGTAAGTTATTTATTCATCCATTATTCTCATATATCTTATTGTGACTGACTAAATTTATTTCTCTTTTTCTTAGAATATTTCCTCTGTGAGGAAAATGGAAGTTCCTATGGCCAGAATCCTCACATAACCCTAAACTACTTGAAGATGGACTACTGCTGTCCTACTGCTTCCACACCTGTAGGCAATGAGCTATTATTGACTGAGTCACTATATAAAGAGCTCTGCCCAGTGATCTGGGTGGAGGCAGAGACAAAGAGGATTACAGACCTGCAGACTATTAGATGCAGATGTAATTCTAGTGCTCCACCTGTCACCAGGAGAACGAGTCAGGCAATAAACCCTTTTACCCCAACAACACACCATTGTCATTCCTCATATGTCAGTCTTACTGAATCCATAGTAAACTTGCCCAATGCTGAAACCCATTTGGAAATACATCCTCCAATAGTCTTTTCAAAGTTAGGTTTTGAATACAAACTTCTGAACCTTGACTGTCTGCCACTATTGTTCTTGGTCCATCATATTTAAACAGTTTTGCTGGATATAAAATTCTACTTACCCATTTCTTTTATTTCAAACAGTATTTCATCATCTTTTTTCCAGTGTTACTGTGAAGTCTAATGTCAGTCTAATCTTGTTCTTTTTAAGGTTTTCTATTCTTTCTTTCTGGAAACATTTATTATTTCTTTCTCTTTGATCTTAAAGTTTATCATAATGTGTCTAGGTATAGATTTTTTCCCTCATCTATTATGCTTAGCCCTCTTTGAGTTCCTTCAGAGATATTTCATCTTTCATTGTGGGATATTCTCAGTCTTTTCTTCAAATACTTTCTTTTTTCCACTTAATTTTTTTTCTCTTCTAGGACTCCTATATGACATGTGCACTTCTCTATCTCCTATAAGTTGTTCTTTTATATATACTATCTCTTAATAATAATAACAGCTTATAATTATATAGCCTTTGCTATGTGCCAAAGACTCTTCTATGTACTTTACTTCAAACCTATAGAGTAGGTACTATTACTATATCTACTTTATATCCATGTTATACATGAGAAAAAGGTTATGAACAGTTACAGACTTGCTCATCATTCAGCTAATAAGTCATAGAGCTGAGATTTGAACACATGCATCTAGATCCCTTGTTCACACTTTAAATCACTATGCCATGTTGCTTACCTTTATTTATTGCCTTTATTCATTTAGAGTTCTTTGACCTGTTCTTTCAGCTTCTAGTTAATTTATCAGTTGTATGTGTTGTATTGTTTCTCTCTCTTGAGTTTTTATTTTAAATCATGTTTTTCATACGCATCTATTTCTTCCTGCTTTTTCTTTATGACTACTCATTCTTGCTTTGTATTACCATTAGCCTCCCTTATTTCTTAGAGAATATGTATTATGCTTATTTTAAATTTGCGATCCATTTCATCAGTTTAACTTGATCTACTATATAGTTTATTTAGTTCTATTGTACGTGTTGTGCTCCTCAGTTACCTAGTGTTCCTTGTGAGCTCATGATCACATCAACACCCTTCACTGGTAATGTGAATCAACGGCAGAAGACAAAGCCCAGTCCTTGTACTGTACTCTTCCTGGTGAAGTTAAGGAGTTGGAAGCTGGCCACAAGCTAGAGAGTCTTCTTATCTTATATTTTGTTTATACATCATCAGTGCCTATGGAATGAACAGGAAGGAGGGATAACTCCAGGACTTGCCTGTGTTGTTATCTACTCTTCACTACAACCAACACCACCTTGAGATAACCTTACTGGATGTCCTTCCTGGTGTTGCCATTTTTCTGCTTCCCAGTATCATAGTAGAAGGGATTATTCTACCTAGTAGAATTTGAATGAATGAAAAGATATCACACTAAATCTTCCCACACTTCCTCTCCCGTAGTCTCCCAGGTGCAAAGGTAATAATTAGTTGCCAGTTTGTTAATAATTTTAGAAATGTTAGAAGCAGAATCTAGAAAATGGATAAATTTGAGGAAAGTGAATCTGTTTTTCCCCTTTATTGAAAACTTCAAGAGAATATGTTTGAAAGAATGGATTTAATAAAGCTTCACAGGTGTTTTATCATCTAGTCAGAAACACACAATGAAGCTGGAACATTTAATACCAGGAAAAATTACCAATCACAACTGATATTTACTGAGCACTTATTTTGTTTAGGCAATGTACTTGAAGTGTTAAATGCCTTATCTTAGTTATTCTTCACTGCAATTTGGTTTTTTTCTCCATTTTACAGGGAGGGAAATCAAAGCTTAGAGAGATTACATTGTTTTTTTTTATTTCTTAATTTCAGTGTCCCTGACATTTACAGATAAGAATTTAGCAATCACTTTATCTTCAAGCATTGCCCTATAATATTAATTATAGAAGCTCTACCACTATTTCTCAATAACATATTCCAATACTCACAGAGCAAAAAGAAAAGACAATAACTCAGGTAATCTGACAGACTCCATATTATAGGGAGACTGGGAATATAGGCAAAGAGCTGGATTTCTTACACCCTTTCAGTAATATTGGAAATCAATGTCTTGAAGCATGAGATGAATTATTTCTAAAATTCTCAATGTTAATCCTGTACATCATTAACACCTTCTGAACACCACAGTTCTAAATGAAAAACTTTTCACGCAAATAACTGGCATTTCTTTAGCATAATTATCAGTTATTTATTGCCATACTATCAGAGGACATAAAATGCCAAAGAACTTGGAAGTTTACTTTGTTCACAAATGGTGTGTGTCTGTATTGTCTGTATAGATACAGATGTATAGATATAGATCATTAAAACAATATGGTGAGCATAATTGCTTTGTGTTTGGAACTGGGTTTACTTGCCACAAGGCCAGCAGCATTGAAGGCTTGTATAGGACTACTGGACTCATGCTATCCTGGTATCAAACTCTGGAAGGGACTTCAGAGGCAAGCAGCCACCACACTTGAGAAACTATATTGTTGCTTCAAAGTGGCTACTCATTGTGTTATGGTGTAGTAGTATACTTAGGGCTTTCAAAACAGTAGGAAATGATTTATCTTAAAAGATTAAGTATTTCTTAAGACTGTCCACAGTTAAAACATTTTCTCTGGTAGCTAATCAAGTAAAGTAAATTAAGAGTGAAACAGAAGACTTTTCCTGACCATTCATTCTGTAGGCTTTGATGAACCATTTCCTACTTTTTTTTACTAGTACTAAACCTTGGACAATACAAGCAAAGGTATAATGTACACAAACCCGGTCTCCAGTTGGTCTAAGAAAGAATTGTAAAACTATTTATGGACCTTAAATACTAGTGGTTCCTAATTTCTGTTCAAGAATTATCTCAGGGAGCTGTTAAATATGCACATTTTCAAGAACCCCCACAGAGATTTTGAACCAACAGATTTAGCACATGGGATTAGGGACACTGCATAGAACAGAACTTTATACAGTCATTCCAATTGCCTGAATAAGTAGCTTCTTTCCTCTGGAGGGAGATAGCACAAATCTGATATGGTGTCACCACAGGGACCTGAAATTCATTCTCCTGCTTCATTACCCTAGATCCCTCATTTCCATTTAAAAAGTCACCTCCTGACCCAGAATGGCTGCTGGTAATAGAGCCATTGTGTCCCCTTCCAGGCCGGAAGCAACAGAAATGGTAAAAGAAAAAGTGAATTCCTTCCCTTTCAGTGTGCCTTCCTAGAATCCCTCCACAACATTTTTTGTTTTCATTGAAACTGGTCAGAACATCGTCACATGGAAAGGAAGGCCAGGAAATGTAGTATTTTAATAGGTGTATTGCTAATCCCAAACAAATAAGGACTGTATTACTGTTTTAACAATGGGTTTCAGCCCCCAACAAGTTCACTATGGATTCAATGTGACCAAAGAAATGACAGTAGAATGTTCTTGGGGGTGAAAAGTTATACACAGCTTTATTTCCATAGTGGCAGGTCAATCACTATAATCCCATCCACGCAGAGTGAGTCTGCATGCAGCAAGCCAGTCTCAGCCTCTGGGCATCTCTGCCCACACAGCCATCTCAGTCTCCATCCTCTGCTCTGCTCTCCTGCAGCCATGCCACCGTATCACCCAGAGTACTGGGCGGAACTCTATATATAGAGTCAATAACAATGCATTGCCCACACGTGTGTAGTGAGCTAGCCAACCAGGGCCAGGGGAGAATCCTGGCCACAGGAACCTTCACTTGATCCACAATTACTCAAGAGGAAAAGAACAATGATGTTTTGATAGCCAATTTAGTCATCTGTGCTCTGTTGCATGTGGTAGGTTGTGCAGGTACCTGCAATTTTAACAAGTTACCTGAGTGATTCTGATGCAGGTGGCCCATGGGGTGCACATTAAGGGACAGTACTATAGGAAACCAGAATATGGGAAAAATTAGAATTGGCTGATTAAGGTTAAAAGTAAAAGCAGTTCATTTGATGGAAGGAATTAAGCCTAATGAAACATGTAATTTGAAAAGAAAACACCCATTTATTAAGAATGCTAAAAAATGTGGAGTGAATGTTAATAAAAATTTTTAGTTGGCTAAGTATTGCCACATTCATATATATGGATTATTATTTCAAAATATTTAGCATAAACACTGAACACACACACCACACACACCATAAATGAATCTTCCCCTCAGGTAGAATCTTGAATGCCGTGAAATCCCAGATCAGTATGATTGCTAATTGCTACTGAATAGTTATTTTAGCTTTCCTAGGTTCTGATTTTAGAAGACGAGATGTTCATTTGTGATACAATCTCTGGTTCGTATTTGTGGTCCCAGCTTGAAGGCCGTGCTTCCTTCTGTTTTCCTCCTCCTTTCCCTGGCTGTTTGCAAACAAACTTTCCTGTTTCTCAGCTTCTACATAAAAAGCTCGTCACTACTAGTAGCCTTTCCTCTTCATAAATCTTTGTTTTTAAAGAACCAGCACATCCAGTTGCAATGGACTAGGCCAATCAGGCTACTACTAGGATTTCCAAGAGGTTAGCAACTGAGTCACATCATTTAATGGGCAGAGTCTAAACAACCATCCAGGGCCTCGTGGCCCATTGAAGCCTCACTGGCCTGGAGATGCTCCACAAAGGCACAGCAGCAGAGACCCGAGCAGGTGCTTTGTTTCTGAGAAGTCAGCTGTGGTGCAGAAGCTGGAGGGCCGCAGAATCCCTTAAATCAACACTAACAGAAAGAACTGATGTGTGGGTGTCAGAAGGAACTATAAGCCTAGAAACACTACTTAGAGTATGCAAGAGGCAGTACTATCACCACTTGGTTACCATCTGTTATGCATACCTATGTGCCAAGCCTACTGGAAGGCCTGAAGTACTTTAAGTTTCACAATAATCTTGAGAGGAAAGTAATACTCCCCACTTATGCATGAGAAAATTAAAAATGAGACAGTTTGCCAAAGACTCCTGGTCAGGAGCAAGATTCAACGCTAGACAAAATTTTCCATGTTATCACAGAGGCACCCTAATGAAGACTGAATAGAATTGTGGGGGAAAAGTGAAATCATGGTGGAGAACAGCAAATAAATGTGATAATGTTTATGAAACAACAAAAACATTAGAAGACTAAACAAAAACATTTCCAACATAAATAGATTTTATTCTTATTAAATGCAGAAACAAAATTAGTTTGACAATCTTCCCTTAAACTGTGTGGTAGACAAACAGGAAGACTTGCAAGACAGACAGGTTGTTCTTCATGCAGCCAACTCAAAAGCCCACGCACAGTGCTGACAGGTGTGGCTGCCACTACAGTCAGGTGGGCACATAGCCCAAACCCTGTAAAGCGGTTGCACTCTCAGAGCAGGTCAAAAACACCTCAACCTGGTGCACGCCAAACCTCTCTTCTTTGTATGTTAGTATCTGCACAACAGAAGAAATTTAGGAAGATGGAGGAAAGAAAGACTGTTTGCACCTTAAACCTAAGCCCTAAGAACGAGGATGCTAAGTTATGAGATGGGATGGTCTGTACAGTTAAACAAAGGCTTAAACAAGAAATTTCCAGTACCCAGTATAAGTACCATGTTTATGCACATAAACCACAGCCTGAATAATATCACCATGAATACTGTCAAGGCAGGAGATGAGGAAAGACAACACGGAGCCACCCCTGCCCTTCTGGTGGTTGAAAAGACCGGGTGCCTCACCTTCCACACTCAAGGCAAATAAAGGCACAGCACTTTCTTTGCACTCAGGTGTTCAGTGTATGCCTGTTGAAGGGAGTAAGTTAAAAAGAAAAGAAAAGTAAAAGAATGACTGGTTAGATGCTTGAATATAAATCTACTGAGGAATTAGAAATGAGAGAACTTTGCTACTTTGGCTGGCTGTCTATAGAGAAAAAAATAACCCTGGGGGACACTAAAATTGTACTTACTCTTTAGACTTTATTGAGCACTTTACTGACTCTTAGACACACTTTAAAAGAGCTTGTAATTTAACTGGACAAGAGGACAAACCAGCTGTCAACAAGGCAGATGTGCTGATTGCAAACCAGCAGCCCTGGGGTGTTGCAGGGTCATCTTAGCCTCTGAGGCTCGGCCCAGGCCCAGCCACAGCCCTCTTTGTAGAATCACAAGCGCAGGGAATTGTTGCACCTGCACGCACTGGCTCACACCCCCGAGGGCACTGTGGGTGAGGTCTTTTCATTTCCTCACACTGCTGCAAACATTTGGTCTGGCACTTCCGGGTGTGCAGTGGGACCATGTGTAGCTGAGAGACCTGTGCCCATGAGACCAGGGCAACCCTACGGCCTTCCCAAAGGTGCCATCCTGAGCCAGTGCCCCGCCTGTCTCCCGCTTTGCCTTCTGACACGTCCCATCCCTTAGGCCAGTTTCCTCTGAAGAGCCTCATCCTTTAGGTCCTCTTGCTCCCTTTGTCTTGCCTTCTCGGTGATGCTGTCCACAGAGGTTCCAGTGGTAGAGTCTGAAGGATACAAATTTAGAACTATAGGATGGTATTCAGTCCTGTCTGTTCTCAGAAAAATGGCCAAGACAGGTTGCTGCTCAAACAGCAGTATTACATATATCACATATGTAAATAATGTTCTTCTGTCTATAACCCAGACCTGCCATTGTGATTCTGCCACTTACAATAGGCCTGGAAGTTTTGTTTGGGAAGGATTTATACCATTTCCCATTGGTGGAAAGCCAGGATAGTCCATTTGCCATCCCTGTGTCTTAACTTTTCACTATTCACCCAGTTGAGTTCCAGGGTTCTAATTTGGAATGTGAATTTCACTGTCCAGAAATGACTCCTTATATATGTTGAGGACAAGTCCCAAAAATCAGGAAGTCCAGCTTAGGGGACTGTGGGTACACCTTTGTATGTGCTAGCAGACAGTAGAGGGACACTCCTATTATTACTGCAGGCCTTTGTTATATCTCACTATCTGTCATAGCCCCACTTCACAAAAGAAAGCGGCTTTGTGAACAGCTCACTGTAGATTATAGAGCGCTCAGCATAGTGTCAGCTCATAAACTCCACATTGCCCTCCACAGAGAACTGCCGCGCATGAACAGTGTCTGGTGTGACCAGGTGCATTTACATACCTCAACAAAACTAAACCAGACATCGGCCGTGTCAGCTAAACACTCAGATTCCAGGGGTAGGAGCTATCTTACCTTTCCATATCACTTCTCTGAATGAGGATTTAGATCTTAAGAACCGTTACGTCATATTGGACTTTAAACTCTACAGCCAAAAAGCACAGGCAAAGGCTAGGAAGTAAATGTGTCCCCTTCTTATGCCGAGTGACCACTAGCTAGATGTGACAGTATAATCTTGGAAAGAAATTGATGACCACATTAACTTGGTTGCCCACAAATAGGGCAGTGTGATATTACACAGAATTTAGAGTAAAAATACCAAGGTTTGAGCTTGTTGTTGACTAAAGGATCTTGAACATTTAATCTGCTTCACCTCAGTTTCCTTGACTGTAAAATGAGAATAATACCTTATCGGTGGAAAACTAAATCACTTAATATTTATAGGCTCAGTTTCTTTTCTACAGGGCAATAATTATTAAATGAGAAAATGTATGTCAAAGCACCTTTAATAAATGTGAAAATGTTAGATATTTTCTAAAGCCACTTTCAACTCAGATAGTTATAATATTATGGTTGCAACACACCTTCTCCCTGAGAGTAGAAACTTCCAGCTTTCACTTCTGTGGCCCCCCCCACCCCAAGTTCAATGCCTAGTGCATAATGGACACTTGGTACATGTGAGCTGGATGAAAGGAATGAAGCAGAGTCTGAAGTGTTCGCATGAGTTGGCTGCTAGTATTCTAAGCCTGCAAGTATAAATGTGGAGTGGTTGGTAAGTGAGCCCCACAGATTGTGAGTTCCTAGGAGATAACCTCCCTGGTCCCACTATGTCTCCTTCATACAAGGCAAAATTTGTGCTCAGGGGCACATCCTCATGCTGACTTAGGAGCGTGTCAGTCAAAGTTCTTTGAACCTGGCTAGGGCAAGAGCCAAGCAGAGGGTGGACGGATGGGAGATGCAGATAAATGTTGACCTTTTTTACTTTTCTAAGAGTTTGGCCTGCCATCTATGTAGGAATATAACTTTCAGATCAAAGGCTTTGGGTCAACCATACCATCTCAAAATATTTGCAATATTTTATTTCCAATAAGCTATCAATAGTAGCACCAGAGAAGACTACAGTGACAAGTTGGCATGCTTGCAAACAGCTCATCAGTACAGGTTCCCTAGAGCAGAAGAGGGAGTAGGTGTCAGGAAAATCCACTTTTTACTCTGATTCTATCACAGAATCTCCCTGGTATCTATGCTATTTTCTGCCTCTAACTCACATATTAAGTGAGGAGACTGGATCAGCTCCTGTCAAAGCCTCTTGCAGCCCCACCATCCGGAAGCTCTGAATGGCTGTCATCTTTGATTCAGCAGCCTACGCCCCCAAAGTTGCCATGGCTGCCCACTTCTGATTGATGATGCTTTACCAGGCCTCAGAGGCATTCATGCCCTGAAGGTTCTCGCCTGCCCTCGGGCATCTTTGGATCCCCAGGAAATCTGTGCTCCCATCCTCCACCTGAACACTCACCATTAGTCACT
This sequence comes from Manis javanica, assembly GCF_040802235.1. Taxonomy (NCBI): domain Eukaryota; kingdom Metazoa; phylum Chordata; class Mammalia; order Pholidota; family Manidae; genus Manis; species Manis javanica. The sequence continues at coordinate 192,961,608 of NC_133158.1, forward strand.
GTAACTACAATTCAGCATTGCCACTTGGCTGTAGTTGGACTATAAATCAGCTTGGCAGGATGTGGTAATGTCCCACAGGTTCAGTACACAAATGGTCTACCTTGCATGGCACAGTCCAGATGAGCAGGTGAAGCCTTTGAGAGCAGAAACACCTGACACTAGACAGATTGGGAAGATGAATGCAGAAGATTTTTTCTGCACAGGAAAAAATAAAGATGAAACTCCAAGAATGAAAGGTGACTCATTTCTCTAAGTAAAAGAAAAAAAATACAATAACAATAAAAGATAAAAAGGAAAACAGCAAGTTTACAAACTATATTTAATTATATTGAATTTTGCTGTAAGAGGGTAAACTGCCAAACTCTCATGTGAAGCCATGATTACAGCTCTTACAATGCCCAAACCACACAGTCCTCTAAAACACTGACTTTTTTATTTCTGCCTCTTTAAAAGAAGACAAAGAGAGCACCTCATATACCCAACCCATTCTTACTTTCTAGTACAAACCAAACAATGGGCCTTCTTTTAGGGGGACCAGTTTGAGGCCTGGAAGGAAAAACAAGTAAGCGCCCATACTCAGAGAATCACAGCTTCAAAGAAAGTCTGTTTCTCCACCTATTGCTGAGGTATGGGAAGAATAAATGCGAAAAGTAAATTTTCTCAAAAGATCTCTGTAGCATTTGGTTCCAGAGTGGTCAAGAGAATGAGCTACAGGAGGAGGTGCACCAGCCCCTGCAGCAGCAAGGAGGATGGCGTAGCTGTTGATCTTCAGAGGAGCTGGTCCCTCAGACCACTGTGGTGCTCAGCATCCACTTCATTCATTCCTGTCCTTTTCAGATTTTCTCCCTTCTTGTCTCATGTTTTAGACTAGGGAATGGGTGAAATAGGCAGAGATGATAAAGAGGCACAAAATCTCAATTATAATATAAATTAGTCATGAGGATGAAAGTACAGCATAGAGAACATAGTCAATAATACTTCAATATCTTCCTGTTGACAGCAACTACACTAGTTGGCGTGAGCATTTAATAATGTAGATAACTCTCGAATCACTATGTTTTATACTTAAAACCAATATAATATTGCATGTCAATTATTGGTTGTAGCATGAAATGAAAACAATTTCTCATGGTTAAGTTTTCTGGTGGTCATTTGTCTGTGACTCTGCCAGAGATGAAGTGGAGAGAGAAGTGTGTGGAGAGGTGAAGTGTGGACAGGAGAGTTAGGAGAGTCTTGGAGAGGAAATAAATCTTGATACGGCTCAAGCATGTAGCAATTGCTATATATTTGGTTTCCACCCAGCAATGAGACACCTGGTCAGATCAGCTGTCTGGACTAATGTGGAGCATAAAGATCCGGTTCTTCTGCATGGGCAGATTCTTGGGAGCAGCTGCAGGCCAAGCCAAGCTTAGCAGACTAAGAGCTGCTTCTCTGATAAATTTTGGAATTTTCGCTCATTGTTCGACTCAGTATAAACAAGGAGATTTTTCTGAGAAATAATAACACATTCTTCTTCAAGGAGTAGGTGATTCAGTCAAGCAAGGATCATATAAAATTATACATGTATTGAAGTCAATATAGAAAAAAGGGATTATTTTGTGAAATTTTCATTGGGCATGTTAACCACTTGGATTTGTTTACTCTGCCATTATCATTTTTAATGAACATTTTAATGTAGAGAATCTGAAGTACTTAAAAGGTCATGCTGCTCCAAGAAGTTTCCAAAGCACAAGAATCTGAGTCTTGTTCTGTGTCTTGGTCTCTCTACTCCATCATTCTGTGAAAGGGAAAAAAATGGTAACGGACTTCCCTCAACAGGTTGTCTGAATGAGAGCCCAAGATTCTAGGGTCCTATGCAGTACGTTTTTTTATTTCTCCCTTCCCCCAACCCTTTTAGAATTTCCATCTGAATATGTGTTCTTTTCAAAGCGGCCCATAGAAGAGGGAATGTTTATTGACGCGACGGACTCTGGTGGTTATCACTGTTCTGAAAGAAAAGTGCTGTTCTGATTTTTGTCCCTCAGGAAAGAATTTTGAAAATTAACTGATGACTTGGCTTCTTAACTGAGGCATAAATCTGTTCAGAGTACGTCCATTCCAAGAATGCTCAAGTGAAAACAGAGATGTGGGATATCATTATACTCTTTTCTGAGGTTTTGGGCATTCTATTTTTCCCTCCTTTTCCCATAAAGCTACTTCATAAAGAAGCCCATGCTCGTTTTCCATTTACATTTCCACCTGCAATCTGCCTTCTCCCCCCAGCCTCTCCAACCCCCCACCCCCATCCCGTCTAGCTTTAATGGGGTTCTTACTAATCAAGGTCACTCACAGGCGCCTCATTTGTTGGAGCTGTGAATGAAGCCCTTATCTCTCTTCTGAATCTTGATGTTACTCATACTCTTACCTAATAAACCACACTCCTCCTTGGCTTCTTCAGTGTCTCCCTGTTTGCTCTGACCTTTTGAACCACTCTATTCCTCAGTCTCCTTCTAGAACTGTTCTTGGTCTATCTTCTTCCCTCTTGTTTGCAACCATTAAATTTTTTTTTTTTTAATTCTTCATAGATTCCCCTAGGATGGTCTAATGCATATGTTTGACTTCAATCACCATTGTTTTAACTCCCAAATACATCCCATTCCTGAGCTCTGTCTTGAGCATGAGATAACAATTTCACTTGTCTACTCTGTTTCCATTTGTGGGACTCTAGGCTACTCAGACTCTTATATCCAAAACTGCGTCCATCCTGCCTCTCCCAAGGCTGGCTCCTCTAAATTAGCCAGTATGGTGCCTCAACCAGTTACACTTATCCTGGTGCCAAGCTTGGCTGTAATGCTTCAGATACATGTCTTGCCTTTCCCGGAAGGTTATTTCCAAGGCTCTCCAGTCAGCTGGTTTCTGCTTACTTGGCCAATGTGAGACTCTCACCAGAGATTGGAGGGTGAAAGGAAAGGAGAAACCAAAACATTGCACACATACACACTCTGCCAGACAGTACTCAGAATGGTTTCTGTTTTCTTAGTTGGACCCTGTATGAAACACTCTCCCTCCTTCTCATCCCTCAAATCATCTCATTCCCTCTTCTCCCTCCCCTCTGCCATTGACTTATGTCTAGCCTTCAACATTTCCCTTCTACTTTATGGTAATAAAATTTATGTCCTTTAAGTTGCATCTCCTCAGCTAATCCATTCTCTGCCTTGTGGCAGAACAAGCTCTCTAAGGTGGTGATGAGATATTACCCTCTCATTTAGGCTAACATTGATAGACATCTTCGGAGGAAAATCACTTACACCGAGCTCATTTGGCATAGATCACCATGCCTTGGAGCATGTGTTGTGCAACTTGGCAACAACGGATTGGCCCAAGAATGTGACCTGATCTGGCCTAAAAGGCTATGAGAGGGACCAATGGCCCATAGGTAGCCTGGCTAGAAAACTTTGTTCACCAGCACCACCAATATCGCACGATGACTGGTCAGCCTCATAGACCCCTTGGTGATTTTATGTGAGATACAGAGTCCCAATAGGGTTAAGCAGAAGTAAAAGAAGCACAAAGTGAGGGTATAAAGAAGCCAGGAGGCAGCAGAAGCCATGATGCTCAGAGGGTTCGGAGCAGTAGGCGGGCAGCCAGAGAAATAGCAGGTAGAATATCAGTGGCAGGAAATACCTGGGACAGCCCCTAGAGTCAGGACGAGGAGAGCACTGGCGCTGCTGGGACAGGGGGGCGGTTGGGAGCTGAGTGAGAAGTGACCACCCACTCACTGAGGTGACTCCCAGACTCCTCGCTTCTCATTTCCTTAAATAAACCTTCATCCATAAAACTCATGGTCCTTTTCCTCACAACCGAATTCTACCCTATCCATCATGTGTTTCACAAAATTACACACTCATAAGTCTCCCCCAAGGCACTTGGAAAGTGGAAGAAAAGCTTCCTTCCCACTTCAGACATTTATAGTGGTCCTCCTCCTTGATCTTGTCTCCAGCATCACCTGAGTCAGAGCTCTTCTTACTCAAAGGAAAGGTGAGTTCTTTCAAACAGTACTGAGCACCTTCCTCACAGAGCAACAAATTAAAACACAGTTGATTGTTCATAATGACTAGCAGTAATCCAGCTGTGATGGAGGTCTCGTGACTCTGTGCCTTTGTATTTACTGCTCCAGGTGCCTGCTCTGGCCTGGACAAGGGAGGCCTCGTTTGCTTTAAATATTTGCATTCTTTATAACTCAATTAGGATAGCAATGGAAATTTCTTTGGCATCCCTCCCCTTTACTGGACCCCAGCAGACAGGTATGGCTCTTGTCCCTCTGCTTGTTTGATACCTATCAAGCTCATCATTTTTTGAAATCTATTTACTTTCTTCTTAGACTGAGGAACTACAGGACTAAGATACTAACTAGTTCATTCTGGTGTGGCACTGGTTGGAGTACACAGATCTGCAGGAAATTAACACAGCCACTAGAGGAAGGCTTGTCCAATTCAGGGAGCCAATGTGGTATAGTGGAAAGAAAGCTGAACCCGAGTTCTGGATCTGGCTCTGATTATTTGTGTAATCACAAAGTATTTCAACTTCTGTACCTGATTTTCCGCATCTGAAACATGGTTACATAGATGCATAAGGGTTCAGCCCAGAAACCTCTGTGGTTCTCTGCAACGCTGTAAATGCATTTCAAGACTGGCCCTAGAACTTGCTCCTTCTCACACTTCCTTGCCACCCCACCCACTGCCAGGGTGTAGCAGCTGGCTGCCCTGGCAGCATTATGCAACTGGTTATACAGTTCATGCCATGGCTCTAATTATTTGGTGTTGAATGATTTTGTGGAATTGAGAAGGTTTTTGTTATTTACTTACACAATCAAGGTAAGCTTCAAGATGTAGATAACAGATCTTATGAGTCTGAAGGCAGATCAACATAAAGTTTTAATTTCAAATATATAAAACTATGTTCAGTAAAGAAGGCTATGAGGAGCAAAATTCTTTGGGCCTCTATGCTCAAAGAAATGTGATTTACTTTTACATATTTTAAATTCAAAGACAGGAGAGGACAGTATGTAAGATTGATTTTATTTAATATGCATATATAACAAATATAAAATTAGTTGATCCAACAGATACAGGTTAGGTGAAACTCTCTAAATAGATCACATAAAACAGAAGATCAACAACCATCATGTTTTATATGCTTATCATCATGTATTACAAGACTTTCACCATTGGCATAACTTTGACATTGCTGGAAAACATTTTTGATATTTGACAGTAACAGTATGAATAGAAAATGTAAAAATAAGAAATTTATATTCTGAAAAAAATAACTTTTTAAAGCAATACATATTTGCTTGTCCTCAGAAAGAAACATATCTAGCAAAACAAAAATCTGGAGTATCCAAAATACACACATGGTTACCATATTGTTTTTCAGAAACCAACTTTCTAGCAGGAAAGAAGGATGCCTGACTGCCCTCTGACACCCCACCAAGAGTTACTCTTAAGTCAAATGTAAGGATTGGCTAAATGATGTTGACAATTCCTTGACATGTCTGCTAATAGAGTCCTTTGTCCTATCTTGTCCCATGCTCCCATCCTTCCTCCCTACTTTGGGAGTTACCTTTCTGAACCTCAAATCTCCATTGTTCATAAAGTCCAGACTTCTTGGTCTACACAAGACTTCACTACATGATCATCATTCACTTTTCCAACATCTCTCATCGCACTTGCTCTGAGCCACTTGCTTTTGCCTGAACGTTCCATGTGGTTTCATACTTTCAGTCAACGAATAATAGGGTACCGCATGCCTCTGTGCCAGGCATGATGTGGGCAGTCCTCGTGCATTTCCTCAGCCTGTTCCCAGTGTGCAGAACATCCTGCCCAAATTTGTCTCCTTGGAAAGCACCCCATTTTTCCAAGTCTCAGTACACCATCCTCGTAATGTTGTTGTCCTTACCAGTTAAAACCAACCACATCTTTTTCTGTGCCTTTAGTAAGCTCTACTGCATAGAATCTTCATGCTTCTATGTTTATGAGGCCATAAACTTTGAGGAAAAGACCCATGTTTCATTTATCTTTTCATCCCTATCACCTGCATAGTACCTGACACTTGCTTTATTTCATCTTAGTCCTGGCTAGTTCTGTTTGGCCTTCATCTAGGTATGGCAAAGAATAAAATAAGCAAGAAGAAACTGCACCAGACACTACTTATTTCACAAGTTAGAGGAGAAATGTAGAAATATAAGGGACTGGCAAGATCATATGGGTGGATCTTAACTAATGAAGCCTAGAAAACTTGGTTAAAGATACCAGAATGGCTCAGGGTTTCTTTCACAATCACAATCAGCAATATATGCTTCTTTTCCACCATGTTAAGCAATTCATCAAGCTGAGCACAGCAGAACAAAAACTCTCCTTTTGTCCTAAGTTCAACAAATTCTAGTCTTGTAGAACATTTAGTACATAAACCCTTACTTCCAGTTCCTCTGCCCGTAAGTGGTGGACCACATCAGTGTGATCACTGCACACTATTTCTCATCGTAATGCTAGCACTGCCTCTTTCAGGACTTGTCTCTGACCCTTCAGGAAGATTTCATTTCTCCCTCGCCTGCATTCCCATAGAACTGTATACACACCAATATAAAGAATACTACTAACTCTAGACCATGAAATTGCGAAAGGTCAGTACCTGGCATATAATAAGCACTCTAAAGAATAAGGAATTGAATCTTGCTTTAAGGATATGAAGTGAGTCAAGACTAATTATGTTAATTCCAACCTTAAGTACTTGCCTTGTCATTTAATGAAGGATCATTATCTTTGAACACAGATTTAATATCAGACAGTAGTTTCTGCTACCTGCAATACTAAAGTCTGCAAAAAGAAAAGGTGTTAATCATGAAGACACCATATTTTTTTAATGAGTTTATTTAAACAATTACTATAAAGGTGGTATATACAGTTAAGTGAAAAAACCACTAATACAATGGGGTTCTCCTAGTGGTTGCTTCTATGTATATATACCTAAAACAATTTTAGGTGGTTGAAACAGGCCCCTAGAACACCTTTATTCCAATGTTTCCATTTCATGTTTTAATTGTTTGAAACATTTAAATGATTAAGCACAAAGTTTAATTATTAAGCATGAAGTTTAATGATTATTAAAAAAGAAGAACAGTATATTCTTTTAAGTATATAAACTATGAAATGGAGAAAACTGACTAGAATAATCATTTAATGATTATTAAACTCCAACTGATTTTATTGTAAATTAACTGGCTCTAAAACATCAGTTACACTAAAATCTGCTCTTAAATTTGTTCTGATTGGATCACTGCATGACTGACCCCAACCTCCCCATACCACTCATTATGTGACTCATTATTTTGTGACTTGTGATAGTTTATAAAGCAACTTTAATACTTGAAATACAAGTCTAGCTTATGGCTTAGATTGTAGAATTTGGTAATTTTGTAAAAGTACTTGAATGCTTCCTGTAAATGGCTACATCTCAACTCTGATATCAAAGCAGCCTCAGTGTAATCAATTTATATGCCTGGTGGTGCTAAGACACTTAAGAATTACTTCTAACAGTTATTTTCTTTGGTCCTACTTGTTTGGGTTGTATATAATGCTATGGTATTCTTCTTTTAAGTATGTAAACTATGAAATGGAGAAAACTGACTAGAAAAAAAATCTGAAGGTTTTTAAAAATTATATAGTACATTAATAAGTGCTTTAAAAGGTAAACCATCCAGTGACATACATGCAAATAAAACCACAGATGAAAGAGCATAAGAAAATGGATTGAACTTGCTTTTACATTCAGCTTTACAAATGCTCTATAATAACTACAATGGTATGATAATAAAACAATGAAGAACAAATTCAATTTCATCTCTCATCGGTTTGTGTTGCATATTTAATTGACACATACACACTCCAAGGACCCAAATTACTTTAATCCTACATCCTTTCCCTCTGAGAGCAGTTTAAATAACCACAGTGACATATAAAAGAGAAAAAATAATGTATGCCAGGCTCATAGTAAGAAACTAAATAAAACTGTTTGATGCTATAGTAGCAATTTCTGCACAGATTTCTATAGTTCTGCTTAGTTACTTGAACATTAAACCTTAAATTTGTCAATGTGGTTTCAAGTAATGGAAATAGTCTTTACTTATTAGAAATTATATATAATATATGAAAAAAAAATACATTGTGGATTTTTGTAGCCAATCATCAAACATGTTTTCATCTGAAGAGGGAAGTTCTTCCATTTTAGCATGAATTTTCCAAAGAAACAAAGTTATATTCTCATTCCATAAGTCTTTATATAATATATGAAAAAAATACATTGTGGATTTTTGTAACCAATCATCAAACATGTTTTCATCTGAAGAGGGAAGTTCTTTCACTTAAACATAAATTTTTCAAAGAAACAGGATAAAATTACAATAAAGTTAGTGTTCTCATTCAATAAATCTTCCAATCTTCAAGTTCAGGCCTAACAGAGAAGAGAATTGATTACAGTATAAAAAACACAAATAGTCTCCTATGGCCATCATCTTAGGGGCTGGTTTTCTTATAATGAAGAATTCTATCACAAGTTGTTTCCGAGATTTGCAATGTTTCACAATGGAACTGCCTGAGAAGATTCAGAAGGCCTTTTTCTTGGGCTTACACAGTAAGCACTTGGCATGATTCTTAATCACATTTTAATACAGAATACAGTGTTACAACTCACATTTTTCTCAATGATGCCTAAACTGATTTGTGCCCTATATATGTGAACATATTTACACACAGAATACATACACTGACTCAGGGGTCTGAAGCTAGCCAGCCATCCAGAGGAAGAATGGAATAAAAATTGCAGGAAGAGTAGTATATGATGCCAAGCCCAGATATACTATAGATGCCAATCCCAAGACTGCTGAAGCAAGGACACTTCTCTCATCACGAATAATTATCTTCACTATTTCACAAAACTGCAAAATAAATTAAAGAATATTAGAAAAGGTGGCTAAAACTAAGAATCATGTATACAAAATAGCAAAGCACAATTTTCCCAGCTATTTTCTGCCAGGACTATTTTTCTTAAGACTCATGAAAGAATTTAAAATGTTGATAGTTCGATTTCTTGATTTCACATCCCACAGTAGCGAAACAATACTTCAGGCAACTCGATTACCCAATAATGGCACTGCCTTTGTAAACAGAGACCATTTATAGAAAACTGTGGAGAATGTAACCACATAAAAGTTATTAGGGATTAAAGTTTAAAAAAAAACGTTTGAATGCCTATCAGTAACTATATTATCAATATAGTGTTTATGAAACCTGAATCAATATAGTTGAATATACTGTGAATAGCATATTCTAAAATTAAATGAGCAAAGGGATCTTTAATTTTGAATTAAAAAAATTTAGCCCATTATTATTGCTCCTCATCTGCAACTTCAAGCTCTTCACATCGGGCTCAGAAAGTGCCCCTACAGGCTTCTTAACACCCTCTAGAAATGCAGGACATTCCTACTGTTGAGCACCACCAGACATGCCTTCTAGGCTGATGGCCAAGTGAACAAGAAAAGGACGCTAGAAACGTCCTTAGAAAAATTTTCTCCTTGAGAAAATCTGCGTTTGAGGGAAGAGTCCACAATGATTCTCTCTTGCCTTAATTAAAAATCATTGGGGAAAAGCTAACAGAAACATAACTGATCAAGACAACTTACTCTTCTACCTAAATGTATAGCTTCCCATTATTAGCCAAGCAGCTTTTCTCATTGTCCTGTAAACTTCATCCATTTTGATCCTCGCCACTTTAAGATTGTGTATTTGTTACTCAATGTCTTCTGAGCACTGAATTCCCAGAGACTAAAAGGTGTATTTGCATTCATTTTTGACAATGAAAAGCAATACAAATAAAGTTAAAAAAAATAAGAAGCATAAGGAATAGTAATAGCTACTAAAATAAAAGGGCTTTAGAGTTTATGAAACCTGAAATTGTTAACAGTAATACAAAAATCCCTAATTTTATGATTTCTAAATTTGTAAAAAAGAGTATCACTACAAAAAAGTAAAATAATCTTTTCCAGTTCATTTCCAAATTAGTTGTGGTATTTTCCATGAGGCAAAGTGCTCTTGAGAGTTTTTGTAAACTCTATGTAAGAGGCAACTTTGTAACACTCTTGTGTTTAGCTGGTAGTAGTTGAATAGATGGAGAATTCAACAATCAGACCCAGAATCAAGTAATTTCTTACAGTTCTGAAAAGTAGAAGTCAGTCCTCCTTCAGTATTAATGGCTTATTTCTTTCAGGGCATGTTCAGAAACAGTTCTTAGAATTAGAAAATTAGCGATGGGGATTTTTTTCCCCGGGGAAATCTACTCTGTGTCCAAACTGTCTGTTAGACCATTCAAAGTGAAGACAAAAACTCAGTTTCACAAGTGCTACGCAGCAATAGCAATTAAAGCAGTTTTTACTTCTGTAAAACCTTACAAAGTTTCCAAAGATGAAGAACTACTATAACTAGTTATTTATGCAGATTAAGTATATTACTGCCTTAAAAAAAGCACTTGAACTGTTTTTCTGAAGAAATATATAATACAGTGCTACATGTGTTCCATGAAAGGGCAACTCTTAATTATCCGGATATAGATACCGTTTTTCCTTGGAGAAATGATTTGCTTGGTTCCTAAGTAAATCTGACGTGTTTCCTTTTGTACACTTTTGGAGCCAGTGTTTGTAAATGTGGCGAAGGTCATTTCTAAACAGGCCTGTAGCTGTGATTCTTAAATCCTTGCACAGTGCTCTAACTGTACTTTTATTTTACTGAGAAAAAAATTCCTGGATGGAGGCTGTTGTGGCTCTATAAATAATCTACAAGGAGTTTCTTATATTGATGTATAAAAACAACGCTTTCTGCTCTGCCACAGAAGAGAGTAAGATTTTTCTCACATGGGTAAAAATATTAATCAAGATGCGGAGCAATAAAAAATTGGTTACATGATCTCAGATTCTTTTGGTCCAAGTCATATCTAAGCCTGAGAAGTAAAACTGAAGCTCATTATGTGATTATTACCCAGGTTTCCACTGTGAAGAGTAAATATTAACAACTCTTTAACAGCTACAGTGAAGGCTGAGAAAGCTTCCAATTACAAATAAAGTTGCGTTGCAGACTTAAAATGTTAGCTGTCTTTAAAAGTTAAGACGTTTCAAAAGGAAATAAAATTCATTTTTTTCCCTTTGCATTTGTGGCCGATTTAATCATTTAAAATTATAATACTGTTGTTTTTTTTTAACTACCCATAAAAATTACCTTCCAACATTGAATGAAAAACCAACTGTTTTGATTTCTGCGGAACAAGAAACATCTAACCCGCCTTTGAGGCACATGGGTAAACGATGCTTAACAATGAAGAGGTCTAAACGGGAATTAGAGCCAACACATAATTCAGAATACCAAGGAAAAGACTTCTTTGAAGCACAAAATCAGGAATAAGGGACCTACCAGGGAGGTCTTCTTCCTGGGAATTTTGATAGTTTATATTAAGCAAAGGGAATTCACTCTCTGTAGTTTACACAGAGGAGAAACGTGCATGCTTCCTCATTTTAAAGGCACATTTTGTATGTAGTGTTGCGGATTAAATTTAAGCGCTGGACATCTTCCTTCCAATCGAAATTCTTGGAGAAATTCGCAACCACGCGGTGACAGATATTCTTGTGGACATCCACCCCCAGTCACCTGCCCTTTGTCACTTCAACCCTGCAAAGCACTCTCCGACTTCGGAAGAACGGCATCTCGCAGGAATCGCCGGCAGAGATTCTGCACTGCCGCTCTCCCACCGCGCATCTCGAGATAACCTCACAGGCCACATCCCCATTTACTTACTTGGCCTCCCTTAGTAACACCAGTGCGTTCCTTAATCTAGAACTCAATCTCTCACCCAGAGAAAGCTAAGGGAGGGGAGGAGGCGTCCCCACCGAGCCCCCGGGAGAGTCACACGTCGTACCTTGTCGGCCTGGGGGCTGATTGGGGTGCCGAATCTACAGTAGGTTACGAAGTGCTCGCAGTTGTTCCACAGCAGACTGTAGGACGTCATGCCCAGCAGCTTCTCCGCCCTGCGCGCCACCTCTTCGTTGAGCAGCGCCTTCTTGTTGAGGGCCTCATCGAGGTGATTGACCAGGACGGTGGCTCCGTAGGCGAAGTCCTCCACCGTGTCCACGCGGATGCTGGCCACCCTGCCAATGACGCCCAGGACGAGACGCTTGTTGGAGACCACCTTCTGCGTGAGCCCCTTGTCGTCGGTGAGGACCAACAGGATGTCGGGCATGAGGTGGGCGACACAGTTGTCGCCCAGGTAGATGCCATAGTGGGTCAGGTGGGTCCGGGGCACCTCCAGCACGTCGCCGCGTTGGAAAGAGCTGATCTCGTAGGAACTGTTTATCGTTTTGTTTGCGCCTGGAGCGCCCGAACTGAAGAGCCTTAAGTTGCAGATGAGGAGCAGCTTCTCCAACAGTAGGGACATCGCCTCCAGCATTGGGTTCTTCATCCTGCTGGGAAAAGGGAATCTTGATGGGACCGCCACCGCAGCCGCTCCTGCACGGGCCGAGCCGAGCCGGGCCAGGCAAGGTGAGCTCGCCGGCCAAGGGACGCTGCGCGGCCGCTCACCTGCAGGACAGTGGCCCGGGGCCGCGGGCAACGGCGGCTGCCGCGGAGGAAGGGTAAAACGAAAGGATTAGAAGCCCGGAGATTGGCTTGGCCGCACCGCACTGGGGACTGAGGAGGACTAGGAATTGGCCGCGCCTGACGGCCCCGGCAGCTGGACGGGCCTGAGAGCAGCAGGCAAAGCCGCCCACCTCGCGACTGAGCGGGGACGAAGGGCCGCGCGCGGTACTCCGGAGTGTAACCTTCGCGGAGGCCTTTTTATCGCGGTCGAGGGGCGGGGCCGAATGCCGTCACAGACCCAGCGGGTGCACTGATTGGGCGCCGGCGGCGGGCGCCGCTTGCCGCGGGGCGCGGAACGCTGCTGGCTTTTTGGAAGGGGCTGTCTGCGTTCCCGCTGCGGGGTTCTGCACAGCAGTTCCTTCCAGAGGCCGCCACCCTCTCACGCTCGCAACCTACGCGCTTTTGGTCTTTAAGCGGGCGTTTGCGGGGAGTAGTGGTCGAGATGTGGCCGCACGAAAGTTGCTGCACCTGTCTGTACTGGGGCGCATTCTGGCACTTCGGAAACATTTTCGGTGGAAAGTGCTCTCGAATGAGATTTTTGAGCAACCACCGTCCACAGCGTTGGATATCCGGTGACCTCGGTTTACTAAAGTGTTAGCATTTATTCTGTGGAGCTTGCGCGCCTCCAAAGCCTACGGATTACTTCCTAAACTTTGTAGGCCGTAGTCGCTCACGCTCGGCTCATCCCTTTAAATCCCCCTAATCCTCGGTGCTTTGAGCTGGTGCGGGGCTTGGGTGGCGACTCGCACGTCCAGGACCTGCGCGCCAGCGGTCAAACCCGAGGCTCCTCCGCGCTCCAAGGCACCAGTGACCGTGGAGCCCGTGGCTCCCAACGGTCAGAGTGAAAGCTCGAGGAACACCTGACGTCCGCCTGGAAAGCCAACTTAATGTCAAGTTTATTTCTCCGGCTTCAGGGTCACATGCACCCAGGTTCTGTTCACCCACTAAAACTTGGCCGCTTTCTTTTCTCAGAGCCGGGAGCGTGACCCAGGTGCACTGGCGTGGGTGGTTCTGGCGAGCAGCCGGGTGAGGCAGCCAGGCTCGGCACTCGGGGTCTGGACCCGGAGCAGAGTTGCGTTCTAATACATTATGTAAATGCTTAAATTCCTCAGACGAGGCCACAATGGAGAGCCTCCGTTGGCTCCACAAAGCTGCCAGTTCGGAGCTAATAGGTTTCATCAACGAGCAGATTCTCCTCTCGCTTGGGGGTGGGGGCTCGTTGCAGATGATGAATGGAGGGCCATTCATCTTACCTGGAAGATGAAGGAGTCCATGGAGACTGAGTGGGAAGGAGGCCGGCTCCCCATTATCCTCAAAACCCGGCCTTTGCTCCCACCCCGGGCGTCCCGCTTGCCGGTGACTTTGTTCGTTTCACAAACTATCCCTGATCACATTCTAGTCCCTCAAAGAGAAGAAAATTCCATTGCACACAAAGGAAAGAAGGTGGAGAAGGGGAGAGAGGCAGTGGAAGTGGACATTTAAAGTCATTTATTTCCCCAGTCTCCCTCCAAAACTTGAAAAAAAACCCACTGCGCTAGTGAGTTGCTGACACTAATCAAACACGTCCGCCCGTAGGTGTTGGTTAGCTTCTAGCGGCACACCAAGTGTAACGGCTGGATTTTAAATCTGGGGAGTCTGGAAATGTCTGAGTCTGATCCAGACCTCGGAGTACAAGTTAACTGCAGAGCCGCCGCCGGACGCAGGCTTTGGACGCGCTAGTCTGGTGCGGCTCTGGGAAAAACCACCGATACCGGAGCCTCGCCGGTCCTGGGAAGATCTAAGGGGACGCCGTAATTAGCTATTTCCGTCTCCAGTGGTCCCTAATGCGGCTTATAACGCCTACGACCATCTCCGCCCGGTGAATTTGCAAGAGACAAAAGCGCGGAAACTGCTTCACACTTCCACAAGGAACTGTTTGGGAGCAAAAACTGGGGAATCATACAGATCCTCAATAGCCGCATTCCTACGACGTTTTGAGAGAGACAGGCAGTGCCAAACTGATTTGCGTTTGATTTTTCTTTCTGGCTGGGGTTAATTTTTTACTGCCGCCTCTGGAAAGGAAGTGAAAAGAGGTCAATATGAGTGAGCTAGGAATCGGTGTAGATTGTTCAAGATGTAGGCATTCTGCTGTCTTTGGGAATGAATGAGGGTGGGGAAGTGTCTATATAATTTCCTGAAGGTTATTATTTTTGCCTCTGATAACTCCCGATTTTTAAGCCAGAATGTTATGCCATTAAATTAATTTTTCTCAAATTGTCCTAACGCAGCCGTCTCTTCCTGTCCCAGCTGCCGGGAATTAGGCTCTGGGTAACCGAAGGAGGCCGTGGAACGTTTTCATTTGTCCTGTATCTGAAATCTACTCAGACCTCTTAAGCAGGGAGGAGGTAAGAAAGATGAAACAGCTTTTCAACTCAGAAAATGTCGTCAAAGAGCTCTCGCTGACTGAACTGGTTGCCCTCCCCTACTCTGTGACAATCACTGTAACCACACCTTGCAAAAGGCAACTTCGCAACCTTCTCTGAGTTACATACGTTTCTGAGGCTGAGCAGTTTTTGAATGGTCCCTAGAGGCACACTTAATAGAATTACTTTTTTATGCAAATAAGCTCACACACCCATTAATATCAGTTTTAGCTAAACCATGGGAAGACAATTGCTGTTAGAAGGAAAGGCCCAAATGAAATCTAACATTAGGAAGTTCTTTCTAAACCCGAAACCTGTTATTCAGAGAGAGAATCCCCCCCGGGTTGCCAGAACAACTGTTTCCCCAGCCCTGTGAAAGGCAGCTACAATAAACTAGTTTCGATATGCAAAACGCCTTAAATGAACCGAGTGGGTCGCCGGGTCTGGCTGGGCAATTCTGAAGGAGCCTAGGCTTTCCTGGTCATCACAGACAACAGTGAACGGTGAACTCTCATGTAGGCCACCGCTTCCCTATCCTCCCTCAGAAAGACAAAGGACAGCGACAGTATCCCCACCTGCGGGTCAGGTCCCTGGGCTCTGCCCGCTTCTTGCTACGGTTATCAGACCCGAGGCCATTCCGCCCAACAGCGCCGGCCCAGACTCCGCCGGGTCTGTGCACAAAGCGGACTGAAACGGGGCTTGCAGAGCCCCCCTGACCTGGGCTTCACTTTCAGGCCCGCAACTTCATCGAGGTCCCAGGAGAAACAGGTTCGGCATTCAGAGACAAAGAGCAGAGGCCAGCAGAAGCCTGGACGGCTAACGATTTCCTACTGCAGACTTCTTACCTCAGGAGCCTCCCTGGTCCTCAGAGCAGTTTTTGGAGTGAAGCATGTGATCACAGTTGTGTGCACCTCCATGTGCTGGCACTGAACTAAGCATTTTCTCATTCAAACCCCACAACTCTGTGAAGTATTGTCTCCATTTTACACAGGAAGAAATTGAAGCATATTATTTTGTTTCTGTCACTGTGCTAATGTTGATCAGGACTCAACCTCAGGTTTCTCTGCCCCCAGGTCCTCCTTCCATCACTTCCTCCACTTGTCATCCATGCATTTATAGCCAGCACCCACTAAAATGCCAGGTGCTGTGCTCAGCTCTGGAAATTCAACAACATACCTAACCCTAAACTTAGGTCCCATGCCTTTTTCATTTGGACCTGATTTCCGTGCTTCTGTATTGTCACAGGGTCCAATTTTTAACAGGAATTATTTTACTGCAATAGTGAGAAAAATCTGGTTAAGATTCTGGTATTCCCTTGCCAAGAAGGCCAGAGAACTTGAATGGCCACTTGTACCTACAACCTCTTTAGACATGTGTGTACAGTGTCCTGCCCAAGGTCACAGAGTGAGAAGCAGAATCTAGGACATGTTCTAGCATTTTTACCTCTTAGACCATCTTTTCCCTGGGACCTAAGCCTGATAAATTAGATTTTCCTAAACTTCATGTTTTTAAATTATTGTTCTCCTTTAGGATTATTTTGTTGTTTTTCTCAGATTTTTTTTAGATTATTAAATTATTGAGTGCCAAAATAATGATTTGTTTTTCTTCTGAGCTACCCATCACCTTCAGTTCATTTACATGTGCTCCTGTCTAGCTCCTTGGATGTAAACAAAGGCCTTTAAGTAGCCAGCTCTAAGCGGGTGGGAGAATAAAGGCTTTTGGGAACTTCTCTTTGGAAGCAGAGGAAGAAAAGAGTGTGGGGACTCCTGAGGTGGTGCGCTGCCTGGAGTGTTAGGCTAATAGGAATCAGTTGCCTCCTGGGAGGAGACTTCCTCAGCTTCCTTTCTGGTTGGTTAGAGTCTTATTATAGGATATCGATCCTGCCTATTGACTTTAGAATGATTAAAGGCTGCAGCTCCAAGCAGATATGATTTACTTGGATTTTTTTCCCAACTGTAAGATAAGAACATGGGGCAAAACAAAGAATTTACACTTGATATTATGAAGAATCATGACCAAAATTAACACAGCTTAATATCAATAACCGGCTGAGACAACTGTGATGTAGAGGAAGGGTGAAGAAATCCTGAGTTCAAGGCCTTATGGTGCCATGTACAGCTAAATGAACTCAAGCAATCATTTACCACCTCTGAGCTTCAGTTTCATCTTCCTAAAATGGGAATGGTATTTCAAAGGGCTGTATAGAGGATTAAACACAAATATGCTATCAGTGTACCAATATATGAAGATTCACATGTGATGAATCATCTCTAATTTCATTTGTATTATTCTTCCAAGAAACAAGGTAAGGTAAGGTGCTTTTCCCTTTCTGCTTCCATGGCACAGTCACCCAGGAATGCAGTGTAGACAAAGGACATGATTTTACAGAGCCCTTCTGTAGAGTGAGCGGAATGTAGGCCCCTACGTGTTTGGCGCTGAGTGCACGGACAGAGTGGCAGGCAGTAGGCAGCCAGCACAGGAAGAAGCACACTTGGGAGATGTGTAGGTGCCCACAGAGCTCTGCTCCTCCAGGCACTCACTGCCAGTGAAGTCATTTACAATTCATAAAAACAAAGGTAAGAACTGGTCTGTTGTTTGCTTGAGAATGCCTCTTGTGAGATACAAAACACTCCAAATGTCCACTTTAGAAATGATAAAACATCACACCAAGGAATGACTAAAACTTCCAAGATACCCAACACATATAAAACACATTTCACTTCAAAATACAAATAATAAATGGCAAGTCATGTTACTTCTTAGTAATTTGGAGCAGATATAGCAATGACCTTATAAATTCAACTGTTTCCTTTTGATTTTAATATCATTATGAGGCAATAGTAAATATGCATATTGGGTGACCCAGGTTTATTCACAAAAACAAATGTGATAAGAGCCTTTGGTTTAATATTCAAAAGACAATTACACCACCACTGTACTCATATAGGGAATGTACAGAGCAATCAGGTATTGCTGTCCTCCAAATAGGACAGCATTGGCAATTACCAGTAATGCTAAGTACCGGGAACAGTGATAATGCCATGTTATTATATTTCAAAATTCCTTCCTAAATGCATAGACAGCCTAAGGATATAATGACAGATAAGCGAATACAGAACTTAACATCAAGCTTAACTTTGGATACTATTATCTGATGGTGTGTGAGATCACTGAGACTAGGGAGGCCTAGCAGATCTCATTTCTAAAGTATCCGGAGATGGATTAGAATGAGATGCTCTCTAAACCCCTCCAAACTGAATGGTCCATGGACCTATGAAAACAAATTACTCAGGCCCTTCAGAGAGGCTTAACCATTATTCTTGGTGAGTCTTCACAAGGAATAATTACCAGAAAAAGAAGATAAATCACTGTCCAGTCTTTAGAAAAATCTAAATACGATTCACAATAACTGCTTTAAAAAATGCAATGCCTCATTGAATTAAAAAAAGAAAAGTAAAAGAAATCACTCATACTCAGTGAAGCAGTAATATGTAAAGAAGGAGAGAGGAGACTGGGAGTTTGGCAGCAGTTGGTGCTGGAAATCAATGGCTCTTTTCAAAACATACTCAATCGTACAGAAATCTTAAATGATATAAACATACTTTCATCAATATTTTGTAGCAATATAATTGATATGTTTTCTGAAAAGAATAACATATCATATCTCAAGTTAATTTGAAGGAAATTAAGTGTTCATTCTGGTATCTTGTAATTACATTTACTCTCATCCCAGCCCTTGCTAAAACAAAATTCAGTGTAGTTCCGTTAAAGCTTGATTCATACCTGAACAACTCAAGAAACTATAAAAAACGGAAATTTGATTTCAAATTGTCTCAGACTTCTTAACTGGGAGAACTCTAAGGGACAGCTCTTTCCTTCAGAACCAGGCTACCTGTGATCTTCTCTGTAGGCACAAAATTTAGTGAATTAAGTTGACTCATTTTTATCCTGGTTGTCCTCTACAACGACTTGCCTTTAAGTCAGATTACATAAAATTAAATTCATTTTATTTATACCCAAACTTCACATGCAGGAATGTGAGTGGAACTGAAAATGGATCACACCTAGGGAAAATAAATTCAATAACTTTCTTTAAAGATGAATTAAATATCTTTGAAATTATTTTTATCCACATTGGAGTTTAAATCAGAAATTACTGTAATTTTAATGTTCAATTAGTTTAACTTCCAAAAACAATAAACCAGGATATTTGCCCTTTGGTCACAATTACTTCATGTTCTAACACTTACATATATATATGATGCCTTCTCTTTTCCCACCTGTCATTCTTTTTTTCTTATTCTAGGGGATGGAGGGTGTAGAAGGAAGGTTTCTGATATTTTCCAGTGGTATACTCTCAGGGCACATTTCCCACGGGCTCTAACTTTGGGGGCCAGATAATGTCCAGGAAAATCAGTCCTACATGCATTTGGAACCTTAGAGCACAGGCCTATGGTCAGCATGACAGTGGCCTGCAGGGTCTTAGAGGACGTGACCTATCCACAGGGACTTGCCTCCCACAGAAAAGTAGCCAAACCAATCATGCTGTGAACTTCAGATTACCAGACCAGAGTTAGCAGCCCCTACCAACAGAGAAGTTACTGGAGGGAGACTCTAGTGCCAGGCCCAAAATTTTAGCTAGACTTAGACATTTTCAACATCATTATTTCCTACATTCAGTCCCATATCACTAGGAATACTGTCACAACCTACTTTGTGATCCTAAGCAAATTGGCTAAACACTTTATGTCCTTATCCACTCATCTACAGAAGGGTGATTATCTTGCCAATGGGTTTCAGCCCTGGGCAAGTTTACTATGGATTCAATGTGACCAAAGAAAAATGACAGTAGAACATTCTTGGGGTAAAAGGGTTATACCCAACTTTATTTCCACAGTGGCAGGTCAATCACTAAAATCCCATCCACTCAGAGTGAGTCTGCATGCAACAAGCCGGTCTCTGCCTCTGAGCCTCTCTGCCCGCACAGCTGTCCTCTGGGCCTCTGTTCTCGGCTCTGCCACCACTCCAGCCTCTGCTCTACTCTCCTGCAGCCATGCCACCATGTCTCCCAGAGCACTGGGCACAGCTCTTTATATAGAGTCAATAGCAACGTATTGACCACATGTGTGTAGTGAGCTAGTCAACCACGGCCAGGTGAGAATCCTGGCCACAGGAATCTTCATTTTATCCACAGTGGTAGTATCTCTTACCTTTCCTGCTGATGACTCTCATCTCTTCCCCTCCTCAACTTTCTGAGGTTCAACATAATGTAGCTATAGACAGTCATCTAGTACGTTTCACTGCCAAGTCAAATATAAGATGACAAAAAACCTAAAGTGTCTGTTTCTTTATGTCTCCTTTTACATTTGTTTTTATTTTGTTGAAAGGGACCAGCTTTTTCTGTATTGTAATCCCCCTTTACTGCAGTTTCCCTTTCTGCCCTTTCAGTTACTTGCTGTCAACCAGGGTCTGGAAGCAGCTGATTCTCCTTCTGACCTACAGTCAGAAGTTAAGTAGTAACCTAACGCTCCATCACAGTGCTCATGTCATTCACCTCACTTCATCTCATCACGTAAGCATTTTATCATCCCAAGAAGCATCACAAGAAGGTCAAGTACAGTACGAGGTATTTTGAGAGAAAGAGACATTAATATAAATTTTATCACACCATTGTTATAACTGTTCCATTTATTATTATTGTTAATTTCCTGAGGTGTCTAATTTATAAAGTAGACTTTGTCATAGTTATGTATGTACAGGGAAAAACATAGTATATATAAGATTCAGTGCTGTTCATGGTTTCAGGAATCCACTGAGGGCCCTGGAACGTATCCTTTGAGGATAAAGGGGGACTCCTGTATGTCTTTTATGGCTGCACCATTTGGTTTTCAAATAATAATTTCTGTTTTTGTCTTTCAAAAAAATGAAATGAGGCTTAGTTTATATATATTTTTTGGTATCATTAATCTACAATTACATGAGGAGCATTATGTTTACTAGGCTCCCCCCTTCACCAAGTCCACACACACACACCCCATTAGTCACTGTCCATCAGCATAGTAAGATGCTGTAAAATCACTACTTGTCTTCTCTGTGTTGCACAGCCCTCCCCGCGCACCCCCCCACATTATACATGCTAATCTTAAGGCCCCCTTTCTTCTCCCCTGCCCCTTCTCCCTCCCTTCCCACCCAGTCCCTTTCCCTTTGGTAACTGTTAGTCCATTCATGGGTTCTGTGATTCTGCTGCTGTTTTGTTCCTTCAGTTTTTCCTTTGTTCTTATATTCCACATATGAGTGAAATCATTTGGTACTTGTCTTTCTCCACCTGGCTTATTTCACTGAGCATAATACCCTCTAGCTCCATCCATGTTGTTGCAAATGGTAGGATTTGTTTTCTTCTTATGGCTGAATAATATTCAGCCAAAGGTATATATGTACCACATCTTCTTTATCCATTCATCTACTGATGGACACTTGGGTTGCTTCCATTTCTTGGCTATTGTAAATAGTGCTGCAATAAACATAGGGGTGCATCTGTCTTTTTCAAACTGGAGTGCTGCATTCTTAGGGTAAATTCCTAGAAGTGGAATTCCTGAGTCAAATGGTAAGTCTATTTTGAGCATTTTGAGGAACCTCCATACTGCTTTCTACAATGGTTGAACTACTTTACATTCCCACCAGCAGTGTAGGAGGGTTCCCCTTTCTCCACAACCTCGCCAACATTTGTTGTTGCTTGTCTTTTGGATGGTGGTGATCCTTACTGCTGAGAGGTGATATCTCATTGTGGTTTTAATTTGCATTTCTCTGATGACTAGCAATGTGGAGCATCTTTTCATGTGTCTGTTGGCCATCTGAATTTCTTCTTTGGAGAACTGTCTGTTCAGCTGATCTGCCCATTTTTTAAATGGATTTTTCACTTTTTGTTTGTTCAGGTGCATGAGCTCTTTATATATTTTGGCTTAGTTATAATTTAACCAAGCATTTTGTTTTATAAATGGGAAGAAATGGTACAAATCCTGAAGATTTTTCTCTACTTACTTAATCCTCCAATGTAGAATATCGAGCAGAGGTTTGTTCTTTTTTTCAGAATACCAAATTTAGGAAGAATAAATAAGTAAAGAAAGAGTAACTATTGATATTGGAAAAAAATATTTTTATTGCCAAGAAGCTATTTTAATACTGTGTTTGACCTAAAATGTGACTTTTTAAAACTCATTTTTAGCAATATTATTAGCAATGCATCATTTTTGGTTAAAAAAATTATAAGTATTCTGAATTCATAGTGGGCATTCAATAAAACTCATACTTACAATTTCATCTAACAGTTATATTTACAATTTTAATTATGCCACACTTACTTGGATTAGTTAGGAATCTTAAATCTATTTGCTACTATTTCAAAATTATTTCTATGTTTAAGATTGTGTTACCTTGGATAAAAAGTCATCTTTCTGATTGGCCATGAAAGTCCCTTAAACTCTGAAATTCCATACTTCTCTGGAAACACAAAAATAATACATTTTAATATGTTCCCTTAGCCAAATGTCAAATTTATAAAATTGTAAAACACCATAAAATAATAATATTTAGCATAATTTGCATTTTAACTATTTTTAAATTACAGAGTATATGTCAAACATTGCTTACATCAATAAAACATCCCCATATTTATATACCAAATAGATTAGCTGAAGTGTATCGAGCTATGATATCTGCCTATTGCTGAAGAAGCATATATTTTTTTCCCCCGAATAAGCAAAGATCAAGGGATAGGCTGAGTCAGCATACTACAAATGGAAATGGGAATCATGGTTAAAAATGTCTGCTCTGTAGCCAGATTGCTTGGGCTCCAATACTGGCTCTTCTACTTCCTAGCCTTGTGATCTTTGGCAAATGTCATAACAACTCTGGTCTCCGTTATCTCCTCTTTAAATGAGGATGATAATGATGATTATGCCTGCCACCTAAGGCTGTTGTAAGGATTAAAAATTAGTATGCACATATTGTTTGAGAGCAGTACCTAGTAAGAACACAAGAAATGATGGCTACAGGATAGTTTTCATTCTGAAACACATTTAGCAATCTACTGATTGTCCGTAACGCTCATGTAAATTTGCAAAAGGCAGCAAAGATCCATGTGGTACTAGGAAATTCTTTAAATGGCGATGGGAGAATTCTAATTTCTAATCTACATCGACAAGTATTTATTGAATGCTTAGTCTCAGGTTCTGTGTGAGCCTTTAGAAATACAGTGGGTGAGATGCAGCTTCCTTCCTAAGGGAACATAGAGCCTGGTTGGTAGAGGAGACAGATCTAAACCAACCTTTCGTAATTCAGTGTTATGTGCAGAAATAACACTATGCATTAAATGTGCTAGGACACTGATAAGGGAGCAATTAACTCTAACTGGGGCAAGAAAAGTGAGAGAAGGGGTGTCCCACGAAGTATCAAGTTTGCTTGGTACACAGGTGGACCAAGAGGCCAGGCAACGGAACAGCATGAATAAAGGCAAGACTTTTAAAGTGTTTGGTGCATTTTGCAAAGAGCAATAGTCCAGCCAAACCAGAATATAAAATGTATGCTACTTTAAGAGTTCTCTAACAGGTTAGAAGCACACAGAATGGGACAAGAAGGCAGCCAGGGCACTAAGAAGTTGCCAAGTTGTCTGAGAAGGAATGAGAGGCTGAGGTCTTAATAGGAGGGAACGTTCAGTCATGTCGAATGCAGAAGATCTAGCAAGGGGGTCAAGAGACCACTGGATTAGGCACTACAGAGAGCATCGGTGCCCGTGGAGCCAGGTTGCCAGCGGCCCAATGAAGAGCGGGAGTCAGGGCAAAGGGAGGAAGGCCTAGGCCAAAAGTGGAGATGATCCTTTCAGAAAGTCCCCAGTAAAGAAACGGAAAAATAAGAAGATAAAAAGGAAGGGTTTTTTGTTTGTTTTAAATGGTGAACACAGGAGGCTCTTTGTACATAAAAGGGAGGGAAATCAGGGAGAGGAAAAAGACACAGCAAGGAAAAATAACTGATAACTGAGGAAAGATAGTCCCTGAGAAGGTAGGAAGCCTCCTGGAATCAAAATCACAGGTGGGAGAGTCCGAACTGGCGATAAATTAGGACTTCCGTTCTTCTGGGACAGGAAAGGAGGGGGGAGATTAGAAGCGTGGCCCTAGCAACCTTTGGGAGCGGAGGTCAGAAAGCCTGTACTGCTCCTTAGTTTGTACTGCAGACTCGGAAGAAGAAAACTCCCAAAGCTATCCAGCTGGCCAAGTTCACACAGAGGCCGCAGCGTCTGATGTGACCAGGAAATTCATATAAATGTATTGTGTATAATAAGTTCACAGTGACAGTAGGTAATTTGCTTATGTTACAAATCTTAATGAGAAATGAAAGTTTTGAATTCCATTCCCACTCACAGCATTTATTTACAGTAAATTTCACATGCATGTTTTTGCCCAAGAGCTTGATCTTTTTTCTTCGCATTTGTTAGGTTGTAATAAGCTCCCCCTAACTAATGTCAGTCTGTAGTATTAAATTAGGGGTATAGAGGGGTGCTGATAAAGGAATCATATTAATGATCAGTACTAGGGAAATTCAGGCTCATCTGAGTAATTTATTAAAATTCTTCATTAAATTTTTATTATATCAAATCACTGCAATGTCATTACATTACCCTATGATTTACTACAGAAAATATAGATAATTAAAAGAGCTTAAATATTGTTCCCTGGACTAAAATGCAAAATAGCTTCTATAGCAAACTATGAACTTAATTTGACCTCAAAGTATTAGGTCACTGTACCATTAATTTTTCAAACTCTTTCTTACTGAGAAGGATAAAATATTCAAGTATTTTCTACTTTTCCATATTCAGTATGAGAATACTGTAAATTCAAATGAGAAAATTGTATGAGTAATTGATAGACTGCTTTTCTGAACACAAACTTAATCTATACACTTATGCATGAAGATTATTTAGAATAGGTAGTATGATATTTAAATAATGTTTAAAAGAAAGTAAGATATTCTTCAAACAAATGACAATAAGAGTAGCCCAGCTTGGATCTGGGTATCAGAGAAAGTCTAAAAGTGAATATGTTATAAAACAAACCACAGTTTACCAAGGTTTTAAAGTATATGCTTTACAGAAAAAAAAAAAGGATATCTTCATCATATGCCCACAGGATGTATCTACCAGACTTCTTGTTTGTCTTATATCTATGTCTTTAGTGTTTACAATTCTACATTTGGTAAAAATCACCGACTTTCTTCTTCCCTCCATCTGACCACATTAACACTGATATTCAGTCCACCAAGCTGATGTTCACTCGAAGCATATTTCCTATACAGCTGTACTAAGGGATAGTAAGTTTCCCAAAGCCAAAGCTCTTTTATCCACCTACTAGTGACTTCAAATCAGGAACATCTTTTATCTGGACACCCACTACCATTTGTCCAAGTCCTTTGCCCTGTTGGACAAAACAAACAGAAAATTGGTGAATGTTAAGAGAATTCTATTACAGTTATTAATATTCATGCCACAAATTTTTAAAAAGTGACTTCTATTTAAATGATTTGGGTAAGTATTTTATTTAATATAATGACAATAAATTTCAAAAATAGATATATGATTTGGTAGATTAATTCTATGTGAAGAAAATTCTAAAAGTTTCATGGGTGTGAAAGTTGTTGAATTAGAAAATCTTTAGTGTTTACATAGGGATGTACTAGTTGCAAGGAAATGATAAAGAAGAAAAATTTTAAGAGGGAAATAAAAACACACAGAGTATAATAAGCAGATAAAGATCTAAGTATATTGAACATAGAATGGAATTGTAATAAGATTTTCTTTCTGCTAGTCATTCACCATATATCTAAAAGTGTTTTAATTTCATCACTGATGCCTAATTCTTTCCTTTATCCAATGACTGTAGCTTCAAATGATTTCCATGAGCTTCAGCTGATTGAAATGATGGATTGAAAGACAACAGACCTATAGAGAAGATTGAGGATAATTTACATAGTTCTGGTCTTGTAAGATTTGGATTGCATAAATTTATATCATGGTTTTCTATGTGTTTCATTTGAGATACTGATTAAACATGTGATGTGGGAAGAAATACAAAAGAGATATAAATAAAGGACATTTACTTTGAAAAATTTCACTTTAGACAAGGTTTCCTGAGACCATTTTTCTTAGAGCAGATGCTGAAGAATCACTTTAGGGAGCCTATTTATAAATATCCCTTTTAATGTGTCCCACATTAAAGTCTGTGGACAAAATTGAAATATTTTCAGAATCTCTCACTGTGCCTTAGGTTATCTCCATATCAATAGGTGTTTCCAAGGGGTGGAGAGAAGTAGTCCAGCTCCATATCAATGGGTAATTATAAGGGCAAGTGAGGGCATATCTGGACTGGAGAAGTTGGTGGAGCCTCTTCTTCTGCAGTGGGTAGCAAGAGACACAGGAGAGCAGCAGTGGATGACTACTTATAAGCAATAAACAGTTTCTCTCACTTTATTTCTCCCTTTGACTGATTTTGGTTTCAAAGGTTTTTTGCCCTGAATATTCCCCCAGAGTTACATCTGATGGTAGTGGGCAGGATATCTGAACCAGAAATCTGTCTACATGGGTGCAACCCTTGGGTGGGCTACCCCAGGAAATGGTGGGTAAATACCCAGAACCCTCCCTGTGGATGGTGGGGAGGCCCCAGTGGCTGCAGCAGTAGAGGGTTCAGCTTCACTCGGGAGCCCCCATCAGTGGGACTCCTAACTGGGGAGGCCCTAGTGGGGAATTAGTCTAGGGTAAAGCACCTCCTAGAGGGGTGAAGCCTTTCCCAGAATTGGGGATGGGTAGAGACACCAGAAGCTGTAGAATCAGCCTTCTGTGAGATAGAAGACTGCTTAGAGGCCCTGAGTGGCCGTGTAGCAGCTGGGATTGTGGCATGTCTTTTCCTCAAGATAGTAGAAGTGTTATCAAGGAGAGAGAGAGAGACTTCAGCAGGAGAGAGACACACTTCAGCATTGCTTGGAGGAGCTGGGCGATAACAAATGGGATGTCCTTAAGAAACAGACAGTTATTGAGAAGTCAGGTGGCGCTCCTGAAAGGTACTGTTAGCAACAGCAAGGGAGGAGATATCAGGAGAATCTTTGTTGCTGGAGGCTGTGAGAGGTGGGGAGGAAAGAGCAGTGCCTTCAGGTAGAGCTGTGCATGGTAGAGGAGATGTCAGGAGAGGATGAGAGGGTGGGGCCAAGGGCTGATCTGTTGCCAAGGCCACTGCCCAAGGGACCAGCCTCTCCTGTATTAAAAGCCTGCCCGCTTATAATTAAGGAAGTAAAAGTGCAACAACTGTGGGCTCCTCAGGGGCAGGAGCCGCTCCCTCCCTGGTTGTGGAGCACTCTCTGCTCTGCCCCTATACCCAGGAGGAGCTGGTGGACATAAGCATCCCATTTTGGCAGAAGCTGTCACGAACCTCTGCCTACATGGCCTCTGTGTCTGTGGGATATGGGGCTGGAAACACCATAATGCTGGGTTCTGAACTGGGTACACTGGCTTCCTGATGACTCACCCTTCCCTCCACGTGTGGATGCAAAGTGCCTGTCACACCTCAGGAAATCAGGCTCTTCTGAATTGGCTGACAGTGTCCATTAGGGCAGCTTGGCCTAATCAGGTTGATTTACCATACTTACCCACTATCTGGAAAACATATGCAGAGCTCCAGCAGGGCTTATGGGAGCTGGGCATGAAAAATGTTATCTATAATATGGACCCCCAGGGCCCCGATGAGAAGTTGTTCACCGTAGGAATGAGATATCTGGTGCTCCATACAGCTCCCCCATCTCTTTCTGTCCCTAATGACTATTCTTGCCCCCCACATAGGACAACCTATAAGTCAGGTTACTCATAGTTTTGCAGATCTGTGGGAGGTTGAAACAATAAGAACACAAAAGGAAGTATGGGCTATGACTGAAAGGAGAGGTGCAAAGGGCCCCGTGAAGGTCTCAAGGACCCAGATGTGGGTTGATTTGATAAACGTCAGAGTAGTGAAAGAAAAACTTGATGGGCAGCCCAATAAGATCTTGTTAGAACTGTGGCACCAATTAGAGCCAGAGCAGCAGTTCCAGCCACTGAGGCCCAGGACACAGAAGCCCCATGTCTAACCTGTGTACCTGCAAGACTACCTGGGGATCAGTACTCAGGCTCCACCTGGGCTTTCATTCACATAGGAAGACTACTGAGACTATTGAGCATCACAGTTTGAGGAGGCGGAGTCAAGGCCCCCAACTTGGGGGACGTGGTGAGGACTGGATGCCACATGTAGAATTAGCAATTCATTGTTCCCCCGCAACTCCCCAAGAATGTACAATGTATCCTGGTACTGGTGGGTACAGGAGATGCATGTTCTCTGATAATGGCAACCCTGAGTGTTTTCCTGGGCCCCCTGCTGTGATAGATGGCTATGGGGATAATGTGATTAGAGTGAAGAAAGCCCATATCCCATTATGGACAGGGCGTTTATCTCCAAAGGAGTGTACTGTGTATATTTCTCCCATTCCTCAATATATTTGGGGGTGGATATCCTGCAGGGCCTGTGGTTACAGACCACTGCAGGTGAGTTCAGACTGAGGGTACATGTGGTAAAGGTAGTTCTGTGGAGCATGCTACCTCTCCTTGTACCTCAGTGGATAATAAAATACTAAGCAGTATAATTGCATGGAGACACAAGGAAATTGGAGAAGCTCTACAGGAGTTGGAGAAGGTGGGCATCATAAAGACCACTCATAGACCTTTTAATTCTCTGGTGTGGCCAGTGAAAAAGCCAGATGGTTCCTGGCGTATGACCATGGACTACAGGGAATTGAATAAAGTCACATACCCTTTGCATGCTGCTCTACCCTCTATAGCAGCCGTTCTGGACACCCTCAGTCATGAACGAGGGATGTATCATTATGTTATGGACCTTGCTAATGTTTTCTTTTCTATTGACATAGCACAGGAAAGCCAGGAACAGTTTGCCTTCATGTGGGAAGGCCAGCAGTGGACACTGATTGTCCTTCCACAGGGATACCTCCACAGTCCCACCGTCTGTCACAGACTTGTAGCCCAGGACTTGGCCACATGGAAGAAACTGCAAATGGTATGGCTGTATTACTACATTGATGATATTATGCTCACATCTGCTTCTCTTTCAGAATTAGAAGGGGCAATTCCTAGACTGCTGCAACATCTATAGGAGAAAGGATGGGCTGTGAATAGCACCAAGGTTCAGGGACCTGGTTTGTCAGTAAAGTTCTTGGGGGTTGTATCAGGTAAAACTAAAGTTGTTCCTGAAGCAGTCATAGACAAGGTCCAGGCTTTCCCTACCCCTACCACTGTGGCACTATTACAAGAGTTTCTGAGTCTTTTGGGCTACTGGAGTGTTTATCCCACACTTGGCACAAATTCTGAAGCTCTTATACTGGTTCATATGAAAGGGCATCAGGTGGGACTGGGATGAGACATGTGCAGCTGCTTTTACTGCTTCTAAGCAAGCAGTCAAGGCCATACAGGTCTTGAGTGTAGTGGCCTCACCAAGGCCCTGTGAGCTAGACATTCATGTAACTGAAGATGGTTATGGATGGGGCCTTTGGCAGCAGCTTGAACGGACATATCAACCTATTAGATTCTGGTCATAACTATGGAAAGGAGCAGAGGTCCAGTACACCTTGATAGAGAAGCAACTGGCTGCTGTGTACCAAGCCTTGCTAGCTATGGAGCCCATCACTGGAACAGCTTTGTCCATGATAATAACCACCTATCCCATCCCAAGGTAGGTGTGAGACTGGACCCAAAGGTCATGGAGTGGCATGGCACAGATGCCTACACTGGTCAAATGGGGCGCATACTTACACTATAGTGCCCTCTCCAATAGCCCCTTAAGTGGAGAACTCCAACTCTTATTAGGGCCAGGGACTGTAACAGTGGAAAGCAGGAAGAACTTGCTTTTGAGCCATTGGTAACCGAGAATCCTTATCAGGAGGGAAAAGCCCCTATCCCTGAAGATGTTTGGAGTACAGATCGCTCTAGTCATGGGCAGGTACCGAAGTGGAGGGCTGTGGCTTTCCATCCTAAAACTGAGACAATATGGATGGAAGATGGAGAGGGGAAGAGCACCCAATGGACTGAGTTGCAGGCCGTATAACTCTTGATCACCAGGAGCCTTCCCCTATAGCTGTCTGTACTTACAGCTAGGTCATCTATAGGGGCTTGACCCTGTGACTACTGACATGGCACCATGTCAACTGGATGGTTGGTCATCAGCCCCTTTGGGGGCAAGAGTTATGGCAAGACCTATGGGCCTCTGGTCAGACTAAGACAGTTTCTGTATATCATGTGACTGGCCATTTGCCTTTGGCATCCCCAGGGAATGATGAAGCAGACACACTGGCCCAGGTGAACCGGGTAGAAGCAAACCTGCTTCTGATGCAACCCAATGGTTACATCAGCATTTGTTGTACATGGGGCAAAAGACAATGTGGGCATAGCCTGTTGGTAGGGCTTGCCATTGACCTTTGAAGAAGTCAGCAGAGCCCAAAGGTGTACCTGTGTGCTCTAACAGGGACTTACACCTAGTCCCACAGCAACATGGGACAATAGTAAAGGGGCCAATACCCCTTGTCAGGTGGCAGATTGACTATATTGGGCCTCTGCCCATATCAGAAGGATATTGGTATGCCATGACTTGTGTGGACACAGCTACTGAACTGTTGGTTGCTTTGTCTGCACAAATCACCAAAAGGGGCCTAGAGCATCTCTTTGCAGCCTATGGCCAGCCACAGGTGATTGAGAGCAATCAAAGCACCCACTGTACTGGACATGCATTACAAGAATGGATGCAGCAATTAGGAATAAAGTAGAAGTTTCATGTACCATATAACTCTAGTGGGGCAGGCATGATAGAGAGGTACAATGGTTTGTTGAAATCTGCCCTGACATAGGACACCAGTAGTGTATGGGGCTGGTCGGTTCATTTTTGGACAGTTCTCAGCATTTGAATGAGAAGCCCCAAAAAGGAGCCTTGAGCCTTGCAGACATGCTAACACACTGTGTGTGCAAACCAAAGAGGAGTTATTGAAGCCAGGATATAGTCAGCAGAGCAATATCCTGCTGCCAGCCCCTACTGCATTAATCCCTAGAGACACTGTTGAGTGGATGTGTCTCTGGACATTTCAAAACATGGACCAGTGATGGCTGGCCCTTCTGGCACCCTGGGAAAGGCCTGGAAGCTGGCTCCTGTGTATTCCTGGAGTAACAGCAGAGTGGCCACCAATGATCATGGTAGTGTACCCAAAACATCTGGAAGGTAAGAGTATCTTATGGGGAAGTTTTGTTTTATCTTTATGGCCAGTGCATGTACCTCCCGTAGCCCTATAGATTGACCCATCTGTAACTCCCACAGGGAGGGGGGTGAAAGTCTGATATTCTAGACCAGGATGAGATCCCATTTCTGCCATTGTCCTATCACAGGACAACTCTCTTAAATGCATCCTATGTGATGGACAAGACTTACCTATGCTGGTGTCTTTAAAACATGTATATTATCACCCTTAAGGTTATTTTCTTCTATAGTCTCTGTGACCTGGACCCACCCCCCTGGCTGCAGCTGCCACTAGATGATTGCTCTGAACCCTACCTGTTCAGCTACTGACTGCCTGTGGAATGGTGAGCTATGGACTTACTCTGCATAGGACTTTGAACCTTGCTGAATCCTCCAGCTTGAGGTTATCATGATTTTATTGCTGTTGCTATTGTGTGTGATTAGTCTGTTTACAATGCTCCAGTTTTCTTGCACAGGGGCCATTGCAGAAGATGGGAAACGAGTAGATTGTAAGGCGAGATTTCTGGAGGGGTAGGCTGTTGGTAAAATTGCAGTATTTCCGGAATCTCTTGCCCGGTCTTAGTGTATCTCCATATCAATAGGTGTTTCCAAGGAATGGAGAGTACTCCATCTCCATATCTATAGGTAATTACAAGGGCGATTGAGAGCATATCTGGACTGGAGAGGTTGGGTGGGGCCCCTTTTGCAGCCAGGTCATGAGAGACACAGGAGAGCAGAAGTGGATGACTGCTTGTAAGAAATAAATGAGTTTTAAACTTTATTTCTCCCTTTGATTGATTTTGGTTTCAAAGGTATTTTGCCCTGGGATTTTCCTCCAAGGTTACAAAGCCTCCAATGGAGTAGGCCTGAGGTGGAGGCAGGAATCTTCATTCTAATAAGCACCCCATGTATTCTGAGGCAGAATGCCCTCACACCTTGAGAACCACTGTTACTGAAGTGTGTTCTTTTTCCTTACAATTCTGCCAAACCTCAGGTCATTGCCCTAAGGGGATGGGGCACAGTAAGGCTGACAGTGAAGTCCTCATGATAAGGCACCCACAAATGTAGACATGAGAAATCAAGAGAAACTCCCACTAAACAAGATTTTGTAACAACACTTTCATTTAAAAACTATATACCCACCACCAGTTGTATCATTAAGAAGATCCAACCCTAGCAAAGTTCAGAATAATAGGCAAATTTGAAAGTTAAGTGATACATTGAACTGAGTTTCAGTTACTGATTTTAGTTTCTTCCTAGGATGATCTAGTCATATCTCAACCTAATCCTACCGTTATCTGGCTTCAACAAGTTCTGGACAATGATAATTAAGGTATTGTGAGTAAAACTGTAACATTTCCAGAGCATCTCACCAGGCTTTAGTACATCTGCATATCAATAGGCGTTCAGAGGTAGAAAGAAGTATGGCTTTAGTGCATTTGCATCATTTCTCAGGGGTGGAGAGAAGTTTATCTCCATATCAGTGGGTAATTACCTGGGCAAGGAGGGCTTATCTGTACCCCAGAGATGAGGGGAGGGCCGGTTTTGCTTCTGCTGGAGCAAGAAAGAGAGAAGGGACTGCACTGCAGTTTGTAAGCAATAAACGGGTTTTAAACTTTATTTCTCCCTTTGACTGATTTTGATTTTTAGAGGTATTTTGTCCCAGGATTTCCTCTCCCTGGACTAACAGGTATTAACCTTCTTTACCTCAAATAATGACTCTCCTATAAAATACCAAATACTCTTTAGCTTCAAAATTAAATCATGCATGAACTATTTTCTTAAATATTGAGGTACTAAGTTTTCTCTCTTGCTATATGATCTTCAGACCCTCTAGAGCAACACTCATTGAAATGAAGATAACTATGTTTCACTAAGAAGTTATCCAAAAAGACCTCACTCCTATTTTCTTCCTCATTCTGAACTGAAAGCTCTGTAGTATTAATGTAAACATTATGTTTTATAGGATGTCAACAACATATGGAAAAAAGACACAAAAGAGGAAACACTCAGTGTTGAGATGCTTACCTGAGGATCACCTCTCAGTGAAGCAGTGCCTCCATCACCAATGCATTTTTTTAAAGTTTAATGTATATGTTCCTGTCAAATCCTACCTATAGAGTTAAGGAAAGAAAAAATGAAGTATAACAAATTTCACCAAATATAAGGACTGCTAAAGCAAGTATCTACCTCCAAGGAAACCCCATAAATCAGCCTTATGATAGCCATAAAAAATTAAGGGAGGAGATTTAGATGTAAATATGAACATAGATACTTCACTCAACAGTGCATTGAGTGGAACACCACAGTTAAATTCACACAGGATATCTTACTCAAAAAAGGAAAGCAGTTGATAAATGGTAAGAGGAGGGCAGTTCTTAATTTTAATTTTGACGTAAATTGTAAATTTCTATAACAGTTGGAAAAATTGTACAAACAGTTCCCATATATTCTTCCTTTAGATTTTTCAAATCTTGCTTTATCCTCTTTCTCTTTCTGTGTACACACACATATACATACCACACACTCATACATATATACACATTTTTTTCCTAAACTGAGAACAAGTTGCAGATATGATACCCATTTATCCCTATATTCTTCAATGTGTTTCCTAAAAGTAAAGACATCCTCTTACATATCACAGTATAATTAAATTCAGAAATTTAACATTGCTATAATTATCTAATCTACACATTTATTTAGACTTTGCCAATTGTCCCACTAATGTCTGTTTTAGCAAAAGAAAATTCCAAATAATGCATTGCAATCAGTTGTTATGTTTAATCTATAACAATTCCTCTGTCTCTTTCTTTCATTACACTGACATTTTTGAGGCAGGCAAACCTATTATTTTGTAGCATATCCATCCATTTGTGATGGATGTTTCCTCATTATTAGATTCAAGTTATGCATTTTGGGCAGGAATACCACAAGAGTGATGTTTTCTCTTTCATATCAGTAGGCATGTGATGTTGATTTGTCCCATTACTAGTGAAAAAGAAAAAAGCAGTCTCTGACATCTGGGATCTGAGAATGCCACCAGCCAGGCCTTGGCGTTGCTAGGAGATGTGCTGGCACTCAGCGCCAGGCCTTGGTTCTTCTACTGAACATAAATTATTTCCCAGAACATCAATATTAGTCAAGACCACTCTGACCTTGTAACAAGGCGCCTCCATTATCATGTCTGAACACATACAGAACAATAAATGTTGGCATTGCACACATGGCCAAACATCGTTCTATCCTGACTAATATGTATGCCTATTTCTTCTTTACCAATTATAGCTCTAGCCTCAGCCTAGTCTTCATTTTA
Source organism: Manis javanica (assembly GCF_040802235.1). NCBI lineage: Eukaryota > Metazoa > Chordata > Mammalia > Pholidota > Manidae > Manis > Manis javanica. The sequence goes on from NC_133158.1 coordinate 192,996,391, forward strand.
TAGAAGATTATTTAATAAGATAACTGATAATAGAAATGCCCTTGCTTCCTGACAGCTTCTAATCCAGATCCACTTCCTTAACTCCTCCCCAAAATTACCTAACACAAACCCAAATCCCCTAAATCTTTTCTAATACCTCCTGCTGAGACACCCCACGGTTTCCTATGCTGTGTGTTCTCCTTCACTGCAACCATTAAGAAACCCAGCTTGTTCAACTACAGGTGTGCTTTTGGTGTCTTAACCTGCAGGGCACTGACACTAGTGATGGTAATTGTGATCAGTTGGTTAATGTGCGTCTTTCAGGTGTATCCTTTGTAGAGTTACTATTTTCTCTTTGTAATTGATACATATCTTACGGAGCAATGCTTGAAGGCTATGTATATATCCTGGTAATATCCAACTTTCTACCGTAGTTTTAGCCTCCACTGGTGGTTCTTGCTGGACTGGTTATTACTAAGATGGTTACTGTGATTTGTGATTTATGGTAAGAAACATATATTCGATCTTCATTCCTGTTTCTGGCACAAAAGCTAAATCTTTTGGAATTTCTTCAAGTCAGGAGAGTGATCAAGGTGTTCTGTGCTATGTTATTGAGGTGCTTTGGAATGCCCCCAGATCAGGTCCCCAGAGGAACCTACCATGTGACTGGAGGGTTGGAAGTTTCAGTCCCATCTTCTTGACCTCCAGGGCAGAGGGGCTAGAGGTCGAATCAATTGCCAGTGGTTAGTGACATAATCAATCCTACCTATGTAATAATGAAGTCTCCATAAAAATCTGGAAGGACAGGGTTCAGAGAGCCTTCTGCTTGGTGAACACGTGATGATGTGAGAGAATGGTGTGCCTGGAGAGGGCATGGAGGCTCTGCACCCCTTCCCACATACCTTGCCCTATGCATTTCTTCCATTTGGCTATTCCTAAATTGTATCATCATATAATAAATCTGTAATCTAGTGAATAAATAGATTTCCTGAGTTCTGTGAGCCTCTCTCATAAATTAAGAACTCAAAGGTGGGGTTATGGGAACTCTGATTTATAGCTAATAGGTCAGAATTGCAACTGGACTTGCAACTGGAGTCTGAACTACAAGGAAGTCATGGGAACCTGTAATCTCTAGCCAGTCTGTCAGAAGCACAGGTGATGGCCTGGGCTTGTGACTGGCATCTGAAATGGGGGTGGGGAGGCAAAGTTATGGGATTGATCCCACACCCTGTAGGACATGCTTTCTCCAGGTAAACAGTATCAGAATTGAGTTGAATTATAGTTGGCGTCCTGAAAATTGGTGGTGGTGTGAGAAACCAGCCCCAGCACACACACACACACACACACACACACACTGAAATTGAGTCCGGAAATCCAAAATATTGCCAAATGGTGATTTTTCTATTTTTACCATTCTTTCTAAAGTAAGGGGTTAGAATATTGTCATTAAAACAAAGCTTTCCATTCTCTACAACTTATTAATATTGTTTGGGACTTCATTGTATTCTTATTTTCTTCAGTGGGCTATAATCCATTAGTATATATTTTGATGGTCAATAATTATTCCCAGTTTGTCTTGAGGAAGCTCCATCAGACTGGCCCGTGTATTGTTCCACTTGTCTGTCTCTATGATTCTTTGACCACTTCTCTACTCCCTGCCACACAAGATGTTCCCAGCCCATCTTCTTTCCCATTCCAATCTAATAGTCAATCATTTCTCCATGCAGCACTTGTTTGCTCTAGAGTAGAATGGCATTTAGAAAAATAGTATTCTGGATACTGGTATGTTCATTGCTACTAGGTGTCACTGCTTCTGGGCTGTCGCAGCTGACAGAAGGAAATACCTGTATACACACACAGGCATACACACACACATTATATCTATTTCCACATCTGTCTTTATGTATTAAAAACCATGAGTTTATTCTGATACCTCTAATCTAACCCTATAGGGATCCTTCTAAAGTAGGAAAGTGTTTTAAGTACACACACACATAATGAATGGGAGGTAAAAAACCTGTCTTCAACAAGGCAGCTTTAACTGAAGGCACTGTACAGGATAGGTACGGTATGGTCCTTCTGGACGTGCATGTCTAGTGTTTTATATTAGGAATCCCTTTTCCTGAAGCTCTGACTAGAGTCTGGACATAGTTTTTTCCAGTCACCAGCCTTACAGGTACTGGTCAGTACTCTCAAGTTCCAGCAGTGCCAAGGATGCCCTTCACATCAGCAATGGGCTTCCATCAATCCAAAGTCCATTTTTGCCCGCTGTTCACTGATAATTTGTCTGCAAAAACCTATGCTGTGGTGAACGTGCACTGTAACATACAGAAACGCCCTTCCAGTTTCTCTGCTACAGTTTCAGGCTAGTGCTAGCATATTGCTCTCAATCTTAGAACTCAAAACTGTTTGCCAGGACACAAACTTGGTGGTAAAAAGCAAGAAGTCTATACTAAACATATATTGTGTTAATTGTGAGACTGGCATAGGACATTTTTTTCCTTTAAAATTTTATGCCTTTAAGCAGTATTAGTCTTTGAGCATGGGTTAAATGACACATCACAAAGTATACGCTGATCTCAGTAGGCAGTTCATGAGAGTGTTCACAGGGAAGATTTACTAATGAGTACAAAACAACATTATCGTATTCTGTCCGGTTTTCATTGCACTTAGAGCATGAGAGAAATATATATATGTACAAACACATACACATATATTAACAGTGTATGCTAATGGATTATTTTACATATATGTATGTGTACGTGCATGTGCATGTCCAGGACAGTGTGAAACAGGACTGTGACCAAGATGTTTATCTGTGAACGGAGTAGAGGCAGATATGTGGAAGTAAAATGAAAAGGGAAAGTTAGGTGAATTGCTTGTAGTGTAGATATGCTGTCAACTAATGTCTATATGTGGCATATATAGTGTTAATCATAAGACTGGTATCAGGAAGGATTTTTTTTTCCTCAAACTTTTTACCATCAATGAACCAAACTAGCCTTTGTTTTTTTCTTCCACTGTGCAATTTCAGCTAGCAATTTTACACAGTATTAAATACATTTATTAATACCTGAATGAATAAAAACTATGCTCAAGAGCAATTTCTAAATGTGTTATTTCAAGCAAAGATTAATTTTAAATAAGAGAACCTGACCTTGGTTACTATTTGCTTTGTAAGTTGACGACTGTTAATATAAATATGACCCATTTTTTCCCTTGTACATATAACCAGGTGGAATGTGGGCTTAATGAGGACATTGAAAATTATATGAGAGCTGTTATTAATCATGCTTTTTGAATTACTGAAGTTATATTCATAAAGCAAGTCTGCTCAGGAATTTCAGGTGATATGGAATTCTCCCCAGGCTTCTTTCACTCATTTCTTGACTTACTGAGCAAATATTTCTGACCTGCTTTGCAAGATATATACCAGTTTTCAATAACAATTCAGGGCAGTGTGTGACAAGAGAATACTATAAGGTCTTTTAGGAGCTCACAGAAGGATGGAATATTCGTGAAGATTGACTCATATTATTAAAGTTGAATTTCTTTAAATGCATTAGTGCAAGATAAGGGCTAAGTCCCAAAGCCACACATACTGCACCTCCCATTATACCTTAGAAACATCGATACCCAACCCTGTAAAAAGAAAGAATGCCAGAGAGAGACCCTTAGTTGCAGAAAGGGACATTGTGAGTGGGACCAACAGTTTATTCACAAAAAACAGACCACCAACTTCAGATAATAAAGAACCAAAATAATAATCTTAATATTTAAAAACCATAGAAATATTTTACCAGAGACTTGAAAAGCACAAGTTTCAGTATCCTGTTCAAAATACTATCAAACTAAGCTCAAGCTATTCACATTATTCAAATTTGGATCACTTTAAACATATCAGCGCTAGTACAAGGCAAAGCCTGAAACCCACATGTACCACACATTCCATTATGCTTTGGAGGCATCAGTGTCCTACTCTGCAAAAATAAATAATGCAAGGGAGAGTGTCACTTCGTGTGTTAGACAGAAAGACAGATGTGAGCTAGATGAAAAGAGTGTGGGGCCCACCAGGAACTCAGGGAGTTAATCAGATAAAGCCAGAGAGCCAGAAAGGACTCACAGAGTTAACACCCTTGCCAATCTGAGTTCATTTCACAGGCTCTGAATCTGGGCTGACCTTGAGACTTGCTCTAGCTAATGCAAGTGAGATAGGGGGAGAGACATGGGACAAGCATCATGATTAATTTTCCTAAAAACGTTGAGATATGAATAGCATAGTGAAAACAGGTGGGACTTATCTTAAGGCTAAGATTCCATTTTAAAAGCAGAGAGTTGGGAAGTTAAAGCCCTACGTGATCTGAGTTCAGACCGGCCTAACATATTGTTTGGTAATCAGCCGACACCTATCTTAAGGCAAGGCAAGCAGTCTAAACTGATGTGTTCCCAGTGCTTGGGGGTAGCCACTGTCTTGGAGAAGTACGGGAAGTTTATTCCACAGAATTATCTGGAGGCCTCACTGTGGATACTAATATATTGTCTCTCACCAGAGAGAGACATCATGAGACCATATGACAAGCTTACAACCCATGATGCTTTACCTTTATCCCATTCTTGAAAAATCCTTAAAAGACAGAATCCCAGCTTTTAAGCATGCCGCCTCTCTGAGGCTGCCTGCACTCCCCTTTCCTGGAGTGTGTATTTTTAAAAGACTTCTTACTGCTCAACTTACTACATTTGGTCTCTGTGCTCTTCCAGTGGTGTCTCTGTCACTTTGCCATTTCATTTTATTTCCCAGACTTAAAGCACAAGTCTTCACTCCTCCTGTCCTACTTCAGATGAGTAGGAAGGGCCTGCTGAGAGCTCTGCTCTGACTTTGCAGTTTCCCCTCACTGAGCATCCCCTTCCTCTCTGCTTTATTCAAGTAAACTTACCTTTGTCTACCTTGACTCTGGCCTGTTCCTCTGTCGGGGTGTATTAAAATAAAACTTTTGCTGTGCTTCACTGCTGTGTCTCTGCCCTTCAGTTCTTTGTTGAGGCAGGGACAAGAACTGAAGAGAACAAACTCAACCCCCGACAGCTGCAGAGGAGCCTGTGATGGGCATTCCTTTGGTGAGACAAGGTGATGTAGTGCAGGGACCAAGAGTACAGGCTGGGGAACTAGACAGCCAGTCTGGATCCTGGCTCACCTCCTGTGACTGTAAGCAAATTATTTCATTGTTGTGGGCTGTACTTTCTGTTCAGTATATCATAAGAAGATTGTGAGGAGGAATAAGTGAGTTGATAAGGGCTGAAAAACCCTGACTAGGTCAGACAGACTTCCAAAAAATAATTAATACCTGATGAATGAACTGAAATACCTCAATATATGCTGATGAGGTCCTTCTACATGTAGGACTTGTGCTTGAGTGTAAATGCTACTTCCTACAAGGATCTTTAATATGGTTGATGTGAAATTACCTGGTAAGTTTTAAAAACTGTGATTCAGTCACCATTTTATTTGCCAACCAGCTTTGTTCCTGTATGCTCACTTTTACTTATTTAATCAATTGTAAATTGGGAATATATACTTATGCTTTATTAAGTGCTGGCTTAATATGAAGAGGTATGAGATATCATCTCTGCATTAGAAGGAGCCCTAAATAATGTTAGAGGAGATAAGATACACACAAAAAATGATTTAAAAAATGTGGCATATACCAAGTGATAACTATATGGCATAGATAGAAAATATATTTGTATAGGTACTGATATACAAATGAATGATTATTATCAGGGTCATTCTTTGTTCAGTTAAGCATGATTGACTCAATTATTTTCCTTTGAATTGCCATTTCAATTTTGTATTGCTACAAGAAATGTTGGTCAACTGAAGTTCCAAAAATTCTATTTCTCTGTGTTTGTCTTGTTATCATATTATTGTTTTGTTTTTTTATTCCTAAAGAGTTTCAAATGAAGTAGAATTCTGGGTCCACATGTTAACAGTTTTTGTACCCCTCATTCCCCTTGCTTGGCACATTACATGTTGGTGTTTATATTAAACATAACATATGGGAACCAAAAGTTAATCTGCATTAGACAAATCTCTTTTCAATTTAAACACTATGTAAATTTTTCAGTTCAGTTTTCATACCTACAACTGAAGGATGATGTAGATAACTGGTAAAAGAAATAGAAGAGAGCAATAAGAGTGATGAAAGATTTATAGAATAGACTTTTTTAAAAGCTAGAGAAATTCGTGTTCTTCAGCCATAAGAAAATAATCCAACGAATGAATGTCATTCAATAGGGATTGCCAGTAGATCATTTCCACAGAAAGGATACAAGTGACTGGCCTTGAAGTGCATCCAGTATTATTTATTTAGAGATTAGAAAAAACAGAACTACAAAGTGTGCTGCTCAGACCATGGCTGGTGGATAAACAGTGTCTGGGTAGTCTGGGAGCTAGTTAGAATTGCAAATTTCCACTCTCCATCCAAGACCTATAGCATCAGAATGAGAGCAGGGGTGATGGTTCAGTATCTATTCTAACAAGCCTTCTCTTTAGGTGACTCTGATGGAAGTCAAATTTCTTAAGCATGGCTCTAAAAGATCTTTACTGTGAAAGGTGTGCTTAAAATATTCACAGAGAAGGTGGGTCTTTATTTCTCTTGAGATCGCTACTCTGAAGAGCAATCTGACGGACTGCTGACTATCTCCGGACCTGACCTAGCACTGTGCACCATTCATTGCTTGCCAAGCCCATCTGACGTCCCAGGCACCTCAGCTTGCCTGTCCACCTCACCTACTCCTGTGATATTGTCACAGTAGGTAGATAGTCAGACATGAGTAGGGAGGGGTTTGGGGACTTTGGCTGTGTTTACCTTCAGTTAGATGCTTGTTTATATTCGAAACATTCCAATTGAACTGTCCTCATGGCATGTGGGGAGTGAGGGTATTGGTAACAGACCTGCCAAAAATGACTGGTTCCAACATGGAGAAGTTGATCCTGACCTCTCTTCAAAATACATTATATGTTCATTAGCATACTAAAAACCACACCTCTTGGTGCCATGACAGTTCCGAGGCAGACAACCTAAGACCAAAAAGAGGGCATCACCCGTTTCTCAGAAATCCCTTCCCTGTTCCCAAGAAACACCACCTATCCTGATGAATATTCCGCCCCTTGCTTAAACCCCAGCTATGAGACCACCCGGTCTGAGCCCTTCCACACTGCTCACCTCTCGAGCATGCCCACGCTGCTTCCTTGAGCGTGTGCTTTTGCTTTATCAAACTACTCTCTGCCTGTGCCTGCTTGACCTGTTTGTGAACTCCTTCTTGATTAGAGTCCCGGACCCCCTCTGGTTGAGGTCTCCCCTAGCGAGCAGGGACACCTCCCCATACTGGACTGCTGGGCGACAATGTGGGGACGAGTAAGTGTTCAGCCTTGGGCGTGCTGAGTGCCCATCCTGCATGCGGCGAGAGCTCAGGGACGCACAGCTAAGTATTTCAGGAAAGGTGCAAGTACTGAAAAAATATGATAGAAGGAGAAGGAAAATAAATGGCAAGATGACAGATAGGTCAGGATAGAAAATAAGACCAAGAGGAAATTACAAACTTGAGAATATACAAAGAAAGAGAGGAGATTCTTTTTCAAGTTAGAGTTTAGTTCAATGAGAAGTAAGGGGAAAAGAAAGAAAAGGAATTTGGAGGTAATAGTCAGGGGGTCACTGAAAGGGTTACACGAGTCAGTGTGTGAAAAGTACAACAGTGCTTGGCAAATGGTGAATGATGTATAAGGGCTAGTTATGACCGTGACTGCAACCAAGGAAAAAAAGCAAAGCAAGAGGTATGAAACCACATTAGATTATCACGTTCCAGGGATAATCTATACAGACAACCCTTTCTGAAGTAAAGGGGTGAGCCAGATGCCCTCTATAGTCTTCACAATTAATAGTTATTATGTGGCTGGTATGTTATATAGCATGTACACACACACACACACACATGTACACACACACACACCACATGCTTAACCAGAAAATAACTGTGGTATTTATTGCTTTTTGGCATATCTAGGTGACTGGTTTCAAAGTCATCTTTAAGTTACATGAAGAATAATTTTAAAAATACATATAGGGTAGCCTTGCTACTAACAAATTCTTTTAAAATTTTTGTTTTAAAATGTGTAATTTGATAAAACCTTTTAAAAATAGAAAAATCCTCTGATTTGGCTGACCTAGCATACCTAAACACAATGGGGTGTCTTCTTAATTACTTCCTTTAATGTGCTGAGCTTGGTTTCAGTACTCATTAGACATCAGACTTCCAAGAGAATTTCCTGTTAGTTTTGGCTAAATTATTAATTATATGGAAAAATAGAACATAGCAATTGATAATAGATAGTCTCTGCAAAGTATTAAATGAAAGTGCAAGAAAGAAAATGTTTCTCCATAGAATCTAGCAGTAGAAGCAACAGATGATCAGACTAAACTCACAATACACTGGTGAAATTTAACTTTCTCACTGGCCGCTGTTGGTGATGATTGGCACCATATGGGTTTTCTCAAAGCAACTAGAAACATATTTACTCCTTCCTTCTTAGTGAAGTTACCAGATGGCCCCAAGGGAAGAATATGATGTTTCTCCAATTTTACTTATTCAGAAAATAAGAATCTTAAATTTAATGTATTACAGCTTTCATGAATTCATTGTGATTGAGCACACGTAGGAAATGATGTTTCACAAAGAAAACCCCAGACCCTTAGAAATCAGTTTAAGCCTTAAGTCATTCAAAGATATTCAAAGAAATTTGTGGTGTTCCCTGGTACTGATAGGAAATGTGAAGACTAAATTACACTACTATGGTAAGTTTATTAGGGAGAATGACAAACCATGCTCTTTGTTCTCAGGAACATTTCAGCACTCTGTGTGTGTGTGTGTGTGTGTGTGTGTGTGTGTGTGTGTGTGTGTGTGTGGTGAAGGAGGTTAGTGGTGGCAGCATTACTGACCAGAAGGTAAGCCATGTGGTGGCCACATGCTTCTCTGGTTAACAAAATCAGAAATTGTTTTTCTAGGTCTATAAATTTCCTAGGATCTGGTTCTTTAAGTATAGATTTCAAGGCTTTCCAAATACTGATAATATCAATATTATTTTTAAAATACTGTGTTCTGAAGTAACATTTAAATCCAACACCCCATGCTGTTCATGTTTGTTAGTCCAACTGATGGGGGACAGTTCTTAATCCGTACAACATTGGAATTGCACAGGGTAATTAATTCTTCAGTCCCTAGTGCAAATAGCTGTAATCTCACAGCATCTTACAAATAACAAGGGGGTCAAGGTAACAGGGTGGGGCTGACACAGTGGAAATCTATTAGCATGCTTAAAGATCAATAAATACATCATATCTGCTTAAACACAGTGGATGAGTTTAGGTGATGAAGACTTCAGAACACTGCATGCTTTAGTCAGTAGTATAACCACCTCCTGGGGAAACCCCTCTGTGGGCATCCATCTAAACCTGGCCTTACTTATGCACACAAGACTGAATGGCATTCAACGCTGACTGGGTAAGGAACTGTAACATTCTTAGGGAATGTACTTTATGATATTTCATTCCAATACTGAATAGTCACTGAAACAGGAACTGGAAAGCAATAGAATACAAAAGTCTTGCTCTTTCTGACAAAATATGTCCATTACGATGCAAATTAATTTCCTTAGGGACAAAGGTTTTTCTTTAAAGGCAGAAAGCTAAAACAATTTAGAAATATGAAACCTGTAGGTTGTCCTAAAATATTTTTATTTACGTAATGATTCATAAATGACATTACAGGTATATAAAAAAAGTATTTGGTTCTGAAATGATGGATGGGTGGAAGGATGTTGACTTCAAGAGTTATTTCTTTATTCAGCATACCCTCATGAACTGCTGCTGGTAGACTGTTGGACAGCAAGCTGAAAAATACTAGTCTAAGTGAATGCACATATTAGCAGAGTGACAGTGGTGACATGGAAATTAGACACAGGCCTACCTTGGAGGTATTATACATTAAGTTCCTGACCATGGAAGTAAAGCAAATATTGTAATAAAGTGAGTTAAGGGAATATTTTTGGTTTTTCACAGTGCATGTTTACATTGTACTGTAATGTACTGAGTATGCAACAGCACTATGTCTTAAATAATATACATACATACCTAAATTAAAAAAAGCTTTATTGCTAAAAAATGCTGGCCATCATCTGAGCTTTTGGCAAGTTGTAATCTTTTTGCTTTTGCTGGTGGAGGGTTCTTGTCTCCATGTTGATGGCTGCTGACTGATCAGGGCAGTAGTTGCTGAAGTTTGGGGTGGCTGTGGCAATTTCTTAAAATAAGACAATGAAGTTTACTGCATCAATTGACTCTTCCTTACAGGAATGACATCTCTGTAACATTTGATAGCATTTTACCTACAGGAGAACTCCTTTCAAAATAGGAGGCAGTCCTCTCAAACCCTGCAGTTGCTTTATCAAGTAAATTTATGCAGTGTTCTGAATCCTTTTTTCTCATTTCAAAAATTTTCACAGCATCTTCACCAGGAGAAGAGTCCATCTTAAGGAACCCCTTGCTTTGCTCTTTCACAAGAAGCAGCTCCTCATCTGTTTTGTCATGAGATGGCAACAATTCAGTCACATCCTCAGGCTTCACTCTTAGCTCTAGTCTTTGCTATTTCCACCACATCTGCAGTGACTTTCTCCACTGAGGTCCTGAGCCCCTCAAGGTCATCCATGAGGGCTGGAATCAACCTCTTCCAAACGCCTGTTCATGTTGATATTTTGGTCTCTTCTCATGAATCATGAATGTTTTGAATGGCATCTAGAAAGGTGAATCTTTTCTGCAAGGTTTTCAGTTGATTTTGTCCAGATACATCAGAGGAACCCTATCTATGACAGCTACAGACTTATGAATTGTATTTCTGAAGTAATAAAACTTGAAAGTTAAAATTATCCCTTTATCCAGGTGCTGCAGAACAGTTGCTGTGTTAGGAAGCATGAAAACATTATTCATCTTGTCCATCTCCATCAGAGCTCTTGGTGACCAGGTGCACTGTCAATGAATGGTCATATTTTAAAAGAATCTTTTTTTCTGAACAGTAGGTCTCAACAGTGGTCTTAAAATATTCAGTACCTTATGTTGTAAACAGATGCGCTGCAATCCAGGCTTTGTTGTCCCATTTATAGAGCACAGGCAGAGTAGATACAGCATAATTCTGAATGGCCTTATGGTTCTTCGAATGGTAAACAAGCACTGGCTTCAACTTAAAAGTCACCAGCTGCCTTAGACCCTAACAAGAAAGTCAGCCGGTCCTTTGAGGCTTTGAAGCCAGGCATGTCTTCTCCTCTCTGACTATGAAAGCCCTAGATGGCATCTTCTTCCAATAGAAGGCTGGATCATCTACACTGAAATCTACTGTTCTGTGTAGTCACCTTCATTATCTTTGCTAGATTTACTGGGTTACTTGATGCAGTTTTCTCCATCACTTGTGCTTCACCTTGTACTTTTATTTTACAGAGATGGCTTTTTTCCTTAAACCTCATGAACCAACCTCTGTTAGTTTCCAACTTTTCTTCTGCAGCTTCTTCACATCCCTCAGTCTTCATAGAATTGAAGAGAGTTAGGATCTTCCTCTGGATTAGGCTTGGATTTAAGGGAATGTTGTGGCTGGTTTGGTCTTCTATCCAGACCCTTCAAACTATTTCCAGATCAGCAATAAGGCTGTTTTGCTTTCTTACCATTCATGTGCTCACTGGAGCAGCACTTCTCATTTTCTTCAAGAATTTTTTCTTTGCCTTCACAACTTGGCTCTTTGGGCACGAGAGGCCCAGTTTTGGGCTTATCCTGGCTTTAGACGTGCCTCCTCACTGCGCTTCCAGCTTTCGGTTTGAAATGAAAGATGTGCACCTCATCCTTTCATTTGAACACCTGGAGGCCATTGTAGGGTTGTTAATTGGCTTAATGTCAATATTGTTGTGCCTCAGAAAACAGAGAAAGCCAAAGAGAGGGAGAGAGAAGGGGGATCAGCTGGTCAGCGGAGCCGTTGGAACCCACACAACATTTATCAATTAAGTTTGCCATCTTACGTGGGTAGTTTGTGGTGCTCCAAAACAATTAAAACAGTGACACCAAAGATCACTGATCACAGATCATCATAACAAATACAGCATAATAATACTAAAAAAGTTTGCAGTATTGTGAGAGGTACCAAACTCTGACACAGAGTCATGATGTGAATATGTATTACTGGAAAGTTTGCACCAATATAATTGTTTGTTGCAGGGTTGCCATAAACCTTCAATTTGTAAAAGACTCAATATCTGTAAGTGCAATAAAGGGAAGAAGTACAAAATGAGGTATGCCTGTAAAAGACAAGATTTAAAACCTTTGAGGGAGAAATTATCAGACATGATGATTCATTGGATTTAGTGACAATGGAAAGATCAGAGAAGACTGAGGTTTGCAACATGGGTAACTAGAAAAATGATAGTATCACTGACAGTGAGTGGAAAGAAAATAGAAGATGCTTGCTTTGAAAGGAGAGAAAATGGATTCACTCAAAAGATATTAGTGTCATACCTATAATAAGCCAAGCACTGTGCTAGGCAGTGGAGGACAGACATGAGAGACACAATCTATATTTTCCTAAAGGAACTTCAAGTCTTCACTCACTTATCAGTTTATTTATTATCCAATTAACATTTTTAAAACTCTAGACACTAAGGCGAATATTAAATAAGAAACCATCCTCGTCTTTGAGGAGTTCTCAGGCTGGCAGTAGAGATACTCACCTATAAAAATGATCATCAAATTTAAAGTACTGTAAAGGACATATGCCAAAATCTTTTAGATGTTATATTGTTAAATTTAGGGAGTGGCAGTGGACCATGCAAGTGTAATTCTCTGTCAGGTAGCTGGCTTGAAGTTCAGGAGAGGGATTGTGACTAGCTATATTTGTAGACTTCAGGGTCAGTCACTTAGTTGAGAACAGGGAGTGAAGGGTGGCTGACACCTGCATTCAGTGTAAGGGAAAAGGGTAAGGATAAGGAGCCCCATAGATGGAACAGCCAGGATCCTAGACATATTCAGATAGGGAAATAATAAGACGCAGTGCAAGACAATGAAGAAGCTCGCATGTGGCTGGCCCCCACCTTCTTGGGAACACCAAGAGGCAAATTGAAGGGAAGAAGATTAAGGGTTTATCAAAGATCCAATTTTGCAGAGAAATCCAAGGAATCTGAGGAGTAAGTAGCCTGGCAACTGGTCCCTGAGGTAACCTTCAGGAGAGCAGAATAAGTGTGTGTGTGGGGGTGGACTGGGTTACGAGGGTTCCAGGATCTGGAAGATGGTGAAGGAACAGAGCCTCTGACTGCATAAAATGGTCCACAGATGCCAGGCTCTACACTGAAGAAATGAAATATAATATTAATTTCAGGGGGGTAAGTAGTGGGTTTAAAAGTTTTTATTTTGGCTTTTATTTGACAGTTGGGATAGGAAAACTCAAGCACTTTTCTAATGGGAAAAGGGAGCATTAAAGATGCAAGGGGCAGAGTTGCGGAAAGGACGGGATGGGAACGAGGCCTCTGGTGGAGCTGTTGTTATCCTTGCAAAGAAGATGAAAGGTTTCTTTCTCAGAAAGGACAGGAAGGACAACAGGGAACATAGAGAACGGTAAGGGAAACAGGGAGGGAATTGGACTAAATTTTTTTTAATGATATGAAGAGTCTGAGGAAATCAGAATATGAAATTATGGCAGCAACTAAGTGATTTTGAGAAGAACGTTAAGAAATTGGGATAGTTACTAGTGGGAATGCACCTGGGAGTCAACTGGAGCTCACTATAAGCACTGTTCAATCATGGATGTGCTGTAGGAATTTTGTGCAGGGTAATTCTTGGCTTTCCAGAACTCTCCTGTGCCTTGTAGGAAATTTGGCATCACTGGCTCCTGTCCACTCAATGCCAGTATTGCACTGTGATAACCAAAACCACCCCAGTTAATTTCCAAATGCCCTGGGTTGAGAATCACTTAGCTGACATTGGATGGCCTGATGTTACAGCAGAAACAAATTATTATTTTTTTGTACTAGTATATGGCCTTCCCCAGTAACACTTAGGAACCTGAAATCAGAGTTTAGTAGTTTTAAAAGATTGGACAGGAGTAAAAGAAATGTTCCTAGATTTTTTCCAGCTTTGACTGAGAATCTATATTCTCATATATATATCATACCCAACCGACCTCCATAGATCTTGTTCCAGTATAAGCAATTGCTAAGCACACAAAGCATTTTAGAGCTGAATACAGTTCCACAGAGATTAATTATTGCTGATTCAGAGATATTTATATAGGCAATGTGTGTCTAAACCCTGATCCAAAGCCTAGTTTTATGAGCCTGGCCCTTGGCCCGGGAAGTGGGGGTGGAGAGGGACCAGAGTTACAGGAGGCAAAAAGGAAATCAGAGAACCTAGCCTCTAAGGGAGGCCTTGTGGTCTCTGGGTATAGCACGGCTATCCCACACAAATATGGCTCAGGTCTTAGGAGTCTGAAAATACAACTGCTGATCTGCTCCAACAAACACAGTCCTAGAAATACTGACAGTGGCACAGCTATCTGTGGAAGCCTTGTATCTGCCCAGATAGAAAAAAGGCAAGTTAAATATAGCTTACCAAAATAATTTATGGGACCTGATACTTAGGACATGTTATCTCAGAGCTAGACCCCAGCTTCCATTTATCTGGCTGCCCTATGTTCCTTCATTCTCTGTATGCTTTGCTAACTTATGTGACCAGGACCTCAGCCTTCCCCGAGCCTTTCCTGCGTGGCTAAACCAAAGGCCTTCCACCTGCCAATTGCTTTGCCCTACTTTGACCCCAGTCTACTGGGCCATGGCCCTCAGTTAAGCCTTGCTCCAGTGATTCTTCAGGTGCAACTTCAGCCCATTTCAAACACTCCTCCCACTCAAAACACTGATGGTGATCTGCCTGGTTTGGGTCCCTGCCTGTTTTCCCAAAACTTTCATAAACCTTCTAATTGCAATGCCCTGCCTTCTAATTTTGTGTATCAAAGTGTAGCAGCACTTTTCAGCCCCAACAGCCATTAGTATGACATTTCCAAACATCTAAAATAGGCCAAGGCATTTCAGAAGACCCATCCAGAGTGTGAAGACCCTCCCTGCTTTTAGTCAGGCATACAACACAAATGAACCAAAATAAAGAACACTTAAAATGTGTTTAAGTAGGGCCATGTTCCAAAATCAAAGACTACAGAAAAGATTATTTATATATTAGTAGCATTTATTATACCACCCTTAGCTTTGAAGGTTCTGATTGTTGATTTTGGATGTACATAAATTCATCTAATTATGTATTTCAATCTTAAGCCTTCAACTGTTTAAGATATATGAATTCCTAAAACACAGCTCTCAGAAAATGAGTAGAACTTTAATAATAATGAAATAGTAAACTGATTGACAGAAAAATTGTGTAGCTTATTTTTCACTGAAAATGTCAATCATCTTAAATTATAATATTATCATGTCAAACAATACATACATAACTTAGAGTTATACACTACCTCATATTTTGAGTGTATTTCTTATACTCTTTAAAACTCTTTAATTTTAGGAAAATTAGTCTGTTTACATTTCACTGACAGTGAGCAACGAAAAAGACACATTTCATTATTCAATTGTCTGACATATGATTTAATTATAATAAGATTCTGATACTGAGGCAACATTGAAAGGGCCAATATACTATTTCCATCAAAGTTTTCCCTAACCCATGCCACATAGCAATCTCCCATCTCCTTGGTTTAGTGTTTGGACCATCCAATTTAGCATATATCCAAAGGTCTCATAAAGACCTCTAGAGGTTCCAAATCTTGTCAATTTAACAAGTGCATAGAGTGTCAATTTTGTAAGACCACCAATTCATTCTCAAGGACAACAGTCATGTCTTCTGCTTTTTTGTATTTTCCATAATATGGGCAAAAGACAAAAGTTCTAGAATCAGTATAAAAGCTATTGATCTCCTAATTCAAAATCCATACCCTCAACTATTTATAAGCCACAAACATAAATGTGGTAATTCACTTGCGTTGAACTACACCTTATTCCTGAATTCTCTTCTGATTGTCCTTTTGCAGAATATGTTGGAAGTAATCTTTTATGACTTGAGCATTCAGAAATTTTTTGTAGTATGAGTAGTAGAGAGGGTGCTGTGCTAGATGACTATTGCTATAAAAAAATCACATTAATAGGCACATATGCTAAAGATCAATCAAGAAGACTAGCTAATTTGAAAGTGTCTTAATCTGATTCTGTGAGGATATTGTATATTGGAGGAGGATGGGAGAAAGGGGGATGTGGGGCATATAGTGGACAAACTGTTGCCATCAAAGTGAATCCCTTGGTGGTGAATGCCATTCTCCCCGTTTTGACAATGTTCAGAGTTTCTCTTATTTAGGGTTGCCAGATTTAAGTATGTCTAATTTAGGATGTGCATACTGCATGTGGCATACTTATACTAAAAATTATTCAGTTTATTTGAAATTCAAATTTAACAAGGCATTCTGTATTTTATCTGGCAACTCTAATTATCTCAATTCTAATTCTAAGAAAATTTATTTTCATTCAATTTTTGCAACTAAGTATATGCCATTATAGCTGCAATTGGCAAAGAGAGGATAGAAGATCAATGCAAAAATCAAATCAAGTAAGTTAGGATAGTAACTTCAAAAGACTATGTATTTCTTTCAACACCCATTCATGATAAAATCTCTTAACAAAATGGGTATAGAGGGCAAGTACCTCAACATAATAAAGGCCATATATGACAAACCCACAGCCAACATCATTCTTAACAGTGAAAGGCTGAAAGATTTTCCTCTAAGATCAGGAACAAGACAAGGATGCCTATTCTCCCCACTTTTATTCAACATAGTACTGGAGTCCTAGCCATGGCAATCAGACAACACAAAGAAATGAAAGGCATCCATATTGGCAAGGAAGAAGTCAAGCTGTCCCTGTTTGCAGATGACATGATATTGTACATTAAAAAAGACCCTAAAGAATCCACTCCAAAACTACTAGATCTAATATCTGAATTCAGCAAAGTTGCAGGATACAAAGTTAATACAAAGAAATCTGTGGCATTCCTATACACTGATGATGAACTAGCAGAAAGAGAAATCAGGAAAACAATTCCATTCACAATTGCATCAAGAAGAATAAAATACCTAGGAATAAACCTAACAAAGGAAGTAAAAGACCTATACCCTAAAAACTACAAGACATTCTTAAGAGAAATTAAAGAGGACACTAATAAATGGAAATTCATCCCATGCTCTTGGGTAGGAAGAACTATTATTGTCAAAATGGCCATCCTGCCTAAAGCAATCTACAGAATCAATGCAATCCCTATCAAAATAACAACAGCATTCTTCAACAAACTGGAACAAATGGTTCTAAATTTCATATGGAACCACAAAAGACCCTGAATAGCCAAAGCAATCCTGAGAAGGAAGAATAAAGCAGGAGAGATCTTGCTTCCCAACATCAAGCTCTACTACAAAGCCACAGTAATCAAGACAATTTGGTACTGGCACAAGAACAGATCCATAGACCAGTGGAACAGAATAGAGAGTCCAGATATTAGCCCAAGCATATCTGGTCAATTAATATATGATACAGGAGCCATGGATATACAAGGGGAAATGACAGCTTCTTCAGCAGCTGGTGTAGGCAAAACTGTAACATGTAAGAGAATGAAACTAGATTACTATCTAACTCCATACACAAAAGCAAACTCAAAATGTGAGTCATGAAACCATAATCCTCTTTGAAGAAAACATAGGCAAAACTCTCTTGAATGTAAACATGAGCAACTTTTTCATAAACATATCTCCCCGGGAAAGGGAAACAAAAGCAAAAATGAAAAAGTGGGACTACATTGAACTAAAAGCTTCTGTACAGCAAATGACACCATCAGCAGAACAAAAAGGGATCCGACAGTATGGGAAAATATATTTGTAAATGCCATATATTTCAAAGGGTTAACATCTGAAATATATAAAGAACTCACATGCCTCAGCACCCAAAAAGCAAATAACCCAATTAAAAAATGAGCAGAGGATCTGAAGAGACACTTCTCCAAATAAGAAATTCAGATGGCCAACAGAAAAGATGCTCCATATCACTAATTATCAGGGAAATGCAAATTAAAACTCAATAAGATATCACCTCACACCACTTAGGAGGACCAACATCCGAAAGACAAGGAACAACAAATGTTGGCGAGGTTGTGGAGAAAGGAGAACCCTCCTACACTGCTGGTGGGAATGTAAATTAGTTTAACCATTGTGGAAAGGAGTATGGAGGTTCCTCAAAAAACTCAAAATAGAAATACTATTTGACCCAGGAATTCCACTCCTAGGAATTTACCCTAAGAATGCAGCAGCTCAATTTCAAGAAGACATATGCACCCCTATGTTTATCGCAGCACTATTTAGAATAGCCAAGAAACGGAAGCAACCTAAGTGTCCATCAGTAGATGAATGGATAAAGAAGATGTGGTACATATACACAATGGAATATTATTCAGCCATAAGAAGAAAAGAAATTCTATCATTTGCAACAACATGGATGGAGCTAGAGGGTATTATGCTCAGTGAAATAAGCCATGTGGAGAAGGACAAGTACCAAATGATTTCACTCATCTGTGGTGTATAAGAACAAAGCAAAAACTGAAGGGACAAAACAGCAGCAGAATCACAGAACCCAAGAATGGACTGACAGTTACCAAAGGGAAAGGGACTGGGGAGAGTGGGCAGGAAGGGAGAGATAAAGGGAATAAGGGGCATTATGATCAGCATACATAACGTAGCAGACAGACAGGGAAGGCAGTATAGCACAGAGAAGACAAGTAGTGATTCTATAGCATCTTACTACACTGATAGACAGCGACTGTAATGGGGTATGTGGTGGGGACTTAATAATGGGGTGAATCTAGTAACCATAATGTTGCTCATGTGATTGTATATGAATGATACCAAAAAAAAAAGACTATGTATTTCTGAGGTTAAAGACCTTAACTTATCATTCTCACTGCTCTATTCCTACCCACTACTAATGTTCTAAGGAATGGTAGGGGTTAAATATATTTTGTGTACAAAATAGAAGATATAAATGTCTCAAATTTTTTTTGAGAAGGCAAACTCTTCTTTTTTGTCACCAGGAAAGAAAAGTCTGGCTAATCAATTCCTTTTAGTTACCTCAGCTCAAACAGCTCAAATAAATACAGTATGTAATGGTAAAGCTGGAGAACACAGACTGGCTGTGGCTATAATCCAGAGATCCTGCCAAGTCTAGAAAAAGTGTCAATGAAGTCATTGTTCATAAGATTTCGGAGACAGTCACCTTTAATAAGAATTTGTACACTTGCATTACAAACTCATTAGGCAATACAGATTTAGGTACACTCTAATATATCTAAATCTAATGTAACATTCATAAAAATATAATATTTTTGCTAAAGGACTATGGTTTTATATTCCACTTTAAGGCATTTATGAGAAAATAGTCTGATTATTCTTGGGATTTCAGGTAAAAGCTTAGTCTTTTTGGCTAAAAAGGAGAAAGAACTGGGATAGTCATTCTAAGGAGAAATGGAAAAGCCCTGGCAATTTCTGGAGAGGAAAAGAAGGAGAAAGGAGTTTTAGGAGGTGAAGAGATATTCTTTAAGAATATAGACATAAAGGAAATACATATGAATAAGGAAAAATAGGAATAATGGTGATAATAGTGAGGCATAGTACTACTTAAACAATGTTAGGGAGAAGATTAAAAGGGAGCTCATAGGATGAGCCCATAGAAAAAGTAAATAATACTATGAATTTTATGGAATTTAAAGTATGTTTTAAATTATTTATGTTTTTGAAAAATTGAATTATTATATTGAGAACCACAGTTTATTTCAAGTATACATTTTCATTCATTTGTTACATCAGTGAATGAGAAAATGGCTATATAGCATTGGACAACCTAATGTAACTTAACTAATACAGTAAACAAAAATTTCATTTAACTGTTTAAATTCAAAGGAAAAATTATTAAATGACCGAAATCAACTTTAGAGATGTAAAAATGGTTTTTATAAGCAAAAACACATCCTAATGTTTGCAGAGTTGCCTTTGACCCTGCTTGTAGAGGCCAGATCTTCAGCATATGTCAGTGAACCACTTGGTAGATCTACCAATGGAAGAAAATTGAAGAGATATACAAAAATTAAAAGATGGTCATATGGAAAGTGATTGTTCTCACATGGAAGTTACATAGAACAGATCAGTTGTTCAAAATTAGAATTTTTTCTCAGCTCTCTAGGTTTCTTCAGACTTCTAAGAACATGTAGCATTTGTGAGGCATAAATGTATGCTTTGCTTGAAAAACATCAAAATATTATGTAAAACCAATAATGAAATGAGAGTAGGTGACACTATTAGTTGAGATTATTAAAAAAAATTCATCTTAGTAAATTTGAAGATCTCACTGGCTTCATTCAATGATTCATGAATTGGGCAACATCCCATGTAGCAAGTAGAACTGACCTCCCGAGGAGCTGTACAAAACGGAAGGGTTTATAGACAGAAACAAGATGGAAGAAGGAAGTTAGAAGAGTGGGTGTTTTCAGGCAAGGTTATCTTCCTTCAGAGGAAGTCAGGGAGTCTTATGATGCAGATTACATCACTTGTGCTGATCAGGAAATTTCTCACCGATAGGCTTAAAATTCCACTCCAGGGAGAGGCTGAAACTGCAACTGGGTTAGGTATTAAGCCTCGTGGGGTTTGGCAAAAGTGATTCCATTTTGGGCTTGCTGTGTCTTTTTAACAAGATATTTACACTATTCTAAATGAGTGTGTCTGTATAATTGCTAGGAAGTTAAAGATCAGCAACCTCAATTAACAAATGAGAAGCAGAACACTCCCTATTTTTTCCTCTTTATGATGATTTTGTGGAAATAATAACTCTATGTTTAGGTTCTAAATCCACATCTCATCTTAACACAAAACCAGAACATGATAGACACTCACTAAGGTTGAACAACATTTAATATAATGCAGGAAACCATGAAATAAACACAGTTCTATCAAGATGAAAGTAAAGAACATGCAAAAATCAGTAAGATCTCCTTAAAATGAATTGTAAGAAAACCATTCCAAAGAAGTAGAAAAAAATCCTCAATTGCGAATTAGCTTTAAAGCATATTTTGTAAGCATACAAAAATTAAAATTAGGCCAAGAAGCACATGGACAGTTAGAACGTAAACCCTTTGAATATACAGGCAGTCCTCACGTTTGCACAGTTCCAACATACATGAATTTCAGTTACCCAGATTTAGTTAATATCAGTACCCCAACAACACAGTTCCAATTTCAGTTACCATGACATATCAACTAGATATAATTGTCTAATTGTTATTCATTTCACAGTCATAGCAAAGTGTGTGGGTGTGTGGACTACTTGTGTCCTGGTGATAAACCTGTATCACATTTTACAAAAATACGTCCTTGAAAGGGAGGATTGGCCAAGAAGTGTTGCAAAGATATGATAAGTGATAGCAGGGAAAGTAAAATTCGAATCAGTTGTAAGTAGAATTATAGAAGACAGAGCTGACAGTAGGAATGTGGACACCATGGGCTTTTACAAGGCTCTAGGTACACAGTCAGAGGCAATCGGCGAAGGCAAACTCGTCAATATAAAGGAGGAGAGTGACGGCGGCTAAAAGGATGAAGATGTCTGGAGGAAATGATGCCAACTGAAAGAAGAACTTTACCTCAAAGGAATTCTTGGAGATACTTCACATTGAAAGTGCAGAGAATAAAATGATGGAAGCTGTTCCAAACTTAAAAAGGAATATGACAAGTTAGAGCAGACTTGTGGATTTCCTTCGGCTGAATCTCTAAAAGGATGAGGGCTTTTCAGGGCTCTCTTTCCAATTCAAATGTTCCATTCACACCTACTTTCCATGATGATGACTGCCTTTTGTGTATCCTTCCTACTTTTCACTAGAGTGTTAGATCCCTATCCTAGCTAGTTGAAGATCATTTTTATGAAAGTTTATCTCTCTGAATCCAAGACTAAAATCTAGCTGTACACTTGTGCAGGTCTGCAACAATAACCTTTCCATTAGCTTGAATATTCCATCAAGAGAGAGGAGATGCCAAGTGGAACTGAAGGCTCGTCATGTTCTCCATGGATCCTTCCAGTATCTCTCATGTACTAAACCCCAGCTCTGCCCTGTACACTACACCAAGGTCTTACCAAGTCTTAACCTCAGATAAACCACATTAATAATCTTGCCATATCACCTTACAGATTCCACAACACATGGAAAGAAAGAGTAGTAATGAACAATGGAGAGAATAACTGCTTTGGAATAAAATACCAAATAGAGACAAGGAACATACCTTTTATGTCATCTTCTATCTTGGGTAAATTTGGTGAAGCCAGTGTATCAAGTGCAAAGGTAAGGTCTTCATGGAAAGTTTCAACATGTCCTCCACTAATATGGACCTCAACCAACCTGAAAAAAGATAGTAAGCCAGGAAGTGGGGAAAAAAGATTTCATGATTAAGGTCTATATTTATAATTTAGTTTAATGAGAATACTAGTTGGTCAGCTCTTTACGCCTACCTTAGAAGTTCTGTTTCTGAAGCTTTTATGGAACTACGTGGAACATACTGCTGTGTCATTCCTCTTAGGGCAAAAAAATGTGTTCACATGCTTTAAATTTCTCTTTTCTTTCTCTGGACAAGTATTCCTCTCTCAGAAATTCCTGCCTCTCCATGCTGTGGTTGAGGAGACAGTGGTAATGAGCTCTGTCTGGCAGTCTGAGGCAAACTAAATTGAAGAAACAGTAACAGGTATGGCCCTGCAGCTGACATTGGAATCAAAGACTCTTTGTTTTCTTTGGACTGACGACCGAGGGTTGCCTCATGAGTAGTCTCCCTGGAAAAGCATTTCCAGCGTCGTCACTCTGTCTCTGAGAATTGAATCAGATCTGAGGCATACCTTTTCCTCAAGTGCCCAGGGCGTCACAATGGAGCTTTCTGTGTCAAAAGCAATGTCAGCCTCATCTTTTCATCAGGGTGTGGTGAACCTGGCTCACACATCAAGGTGCAGTCAGCCCAAACTGTGACAGGGAATCTAGAATAGCATGTCTTTTAAATTGATTTATATGATTGCATTTGTTTATATGATTATATGAGGGTGGAGCCATGTCTTTTTCTTTGTGTGTTAATGCCTAGCACAGTCAGTGCCTACAGTCAAAGCATACAAGCTCACAGTGAAGGTTGTACTAAACTTAGGAGTGTATTTGATGTTTTCCAGAGCTGACCTTACAATTACTCTTGACCCTCTTCAAGGCCAATGCAAGTGAGAACTGGAACCAAGTTGTATAAAGTTGGCAAGCAATAAATAAATATTAAATGTAAAGAAATAGTTGGAATGGTATTATGTATATATTCCAGGATTATATTTATCTCCATGCTCCGTCTAAACAAATGGCATCCTATCCTGTCCAGCCTGCTTAAAACTGCAGTTTAGCTTTTCTTGCTTAAGGTTACCAAGGCAAAAGAAACTGACCAAAAGGTGCCACTGTTATTTTAATATACAGAGGGCTCACGGTTTGTTCATGCTTCTCACCATTGCAAGTGCTGGGCAAAACTGAGATCTCTGGCAATAATAGGTTTCACTGATTTTATAAGGTGATTTGGCAGAAATGGACACAGCCATACTGAATGCTATTACTAAGTGCCTACCTACAGTATCTCATTCCAGATACGCTCCTCCCAAATGTTAAGAAATATGCTGAAGCAGAGGCATTTGAATATTTACTGATAAACTTAACTTTCTAATAATTCCAGATGGAGACCTTCACTAGCTATGAATTAGCTCATCAATCATTTCCCTATTGTTTATGACTCCACAGTGGCCTATAAGATCAGTGGTCTTGCCTTTTTATTAACGGGTGAAGAAGAGGCTTTTTAAAAATCAAATGATAAAAGTGAATTATAAATCCCTTTTATAAATTAGTTTTATTCTTATGCCATACATTGACAGTCCTAGAAACTCCTTATCAGTTTATTATGACCCAAATTTCCAGTAATTATATAAATAATGTGCAGATTGACTGGTCACTACCCACTCCTTTCCCATCATGGAACATTTCCATTATTTTCTATGATCATAAGACTAGATCATTTTCAAGTTTCAGTGATATTACAAATAACTGAGAATTTGGCAGCCATATTGCCAAAAATCAATCAGAAATCTTTCAAAAATAGGGAAGAAATAAATCCATTTTTTAAGACTTTATTTAGGGAAGTTTTAGGTTCCATTAAAACTGAGCAAGAAGTACAAGGAGTTTCCATATACCCTTTACCCCCACACAAGTACAGTCTTACCCACTATCAACAACCTGCACCGGAGTATACATTTGTGAAAATCAGTGAACCTATGTTGACACATTATCATCACCAAAGTTCATAGTTCACATTAGGCTTCACTCTCAGTGGTGTGCATTCTATGGGTTTGGAAAAATGTATAATGAAATGTATCTGCCATTACAGTATCATACAGGATAGATTCAATGCCCTAAAAATCCTCTGTGCTTCACCTATTCATCCCTCTCCCCTTCCCCAAGGCCTGGCAACCACTGTTCTTTTTCCTGTCTACAGAGCTTTGCCTTTTCCAGGTTGTCACATACAATGACCTATAGTATGTGGTTCTTTCAGATTGTCTTCTCTCACTTAGTAATATGCATTTAAGGTTCCCCAGTCTTTTCATGGCTTGATAGCTCATTTCTCTATAGTGTTGAGCAGTAATTCCACTGTCCAATGTACCAGGTTATCAAGTCACCTATGAAGGAGCTACTTCTTGGTTCTTCCTGATTCTGGCAATTATAAAGAGTTGCCATGTACATTTGTTGGCAGGATATTGTGTAGACATACATCTTCAACTCATTTGGGTAAATACCAAATAACACAACTGTTGGACCCATGATAAGAGTGTGTTTACTTTGTAAGAAACTGCCAAACTGTCTTCCAGAAAAGTAGCTGTACCAGTTTTCATTCTTAAATCTTGAATGAGAGTTCCTGTTGCTCCATACTGTTGTCAGCACTCAGTCTGTGTTGTCAGTGTTCTAGATTTTGACCATTCTAATAGATATGTAGTCGTATCTTATTATTTTAATTTGCATTTCCTTGTTGACATACGATGTGGAACATCTTTTCATATGCTTATTTGCCATTTGTTTATCTTCCTTAGTGAGGTGTCTGTTAAGGTTCTTATGGCCATATTTTAATCTTTTTCTTATTGTTGAGTTTTAATAGTGCTTTGTATATTGTGGATAACAGTTCTTTATCAGATGTGACTTTTGCAAATATTTTCTCTCAGTCTGTGGCTATCTTCTCATTCTCCATAGTGTCTTTAACAGAGCAGAAAATCTGTAATGGAAAAAAGCATTAACAGGTATAAAAACATAATTTATGCATAATGAAAAAAGGTTAAATACAGAAGTTTGAAACTTCTGTAAATTTAGTAACATAACTTCAAAATATATAAAGAAAAACTGAAATAATAGCAATGAGAAATTGAAAAGTCCACCATCATATTATGATATCATGATATAATCTCTTAACAAATAATAGCTCAAACAGACAAAAAAAATAAAATATGGAATTCTGCACCCACTAATTAGAGAACACACATTGTTTTCTAGCATACAAGAAGCATCTAGAAAACTAACCACAGACCAAGTTATAAAGCAAATCTCAACAAATTTCCAAAACATCAGTATCTATTGTATCATTCTTTTACCATAGTATAACTAGGTTAGAAACCAATAACAAAATGATAAATAGAAAAAAACACATTTGGAAATTTTAAAATATACATCTAAAAAACTCATGAGTAAAAGGCAAGCAAAATAGAATTTAGAAAATAATAATGAAAACGTAAAATTCCGAAACATGTACAATGCAGGTATTTTGGCACTTAGCCTTAATTCCCTACATAAGAAAACAAAGAAGATGAAAATGAATGGGCTAAGCACTCAACATAAGAAGTTAGAAGATCAGCAAAATGGGCATGGTGAAAATAAAAATATTAAGGGCAAGAGTAGAAATTAATGAAATAAAAACTAAATGTACAATAGAGTGAATAAAACCCCAAGTATTGGACTTTATAAATAACAAAAATGACAAAAAAAAACTTTAGCAAGGTTTGATCATAACAAAAAGGTAGAAAAGACAAACAAAATCATAATGAAAAGGGGGCACTACTTTGGATGCAAAAGAGATAAAAAATGTGAGTCTGTTATGGTGTACTTATGATAGTAAATTTAAAAAATAGAATAACAAATTCCTAGAAAACTAGCAATCAAAAAAGCCCCCTAACCATTAAAGAAATTAAAGCACTAAATTTTTTCCCACACAGAAAGCACCAGGTACAAATAATTTTAGGTTAGTTCTATAAGAAGATAATTTCAATCTCCTTTCATAAAGTAGAAGAAAGAGCACCCCACAATTAATTTTGGTGAGCTAAAATAACTTGATAGCAAAACCAAGGAAAAATTTAGATAAAAAATAATTTAAAGAAAATATTCACAAACTAAATCAAGCAATGTATAGCATGGTCAAGTTTTATTTATTCCAGGAATATAAGGCTGATTTATTGTTATCAAATTATTACTCTAATCCTACCTTAATAGACCATGAATAAAGAAAACACACACTTACATCAATATGTAAGAAAATCATGGAGAAAATTATAAAGCTTTATTGGAAATACATTAATGAAATTCAGACTGCACTAAGGACTTAAATAAGAACTGCACAGTTTAAAAACTTTTAGAGGGAAATATAGGAGAATAAATGACTTCAAAATAGGTAAGAATTTCTTTAAAATGATGTCTAGAGCAAATAAAAAGGAAAATACTTTGTAAAATGAACTACACTAAAATGAATGAATGTTCATCAATAAATCCCTTAAATCCATAACCTAGGAAGAAATTATATGTGACATATATAACTAGCAAATGATTAGTTTCCTGAATATATAGACCTCAAAAGAGAACTGAAAGAACTCAAAATTATTAAGAAAAAGACAGACAACTCAACAGAAAAAAATGGATATTTCTCAGAAAGGCAACAGGACAGGTAACAAACATGGGAAATGCAAATTAAAGCTACATGAAATACTTTGTACTAATCACACCAGCAATAATTAAAAACTTGGATAATACAAAGTATTGGAGAGCCTCTCAAACACTCACACTGCAGGGATGTGTGTGAATTAGTACTATGCAAAACGAGTTGGTATTATCCAGTAAATAGAGTTACAGATGCACATATCCAATGACTCAAACATTGTATCTCCCAGTGAAAACCTAGAGAAACTTTTGCACAAGGGTACCAAATGTGCAAGGATGTTCAAGGCAGCCTTGTGTTTTCCTAAAGCAGGAAAAGGTTTGTAAATCATAGCATATCCAGAAAATAGAGTATTCTATAGTGATGCAAAATGAATGATTTATCACTATATGCCCCAATACTGATACATCTCAGAAGATAATTAAGAAGATAATTTTTAGTGAAGAAAAATAAGTTACAGCAGAAAACAGCTTGATTCTATCTATATAAAATTCAAAATTATGTGACACCAAGCAATAGATTGTTTAGAGATGTATATATAAGTATCAAAAACATACAGACAAGCAAGGTAACAATAAACATACAAAGTTCAAGTACAGTATTAGCAACCTGAGAGGAACGACTTTAACTTACTCTTGTTTCTACCTGCCCCTCCCACCACCTACCATATAGATAGAGCTTAGCAGGGAACTCACAGCCTCACAAATCAGACACTGAGAAAACATTAGATAAACCAGTTTGTGTTGAAATTCACTGCCTTTTCTTCTACTTTACTCCCTGGATTCACAAAATAATTTTTTTCCAAAGAATACAGTGGTAGTAGAAGTAAAACATAAGCTTCTTTACTATCAATTCTCCAATTTCTCTTCTCTTCCTTTGTGTAAAACTATTTGGTCTATAAACCTTCTAATTATTTTAGAAGCCAAACCTGTATACTAAAGGAAAGCCACCATGAAGAGCCAATAGCAACTTTTCAAAAGCTGCCTCTCTGAGCCTTTCAGATAAAAAAGAAATCGTTTGGTTTTTCAAACTGCCTGATTGAGATGCTGCATCTGACAAATCTACTCTTTATTTGGATTAAGCTGTCTGTGATCCCATTCATGATTAGCATATGCTTTTTGCAGTGGGCTTCATTTCAGTAGATATGTTTCTAAATAAAACCTGAATCACATTTGCAAAAACCTATTTTATATGTACCAGAGTTCTTAAATCAAATTGTGAAATGTAGACTTCCAATTATGAGTCCCTTGTACAGTTAAAATTTACCCCATGAATTCCCTTCTGTATAAATCCATCCTTAACTCAGGATGACACTTAGAGTCACACTTTTCATGAAAAGTAGTAGCTCTAGAAGGTGAAGAAGCTGGTTTTGCAGAGTTTTGTAGGATTAGTACTTCATTCAAAGATTCTTTGGGCCTTAATTCTAAGAAAATGAATAAAATATAAGCCAAGCAAAACAGGATCCCACTTTGAATGATAATGCTTTCTACTATTCTTCAGCTCTTGCCTGTAAGATAGTGTCTGGCAGGTAACAACAAAAAAATTATTCTAACAGGTAGTAGTGAACCCAAATTAAACTGGTTTGCCATAAAGCTTAGTAATGCCAGAGAAAAAACAGCCATGTATTTATCAAGATTGTGTATTTTCATTTCTTTTTTTGCCATTCTTAGTTGGCATGTGTATCAGTTCTCTGAAAGATGCAAATCAGTTTTTCATGTAATTGAGTATTATGGTTAACATTAATGTAGCCATTTATTTTACAAGTCTATAGACCCATTTCAAAAAAGGCCTGAGGCTGTTTACTTATTAAACATAGTTCAAAAGCACACTATTATGTTTAAATACTAAATAAAATAAACTCTAGAAAAAGAAAGGAGTTGTTTTCATGGACCAGTCATGTCCTGCCCCTTCTGAATGGATCTACTACCTCCCCCTACCCTCTAAAATGGGGGCTGTTTGTTCTTGACCTTTCCACTTAACCACAGGGGCTGGCTGGGCCTGTCCAACAGAATCAGCAAGATGGTCACACAGGTAAACGTGCAGCCTTTCGAGCCAAACTGCCTGGGTCAGAATCATATCGAAGTGCCTTGGGCAAGTTATTAAATGTCTCAGAGCCTCAGTTTCTCCATTTGTAAAATGGGGGATAATAATAGTACTTACCTCACAGGTGAGATTTAAATGAGTTTAGCATATGTATAGTACGTAGAACAGAACCTGACACAAGTGTTAAATAACTACTAGCAGTTGCCCATTCCATAATCCTCCAGACCCCTGTGGAAATCCTCTTCCTCTGAAATACACGCCTGTCAAGTTTACTATCCTACGTCCTTCTTGCTCTCTTCACTCCCTGATGTGATCAAAGATTTTGGAATATGGCTTAATGATTTTTCCCTCCACCCCAGATC
Source organism: Manis javanica (assembly GCF_040802235.1). NCBI lineage: Eukaryota > Metazoa > Chordata > Mammalia > Pholidota > Manidae > Manis > Manis javanica. Next base: position 193,025,997 of record NC_133158.1, read on the forward strand.
TGCCATTATTCTGCTGTCCTCAAAGTTCATGCGGATGACCCTTCACTCGGTACCTCGGCTTCTTCAACTCCATGACCTTCAACTCCACACAGATACCAACAACTCGCCCCTCCTCTCTAATTATTCCCTGGAGCTTTTCCACCCTATAAAATCTTAAACCACATTGTTCAAGTTTCTCACCACAAGCTCCTGCTAGCTTAATTGCTCCAATTCTACCGGCTTTTTCAGCAGAATCGTGACTGAGGTCCTAGCCCGTTCACTCCACCACGTACCAGACTTTTTTCTGGTTCTGCGTCCATCTCCATTGGAGTTCTTGGTTGAGCACTTGAACCTGTCTCTTTCAATACCTTTACATACTTCTCACTGCTCCTGCTGTTTTCTCCTTCTGCCGTACTCACCCACATGGGGATCCATCCAGTCCTCTTCCGTTCCAAAACCACACTAAGTAAATCACTCTCCCATGTGCCCTGGAGCCACTAACTCAAGGTCTCCACGCTCCGCCGAACCCTCAGCACACAGTCTGGCAGCTTCTTCCAAGCCCCTCTCAAGCCCTGCATGTCTCTGCAAGCCCCCTGCCCCACTGCACTGTCATCTCTCATATCCAGTCACCAAGTTCTATGGAAACCACTTCCTAAGCATCTCTTGAATCTCAAAGCCCCTCTTCATTTCTTCTCTCCTTTTTTATCATCTGTACCCAAATATTCTCCTCTCTGCTTCCGAAGTGGTATTCCTAAAATTCAAGTACCATCATGTTCTCTACATACTTAATATCCTTCAGTAACTCCCTACGGCTTTCTGGTGTAGGTCTCGGAGCACAACTGGACCCCAAGGCCCTTTGCGACCAGGCTCCTGTTCCCCTCTCTAGACTGCTTTTCCTGTTCTTCCAACTGTGCCACATCCTCGCAATTACTCGTACTTCCTTGATCCTCTCAGACCCCCTGTATCTCGTACGTCACCTCCATGGCAGGGAATGCCCTCTTCTTTTTCTACCTGTGCAACTCCTGCTGGTGTCTCAGAGTTCAGGTCAAGCGTCACTTCCTGTCAGCTCTGGCTCGGAGACTCCCCAGCCCCTGCCTCTTCCTGAGCAGGCTGAGTGTCTCTCTTTGTTCCTCTAAGTGCCTATTTCTATTCAAGTCCTTGCCGTGCTCCCCAGCAACTAGCACCCAGTGAATGGTTAGTGAATTAATGAACAAGTGAAGACATCCCGTTCCCATAGTATAACAATAAAACTGTGATGCATTTCATTTTATATGCTCTTTTGAAATAGGGATTTTAAAAACTTGTGTTGTTAGTTTTGATAGTGTCAGCCTCATAGAGTGACCGACACTCCAGTGAACTGGTTGGCAGCCCAAGCACTCAGGTAACTGGCTGACCAAAGCCAAGGACTTGATTTTTTCATAGTTAGCACTCACGGAGCCACCCCGCGAGCCCACCAGCATAGGAGGCCCCAAGATTGTCTTCTAGCTCCCTCCCTGGCAGCAACATGGTGTCAGCAATTTTAGGTATCACGCCCCTTTATATCAACACTTAGGAGTCAGAGAAAGGTCTGTTTCTTTCTTGTGTTTCCTTGTTAAACAGGCAACAAAAATCCTTTTCTAGAATACTCTTCCCAGCACCACCATCAGAATAGTTCCTTCCAATCCAACTGGCCAAAGCCAGATCATATTCTAAACCCCTAAATTGGATATAAGCATGGGAAGTGGGGTTAGATCAGTCAGGATTTACCTGAGACACCTGAATGAATAGGACACTAAAAATTAAGGTTCTATTTAAGGACAAGCAGGGAAATGGCTTCTGGGTAGGCAAATAGCTGTCTTTGCTAAAATGAGTGTCATCATTGAATAAACGTCAGGTTTGGAGTCAGGCACATCATTGTTTGATCCCCATCTTTTTGATTCCCATTTCCTAGCTGTGTGACCTTGGGCCACTCCTCTATCCTCCCTGAGATACTTTTGCCTCATCTATAAAATGGGGATTCCACAACCTAACCTTTAGCATTACTGTGAATATTAAATAACATATATAATGTTGCTATCCTTTGGACACCTACAATGTGATAAGTACTATGCCCAAGACAACAGTAGTGAAAAAGATAGATATGATCCCTCCCTTCATGTAATTTATCATCAACAACTTCTAGCTTTTGAAATATCCTAATTTTGCTGAGAAATTACTTTGACAATCAATTTTTAAAGAAATTCAATGTTTTCAGAAGTACTGATGGCTTCTGAAGTTTTCTATTTAATTGAATGTGTAAAGATTCAGAAACATGTTTTCCTTTTGGTTTATGCTGTTTAATTAAAATGATCAGAGACAACTATACTTTTATCTGCATATTGTCACTCTGAATGCAATGCTGATTCTCACACTAAAGATGGTTGGTAAAGGGCAATATTTTTTAAAGTGAGCAACTGAGACAATATCCAATACAATCTTGTAGCCCTGAGAAAAAATCCAAATGTAATAATAACATGCAGTCTACCCATCTGAGTAGACTTGGTCTAGACTAAAGACTGGTTTAAATCATGGGGAGGGTTAATCTTCACTTAATAGAATAGTCAGGAAATAGGGTGATCCAATCCCCAACCATGCACTTTAACAGTTTTCTCTCTTTGGTCAAATAAATACTATAGTTAAAGAGGCTTGTCAAGACCAACCTCTCTGTGGATAAAGTGAGGGCTCCTACGGCCAGGATTCTCACTTGGCCCTGGTCGGCTAGCTCACTACACATGTGTGGGCAATATGTTGTTGTTGATTCTATATAAAGAGCTCCACCCAGTGCTGTGGGTGATATGGTGGCAGGGCTGCAAGGTTGCAGGAGAGCAGAGGCGGGAGTGGTGGCAGCGCTGAAGACAAGAGACTGAGATGGCTGCGGAGGCAGAGAGGCCCAGAGGCAGAGACCGGCTTGCTGCATGCAGACTCGCTCTGAGTGGACAGGATTCTAGTGATGGACCTGCCACAGTGGGAATAAAGTGGGGTATAAACCCTTTCACCCCAAGAGTGTTCCATTGTCATTTTTCAGTCTCACTGAATCCACAGTGAACTTGCCGGGGGCTGAAACCCATTGGCAAGACACTCTCCAAAAGACACCCAAATCATACATGCTTTAAAAGTATAATTAAGATACATTGTAGCAGATTAAGGTGTCTCTCTTACTTTAACCCTTTTTTTCGAGTTACAGGAAGGAAAATGGTTTTAGAAGAGGAGATATAAAGATATAATACAAAAGAAAGGATAATAAACATTAGGTTTAGGAATTTGAGTGCACAGGAAAGAGAGAAGTGGGGTTTGCACAGACCTCTGCTCCCTTGTCGTGCCTGCCTCATGTCTGCCTGGTTTCCCTATTGACCATATACTCTGATCTAATTCCTATTTGCATTTCCCTTCAATCCTCCCAAGGAACACTGACATTTCTGCATCAGACAGTTTCTGTACATACACAAAAACCAAGTATTAGTGGGTCATTAAAAGTAGAAGTTCTTGTTTGTAGTACTACCTATGGGTTTTTTCACCAGGGCATTTGTTGATCCAGTTTCTCTTAAGTCCAAGTATGTACCTAAAAAGAAGCCTGGGTGGAGCTAGGGCATAGTTTCTAGATGTGGACAGAGATAAATGGCCTTTTGGAAGGAAATCTACTTAACTAAATGTGGGCAGACAACGATGTATAAGAAAACCCCACAAAAGTTTTAAGCAGAAACATAGACACAGAGAGGGCATTGAATACTTGTGGACTGAATTAGCCTAGAGGTGAAACCAGAGACAAAGTATGTTATTACATTTTATGATATGTAAGATTAACTTTATGGCGCCAAATATCTTGGGATCATTAGACATTTTTCAACTTTTTTACAGTGAAATATAATACTTCCAGAGAAAAGTTCATGGAACAAACATGTACAGCTTTATGATTTATCACAAAATAACATCACAGAATTATCACCAATATCAAGAAATAGGTTGCTGCCTGCTCCTGAGAAGATTCCCTCCTGCCTCTGTCAATCACTACTGCTCTTAACAAAGGTAGTCATGCTCCTGACTTTTATGAAATCATTTCCCTGCTTTTCTTTAGAGTTCTTACATCTAAGCATGAATCCCCAAACACTACTTTATTTTTGCCCACTTTTTGAACTTTATATAAATGTAGCTACAATACCCAGTCTTTTGTTCCTGATTTATTTCATTTAATATTATGTTTAGGAAATTCATGCATGCTATTGAATGTGCTGCAATTTGTTCAGTCAGTGCTATAAATCTTCATTACTGAATAGCCTTCCACCGAAATAATATATTATAAACTATTTGTCCATACTATTATTACATGTTTTAAAAAGCCAAAGGAGTTTTAATCTTTTATTCTAACTATATAGATTCTCATTACGGTGAAGATATGCACTGTCTTTTTAAGTTATTAATTCATTGAGGGGAGAGAAACACAAACATTTCTTAAATTCCCTTGACTTCAGAAAAGGGTAACTGTAGAGGCTTGGGACTGACTGGGCTGGCAATCAAGGAGCATGGAAGGAGAACCAGGACGTGACTTTCCCCATTTTCTTTCCATCAGAGAAACACTTGAGGCCATGCTCCAAACCAATAGCTCTGTCTTCTGCCACTGAAGGAGGAGTAAGGAAATCATGGCTGCGGGGCCCAAGTGAGCGTGCTTGGTATGAAAGCGAAAAAGAGCGTGAGCCATGTGGACATGCACAAAAGGGAGCCCGTTCTAGCTGTTACTGTTAATTCTTGATGTTGGTTTTAATATATTTGCTGTGTTTTGGTCATGAAACCAAAATTATTCTATTAACCACAGACTCTATTTCATCACAGTAAGGTTGCTGCTTTGCATTGGACTGGGTCACTGCTGAGCAAATACTCAGCCCTGTCCTTTCTCCCTTGGAATGAACTATGTTTTCCTGTCTTTGGGCGTGGCCATGTAACATGTTTCGGCCACCGGCAAATCAACAGGTGTGATACAAAAGGCGCCTCTATATGAGCCTGAAGGGTGGGCTTATGCTCATGTGCTCCAGTGCTCTGCCAGGAGAAGAGAAAGTCTGGTTGGCCTCTGCCCCAGGGCACCAGAATGAAAAATGGCGAGCAGCATGGAACCAGGCTAAAGCCCAGCAAACCCACAACCTGAAACAGAGCCGCCCACCCCTGCTGAGCATACGTCAGCCCAGCAAAAGCTGACCACTGGTGCCAGAGTGCGGGCTTGTCACTGTGAGCCACTGCGTGCAGAGTGCTGTATAACACTGCAGCAGCAAAAACCATTTTATAGCTACGGTCAGAGGTGTAAAGATCAGGTGGTTAGCCCTCCCTCATGGTAATGGACTTGACCCCATTTACCTCACTCTGCATTTGCTCTATGAGACCAGGGATGCGGATTTCAAATTATTTTTCAGAAAGGTGGGAGATTTACTTTGGCAGGAGGTATACAAAGAGGTAAGTCATAGGTAAATTCTGTTTTTTAACAGCTAAGTATTGTGGTCAACAAAGCTATAACCCAGGAAAAGTGCAACTTTACAAGTAAAAACCACATATATGTGGAGAAATGGTAAATTGCATATCGTGTTAGTGAGAGTAAATTGATCTAAACACTTTGGGGAACTCGGGAACAACTAGGAGTTACTTTGGGGGATGAGTATATTTTAAGGAAAGTTGAAGATGCCCATTTCTTAAGACCAGTAATTTGGTGCTGGATATGCACCAATGGGACTCAACAGGGCAGGTGCCACGCCTGAGGGGGCATTTTTGGTTGTAGCAGTGATGGGGGTTTAGGCCATGTAATGGGTAGAGGCCAGGGGTCCTATACGTTCCACAATCTCTTTCTGAAAGCATTGTCCTGGGTCCTCCACGACTTTAAAAGGTCTCATCAAACACTCATATCAATGACAAACCTATTGGTAATTATATGAGAGTATAACAACTCTATCAAAGAAATAAATACCAATGCCAAAACAAAATACATTTGTAAGGTTTTAATGTATGTGAATTTTTCAGGAATGCATATACTAGAAAAGGGAAGATTATACTTTGCCGTGTTCAGAACCTTACCAAGAATTGTTTACATCACCAATAATGACACCACTTTTGATGTTTGAGTTTCCAGTATCCCATATGTCTATGAGTCTGCATTTGTAAGGGACTTCATTTTGTCTCATAATGTATACACTTTAGTGTGTTTGTGGCATTTGACATACTGAAATACCTCTTATTTTATTAAAGTTAATGTCCTTATATTTCTATGTTATATCTCAGTAAATGTATTACATTTTTTAATGTATTTAGATGAGTACACTATTTGTGAATTTCACTACAAGACAATAAATGGGGTGATAAAAAACACATTTGTTATAAGAAGATTACACAGGGTCTGACAGTGTTGAGAATTACTGCCCTAAATAAATTCTCTTACGCAATCAGGGAAATAAAGAAACAGTGTAGAGCTGTGCTCTCTAACACAGTAATTGCTCACCACATTAATTAAAACTGAATAAAACTAAAAACTAAGTCCCTCAGTCACACTGGCCACATTCAAAGTGCTCAGTAGCCATATGTGGCTGGTGGTTACAGTATTGCAGACTCCAGATATAAAACATATCCATCAATGCAGAAATTTCTATTGGATAGAATTGGTCTAGAATGTGAAGGCAACTGTATTTATATTATCAAAAACCTGGAACAACCTCTATGCCCATTACATAGGGCATAATGGAAATGGGTAAGTAAGGGAAATGCAATATGCAGAGGTGACAATACATGGTTACACACATCAACACAGATGGATCTCACAAATAACACTTACAAAAGCAAAACACCTGTATTTTAACACTTTTTAAACATAATCATACTATGTGTGGTTTAGGAATCCACATGTAGCAAAAGTATTTTAAAAATGCATGGGAATAATAAACACCAAATTCAGGATAGCAGTTGCTTCTGGAGGAGAGGTAATTGAAGAAGGATAAAATACAAGCTGAACTGCACCGACAATGTTTTATTTCCTTGGGTATTAGGTAGGCATACAAGAGTTCATTATTATTTATATGTTTTTGATATAAACAATATGCATTTTTATATTGTTTTTGTCTGCATTAAATATTGCAAATTTTTAATGGATGTTGTCAATTTTTGTATACATTAAGTATTTCAAATTTTAAATAAGGACTTTTTGAGCTTTATGAGCTTCTAAGATCATAGGGCCATGTTTTGCTCATTTCTCTAGGCCTAGTGCTAAGCAAAGTGCCTGGCACAGAGTAGATGCTCAGTTAATGTTTGTTGAACAGTCAATTAAACATAAAAAACAAAAGTTCACATGCATGTGTGTGCTGGGGGAAGGGGTGCCTGGAAAAGTATCAATAACTGGGTAAGTAGAATAGATAGTAGATCAGATAGGGCCAAGTGTCATCAAGAAAAAATAAAACAGGGAAGAGAAATAGGAAGTATTAGATTTTAGAAAATATTAAACAGGGTGTTCAGGTGATTCTCTTGGAGGAAATGACCTTTGAGCTAAGACCTGAAGTGAGGGAGAGAGCTGGTAGCGTTTGAGTCGGAGGAGAGGGAGGAGATAGCGCAAAGACGTCCAGGTGGCTGGAAAGGAGACCCATGTGGCTGGAGCAGAGCCGGGCCTGGAGAGGGCTGGGAGAGGAGACCCGAGGTGGGGCAGAGCCTTCAAGAGCATTTCAAGGATTTGGGCTTTTCTCTAGGTGAGATTAAGGACTTAGAACAAAGGACAGCCATCACCTGGCTTACATGTTTAAAGGATCACTCTGTTTTGAGAATAGGTGATAGTGGGGGTGGGGGTGGGGGTAGAAACAGGGAGACAAGTTGGAGATGACCTCAATGATTGAGGCCGGAGGGGATGGTGGCTGGAACCAGGGTGGTGACAAAGTCATCAGACTTTTGCAGTGATCTGAAGCCACAAGCACAGAGCTACTGCTGACGGACTGTGTGTGAAACATGAAAAAAAGGGGGCAGTCAGGGGGGACAAGAAAGTTCTGGTTGAAGTTGCCATTTACTGGGAAGAGGAACAGCTGGTTGGATGGGGGTGACGTGGGTTTCAGTTTGGGACATGCTAAGCTTGAGATATTTACCAGGCACCCAAGTGGAGTTGTTAAGTAAACAGAATCTAGAGTTTGAGGGCCAAGGGAGACATAGAAGCTAGAAAAATAAATTTGAGAGCCATTAGCATACAGATGGTATTTAACGGTTAAAAACAGGATGAGATTATGGTGGGAGTAAGTTCGTCTAGAAAAGAAGACAGTGTTTTGAGACACTGCAGGATTTAGAAGCCAGGGAGGAAGAGGAAGTTCCCGCAAGGAGACGGGGGGATGTTAGACAATGAGTAGAAGTCATGGAAAAGCGGTGCCTTGGAAGCCAAGTTAAGAAAACACTTCAAGGAGGAGAATAACTAGCGGTGTCAAATTATGCTCAGGGTCCAAGTAAGATGATGATAAAAGACCTTTGTATTAAACAAAAGAAAGGCTATGGGAGCCTCCGCAAGGCAGCTCTGGAGGAGCGGTGGCGGGGCTGAAACCCAGGTTGTAGAGGGTTCAGGAGAGAGTGGAGAGAAAAGAATAAACAGGACAGACACTCTTACAAGGCTCTTTTTCTGCAGTATCTGGCTTTCAGACAGAAGGAGAATCCATGCATTCCTGATTAAACTGACACAAACATACTGGAGTCCAGCCATCTAAACATATCCTATCTTATCTCATCTCAAAAGAATAGAAACAAAGCAGCTGGAAAATTCCCCTAAAGTATAAGAGTTTGCTTCACCTTCTCAAACCGACAGGACTACCGGGGGAAACAGCTAGGAATCCTCGTAGAAGGACTGGCCCAAATGGGGTGGCCTCCTTCCTCTAATTTTGTTATGTGAAGCCAAGTAAGTCTCCTTTATTTTCAACAAATCAAATTTCCCTCGATGTAAATTAATGGCTGGGAAAACGATTAGCTCGGCCTTAAGAGCCATTTATCTCATGAGAACTTTAACCCCACGGACCAATTTACCCCTCTGATTCATCCAGGATCGGCACAGGTGACTCTCAGATAAGACCAGCTTACTGTGCAAGAACCGCAGAGGGCCCCCGTGGGTCTCAGGAGAGCCAATGAGGGAGAGGGGCCAGGAGCACCGGCCTCTGACCCCAGACCTGTCCGCAAAGCTCTGCCAAAGGGAACGATCTGTGATGACTGACTTTCGCATTTCATAAGTAAACCCATACTTTTGGATGACCCCCAGCCACCCTCATCAGACCGAGCTAAACGAAAAATAAATAAGTCAAACTGTTTCCTTCTTACAAAAAGGGTTTGCTAAATTACAACATAGCCCCAGTGTGGTCCATTATAACAAAGAATTTATTTTCTAATATAGGGTGCTATTAGTTCTTCAGGAAATACAGGTTAAAACAGATTTTGTAACTAAGAATCAGTAAATGGAGCAACAATTTGACAATTAAAAATTCTTATGGAATAGAGTCAAGTCATTACAACTGAGAAAGCTGAGAGAAGAAAGCAAATGATTTTTATCACCTTTCTTGAATCAAATTGTATTCATTTAGTACATTATTCTAACTTAAATATTCAATTTGTGGAATTGACTCTTGACAAGCCAACAGAAACTTTAAAATTTATTGCAGAAATCCTTTTTTGTTTGTGTTTTTTTGATGGGAACATCTTTCCCTTGCTTCAAAAACCAAAATGTAATCTGAAAACTTTAACCTTCTCCTTAAAAGAACTTTTGAACTTGAACTCTAGAGTAGGAAAAAAGGAATTAACTTTTCTTTCTTTCTGTCTATACACACCTTTTAGTGGATTTATAATTTGATCAAAAACAGGAAGTAGAAAAGGCATATAATAACTCAAAGATGCTGAATAAAAAAATAATGCCTTGTAAAAATATAGCAAAGAGAGTATTATAAGAAAACAAATCAGGGATTGGCATATAACAATATCCTGTCTGTACATTAAGTACATGTTTGTTATCTGGATATTTAGCTGTTTGCCACATTTGTAAAAGGTAAGAAAGGAATCAAGAAACTATACTGTGGGAAGCAACCATAAAGTCAAGTTACTCTGAAGAAATCAGTAAACTTTCATTTATAACATAAAATTGTTTTAGTCAAGCATGTAATATTTAAGTGTATTTCACATTATATAAAATGTCCACCAAAATTCACTAATTATGTGGATTTTACTTTAGACTGTATACTCATAGTATTCTAGTAAAATAAATCATAAGGCCTTAGAAACCGACTTGCCTAGTTTTCTGACTTTACACATGAGAGAACTGAAAAGCCTGGAGAGTTAGGTGATTTGCTGAAGGCACAGACACGCAGTGGTAAGACCAGAGCTCCCGTCTCTTCAATCTCAACACAATGTTTTTCCACCACCCCCACCTGATAAAGTAAAAAGTGGTACACAGAGCAGACACTAACTAAAATCCACACAGATGAGTCTACGATTCACCCTTCCATGGCAGAGACTAAGGAGGCAGCCTAATTTCAGCTGGAGTTTTCTCTGTGACAGTCACCTGCGAAAGTAGGGAATAAGCAAAGGAAATAAGCATTCACAGAGCAGGAAGAATATAAACAAAGGCGTATATACATGCTTACCCCTGTGGTGTGGAAGGCCGTGGCATGCTAGAGGAACTAAAAGCGGTACTGGAGTGTGGCAACAAGGAAAGAGGCTCCCACAGGCTCTCTGGGGAAACAGACAGGAGCTGGCCCAAGTGGGAGCGTGTAGTTCTGTCCCGGGTGTTACCCTTAATGCAAAGGAATTCACGGAAGGATGCTAAGCGAGCAGCCAGGTGCCCCCTATTTTGACTTTTTAAAAATCACTCTTTAAAAGAAATGTTTTTTCTTCCTGAAGGTATAAACTACATGATCATCAAGTTCAATACAAGGGGACACATTAAAAATCCTCCTTCTCACTCCTGTCCTATAAATACCCACCCAGTTAGTTCTCTGTTCCAGACCAAACACCCTTTCTCCCCAATCTCCTCTTCCTACTCTCTTTCTTTCTCTCTTAGAAAAATCATAATATACACATCGTTCTGCATTTTGCTTCATTCCCTTAACCATCTTGGGCCACTTTTCATACAAGCTTATTCAGAGCTAACAAAAAGCTACACAGTATTCTACTACACAGATAACCACTCTATTTTAAATCAGTTCTCCATTGATGGATATTTAGAATAATATGTATATATAGAGAGAGCGAGAGAGGGAGATATATATATATATATATATATATATATATATATATATATATATATATATATATATTCTTCTAAATGTCCATCAATGGAGAACTGATTTAAAAAATATATATATATGCGCCAATGAATATGCATATGCATATATCATTTTGCCTTTCTGTATAATACTTGAAGGATAATTCCCAGAAATAAGCAGGTAAATCATCATAAAGTTCTATGTAATTTTAACTTTGATAGATATTGCCTGTGTTCCCCAAAGTGAATGAATTCATTTACACTTCCACCAGTAGGTATGAGTGCCTATTATCCCATATCCTTGCCACCACAATGTGTTAGCAAAATTTGTGAAATTTTCCCATCTGATAGGTGGAAAATGGCATCTTGTTGTAGTCTGCATTCCTCTGAGAATGAGAACAGAACGTTTACATTAGCAGTTGGCTCTATTGTACATGGAAGATGGACAGGGCAAGAGTGAAATCAAGGACACCAGTGAGGAGCTCTTGCAGTAAAACACATGAGAACTGGCAGGAGTAAGGCAGTGGACAGGGCGAAAGGGGACAGATGCATAACACACGGTACGGATAAGAGACAGGACTTGGCCATCACCGCATGCAGAGGAGAGAGAGGGAAGTGTCAGGCGACCCTTAGGCTTCTGAATGATGTGTGGGAGGGATTTGGGAAGTGCTAGGGGAGGCTGGGGAAGCCCAAGAAGTCATTTTAGGGTGAACATAGGTTATGATTAAGCTGCTTGTGCGACATGCACATGGAGATGCCAGGGAGGCCTCTGGATATATACAGCGTGATGCTCAGAAGGCAAGTCCGGGCTGCAGAAGTCCACACTTGGGCCAGGCTTTCCCTCGCTAAGGTGGGGGAAGGGTTTTAGATTATGCACGCTGAATCTCAGTGTGACACTACTCAAGTGAAACATAAAATCTATAACAATGTGAGTTCCTTAAGAAAACCTGATTCCAGTACTTCCATAAATACAGGTGGGGCTAAGAATGAAGAGGATGCATCTTCTGGGAAAAGGAATACACAGTTTGAAAAGCTCTTACTACAAATACACTTTACGGCCATTTCTAAGTTTTTCAATCTTTCTTTTAAAAAAATATATTTTTAAACAAAGGGGCTTGCAGGACTACACTTGGAAAATGTAGATTATAAAGAAAAAAAAATAATAGCATTACTCAGGGATAATTATTGTTAATGTTAACATTTTGGTGCTCCCTTTCCGACATATATGGATCTGTACCATGGAGTTCTATGTCTTTAATTTAAATATTATAATGGGAATATTTATATACCAGTATTCCTTAAAATATTATTTTATTTTATATTTTTTGAGATTTTAAAAATATTATTTTATAATATTTTATATATAATATATTTTTTAACTAAACATATATTTTATACAGTTACATAATAGTCCCCTGTATAGAAGGACCTTTAATTATTTAACCACTATCACTATGTATTATAATTTTAAAAATCCTTTTCTGGCTTGTTCAAAAACGATGTTCCTTTCATGTTCCTTTCTTTGTTTTGTAGTGAGGGTCCACATTTTAAATGCTCATTGGTGCTACTATTGATGCTTTTGTCTCATTTTATTCAGATTTTTTGAAATCAGTGATTAACACTGCTCAAAAACCTTGCTTTCCCTTACAGAAACACGCTTTCCAGGGGTCATTATATCTTCTGTTCACTGCTTTCATTAACCACTTATTCTACCTTTCAACTCTTATTCTTGTGAAGATTAGCACCAACATACCAAAAATCATATTGCTATTTAACAGTTTATGGAGCAATGAATTCTATTAACCTAAGCTTACCTTAATTCTCTTATTAATACACCTCTTGCTAATATTTCCAACTCAGAATAAATTAGCCTATCCAAAATACATCAATCTATTTAGGACAGCATTTTTTTTTCTCAAAAATTCTTCGTTTAATTTATATTTCAGTCACAGATATTAATAATTTAAATTAGGAGATAGTGTTTAATTACAACTTTTCCTAAATTGGGATAGAGTTAATATAAATATTACATTGATTTCAGATGTGCAACATAGTTATTTGACAATTATATACATTACTAAATGCTCACTAGGTAAGTGTAATTAAGCTCTGTCACTATACTAAGGTATGACATTATTGGCAGTATTCCCTATGCTGTACTTTCATTCCTCTAATTTATTTTATAATTTGAAATTTGTGCCTCTTTATTCCCTTTACCTATTACATCCATCCTCCCACCTACCTCTTTTATGACAACTAAGATTCCATGGTCTGTGGCTATGAGTCTGTTTTTATTTTTTAGATTCTACATATAAGTCAAATCATATGGTATTTGTCTTTCTTGGTCTGAGTTACTTGACTTAGCAAAATACCCTGTAAGTCCATCCACATTGTACCAAATGGTAAAATTTAATTCTTTTTCATGTTTGAGTAATATTCCATTGTTTATAGGTACCACATCTTTATCCATTCACCATTGATAGATGCTTAGGTTGCTTCCATATCTTGGTTATTATAAATAATGCTGCAGTAAACATAGAGGGGCATGTATCTTTTCAAATTAGTGATTTTGTTTTCTTCAGATAAATTCCCAGTAGAATTGTGGGATTGTATAGTATTCCTATTTTTAGTGTTTTGAGAAACCTTGATTCTACTCTCCATTGTGGCTGCATCTACTTATATTATCACCAATAGTGTAGGAGAGTTCCCTTTTCTCCACATCTTCACCAACACTTGTTATTTCTTGTCTTGTTAATATTCACCATTCTGGTTAGTGTGAGGTGATATCTCATTGTGATTTTGATTTGCATTTCCCTGATGATTAGTAATGCTGAGCATCTTTTCATGTGTGTGTTGGCCATATGTATGACTTCTTTGGGAAAAAAAATGTCTGCTGCCCATTTTTTAACCAGATTATTTGTTTTATGGTGTTGAGTTGTATGAGTTTTTCATATATTTTGGATATTAGCCCCCTATCAGATATATGGTTTGCAAATATAGTCCCCCATATGGTAGATAGATTACCATTTAGTTTTGTTGATGGTTTCCTTTGCCATGCAGAAGCTTTTTAGTTTGATACAGTTCCACGCTTTATTTCACTTTTGTTTCTTCTGCCTGGGAAGACATATACAGAAAAAAAAGTACTAATGTAATGCTAATGCTCAAAAGTTTACTGCCTATGCTTTCATCTAGTTGTTTTATGGTTTCAGATCTTATATTTAGGTCTTTAATTCATTTAGAGTTAATTTTTGTGTATGATGTTAAGAGAGTGATCCAGTTTCATTGCTTTTCATGTAGCTGTCCAGTTTTCCCAACACCATTTATTGAAGAGACTGTCTTTTCTCCATTGTATATTCTTGAAACCCCTTTGTCACAGATTGATTGATTATATAATTGTGGGTTTATTTCTAGGCTCCCTACTCTGTTCCATTGATTCTATATGTCTGTTTTTGTTGCCAGTACCATACTGTGTTGATTACTTTAGATTTATATTATAGTTTAAAATCCAGAAGCATGGTACCTTCTGCTTTGTTCTTTCTCAAGATTGCTTTGACTATTCAGGGTTTCTGTGGGTCCATACAAATTTTAGGATTATTTTTCCTCTGTAAAAAATATCATTGGTATTTTGGTAGAGATTGCACTGAATCTGCAGATTGCTCTGGATAGAATGGCCATTTTAACAATTTTAATTCTTCCTGTGCATTAATATGGAATCATTTTCATTTATTTGTGTCTTCTTTAATTTATTTTACCAATATCTTAGAGTTTTCAGACTACAGGTCTTTCACCTTCTTGAATTTATTCCTAGGTGTTTTATTCTTTTTGATGCAATTATAAATGGGATTGTTTTCTTGATTTCTTTTTCATTTCACTCACTATTTGTACATAGAAATGCAACAGATCTCTGTATATTGATTTTGTATCCTGAAACTTTACTGAATTCAT
The DNA here is from genome assembly GCF_040802235.1 of Manis javanica. Taxonomy (NCBI): domain Eukaryota; kingdom Metazoa; phylum Chordata; class Mammalia; order Pholidota; family Manidae; genus Manis; species Manis javanica. Next base: position 193,041,163 of record NC_133158.1, read on the forward strand.
TTATTAGTTCTAATAGTTTTTTGATAGAGTCTTTAGGGTTTTCTATGTATAATATCATGTCCTCTGCAAATAGTGGCCATTTTACTTCTGCCTTACCAATTTGTTTGCATTTTGTTTCTTTTTCTTGTCTGAAAGCTGTGGTTAGCACTTCTAGCACTATGTTGAATAAAAGTGGTGATGTGGGCATTCTTGTCTTGTTCCTGCTCTTAGAGGAAAAGCTTTCAGTTTTTTGCCTTTAATTATAATCTTAGCTATAGGTTTGTCATATATGGCCTTTACTTTTATGATATGTTCCCTCTACACTGACTCTGTTAAGTGTTTTTATTATGAATGGATATTGAATTTTGTCAAATGTTTTCCAGCATCTATTGAGAAAATTCATATGATTTGTATCCTTCCTTCTGTTAATTGATTTGCAGATATTGCACCATCCTTGCATCTTTGGAATAAATCCTGCTTGGTCACTGTGAATGATCTTTTTAACATATTTTTTAATTTGGTTTACTAATATTTTATTTAGGATTTTTACATCTATGTTCATCAGAGATATTGGTCTGTAATTTTATTTTTTTGTAGTGACTCTGTCTGGTTTTGGTATCAGGGTGATGCTAGCCTCACAGAACGAATTTACAAGCTTTCCTTGCTCTTGAATTTTAGGCAATAATTTGAGTAGGACAGGTACTAATTCTCCTTTAAATATTTGGTTAAATTCTCCTATGGAGTCAATCTTGTCCTGGCATTTGGTTATTGGGAGCTTTTTGATTATCAGTTCAATTACATTACTAGTAAGTGGTCTGATCAGACTTACTATTTCTTCCTTGTTCAGGCTTAGAAGATTGTATGTTTCTAGGAATTTATCCATTTCTTTGAAATTGTCCAAGTTGTTAGTGTATAATTTTTCATAGTAATTGCTTATAATTCCTTTTATTTCTATGGTAGCAGCTGTAACTTCTCATCTTTCATTTCTGATTATATTTATTTGAAAGCTTTTTTTTTTAAATTTTATTTTGGTATCATTAATCTACAATTACATGAAGGACATTATGTTTACGAGGCTCCCCCTTCACCAAGTCCTCACCATATCCCCATTCACAGTCACTGTCCATCAACATAGTAAGATGCTGTAAAATCACCACTTGTCTTCTGTGTTGCACAGCCCTCCCTGTGCCCCCCCACACTATACATGCTAATCATAATGCCCCCTTTCTTTTTTTTCCACCCTTATCCCTCCCTTCCCACCCGTCCTCCCCAGTCCCTTTCCCTTTGGTAACTATTAGTCCATTCGTGGGTTCTGCGCTTCTGCTGCTGTTTTGTTCCTTCAGTTTTCTTTTGTTCTTATACTCCACATAAGAGTGAAATCATTTGGTACTTGTCTTTCCTGTCTGTCTTATTTCACTGAGCATAATACCCTCTAGCTCCATCCATGTTGTTGCGAATGGTAGGATTTGTTTTTTCCTTATGGCTGTGTAATATTCCATTGTGTATATGTACCACATCTTCTTTATCCATTCATCTACTGATGGACATTTAGGTTGCTTCCATATCTTGGCTATTGTAAATAGTACAGCAATAAACATAGGGGTGCATCTGTCTTTTTCAAACTGGAGTGCTGCATTCTTGGGGTAAATTCCTAGAAGTGGAATTCCTGGGTCAAATGGTATTTTTATTTTGAGCATTTTGAGGAACCTCCATACTCCTTTCCACAATGGTTGAACTAATTTACATTCCCACCAGCAGTGTAGGAGGGTTCCCCTTTCTTCTCGCCAACATTTGTTGTTGTTTGTCTTTGGGATGGTGGCGATCCTTACTGGTGTGAGATGATATCTCACTGTGGTTTTAATTTGCATTTCTCTGATGACAAGTGATGTGGAGCATCGTTTCATGTGTCTGTTGGCCATCTGAATTTCTTCTTTAAAGAACTGTCTATTCAGTTCCTCTGCCCATTTTTTAATGGATTATTTGCTTTTTGTTTGTTGAGGTGTGTGAGCTCTTTATATATTTTGGATGTCAACCCTTTATCGGATCTGTCATTTATGAATATATTCTCCCATACTGTAGGACACCTTCTTGTTCTATTGATGGTGTCCTTTGCTGTACAGAAGCTTTTCAGCTTGATATACTCCCATTTGTTCATTTTTGCATTTGTTTCCCTTGCCCGGGGAGATATGTTCAAGAAGAGGTCACTCATGTTTATGTCTAAGAGATTTTTGCCTATGTTTTTTTCTAAGAGGTTTATGGTTTCATGACTTACATTCAAGTCTTTGATCCATTTCGAATTTACTTTTGTGTATGGGGTTAGACAGTGTTCCAGTTTCATTCTCTTACATGTAGCTGTCCAGTTTTGCCAGCACCATCTGTTGAAGAGACTGTCATTTCCCCATTGTATATCCATGGCCCCTTTATCAAATATTAGTTGACCATATATGTTGTTACCATATATGTTTGGGTTAATGTTTGGAGTCTCTATTCTGTTCCATCGGTCTGTGGCTCTGTTCTTGTGCCAGTACCAAATCGTCTTGATTACTGTGGCTTTGTAGTAGAGCTTGAAGTTAGGGAGTGAGATCCCCCCCACTTTATTCTTCCTTCTCAGGATTGCTTTAGCTATTCGGGGTCTTTGGTGTTTCCATCCTCTTTTTTTCTTAATGAGTCAAGCTAAAGGTTTAGCAATTTTGTTTATCTTTTCAAAGAACCAGCTCTTAGTTTCATTTATCTATTGTGTTGTTTTTAGTTTCTATCTCACTTATTTCTGCTCTAATTTCTACTATTTCCTTCCTTCTACTAACTGTGGGCTTTGCCTATTCTTTTTCAAATTCATTTAGGTGTAGTGTTAGATTGTTTATTTGAAATGTTTCTTGCTTCTTGAGGAAGTTCTATATAGTGCTATAAACTTCTCTCTTAAGACTGATTTTCCTGTATCCATAAGTTTTTGAACCATTGCCTTTCTATTTTCATTATTCTCCAAGTATTTTTTTATTTCCTCTTTGATTTCTTTGATAACCCCTTGGTTGTTTAGTAGCATGCTTCAACTTGTCTGTATTTTTTCCCATTTTTTTCTGGTAACTAATATCTAGTTTTATACCATCATGATCAGAAAAAATGCTTGATATGATACCAGTCTCCTTCAATTATTGAGACTTGCTTTGTGGTCTAATGTGGGTTAGTCTGGAGAATATTCCATGTGCACTTGAAAAGAATGTGTATTGCACTGTTTTGCTGTGTAATGTTCTATATGGATCTGTTAAGTCAATTTGGTCTAACATGTCATTCAAAGTCTCGGTTTTCCTGTTTATTTTCAGTCTGAATGAGCTATCCATTGACGTAAGTAGGGTGTTAGAGTCCACTGTTAGTACTGCATTGCTGTCAATTTCTTCTTATATCTGTTAGTATTTTTTTATATAGGACAAGTTTATTTGCTGATTTTTCCATCCCCCTTCTAATACTGTTGGACAGAAATATAAAAAAATATGACCTCATTTATATCAGGCTATGACTGAAGCACTGGTTATGGGACCAAAGGACTGGAAAGAACTTAAAGGTCCATAATAGGGGACTGTCACATCCATAGGATGGAACATAATGTGGCTGCTAAAAGAAACAGGGAATTATGAGGAATGCAGTATAATCTGTTTGATTAAAAGAGCAAGGTTTAAAATAATATGACTTGCATGCGGTATGAAAAATGGAAGCATTATAAGTAATGCTACTGTTTGTGTCTACAAAAGGAGCTGTATATAAATGCTCATCCATGTAGAGAACATAGGATTTACAAGAAAGTGTTGACCTTCTGGAGGGAACTGGAGACTGGGAGTTGGAATGGAAATCTGACTTAATTCTTATTTGATTTTCTGTTGTATTGTTTGAATTTTGCACCATGTCCATGCTCTATCTTCTTAAAAAGTAAAAAACAAACATAGAAATAAAATTATTCATCTCTACCTATGCCAACCATGCCTTCTTTCTCTTCTTTCACTCACTGGCCTGCTGTAGATTGGCATAGCCTTTTCCCTGACCCTCAGATCTGCATTCACACTCTGACTACAAGGCCCTACTCAGCCTATACTTTTCTGAATTAATTCCTTAGTAATTGATGCTAATGCCTTTTAGAAATCTTACAACACTCATGGGAAAGCTTCTGCTTGAACTCTTCACTGCTGATAATCTTAATTTGTTCTGTCCAGTAACAAACTACATCATTCTGACTTGTTTATCAATCGTGCTTCCTATTCTTTGGGCTCTGTTATCCCAACTTTTCCTTGCCTGTGCAAAATTGCCCAGAAGACTGATCATATAATGTTCAGGATAAACTATAGCTTGGATGAAATTTTTAAAAATAAAGTCAAGACCATTTTAAGGAGTAGAGGCTTGATTATAGATGTGCCCTTCGGAATACTATGAGACCAGAGTACAGGAATCATCTGTCCATAATGTCCTTTGATCCCTGAGGATTCACCTTACTCTAACATGTTCAGTTGTAGAAAAGGTAGTGGCAAAAATAAACTTTAGTGATGAATTTTCTGCATACTACTACTACTGACATCTCATTACATAACGTTAATTTGGAGCGGTATCTGTTCTATTATCAAACTACAGGAATATAAGCCCTAGGTTTGTGCACAAAGTAGTAATTTACATTCAGAGTATTAATCTCCAAACATGAATTATGTTGAGTTCAACTACGTTTTTAATTATTCTATTTCCTCTAAATCCAAAGATAAAACTTTCTGGAGGGGTGCTATTTCCCTCCAACTAAAAGGGGATAATGTAGCAAACTGTTAAACCAAGGACCTTTCTTAAAGTGTTTTCCAACACACTTACGAGATCAGTCATAATATTTATATATACTCAGGGACTTTGAAATCTCAAGCTGTTTTAATCAGCTGTCATTTTGGTGTCAAACTCAGGTCATTTTAATGTGAAACAAAGGTCAGGAGAGGGTTTGTGTCATTCTTTTCCTATTAGTGAAATACTGTATAGTTATCGAACTCTGCTTTAACCTCCAACAGGAAATCTCTATTGTGTACTCCTGTTATTTAGGTCCCATGGGATTTTATGATTGTTCACAAATAAAATACATAGAAATGAAGAAAAGTAAAAGTGTCAAATTAACATTTAAGGTATTATTAACAAACCAAATTAGAGACAACCCAGTGTGGTCTATATAAGTTCAGCACTGCTCGAGAAACATTTATATCCAAGACTGATGTCCAATATATACACAATGTCAATTCAATTCTTTCTTGCTTCTAAAATAAGATGGCATAGTTGTTTTTCATTGATCAGTCTAGAAACTACACTGTAAAGATCACTCCAAGTTTTTCCTATATTGTTGGCCTTTAAAAATATATATTATTTACTTCTAAAGCTTATTTCTCTCAGTTTATTGTTTAACCTGAAAATATTTTATCTTTTGACTAATATTTGTTTTTGGCCTTTTTCTAGACTTTTGACTCTCAGCTTAAATTTTTTTGTTAATAAATTTTATAGAATTATTTTACCATAAGAGTTAGCCATCATATTAAAAAGTAAGGGCTTAGAATTACACATTCAAATCAGCTCAAATGAAGAAAATATCTGAAAGTATCAATTTGGTTCTCTTTAAGTGATATTTAGCCCTACTGAATACTTTCCACCAGCTCATATGTTTGCTGTGAATGGCACCTAGTTCACTCATCCATTCATTGAACATAAATATATTGAGCATCTACTAGGAGCCAAGCACTACTCTTGGTGTCAGAGACTTGGTAGTGAATGGTAACAATAACTTGTCCTCTGAGAGTTTAGATTTTTGAAGGGAGAGACAGGCAATAAAGACAAAGCAAATAAAGAATTACAGAGAATGTAAGTTTTATGATAAAAAGAAGAGGGGTAACAGGCTAGTGGTGATAAAGACAGGCCTTTCTGTGGAGGTCCCATCTGAGCTGATACCTGCCTCATGAGCAGATATCAGGATACAGCTTTCCAGGGAAGATGTTGGGATAGAGCAGCATGAACAAGAGGACTGGGCTTGACATGTTCAAGGAGCAGAAAGAAGGTGGTGGATGAGGGCTAGGAGGTGGGACGTAAGGTCAGTGAGATAGGCAGGGTTCCACAGGTGAGGGTCTGTGGCCAAGGAAGGAGTTTATACTCTGCTGTAATAGCAGTAGGAAACCACCATGGGAAGATCATCTGGCTGCTATGTAGAGATGAGATGCAGGGTGTTGCAAAGATACTGACTGTAGCAAATCGGAAGACTTTCAAAACAATCCAGGCAAGAGAGGACCGTGATTTAGATTGAGTTTTTGCACAGGATATGAAAAAAACTGGCCAGCCTCAGAGGTAACACTGACAGGACTCTTCTGAAAACTTAAATAGAGTGACTTAACATTTCTTATATTTTAGCACTTAGTAAAGAAACTAGTAATAACTACCAGAAAGCACCACATTGCTTTTCCTTAAATGTAAATATTATTTCTCTAAAAGTACATTACTCATTGATACAATTTAATCATAGACCATTAGAATTGGGTGAGAGCACAGAGTAACAGAATCTAATTCTCTGGTTTTGCTCTAGCTTGAGTGGGATGGAATCAGGGAAAGCATGTAATGTTGGGACTATCAAATGTAGCCATTGATCTCTCCTGCCATAATTACAATAAATACTAATATGCCAAAATAGCAAATCATTTTGTTAGGTTCACAAAAAAATTCAGAATATATGAGATTTCACTTATTTTTTTTTCCCTTGAGATACAATTATGTGAGAAGCCTAGACTCCTAAAATAGGAATTGGCTGACCCTAACTCTACCTTTCCCTTCAATCGTGAGTTTTTAGAGGTGTCTCTAACTTAAAATATGATTACCTTTTCAGGCTACTAATTTTAAATTATTCAAACATCTAAGACTTTTCTTAATGAGACCCAGAAAAGGTCCTGTATAATAGCTTCAATCATTGGAAAAATACTTGGTGTGAATAAATAAACCTTACATGTGGAAATGCTATAGTTGCAACTAAGGTTTAAAGTTCCTGAATATTTTATTTTAAAAAGACTTTATATTCTTCATCTCCTAAAGACACTAAAAAAAAATCTGTGTGGAACAAAAAATTATTTATTCAACAAATATTTGAGTTTCTGTAGGGGTCAGGCATTATTCTAGTCATTGAAGATACAGCAGCAATCAAGGGAAACAAAGTTCTTGCCTGCTTGGAACTTATATCCTAACTTCAGGAGAGGAACAACAAAAAGTAATTAATTTGTAACATGTTAGGTAGTGATGGTGCTATGGGGAAAAATAAAGCACAGAAAAGGTGATGAGGAGTATGGTGGAAGGGACTGCTATTTTATATATAAAGAGAAAAATCCATTCACAAAAAGGACATTCCATCCAGGGAGAGGGAACAGCATCTATAAAGTCCATGAGGTAGAAACTTGCTCAGTGTATGAGAAGAATAGCAAGAAACAGTTGGAGTGGAATGGTGTGTTCTGGGACTTAAGTCACGGAGACAGGCAGGGGCCAAATCACAGATGCCTCACAAGCCACTGAGAAGACTCTGGCTTTTACTTTAGTAGGGGAGCCTTTGGAGAGTTCCCAGGAGAGGAGCAGTATGATCTGATTAAAGTATATTTTAAAAGGACCATTCTTGTTGCTGTTTTGATCATTGGAGAGCGAGACAGAGAGAGAGTGTGTGTGTGTGTGCGCATCCATGCTGGAGGCAGCGGTAGGCAGGGGAGAAAGCTGTGAGGCTGTTAGGGACTACTGCAAAAATCCAGACAATAGAAGAAAATAACTTGGATCAGGGTGGACAATGTGGAACTGATGAGAGGTAGTTAGACCCTATGTCTGCTGAAAAGTGCAGTCAATGCCTCTGCCATTACAGCACATGTGGCTTGTGAAAGAGAGGAGTTGGGGGTGATTCCATGGTTTGCGATCTGAACAACTAGAAAAATGGAGTTATCCTAAGAGGCACAGGTTTTAGGAGTGGGTGTAATTCAGGATCTTAGTTTTGGCATTGTAGATTTGAGGTTATAATTACACATGCAAGAGGAAATGTTGAGTAGGCAACTGAACATAGGAGCTTAATGGCTAAAAAGGGAGCTTGTGGTCGGCATAAATTTCTAATAGTGTTTAAATCTGTAAGAGTAGAGATCATTTAGGGTATGGGCTCTTAAATTTTTGTGACATGGAACATTCATTAGCACACTAATAATGAGATCTAATAGTGAGCATAATAATTATGGTAACTTTAACAAGTCATGTGCACAGCTTTTTAAGAAATTTGTAACAACTGTAACAAGATGAAAATATTGATAATATTTTATCAGAGATAATGTGACAGATACAGTTCATATTACAGTGGTTTGTTTAATTCACACTCGCAGGAAATTTCAAGTTCCATTTAGAGTTTAGTGAAAATAGAGAAATGTTTCTCTTGCGAGGTTACAGAAACCATGTCTGTGGACTCCAGGTTGATAGTCCCTGAGCCAAGGGTGAATGTGGCTAGAGAAGAGGGGTGGGTCACAGGAGTGCCTCCCAACATTAAGAGGCAGGGAGAAAAGGAAAGCTTTCAAAGAGAAAGGAGAGAAGAAGATCAAGTAGAAGGACTGAGTGATCAGCTGTTAACAAGTGTTGCTGGCGGGTTGAGGAAGGCGAAGGCTGAGAACTCACGAGCTTGAGAAGAGCGGTTTCTGCACAGTGGTTGAAACAAAGGCCTGATGACAGTGAACTCAAGAGCAAATGGGAGAACAGGAAGTGAAGTTCCACAATGTATTAAAGGAGTGTTGCCATAACACGAATTTGTTGAATATGAGGTAGTAAATAAAAGAAGGGTCAAGGGAGACGTAAGTTGTTGTTTTTAGAATCGGAGGTATTATAACATGTTGATAGGCTGTGGGAAAGATCCAGGAGAAGGGGAAATTGATCATGCAAGAGAAAAGGGACAATTCCTGGCCTAGTGTCCTTGAATAGGTGACAGGGGATGGACTGTATTGTCCATATGGAAGGGCTGACCTCAGGCAGAGCCTGGACAGGTCAGGCTGGACTTAGAAAGGAAGGAAAGGATTTAGTTACACAGGTTTTGATCCAGGTAAGTTTGTAAGTACGATGGTGGGAGAATGTGGAAATTCTCTTCTGTTGCTTCCATTGTCTCAGTGAAATTATCAAAACACCCAGCTGAGAATGAGTGGAGTGGGGTATGGAGAGAAGGTAGGAAATAGTGATCTAGCTCTGCAGATTGAATGGACTAGAGAAATGGACTCAGGCCTGCGAGGCCCACATGTGATTTAGCGGTCGTGAATTAAAATAAGGCGTGTCAGTGCAGTCATGTTTTTGTTCAGCCAGGACTGGCTGCTCAGTTGCAGGTGCAGGTGGCAGACAATTTGGTTCCAAACAGAGTTAATTAACAGTACATTCATCACAAAAGGCCCTGAGCAAAAGATGAGACATACCTGTTTCAATGTAGTTTTATGTATACAGTTTTTCTAGTTATAAATAATTCAAACACTGCAACCCTGGGGGTACCCTGGGAACGCTGAAGTCAGGGCTAGTAGCTGCGGCCTATGTCTGTGGTGGGGTGAGCATCTTGGGCTCCTGTAGGTGATCTGCCAGGGGTGGGTGTGACCAGGGAAGTTAGGGTACTAGCGGGGAGCCTCGTGGGCCCACATGCCTGTGACCCTCCAGGTCCACACACCAGAATCAACGTTGTCAACTGGGAACAAACACAATACCATATGCCTCTGTGTGACAGTTAAAATGCCCATAAAACAACTCAAGTCGCAATCACCCTAGTTTTATTTATTACCAGATTAAATCAGCATGAAAATTAAAAGGAGACAATATAAATCAAGGAACTTGTTCCTGTTTAAATATCCCCAAACCTATTCCTGTATTTGGCAAAAGCCTGAATGTACACGTTCCAGTTCTTTGTCAATTCTTGCATTTACATGTTGTGTAAGAATTCTAGTTCCTTGGTAAGGAGTTATGTTTATATTATATTTAGGAAAACTCAGTGCTTCCTACTGCATCCTTCATCCAGGGGATATTAGTCATTAGTATTTTCAATTCTACATAAAGTAAGTTGAATTTCTATATGAATTACCTTCTTCTTGGTCACTGAGTTAGATTTTATTAATTAACAGTTCTAATATACCTATAAAGTAGCTACTCTATCCACCTGGGCAAATATTAAGTCACATTTACCATCTGAACAAAGAAAGTAAGAGTTTATAATATATACTCAAATATAGGCTTTCATTGGTGTGTTGACAAAATAACGCAGAGACTTTATACCTGTAACACACACACTCATCCATAGTCAAAAGTAGAGGATGGAGAAGTTGGCCATTACATTGGGAAGTAGGAGGGCACTGCTAATGTATATTGCAAAGATAAAAGCCAATACAAAAGTAAGCTTTAGATATATACACACATATAAGATGCTATGTATTGTGCACATCTAAAATGAAAATCTACAAAGACTGGAAATGCCCTGACCAATGGCAACCAAATTTCAACATTAAGCCTACTGCTACAGGGCACTTCAAAAATCTGTTAAATTAATTTTAAAAATGTAGTTTTCAAATATTCTCCTTTACACTACCTGTGTTCAAAGACACTTTGGAAACAAGTGTTTCCAAACAAATACATACTGAAGATTAGATGATGACATTAACATTAATTATTTAAGGTGCAAAATACGATGTTGTTGTGGTTACATAGAACAACATCAACTAAGAGATGAATGTGATGTATTTAGGGCTAACGTGCCTTACTGACTACAACTTAAAGTTTCAAGTAATTCAGGAGAAAAAAGTGTGTGTGTTTGTGTAGAGAGGGAGAGAGAAAGCAGACAGATAATGCAGGAAATGTTAATTAGTGAATGTCAGTGAATGACAGGAGTTCATTCCACTACTCTTTCCATTTTTCTATAGATCTTTTCAAAAAAAGCTGTGGAAAAAATTGTACAGAAATAAATATATTATCAATCTCCTATAACATCAGTATATAAATCTATAACAGATGTACCTAAAACAAGTAGATAATGATTTACATGGAATAAATGAAAAATTTTAAAAAGAAAAATACAAATTTCATATAAACAGAATTAAAAATGGAGATGATTAAATAGGATAATCATTTTTGTGCATGAAAAGTGTACTCACTGTCTACTGTACAGCATTCTCACTGTCCCATTGTTACTCCTCAAGTCACATTCCTCGAGTCACGTGCTCTGTGAATCCATGGTCTCTAATCTCAGCTGAACGTCTGTGTTGCTCAGAAATCACTGTAGTTCATGGACACCCAGTTCCTCCAATTCTCCAAAGACAGCATTTCCTACTTTTACCACTCTGAACTGTTTCATTATTTTCCTAGCAGACGATCTCAGTCCCAACTTCAGAGAATACAGAAATATCCGATGGGAAGTCCTTCACCTGCGTTTTACCAAATCTACGAAATCTGCAGCTGCTCTGTGGTAGACGCTGCCATTTGGCTGATCTAAGTGCCATTCCCAAGTCCTGTCTCCTTGACTTCTTCCACCATGAGGGTGAGAATGCTTTCCTTCCCTTTAAAAAGAATGCTCCCTTTTAAATAGGCTTGGCCAGGCCACCAGTGCTGACCAATGAGATGTAAGCAGAGGTCTCCTGGCATCCTCGGGAAACTCTTTCCTGATTAAAGGACCAAGTGTAGCCAACACCATCCCTTCCCCCTTTGTCCTGCCTTGACCACAGCCTGAGAGGAAAAGGCCAAGACAAATGCAGTGATGTCAGCCCCTTAGTGCTGATATCACTGACTTCAGAAGCCATTGTTTCTGCCCCCAAGTGCTTACCTTAAATTTGTCGTGTGAGAAAAATAAAATTCTGCTTGAGTGAGGCACTTTCAGTACCTGGGTTTCTGTTATTTGCAATGGGAAGCATTCCTGACACTGAACCCATGCCTCCCCCCATTTTACAGTTAAAAAGAGAGGCTTCCTGCACTACCGCCCGCAGATGCCATCTTCTTCCCCCTTCTCCGAGGTCTCCCTCTACTGAATGCAACCTCTCCCCTTCAGGATCTTCAGCCATTCTGTCTCCACCAATTATTTCACATCATTAGTGTTAAACCCACTCAAGTCTCTCACATATTAAATAAAAATTAAACTGTCCCTCAACCTCCCATCTTCCTGTAGCTTCTACCTTATCTTTACCCTCCTTTTCACTAATGTTATTAAAAAAGCCGTCTACTTGTTTCTTATTCATTCCTCAACTTGCTGCATCTGGATTCAGCCGCAGCCACTTGACTGAAGGATTTTTTTTTTGTAAGGTCACCAGCAACATCCTTATTGCAAAATCCAATGGGAATTTTTTGGGTTTTATCTTTTTTGACCTCTTTGTAGCATTTGACACCATGACTATTCAATCCTTTTTGGAACTGTTTCCCTGAATTGTTAAGAGCATTCTGCCCTAGTTTTTCCTCCCTCTTCTAGCAGATCCTTCTAAGCCTATTTTAAAGGATCCCCCTTTGCAAATCCTTTGCATGTTGCTGTGAAATTAATCCTATATACTGATGTCTCCTCAATCCTTATCTCCTCAGCAGCTCTCTACTGAATATCTTGAAATGTTTATGAATACTTCTTAGTATCTGTGCGTATCAAGTTGGAAATGTCCTACGGACTGCCCCAAACCTGTTTTTTTCCCCCATGTTCTCTTTCTACATAAGGGGTCCCACCATCCACCAAGTGGCCCAACCTAGCTTCTAGGATGATCCTTAATTGTCCCTCTCTCTCCCCTGTTTCTCAAATCTAGTTAATCAGTAAGCTCCACAAATTCAGCGTCAAGCTCCGTGGTCTGCGTATTCCTTTCAGTCTTGCTGATTTCATTCTCAGTCAGGCCTCTGGGGCCATCACTTTCCTAACACCTCTCCTCCAGCTGACACCAACTCCATGCTGCACCTAAAAGAAACTTTCGGTTTCTCCAAAACTGCCAACCTCTCTTCCACCTCTGGGCTTTCATGCATGCTGTTTCCTCTGACTAGAATACTTTTTGCAAGCCTAAAACTCACCAATGAGATGTTTGTGTTACCAATGCCCTAATAACCTTAGGCTGGATTGAGCACTCCTGCAGTATGTTTCCATAACATCCATACCCACACTAAGATTGTTTTTGTTTTCTTTTGCTCCATGAGGATACATTTGTTCTCCAACAAACTGTCTTTCCAAATAGATTTCTCAATTAGATTATAATGCCAGGATTTTTGTTTTATTTGCACTAAGACAACAATTCTCTTTATGGCATTGACATTCATCAAAGATTGTGCATTGAATCTCTGAAATATTAAGGATTCCCATTTAGTTTAAGAGCCATTTACCCTACAAAGAAAAAGGGACATAAATGCTAGAATAAGTAGTTATTTATGATAGTGATTAAAAATTGTTATATCCCTCTTATTGAAATGGGTATATCCTACTTTTAAAAACAAGGAGCAATCCTCTATCATCTTGAAAGTATGTAAATTGGTTATTGCATATTGCAATAGAAATCCCAAGAAAGAAATACACAGAGTATGTATAAATCACTAACTACATCCATATGGATCGCCCACATGGAGGAAAAGGCTGCAAATGCATTCAAGAGCTTTGACATGACATGTAAGTATAATCCAATTGAATAAAATCTAATTAATTCAATCTAATTGAATCATCAGTGAAGCAGAGGCCGAAAAGGGTAAAACAATTTAAAAATAGGACCCTTATGTAATGGTGTTATAAGTAAATTCAGAAATAACAATGTGACATTATTAAAATATCCGGATTATTACCAGGATTTACCACAATTAGTTTTCTCTAATAAATACACATGTGCTTCAGATTATAAAACCAAGAAGTTCACTTACATGATGAACCAAAAGCTGACCCACTGATCAGCTGAAACTCTTCACGGCCAACACAATATAACTTAACATGCAAAATGCTATTTGCAATTCAGATAAATTTTAGGGTGAGGCACTTTTCCTTATTCTAAGGAGAAAATAGCAGATTTAAAAAAAATTTTTGCATGCTATGTTTAGAAAGTATAAAACCAAAGGACCACATTGTCGTATTTATTGCAAGGCAAAATACATTTCAGTGCAATAATATAATTTTCCAAAGAAAAAGGCTGTCTACATACCAACATAGTCAACATTCAAGAAAGATTAGGGCCAAAAGTTTAAGAAAAAGTATCAATTTTATATTTTACCAATGATCTTTCAGGCTGAATATGACTTGGCTTAGGAATATGATTTGGAGCAAAATGCCTGGCAAAAACTGCTAAATCAATGCTTTCAAGTTCCATACTCATCTTCTTTAGGGTTTCAGATATTTTCCTAAAACTCTTATATTTTTGGTTTACAGTTAGGATATCATACACCTCCATTTGCTTTTATTCTATAATTAAACTTTAAGCTCCCTGAATGCAGGTACTGGTTGTTTCAGTGTTTGTATGTCCTATTAAGCCCCACATACTGAGATTCACAAAAATAAAAGCTTGAAAATAAATGAATAAGCCCCACATCACGTATTGCGTCATACTAGCTCTTAGAATCTGTATTGCTCACAGACTGGGGTGCCTGACTGTCTCAAAACAATTCTCTGGTGGCCATGTCTGGGGGACACCTTTCTGTAGAGACTCTATTCCTTTAGCTGCAAGAGTCAGCACACAAACCAAGCTTGGCCAATAAGAGTCCTTCTTCTGCACCTTAGAAACTGTAATTTTTCTATGATCTCGGGGTTGTTGGGAAATGAACCTTGGATCTGTCAGGAGCTACTTCTCCAGTTTCAAGGAGAAGCTGGTCTTCAGCCAACACACGGTGAAAGCAGAGATGAGGAAAGTGAGAGGCCAGGTGAAAGTTCAGACACCCCAGAACCACCTGCCCCCTGCTCTTGCCACAACTAGGTTATGAAATCCAATGCATTCCACTGATTTACTTTCACTAGTTTACACAAGGATTCCATCACGGGAGGCCAGAATTCTAACTAGCACAGACACAGATTTGTATTACTGTAAGAATTCTTGGAATTCATGGAGTCCAAAATCCTCATGTTAAGTATTAGGAAAATGGATTAGTTAGAGAAGTTAAGTAGCTGGCCTAAAGTCTCACAATGAATTTGTAAGGAAGCAGGAAGCAGATTCTGCAGGTTGGCTCAGTCCCACTCATTCTAATACCATTTCCCAGTCTTCTTACAGCTGGGGTGCAGGCATGTGGCCTCAGTTCCTGGAAAGCATCCAGCCAGAATTTGGAAAAGAAATGAGTGATGAGAAGTGGCCACTGCCTCCAGGGAGTCTGCGTCTTCTGGGGAGTGTGGTGGAGCCAAGCAGCTCCTCTGAGACAACTGAAGTGGACTCTCCAGCATACACTATCCATCTTCCTGGTAGAAGAGCAGCTCCCTCAAACATTGATTGTTCTGCTTGATTTGGTTGGGTTTGCTTGGTTTTGACTACAGTATCCAAAACTGGTTCTACTGCTCTCCCAAGATTGTGGGAGCCACCTGATAACACTCAGTCAATCTCTGTCTGCTTAATCTAGCTGCAATTATTTGAGACCAAGAACTTTACATAGAATTCCATACAGTGTTTGGTACCTGGAAATGGGGCACTGTGTACTCACATGTGGAACTGGATTACAGGTGGTAGACTTGGAGCAGCAAAGACACAGATACTAAGAGCGGAAAGCTGGGAACTCTTTTATGATGCAGAGATACAAAATTTTGTCAAACTAGCCTCTGCTATATCTTGGAATGTAGGCTAAGAAAAATTTGGCCTGGAATGAGGACATTCAATAGGAGTACCCAGAATTCCTAATCTTCCTCCCAAATGTAATGTTAGTTAGAAAATTGTTTTCAGTGGCATCAGAAAGTATAAAAAGAGTGACTTAAACACATTGAGAATTTTATTTTTCTCACACCTGAAGATTAATGGACACTGAAAGGAGAATCAGTCTATGAAGTTCCTGTGTTCAAAATGGCAATCACAAATCATCAATAAAACAGTAAAATGCTGAGCAATATGCTGTTTAAGAAGAGACAAAAGTAGGTCATATACTATAGAAATATTTCATTGGGATAACTTTGTATCTTGCTCATGTGAGTTGCCTTGCAGCCTAGAACATACTTCCATATATTCTTTCTCTCAACCCCTTTCCCTACCTCTCCCATTTTCCCTCATCTTTCTTTTATAGCTCTATAACCCCATAGGTTATCTATAAGGAGTCTATAAGTAACTAGATTTAAAAAGTTTTGTAACTTCCTCAACATTAAAAATCAAGTAGCAGACTCAGTATTAACTAGAAGTGGGGCAGATGCAGGTTTAGAGAGGCCTGAAGCAAATGCAATTTGCAGAAGCCTTTTTAAGAAAAATAATGCAAAATTTTAAATACAAAATCAGATATGAAAGTGAATGAGGAAAAAAAATCACACTGCATTATAAATTTTATAAGCTGACAAATATCACTAATTTATCACAGGAGCTAGAAAAACAGCATCTATTTTAATTAACTGTCCAATACCCTGCTCTGATATATTTTCCTACCTTTTTAGGCTGCATACTCTCATCATCTCTCAAATGCAAATAATTTTTAAAATTATTTGTTGGGGATAAAAAACTTTCAGTTATTTCTTTAGCATAGCAGGTTAAGTGAATTCTGAATTATTGACAATTTTGAAAAAAAATAGCTTTGCCACTTGTTTAATATCATGCAAGCTGAAGTTGGGGAAAGAACTTTCTTGCATGAACTAAAGATTTCAGGGCATTTCATTTCTTATACAAGTTAACCTTAAATACATTATGACAACACTTAATCAGTTTGTCACTGAAAATTCAATTTAGTGGGGTGCTGGGAGTTTTATGCAGTTTTAATGCTACCTGTAAATCTGGGATAACTTTAGTTTTACCTGACCAGACAACCCTCAAGAACTTTACTGACAAACTAGGTCCCTGAACCTTGGTGCTGTTCACAGCCCATCCTTTCTCCTGTAGATATGGCAGCAGTCTAGGAACTGCCCCTTCTAAATCTGCAAGACAATCAGACATGAGCATAATATCAACAATGTAATGATATAGCTGTGCCATTTGCAGTTTCTTCCATGTGGCCAAGTCCTGGTCTACAAGTCCATGACAAATGTTGGGGCTGTGGCAGTATCCCTGTGGAAGGGTAGTGATTGTCCACTGGCAGCCTTCCCATGTGAAGGCAAACTGCTCCTGACTTTCCTGTGCTGTATCAATAGAGAAGAAAGCATTAGCAAGGTTCACGACATAATGATACATCCCTAGTACATTACTGAGGGTGTCCATGAAGACTGCTATAGAGGGCACAGCAGCGTGCAAAGGGGTTGTGACTTTATTCAATTCCCTGTAATGCACAGTCATATGCCAAGAGCCAACCAGCTTTTTCACTGGCCACACCAGGGAATTAAAAGGACTGTGAGTGGTCTTTATGATGCCCACCTTCTCCAACTCCAGTAGAGCTTCTCCAATTTCCTTATGTCCCCAGACAATTTATGCTGCTTAGTATTTGTCACTTGCTGAGGTACAGGAAGAGCTACAGGCGGGTTACTGAGCATGTCCCCTCAGAACTACCTTTACCACATGTTCCTTCAGTCTGAACTTACCTGCAGGGGTCTGTAACCACAGGCCCTGCCAAATTTCGACTCCCAAAATATATTCTGGGATAGGAGAAATGTACACAGTATACTCCTTTGGGGGCAGATGCCCTATCCCCAGTGGGATTTGGCCTTTCTTCACTCTAATTGCCTTACCTCCATACCATCAGGGCAGGGGTCTCAGGGAAACAGTCAGGGTTGCCATAAATTAGAGAACATTCAGCTCCTGTGTTCACCAGCACCAGGACATGTACATTCTCAGGTGACCAATGAATTGCTAATTCTACATGTAGCCTCCGGTCCCCACCACATCCCCCAAGGTGGGGAGCTTGACCCCTCCCCCAAACCATGATGCCCAATCGTCCTCCTGTGGGGGTGAGGGCCCAGGTGGAGCCTGAGTGCCATCCCCCAAGAAGTCTTGCAGGGACACAGGTAAGACCTGGGGCTTTGACTCTGGTTTCCGTGTCCCGGACCTCAGTGGCTGGAACTGCTGCTCTGTCTTCAATCGGTACCACCATTCTAACAAGATCCTATCAGGCTCCCCATCAAGTTTTTCTTTTACTACTTCCACCTTTATCAAATCAACCCACATGTACACCCTCAAGATCTTCAAGGGGCCCTTTGCACCTCTCCTTTCAGTCATAGCCCATACTTCCTTCTGTGCTCTTATTGTTTCAACCTCCCCCAGATCTGCTAAAGTATGAGTAGCCTCACTTATGAGTTGCCGTATGTGGGGGGCAAGAGAGGTCACTGAGGACCCAAAGAGAGATGGGGATGTTGTATACAGCACCAGATTTCTCATTCCTATGTTGAACAACTCCTAATTGGGGCCCCGGCGGTCTAAATCATAGATGACATTTTTCATGCCCAGCTCCTGTAACACCTGCTGGAGCTCTGCATACATTTTCCAGCTAGTGGGTAAGTATGGTAAATCACCCTGATTAGGCCAAACTGCCCTGATGGCTGCTGTCAGCCGAACCAGAAGTGCCCAATTCCCAGAGGTGTGACAAGCACTTTGCAACAGCTGCTGGAGGAAAGGGTGAGTTGTCAGGGAAGCCAGTCTACTCATCTCAGTACCCGACATAACAACGTTTCCCACCCTCATATCCCAGAGACGCAAAAGCTATGTAGGCAGAGGTTCCGACAACTTCTGCTGAAACCGGATGCTCATGTCCACCAGCTCCTCCTGGGTATAGGGGCAGAGCAGGGAGTGCTCCACAACCTGGGTAAAGGGTGGCTCCTGCTCCTGAGGAGCCCACAGTTGTTCTGTTTTTATTTTCTTAATTACAACAGGGTGGGCCTTTAATATGGGAGAGGCTGGTGCCTCAGGCGGTGTGGCCTCGGCAACATATTGGCCCTCAGCCCCACCCCTTCTTCTTCTCCCAACATCTCCACCATCTTCAGGGCTCAAGCTCCTGCTCTTTCCTCCCCCCTCCTCGACAGCCTCCTGCAATGCAGTTTTCTCTGCTGCCTCCTTCCTCGCTGCTGCTAAGGAACTTCCAGGAGCGTGACCTGCCTTATCAATAACTGTGTCTTTTTCTTGAGGGCATCCCATAGGTCATCACCCAGCTGCTCCAAGTGATGCTTAAGTGTGTCTCTCTCCCACCTAAGTCTCTCTTTCTCCTTGATAACCCTCTCTCTCTCCTTGATAACCCTTTCCACTATCTCTAGTAAAAGATATCCCACAATTCCTACTGCTACATAGCCACTCAGGGCCTCTAAGCAGTCTTCTATCTCACAGAGGGATAATTCCACAGTTTCCAGTCTCTTCACCCTTCCCCAATTCTGGGGACAGCCATACCCATCTAGTAGGTGCTTTACCCTAGACCAATTCCCCACTAGGGGCTCCCCAATTGGAAGCCCCACAAATATGGGACTCCCAGGTGAAGCAGCAACCCTCTAACACTGCAGCCACTGGGGCCTCCCCACCATCCACAGCAGGGGGTTCAGGGCATCTCCCCACCATCTCTAGGGGCAATGCACCCAAGGGTCACACCCACGTAGACAGATTTCAGGTTCAGATGTCCTGCCAACTATGGCCAGAGGGGTAACTCCAAGGGGAAAATCCCAGGGCAAAATACCTTTGAAACCAAAATCAGTTAAAGAGATAAATAAAGTGGAAGAAACCCGTTTATTTCCTACAGTCATCCACTTCTGCTCTCCCATGTCTCTCACGACCTGGCTGCAGAAGAAAGGATCCCACCCACCCTCGCTGGCCCAGATATGCCCTTGCATGCCCTTGTAATTACCTATTGATTTGGAGATGGACTAAGGCCAGGCAAGAGATTCTGAAAATACTGCAGTTTTACCCACAATATCACCATTTTTTGTCAAATTAGCAAAAAAGTTAAATCTTTTACCAGTGTGTTCATATAATTAATTCATTACTCTTCATCAACTGGGTTCAATTTGAAATTCATCCTTTTCTATTTGAAATTTACCTTTCTCTCTTAACAATTTTCTGATTTTGATACAGTCTGATAATGTGTTATAATTTACTTCTTGACAGAAAAATATCTATTGATCTCATATAAAAATACATGAAAAATAATTTCACTTTGGGGTGTTTCCATAATTAAATGTGCTGCATAAATGAGTATATTCCTGTCAGGGTAGAATGTCTAATTTTGACTAGGTGGCAATGAGAATTGAAATATCTGCTTACATGCCTATGAATTTTACACATTTAATGAATTTACACAGCTAACAAATGAAAGAATATTCCACATATGAATTACCTTCTAACTGTACAGCTTTCAAACCTGTTTCTCCTCCATTGCCCATATATGTCTGGTAGTGGGAGATAAAGATCATTCATGCAGCAGCTAAACTTCTGGCCTGACCTTCAATATCGTGAATTTAGGTGAGTTTATGTAGTTGAAGTAGGAATATTTCTGTGGGAGCACAGATTCCACCAAGAAGGTTCACAATAACACATACAGAACAGCCTGGAGCACACATAAATATACAGTGAAAAGTTTGACAAAAGGGTAATTAAGGTGGAAAGAGATGAATCTTGCAGATAAAATACATTTCTCTTAGAAAATTTACAAGAACATATGACTATGTGAGCACAATGGCAGGACCTTGGAAATGGCCCATGCAAGTGAGGGGCCCTGGAGTTTGAACTTCAATAGCTTTACGGTGACCAGGCCCTTGCTCTTTCCATGTGGTTCTTATTTAATTTTTCCTAGCTTTATGGAAGTGTAATTAACATATAACATTGCGTAAGCTTAAGGTGTACAATGTGATTATGTGATACATGTATTATTGCAAGATATTTACCACAATAAGGTTAGTTAACACATTCTTCATGTCACATAATTACCATTTTGTTGTTATGGTGAGATAGTAAAGTTCTACTCTCACAGCAACTTCCAAATATATAACACAGTTACCATGCTGTGCATTGGATCCCTGGAACTTACTCATAACTGAACGCTTGTACCCTTTGACCAATATCTCCCCGTTTCTCCCACCTCTCAGTCCCTGACCATTTTACTGTTTCTGTGAGTTCAACGTTTTTTGGTTATTCTACATATAAGTAAAATCATATAATATTTGTCTTTGACCTATTTTACTTAGGATAATGTTCTCAAGTTTCATCTATGTTGTCACAAATGGCAGGATTTCCTTATTATTTTATGATCGAATGATAGATATTCCATCTCGTATATGTACCACATCTTCTCTATTGATGGGCACTTAAGTTGTTTCCATATCTTGGTTATTGTACATAAGTGGGATAAATGGAAGTTTTCAGCCAGAATTTCTCAGATGGCCTTGATGGTGATATGCATATAAGGGCCTGTTTGCATATCAATGGGATGTTTACCACTGGCAGAGCCCTGGTCAGACTGGGAATAAGGGGTAGAGAGTAACCGTGGTTCTCTCCTCCCCTCTGTTCCTGGTACCTAACTGGTCAGGTGCCTGCCATTCACCAGGGACCTGCCCACAGAGTTCCTTCTGGAGGAAGGGGCTGACGGGGTTGGGGGAAGCAGGGTGCGTGCCACAGCCAGAAGGACTGGCTAGCTAGCCAAACGAGGAGCAAGGAGAGAGAGGCTGCAGAGCAGCCAGGTTCAAAGGGAGAGAGCACGGGCTGGGAGAGAGACTGAGCCATGAGAAATAAAAACCCTTTCCTCAGCCTCCCCTTTCCCTTCTCTTCCTCACTGTTTTCTATAGTAGCTGCACCAGTTTTCATTCCCACCAGCAGTGCATCAGGGTCTCTTTTCACCACATTCTCACCAGCATTTGTTCTGCCTTGTTTTTTTGATACTAGCCATTCTAATAGGTATGAGGTGATATCACATTGTAGTTTTGATTTGTATTTCCCTGATGTGGGTGATGTGGAGTATACTTTTCATGCACTTATGGGCCATTTGTATGTTTTCTTTGGACAAATGTCTATTCAGACATTTTTTTAATCTTTTTTTTTTTTTGCTATTGAGTTGTACAAGTTCCTTATATAATTTGGATTATATTTGCTAATTAAATTGTACAAGTTCCTTATATAATCTGATAAAAGTTATTGGATATATGGTTTGCAAATATTTTTCCCCATTCTGCTGGTTGACTTTACATTTTGATTGTTTCTTTTCCTGTGAAGAATTTTTTTAGACTGATGTATCCTCATTTGTTGGTTTTTGTTTGTTGTAATTTTAAAATGTAAGTCTTGCATAGTCAAAATTTAATCCCCCTTCCATTTTTAATCATTGGTAGAGGAAGAAGAAAGAAGGGGAAATAAAACAGAACTTCTTCCCATGACACTAGTATCTTGAGAGAATTTTACTTCCCACCTTGGGAGCTGAGGGGGGATGACTGCCCTTCTCATTTAACCACTTCACCTTTCTAAGCCTCCATTTTTCCACATGTGAAATGTGGGATTCAAAGCCTTTCAAATGTTAAGTCCCAATGAATAAATGAATGAAGCCTTGAGAGTCCCGGTCCTGTGATTGGGGCACGTCCATTTCAGTTCCAAAGGAAAAGCAACAGTGCTGCAGGAAAGGGTTCTGCATGCCTGGGAGTGGCATGGCACGGGACACCAGGGGCTTGTTCAGGAGCCACTGGGAAAGAAGAGACCATTCTAGAAAAATGGGGTCCTCATGTAGGAACTGAAACACAGGGTGGGGATGGTGCACGGGCAGAGCAGACCCCGAATGAACTTTACCAGTTTGCTTTGTCTGGGACTATCACCTACAACCACCTTTGGCAAACATACACATCCATACTTAGTATCAGAATGTTTTAAAATTTTTGATAAATTTGAAATACATATTACAAGAAAGGGTATATATACAACAAATATTTTAAAATATTAAAATGCTCAAAGACAAAAGGCATGACCCATGGAGGTAAGCACACACTTCCAAGTTTAGAAGGCAATTAGAAATAAGGCAATTAGAAAATAAGGGATCCTTTGAGCTGTAAAAATATGCATATTTACCCATTCCAGTCCCTGCTGGTGCAATTTCTCTCGAGTAAGTATCCACTGCCTTCTTCTGTTTATGATGCACCGACAGCCAAAGGACTACCTTTCAAGAACCCTATTAACAGAGAGTGCAAATCAACAAATGCATACCTCAAAATAAGGCACAAACTTGTATTTCTTCTATACATGAAAGATTTTTTTTTCTGGACCATATAATTATCTTTGTTTTGCATGATTACCAAAAGGAGTCTATTATTATAAGTTTTCTTGATTATGCCTCACATGTCCACAAAAATAAACATCTTATTAAAAATGGATGATAACCCTTTGACTCCCCATAATTAGGAATTCAACTTATCACTTGGTAATGATAGCTTGGAAAAATTGCCAAAATTTTATTTGTAAAATTATTTTCTCCCAATTTTTCCTCCTTTTATTTAACTGATACTGATTACTTTCTTCATGACAGGTGATTTTAAATTATATGTGTATAATTTCTGTAGCTCAATTTCTTCTAAAGAGTATATCTACCACATGAGAATATATGGTCATCGGGTAGTTTATTATAGAATGAATCAAATATCCTAGAATGAAATAAAATTATAGTATGTTAGAATGTAAGTAAAAATGTTTTTGAAAGTGTCAGTAATTCACTGGTCACCTTCTTTGAAACATGTGGTCTTTAGAAGGTCACTAGAAAGCAACGGAAGCTCAAGGTCCAGTTCTACTACTTATTCTAAAGATCTGTTTGTCCTTCATTAAGTCAGTTCATTTCTCCTTAACTTAATTTTCCTTTTTAGTAAAATGCAGATCATATCAGCTTCCCAACTACTTTATAGAGCTACTATGATGAAACAATTTGACATCAGATTTGAATCACTTCTTCCAGTACAAATATTAGATACAATTATTTTAATAAAACCAATACTTAGAGTAAAATTCTACTTTCCCATTATGTTAACCATCAATTTCCCTGTATAAAACCAACTTAATGAATCTATTTGATAATTTAATTATGTGACTAAACTGAGGTTCTTTGACACATCATGAAAAACAGACATAGGTACTATTTTTAAGTATTCTTTAATAAAAAGCACTTTCCAAACAATTAAATGTTGGCTTCCACAATAACATTTCATTTTTAAGTTCTACATTCATGAATTCTAATTTAATGAATTAAATTTGGCAATCAAACCACCTGGCAACTAATAGAGCACATATTTCTTTGTACAGTGAAATATCGACACTTTGACACCTGGTTTCTGTTTCTTGGTTTTATCAAGCATCTAAAATTTCTCATATAATTCTAAATAGCCCCTAAGTTTATATCCTGACCTTACCACACACCAGTCTACAAAATAAAAACAGGAGTTCTCGGCATTCTGGAGGCTGTATAAAATTAAATGAATAATAGACTGCAAAAATTATGAAACCAAGAATTCCTTCTCCAAAAACTGTTAATCAAAATTAAATATTTAACCAATACCTTTATATAGAAAACTCCTAAATAGAAAAGAGACTCAATAAGGATTAGTACAGAAATACTCGAGTTATTTTTACTTTACTGTATGTAGGATTATAAATAGTAATGTTTTTCCCTCCTTAAGTCTAATCAGTTTTTTTATGTTATTCAACCCTTAATAATTCAGTTACAAAGGTTTCAGAACTTTTTCACTGACTCTACACTAAAATGAAGGTCTTGCTCTCAGTCGTTAAAAGTGGAGATGCTAGAATGACTGTAGGAGGTTCAAAACCTGGCCGGGCCCCTCATTTGTTGTTTGACTGCAGACAAATTATTCAACCACTCTGTGCCTTAGTGTCCTCATTTATAGAATAGAACCAGTAACAGACCTACCTAAAGCAGCTGCATGGCGGCTCCATGACTGCACAAGCAAAGCACTTAGAAGACAGCCTAGCACACATTAGCCTCTCAATTTGTGGCGTTCTTGTTACTGTTGGCACTATTATTTTCCAGACACTTCCCATCTTTGATTAACACTTATTAAGTGAAGGCAATCTACTATAGCCCAATATATCTACAAATAACCCAGATAAATGATATAGTAAAATTCCTGTGAATATTACTATTGGGATTAAAAGTTCTAAATTATTCAAAAAGGTTAAAGATGTGAATATAAAGTTTACATAATATGAGACACACTTGTAAAAATGCTGCTAGGAATAAATATATGGATGGAAAAAAAAACTACCCAAAGTCAAATTAATTATTGATAATTTAGTGAGACATTGATCATACAGCATTTTGTTTAACTTGGCATTCATATTTTAAAAAGTAATCTCAAAATGGTTTGGATTACTTTAGATTAATGAAATTGATTTTTAATGGGTGGTTACAATAGATTTTTATATACTTTATATGTTGAATTTTTTTAACATTAATGAAAAACAATTCTGAATCTCTGATCGCTTTCTAATGAATAGCTAGAAAATGTCCAGCAAAAATGGAATATTATTTGCCTTTACTGTTAAAGAATGACCATTAAAAATGAATTAGAAGTTAAAAATTCAAATATTCATAGCTCTCTAAAAACTTTTGAAGAAAATCACATACCTGACACCCAGGAGCCTAAACATAACTCAAATAGTAAAGGCGAAATAAGAAAGGAAGGGAATGAAATGGGGTGAGCTTTGCCACAGGCAAATAGAAAATTTGAATGGAATAACAAGCTTGTTATAGAAGTATGGCTTTAAAAAAAATACTATAAGATGGGAGCAACCCACAATTCATAACCCATTAAACCTTAGCCAGGTTGGTCTTTACAATAAATATTTTCAAACATAAGTGATTAAGAATATTTCAACCCATTCATTTATATTGGAATAAGAAATCTTCTGTTCTACTATGCCATTTAAATTTGCTTTAGCTTCATTCCATATGTTTCTTAAGATCCTAAAATTAGAATGTGAACCTTACATAATCTTCCACGCCAGCTTTTTCAAACATCAGATGAGTTCTGCAGCAAAGCATATGTGATTTAAAAAACTCATGAATTTATGGTAGATCAATCCCAACACTCACTTAGTCTTGGTTCTTGATAGAGGTCACCCCTGTGAATGTCAACAATTACAGTTGAAGTTCTAGGGCAATCTAGCACATTTAAGGTTATCAAGCCACTCTTGAATATAACTTCAGCTTTAAAGCACAACATTTGATATGTTACAGCATCAACGTCTTTATTTTCTAAGCAGTCTAAAATTGAAGATTTCCTCTTTGATCCAATAAGTACATGTGCAAGAATGTTTTATATTTCTAAGAGATTTTAGAGTTTTTTGGGTTTTGGTTGCTTCATAAAGTTTTATTATTAATCCATTATAGATGATCAAAGAATGTGGTCTATAAAATTTCTACTTTCTGAATCCAAGTAAGGTAGCATTAAGGATGCTTGGAAACAAGGGGAAAATTATCTTGTGGGGGAAAATGTTCTATCTGTAACTATTAAGTCAATACTATTATCTTATTCTAATACTATATGGTTTTTTTTAATCAACTTGATAAACATTAAGATCTATTAAAAGATTCAAGAGCAACGTTCTCTCTATTTTTCCTCAGGTATCTAATAGTTCTGACTTAAATGACAATGCTATGTTATTTAGCACACAAAAGTGCATGACTACATTATCTTTATTGGGAATAATACACTTTATGAATTCTCCTTTACTATCAATATCATCTACCTCTATTTTCTTTCCTTCTTTGCCTCTTCTTCCCTTTCTACCTTCTTGCCCTCTTTTTCTTGTTCCTTTCCTGTTCTGATATATCTGACTTTTTTACATTGTTTCAATGTACATCATAACACTTAGTTTAATGTATACCTAAATATCTAGTCTAAGAGCCTTTATTTTAATTGAGCAGTTTATAACATTTCTTTATTTTCACAACTATGATCTTAACTTAATTTTTGAGAACTCACTTTATGCTTTCTGTTTTAATGTTTGCTTTTTTTCCCAATTTCTGGAACAGTCATTCTTTCATCCAGTAATATTTACTGAATAATGCATGTCAGATATTGTAACATATAGTTGTATTTCATTGCTTTTATTTAAGTGACTAAGAAGGTACTCATCTTTCAAGTTTCTCCATTTAGACATCACTTAGGAAATCCTTCCTTGAACTGTTAAATTTAAATCACATTCCCCTATTATTCTTTCCCATGATACTCTTTAATATATTTTCGAAGTACTTTTCAATTCTTTATTTGTGGGTTATTAGTTTAGTGTCTATCCACATACTAAACTCCATGAGGATACCCACCTTGTCTGGCCTGCTTACAGCTATATATCCAGGGTCCAGAAGTAATTACCATGTATCAAGAGACTCAAATGTTAGTTAAAAGAATGAAATAATTAATTAATTAATAATGTAGATAGTCTTAAAAATGCAAACTGTAATTGTCTTTAATTTAAAAACACTTTGACTCTATATTAGTGATGGGGTCATAGGCTATTTTCATTCATTTTACTGTTTATATTCTTTTGTACTTTTAAATGCTTTTGATCACCATTGTGGATAAAGAATGAAATTATTTTATATGAGTCCTTCCTTATTAAAAAATAAATTAGCACTAATTAGACTTTTCTAACACTTATTTTTATTAATAGGGGCTTTATTCTTTAACCAAGATTCACTCAATTAACTCAATAGCATGATCTAAATACATGACACGGTAGGGAGCATTACTACTGCAGACAGGATGTAAGTGATTTGGTTCAAGTATCAGAAATTATATAAAGTTGCTCAATAATTAAGTTTGGTTAAAGAAATGCAAAATTTTTTTATCTGGATATTTTTAAGGAAAGGAGAACTTTCTGGGACAAACTAAGTGGTCTCTAACACAAAAAACAGGTGGATGTACCCCATGACCTGTCAAAGGGTCTGTTGTTTCTCATTCTATTGCCTGCTGCCTTTCTGAATATCCTCTCTAGACTAGGAGAAAAAAGTGTGTAGGTTTTCAAGTAGAAGTTAGCATTCATAAAATTTTTATATTACGTACTTATTTGTAGGTATCTGAGCATACAAATCTATAAAACTGTTGGTGCAAGGCTCATCTGTATTGTCAACAGCACCATCACTTAATATATAATGCGCTGAGTGAAAATATCAACACTCTAGGGAAAAATGTTAAGTGATCATAAGAATAATCCTTGTCAAATAATCTGATTGCTTATATGCTTTAAGTTTAGTTATATTGGAAAAACCATCTTTTTGTTTCATGTACAAACCTTTTTAAAATGCTTTCAGAATACATGCTGTTCTCTGTCCTTCTCAGTTGCGTTAGGTCCTTCCACTGTGCAGACAGGAGTTGCTCTGAATCCATCACGGTTCCAACACTTACTTGATAACATAGGTTACAAATATAAACAAACGATATTAATCTATGCCAACAATATGCCCTAAAATGGGTCACATAACAATTAATCAGAAACTTTTTTACCTAAGTGTGTAAGTAAATGAAATTACTTTTTCTTACATAATATATTCATTTTCATAGAGGTATTATGTGTATGGGGATAAGATTCTATTTCTGAACTTAGAGAAATATTTTTGTGGCTTTAAATTTTATTTCTGTTTAAGCTTCTAATCAAGCTTTTTCTTCTACTTGGGAAGAGAATTTAGAAACACTCTATTGGAGTCCAACAAGAATGGAATAGTTAAACACGTTATGATATATGCAGATAATGGAATGCTATGGAGCACTTCTGAAATAATGTTAAAATGTAAATAGCAAAAAATAAGTAAAAAGTATATGTATTTAATCATAAGCAAATGTGCCTAACATATTTTTAAAAGATGCAAAAACAGTATACAATATAAAGATATTTGTTTGCATGTGAATGCCACCTGTTTGTGTTTATGCTAGTTAGAATTAAGTTTGTCACTTACAACTAAAAAAAGTCCTAACTGGAACACTTGTAGATTGTTAATTAATTTAAAAACTATGTTAAAATAGTTTTCATTTTTTAAACTGATACTTTATTTTTTAAAACAGCAGCTTTCAGAGCCCTTGTTAAAACAATAGAATAAAAGAAAAAAGCATTTATGCCTAAATCTTGTTTTCTGCCATGGAGATATCACTTTTTAAAAAGTAGCACTATTTTAAATATACAAGTAAATGTTCTCTGTATTAATACTTCAAAATACACTCTACAGTCCATCTATGTGATGCTTTACATCTGTGTGCCACCACACACACCTAGAGTATCAGAAAAATGGTGATTACCCTAATCTAAGTAAGTGTAATATTAGAAGTGTAGTTATAAGTTTTGGAATTTATACATGCCAATTAATCTTGATGATAATCAAGAAACCAAATGTGGTCTGTGGACTTATCCCCTTACCATCTTGTCTGCCTACTTTCTACAGGAAATTAATACTTTCTCCCTATTTTAAAAATTAACTCAAAAATTAAAGAATGGAGAATATTAGAAATTCCCTCAAAGTGAGAAAAAACTTATTTTACCTTACTATCCATTTAAGTTATATCACTAAGATCACAGCAGGCCTGTTAAGCTTCTGAACACATCCATGTGAAATGGAAAGATGTTTACGTACCTCACCGATGATACTGTCATTACTAAGTGAAGTGTCAGAAGAGGTGGGTTAATTACAACTTAATACAGCTGACATTCTTATCTTACAAATGCAGTTGTGTTCCATTTTATGCATGTCTATATCCATTAAGCATAATCTCTGTTAGAACTAAATAATATCTAAAAACACTATTCAGGAAGAATAAATTATGGTCTGAGGTTAAAGTGGGTGTTAATTAGAACTGATTCTAAGCAAGAAGATGCATATCAGTGGACAAAATAATACACATACTAGCATTATTTGGTAAATGTAATAGATGTCTCATTTTTTGCAAACAACAGGAAAATTTCCAGAGAAGCAAACATCTTAGTTACTGTGTGTTCATATCACTGAGGGCATTCTGAGAGTTTTTCAATCTTAACTTATTTAATAATATTGTGCAATAAATACAAAGAAATGAACTCTTTAAATTCTCTAAACAAAAATTATAAATAAAAGTATTACAGCTTTGTCACAGTTTTGTCTTCAGCATCTATTTGGCCAAACAAAACAGTTTTTTTTTTTTCAGGGAGCAAGAAATTGTTAAAGGAGCAAGGATTTGAAAGTCTGGGAGACTTAGCTTTAATTCCCAGTATACTATGTCTTAGGCAATTTACTTTAACCTGTCTCCCTTGGCTCTTGTGCGAAATGCTCATGACAACTACGTCAGAAGAGTCCCTATCTTATGCCATAGCAGTAAATACAATAACTGGTCCTCAATTCGTTTTCCTCTTCCTTTCCCAAGTGAAAGTGATTTCAGATATCATGAGCATTTTGAACTGAATTCCTAGCTGCAAACTATTCAAAGTAAGAGACATAGCCGATTCATATTCTGAAACCTGAAATGGGTCTTTTAAAACCCCTAGTATCTAAATGATTTGAAATAATATTACTTCAACAGCTCAATAAAGTTCTCTTAGAATTTGTTGTATTTGATGATTCAATTAGTTTTACCTTTAAATGAATATACAAGTGCTGGTTTAAAATCAAGATGCTGGTCAAGCAAAACTATAACTGAGCCTCTTAATTCAGGCATATAATGTAACTAAACAGCCTACAGTACAATGAAGTCAGCAAAGTAAACACTGGAAAGAGATAGTGGGTCTTGTTGTCTCTGTTAAACATGTCAAAGTACTGCATTTAAAAATATTTGAAAAATCTGCCTGTTTTCCATCTGTTATATTTCCAGAGGATAACTGAAAGTTCATGTGAAAGTTCACTGTAAGTTCAAGTATGTCATATCAGGTCATTTGCAGTGTAAAAGTTCACTGGGAGTTTATTGTTATTTTTTTAAAGACTGAAGTGGAAAAAGAATAAATATACTAACAAGCTATTTTATATTGCATTATGAGCACTGCATTTTTAAGCATCATAAATAAAAATTATATATTATAAAAGGCCATGTGCAATTCATAATAGCAATAATAAGGAAGATGCATAATATAGTATCCTTGGGACTGTTCTTAGAGAAGAAGCTGTCAATTTTGGTTGTTCTGGATATTATTTAAAGTATAACAACTGTCATATTTACATTGTATTGAATACTTTGTTTAAACTCATATTTCAAAACAGTAAAATAGAGATACAGAAAAAGTGAAAAGCATAAGATATATAAATTAATATCTTATCATCTATAAACTAGAAGAATAGAATTTAGATGAATAGAAATCATTTTTAATTTGCAATTGCTAAGAATGCTATTTGAGATACACCATTTGTGGCTGCTTATGGCAAAAGGAAGAAGCCAAGAAAAATGTTTCATTTGGAACAAAATTACTGATCATTGGGAAAAATTTCTAAATCGAAAAGACCTTACTCAATACTATTTGAATTACTGAAGGAAAAATTAAGATTTTAGGGGGATTAGACCCTCATACATTAAAAAATATATAAAAGAATAGTTTTCAAGGAAAGTAACTGTACCTGTATATAAAATTTAAGACATAACTTCTGGATTCAAAGATTAAGAGCATTTTCTTTCTATAAAGTACTGGTACATAGGAGAGTTCAGCAAAGGCATCTAAATGTATTGAGTAGAAGTTCATTCCACTGTTTCTCAATTTCTCCTGTCAAATACATGTCCTTAGCTTCACAACATAACTTCAAGTCTATAATTTGCTTCTTAAATTGAAAAGCACATTTGTTTATCTCCAGTATATCTATATTCTTTTTATGATACATTGCCAATTGATTTTACTGGATCATAGCTTTTATTCATTAATTCAGTCATTCATAAATGTTCATCCAGTATTTTCAAGGTGCTGCAAATAGTAAGGATTACAAAGAACATAAAAATTCTGTTTTCAAGAAGCTTACAATTCAGTAGAATGAGTAGGAAAAAAAATAATACATAAATAAGTAAATAGCACACAGTTGCAATCATTCAGTGCCATATGAAAGACACAGGTAAAATGACTTGAGAGCTCGTAGAAACCATTATGTGTAGTCAGCAATCAAATCTTGGAGTTAATTACTAGCTGAATACCTAACCAAGATGCTAATTCATTTGTTTGGGTTTTTTTTTTTGCCAAATTGTTAAACATGAATTAAGAGCAAACTTAAAAAAAAAAATCTCTTTACTACTTCATTCCAATTCCTTCCAATATATACATTGATCGTATCACAGAATGGTCATGTCCATGTTTTGCTTAGAAAAGATGGTATTGGATTTGGAAACAATTACAATTCCATACATGAAAAACTTCTAAAAAGGGTGAGAGAGTGTGTAACATTTAAAAGCAAAACCATATTCATCACTGACCAGGAATTTCAATAATCAAGACTTGAGAAAAGTCACAAGTTACATCAGGTAAGAGGAAATGCTGAGGAAATCACCAATTTTGTATAACAGCTGTTCAGCTACTGTACCAAAGAAAACTAACCCCCCATGCAGGGGGTCTTGGAGATGAACTGTCCATCAGGAAAACACGCTAATACGGGGAGTCCTAAATTGTGCCTAGGTGAAAAAGAGAAATTTCTGGTTCAGAACAGCCAGGAAGAAAACCTGAGTTAGACACTACTTTTGGTGAATAACAGTTATCCAAAGCTAAGTGTGTATTTTACATATTCTATTTTTATACGTAATATTATACCTTTTTAAGTTACATGATAACTTCTTAATGTTTGATAAGTACTGAATACAGATGATGTCTGGGAGCCAGAGAAATAAATCATATTGAGAGGAATGGATGTTTAATATAGAAATTCAAATACGGTTTTTCAAAAGGTTTGGAATCGGTCTCTAGTTCTTGATGTGAGTGATGAGAAGCCCACCTGGACAGAGTATGATATTTGAGGGTAAGAAGTCAGCAGGAATGAGACTGTAGCTGTGTATAAAAAAAATAACTTTTTAACTGTTAAGGAAGGAAAGAAAGATACTTCTGAGTAAGAAGGAAAGATAAGAAAATGGCTAAGAAGTGGCTTGTGATGAGGACAGGTGGAGAGCACGGGCTGTTTTCCTGGGCCACTCCTCCTGTTTGCAGATGTCTAATCACAGCTTCCCATCTCTGAACTGATTTTCTCTCTGTCACTAACTCTGGGTCTAATGAATAAGCATTCAGCTACACTCCCTCCGCTGCCCTCACCTTTGCCCTCACCCTCTCCTTCTCTGGATTCCCTGATTCTCTCCTGCCTTTCTCTGCACACTCCAAGCCACCTCATCCATTCCCAGGGCTTCACCCAGCAACTCTCACTGAAAGTCAAGTGAATTTTTATGACTTTTCCTCACATTTCCTCAAGTTTTCAATTGCTTGTATATCTCACAGACCAAAATCTGAAAGAAATACTGTTTCCACTTCCATTACTACCATTATTACTATTATTGCTATGAGCACCATCACTGCTACTACCACTTCACTTGCACTAGTACTATCATTATTACCATCTCTGCCGGGTACCATTTACTTAGGTGTTTACTATGTGTCAGGTATTGGACTCAGCCCTTACCAACAGCAACCTGTTTATTGTAACCTTTATAACTATATGAGTAGGTATTATTATCCTTATTTTATACTCAAAGGACTCAAAAAGACCTCTATCTCCATAACTGAGATATGCAACATACATTCAGATAAAACCAAAGTATGCTTCTATTCTTGTGAATGCAATTTATTTTTTATTAGTCTACAAGTATTTGGTGAACATTGAAGTGCAAAACAATAAAATAAAAATGAAGACTTTGTTGAAAACTTACTATATATTTTGGCACCATTCAAAGTATTTTATTCACTCCCCATCCATAGTAGCCCAAAGAGAGTAGGTATTATTCTCATTCCACAAATGGGTGAATTGAAGCACATAACGGTTGAGTAACCTTTTCCATCTCACAGAGCTACTAAGTGATAGAACCAGGATTCCAGGCAATATCTCTAGAGTTTATGCTCTTTAATTGCTATTCTGGGTAAGGGATGCATCTGATAAATCCATAGGAATGTGAAGACCATGCCCTTAAAGAATTTACAGTTTGGTTGAACAGATAAGATCAAGATGATAAAAACTAGATAGTTGTATTTCTGGCACTTCAACTATCTGTTTCACAGTTGCAAAGCCTGTTGTACTGGAAACAAGAGACATGGAAACCAATTAAAAATTTGTAATAGCTTTTAGAATCTAGATAAAAAAACTGACAACTGTGGATAAATATGAAAGGAAGAAAATAAATATACTGTGGATTGAAACCTGACCTTACTGGTGACCGTACCATGGATGAGATAAGAGAGACCAGACAGGAGAGCAAAGACCACCTGCGTCCAGGTCAGCGGGAGACTGGACGCACTGCTGCCAGAAATGTACAAGTCTTAGAGGCTGGTGAGTTCAAGGAAGAATAAAATTATAAACAAAAACAAATTTATTCATATATTTCTAATGGAGTTGTGACACAGGGCAATAGATGTAAAGCTGGTAGTCATCTGCTCCCAAGTAAGAGTCAACACTGAAAAAACATGATCCTTGTGAGGGACAGAACACAGTTATAAGAGCAGAGGGCTGAGGACCCGTGTCCCTTGGTGCTGTAACTCTCGTGCTTTTATTGTTTCCTACTGGTCTGGTACCATACGACAGCCGAGGAGGAGGAGGAGGAGGAAGGGTTAGGAAGAAGAGTAAGCAGCACCTGCTCGGCTCTAGATGAGGCTCAGAGAAAAAGTGTGAGACAAGACTGAAAAGAACCACTGTCTGGACTGAGAGCAGTCTGGTTCCTAATTTACACTAGAGGCGGAGGCCTATGTATCTAAGCTTCACATCAGTCAGCTGGCTCCTGTTACAGGAGCTACTTAACAATTTGGACCCAGAGCTTTCTAACAGCAAAGCTCTAGATGGAAAAGGGTGATCGAAAAAGTAACTCACTAGCAGGCCCCCATATTTCACATTTCCAGTGTATTTAATGTATGTAGTTCTTTAAGGGAGTCTCTATTTCTATTTTAGGCACTGTGTCCTAGTTTTCTTAGCTGCCATAACAAAATACCAAAATCTGGGTGGCTTAAAGGAACAGAAATGTATCATATGAGTTCTGGAGGCTAGAAGTTCGAAGTCAACGTGCAGACAGGGAGGGCCGTGCTCTCCCTAACAGCTCGCCGGGGTGCCCTTCCTTGTTCTTATCTAGTTTCTGGGGACTTGCCGGTCATCCCTGGTGTCTTTGTTGTGCAGATGTACCCCTGCAACCCCCTCACACGGTCTTCTGAGTGTCTTCACATTGTCTTCCCTCCGTGTGTCTTTCTCTTATCCACACATCCACTTTGTGTAAGAACACCAGTCCTAATGATTACCTCTATAAAAACCCTGTCTCCAAATAAGGTCACATTCAAAGGTAGTGGGGCTTAGAACTTCAATACATCTTTAGAGGACAGAATTCAACCCAAAGAAGATACAAAGCTCAGCTTAAATAATAGGAACTATAATAATGGAATATAAAAGTATTATATATTATCTTAGGCAATATGATTTTTAAGATGTCAGAAAGAATTGTCTTCAAACATAGCTCTGGATCCCAAAAAGATATTGAATGATGGCTAGGATATAAAGTTTGTGTTTCACAATACAAATAAAAACAATATATATAGCAAAAATAAAAACCAATACAAATAAAAAATGAAATACGGTTTAATAAACAGGAAATAAAATTTCTAAAATGCAGCTATTATATGCCATGCTATATAATCTTCATATATATATGTGTGTGTGTATGCATGTGTGTGTGCATGCATACACACACACACACACACACACACACACACACACACATACATCACTTCCTACCAGCCTGGCACCAAATGCCAATCCATGAATATTCCACCAGTACTCTGAGTACCATTCAGTGACCACAATCACTGACATGGTCTGTAAGGCTGCAGACCAAACAAAAACAATGGCATGAATATGGTGAGCAAAATGTTCAAACCTGCCCAAATAGAAAATAAGTTATAAATAAAACTTAATTTTTGAAGATATTGTCATAAAAGTAGGAAAACTCTTGATGACTTTACATGGCTGCCATTTTGTTTTTGTTTTAATAAAGTAAGCTAATGATGCAGAAAGGCTAGTTTGGAATAACAGCAAAAACACTGGTCTAAGAATCACAGAATATGTGGAAAACCCATGAAAATTTTAAAGTGCTCCAAAATGTAAGTCATCATCAGACTTGAAATGTGACATTAAATTGTCATTATATTATAGAAAAGAAAATCTATAAAATATTACTGTCATAGTTCATATGTTAATGGAAGAAAATGCATTAATATATCTATTATTAAAACTCACTCTCCAAAACTCTGGAAGATCTGAGGCTCTTTATAGAGTTGAGAGCTTTAATCAGCATGGGATAATAAAATATTTTTAGTTTTTTGGCCTATTTCAATCCATTCTCTACCAATTAACTAGATCTGTAATTTTGGGCAAGTTATATAGCCATATTATATGTAATTTTTTTCATCTCTCAAATGGGGACATCTGCCCAATAAGTGAATTGTGAAATAAAAAATAATTTTCTGAAGTGCTATCACATAGTAGGTACTCAAAAAATGATGGTTACTTTGTTTAATAAAATTTCCTGAATCTTTATATGACATATTTCTTTAGCTTTAAAACCTGCATTACTAAAGAAATACAACTATGTTCAGTTTAAAATGCATTTAATGTGACCTACCTGACACATATATTTCAATTTCTAAAAAGCTTAAGCAAATTTTTCTGTAACATAATTAAAAGAATAGAATTACTACTAATATTATTATTAGACTTACCTTTCAGTTGCTAATAAATCAAAGTCATTGCCCTTCCAACCAAACTATGAGAAAAAAAATACAATTAATGGTTTTATTTACAATACACACATTGATAGGTAGAATTCTAGTATACGTTCAAGAGATAAAACAATTCCATACTTGAACTAAAGTACAATTAAAGACTACTACAAAGAGTCAAATACAAAGTTATATGGAGAAATGAATAAAAACCCTCATAAAAATTTCAAGTAAAAATTTACACTAGTGCCTGAAACAACCAAAAAAACAGACAAAATATATGAAAAAACAGTTTTCAAGACATGAGATATAATGCAACAAAGAACAATGATCCCTAAGAGACGTGAAATAAATGTGAGGGGCCTATAATTTAGTTTCCAGGCCATATACTGGGAGGGGGATGGCAAGGGGAGGCCAGCAGATTGATTCCCTGATTTGAGGAGGTGAGAGTCCAGTGAGACTACGAGGACTATAATTTGTAAGATAGTTTACCACACAGAGAGAGAGAGAGCTGTATAGATAAGGAACTCCAGAGATCTGCGCAGGGTGCCTGTCAAGTATTCAGCCAAGAACTAGCTAATGCATGAATGTGAGGCAGCTATCCTAGTCTGGGAATAGTGCCTATTTTCACTAGCCACAATGGAAAATCTCATAATTCATAGGAAAATAGGTAGAGTATTCAGAAAAACCTTGCATCAATTATGAGAAATAATAATTAATCATAGACTAAATGCTTCTCTGGTCCTATTTAACAAATCTGAAAAAGCAAGACCAAAATGGATCAAACAATTCCAAAGTAACATCACATTTCAAGACAATAAAATCATTTACAGGAATATGAAAATATTCAACAACTAACAAGGTAATGTCTGACATCCAATCCAAAATACCAGCCATGCAAAAAAGCAGGAAAATATGACCCATACTGAGAGAAAAATCTATTAATTGAAACAGACTCATATCAGGTGCAGATGTTAAAATTAGCAAAGACATTAAAGCCATTTATATAACTGTATATTCTATGTGTTGAAGAAATAGATAAAACAGAACCAAAAACAAAGCACAGAAAAGATCCAAATCTGAACTCCTAACGAAGAAAATTATAAGTTTGAGATTAAAAAAACACGGATCATGAGAATAGCAAATTAGACATTGCAAAAAAGACTAGTTAACTTGAAGACACAGCAGTTTCATGGAGAGAAAAGAAAATTTAAAAGTTGAAGAGAGCATCATTGAGATGCTGAAAAACTTTAAGTGACATAATATATGTGTAATTAGAGTCCCAGAGAAGAGACATAAAAAATATTTGAAGAAATAAAGGCTAAAATATCTCCAAACTTGCTGAAAACTATAAACTCACAGATTCAAGAAGATCAGACACCAACCATGAAGAAAGGGCATGTCATAATAAAATTGCTCAAAAGCAGACAAGAAAGAAAGACATGTTACATATAGAATTACAAAGGAAGAGATGAAAGCAGATTTCTCATCGGAAGCCAATACTGAGAAAGCAGCAGAACAACAACTTTAAGGTACTAAGAGAAAAACAAAACAACTGCCAACCTAGAATTCTATACTCAGATAATATCTGTCAAAAACAATGGCGAAATAAAGACTTTTCCAGACATAGAAAAGCTAAAAGAATTCATCAGCAGCAGATCTCTATTATAACACTCTAAATATTAAAGGAAACCCCTCAGGGAGAAGAAAAATGAAACATGGAAATACTATTGCACACAAAAGACTGAAGAGCACCAGAAATGTTACTTACATGGCTAAATATAGATTGTTTTTCTTGGCATTTTAAGCATTTTAAAAGATAATTTATTATTATAATGCCAATAAATATAAATAACAATGACTAATCACCTAATACCAAATAATAACAATGTATTGTTGGGTTTATAACATACAAAATAAAATGTAGAAGTAAAAAGAAATAAAAGCACAAAAATAGGGGAGAAATAGAAATATATGTTAAGTTCTTATACTCTATGTGAAACAGTATAGTATCACTTGAAAGTAGACTACCACATTAAAGATACATACAACAAATGCTAAAGCCACCACTAAAATAAGTTACAATAAGCCAGTAATTGAGATAAAATAATATCATTAAAAAATAAAAACCTCAATATCAAACAAGGTAGATAAAAAGAGGAACAAAGAATTAAATGAGACAAATAGAAAACAAATACCAAGATGACAGATTTAAACCTAACTATATCAACAGTCACATTAAAGTAAATGGTCTAAATACCCCAGTTAAAAGGCAGAGATTGTCAGATCATATAAAAAAAGCAAGACTCAGAAGAAAGTTGGCATAACTACATTAGTATCAGACAGATAAATTTCAGAGAAAAGACTACCAGGAATAAAAAGGTCATTCATTTCATAATGACAAAGAAGTCATTTCATCAGAAGAACATAATAAGGCACTTGAATCTTCTCGAGTTGCCCACTTGGACCCCTCCAAGTGTCCTCTCGCTTCTGCCTAATAAACTGTTTGCTGCTTTGTTTTGCAAAAAGAAAAAAGACATAATAATTAGTTATGTAATTGTAATTATCATTAACAGAAGCTCACTAGAGCACAACATGTGAAGGAGGGGAGGAAATGTCCCTTAAATGTATTTATAATGTTCAGAGATGGGAAGAAGCAGGGATAAATAGTAGAGTATACTTTGCAAAAATTTCCCACCCCCAAAATTTTACTGGTGCAAGGAAGAGAAGAAAAGGACTATTGAGGATCCCTAATTTAAGAAACTATAAAAGCTGAAATGTCAGACACAGGTCAGAAAATAAACCCACATCTGTAAATTGGTTATTTCACCCTCTTGTGTCCCTAAATTTGCACACACACACACACACACACACACACACACACACACACACACACACACACACACACACATGCATATATATACACACACACACAATATGTTCAGTAATGTGATTTTCGTTTTTAAAAAAGCAAATCATCTGTCAAACTCTGTGGTTCTGAAAACACATACAATATTTGGGTTCTTAAATAAAAATCCATCTTGTGTTTTTTGTGCATAAACTAATTTTTTAAATGTCAAACTAAATCTAAATATTTTTCCAGTTTTAACTCATCAAAAAAAAAATTATCAGCAGAAAAAAAGTGCTCACTAACATGTTCCAAATTAATAGAAATTTATTAGTGCCACCCTGTGGTAAATCTCACCTTATAAAATTTTACAAATGAAGAGACTTGTTTGTACAAATAAAGAGTTAGTTTTAGGTGTCTTCATTAACAGAAATCAGTTTTTAGCTTGCCAATATTCTTCTGAATACCTTATATGTATCAGAACCTCTCTGAAAGCAATTTTAATGTCTTTTGTATGTAGGATCCCCAATAGCTGCACATGGCAGGTACTCCATAAATGTGAGCTGAATGTGCTTATGATTCATTAATACTTAAAACCAGAAGTATTTACCTTAAAGAAGTAATAAACAAGACACACAGTTTTAAGTATAGGATACCCACTATAACTTATTTAAAATTGTAAAAATAATTGGAAAAAATATATATATCCAATTATAAGTTGATTAGATCATTTGTACTGTATGTCAAAAAAATGATGTTAAAAAATTTAATGATATTCTTCCAAATACATTATTTTAAAAATAAGATTATTAGACAATATTCATAGTATAAGCTCATTCTTGTTTGAGATTTATATGTTAAAATTCTCATATTGATAATCCATATTGCTGTGGTCACCAGAGCAGGCATGAAGGACACCCCAACTCCCATTATCTGAATTTGGTTCAGATGCAGAGATTGATGACAATGCCATACACATGAGCAGCATATGAAAAGGTTTCTAACTCACATGATGAGGCTTTTCTGGAAGACAGCAGGGAAGGCTCCCAGGCAGGTCCAAAAGTGACATGAGCGAGAGCAGGGAAAGGGGACTGGCTTGAATTTTATTGCAGTTAAGGGGTAGGGCTGGGATGAGGGTTTCTACATGTGGGCTGGAGCTTGTGTGTTCTCAACTTCTTGATGCAGCCAAAGGAGCGAGCAGCAGGTCTTTCTTATCAACTTGCCCCAACACAGGGGAGAAGAGGAGGGGAAATGGTGAGACTTAACAGCTGTCAGCACTCCAACATCAAAAATGGCGTCAGACTCTTCATTACCCATATAAATTGGTTATCTATGAAATACATGTGTATGTATTCATATATAGATGGCTGAAATTATGCCAGTACATTCATTGTAGCTATATATAGAGTGGGACTATTGCTGCAGTGTATTTTTACTTTTTGATTAATCATATTTCTTAATGAACCTGCATTACTTTAATAAAGATAAATGCAAAATGCATTGCCTCAAACAGAACAAAATTTAGATTAAAAAACCAGAAATTAAACACAAGTCATTATTCATTATCAAAAACATTCAAAATCTTAAAAATGAAAATGAAGATGCCTAGTGCTGATAAAGATATGTTTAAACAAACATAATTATATTTCTGGTAGGAGTGAATACAAATTGGTATAAGACTTCTACAAAGTAATTTTCTAATACCTAATAAGGACCCCCAAAATGCAAAATAGGTATAACTTTTAACACATCAATTTAAAATCTTGAAGCTAACCTAAGGAAAAAATTCTGTATGCAGAATAACAAATTCATTCATTTGTTCAACAAAGTTTTTTGAGAGCTTTCAGGATGTATCGGGCCTGGAGGATACAGCAGTGACCAACAACAGACAATCCCATCCTCGCCCAGCTTTTGGGATGGAAGGACCAGAGCGATACAGTGTTGAGAAAGCATTGGTTAATTGTTATATGCAGGAGATCTGGGATACCAGATTCTCCCATCTCTTTGGGTTGCCACACATGGGCATGTAAACTAGGTGTTCACAGCTAGCACGTAAGACTGTTCTACGTGGGTTCACATGAAGATTAAATAGGTGCCACATGGTATTCAACACAGAAAAACATTTCAAACATTTTAAAACTAGCTAATTTTAAACAGCAGATGTCATTTAACATAAACAAAAAATGAATAATGCTAATGTTTTGCCTAGGACAACATTGATGCAGCCTTGTCTTGCTTTAAAGTCACGCCCTTCAGAGTTCTCGGCCCTCTGGCTCCTGTCTACCTCTCCCAGGCCCACCATTCATCACCCTTCCAGCTCTTTCTCTCCATCTGACCTTTGGGACTTCTCATCCCTCCAGTATATGCCTTCAGGTCTTAGAATGTGTAGCGTAATTTCTTCCACTTGGAACCTTAGTTGTTTTTTTTTTTTTGAAAAATAAATTCATATTTATTTACAGATATAATGATTCATGCATTGATAATAAAGCAGCTTTATGGTAACCTAGTGTAGTCTATACATTAGCTTACATGCCTAGCCTGTACTCTAATGAATGAATTTTTGTAAAATTTTTATGGCATACAATATTACAGTGATACAATTCAGTATTAGAAACATTGATACACTTAAAAAAGCCCATTTACATGTGGTGATAGTCTGACATACAATTTCTCCAATTATGAAACACATCTGTAAGGTAATGTAACATTTTTTTTTGAGAGGGCATCTCTCATATTTATTGATCAAATGATTGTTAACAACAATAAAATTCAGTATAGGGGGGTCAATGCTCAATGTACAATCATTAATCCATCTCAAGCCTAACTCTTGTCAGTCTCCAATCTTCTGAAGCATAACGAACAAGTTCTCACATGGTGAACGAATTCTTACATAGTGAATAAATACTTACATGGTGAACAGTACAAGGGCAGTCATCACAGAAACTTTCAGTTTTGATCATGCATTATGAACTATAAACAATCAGGTCAAATATGAATATTCATTTGATTTTTATACTTGATTTATATGTTGATCCCACATTTCTCCCTTTATTATTATTATTATTTTTATTTTTAATAAAATGCTGAAGTGGTAGGTAGATGCAAGATAAAGGTACAAAACATAGTTTAGTGTTGTAGGAGAGCAATTGTAGATGATCAGGTGTGTGCCTGTAGACTATGTGTCAATCCAAGCTAGACAAGGGCAAAAAACCATCCATGGATGCAGAAGATTTCTCTCAAAGCAGGGGGGATGAGGTTCTGAGCCTCACCTCTGTTGATCCCCAATTTCTCACCTGATGGCCCCCCTGCGACTGTGCCTGTCTTAGGTTGTTCCTCCCTTGAGGAATCTTACCCGTCTCTGGCTAACCAGTCATCTTCCGGGGCCATACAGGGAAATGTAAAGTTGGTAAGTGAGAGAGAAGCCATATTGTTTGAAAAGGTTAGCTTTTTACTTCTTTGCAGATTTATGCCCTGTGGCTTCTATGCCCAGCACTTGTCTCGAGGTATCTTTACCACCTGGAGGAATTATGATACTTGGTAGCTTCGATAGGAGGCACGAATTCTATTTAAGGGTTGTAATTAGGAAGGAAGAAGAAAAGCTATAGAGGTAGCATATGGAAGAAAACATGGGAGGATTGATTATTTCTTTGACATATCTTCTTGTAGAGTACCTTAAGTATGTATAGGTTTTAAACTACTAACTAATTTGTAAACACATATTAACATAATAGGAATACGGTGACATAAACAAAGCAAATCTATAATTACCATCCATCTCCAGTGAAGCCAAGAAAACCATTTAGGCACCCTAGGCATTTGTGAAAATTTGTCTATGATATGATGGATATTGTCCAATTGTACTTCAACAGTCTGAGAGAAATCAGACAAATTAAAGCAGCCCATTTCTGGGTTCTGTTCACCTCCCATATGTCCTTTTAACCGTAGATAGTCTATAGTCATAAGATTTTGGAGTGCTACACCTTGCACCCCTCCCAACTCCTGGTTGAGTTCCAACAGTACAGATCTGGTCAAATTCGTTGTCTCACTGTATGCACATGCCAGCCTAGACATCTCCCTCCTCATTCCTATGGCAAGTCCAGGAAACGGTAGGGTGGACGCAGCCACGACCGCAGCATCGCCCGGATCCCTGTGGAGGCTTTTTGATGATCATCCCCCGGCACGAGTCCTCCAGAGAGTGCTGATGCCGGAAGCTCCTCCTCATATCGTATCTTAGTTCATTTTCTGGGTATCCAAGGTAGGCCTTGATCTTCAGCATAGAAACAAACAGACCCTTTGCCCACACTTTGACATGCCCTCTATACCACTGTGCAGAACTCATTAGAGGTCAGCACACAGGGACTGTTTTTTTTTTTTAATTAAGAGAAAGGAATATTATCAGAAAAGAGTACCTCCATAGCTGATCATCTGACACCCTTTAAGTGATCAACATTAAGGATATTTAAAGCACGCGTTGATCTTTGATTTACCAATAGTTTTATCCTATCCCCCCTTTTCTTTCTTTCTTTCTTTTTTTTTTTAATCTTTAATCTACACTTACATGAAGAGTACTATATTTACTATGCTCTCCCCTATATCAGGTCCCCCCTAACAACCACATTATGGTTACTGTCCATCAGCTGAGCAAAATGTTGTAGAATCCCTACTTGTCCTCTCTGTGTTGTGCAGCCCACCCTCCCCTTTCTCCCTCCCCCCATGCATGCTAATCTTAACACCCCCTTTTTTCTTCCCCCCACTTATCCCTCCCTGCCCACCCATCCTCCCCAGTTTCTTTCCCTTTGGTACCTGTTAGTCCATTTTTGGGTTCTGTAATTCTGCTGCTGTTTTGTTCCTTCAGTTTTTCCTTTGTTCTTATACTCCTCAGATGAGTGAAATCATTTGGTATTTCTCTTTCTCTGCTTGGCTTATTTCACTGAGCATAATACTCTCCAGCTCCATCCGTGTTGCTGCAAATGGTTGGATTTTTCCACTTCTTATGGCTGAGTAGTATTCCATTGTATATATGTACCACATCTTCTTTATCCATTCATCTACGAATGGACATTTAGGTTGCTTCCATATCTTGGCTATTGTAAATAGTGC
The DNA here is from genome assembly GCF_040802235.1 of Manis javanica. Lineage (NCBI taxonomy): Eukaryota > Metazoa > Chordata > Mammalia > Pholidota > Manidae > Manis > Manis javanica. The sequence goes on from NC_133158.1 coordinate 193,085,944, forward strand.
TGCAATAAACATAGGGGTGCATCTGTCTTTCTCAAACTTGATTGCTGCGTTCTTAGGGTAAATTCCTAGGAGTGGAATTCCTGGGTCAAATGGTAGGTCTGTTTTGAGCATTTTGATGCACCTCCATACTGCTTTCCACAATGGTTGAACTAATTTACATTCCCACCAGCAGTGTAGGAGGGTTCCCCTTTCTCCACAGCCTCGCCAACATTTGTTGTTGTTGTCTTTTGGATGGCAGCTATCCTTACTGGTGTGAGGTGATACCTCATTGTAGTTTTAATTTGCATTTCTCTGATAATTAGTGATGTGGAGCATCTTTTCATGTGTCTCTTGGCCATCTGTATTTCTTTTTTGGAGAACTGTCTGTTCAGTTCCTCTGCCCATTTTTTAATTGGGTTATTTGTTTTTTGTTTGTTGAGGCGTGTGAGCTCTTTATATATTCTGGATGTCAAGCCTTTATCGGATCTGTCATTTTCAAATATATTCTCCCATACTGTAGGGTTCCTTTTTGTTCTATTGATGGTGTCTTTCGCTGTACAGAAGCTTTTCAGCTTAATGTAGTCCCACTTGCTCATTTTTGCTGTTGTTTTCCTTGCCCGGGGAGATATGTTCAAGAAGAGGTCACTCATGTTTATGTCTAAGAGGTTTTTGCCTATGTTTTTTTCCAAGAGTTTAATGGTTTCATGACTTACATTCAGGTCTTTGATCCATTTTGAGTTTACCTTTGTATATGGGGTTAGACAATGGTCCAGTTTCATTCTCCTACATGTAGCTGTCCAGTTTTGCCAACACCATCTGTTGAAGAGACTGTTATTTTGCCATTGTATGTCCATGGCTCCTTTATCAAATATTAATTGACCATATTTGTTTGGGTTAATGTCTGGAGTCTCTAATCTGTTCCACTGGTCTGTGGCTCTGTTCTTGTGCCAGTACCAAATTGTCTTGATTACTAGGGCTTTGTAGTAGAGCTTGAAGTTGGGGAGTGAGATCCCCCCTACTTTATTCTTCTTTTTCAGGATTGCTTTGGCTATTCGGGGTCTTTGGTGTTTCCATATGAATTTTTGAATTATTTGTTCCAATTCATTGAAGAATGTTGCTGGTAATTTGAGAGGGATTGTATCAAATCTGTATATTGCTTTGGGCAGGATGGCCATTTTGACGATATTAATTCTTCCTAGCCATGAGCATGGGATGAGTTTCCATTTATTAGTGTCCCCTTTAATTTCTCTTAAGAGTGACTTGTAGTTTTCAGAGTATAAGTCTTTCACTTCTTTGGTTAGGTTTATTCCTAGGTGTTTTATTCTTTTTGATGCAATGGTGAATGGAATTGTTTTCCTGATTTCTCTTTCTATTGATTCATTGTTAGTGTATAGGAAAGCTACAGATTTCTGTGTGTTAATTTTGTATCCTGCAACTTTGCTGTATTCCGATATCAGTTCTAGTAGTTTTGGAGTGGAGTCTTTAAGGTTTTTTATGTACAGTATCATATCATCTGCAAATAGTGACAGTTTAACTTCTTCTTTACCAATCTGGTTTCCTTGTATTTCTTTGTTTTGTCTGATTGCTGTGGCTAGGACCTCCAGTACTATGTTAAATAACAGTGGGGAGAGTGGGTATCCCTGTCTGGTTCCCGCTCTCAGAGGAAATGCTTTCAGCTTCTCGCTGTTTAGTATAATGCTGGCTGTGGGTTTCTCATATATGGCCTTTATTATGTTGAGGTACTTGCCCTCTATTCCCATTTTGCTGAGAGTTTTTATCATGAATGGATGTTGAATTTTGTCAAATGCTTTTTCAGCATCTATGGAGATGATCATGTGGTTTTTGTCTTTCTTTTTGTTGATGTGGTGGATGATGTTGATAGATTTTCGAATGTTGTACCATCCTTGCATCCCTGGGATGAATCCCACTTGGTCATAGTGTATGATCCTTTTGATACACTGTTGAATTCTGTTTGCTAATATTTTATTGAGTATTTTTGCATCTACATTCATCAGGGATATTGGTCTGTAATTTTCTTTTTTGGTGGGGTCTTTGCCTGGTTTTGGTATTAGGGTGATGTTGGCTTCATAGAATGAGTTTGGGAGTATTCCCTCTTCTTCTATTTTTTGGAACACTTTAAGGAGAATGGGTAGTATGCCTCTCTGTGTGTCTGATAAAATTCCGAGGTAAATCCGTCCGGCCCCGGGGTTTTGTTCTTGGGTAGTTTTTTGATTACCGTTTCAATTTCTTTGCTCGTAATTGGTTTGTTTAACTTTTGTGTTTCTTCCTTGGTCAGTCTTGGGAGGTTGTATTTTTCTAGGAAGTTGTCCATTTTTTCTAGGTTTTCCAGCTTGTTGGCATATAGGTTTTCATAGTAGTCTTTAATAATTCTTTGTATTTCTGTGGAGTCTGTCGTGATTTTTCCATTCTCATTTCTGATTATGTTGATTTGTGTTGATTCTCTTTTTCTCTTAATAAGTTGGGCTAGAGGCTTATCGATTTTGTTTATTCTCTCAAAGAACCAGCTCTTGGTTTTGTTGATTTTTGCTATTGTTTTATTCTTCTCAATTTTGTTTATTTCTTCTCTGATCTTTATTATGTCCCTCCTTCTGCTGACTTTAGGCCTCATTTGTTCTTCTTTTTCCAGTTTCGATAATTGTGATGTTAGACTATTCATTTGGGATTGTTCTTCCTTCTTCAAGTGTGCCTGAATTGCTATATACTTTCTTCTTAAGACTGCTTTCACTGCGTCCCACAGAAGTTGGGGCTTAGTGTTGTTGTTGTCATTTGTTTCTATATATTCCTTGATCTCTATTTTGATTTGTTCATTGATCCATTGATTATTTAGTAGCATGTTGTTAAGCCTTCATGTGTTTGTGAGCCTTTTTGTTTCTTTGTAGAATTTATTTCTACTTTCATACCTTTGTGGTCTGAAAAAGTGGTTGGTAGAATTTCAATATTTTGGAATTTACTGAGGCTCTTTTTGTGAGCTAGTATGTGGTCTATTCTGGAGAATGTTCCATGTGCACTTGAGAAGAGTGTATATCCTGTTGCTTTTGGATGTAGAGTTCTATAGATGTCTATTAGGTCTATCTGTTCTAGTGTGTTGTTCAGTGCCTGTGTGTCCTTACTTATTTTCTGCCCGGTGGATCTATCCTTTGGGGTGAGTGGTGTGTTAAAGTCTCCTAGAATTAATGCATTGCAGTCTATTTCCCTCTTTAGTTCTGTTAGTATTTGCTTCACATATGCTGGTGCTCCTGTATTGGGTGCATATATATTTAGAATGGTTATATTCTCTTGTTGGACTGAGCCCTTTATCATTATGTAGTATCCTTCTTTATCTCTTGTTACTTTCTTTGTTTTGAAGTCTATTGTGTCTGATATTAGTACTGCAACCCCTGCTTTCTTCTCACTGTTGTTTGCCTGAAATATGTTTTTCCATCCCTTGGCTTTTAGTCTATTCTTGTCTTTGGGTTTAAGGTGAGTCTCTTGTAAGCAGCATATGGATGGGTCTTGCTTTTTTATCCATTCTATTACTCTGTGTCTTTTGATTGGTGCATTAAGTCCATTTACATTTATGGTGACTATTGAGAGATATGTACTTATTGCCATTGCAGGCTTTAGATTCGTGGTTACCAAAGGTTCAAGGTTAGCTTCTTTAGTATCTTACTGCCTAACTTAGCTCGCTTATTGAGCTGTTATATATACTGTCTGGAGATTCTTTCTTCTCTCCCTTCTTATTCCTCCTCCTCCATTCTTCATATGTTGTGTGTTTTGTTCTGTGCTCTTTTTAGGGATGCTCCCATATAGAGCAGTCGCTGTAGGATGCCCTGTAGGTGTGGTTTGTGGGAAGCAAAATCCCTCAGCTTTTGCTTATCTGGGAATTGTTTAATCCCACCATCATATTTAAATGATAGTCGTATGCTTGATACAGTATCCTTGGTTCAAGGCCCTTCTGTTTCATTGCATTAAGTATATCATGCCATTCTCTTCTGGTCTGTAGGGTTTCTGTCGAGAAGTCTGATGTTAGCCTGATGGGTTTTCCTTTATAGGTGACCTTTTTCTCTATAGCTGCCTTTAAAACTCTTTCCTTGTCCTTGATCCTTGCCATTTTAATTACTATGTGTCTTGGTGTTGTCCTCCTTGGATCCTTTCTGTTGGGGGTTCTGTGTAATTCCATGGTCTGTTCGATTATTTCCTCCCCCAGTTTGGGGAAGTTTTCAGCAATTATTTCTTCAAAGAGACTTTCTATCCCTTTTCCTCTTTCTTCTTCTTCTGGTACCCCTATAATACGAATATTATTCCTTTTGGTTTGGTCACATAGTTCTCTTAGTGTTGTTTCATTCCTGGAGATCCCTTTATCTCTATGTCAGCTTCTATACGTTCCTGTTCTCTGGCTTCTATTCCTTCAATGGCCTCTTGCATCTTATCCATTCTGCTTATAAATCCTTCCAGGGATTGTTTCACTTCTGTGATCTCCTTCCTGACATCTGTGATCTCCCTCCGGACTTCATCCCATTGCTCTTGCATTTTTCTCTGCATCTCATCCCATTGCTCTTGCATTTTTCTCTGCATCTCTGTCAGCATGTTAATGATTTTTATTTTGAATTCTTTTTCAGGAGGACTGGTTAGGTCTGTCTCCTTCTCAGGTGTTGTCTCTGTGATCTTAGTCTGCCTGTAGTTTTGCCTTTTCATGGTGATAGAGATAGTTTGCAGTCCTGGTACGAGTGACCGCTGGAAGAGCTTCCCTTCTTGTTGGTTTGTGGCCTTCCTCTCCTGGGAGAATAGCGACCTCTAGTGGCTTATGCTTGTCAGCTTTGCACAGACAGGGCTTCTGCTACCTGCCCGTTTGCTATGGAGTTTATCTCCGCTGTTGCTGTGGGGGTGGCCTGGCTGGGGCTGCTCCTCCAAAGTGGTGGAGCCCCGTTGGAGGGGGAGCGGCCGGAAGGCTATTTTTCTCCATAAGGAGCCTCTGTGCTCCCTGTTGCCCAGGGGGTTAGAGTGCCCAGAGATCCCCAGATTCCCTGCCTCTGGTCTAAGTGTCCTGTCCTGCCCCTTTAAGACTTCCAAAAAGCACTCTCCAAACCAAAAGAACAACAGCAACAATGAGAGAGGGAACAGAAAAAAAAAAAAAAGGAAAAAACACGGGATATTTTTTTTTTCCTCAGGCGCCGGTCCCAGGCACCCCCTCACTGGTCCTGCTGCCCTGCCTCCCTAGCACCGGGGTCCCTGTCCCTTCAAGGCTTCCAAAAAGCACTCGCCAAAAAGAGGAAAAAAAAGGGGAAAAATGCGCGATTTCCTCCGTCCTCAGGCACTGGTCTCATGCACCCGCCCTCCGGTCCTGCAGGGAAAAACACGGGATAGTCTTTGTCCTCAGGCGCCCGTCCCAGGCACCCGCTCACCAGTCCCGCCGCCCTGCCTCCCTAGCAATGGGGTCCCTGTCCCTTTAAGGCTTCCAAAAAGCACTCCCCAAACCAAAACAACAATAGCAACAATGAGAGAGGGAACAGAACAAAAAAAAAAAAAGGAAAAAACACGCGATTTTTTTTTTTTTCCTCAGGCGCCGGTCCCAGGCACCCGCTCACTGGTCCTGCTGCCCTGCCTCCCTAGCACTGGGGTCCCTGTCCCTTCAAGGCTTCCAAAAAGCACCCGCCCACTGGTTCCGCAGGGAAAAACGTGCGATATTCTGTGTCTTCAGGTGCCGGACCCAGGCACCCGCTCACCGGGCCTGCTGCTCTGCCTCCCTAGCACCGGGGTCCCTGTCCCTTTAAGGCTTCCAAAAAGCACTCGCCAAAAAGAGGAAAAAAAAAAAGGGGAAAAATGCACGATTTCCTCCGTCCTCAGGCACCGGTCTCAGGCACCCGCCCCATTCCCGTAGGGAAAAACACGCAGTAATCTTTGTCCTCAGGCACCGGTCCCAGGCACCCCCTCACTGGTCCCGCCACCCTGCCTCCCTAGCAATGGGGTCCCTGTCCCTTTAAGGCTTCCAAAAAGCACTCGCCAAAAAGAGAAAAAAAAAGGAAGGGGAAAAACGCGCAATTTCCTCCATCCTCAGGCGCCAGTCTCAGCACCTGCCCACCGGTCCCATAGGGAAAAATGCGCGATCTTTGTCCTCAGGCGCCGGTCACAGCCACTGCTCACCGGTCCCGCCGCCCTGCCTCCCTAGCAACGGGGTCCCTGTCCCTTTAAGGCTTCCAAAAAGCACTCGCCAAAAAAAAAAAAAACCGCTCCAGTTTCTTTCCACCTGCCGGGAGCTGGGGGGAGGGGCGCTCGGGTCCCGCCGGGCCGAGGCTTGTATCTTATCCCCTTCGCAAGGTGCTGGGTTCTTGCAGGTGTGGATGTGGTCTGGATGTTGTCCTGTGTCCTCTGGTCTCTATTTTAGGAAGAGTTTTGTTTGTTATATTTTCATAGTTCTATGTGTTTTGGGGAGGAGATTTCCACTGCTCTACTCACGCCGCCATCTTCACCTTCGTTTTTTTCCAGAACAAATTATATTCACCCTGATGGTCTTAACTTAAATGTTGAGGAGGACCTTCCTTTGGAGGCCCTTCCTGGTCCCCTGCAGAACAGCTTATACCCCCACAATAACTCTCTGAGGCTCCCTGAACATTCCCTTTCAGAATATTCATCAGATCCCTGGTCACAAGATGTCTGCTGGGGCCTTACAAACACTGTACTGTTTTTCCCTGCATTCTCTTATTTAATCTAATAATAACCTACATGACTAAGAAGATGAGGAGGCAGAGGCCCAGAGATTATGTGACTTCACAAAGTCACACAATCAGTAAGAGATAAGCCTCTTATGTCAGTTTGCTCAAAATTTTAGCAAAACCAAAATTACAAAGACCACTACTTCTTGAGAAGAAAAGAGAGGACAAGATAGATCAATTTCCCTAAGAACTGGGCCCTCAAGAGAGAAACTGACTAGAAAAGGAAGGAAAGTTGGAGTCTGCTGGAGGAATACCTGGGCCCAAAGGTGAAATGGATTTGAGGACCTGGCTATAGAAGCAGCCTCCTTTGGGAGAAAGCAGACTTAGTGAGAGAACACAGCTTCCTAAGAGCAAAGTCGTGCACTGGGCTGGGTCTGAATGGGTGAGCAGTGGGTCCAAGAAGCCTCATATGTGGATCTTCCTTTCTGTCTGTGACACACAATTCTCACCATGCTCTCCGCATACGCAGGGAAAGAGGCTCCACTACCCTTGAGAGGCCTGATTTGACTTAAGAATATTTTACAACAGGTTAGATGGAGGATTAAAGATGGTGGCATGTGAGAGTGTGTATCAATGATACCATAATAAAAAAAAAAACATATTTTACAACAAAGAACCTCAAGCTCCTAAGGAATTAAATGGGGGTATACAAAGAGTTGGAAACTTGACCAGGAAAGGGCTAATCCATCCAATTTTAGGAAAATGACTACTGAAAAATTGACATAAGCAAAATAGTCCCCAAACATGCAGAAGGGTGCCCTAACTCTAAAGACTTTTCAAATGACCTTAAGATTCTGAAGGATTCCAGTGTACTGGCTATGAAGGCTGGAGGTTTGAATATAAAGGTGCAGAAGTTATAATACCAACCCCACGTGTCAGTTTGTAAACCGGTTCCATCCTGCCACCTCTGAGTAATTTAGTTAACAACAACAACAAAAATTCAACCATTTTTAAATGGAATATGGCTCCATAAAATCAAACTTGAAATTCACTGTGTTCCTGTTGGTACACTAGACACATTAAACCTCCAACAGGAAAGCTATTTATTTCTGTCTGTTTTTAGTATTTTAAAGTTAACAAATTGGCACTCTTCCTTCCTTCCTTCTTTTCCTTCTTTCCTTCCTTTCTATTTTTCTTTTAAAAAAAATGTAAAAGCTCTGTTTCTGAGAATAATATGTCCACTTATTTCAAGTGCCATTTTTACTTATCAGCTCACCCACCACTGCTTTGAAGAAGGTATTTTATCTAAAATGGGGTAAACGGTCACTCTCATAAGCACCTGCTAGTGCGTGCTCACCTCAGGCTTGCTCCTGCCCTGGTGCATTTCCACAGCGTCTCTTGACGTTTTATCTCCATGTCACACCAGCCATCCTTCGTTAGACTCAACATGTACTGAGCACCAAGGATGCAAGGATGTTATGATAGGAGCGGAGACACAGGCAGAGGGAGCACGTCTGGATATGCTACCCAGCCGGGCACCAAGGGCCTCAGGAGCGAACTAAGTGCCACATGAGTTCAGAGGGGGACCAGGAGGTAGAATTTCCAGTAGACTTTGTAAACGTTGTGGTTAAGCAGAGAAAGAAATAGTTAGGACATTTGTGTTAGGCTGTGTGAAATGGAAAGACACTGCAAAACAGCAGCAGGTTTTCTTACAAAATAAGCTTTTGTTGCTCCAAAAACTATTCTGGGCTTTTCAGTCCAAATCAGTAGTTAGTTGATTTGATCAGAATACAGTTACTGCAAGCCTTCTGTGGGTAGGCTCTGCGACAGACACAGGGCATTCAGCGATGGGAAGTAGAGCCCTGGGACTCTAGGAACTCACAGTAGAGTGGGAGGCAGACAGAGGACGCAGCACACCTCTCTCTGGCTGCATTATCTGCTTCTCCTGGACTGGAACAGACTTGTATTCATCCCACATCCCCAGCCTGCAGCACACACCTGTACCTTGTGGCTCCATAAAGCAAGTGAAGCCCAAAGTACCTGGAAGCCCCACCCTTCCAACCTTATGACCAGTGCTCTTTCACCCCCAAGGGTTAACGTTGAATTCGTTTTTCTCTCCTGCTGTCAGTTTAGATATAGCAAGTGGACACCACTGCAACAGCTACAGCTGTCTGAGAATTTCTGCTCCCTTTACTCCAGGCCTATTATTTGGTCTGAGAGGATCAAAGTTATGGTGATTCATAAGAAAGTCCTTTCTGCAGCGACCTGGATGCTGGCCTTTTGGGAGAGAGGCTTTTTAAATGATCACCACTTTGAAGCCACAGGTGTCCATCTACACTCTGAAGGAAGGAAGGCTGGAAGGGAGGGAAGGAGGGAGGGAGGAAGAAAGACATAGAAAGACCTCACCCAAGGTACACATTCATGCTTTTAAGGGTGTCTGAAAATTTCTTCCCACTCTGTATCTGTGATAGCTGATCCTTGCAGTCTTCTTCTATAAATATTTCACCCAAATATTTTAACCTTTATTCATAGAGAGCTTACTTTTTATTATATGCTAAAACAATGAAAACATATAATATGTAAGTAGAATCCTCTAAGTTTCATTACTGGAATCAAGAAATCAGTATGTATTGAAAAAGACATTCTGTTTCTGGCACCTTTCACAGAATGTTTCATTTAGGCTTCCAAACAACCCTGTAAGGCTGTGTTTTAACCCTCCTTCCTGAACCGAAGAGAGGCTGAGTAAAGCTTAGAGGTGAAATGCATGGGCTCGGGGCCCTGGGAAAACCACCTGGCTTCTGAGTTTCTTCATCTTTAAGTAGGACACTGATAGTATCTATCTCATAGGATTGTTGTATTACATATATAACCTCTTCCTGTTCTTTCAAAATGATTTACCAAATTTGAAAGGTCCTATGGCAATTTATCTCCAGCAAAATATCATGCTTCCTATCAAGTCAAAGTCAAGAAGAATAAAATTCACCAACGCATTTACCTGAAAGACATGAGTTTTGTTTGGCTCCCCCCTCTGCCACCGCCCCACCCCGCCGCCCACCTCCACGGTCGTGAGGTTGTGTGTGTCCAGGGACTCGTGGTACAGGCATGTTTTCCCAGGCTAAGCACCAACGCCCAGGCGAGAACATGGTTATAGGGCGATCTGTATACTCTCCCCAAGAGGGGCTCAGACTAGAGTTGTGGGAAACAGGACAAGGCACCTGAAAACTGCGTGGACCACCTGAGCACCCGTGGAAGCCTGATACTGTCACTACAGAAGGAGCACGTCCTCGCCTTGCGGAGGTTCTAGAGCCATGAGAGACACTTCCCATTACCCTGAAGCCTGCCCACAGCAGCACCAGGGGCACAGAGCAGCTTCACCATCAAAGTGAAAGGGGGGCTGCTCCATTTTCAAGTCACCGATATGGAATTTGGTATTTTATTATATGTATATAATATATAACAAAATGTGCTTTATATTATGACAAACATATTTGACATTGTGTTCAGCCACTATTAAAATAGGGAGCAGGCAGGTTTTAGGCTATGAAAGGTCAAACTTTGATACTCCCAGGAGGGACCTGCTTCTCAAGGTATTACTGTTTCCACATTTATTTTCTATTACTAAACAAATCTCTCGAGGAGCACTTTCGTTTCCATAAGAGAAAAACAGGCCTACAGTTTAATTCTCTCGGTAAGATTTAGCACATTTGTTACCGAATTGGGATCAGAACAGCAAAGTCTGCCACATGCTAATGTTATGTCGTATTTAAAATATATCAGCAGACAGTTATGGCAGCAGATTCACTCATTGCAGTTACTTTTTAGGTAGTGTAAGAATAAGAACCTCTTTTTTAGAAGAAGGATACAGATGGACTAAAAATATACCATCTACACAGAACTAAGAGAGCTCTCAAAGGTTATCTCCACAGAGGCTTTCACAAATCACAAATCTAAACCTGAATAGACAGTACGGTTAACATAGCGAGGGAGGCCAACAGCTCTAGGGACATAAAGCTAATTAGGAGACCTGTTTACATGCAAACAAATGAGTCAACTGCTTTTGCGCATGTGTCTGACAGTGAGTACCAATATTACAAATATCCAGGGACCTGCAAGAAATGTTTGCATTTCACAAGTGGGATTTGACACCGTCTGCATTTTCACAGAGAGCCAAGCCCAGGTGGTACTAAGGAAATGGTGCCAATGAAAAGCATGGTGCTTGCCTGAAACATCTAGCTTTTCAAATTGAAGTGTTAGTAAAAGAATGGATTGATTTCATTTCCCTTTCTGTTGGGATGCAGAATGTTACCTGCAGCAAAATCCTTCAGCTGGAACCAAAATGGCAAGATTAGAAAGGGAGATGATGACTTGTACTAAATAACTTAATGTTTTTTTAAGAAGCACAATTTCAGCTTAAATTTCCATGTCCAAAAAAGGGTCCAAAATCATTTTAAACACTGCTTCCAATGAATCAATAAATCTTTAATACCACAGACACAAAGTGGTTTATAAATGTAAGTGGATAACCTATCTAGGCAGCTGACATACTGGATATTATAAAGTAACACAGATCAGAAGCAGATTTCTAGAGCTCAGTCCCAAGATTTATACCAAAATCCAATAATTAGACCAAATTAAATGATCATAATTGTTTGCCATATGATATGATGGCTTCTTTCTTTAGAGGCGTATTACAGAAATGGCCATAACCTCTCCCATGTTTGCATGTCACCTCCAGTGACAACTGCTATTTCAAATCAACACCAGCCTTCCTGGCCACCTTGTCAAAGGGAGAAGCACACTCGAGAGGATTGGTGCCCCAGCACTGCTGACCGAGTGCACACCTGCCAGGAGAGAAACATGACAGCCGTCACTCTCACGTGAGCCCAATCACCAGTTTACAGTCAATGAGCTGCTTTCTCGTCCCATCATTTTTTTTTTCCTTTCAGAAGCAAGCCCATCATAGGCAATGGCATCTCCGTGCAATATTTAAGAAGCTGCAGCCGCTTCTGGTGTTTATGCTCATCAGTCTCATGGCTAGTATCTGACGTGAATGGAAATGTAACATTTGGACCCTAATAAAAATATGTGAGCTATTAAATAGATTATTTTAACCTTTAAAATTCTCTGGATTTTCTAAGCAATCCTCTAGAGAAGACTGATCCAATCAATCCCCTTGCTTAGTCTTAGTCTTAAATTTGAAATAACTCTTAGTTTGATCTCTTACAGTGATTTGCTGAGACAAGCCATGAGGAGGGACAGAAGCTAGAGATTCAAAATTCCAGATTCTAAAGTAAACAGGATCTTAATGATCACCCAATCCAGTAGTTCATATCTTTTTAAGGCTCATTATCCTTTAGGAAATCTGATAACAGTTATGATCCTCTCCTTAGGGGGGAAAGCATTTGCTTATCATTTCAGGGTGTCTCAAATTCCTGGAAGCTCATCCCTGAACACCAAATCAAGAATCCAACCACCTCCTTTACAGATGAAGAACACAAGGTACAGAGATGCTGAGCGATCTCTCCGGGCCATGCACACTGTTAGTGACAGGGGCAGGGTGAAATCTGCTCTAGCTACTCCCTGGCTGCTGTCAGACTCCACATGGCCTTGTGTTTGTGGTTAATGATAGGCTATCAGACAATATCTATTCAAAGTTTTGAATGCTCTGAATAAACCACTCCTACTACTAACTGGCCAAACAATGTTTACTAAGTGTACATAATTAGAATTTATACCCACTAGTCTCTTTTTAAACAAGTGTAACACTTTTTTTCTGTTACCCTCTTTTCATCCTATTCAGGGACATGTGAACCCACCCCTGTTCTCTTTCCTCCCCAACCCCAGCTCCACCAATACTTTCTTAAAACTCCTTCCTTCTGGGTTCTGGTGACACTGAGTTATCCAGGTTCTTCCCCTCTCCTCACGTTTATGGCTCATCCTTTGCATGTACCATCTCTCCTCTTTCCAGGGGTTCCCTAGCCCAACCCTATTCTCCTACACATGCGTTCTCCTCCCTCATACAGAAATGCTTCCCAGTAATAGCTTCATCTGTTACTTCTAAAGAATGAAGCTGCCTCCCTCAAACCTTTCTTATCTCTCCATTTTTTCTCCTAAGAAGTGCTAGTGTCTTGGACCCTGTTTGTACTGTGATGTCTATTTCTACATTTGCCCCATAGCAAAAGCAATACAAACCTTTGTGACCTAATTGACATTTCATGATTCCACAATGAAAGACAATACACAAATAACATATTTATCAAAAATACCTGGGGTTCCTAAGAAGTCTGGGTTAGTCTGGCACCTTGCTTTCTTTTTGCCTTACTTTCTCTGGGTGATTTTTTAAAAGGGGATATAGCTCCTCCTAGTGGAAAATGATATTTTTTAAAAACAGGCACTGCCAACTTCGCGGTATATTCTGAAATGCAACAATAAAACTTAAGGGTACATAACTACATTCAGACTATTAATTATTCAAAGCTTTTCATCTTAAAGATTTTCAACTTAGAAACCTTAAGCAATATATTCTAAGAGATTTATCCTTAATCAGAGATACATCTTCAATACTTCAAAAAGAGATACTCAGTAATGTCACTTGAAGTTTATCCAACTGCAAATGGCTTTCTTTGTTAGCCCAATAAATCACAGCACTATGATTATGAAGCCAGAGTCTTGGATTTGGTTCAACTACGGTCAGCAGCTTTTATGGTCCCATAGCCACAAATTTCACCCTGACTCCAGGGAACCATCCCAGTAAGATTTGTCCTGTGCCACAGAAGATCCAGAGTGAAGGAAAACAACCAACCAGTACAATTCTAGCTCTCTGACCGGAAATTAACCCAAATATGCTGGTAGGTTAAACATGGCTGTATTTTAAAATATTCTTTCATTCTTTCATCTAACAGCAATTGCCTTCTTTCCTCAAAACCACATCAAAGTGGCTAATAAAATCCTTTTAAGTGTTTCTTGATTTATTTAATTACTTACTTTTAGTAACTATATAAGTAAAAGAAACAGTTTTATATATGTAGTCCCTTTAGTTTCATATATATTGTCTGTTTAGTTGTAGTTTTATATATATAAATCCTCTCATTCTTACAATTTGACATTCCTCTGAATACAGGAAATTAAGGTGATTTAATGACAAACATTTTTCAGATTACCTCTTTGGTGAATGTGGATTTTTGGTGAGTTTATATATGGAGCCATGGCAGTCTGTACAAAATCAGGAATGTAGCCCAAGTCCTAAAATATAAAAACAAATGTATTATCCACTATAAAATGTATTGAGTTAACTCAAAAGCAACAGTGCAGATTTCATCAAACTTTTAATTACTGGCAAAGCTACATTAAATATTAAGTAATTATAATATTTATATGGTCTGAAAAAAACTAACCCCATATGAATTTGAAATCAATGGAAAGGTCTAACATTGTTTAAAATAAACTGAACTTTCATTATCCCCAAAGAGATAAAATAAACTAATCATTTCTCTTTTGTGATGTGTTAGCAGTTTTAACTCCAAAGTTTTATTAAAACCTAAAATTCCCAGGACAAACATGCCGTGAGCATTCGCCACTAAAATTCTAAGTCTCAGGACAAGCCAGTGATTTCTCATTTAGATGGCAGAATATAGAAATAGATGCAGGAAACCAAAAGGGTAGATTGAAGTAAAAGTACCCTGGGTGATGTAATTATTCCAAAGTACCTCACTGTCAGTCAACCTATAGTTTAAAGCACAAATTAGATAAATAGTTATGTTCCTATAGGCTCATTTTAAAAATTCATTCTACCACGTAAAAGCAGCTACTTACATAAACTAAATATCACAAAGTTACCAACATAGCTACATTAAGACTTCTACATATTTTCTAACAAGAAAAATAATTTGAATGGTTTTCTTGCTGAATGGAATTTCTCCTGGGATATTCCATGCCTCTGGCCAATTTCTAGGCCTTAAATATTAAAATAAGAAAATTTAATGCACTGGACCTAACAGAAATATTTCAAATTTAAGACTAAGACATTTATCATGTAGTATATATGACAGCACAAGCTATTTTCCATGTTAACAAGCTTTACATAAATAGAAGTTTAGTGGCTCCACAAGATTTCATTACTTGGATCTCTTGTCATTTATTTAAACATTTCATTATTGTTGCGCATTTAAGCCTTCAGTTTTTTGTGCATGTTATAAATAAGGCTACATGATCCATTTTGTGAACAAAGCTTTCCACAATTAGTTGTGTTTCCTTAAGGTAATTCTGACTTATGTGATGGTAAATAACCACATGACTTACATTTTTTCTAATAAAAAGACCTAACATTATAAAATTTTCCAATAAGTCACTTCCATAAACATTATCTTGTATAACTGTCCTTTAAAGTATGGTTACACTGTTATTAAAATGACTACAATAATTGACTTGGAGGTGATTTGACTTTTGTGGCAACTAGCAAACCCTTGATTATCTCTGAGATAATAAAAAGCCAAATAATCCAGCTTGTCTTTGTATCGTAGCTGAAAAATTGTAAGTAAAGTGCAAAATGTAATTTACTTTTTAAAATTTAAGTTTAACAATATTTTAATCAAAATTGAAAACTGTATGAATAAATCTTATTTCCTGTACTTTATCCAAATACAGAAGTTGTGAATATATACCCATGCATTTTGGGAGTATGCCCCTTCAAACTCTATCTTAATGAGATTTTTGCCATTGTACTTTACATTCAAGCACTGCTACAGTGACATGATAAGCCAGATACGTAATCAAGCTGACTAAAAGAAAACTATTAGGGAGCAGCAGAAAAGACAAGAAAGTAGAAAAATATCTATAACAGTGTTAGATACTTCTCTGTTCTCACTGCTTTCTGGAAATTATTTCCTTAAAAGGCAAGGACCTCTTTGTAAAAGAAAATACGTATTCCAATTTATCAGGTGTAAAATCCTGTTTGCTATTCCAAGCTCATAATCAATTCAGGCAAAAATCAACTCTGCTTCTTAGTTTTTGATATGATGTAAATATGGGGGGTCAAAGGGAAAATATACTTACCATATCTCTAGGGTTCCTCCTTCCATCAGTCTAAAATAATTCATTGTCTTCAACTAACTACTTCCTTATTAAAAACTGCATTCAAAGGCAATTCCCAAAGTACAAGAGACACAGAATGTAAGAATATAGTAATTTATCCTCCATTTCCCCATGGTCCCAAGCACATAAACCCGTGAGAATTATGTCTAGGCTTGCCTGGGCTTACCCCGCCTTCTCTCTAATCATCCCGACCCTCCCCCAAAGCAACAGGCCCAGCGGATCCGCCACAGTAAAAGGCACCACGCTGCTGCCCTCTCTCTCTGTCTCTGTGTCTCTGTCTGTCTCTCTGCTGCTCTCTCTCTCTCTGCTCTCTCTGTCCCGCTGCCCTCTCTGCTGCTCCCTCTCTCTCTCTCTCCCTCTCTCTCTCTCTCTCCCCCAAACCCCCCTCTGGGACAGTCACTCTCTCTTTTAGATAATAAAATCTCTTGCGTGGGCCCGTGTCTCCTGAGTCGTTCTGGGTAAGGAGGGTCGCGGCAAGATACCCTTTCACAGAAGTCTAAAGAAAAATACTGTCAGAAGACGTCTTTTCCTCCTGAACAAGTGGTATGTTTAAAGTGGTTTGTCTTAATGTGGTGTTCCTGGGCTCCAGCACTGTACTGCATGGGCCCTGGGCAAAAGTTGGTGGAATTAATATTTGAACAAATAAGAAAGAATTTCAAAACAGCTCTTCTTCCAAAAGGTATCTTTATATCCTATCTCTCATTTTTCACGAGCTATCATGACATAACGAAAGATTACTTAAGCTTCTAATTTCTTATTAACTGCCATAGAAACCGTTATTCTGACATGCCAAAATTCCTAAAACCTACTATAAAGAGTCTATATAAAGGTTTTACACAGGTGGAAATATTTTCCACTAGGCCAGAGAACCTCACAACCTTCTGTGTCTAGAGGCTTCTAAACTAACTCAGTCTCAAGAATATGGGCTACTACACCTTTGGAGTTTCCAGGGAAAACTAACTCAAGGTGGAAAAACACATCAGTATGATATCTGTCTTCCTGCTGTCTTTTAACTACAGCAGGAGCTGACTTCCTTCTTCTCAAACTTGTATACATCCTGTAGAACAGGCCTAGACTATGGGAAGAGACTGAGTTTCCTGAGGATAAAGACATGTCCTATTTCCCATTGCATCTCTAGGGTCTAGCACTATGCTGAACCAAAATATATAAAGTCACCCAGCAGGACCATGCTGAAGAAATGGCAACAGACAGCTGTTCACCAGCTGATAACTTGGATTACCCATGAGTGAGTCAAGTGGCTGAGTTTCCACACGTTTTTGTCAGTGACTGAGATACAAAAATATATGTTGCCTTCTTAAGCATAGCAGGGTCAAAGGATAAGGGAAAATTATAAAGGAGTAATGGGATGTCAGACAATCAATTCCATTAAAATTTATAGGTAGGAGGTATAGACGCCTATTCATTTTCTAATTTGCACTATGCTATGAGCACTGAAATCATTCACCCTGTGAAGTTTAGTGCAGTACACTGCATACAGTCGTCCTCAGTAATAGTATTAGTGCTATTGGTATATGTTTGACTTTATAATTTATAAAAACACATTCACACATAAATTATCAAAGCTGCTTATTTTGTTGGCTTCCTCATAGCTAAATGCTTTATGGATATTTATGTTTCACCTTATACTCACAATAAAACTTTGAGGTGTTATATTATGCCCAGCCCACAAACATGGAAAACAGACCTTCTAAGGAGTTCAAACTATGAATGAGTATGTAACCAGGATTTGAAACCAGGTTTGTCTAACTGTTAAGACCAGGGTTATTTTTAGCATACAAAGTGTCTTCACAAGGCGATCTTCACTTTAGCTCTGTGATAGAAATATCGTAATTATCACTTTACAGATTCATTCATTCCATAAAGATGTGTCGATAAGCTTACATGCTGCTTGGTCTGAATGTTGTGTCTCCAAGAAGAGTCTTATGTTGAAATCCTAACGCCCAATAGGATGGTATTAAAAGGTCCTTTGTGAGGTGCTTAGGTCAAGAATGGGATTAGTGCCCTTATAAAAGAGACAGAACTCTCTAGCCCTCTCCCAAATGTGAGGACATGACAAGAACAAGAAGTCTGCAGCCTGGAAGAAGGCCTTCATCCAACCACGCTGGCAGCCTGGCCTCAGACTTTTAGCCTCCAGAACTGTGAGAAATAACTATCTGTTGTTTGTTGAAGGACCCCCACCAGTAAGATGGCGAACTTCCAGCTTCTCTTCCGGGTCCTCAGTTCCTGCCGGCGCCACCTGAAGCCCAATCACCTCTCGCCCCCCTCCCAATCCCAGAACCTAGCCAATAGCCACCAGCCCTGTAGAAGTAACACCACAATCACCCCATGCCCCTTCCTATATAACCCAGCACCTTTCCCTAATAAAGCAGAATTCTCCGGTGAATTGCTGCTGTGTGTCGCTCCTTTCCTTTCATTGGTGCCGAAACCCAGGAGACAGGACACCCCAACTGGGCCCCATCTTCCCCCCGACACCAGCAGCAGCTTGCCCTCGTCCTCTTTTTCCGGCGCTGGCTCATCACACTCACCACTCCTCTCTGGCCTTTAGGTAAGTTTTCCCCTGGAGTGGACCACTCTTCCCCGAGCTATCACAGTGCCAGTGACCGTGATCGTCTGGCAAGGCTCTGACGCTCGGGGACGAGGAGGGAACTCTCCCCGCCTCAGGCCTTCACAGCTGTGGCGGACCCTCAGGCCCCCTCCAACAGCCATAAATTGCCGCCTCAGGCCTTCACAGCTGCAGCAGACCCTCAGGCCCCCCTCCAACAACCATAAATCACTGCCTCAGGCCTTCACAGCTGCAGCAGACCCTCAGGCCCCCCTCCAACAGCCATAAATTGCCACCTCTGGCCTTCACAGCTGCTGCAGACCCTCAAGCCCTTCCTCCAACAGCCATAAACCCAGACTCAGGCCTTCACAGCTGCGACAGGCCCTCAGGCCCCTCCTCCAACAGCCATAAATGAGGTGACTCCTTTGTGGATGAGAATGCTCCCTTTTCCCCCTTCGTCCTTCCATTCTGTCTGCCAAAATCCGTTCCGTCTGCTGAAAATTTCTAGTACTAGGTACCTCATGACTCCGGCACTCTGCCTTCTTAGGGAAGTCTGGGTGACGACCCACACTTCCTAAGAAATTCCGACTCATATACGAGTTTCCGCAGACCACCAAGGATCATCGGGGACGCCCTTTGTCTCCTTGCGGTCTGCCTCCAGTCCGAGGATCTCCATTCATCTTCCCCTGTTTGTCTCCTTCTCTGTCCTTCAGCCATGGGAGCCTCCTCATCCCTCCCTGAAAGTTCACCTCTTGAATGCCTGCTCAAGTATCTAGCCACCCTCTCCTTGACACCTGATACAAAACCAAAACTTCTCCATAAAGACTGCTCCCAAGATTGGCCGACATACCCCCTAGACAACAACAACCAATGGCCTGCAGGGGGAACTCTTGATCCTAACATCACTCGCAATCTCTTTAACTACTGCCAGCGCCTGAAAAAATGGAAGGAGATTCCCTATATCAAAGCTTTCTGCCTCCTCCTCCCCCCACCCACCCCAAGTTCTCCTAGCCTACAAGCCGCCACCCCCACAGAAGCCTCCCGTTCACTCCCTTCCCCTTCTTCTCCTACAACATCCCTTCTCCTTTCCTTCCCCACCATCTCCTCCCCCATCTCACCTCCTCCGCCTTCGTCCCCCCGCAGATTAAGCCTAAGCCTTTCAGCCCCCTTTAACTAGGTCCCTGGGGCCTCCTCCATCTTTGCCCTCATCACCTGTTTCCCCTCTGTTGGGGACCGCCTTTGTCTTCTCACATGTTTGTAGGCAGAATGGGAAAGCACCTTCCCCCATGTCTGAACGCAGCATGGGAAAGCACAAGCTAGAGAACAACCGGTGCAGTCCTTGGAAGTTATCTGTCCACAAAAACAAATCTTGTCCTCAAAGACGAGCCAAGACTCCTTACTCTGAAAATAGAGAGACCTTGAAGATGTGTAGAAACACCACCCCTGTTTCTAGCTATGCCCTTCCCCCACTTGCCGATGTAGCAGGAATAAAGAACAAAGAACATTCTGTTTATGCATTCTATAAGCAACTAACAGGAGCCCTGCTGTAGCTCAGTTGGTAGAGCATGGGACTCTTAACCTCAGAGTTGTGAGTTCAAGCCCAACTAGAGCTGGCTGGTGACACGTGGGAGCATCACCCTTCCCAGTTCTTTCTATCTTTCTTTATTTTCTTGGCCCCCCTTCCGCACTTCAGGACTTGCTCGACTAGGCGCGGCTAGACTGCGTCACTCCCCCACAGACTGAGCCAGAACCCTTCAGTCCCCCTCAGACTCAGTCCTGAGGGCCTCCCAAAATTATCGCCCCCCTCCAGGACGTAGCTTAGACTCACTCAAGCCCTATTACAGTATACCAGCCTTGACCCAGAAACGCCTGACGGAAGACATGTCCTTACAACATACTTCCTAGCTCAAAGCTAGCCCGACATTAAAGCTAAACTCAAAAAGTTAGAACAGGGCCCCGCTACCCCACAGACTGAGATCCTAACAGTGGCCTTTAAAGTCTTCCATAACCGGGAGGAGGAGAAAGAACGCCGCAAACAAAAGGCTGATCAAGCCAACTTCCAAATGTTGGCCCAGCTGATAAAACCACAACCTGGGCACCCTTCTATAAACAAGCGCCCCCCAGGAGCTTGTTTCAAGTGCAGACAAGAATGACATTCATCAAGGGCGTGCCCCTCCCCCAGATCTCCTACCACCCCATGCCCCAGATGCCACAAAAAGGGCCACTGGGGGTCTGATTGCCCAACCACCTGAAGGGGAGGCTGGACGAACAACACCCATCCTAAGCCCGCCATAGTGGGGCTGGCAGAAGAAGATTGACAGAGCCCAGGGGCTTCTCGCCCGACCATTTGCATCACCAAACAGGAGCCCAGGGTTACTTTAATAGTAGATGGTCGCCCCATCTCCTTCCTCCTAGATACAGGAGCCACCTTCTCAGTCTTGTGGCAATACCGGGGCCCTACCACACCTGCCGGTACTCCTATAGTCGGGGTAGGAAGTAAACAGATTTTCCCGTTAAACCCCCCCTCCCCCTTTTATGCACAATCCAAGACAATCCCATACCTTTCTCCCACTCCTTCCTGGTTATGCCCCAGTGTCCCATCCCTTTACTAGGACGGGACACCCTTTCCCTCCTCCACGTTTCCATAACTATATCCACTCCCACAGCCCCCAGTACTCCTTTTATGATGGCCCTCATAGCCGACGACCGCCCTCTACCCAATGAAAGCTCCGGTTCCGCTCTCATACACCCTGCAAATCCCAAAGTTTGGGACATTACAAGCCCCTCCGTAGCTCTATGTCCTCCTGCCTCTATCAAATTACATGACCCCTCTCAGTATATCTGTCAGGCCCAATACCCCCTAACCACTTCAGCCCTCATAAGCCTCCAACCTATCATTCAAGATCTCTTAAACAAAATTTACCTCATACCCACTAACTCCCCATTTAATACCCCCATATTAGCTGTTAAAAAAACAACAGATCTTTCCGCCTCGTCCAAGATCTTCTCCTCATCAACATGGCCGTTGTCCCTATCCATCCCTTAGTTCCAAATCCATACAGCCTTTTATCGCAGATCCCTGCCTCAGCATGCCACTTCTCAGTCCTAGATCTCAAGGACCCATTTTTCTATTCCTCTGGACCTCTCCTCCCAAGATTTTTTCATCTTCACCTGGATGGACCCATACACAAGACATTCTGAACAACTTACTTGGACAGCTTTGCCACAAGGCTTCCAAGATAGTCCCCATATTCTTGGACAAGTCCTAGCTCAGGACCTCAAACAGTTTCATCATGATCACTCCGAGTCCACCTTATTACAATACGTGGATGATCTTCTACTCTGCAGTCCCTTGGCACTGCCTCCCTACTTAACCTTCTAGCTTCCAGAGGTTACCGAGTATCCCCCGTCAAAGCTCAAATCTCTTCCCTTCCTGTCACTTACCTCAGATTCTTTCTATCTCAACAAAGAAAGTCCATTACCTTAGACAGAAAATGGCTCCTCTCTGACCTGCCCATTCCCAAAACCAAGACAGAAATCCTCTCCTTTCTAAGCCTGGCTGGGTATTTTAGAGCATGGATCCCTAACTTCTCCCTGTTGGCAAGACCCCTATACGACCTCAGCAAGGGACCCCTGAAGAACCATTATCCTCCTCACCCTGACACTCCTTCATTAAGCTCCGTCAAGCCCTTGTGGAAGCCCCAGCTCTCCGTCTTCCTGATTTGTCGAAGCCCTTCTCATTATACATTCATGAGAGGTCCAGTCAAGCTCTAGGAGTCCTAGGCCAATATTATGGCCCATCCTTTGCCCCAGTAGCTTATCTCTCCAAGCAATTAAACCCCACAGTTTGGGGATGAGCCCCCTGCCTACGGGCATTAGCCGCTGGACAGCTCTTGCATAAGGAAGCTCATAAACTGACATTCAGGGCGCCCCTTACCATTCTGTCCCCACATCACCTAAAAGATCTCTTAATCTACAAAAGTTTACAGACTCTCCCTCCCTCCAGACTCCTGAGCTTACTGTCCTCTTTCCTCCAAAATCCCGTTCACCCCCTTTGCCATCCATACCCGAATCATGACTTTTTCCTCCTTTACTGCTCTCTAGCTTTTTTTCCTCATTCCTATTGTCTTCCCCGCCACCCCAGCCTCCTTTGTAGAGCGATTCAAAGTCAGACAGACTTACACACAGCATCAAACAAAAGTTACTGCCCTCATTGCCACACCAGACTGCCCTCTGAAAAGCTGCTCTGAGCCTTTATACCTCCACTTTCCTCCCTCCACTGAAGTGTTCACTAGCAGCTACCCTTATTCTCCCTACCTCTGCTTCCTCTATGACCAAAAACAAGCCTATTGCAGGCGATGGCCAGACACCTACGGGAGATGTCCCTACTGGTCTTGTGCCATTCACTACATAGGTAACTTCCAGTACCCACAGTATTACTCCTCCAACCGTTTCATGAAATATCCCAATGGCTTATTCTCCTTATCAATCCCAGATCCCTGGGACTCTCGATGGGCTGCCAGAGTCACAGCCTCAGTTTACTAGGGGGGGTCCTCGACCCCCCACGGTACCCTTCATATCTCTCAAAAGTATGTTCCCTCTCATTCCCAGATCTCTCAAGTTGCATCAGATATCAGACATTCCGAAAAAGTCATTATCCAAACTCTTGATAGCGCCTCTTCATCTTCTTATTCCTCCTACTCTTGGTTACAGCTCATTCAAGATACCACTATCTTTCTCAACCACACCCTTAACACAGCCAATTGTTTCTTGTGTGCATCATTACAGCACCCACTGCTGGCCGCCGTGCCCCTTATTATTTCCAACTACTCCTTCCATGCAGAAGGACAACCCCTCCGCCACCTGGCAGACATACCCCTATGGGAACCAGAATACGCAGATAATCTCACCATCCACCACTGTGTAGGCCCAGCTCCACCCCCCTCCAGCGCACTTCACTGCTTCTCTATCTACACCCCTACCTCCGGCTCTAAGACTTTTACGCGACCGGGACACTTCTTTTAGTGTAATGGCAGTCTTTTCAACTCACGGCCTCCCAACTCCAGCACACCCTGCATTCTCGTCACTCTAATCCCACAGTTAACACTTTACAGCATGGCAGAATTCCTTGAGCTCCAACCTCCCTTGCCCTCGCGCACAAAATGGGCTGCTTTCCTTCCCATCATGGTCAGTATCTCTTTGACCACCTCAGCCACTGAGGCAAGATTTTCTGGGGGAGCCTTGGGTCACTCTCTATGGACAATTAAAGATCTCAACGCCAAACTTGAGGGAGCCCTGACATCCACTGCCAATTCCCTAGCCTCTCTCCAAAGACAGGTCACTTCGCTAGCTAAAGTCACCCTTCAAAACCGGCGGGCCCTAGATCTGCTTACAGCCAAGAAGGGCAGCACCTGCGTCTTCCTTCGAGAAGAGTGCTGCTATTATATCAACGAATCCGGCATTGTAGAAACTGACATTACCAAACTCACCGACTTTGCCTCCAGTCTCCACTCTGCTTCCAATTCCAACCCATTCTCGTCAATACTAACAAACCCCTTCCTCACCTGGCTCTGGCCCATTGCAGGCCCCATAATAATCATTCTTCTTGCCTGTCTCTTCTTACCCTGTATAATAAAGTTGATCAAATCCCAAGTCGGAAAAATCTCTAATCAAACTTTCAACCAGCTTTTACTCAGGAACTATCAGCTTCTGGCCACAGAAGATCCCTCACCCTCACGTGACCTCCTCACCACACGCTGAGATGGACCCCTCTCTCCACTAGAAATTGTTCCTGGAAACAATGGCCGCAGACGCCTGGCTTCTGGCACCCGTATCCTCCTGGTACCACCATTAGAATCAACAAGTCCTCGACCTATGGTTACAGGGAACCTTCATTGATTTCCAACCTGAAGAAGTCCACATCTACTGGTCCTTACTGTGGGGAGTCCTATCAACCCTTTCCCCCCAATCCTCAAGCCCTTACTCCCTTCTCTGCCCGTTCAGCAGGAAGTAGTCAGAGAGAAAAACAACGTCCACAACCCCATAGAGGAGAAAGGGGGGAATGAAGGGCCCCCACCAGTAAGATGGCAAACTTCCAGCTTCTCTTCCAGGTCCTCAGTTCTCGCCGGCACCACCTGAAGCCCAATCACCTCTCGCCCCCCTCCCAATCCCAGCACCTAGCCAACAGCCACCAGCCCCGTAGAAGTAACACCACAATCACCCCATGCCCCTTCCTATATAACCCAGCACCTTTCCCTAATAAAGCGGAATTCTCCAGTGAATTGCTGCTGTGTGTCGCTCCTTTCCTTTCACTTGTAATCTCATCAGTCTCTGGTAATTGTTACAGCAGGCCAGAGAAACTGAGACACATGCCAAGCACTGTTCCAGCACTGGAGAACCAGCAGTGATCTAACATGTCAAAATTTCTGTCCTCTTTGGCCTAAATTTACAGTCTGGGGAAGGAGGAGGAAGAGGGGGGAAAAAGCTGAGCAAATATTTGTCAGCTGGCAACTGCTGTGGGGAAAGACAACACAGGTTAGGAAGTATCCAAAGGGATTGGGTAGAACTGTAGCTATTGGATGTGCAGTGGTCAAGGGTGGGTGTCTTTGATGATATAATATTTGCATGAGCAGAGACTTGAAGGCAGTCAAGGAGCCAGCGCTGGGTTGTCTGGGGAAAGAGTGCTCCAGGTAGAGAGACTAGTAAGTACAAAGTCCCCGGGACAGGGATGTGCTTGGTATATTGGAATAATACCTGGGAGGTTAATGTGCCAGCAGTGTCAGTGAGCAAGGCAGGGAGGCAATGGGAGAGGGCAGTGCAGGGCGAGGAAGAGACGAGACTAGAGGAAGCTGACACTAAACCACAGAGTCTCTTAGGTCACCATAAAGGCTGTGGATTTCACACTGCAGGAGATAAACCACTGGACAGTTTTCATCCAATGCAGGACATGACTGAGTTGCATGATTGCACTTGCAGCTGTGAGGAGAATGAACTGCAGAAGGGCAAGGGAAAATCCAGGAAGACTAGGTGAGAGACTCTTGCTAAAGGCTAATTAGACGGACAGTGGTTTAGACTAGTCTGATGGTGACAGACACGTGTGACTGCAAGGGTCTCGGCCTGAGCACAAAGAAACAGGTCTTCCATTGACTGAAATGACAAGACATTTAGGGGGGAAGTTCAGGAGTTCAGCTTTAAACGTGTTACTTCTGAGATGTCTTTCATACAAAATATCAAGAAGGCAGCTGCTTACCTTAATACATATTTTAGAGGACAGTCCACGGTGCAGAGATAAATGTGGAGTCTGTCAAGGTGCTGATGTTAAATATCATAGACAAGAGCACCTAAAGAGGAAGTGAGCTGGAGAAGAAGCCAGGGACGCTCTACAGTTCAGCTTTTAGAGATGAAGAGGAACCATTCAAGGAGACTGAGAAGGGCTGGGCAGGGAGGAAGGAGGGAAACTTCCTGAAACTTCAAGAAGAGCGCATTTTAAGGAGAAAGTCATCAATTTGGTCCAATACCACTGATGGGTTAAGGAAGATGAGGGCCAAATTGACCTCTGAACTTAGAAGTCATTGGCCAATGGATGGAGGTTATTCGTTTCAGCTACCCTGAAGATGATGCTGGGGTTCTTGTTCACGAAGCCAAAGAATGAACTTCACAAACACTCAAGGTAGGAGAGCAAAGTACAGGTTTTTATTTAGAAATAAAGTGAGGGAATAGAGCTCCCGGCTCACGCCAGGAGGGGACAAGAGAGCCCGGTGGTGCGTTGTCTAGGGGGTTTTATAAGCAGTTGAGGATTTTTCGAGAACATGAAAAAACTTAGGGGTGTGCACTTGCATCACCTGCCCTGTCCTCAGGTGGGCTGGGTCATAGTCTGATTGCCAGGGCTGACAGCGGAGTCAGGGGTTATGCTGATACCCTTGCAGAATACTCAAACATTCCAGGCCAAGTTGCTCCTGGCCTTTTGACCTTTAACTGATCTCACTGAAGATGTCTATATCTTTACCCTAGAGAATTAGTGTGACCTTGACTTTGCATAATGCTTAGCACAGACTTTCAATAGGGACTTCTTTGCCCATTGTTACATTGCTCTGACTGGAGTGTAAATATTCCGCCCTGCTTTTCCCCCCAGAGGCCCTCACCCTACTCTGACTACACCCACGTCTCAAAACGAGTAAAACAAAGTTCTGAGAGATTAAATAAACTGAACAACCAAGGTCATATAGCCAGTTAGCAGCAGAACCCAGCCTGGAACCAATCACTGAACACAGGCCTCCAGAAGTTCGCCATGTTTTTTGAATCGGACTCTTCTTCAATAACAGATTACCATGCCACTCTCCCAATTGCAATTGTGATTCGTGAGAGAGGCTCTCAAGGAACACTGAGACTATCAACAAAATGAAATTAACACGAATAGTAGAATTTCAGGACACAATGGCAGTCAGACAATGGTTTGGAATTTCAGGACAATGAAATCAATCACATGAAATAAGCAGACACCAAAACCAGCGCCTGCCCATGTGTCAAAGAGAAATGTTTACATTTTCTCAAAATAAATTCTGTTCATTGTATTTCTCTAGATGATTTTTATGTATATAATAAACACCTCCAGTCCTGACTGCAGTATGTCACTAGGATAGGGAATGTCAAGGCTTGAATAATGGGGATCTGAACTCGTCAACCTCTTTCCTTTCCCTTGATTTCTTTAACAAGGTGCCCAAAAAGAGGGAGGGAGAGGACATATTCTATTTTAGATTTTAATAAATCAAACAAAGCTCTAGGGGACCAAAGACACAAGAAAGGGTTACACTATTCAGGCACAGAAGCAACAGTCGCTGCTCCTCAGATGCCCAACCACCACAAAGAGGCCGTTTAAGGGGTCCATTCCGTTGCCAACGTCTGCTGAACAATTTTGCAGACTAGGAGGTGAAGATTTCCAAAAGGAGGATGTGCGGGGGGTATGGATGAAAAGGAGAACATAGTTCAGAACAGAAAAGTTCCTCGGGACAGGGCGGGGGGAGTTGGGTGCTGACCGCCACAGGGCAGGAAAGGGGAGGAACTGGCAGGCATTTTTCCAGGGAGAGATGGAGCGAGGGCCGGCGTCCGGCCAACTCTACCTCTGGAGAGGATACAGGTCGGTGCAAAGCCGGGACGCGTGGCGCAGGGAAGCCCAGCCGTGCGTGGGGCTCCAAGCTTTGCAGAGTTCAAGTGCCGTCGCTCAGACACCTGGCGTCTCCCTGCAGGGCTGCAGCTAACCCGTCGCGCTTCCCTTCCCGCCTTTCTTTCTGGGCGCGCGGGGTGGAGCGGGTACGGGGTTCAGCGGGAGCGAAAGCGAGGTGCAGGTTACCGCTCGGTTACCTGGGGGCGCAGGCCGGCGGCTGGCGCGCGGCACAGCGCAGCCTCCAACCCGGCGGACCACCCGCGCCGGCTTCCGGCCGGGTGCCCAGCGTCCAGGGCCCTGCGTTCGTGGGGGCCGCAGCCGGAGCCCGAGGTCCAGCTTGAGAGTGGCTCGGCGCAGGTGCAGCGCCCCCCGTCTGCTCAGGGCCGCGCGCCGGGGAGCCAAGGGCAAGACGCGCGCTCGCTGCGCGGCCCCGCTGGGTGGCGGCACCCGCGCGCCTCCTGCTGGCCAGGCCCCGCCTGCGCGCCGATGCCGGAGTCACGTCCCCCAGGCCTGGGGCTCTGAGCTCAGTGTTTTCATTGCCCGCAAAGCATAGTGCACGGTTGCTGACTAATCAACTTTCCTGTTTTTGGAGTTTGGGCCAGCGATTTTGAGATCCTAACCGCCCTCCCCAAGTCCCTCCCAATTTTTGAGTTTGAGGAGGAAAAAAAATCTAACAAGATAAAGATAAGGAAATCCCCATCTGCCCTTCCGAAGGGCTGGAGAATTGACCTAGGCCAGCTTGGTACTCTAACCAAGCCCCTGAAAATTCCGGTTTTCCTATAGTTATAAGTACCATCCCAGCAAGGCCTACTGGGGACCCAGGATCACTGCAGATATTCTTTCCTAGGGAATGAGCAGGATGCAAAAGAAGTTCGGACAGGGAGTTGACAGACCAATTTCTAGTGGACAAAGAAAGAGGACCTACTCTCCTTTTTACACTTAATATTTGAGCCATTTTGTTTTCATTAATACTCATGTCTTTCTTTTAAGTCCCATGGTGCTGCCTCTCTTCCTAGACTGAATTTAGCAAAGCAAGAGTTTAAGTTTGAGGAAGCAGAATTTTATACTACAAGGAAGAAAACAGAAACCAGGCCCTGCTTTTTCATAGGATGATTGATAAAGTTTATGGATTATGTGACTAATAATAAAATATTTAACATTTATTAAGTTCTTACTGTTAACCAGAAGCAGTTCAAAAAGCTTTATTTTATAATAAAATTAAGTTCATAAGATACTTTTTTTTACATTCAGCAACACATTACATAAAACAACCATCTGAGATAGATAATATAATTATTCCTATTTTACAGTTGAGGAAACCGAGACACAGGGAAGTAATTACTCTTCTCAAGGTCACACAGCTAGAAGTCCCAAAGCTGGAATTTAAACCCAGGTAGTCTGGCTCCAGTATCCATACTCTCACTCTCATGTTATACTGCCTCAGTTAGAAAAGAAATTACTATGATCTCATTTAATCCTCACATGGATTAAAATCTGTGGTGGGTACTACTTGTCTTCATCATACAGACAAGAAAACTTAGGAGAAGCTGAATAATTGTTCAGGTTAATGGAGCTGGTAAATGGTGCAGGCAAGATTATAATAGTCGGTCTGGTCAAGGTTAGTTAAGGAGAGGAGATGCTCTTTTTGTTCATTCAACTGCACAGAGGCAGAAGGAATTGCCTAGAAAGTGTGAATTTTTCATAACTCAAATTCTGAGCCCCTGACACACCAGGGGCACCAATGCCACCCAACTCTCTTTGCTGCTGTTTGGGAAGAAGTGTTGCTTTCTGGAGGGGAACAAGAGCCATCGAACAGGAGACACAGAGGATGTGTAAGGCCGTGATCGTGTGAACAACTTCATCTATCTGTTTATGAAGGTCATTCCATTCTCCCTGCGGAGTCAAAGCCTGTCTTGCCCAGTACAGCGAGTCTGAGGGATTCTGGGGCTGATGAAGGAAAAAGGTATGTCCGTGAGTTGGGAGCAGCATACTGCAAGCTTTATTTGGGCAACATTTTGACAGGTTCAAATGTGGAAGATGGGGTAGGGAAGTCCCACGCCACACGGGACTATCCAAAGGTTTAGGCAGCACAGGGGCCACCATCCAAAAGAGTAGAGGGTAAGGGAGCTCCCCTGAGAGAGGAGAATGGAAGAGGGGACTTCCATGTCTAGGTGAGGACCCTCAGCAGCGCCTCTGGGGGAGTCTGGATCAGGGAACTCCAAAGAGCAGCAGCAGAATGGAGTGTTTGATAGCTACGGAATGTCTCTTATGATGGCTAGCAGATGTTGGATGCAGTTTGTCAGGGTATGCAAAGAAGGCCCATTCTAAAAAGCTAAATATCTGCTTATTTAGGCTGTGTTTAAAACAATCAAATATGTTTTAAGAATGGAAGTTTGGGTTTGGCGCCCACAAGCTCTGAGTTCATGGGTTCCAGCCTGTCGTGAAGAAATCAACAACCTAGGAGTCGCTGGACCAGGGCCGTCTTGGGCTTATTTATGCAACAGCCTAAGCCCCACTAGGAAGCTCGGCCAAATGCCCCGGAGTCCACAGCTCCACCAGCTCCAGACTGGTGCCCAGGTCTCTCTCGGGCATGTCACCCACCCAAATTCTGAGTTCCAGATTCTGACCTAAGGACCCCCTTGAATGTTGGTGATGGACATTCCTGCTGCTGGCGGTTGATGCCTTTACCATCACAAAAACAGAGAAATCTAACTTTCTGACAATGAATTATACGCAGACACAAGAAATGGGTAGGAGGGTAACTTACCTGCAAGAATCTACGGGGCAGTTTGGATTGGTATGTATCCACACAAGTCAGCCAGTTGTCGCATAGGCAATAACTTCACCAGCAGGTGGCTCTGTTACATTACATATCAGATGGTCTGCTTCCCAACATGGGCTTTACAACAAGGCATATTTATAAGTGCCTCAGGTTCTGGTTCCTAGTTCCAGGAAGTCCTATGTCATCTTCGGCATCTGCAGTGACATACATGAAAGGCATCAACTGCTATGTTAAACCCATTCACTGTGTGATCCAACAAATTACTCCAAGCCCTTCAGGAAATTCAGAACTGGGAGATTAATTTCACATAACAAATTAATGAACAAATCTATTTACTAGATAATCTACTGGCTTCTGGCTCCATAGAACATGAAATAACTAAAATGACTACTCGATGAATCAGTTTGTATTATCAGACATATTACCCAATAGCAAAGGTTCTCTCTACATAATACTGTTTATTGTTCTTTAATTTGAAAAGATTCTGAGGCCCTGATAAATAAGTGAACTCGAGTCCAAGAGATTTCATTTGGATTCTTTGGCATGTCTATAGAATCGGGGCATGAAGCACGACAGACATTCTTTCATTTTCTGTCTGTTCCATCAGCCTTAAATTCAGGCCCAAGTTCTGTCCACGGTCCCTTTAATTCTATACCACATTTCCTTCAGGGGAACCCTCCCTCTCTCCCATTGACTCAACACCAGCCTCCCTCCCAAAGCTCTGTCTCCAGCGTTCCGGTGCCACCTGCTTAGGGATGGCACTACTGCTCCACCTGAAAACGCTGGAAATCGGATTCATCACCTCTTTCCCCAAAACCAGTTCCTCCTCCTCGTCCCGTGGCTCCCATTGCGCCAAATGTTATCTTTGACCCATTCCTCCCTTCCCCTTCCTCCCAATTCAATCCCCCCTGAGTCCTTTCTAGTCTATTTCTGTCAAGTGCTGCCTCCCTACAAACTATTTCTTGAACACCTGTTTGCAAGGAGTTTTGAGTACTTGAATGGAGTGGGGTTCCCAAATGTAGGCCGTGACCCCTCTCCCTTTGGGTTTGCTTAAGGCATATTTGAGCTGCCCCAAAGCATGGGACCAGGACAGAGAAGCCTAAGGGTGTCCTTGGCTTTCTTTACCACACCCACTAAGCCTAGGCCTGTGTGTTCTAGACATTTTTCTTAAGTTAGTACAAATGCCTGACAGAGCTCCAATACACAGTGCTCTATAAGCTCCTTCATTTCCCCATCTTCTAGTATTTATTTAACTTCTAAGTTTCTACTGTTGGCTAGGGCCTAGTTCCAGGCAAGTGGGAGTACTCAGAGGCCTGTGTGCAGCCTTCTGTCCTTACACTTCATAGAGTGGATCAGTGAGCACTGATCAGAGAAGCAGTGACCACAGCTCTTGGAAATCCTTCCAAGTGTCATGACACTGGGACTTGTCCAACCTGTTTTATGGATGTCACCCAAACTTGGATTTGTTTTGAAGTGTCATATGATTTTGCTTTTGTTTTCCAAAAAATTAAACACACATGAGGTCTTCTTCCGTCAGAGTCACAGTGATGTCTCTCTCTCCTCCTGATGCCACTCAGATGGGGTCATAGAAGAATCACTGTGGTTTGTTCAGGGGCAGCTGCTCTCTGCCTGTTTTATAACTGACCTGCCTGTGGTTTCTGATCACCTTGCTATGCTTGTGAATCGATTTTGCTCTGTTTTCAAGGCTGAGATACATTGTCTTCTTTTCTTCACTTTATCTTATAAGCCCCTTAATGGTCATCTGTTCTGGCCCAAATTGTATTTTAATATTTTATTTTAGTGTTTTAGTAATATTTAGTATTTAGCAATATTTAAGTAAAACATATTTTATTCATTCAACAATACCTGTATTGAACAAGTGCATTGTTTTAAGTGCTGCAGATAATAGTCAATGAAGATCCTTGCTTTCATAAAATTCCCTTTAATTAATTTATTATTTCATGATTATAATATTGTTTTAAACTTTTATGGGTTTGTAATACCTCAGTCCAGTTTTGAAGATCTGGCTAATAAGTTATATTGGGCGTATTTTTGTGAAAAAGCTTAAATACTAAGCTGAGAAGTTTGTATTTGATTAGGTAAGAGATAGGGAGTCCTACGGAGTTTTTGATGAGGAGGATGACATCATCAGCACTCCATGACAGGATATGGATGTGGCAGGAGTGTGTAGATGGACTAAATTTAACCAGATTCCTCTACTTTATTCCTATTCTGTCACTTCCCTGGGCTTGTCAAATCTCTGACAAACCCAATCAAAAAAATATGTTATGCTGGCTGTGGACCACCCACCCTGCTGATACATGCTGACTGCGGACCACCCACCCTGCTGGTACCTGGAGGCCGGCAATGATGAGCCAGCCAGGAGCTTCCTGACGAGTCCGTGTGCCTCCCAGCAAACCTCTGTTAGGGCACAGGCCTTCCCAGACCACCCTGTACCGACTGGCCCAGCCTCTCAGTCCTTTAAACTTCTTTATTTTTGTTCACAGCTTTTGTCACCGATTCACATATATTATGTATTGCCTTTTTCTCACCACCAGAGTGTAAACTTCTTGACAGTAGGGACTTTGTCTACTATGTTCATTGTATTGAACGAGGAGGGCCTGGCAAATAGTACATGCTCAATAAACATTCGGTTTGCGCGTCCAGAGGAGGATCATCATGGGACAGTGTGCAGTTAGTTAAGCTTTAACCAAAATTTGGGGTGCATGTTTGATTAAGCTTTATTTCAGGAATTCCTAGTACAATTCTGTGCAGTGTCTGTGTCAGAGCTAAAGGCAACTAACTGTATCAGGAAGATATGAGGAGGGGTGTAAGGAGTATTAAATATCAAATCTTGCATAATGAGATGGGTGTGGAAGTATTAAATAGCAATACAGTATTTAATATCAATGAAATGTTAATGGAATAATTAACCTCATAAAGTATATTGGTGAGATCCAGAGAAAGTATTGATATGAGAATATTGGGTAGTTTTCTGATTCAGAGCAATGTGTGATTAAGCAGTTTGTTTCCTGGATCTGGGTAAACAGAATTTCCTCGGTATTATTTATAAAACATGAAACTCGGTGTTCTGAATTTTGACTCATTTTGTTTCTTTATGGATGAGCTTGGCCTACTTAGCCCTTCAGTAACCAACTGGCACAGTAATTATCAACCCAAAGTGTGGTTTACACTCTGCCCTGCCTTGCAAAACTTTCAGTAAATATTTGGGCTTTTGCAAAGTCTTTGTTCAGCAAGTGGAGGTCAGTGCCTTACCACTCAAGGTAAAGCACACACAGCAATCTACGTTTGTAGAAGGGTAATGTATGTCACCTTTCATGGGTGAAGCAAGGTTCTTCAGTAGGTTGATAAAAAGTTAGCCTTTTACACAGAGTATTCTTTATGGATTTAATTATGAATTGAAAGGACTAGAGTGTATCACAGTTAAGTAGTAAACTAACCCAAGTAGTTAAAATTTAAAACAAAGATACAAGTCTTAAAAATATTTTATTTGCTCTCATTCAAGACCGAAGGTTAAAGCAAATCCAAGCATTAAGCAAGATAAGATGAATCCTTTTGTTTATCCGAAAGCATTTTCTATTCTTCCAACCTTCCCTCCTTCTTTGGGAATGTAGAATTTCTTTTCTCTGAAGATAATTTATTTGACAAAATGACCAGAGTGCCCTCAGAGTGATGCCTCCTGTCACCAGAGGTTGGTATCCCTACTCAGAGGCTTTAAAGTTTCCTTCTTTCTGGAGCATATTCTTGTGAATGTGATTTGGCCCTTCAGTAAATTTTTTTTAACCACACTCACTTGCTATTGTAAATCTTCTGTTGATCACATTTAGCACCATAAATCATTTCATAGGGTGAGGGATCTCAAACTGTAGACTACATGAAGACAGAAATAAAGAAACACACCAGGAACTCAGTCACAGAGACCAATTTGGCACAGCAAACACATTTATCACTTCAATCTAACTTCAGTCTGCCCCAGTTCAGGGTGGCTTCAAACATTCTTTACTCTGCAGCCAGTATTAGAAATGGCTGCTTAGTGGCCATTTTTGGCTCTGGAGGTAATTCTGATTGGGATGATTCTTCTTTCTCTGGACACTCGGTGGCTTAGTTTCCCAAACCCCATCCAGAGCACTTTTGAACACTCCTGCCCCCTAAACCAAACACCCTAATGGATGCATGGGATGACTTTATGAGGTTAAGAAGCTTAAAAATCCAACCTGTGGTTGCCACCCTGCCCCCAGAGAGAACTCCATATTATATGCCCCATGTTGTTTCTCTGTCTTTGATTTACATAGTGAAACTAAAAGCTCATTGTTTATAGCCTGTCACAAACATTTTCATTTTCACTTTCCCTGGGCTATTTTTATGAACAAAGCAAATATCCTAACAGACAACATTGTTTCCCTGAATGGGATATTTTTACTATTTGATTGGACTGATTTTCAACATGCCAACAGGCTGTTTTCTTTCTGCCTATTTTGAGGAAATCTAATTCTGAGGAGTCAGGCTATGAATTTATATCTATAAATGGTTTACTTATTAGAAAAACAGACATACTGTCAGCATTGATTTGAGCTTCCTTGGACCATCTAATGGACACATCTTTCTTTAAGCTACAAGGAGAATTCAATTCGTCAAGTCCTCCTGAACTCGAGCCATGTGTTTAGTATTGAAAAACTGCTTCCATCTAAAATGGGACTAAATATTCAAGTATCATATGACAGTTAAAATCTAGGTTTGAGAAAGAATGTAAAAGACCATCCAGCCAACCTTGTCTTTAACCCAGAGAAGATAGGCAGATTAAATAGATAAGACAGATGTAAATATAGGCCATAACAGACACACACATACATATCCTTGCACATATGCATACACAGGTTATTTTTCAAAATTCATAAACTTCATCAAGAACCTATTCTGTCAGTAAATAACTTCTCATAATAATATCTGGCATCTGTGCATCATCTTAGATTAACAAGTGCTTCATGGTTAAGAGTACAGGTGTAGGGCCCATAGGTTTGAATCCCCATTTTGGCACATAACCTCTCAAAGACTCTATTTCCTCATTTATAAGATGCAGATAATATCTACCTCCCAGGCTTGTGAAGATTCAGTAAGAAAATATACAAAACAGCAACAGGTAACTACAGCATGACATCTAGCCTAAAGAAGATGCTCAAGATCAGAGGCTTTTCCTATCATTCCTTCAGGCTTATGTAACTTGTCACCAGGTCACGAAGTCTTAAATTAATTCTACATAATCAAATTCAAATTCAGCAAACAATTATGGAGCAGAAATGAACAAAACAGGACGGGGTTCACAGAGTAAATTATCAATATACGTGAAGACTTATCAGTAGATGTTATATTTTTAATCATAACACAAAAGGTTGGATAATAGGCAATTTGAAAGATTATTATTTCAATAAACAAGCCCATTGACCTCTGAATCAAGTTAAATGATAGTTTTGGCTTAAATACCACCTATGCTGTTTCCAGAAAACAAACCTGGAAGTAGAGGAAATTTAAGAAATATTCTTCTTTCCTGGAATTCATTAATCATTTGTAATTTATCAGGGAAAAACTTGGCCCAAACGCAGAGGAGAACAAGTAGTTAAAATTTAATAAACTGAAGTGATACTAGACTGAATGCAGGGCCAATGTAAGCCACTCAATCACTGTTGGCCATTTCCTCTCAGACATCTTGTCTAATAAGATTCTTATTTAGGACTTGGATTGTGATAAAAAGCAAGTCTTTTCTCTAAAATTGTGACAACCTGTCTCAGATGCCAATGAGCGTCAGTACAACCCAGGAATACTCCTGCTGAATTTCTAAATATGGATAAGATAGAATGCCCAGTTTCCTCAGTTTAAGTGTTTATCAACCTTGTGCAAATGAGATTTTATGTGTATTTAGTTTAACACAGAGTTATGAATTGTTACTTTAAATTCAACAAATCGACATTTAATGTCTTCAACAAAAAGAACCACAATTACATCCTCTATCTGAGCACACTTTGCTTGAATTCTCCTGCTGAAGGGAAGTACATCTCACAAGGCATGTGGTCTAGTTCTATTATCATTTCATCTTTGATTGGTGGAATTTCCACCTAAATTAGACAACCAGATGCTTTCTTCTCTGGGAAACATTATAGAATCAGCCTGCAGCTAGTTGTAACAGATCATTTATTAAAGAGAACTTTCTATAGCTAGAAAAACAAAGCTTGCTCCCCATGAACCAAATCTATGAATAATGGTCCCTCTTACAATTCTGTGAAATGAAATACCTACTTACACAAATTCCATTTGTTACTGAAAACATTTGGCAATTCATAAACCTTATAACTATTTACTTAATGCTTTCTATAAATCAAACGTGTTCGGCACGATTCCATTGAATCCTGATAACAATTCTATACAGTAGGTACTGTATTATAAAACTTACGTCTATCTTACCAACACAGATACTGAAACTCAGAGAGATTAAGTAACTTGTACTGAGGGATACAGCCAGTAAATTGTAGACAGAGGATTCTAACCCAAGTAGATGTACTCCAGAGCTCAAGATGACTTATGCACTTTCTCCTCAGTTGAGCTATACTCTCCTTAAAAGACAGTGCCTTTGTTACTTTTCATGTTCAAATTAAAAAATAATCAAGGAATAATTACTAGTAAAATAAATAAATTATTGTGAATGATCAATAAATACATATTTTAATCATACATACTTTTTGGGTAGGTAATATATGCATATATTCAAAATTCTAAAGATACAGAGTATATAGAGAAAATGAGGCCTTTTACCCAATCTTGTCATTCATCCTGCCACCCTGCACCTCTCCACAGAGACAAACACTTGTAGTTGCTAGTGTGTAATCTTGAAATAATATTCAATGCATATGCTAATATATATGTGTATACATTCTCTTGTCTTTTTGTATTTTGCCTTTGATTTTGTATATAGTGTTTTATTTTGTTTTGTTTGGTGGGGAAGAATTTTTTTTTTTAATGTAGTCAAAATTCACCAGTCTTTTCCAGGGTTTTGTGGCATACTAAGATTGACATTCCATATTCAAATATTATGAAGGATTTGTCTCATATTTTCTTCTAGTATTTTTGTGGTATCCTTTTTATATTTAAATACTTGTTTAATCTGGAAATTACTTTGGTACAAGAAGTTAGGTATGTATGCCACCTAATTTTTTTCACCAGATAATTCCCAATTGTCCTAACAACATACCAAGGCCATATATTGAAAAATTTTTTTCTATTATCACTAATATGCAATGCCAACTTTATCATACTAAACACCAAAATATCTTTAGGCCTATATCTAGACAATACTTATTTACCTGTCCACTATGGATCATTGTCATATTGTTTAAAAATTATAGATTTTTAAAATATGCTTTAATATTTAAAAATATTTAATAATTTGGGAGATACGTTTGCCCTTATCCTTCTTATTCAGAATCTTCCAAAATAATTTTCATTTTTTTCATTTGAGCTTTAGAAACAGACTATTTAATTCAACAAAAAAAAGAAAAGGAGAAAGAAGAAAAAAACCTTATTCATAGTTTTATTCAAATATCAATACAGTTCTAAATTAGCATGAAAATAATTGACATTTTTATTGATTCCTTTTATTTATAAATAGAGCATGATTTCTGTTTTTTCCAATTCTTATTTTATACCTCTGAAGTATTGTTTGGAGTTTTTAATAATATCAATCCTGCTTATTTCTTCCTTATTTTTTCTTAGGCATTTTGTCTAGTTGTGTGTGTGATAGAAATTATAAGTGCTATTTTTTTCTTCCCTTCTAACTGGTTGTTGTTTTTAAAGAAAATGGCTATTGATTTGTGATTAGTAATTTTTATATACCCACCATATCAATAGCTAGTTTCTGGTTGATTATTCATTTACTTTACATAATTACCCTTCTCAAAGTCATTTATTTTTGTGTTTTGTAAGTTTTGAGAGACATAGAAGTGTAAGCTTTAAAGGCTTACTTCCATCTCAATTCAATTCAGTGCCATCAGTTCATTAATTACTGTGTTAAATTACTGGTGCAGTAGCCATAAAGATAAGTAAGTTTACAGACTATTGAGGTGGATATGCATGTATTTGTATGCAACACAAATTTGCTATAAATGCTATAAAAGAGACAGAGCTGGCCTCCAGAGTTTGAGTTTTTAAGAGGGAGTAAGGATCATAAAACAGGACCTTAAGGTTGTATAAGATTTTGACAGCCAGAGATGCAGGCATGTGTATGAGGCAATACAGACAGGGGATCAACAAATAAAAAGAAAAGTACAATGTGAGAGACAGGACTATGTGGTGCACATTAGGGGATGCTATGTGAGTCAGTTTGGTTAGACTAGAGGGTCTAGGAAACAGAATCAAGAGATAAAAAGCAGCAGAGGTAGGAAAGGACATTTATTATGCTTACATTCACTATGTCGGGAGATAGGGAGTCACTGAGGTTTTTTCAGCGAGTTAATTAATTTTATCTGTCATAATCAGAGCTACACTTACAGGAAGAGTAATCTGATGTCAACAGGGCAACAAATGGTTTTGAGCAGGAAGGAAAATCAGTGACAGGCAGTCTGGACAACAGTCTAAGCAAGAAATAAGGGCCTCTGCTAGG
Source organism: Manis javanica (assembly GCF_040802235.1). Classification (NCBI taxonomy): domain Eukaryota; kingdom Metazoa; phylum Chordata; class Mammalia; order Pholidota; family Manidae; genus Manis; species Manis javanica. Next base: position 193,124,833 of record NC_133158.1, read on the forward strand.
ATGCTGGCCATGCAAATAGAAAGTAGCAATAAAATGGAAGTGACGATGTGAAAACAGTTTTGACAAGCTTTGACAACCGATTAGATGCATAGCTAAGGATGATGAGGGAGACAGTGACTCTCACTGGCTGGTGGTATGGTGATGTGATTGGCAATAACTGGTGAGTCAGAAAGGGCAACCATCAACGTGTAAAGAAAAGGCAACAAATTTGATTTTTGTGTATTCCCTTTGTTATAATTATTGTTATTTACTGAGTAGGAACATTTATCTTTGTTGCAAGTCAAAACAAATATTCCTTTGTAAAGGTTTAGGATTAACATCAAAGCGCTAGTATTTCCTTCAATTTAGATATATTTTGCCCATGAATAATTTAATCAAAATTTGCAGTAAGTTTGGTTCCCCCATTTTGAAGGAAATGAGGGATAATAAAAAATAGGGATATTAGTAATAGTGGTAATGCACAGGTGTAAATCATCAACAGGAGATGATGACAAACAGGTTTTTCCAGTAAGCGAGGCATCTCCAGAGACAGAGTGCAGAGGATGGTGTTCCTAGTCACACGTATGGGAGGTGGATTTTCCTAGCCTTGTCCCTTCTATCCAGGCTTTCCTTGGAGATACCCAGAAGAATCTCAGGAAAAACAAACTAGACTTCTGTCTGTGTTCCCTCTGTGGCAGATGAGCTGCCACACCAGCCACTTCTTCCAGAGGAAGGGGAGAGTTGAGCTCAAAAGCCAACTGTGACTGAGAGCCTATGAAAATGGTCAACAGATGGATGAAGGGGCCAAAAGGTACAAACTTGCAGTTATAAAACAAGTCAGTCCTGGGGATATACTGTGCAGCATGGTGACTATAGTTGGTACTATTGTACTGCATAATTGAAAGTTGCCAAGGGAGTAGATGAAATAGAAGCAACCAAAGTGTCCATCAGTAGATGAATGGATAAAGAAGATGTGGTACATATACATGATGGAATATTAATTCAGCCTTAAGAAGAAAACAAATCCTACCATTTGCAACAACATGGATGGAGCTAGAGGGTATTATGCTCAGTGAAATAAGCAGGCGGAGAAAGACAAGTATCAAATAATTTCACTCATCTGTGAAGTATAAGAACAAAGCAAAAACTGAAGGAACAAAACAGCAGCAGACTCACAGAACCCAAGAATGGACTAACAGTTACTGAAGGGAAAGGGACTGGGGAGGATGGGTGGGAAGGGAGGGACAAGAGGGGAAAAGGGGCATTACGATTAGCAGACAAATGTAGGGGATGGGGGGCATGGGGAGGGCTGTACAACACAGAGAAGACAAGTAGTGATTCTACAGCATCTTACTACGCTGATGGACAGTGACTGTAATGGGGTATGTGGGGAGGACTTGAGGATGGGGGGAGTCTAGCAACCATAATGTTGCTCATGTAATTGTAGATTAATGATACCAAAAAATATTTTTTAATTAAAAATTAAAAAAAGAAAAGTTTTCATCACAAGAAAAAAGTATTTTGTAACTATATGTTAACCAAAAGTTACCTAGACTTATTGTGGCAATTGTTGTGCAAAACAAATCATGGAATCAGTATGTTGTGCACCTGAAACTAACATATTGTTATTCATTGATTATATCTCAACTGAAAAAGAGAAAAAGCAAATGGTCAATAGAGAGGGGCAGGAATAAATTTCCAGTGTCATTCATTCCTGGGAATGAATGACAAATTGGGACCTAGTGGAAGGCAAAGTCTTCTCCAGCCATTAGCTACGCATTAAAAATGAGTAGGGTTGCCTCATGCCCGACCTAAGAAAGGACTTGTGGTAAGCTGGGCTGGCACCAGGCTCCGTCTGCAGGTGGGGGTGGGTTTGCTCTGGGCTGGGGCGGCCCGGCCTCCGTGTTTGCTATCTCAGCCGTGTACTACCGGAAGAGGTTGCATCATGCAGCCTCCCAGCTTGCCCTCCCTCCTCACGGCAGCAGCTAGTGCTTCAGGAGCCTTTGCAGATGAGTTTGCCCCAGAGGGGAAGAGCTGAGCTGGGCCAAGGAAGGAGGAGCTTAAACCTGTGTGTAAAATCTGGGAACCTGACTGAGCACAGGTTGGGGGCTAGGATAAAGAAGAGACGGGAAAGACATCCCCACCCTTTGGTCCCGTGATCAGCTCCAGCCACTGGCAGTGCGAGCCATCCTCGGTGAGTACATAAAGGGACAGTGGGGGCCCGAGAGGCCACTGCGCTGACGCTACAGGGCTCGGAGCTCGGGCAACTCTGACATCATGAGCTGGTCCTTGCACCCCCGGAGTTTAATTCTGTATTTCTACACTGTCTTATTGCTCTCTTCAACATGCCTGGCAGTAAGTGCGCTATTGATAAAACATTTGTTTTAAATGCAAACCTGAAAAATAAGAAAATTTATGATAAACTCGGGAAATTTCTGTTTTTCTCCTCTAGTATGTTGCTACCAGAGACAACTGCTGCATCTTGGATGAAAGATTTGTAAGTAGTTTTTATGTTACTCACTGTGTCTGAACTGGAGAAGGGCAGAGGAATAGAAGGAATTCCATCACAGATATCATTTGGCATTTTAAACATCTTTTTTTAACATAGCCTAGGGTTAACCTATTTTTATTAATATACTTTTATGTAGCTTTTTATGGTAATTTTTAATCACTCTATTGTATTTTTAGGGTAGTTTTTGCCCCACAACCTGCGGAATTGCAGATTTCCTGTCTACTTACCAAACCAATGTAGACAATGATCTACAGACTTTGGAAGACATTCTGCGTCAAGCTGAAAACAGAACATCAGAAGCCAAAGAACTGGTCAAAGTGCTCCGAGCCAGCTACGATCCTGATGAACCACCAAAGCCAAGTGAGAATCTAAATGCTACTGTCTGAGAAAATACTTTGGGAAGCTCTTCTGCTGCTGTCTTTGTGGTTCTCTTGGCTTACGTGTTTTTATGCCTCTGACCCCACATTACAGATAAGATAACGAGTGCTACTAAGGAATCCAAGAAAATGATGGAAGAAATTATCAAATATGAAGCACTGATTGTAACACATGCATCAAGTATTCGGTAAGCATTTTTGTTGTAATTTACTCTCCAAGACTGAGTTAGTTTTTCTTCAATATTCCAAGCTTCAGGGGAAGGAGTTAATTTTTTTCCACTTACAATATCCAATTGGTATTATGTTTAGCCACCTTGAGCAGAGTGGAGGTAGGAGTTTTTAGAGCAACGTGAAGTATATTGGATTGTAATTGCTTTTCAATAATCATGTGGGAGCAGGGTGTTCTAGACGTCTTCAGATGTCTTCAGATGTTATGACCATAATATCAAAATGTTCACCTCACTCCCACCTGCCTCACATCAATTCAAACTAATGGGAATTTGCATAAAATATTTCATATAAGAATATCAACAAATGTATGGTAAGGCATGAGCAAGCAGAAGCATAGAAAGGATCTTGGCTACAAAAGTAAATTACATTGAAGGAAGAGCACAAAAAAACACATGTTTAAAAGATTAAGTGTAACAAACATGGTAAAGCTCCCTGTTGATCATGGCATAGAAACTGGTACGATTGTTTTCTCCTCCCTTCACTTGAAAGTAAAGTGTCTTTAACAACGTCCCAGGGACTCATAGACTTTCTGAGCATAGGGTCTCAGATATGGTTTTAGTTTTCTTCCTCAATTTATTTCTTAAATTGTTCTCAAAGTAGCATAAGAAATTAGGTAAATGGTGCTTGAGGAGAAGTGACCAAAAAGGAATCTATCCTTTTCTTGCTACTGGAGGGCCATTGTTACTATTTTTGTGATTATTATTAGCATTATAATTTGCATGATTATTGCCAATCATGAAGCTGAAGGAGACTATTGGGCAGAAATTTGCTAAGGTGCCCAAGAGAAAAGAAAGGGTCCAAGAGTCTGCTATTCTTCACTTCTCAGAAAGCACAACAGTCCATGCACTGCAGATAGTTTTGTTCCATTCCTGAATATGTACAAGCAACCCTGTGAGAAACTACAAAAGCCAGATTTTTTACTTACCCCAGCCTTTCCAGAAGCTATGTAAACAGAAGCCTTAAGAAGAAAGGGAGTGTCTGTTGTTTTATTTTGTGTAAGATAATGCCCCTGATGGTTTTTCCATGTAAGTGATAGACTGAAATCCATAAGCAGATCCTCAGTAGAGCCACAAGTGTGTAGGAATAATGCTGCAGCACATGTGAATTACTGAGCAGAGCCTTTCCTACCCTAAGAATATCCTGTCCTTAGTATCTTAAGGCAGTCTTCCTAGTAACCAGAACTATCACTCACATCTGCTGGTCTTTATTCAGAAGGTAAAAATCAGAATGACTTCTTAGGATGTCAAAGTTTATTGACAATGAGTTTGTCTCTTTTTTTTCCTCAAAAAGCTTGGAGTTTTAATTCACCTCAATTTAGTAACATGATTTAACAATTTTCCCATGAATGGAGTAATTTATCAAGAAGTAAATAAGGCAGTATTTTTAAAAGAAAATACAAAATTACTCCTCTGAAAGGAATGCTATGTTATCTTATTCTTCTGCTTATAGATTTTTGCAGGATATATATAATTCAAATAATCAAAAGATCAGTAACCTGAAACAGAAGGTAGTCCAGCTTGAAGAACAGTGCCAGGAACCTTGCAAAGACACAGTACAAATACATGACACAACGGGGAAAGGTAAGTGAAAGGTTTATATTGGGGTTATGTTCATCAAAGCATTTAGAAAGTTAAGGAGATGTTATGTATTGGAATGTATAGGAATAATTTGCAAAGCTTAGCCATTAAGATTAAAATGTACAGTTGCTTAGACATTTCTTGAATAGCCAGAACTAGTTTCAAAAGAATGATGATGTGAGAATAATATGCTTCTGGGAAAATGAATAGTTTGCAATATCTTAGAAACTCATTTTCAAGGCTGGAAGAGCTACCTGAATTTGAAACCATGAGGAAACTTCTTCTTCTTCAGATTGTCAGGACATTGCCAATAAGGGAGCCAAAGAGAGTGGGCTTTACTTCATCAAACCTATGTCAGCTAAGCAGCAGTTCTTAGTCTACTGTGAAATTGATGGGTCTGGATTTGGATGGACTGTGCTTCAGAAGGTATCTGTCCCTCACCACATGTATTTAAGAAACACCCAAACAAACACCTGCCATATGCCAAATACTTTCGTAAGCACCTTGTGAACATTAACTCAGTTAACTCTTACAACCTCTCTCTGAGTTAGGTACAATTATCACCTCTATTTACAGGGGAGGAAATGCAGGCACAAGAGGTTACGTAACTTACCCAAGGCCACATGACTAAAAAGCAGCAGAGTCAGGATTGGAACCCAGGCAGTTTGGTTTCAGAGTCTGTGCTTTGACTCTGTACTAAGCTGTTGTAGAGTCATGAGAGCACATGATCATGGCACCACAGTGACAGAGAATTAGAAGGGACCTCTTTCATTAGGTTGATCAGGACCTTCAGCTGCCCATCACAAGAAGATGAAAGCCCCCTGCAGATACAGTCAGGCTGCTCCGAGACAAGGGCCCACTCTTGCTTCTGCCAGCCCCTGGCACCCGCTGTGGGTCCTTTTACCTTGTTTACCTTTCACCTTTGCTACAGCCAATCCTGCAGGGACTGCTCGGAGGGAGTGTGTGATGGCAGTGCTTGTTGGTAGACAAGATTGAGCAACAGGCTGACCTTTCTACCATTAGTGCAGGAATCACCAAGAGCAAGCCAGAGTCCTGAAGTCCTCTGAGTATCTGCAAAATCCACACTAATTTAGAATTTACCGTATGAAGACACTCTTTTGACTATTTCTCTTACATTCTCTTGTGTAATCCCGCCAACAACCCTAAGAAGTAAGCATCATTGTTCTTGTTTGACAGATGAGGAAACTGAGGCAGCTTGCCCAAGGTCACTATGTTAGTAAATGATGGAATCATATCATCCATAGTTTTGACTATTGTTTATAATATTTTCTTTATGTGCACTGATAATCCACTCTCTCCTTTTGCCCATGCAATTGTGTGATTAGAGGCTTGACGGCAGTTTGGATTTCAAGAAAAATTGGATTCAGTATAAAGAAGGGTTTGGACATCTGTCTCCTACTGGCACCACAGAATTTTGGCTGGGAAATGAGAAGATTCATTTGATAAGCACACAGTCTGCCATCCCATATGTATTGAGAGTGGAGTTGGAGGACTGGAATGGGAGAACCAGGTACTGTTCAGAAAGACTTCTTTTTGTTTTAGAGGTTGTCTGGAATGTGCACATTCTGAATATTAATAGACCAGTAGCAAAGAGAGCCTGACAAATGCAAAGAGCACATCTAACCATTCTTTGAAGAAGTCGCTTTGGTTTTTGGGCAGCCCAAACAGGTGGGTCCTATCCAAGATGGAGACGAATTTTCTGGTACAATCTATTATCCTGGAACCTTACAGAATAATAGCTAATATGTACTGAGCATTTGAAATGTACCAGACATTGAACTTGAAATCATAATTTAATCTAATTCAAATAATCACTGGGCAGATACTTTTATTAATCCCATTTTATAGATTGACTTTCCCAAGGTCACATTGCTGGTCTATGGTAACAGCTGGACTTGAACTCAGGTGGTTTGATTCTACAGCTGGTCCTTTTAATGACTATGCTGGTTGAAAAGCAAATCCAGCCTCTTCAGGTTTCTTGGTGTTTTAATGACCATTTATTCAGTCAAATCCATGAACCATCTTAAAATTAAGTCAGTTAGCTCTTTCAGTGAGGTAGAGGTATCTGGGGGCTTTGACCATTGTATACCTAGTTAAAATTTAGGTGAAATATCCAACCCTCTTGTTATATCCATGAAATAATGAAATGCATTGTCTGAAACATGTATTTTTGTTTTAAAATGTTTTACTTAGGAAGAACCATAATCAGTAGACCTTTTCTTATGAGAACGCCTTCCATTTCACTTGTATACTAGAGATCTGAGAAGAACCTAAATATTTTCTGGAAATCTCTGTTCATGCACCAAGGCCCATCCTTCTCTGCAATTCGATAGAATTATGACTCTCATTCACAGTTTTTTTTTCCCAGGGGAGAATCTCTCTCTGATCCTACAGCTCAGGTTTTGTGGGCCACAGGGACCACTACTTGATGTGACACTCTAGGAAGCCTTCCTCATTGCCACTTCCACACTGTCTTGGGAACGAAAAACTCCTTTAGGAACTCACCATTCAGATAGTATGAGTGGCTTATGGAGCTGTAACTCTCTCAAGTTTGGAACATTAATTAATGGTTAGTTACTGTCAGATAATTATTATAGTTTATGATAACTGTGTGCATAATGCTAAACACTTAGATAAAAGTGGAAAATGTGGAACTAGTCAGATTCACCCACACATTTGGGTTTAATAGTAGGATCTTATAGGCAAAAAACATCCAAATGGCTGAAGTTTTAGTTTTCACAGGGATGCCCAAAAGGCTTCTGGACCTATCCTGGGTGTTGGTGGTAAGATCTGAACTGGTTTACACATCTGTTGCCTCTTGCTGGATTTGTGGAAAAATATTCAATGAGCACATTTCACATTTAAGAAGCAAAATCAAAAATTCCGAACAATTGTCCTATGAAAGAGGGACCTTCTGAGATCTTAGTGAAGCTCAGGATATGATGTCTCTATTCTCATTTTTATAGTACTGCCGACTATGCCTCGTTCAAGGTGGCACCTGAAACTGACAAATACCGCCTGACATATGCCTACTTCATTGGTGGAGATGCTGGAGATGCCTTTGAAGGTTTTGATTTTGGTGATGATCCTAGTGACAAGTTTTTCACATCCCACAATGGCATGCAGTTCAGTACCTGGGACAATGACAACGACAAGTATGACGGCAACTGTGCCGAGCAGGATGGATCTGGTTGGTGGATGAACAAGTGTCATGCAGGCCACCTCAATGGAGTTTACTACCAAGGTAAGACTTTCTTCATAAGATACATGAATTAGTGTACTGTCTATATTTTTATGAAGCAATAAATAGATACAAGGAAATGAGAAATAGCTAGTAAAGATATTGGGATGGGAGAAATAGCTAGGAAAGATATTTCGCCCCAGCCCAGAGCAAACCCACCCCCATCTGCAGACAGAGCCTGCAGACGGGGAAATTTACAGAATATATAACAGTGGAAGAATGGACAAGCAAGATGATATATTAGTACAGTGGAATAGAATGATTGCATAGTAAGCATAATATATCCATATGAACTTGAAATATTTACAAGTAAGGGAAATTTTAAGATGAAAATTCTACAATGATAATTATGTAAAAAATCTGTGCATATAAATAAAACCATATAAATATATATAACTATATAAAGAAATATAGTTCTTTATTTTAAACCAGAATTGGATTAATACTAAATTTATACTTCAAATTCCTTCTACAAGAAACCCACCTGCTGCAAAATACTGAGTGGCTTGTCATTGTGCCTGAAACTACCACCATCAGAACTGACACTTTCAGTTATGGTATCTCCTCTAGACCTGCCATGTATATGATCCTGATGGACTAACATCACCATATCTTTGTAAACAGATTAGTCTTGCTCAGTTTCCCATGAGCTCTGCATCAGATATGATCAGTGAGCAGTGAGCAGGTGTTTGGAGGAGTGGAATAAAGAGCAAAGAACTATTGGTAAGGGCAGGGTCCATGAAAGCTTGAGAGGAGAGGCATCCAACCTGAGGACTGTAGGCACTTATTTTGGGGTGGGGGAGCGCAAGCTACAGTTTTCTCTAAGGCTGAAATAGTTCTAAACACTAGACTTACTGACAAACAATTTTTACCACTCAACAGTTACCTGTGGAGAAGCCCTACTGAAGCTAAAAGATGCATTAGACTAGGCAATCCTACCTCCTTAGGGCACTATCCCAGTCAATATATAACATGGAATCCTCTTAAAACTATTTAAATTTACCTTTTGGTTTTCACAGTATTATTATTATTATTTTTTTTAGAAGCATATCTTGGCACCTACAAATCATGTAATTAGAAGAAACTCTCAGGGAAGGTGTTTGATCCGTATGACCCAGGGTATTCATGTTGACAGCCTGTGGTACACTCCAGCGTTGGACTTAGACAATCCCTTACAAACTTACATGAGATCTGGGTGCCCAGAGACAAGGAAAAGGCAAATCAACCTGGTCTCCACTTTATATTGGAGATGTAAAATAACGTTCTAGATCCATTTTCTGAAGTTCCTCATATTTTCCAGGAAAACTGTGTTTTCAGATCACTTGAGATAATAAGACCAGGAAGTTTGACTCCTGCTATTCTGACTTGCTTGCAGAAAGATAATCTATAATCACCGTGTCCCAGATGGCTAAGCTTAGGGAGAGAGACCAACTGGGGAAATGTAGGATTCTAGACCTACTGGTAGTGAATACATTTAAAGTATGGATGTGACCAAGAAGCACCATACAGACATAGGAGTTGTTTAATATTAAGTTTATTTATATTGTAAACCAAGATTTCAGGAAATCCTTAGGGATATTTTCAGTAAGTAGATAACACTATATATTTGATGTGAGTGACAATGGACTTCATAATGGATAGTTTTTTACAGATTTTCTGAAGCAAGGGAATTCAAGAGCAATGATATGTACATCTACAATTTGTTTTAGGTGGTACTTACTCAAAAACATCTACACCTAATGGTTATGATAACGGTATTATTTGGGCCACTTGGAAATCACGGTGGTATTCCATGAAGAAAACCACCATGAAGATAATCCCACTCAACAGATACTCCGCTGGAGAAGGACAGCAACACTTCCTTGGGGGAGCTAAACAGGTTGGGCCAGACACCATGTTGAAATAGAATATAAATAAATCATCTTACCATGCAAGATAATTGCTAATTTCTGTTAGTCCACAAAGCTTCAGAAACTCTGAAAGTTTCTTCTCATTTATCTCTTACTATATTTATTAATTTTAAGTCTTTTATTAAGGATAGTTAGCCTTAAATGGAAATTAAAACTCACTTGGACTGTATTCCCACATTACTGAACTTGGAGTTATTTAAAATTTATTTGAGGAGATAACATTTTAGCTCATTCCCTATGTATATAATAATAAAATTGTTGCCATATTTTGCATTTTGATATTTGCAGATTGTTGACATATTTTGCATAATGATCATGTCATTTTCTTAGTGATTTTTCATTTTTATTATTTCTTAAATATTTAATTATATACCAGAAATATCCAAGTAAATGATAGCATTTTAAATCCCTAAGTATTTTTCCATGTTTATTACTCCTATGTCATTCATGTTTAATTCTTCTTTTTAAATGGAGAGAATTATACATGTTTAATATTCTTTTTTTTTGTTTTGGTCATAGGCTGGAGACGTTTAAAAGAGCACTTCAACAGTGATTTACTTTTTTTTAAAGGACTTTATCTGAACAGAAAAATATAATATTTTTCCTGTGGGACAATGGACTTGCAAAGTCTTACGTCATTTTAAGAGTAAAAACAACGACCCATATTGAAAACTCCACTAACAGTTTTATTTTGGTGATAATTTATCTACATGCCATTGCAATAAACATTTTGTTTCCTAAGACTAGATACATGGTACATTTTATTGACTATTAAAAACCACCACTTTGATTCAATCTAGTAATTACAATTGGTCAAGCATCAGTAGTTGCTGAGTCCTTATTTCGTGTTAAATACACTCCTAGGGATTTATGAAGGAAATAGCAATTGTTGCCTTTGCCTTTCAGGGGATATAAGACAAATAATGGGAAAATATAGTAACCCAAAGTCACAAAATTTGACATAAGAACATAAATATAAGTCACAATCACATAACTGGGGTTCATGGTACCCAAAGTACAACTGGAGATAAAAGGCAGTTTGGAGATTCTCTCCAAAAAACCTTTTAACTCTGGACCCCTGTGGCCACATGTGGGTGTACTGAGAGGACTACAGCTCAGAGCAGGGGGCTTTAAGGAACAATCTGCTTGGTCCCTCACTGGTGAATGATGAGGTGAGTGGAGAAGAGCCATTACTTCATTCTGAATCCAGGGATATTGACTTTTTAGCTGCCGGGGATTGGCAACTTTCTGTAAGGAATAGCAAAGTCTATATAAGTTGGTGTAAGGCTGACAGGGAAAGTAACTAATTGACTTTATGAGAAGAGAGTGTGGTTGTTCTGAAGCCCTGAGCTATTGCTCTGGATTCTCTTTTTCTCCAAAATTTCCTTTCTAATTCTCTCACTTTCTTGTCCTCCTGAGTCCTGATTTTAAAGTATCCTATTGAGGAGAGAAAACAGTATATCAACTTCTAAGTGTACAACCAAATACGTGTGAAGCTTTGAGAAACAGGAATTAATATTCATTGTCTGCAGCACTCAATCATTCACGCATGCATGAAGTGTTCATTCAGTGAACACTTACTGAATGCCTTCATTGTCCTAGGGTACGGGGGATATCACACAGAGTAGGACCTTCCTCTTTCCAAACCCTTTCTATTCCATCCAGGTCTCAAGTTCCAAAAACCCACTGACTCATATTCTAGTCTTCCTTCTTCTTCCCTCCTTTGATCATCAAGCCTGTCAAATACACTTCTAGATATTTATTATATTCATTTTTCTCTCTATACCTGCTGCCACCATTCTAGTTGGGATATGCAACATCTCTTGCCAAGATAATGGCAATCTTGCTGTCTTGCTGTCTTACATCTTGCCTCCGGCCTTACCTGCTCCTACCTTGTCATGCTCCAAACAACCATTAAAGTCAGAATGCATACAGTCTACCCATTGTAAATCTATAAAACCCATTGGATGAGCAATTTGGTCGTAGATAGGAAGAATTCTATAAATATTCATACGTTTGGATGCAATAATACCACTCTAGTGATTTAGCCCAAGAAAATAATTTTTGAAAAACAAAATACCTATGGACAGGAATACAAATACAGACATATATTTAGTGACAGTGGGAAATTTACAGAATATATAACGGTGGAAGAATGGACAAGCAAGATGATATATTAGTACAGTGGAATAGAATGATTGCATAATAAGCATAATATATCCATGTGAACTTGAAATATTTACAAGTAATAAGGGAAATTTTAAGATGAAAATTCTACAATGATAATTATGTAAAAAGTCTGTGCATATACATTTCGAACAAAATATAATCTTGACAGATATGCATTCTTGGTACATATTTGTTCTCCCCCAACCAATCTATAATGTAGAATTTAACAAACATACTAAAACACAAAATAAGTATAATGAAGTCCAAAAACTTCTGATTTTTCCCATGATTGCTTGTCCAGTGCTTCTTCTGAAGTATCAACTACAACATTCTTTCAAAAACACTTTGGAGCCCCCTTTTACTGTGAGTGTCCCGACTACATACTTGGTTTACATGTTGGGTAATCCAGCATTGATTGGTAGAGGGGGACCTCTAACTTTCTCTTTATAAACCTCTGTATTGTTTGACATGCTATGAGTACATATTAATTTTGAAGTTAATTTTAAAACCTAAAGGTAGAGAAAAGCAGATGAAATTCAAATTTTACTTAGTTACTAATATTTGGTGGTGAACATTAAAGGGCTACAGTTTAAGAACAAATGCATGAGAAATACTTCTAGGTTCAGTAGGATCAGGCCTCCATCAATAAAATGGAAATTGAAAGAACTATCTTGATAAATCAACTTTAAAAAATCTACTTTTAAGTGAAACAAAGAGTTTGGAGCCTTCTAGAGACAGTTCATTTTTTTCCACAGCTCAAATCACAGGCAGTTCTTACTCAATCCTTTCCTAGGCATATAAAAACTCAGGCCACTGCAAAATAGGGAGCCTAAGTGCAAAGCAAATGTGTGTGGTCATGCCCTTCAAAAAACCTACAGAGGGAAGCTTCCATGAGGGAAGGTACTGACACACATGTACAGATACCATGACTTCAGGTCATGCAGTTCTAAGGCAGAGTTGTTTAATCAGCAGACAGAAGTAATCCTTTATTGGACAAATATCAAGCTTTATTTTAAATATAGTTCTGAAGTGTTGTAACTTTTTTCACAATTCTTCCTATGTTTAGTACTTATACATTTGTAAAATAAAATGAAGTCTGTGACCCCCCATGATGGTCGCCCCACAAGCAAAGAAACTATGCCAGCCCTAGAGGGCCCAGGCTGCCGGGTCAGCTCCCGTTCGCTGTGAAGATGCCCTGCAGCCATCCTTGCCTGTCACGAGCAAGTCACAGACTGTGACAAACATTCACCTGTAACAAGTGGGGTGTAAAAAACAGCCTGGCATGCTTAAAGAACAAAAGACAAAAAAAAAACTGGTCTGGTCTTGTCTTTGGTAGAATTTTTCAGGAGAAAGATGAACAATCCTAAACCGTGATTCCTCTCACACACAGATAGCATCAGAATGCTCAGACTGTTCTCTTAAGACACGCCCCTGATGTATGGATTAATGTAACCTCTTTCTCGCACATAATTCCCACCATAAAAAAGTATTAAATTGTCTCCAAACAAAGGGCTTTGGAGCGGGTACACAGAACTCCCTGACTGATTGTGGTCCTCAGTAAGACTCTGAATAGCTTCTATCTTTCTTAAACACATAGCCAGGTTGATTTCAGATGACACTTTAAAGGTTATTTTTCAGATTTGTGGAGATGGGTAGACAGTGAATGGGAAATGAAGAAATATAGTACAGACAAAATACTTGAGAACTTTACAAGATGTAATGTTCTTTGACTCTGACCTTAACCAATATAAACTAGCTAAGGTATTTATAGTATATACATTTGGTTTATTGAGATGATAAGAGTGAAAAACAAAGTACACAATTTAACCCTGGAGAAAATATATCTCCCTGATGATTTCTTATCAGTTTGATGTAACTCAAAAAGAATGGGGGAAAAAAAATATAGAAAGATGAGTTAAAGTAGATGGAAAATAGTAACTTGGTGATAAAGAGACCAAAAGTCTGGGAAAGGCTGTTTCATATACCTTTTTGGAATGTGCGTGTGTGTATGATTGTGTGCGGGTGTGCGTCCCTCAGAGGCAGAAGTTGAGTTAATCTTACTCTTTGTACACCATTCTCATTCATCTGTGCTGGGTCTCTCTCGGGACTGATTGATTCTCTTTTATTCAAACTTCCTTTTCTTCCCTTTATCCCCATTTTAAACAATCATTCCAATAGATTTGATGTGTTTCTTTATTTGAACACATTCTTGTAAATTGTAAAGAAACACAATTCTATTGAGTAAAACTGAAGATCTAATTGACTTTATCAAGTGATACATGGATCAGGCAGTACCTCTTCTGCCAAATAGAGAGATGCTCCAAGAAACTGTACAAAATGGAAGGTTTTTATAGGCTGGAGGGTAGGGCAAGAAGCTATTAACAGAAGAAAAGAAAGGATTGTTGGCAAGGTCACCCTCTTTTAGGGTCTTATCATAGGGATTACCTCATCCTTTGGGTGGGAAGGAGAGGGTTTCTGTGCTGACCAGAAAGTTCCTGATTGCCTGTTAAGACTGCATTTCTGGGGGAGGTTGAAACTACCACTGCGTTAAGCACTAAGCCCAGGTTTGGTGACTTGGCACAAGTACCTTGCTTTTGGGCTCATGGCTTTCTTTTTAACAAAATCATGGATTGTTCTTTTGTGCTGTGTATTTTAAATTATTATAAATGGCATTGTGGTATAAACCAGTGTTACTCAGAATGCTGGTCCTCAAATCTTTTGTCTCTGGTCTGTGCTAAATTAAAAAATTGAGAATCAGCATGTAGAAACATTTTTCCTATATTATCTTTGCTCTGATCATATTCACTGAAATGCAACTTTATGTCTTTGGGATCTAATAATAAAAATTTAGGCCCATATTTTGTATATCTTTGGTTCTTTCATTTGATTTTCTAATAATTGTTTTTATTTCATCTTATAATCTAATGGGTCTCTGTGATTGGTTGGAAATTAAATAAAAATGATCCTTTACCACAAATACTTCAGGAAGTACTGTTAAGGTCTACTTGGTACTCGTTTTCTTCATTCAGCCTTATGTTAAGATCTACTCATGATCTGAGTAATTTATCACTTCCCTTGATTTCTTTTAAACCCAAGGGTTATAAAGTAAATATTATTTGGCTCCAAAGCTTGTGATTTTTAAAACTGTTTTTTAATTATTTACTATTTATTGCCTGTGGTCAGAAAACATAATTGCCATGATACTGATTCTCAAGAGAGAGATTTCACAAAGTATTTTGGAACAGAGAAATTATCAGAGAGTTAATTGACCATAAAAGTGTATATAAACCATAATCACTCCCCAGTCATACCAGAAAGCTATTTATATTTTTTCCTTTAGAAAGGACAATGAACAAACTAAAGATAGACAGTTATTGGCCTCAAAAACAAGAGTTTTGGTCCAAAGGGTGGGTAGCCATGGCCTGGTATGAGTGTTAATAGTAGGTATGGCCGCTGGCTTTTAGAACAAGTCCTCTGTATCAAGTTTGAAAGGCTTTTGGGAAAGGCTGGCTGCACCATTTCAAGCTCTTGCTTCTCTCAGTTTCACTAGGAAATATTTGAAGGTACAAAGTAAGAGAAATTTAATTTACGACATTTAATCAGGTCTACAACTGGGTCAGAAATGTGTTCCCAGAACCCAGCATTCAGTATTCTTGGCCCTTATTCCCATTTCCCAGGTCCTCACCCAGGTTTTCTTCTGCTGACAATTTCAAAAGCACAAAGTGACCCAAGGTAGATGGGAAACCTCCCTAAAAATAAATCTGAATGTTGACTCTCCCTAAATAAACACAGTAGGGCAGATTCCACTCTGTGATGTAAGTGGCCTCTTTCAAATCCTCCGGGGCAAATAGTTAAAGTGTGACTTTAAAAAAAATATGGCCTAACATGTCAGAGACCTTGGACTGGAAATGTTTTTCTTCCTTACATCACAAAGCTGTCTGTGGGAAGGGTCAAATGGGATGACACATGAAATTTCTCCAAGTCAAGAATGAAAGACAGACTTGAATGGCTTTGCTGTGAAGTTGGTATTGCGGCATGGGATTTGAATCCCATGTCAGTTCAGTTTGGAAATACAACTTTAAAACTTTAATATTTTTTGCTTTGACTTCTTGATGGCCTTCTTATTTGGGAACAATTTTTCTACTTACAGAACTTTATAAAGATCCTGCAGAGAGTTCCCCATCATTGTCAGCTCACGTCCTCTCATGTTAACATGCAACATTCCCACGGCTCCTTTGCCAAAACTAAGATATCAACCCCAAGTGGTTACTTATTTCCTAACTTCCACAGTTTATTCAGATTTCATCAGCTTTTACATTAATGTCTTTTTTCTGCTCCAGCATCTTATTCAGGAGACCACACTGCATTTAACTGTCACATCTCCTTAGTCAACTTTGGTAACAGCTTAATCTTTTCTTGTTTTTCATGACCTTAACACTGGTCAAGTATTTTGTAAAATGCCCTTCAATTTGGGATCCTCTGCTGTTATTATCAATAATTTTTTGATGAATTTTATCTAAGCAAAATTTTACCCAAGTGTCTCCTTTAAGTTTTACTATAGACTGGCCCATTAAAAATAGGTAATAAGAAAAACCACAGAGAATTAAATGGATCTTGTAATTAAATAACCCCATATTTGTCCTATAATTCCTTGGTATGGACAGTCTAAGTGGCTTACAGATGCTGTTCTCCCAGATTTCAGTATATCACTATTAAAGCAGTAGCAGCTGACCGCTCGTTTGCTAATCTTAATAGAAGAACCCCAGTGAAACCAGCGGAGAAGAGTGCCAAATTTAAGGTTTAAGGTGTATGAAGTTAGAATGAATTCACTTTTCAAGAATAACATTTATGCTTTAATATGTATTCAATGCAAACATTTTATGAATCTAGTAAAATTTAGGAAAGCACATTATAAGTTAAGTTAATTTATCTTGAAAAATAAATAATTAAAAATGAAAAGCAATAAAGCAGAGGGAAAAACTCAGGAACCTCACTTTCACCCATCTCTCCTCTACATCCCCATCTCCCTCTCTCTCTTTCTTTTTCACAAACAGACATCACACACACACTCATAACTACTTAGTGGAAAGTTGATTAAAACTGCTTAAGTAAAAGATCATGAAAATTATGCTTAAGGACAAAAAAAAAGAGAATGATTGTTATACTATCCGGGCATTATCTAATTTAATTCCAAAAATGCAAAAAAATTATTCAATTAGAAATTATTAATCTGGTGACAGTTCGATTATAAGAAACAAAGTAGGTTTATTTCCTGAATAAGGAGATTATGAACTACAGTTCTCCATTAAAGTTCTTTTTTTCCCTTCTCACTTTTGTACTTACAGTTCAGAATCATGGCTGTGTGTTTAAGGAAATTTCCATCTTCTCCCCACAGCTGTAACTTCTAGGAAAACCATCTGGCGTCAGGGTATTTATTGATGCGTTCTGAAAATGAAAGTTCCATTAGTTAGTCTTACATAGATTATCATACCAGCTCATTCACCTTTCATAGTAAAGAAGCTTGGTTAAAAATAGGCTTTTGCAGTAGCCTTGGAATGCAGGAGACAAGTGGAGAAAAGAAGATACACAAAGCTAATTAGCCTTGTCAGTGTTTTCCCATGAATCCTTTTATAGCTCAGTTGCTGTTGTAAAAAGCTGAGGCAGAAGCCCTGAAAGTATTGAGCGCTAGAGTCTCCTAAATGTTTATAATTCAGGCATTTCAAAATTTAGGAGTTAATTTTAGTACTTTCCAATTGTGCATTAATATTGTTTTAACAAAATATTTCCTATCAAAATACCATTATGTTCATCATATTAGATCAATAATAAATGTACAGATTCATATAGATTGTTATGCTAGAAGACGTAATGTGCATTTTTCAGAAAGATCTGCATTTTTAGACCTGAATGAAATCTGACATTTTTAAGGAATATTTTTAAGGACACTTTTAAGGAACATTTTACATAAAATGTAACAGAAAGCAATACAGAAATGGTATATTACCCTATGCGCTGTGTTCTAACAGTACTTTGAATATACCTTACAGAATTTTTTCCATTGTTTTGTATCAGGGTAAACCACATGAAATGGCAGATATTCATCTGATCTACAAAAATGACAATTTTTATAGGGTTTAACATTTTAGCTGCATATGTATTGGATTTCCTCACCAATTGCAAGCAACTTAAGGTATAAGACTACATTATTTGCATTTCTATCTCAAGAACATAGCATGCAGGATGGACAAATAATAGACATACAATAAATAAATTCATTTAAATGAATGAATACGGGAACTGCTCTCAGAATTCCATACATTTAAAACAAGTTTGTTAAGAAAGGGATATTCTCTCACTTCCCTGAGATGTAACCCAAGGACAAGCACGCCATTCAGAACAAAGCCCCTGAGGGCTTGTTTTGTTCTGTTTTGCATTTTTAAGTTATGTTTACATATGACAAATATTTAGATTGTTGGCTATATGTTTTACTCTTCTAAGTTTTGATGTGTAGATAACAGTTAAAATTGAAACAGTCACAGCTATAGAATTTCTATTCTTTTTACATACATTACATGCCACACAAGTAAAACCTATGCCAGTGCAGCCAGATGTTACAGCATAACAAATGTATGAATCCCTGCACTTAAATATTTATACTTTGTGGAACATTATGTTAATTTCAAAAGGATAAATAAATGAAACATCACTCATTGTTGCTAAGGGATTTAGGATATAGTCATCTCTGGAAAAAATGCAATAGATAGAAGTTGTGGTTTAATAAACTGAAAAATCCTCAAAATTATTCCTGCATTTTTACATTTGTAAAGATAACCTTATTTTCACATACTTTAAAAAAATGATACTCCTTGTATTATTGTGATTTGTTCATCTGCATGGCCTCCTAGCTAAACAAAACCTATTTCTCCATAGCTTATGCTATGACTTGCTTATGGGGAAGGGGGCCGGGCTAGTGCTCAGTCCTGCAGTGCCAAACCAAAAGAGTGTCTCACAGAAGTGCCTGATTAGAGGATTCTGGCACTGGAGAGATAATCTGATAACTTTTCTATTTGGTGGGACATTCTAGGAACAATAAAAGCAACCATTCTGGGGGTCCTTGATGTGTATATCTAACATGCTATGTATGCCATTTTATGTAATCCTCCCGACAGCCCTGCAAGATAAATACTGTCAACCCATTTTACAGAGGAGTAAACTGGCTCAGAAAATTAAATTTGTCAATGTCACTTATCTAGAATCCAGAACTCACTCTCTGCAAAGTCCATTCCCCTTCCACCATCCTGTGCTGCTTCTGTGAGAGCCGCCATTCCTCCAATCAATGCTTGTTAGTGTTTACTCTCTACCTAACATTGTACTAGGCAGCGTGTCTTGACATCATGAAGCTTAGTGTTGGGAGACATAATTCATTTTCCAAATACATATCGTCCACTGGGGATAAAGTACTAAGAAGGAAAACAAAACTGGGTTAATGGAATGGCTATACGTCAGGTAAGATAGTCAAAAAAGGCCTCTCTGAAGAGGTGCCATCTGAGCAGTGCCCTGGATGATGCAAGGGAGTGAGGTGCACAGGTACTTGAGGGACCCACTGGACAGCAAGGATCAGCCCTCCAATGGTGCCTCAGACATGCCCTGACGTACTCCCAGAGAGGTGGCCCTCAAACTGTTTTTTGTTAACTTACTTTTAATCAGATTATGTTCAACTAACTCGCCTGCAGCCTCCCAGGTTACTCTTAGAAACTGCTTCCATACACCATGCTCACCTCCCAAGAGGAGCCCTTCCTGTGGGCAAAGGAAATCATCCATAGAGGTCAAGCCTTGAGTTGCTGTGTATGCCTGGCCACTTGAGTCACTGTCGAGTGTAACCCAGCTTTCCATAGAATCACTGCTTTCCAGGACCTGGGCAGGGCTCTGGGGCTTCCTCTGGGCACTGCAGCTGCCACTAGAAATCCAAAAAAAGTCACATCAGGAGTGAGCTTGATCAGAACAGGGACTTTCCATAAAGCGAGCGGTGAAGGAGGGTTCTGCACTGTGTGCGCCTTTCATCCATTTACAGCAAGCTGCACATGGTGGCAGTACCGGAGGGGGAGCAGGCCAACCTCACAACAGTGGAACCTGTTCTTGCTTTCTTGCTCAGCGAAGGCCCATACCTTCAGGAGAGGGTATAAAGAACAATAAAATATGCCAGTTGTCAAGTTTGTGATCTAGTGGAAGAGATGACAAGTCTCCCACAGCGATAAATGCCAAAAGTGGTACATGGTCAAAGGAAGCATGGAGGAGTAAGGTTGCTATGAACTGCAGAGAAGACAAGTAGTGACTCTGTAACATCTCACTAGGCTGATGGGCAGCGACTGCAACGGGGTGTGTGTGGGCGACTTGATGATATGGGTGACTGTAGTAACCACAATGTTCTCATGTGAAACCTTCGTAAGATTGTATATCAATGATACCTTAATAAAAAAAATTTGCTGTGACTTGGAGAGATGAAATCAGGTACTATGTAAAGTGTCTAGCAAAGTGCCTGGTACTTAGCGAACACTCAAAAAATACTAGCTATTACTAGTTTTGAGGACTGGCTTCACATAGGAAGCAGACTTTGAGGCAAGGTAGGATTGCCACAGATTAAAGAACTACAGGGTGCCCAGTTAAAGGTGCATTTCAGAATAAACCTCCCCCTCAAAATTTAAAGTACGTCCCAAATATTACATAGGCATACCTAAACTAAAATGTATTTGCTATTTATTTGAAATTCACTTTTAACTGGGCATCCTGTTTTTTTGTTTGCTAAATCTGGCAACTTCGAGCCAAGCAAAATTTTTACATGGAGATGAAGAGCCGGGAAAGTAAGTAAACATAACCAAAGGCATAGAAACAGGAGGGAAGTGGTATTTTTCATGGCACTTTATGTTCTTCTGTAATTGTTAACACTCCCTGAGTGCTTACCATGTAACAGTCACTGTTCTGAGGGCTTACAAGGATGAACTCATTTATTCTTCATAAAAACGTGTGGTAGGATGTCGTTACCCTTATTTTTAAAATGAGGAATCGGAGGCATAAAGAGGTAATCTGTTTAAAAGTACAGAGCTGGGAAAGGGTGTAGCTGGGATTC
This sequence comes from Manis javanica, assembly GCF_040802235.1. Lineage (NCBI taxonomy): Eukaryota > Metazoa > Chordata > Mammalia > Pholidota > Manidae > Manis > Manis javanica. Next base: position 193,145,974 of record NC_133158.1, read on the forward strand.
TAAACCAGGATGTTTGCTTCATGGGGTGACTGTCTCAGCCCTCTGGGTAGAGGAAAATCATCTGCTCAAGGTCAGCATCTAGAAGCCCTTCAGAGTGAGCCTATCATCACAGTCATTTTTTAAAAGTCAGGTCATCCAGCCATGACTCCTCCATCAAGTGAAATGTCACTCGCCAGCTCTCCGCTTCACAGTGGGCTACAGCTGGCCCGTGCCAGCTGCCTCCTACGTTCTTTCCTACTCCTGTACGGTTATGGGCTGCTGTGCTTCCATATGCATTTCCAAAGTCCCGCTGTTCCTGGAATGTGGGATCTTCCCCGAACTGCTGCCGCCTTTGCGACAGCTTATCAGAAGCAAACACGCTTGGGGAGTTGAGCAAGAACTTCCAGGACACCAGCCTTACAGAAGGGGCAAGGGACGTAGAGCGCATGTTGACTGTCTAAACAGGACAAAGATAATGATTAATCAAAGGTCTCGCAGATTTAAATGGGATGGGAACCAGGAGTGGAGGTGATCCTTCTCTCCTTCAGCCGGAGCCCTCATCAGGAGCCAGCCCCACCCTCAGAAAAGATGCTCTCCGGGAGAATCTTCTGCCTGGTCCTGAGTGTGGTGGGCACAGTTTGGGTATGATCCCCTTGGTTTTCTCTCTTGCTTTCTCCCTGGTGTTTCTTCCATAAAGAGCTTGCAGGTCTAAATCAGCCTCTTGTATGCCCTCCCACCCTGTTGGCTTTATAAGCCCTAGGCCATGGAGGCCCCTAGATGGGCCTGACACCTCCAGACTGCAGGGAAGCAATCACATCTACAACTCAGTCTTAGAACTTTGGTGTTTTCTTTTAAAGGGAAGAAATCTTTGCCATCTTTATCACTATAAAGCCTCAGGAGAGTTAATGTTAGTGAACAGAACAAAGTATTCTAATGATAAGAATTTTAAAAATCTACTAATTTATTTCTATCTGTCCATAATAAGCAGAACAGTGGTTTGAAAACATTACATAGCAAAATAAGAAGAGATTAATTGATTAGGTAATATGCTTTTTGGGAAGCAATTGTATTCTTTTAAGGTAATTACTAAATATTGAAATAATTTGTAAAGTTTGACTCCAGGGACTTTTAGAAAACAAGAGAAACTGCCTTCCAACAAGGCTTTTGGAATACTTTGGTCTTATAAAAACATGATAAATCTGGTCAAAAAATTCAGTTACTTCCAGACTGCAAATTATTCTAGTCTATTTCTTCCCATTTACCACTCATAAACCATAGTAGCAGAGCAGAACAAACTAAAGAGGGTTTCTAACTTAACTTTTTCCCTTGTAATAAGATAATAAGTAAAAAAATTAATGCTGAATAAAACTAATATCATTTGTTAAAGTGGTATTCTGTATGCTGCTTGAGCTTCAGTTATTTCTCTCTTGCTGGCTAATTTAACTTTTGCCAGTTTTTATAATTGTGCCATTTTATTCTGAAGTATGTTTGAATTAATAATTATATTTCTTGAATGAAAAGATTGACAGTGACTGTAATGGGGCATGTGGGGGGGGCACTTGATTATGGGCGGAATCTAATAACCACAATGTTGCTCATGTAATTGTATTTTAATGATACCAAAGTGAGTGAGTGAATGAAATAAATAAATAAATAAATAAATATATGTATATATTTTTTTTAAAAGAAGAAATATTGTACATGTTCCCTTATATATATATTGTTCTTGATTGCTTGAATTAGTATTATTATTACTGGGGTATTTTTAAAACAATAACATGGCAAATTTTAATTGATTATAAAAAATAAATTATTCAAGGTTCAAATAATCACAGCAAAATCCTTATAAGCTGATGATACAAAATAAAAATAGTAAAACCCACATTGGTTTATGAGGATATAAAGCCATGTTGGAAGAATATTTTTATAACTTATTTCACCTTACACTAGATCACAATGGAAATTTTTTTAAATCTGTATTTCTCATTATAGGATGTTTAAAAAAAGTTGTCAGTCATAGGCCATTATTTTTGCTTTCAGTCCTTTTTCGTTGCAAATAAAAAAATATTATTGGATGAGTGAATAACCTTAAAAGCCTTAAGTCTGAATTGGCCACATTTTTGTGTTTGGTATATATGACTCAAATTATGGACCCATAAGGTCATAGAAGAAACTTGAAGGTTAGACAGACATGAAGATGGTGTAAGTATTTTCCTACTGAAACAAGAATTATAGTAGAAGGAACTCTGAATCTGTCAGTTATCATTTTATCTCCAGACATTAATGAAAGTGATAAGGTAAATTTAGCTATGTTTTTATTTAAATAATTTTCCTTATTATAGTGAACCCTTTAAAATGCCTACCATTTATTGGAGGCTTTTCAGTGTCAAACATAGTTACAAAATTTGTACACTTTTTCTCCTTTAATTCTCACAACTCCATAAAAATGGGTATTAGGATTTTCATTCAAAAGATAAACCTGAAGCTTGTAGAGGCCCCGGAGCTGGTGCTCTTAATTTCTGCCAGAGCCCCTCCTCGTTGGACGTTATAGGCATGCCAGGGTGTCCTCCACACCTGACTAAGGGTGCTTCTCTCTTTTATGTGTGTAAATGAACCTCTGAAGACGGCAGAAACCGAAGGAGGTGAGTTTTTAGCTGAAGGAGGAGGTGTACGCGGTCCAAGACTTGTGGAAAGACAGCAATCAGCCTGCAAAGAGACAGACTGGCCCTTCTGCTCGGATGAAGACTGGGTAAGCTGGGGGCATAGGGAGCACATGCTCGAAGAGTGCACAGCATGACCCCTGAGGTCACAGAAAACCTTTCCAATGGGAAATAATGGAATAGTTCCTTATATGTTAAATTATAGAAAACACATGAAAAGGAACCTAGTCTTGAGAACACTACTTCAATTACCTTCCGAACTCCAGAGCCCTGGTGCAATTAACAGATTGAATTTTAGTTCCATATTCAGGCATATACTGGGAACCTGAGTATTATGGCCTCAAGATTTTGTGGGGCCGAATTTATGGTTCAGTGGACCCACATTCCAGAATTTCTCTAAGATCTCTGACTAGCCCTCTTAAACTACTTATAAGTTGATAGATGATCTGAAGATAGAGGGGAAAGAAACAATGGGGGCTGTATGGAAACCTTCTGAACTGTACTGGATCCAAGACACAGACCCTTAATGTAATTTTCCTCTTCACTTGCAGAACTACAAATGCCCTTCTGGCTGCAGGATGCAAGGGTTGATAGATGAAGTCAATCAAGATTTTACAAACAGAATAAATAAGCTCAAAAATTCACTCTTTGACTATCAGAAGAACAATAAGGACTCTAGTTCAGTGACCAGGAATATAATGGAACTTGTGAGAGGGGATTTTGCCACAGCTAACAGTAAGTATTATATTTAGTGCTTTGATTTTACAGCATACAACAAAAACAACAAGAAAAGTCCTAAATAAATATGATGTCTCCACAGAGCAACTGCAATTTTATTCCAAAGTACCTAGTATAGAAACACATGCCTTTACAATATCCCTAAATTTTTAAGAGGGGCTTGTTTTTTGTTATTTTGATAATATAGAAAAGGTTAGGTTAGAATTGTTTAGTCACAAGGTAAATCAGTGTTTTGGATTGAGGATTAGAATTTAAGTGTGTTCTTTTCAAGAGCATATACTGAAAATATGATGGGCCCAACCTGTTGAGTTTCTGTTTTTTGTTTCTATCCTTCAGAGAGGAAACTTCCAGAGGTTAAAGGACTTGTCAAAGACACAAAGTTATCATGTAATGGAGCTGGAAATTCAACCCACAGACTTAACTGAGCTGATTACAGCTTTCTTTAAAATTTTAAATGTAGAGCTATATTTCAGCTCTCTCATAGGATTAGGACTACGTCCCATTAGGACTAGGAAACACTGGATTCACTCAGGACATGGGCAGCAAGGTTAGTGAGGCCTCAGTTCCTGAAGCTTTGCTTTAACTTTTTCGTATTTTTAGGAGACAAGTGACTAAGTTAAAGTCAGTGGTGCAATAGTAACTGGCAAGTGAGTAATCCCATTGACCTAAAAATGCTCAGGAACAATTTAAAATATACAGGTAAGAAGAAAGACTCAGTAAGAATATCCAAGAATATGTTCAAGCCCCTTGATTAAGGATATGATGAAATAATTGTAATGTTCAAACTTACTATTTTACTTCCTAATTACAGCTTTAAAATTCCAAAGATATTTCTTCCTTTTCATTTAGTTAGATCACTCCTTGCTAGTAGGGCATCTTAATTGACATCTATTACTAACAAGGACATAATATTGTCCAAAAATCAAATGCTTGCTACATTTGGAACTCACAAATATAATGTCCAGAGAAAAAACTATTATCAAAAAAAAAAATGGAGAATATTTGTAAACAAATTTCCTTCTTTTGCTGGCTATTATAAGCAAATCACTCAGCAGCTACTTCAGTATCCATATTTTCTGTTTCAGACAATGAAAATACATATGGCCAAGTAATAGAGGATCTGAGAAGCAGAATTGAGGTCCTAAAGCGCAAAGTCATAGAACAAGTACAATATATCCACCTTCTGCAAAAAAATGTCAGGGATCAGCTGGTAGATATGAAACGACTGGAGGTAAGTAAGCATGTGGCTCTGACACCAGATTACTTTGTTTCTAAATAACAGTGAAAAGAAAGGCAATGCTCATTCATTGAATACCTACTGTACATATATATAGCAAAGTATTATATCCATCATCTATCTACAAAGAGGTATTATTGCCCCCACTCTACAGATGAGAATAAAAGCTCGGCTACATTAAGCAAATTTTCCAAGGGCATATAGATAGTAAATTTCAAAAGCAAATATTCAGTTCCTGCTTGTCTTATTCCAAAACCCAGATAGTACCTTGCCTCTGAGACTTCAGCCTCAGTCTCATGAAGGATCACTTCTTTGTTTTCTTTCAGAGGAAATTGTACCTTACTCTTAATCTGCTTTAAGTCTAAGACGAATCCAAATACCTCCTATTGCTTATGCTGGCTTGCTTATAATACTTAACATCTCTTTCATTGAGGATACTATATAAATGGAAAATAGAGTATTACTTGGAAGGTCTCCAAATCAAAGAAATGAAAAGTTTCCAAAAAATAAACAAACTACAAAGAACTCAATAGACATCATTTGTTTATTTATAGCCACCTTTTTTCTTAATTGTTCTTCACCTCTCTCTAGGTGGACATCGATATTAAGATTCGATCTTGCAAAGGGTCATGCAGTAGGGCTGTACCACATGAGGTAAATCTAAAGGACTATGAAGATCAGCAGAAGCAACTTGAACAGGTCATTGCCAAAGACTTATTTCCTTCTAGAGACAGGCAATACTTACCAGTGATAAAAATCAGCCCAGATTCAGACCTGTTTTCCAGAGAGTTCAAGAACCAGCTTCCGAAGCCCCCTCCGGAGTGGAAGGCACTAATGGAAATGCCACAGGTAAAAATGGAGTTAGTGGGGTCTGGTAGAGATGGAAATACTAGAGGAGACTCTGCATCTCACGTACCAGGATCAGCACCTGAAAGCCCCAGCAGCCCTGGGAGCTCCGGACCTGGTAGTGCTGGCCCTTGGAAGCCTGGGAGCACCGGAAGTGGAAGTTCCAGCACTTGGCACTCTGGGAGCTCAGGAACTGGAAGTTCCAGCACTTGGTCCTCCGGAAGCTCAGGAACTGGAAGTGGGGGCAGGTCTGAACCTGGTAGAGCTGGCACTTGGCCCTCTGGGGGCGCCGGAACTGGAAGTTCTAGCACTTGGCACTCTGGGAGCTCAGGAACTGGAAGTGCTGGCACTTGGCCCTCTGGAGGCGCCGGAACTGGAAGTTCCAGCACTTGGTCCTCTGGGAGCTCAGGAACTGGAAGTGGGGGCAGGTCTGAACCTGGTAGTGCTGGCACTTGGCCCTCTGGGGGCGCCGGAACTGGAAGTTCCAGCACTTGGTCCTCTGGGAGCTCAGGAACTGGAAGTTCCAGCACTTGGCACTCTGCGAGCTCCGGAACTGTAAGTGCTGGCGGGTCCGAACCTGGTAGTGCTGGCACTTGGCCCTCTGGGGGCGCCGGAACTGGAAGTTCCAGCACTTGGTCCTCTGGGAGCTCCGGAACTGGAAGTGGGGGCAGGTCTGAACCTGGTAGTGCTGGCACTTGGCCCTCTGGGGGCGCCGGAACTGGAAGTAGCAGCACTTGGCATTCTGAGAGCTCTGTCTCTGCTGGTGTTTCTTGGAACCCTGGGAGCTCCGGAACTGGAAGTGCTGGCAGTTGGCCATCTGGAGGTTCTGAGCTTGGGATTTTTAGGCCAGACAGCGGCACAGGACATGGGAGCACCAAGCCTACCAACCCGGACTGGGGCACATTTGACGAGTTGTCAGGAAGTACAAGTGCAGGGACAAAGAAAGAGTACCACACAGGTAAACTGGTCACTTCCAAAGGAGACAAAGAGCTTCTGATTGGTAATGAGAAAGTCACCTCTGGTAGTACAACCACCACGCGTCACTCATGCTCTAAAACTGTTACTAAGACTGTTATAGGTCCTGATGGTCGCAAGGAAGTGACCAAAGAAGTGGTAAATTCTGAAGACAGTTCTGAGTGTGGTGACTTGTCCCACATGTTATCTAGCAGGGGTAGCCTAGATGAGCTCCTTGCACAACCTGGTAAAACTTCTTTCTTTGACCTACCCTCCACTGGAAATTCATTCTCGAGTAGATTCTCATCTACAGGCTTAGAATCTGACATTTTCACAGACTTAGGGGAAACTAGCTCTCACTTGGATGTACCTGAGTTCCATTCCAGCGGCAAAACTTCAAGTCAGAGCAAACAATATGTAAGTAGCAGCACAACTTTCAACAGAGGAGACTCCTCATTTGAAAGCAAGAGCTATAAAATGGCAGATGAGGCTGGAAGAGAAGCAGATCATGAAGACGTCAGAGAAGCACATACTACCAAGAGAAGCCATGTTAAAACTCGCCTTGCCAGAGGTATCCACACTTCTCCTTTGGGGAAGCCTTCCCTGAACCCCTAGACTAAGTTTATTATTCCTGCAATGTGCTCCCATAGCACCTTGAATTTCTTTCCTAACACTCTAAATGCATTATTGAAATTACACTTCTTGTTATTTTTTGTGCTAGACTGTAAGTTCCATGGGGGCAGGGTCTTTGTCTATAATGTTCATCTCTGTATTCCCAAATGCCTAACAGTACAGAGTTATCACTCAATAAATACATGTTAAATGAATGAATGAATCCCTTTGAAACTCGATGTTGAGTTTGTTTAACCAAATTTTTTCACCATTCAAAATGTGTGCTGTTGGAATTATCACCTGATTTATTAATGATACTTTTAGTGTATGTCTCAGCTGACATCTAGATCAGGTCATAAACAAGGCATATTAATATTAAATGATGCTTAGATATCTTTCTTTGTTGGTTACTTGCTATTAATCAGTAGATGCAAGTAAAGTTCCTAATTCACTGAGGAAAATCCCCTTTGAAATGTGTAGGTTTAAATGACACTCACTTGCATATTTTCCATCCTAGTGTAAGTGAATCCTTTTCCCATTATGGAGGAAAGGAAGGAAGAAAGGAAGGAAGGAAACAAGGCAGTATCGGCCTTCATTTAATCTGGGCTATGCCTATCTTTGTAAAGTTAAATGAGAGTAACGTCCTCCAACCAGCTTAATTTTTCTTTTTAGACTGTGATGATGTCCTCCAAACACATCCTTCAGGTGCCCAAAGTGGCATTTTCAATATCCAGCTACCGGGATCCAGTAAGATTTTTTCTGTTTATTGCGATCAAGAGACCAGTTTGGGAGGATGGCTTTTGATCCAGCAAAGAATGGATGGATCACTGAATTTTAACCGGACCTGGCAAGACTACAAGAGAGGTTTTGGCAGTCTGAATGACAAGGGGGAAGGAGAATTCTGGCTAGGCAATGAATACCTCCACTTACTGACATTGAGGGGTTCTGTCCTTCGGGTTGAATTAGAGGACTGGGCTGGGAATGGGGCTTATGCAGAATATCATTTGAGGGTAGGCTCTGAGGTGGAAGGTTACCCCCTGCAGGTCTCCAAGTATGAAGGCACAGCAGGTGATGCTCTGATTGAGGGTTCTGTAGAGGAAGGGCCAGAGTACACTTCTCATGCTGGCATGGAGTTCAGCACTTTTGATAGGGATGCAGACCAGTGGGAGGAGAACTGTGCAGAAGTCTATGGAGGAGGCTGGTGGTACAACAACTGCCAAGCTGCCAATCTCAATGGCATCTACTACACTGGGGGCTCCTATGACCCGAGGAACAACAGTCCTTATGAGATTGAGAACGGAGTGGTTTGGGACTCCTTCAGAGGTGCAGATTATTCCCTCAGGGCTGTTCGCATGAAAATCAGACCGCTGATGACCCAATAGGCTGAAAGAGTGAAAGTAAGAGCACTCTGTTTTCTTTGTATGATGGAGTAGAGAAAAAATAAGGAAGCTAAATGAGTCAAGATTCTTTACAACTTACTAAAACAATTCTCAGGTGCTAGTTTAATATTCTTTGTACTGTAGCTAAAACTGAGACATATTAGTGCTTTAAAAAATAAAGTTACATGAATTTTTTACCTTTAAAATAGGTCTGTGGGTTTTAAAGTTTCTTTAAGGACACATCAAGGAACAATCTTCATAGCAGGAAGATGGAGTCAGTGGGAAGCTCCTTTCTATAACCCTTAAGGGTGGTGTTTTGAGAACATCTCCATTTCACACACCACTCAAATTCATAGGATCATTGTTAAGTAAAAATTTTTAAAAATCATTTCATCCATTCTCTTTAAATGGTTTTAAACCAATATTTTAGGTTACAAATCACCGAACTAACAACAAGGACTGGACTTTGTATAGGAATTTACAAATTATAAAGTATATTCATCTCTTCTGTTAGCAAGCAAATCCAGAAGGCAGGAGAAGCAGTCTTTCCTAACAGAAGTAGAAATTAATTCTTTATGTACTTCAATGAAGACCATAATATGCATCTAATATTGTTCCCCAGGGTCTAACCAATTTCTTTCAAATATACATGGAAGAATGCATTTAAAATCTTTTAAATACTTGCAAGTATTCCAAAACCTGATTGAATTTATACACTGATAAACAATCCCCACAGCATTGGTTTGACCACATTTTTCCACAAATCATAAAGCTGAACTATATTAAAATATCCCAAACACATTGGGATCCCAGTACATTTACTTCACTTGCATTATTTCTATCCCAATGTACCTGCTTCCTTTCTCTTAGAAAATAAAAAAAGAAGGAAAAGAAAGAAGGAAGGAAGGAGAGGGAGAAGGGCTCAGGGTGAGGCTGTGAGCCGGAGCATGGGGGGCAAAGGGAAGGAGCATCAGAGCTTGCAGATGAGTCACACGTGAAGCCTGAGTGTTCTGGCATTTCCTTATGTGCAATTAAAAATCCTCGGCATGACATCTTCAGAATCAACAGAAGTTTCATTTTTCAGTTCCAGGTCATCTCTGTGCCCATTCTATTTACACTCACGCATATGCCCCCACGGACGTCGAAAAGGGAGTAGAAGGAATTTTATTTCTCAGAATGCTAAGGGACAGAATAGGGTCCCAAAACGAAAGTGACCTTGAATGCGAAGCACCATTCTTTTCTCATTTATTTGAAGGCTTTGCGTTTATTAGCAAAGAATAGGAAACCTCTTTTGATTTAACAAACATTAGCAAAATCATTATAATTGATGATACAGTTTCCTTGTGAGAACAAACACAAAATGTCTCTTTTCCCTTGTCCTTTCTCTATAACTTTTTTACTCTATTTCCCTTATTCTTGAAATTAAATGTTAGTTTAGCTTCTTTGACTTTTATTCACATGGAAGCTCACTTTAACTTTGTTTTCACTGAGTTACCACTCCCTTGAAATTACTCTCCTCAAAGTCAAGGAAAACTTTGTAATTCTAAATTTTTGTGTGTGTGTGTGTGTGTGTGTGTGTGTAATTCTAAAGTTAATGTCCTACATTGAAGGCTCTTCCTGTTTGACCTCTTTTAAATACCTGCTACTCTCATGCCCATCCTACCTCTTCAATCTTTTTTCTCTTGGTTTCTGTTCTACCATTCCCATCCGTCTCACCCTTCTGTCTTTGAAACTGACAATTCCTTCCTAGACCACTCCTTAAATGTAGTAGTTTCTCATTTAAAACCTTTAGTATTCATTTTTAGCAGTTGTAATTAGTTTTGACAGATGTGGCTCAACTAAGACACTTATTTCTTGTTCACAGAAAAATCTACAGGCATATACCCCCAGAGTGTCTTCAGGGAGCCATCATCCTCACAAATGGCTTCCATTCTCAAATTTACCTCATGGCTCAAACATCATGTCCATGGAAATCTGGAAGAAAGAGGAAAGACAGTAGGGAAATGGAGTGACTTCTCTCTTTTAAGGAACTTTCCTGAATGTTCGGTACAGCACTTCCACTTAGATCCCATTAGCCACGGGTCAGTCACATAGCCTTACCCAGCTGCAGGAGAGATTGAGACTCCTGAACTGTCAGCTTAGCTACAAGGCTATCCTAATTAAAGTTAGGATTCTGTTAATAAGGAGGAGAGGGGAATAGATATTGATGTAGACAGTTAGCAGTTTCAGCCAGACCATGTTTTTTCACAATTCAGGAGAGTTTCTCTTCTCCTTGGTTAGCTTGACAATCACCATAGCTTCAAGTTATCATCAACAGGCTGACTGCTACCCAAATCTAAATTTCAGTCCTGACCTTCAAATCTCTATTTGCAGCTCGTATTGAACATACCCTGTTAGGTATTTCTCATTAACCTGTCTCTGATGGAACCTTCCCATAAAAATCGATTGCATTTTCTGTATGTCTTCTCCTAGTCAGAGCCATCATTAGCCCTCCAGTTTCCTAATATGGAAAATTTGGGCTTCTTTTCAGCTTCTACTTTTCCCTTAATTCCCACATCCAATCTATTCCCAGACTATCTTCTATTCTAAAAATGGCCATTCTTACAGTACTTTCATGCTCTTCTGTAATCTTTTCTCATTTGGGCTGTTTAACAGTCTCTTAACCTTTCCATTTGCCAGTGTTCTTTTGCTCATTCATTCTCCACAAATAACCTTTCAAAAATAAGTCAGTCATGTCTTTCTGCTGCTTCAGGCCTTACCTTACTTAAGGTTAAGGTAAAACTTCTCAGCTTTGCATTGTTGGAGAGGAAGAATTTTCCTCTACCCTTCAAGGTTCTTCTAGCTGACCTAAGAATCTAATAGATAAGAGATAGATTAACAGGAGAAAAAAAGATAATTTAATTATGTACAGATGGAGGCCCAATAATATAACTGACACTGAAAGAAATGACCATGGCATATAGCTTTTACACATTTTAGACAAAGAAACATTAATCTGTGAGGAACTGACAGTACAAAGAAAATTTAGGTTTGGGAGTTTCTATTACCTAGAAACTCTAAACAGCAATTGGCTGGAGCAGAAAATTAGTAAAAAGTAATAAGGTTTACTCATATAGGCTTCTTAGCCTTGAATTTCCTGTCTGTGATGATAAGGATGTGTCTTTACCTCCCCATGCAGGGAGAGCACCTTTCCTATAATGGATTTATTTCCTGGTTTCAAGGCAAGGGGGGTGGGGGGGAGAAGGGAGGTCAGAGAATCTATCGTGCTTCTGATGTTTCTCCAGTATTTTAATTTAAAGTAATCGATGTGCCAGAGTGATACCTTTTGGGGCAGCCTACCCTTGGTCCCTACATATTTAAGCTCCTTCACATATTGGTCACTTTTCAGCCTCTGCAAGTCATTCACTCTACACTTCGATTGGATTGAATTTCTCATTGGTATTGGAATATCAGGACCTTAATGATTCTGTTCCTCTCCGCATGTATTGCCTAGAAACTTCCCAGCCAATCCATAAAATACAGTGGAAAAATACTCTTGTGAACCCCTCCCTAATGGCCACCATAGAACACAGAACCAGGAATTGTTCTCTGGGCCCTCATTGTTCTTGTCCATATCTCAAAAATAGCATATTTATGTTGTTATGACACTAGTTTGTGAATTCCTTTAGGCTCATTTATGTAGTGTTTCTTGCCCTATGTAAGAATGTCTCACCCACTTCAAGATTATACAGGTTAAATTTGAAAGTTCCTTTAAATATTTTTATTCTTTTTTTTTACATGTAAATACTTAATTAACCTAGAATTAACTTTTCTTGTGGATGGACATTATGCTGGGATCATTTAAGGAATTCTTTGCCAGTGGAATTGAAATGCCAATTTTGTTGAATAAAACTTTCAATGGATCTATATGTAGACTCTCTCCTGTGGTTATACGACCTTGCTCATCTTTAAAATGTGGCTTTTTAAAAAATAACTATCATCAAGTCATTGTGGTTATTAATGTTCAAAACGTTTTAAAATACACTGAAGTACCTACAGGTGAAGCAACATGTTTCTACTTTAAAACACAAGAGCAAAACCGATTTGGGGTGGAGGTGTTGATGGATCAGGACTGACAAAACACTGTTAACTGCTGGAGCTACACGGAGGTTCATTATGATATTTTCCCTTCCTTTTGTTTATGTATGACATTTGACATAAGATTGTAAGAAGGAACAATGACTATGTATCTCATAGGTCTGTTGTGATCACTGATTAGGAAAATGTATGTACAGTGCTCAGCAGAGGGCCTAGTGCAGAATAAAGACTCCAGGTAAAGCGTCATACTGTTATCCTCTGCATTGCCATAACTGCTTGGCCAGGGCCTTCATCTCCTATATTTGTCGTTTATCATTAATGTGTCATTTATATTACTCTAAGAGCCTTCTGTATGGATGAAAACCTATGTCAGATTTTTTCTCCTGTCAAAAACCTCCTCCACACATGTTACTTATTTTTTTTGTATCATTAATCTACAATTACATGAGGAACATTATGTTTACTAGACTCCCCCCTTCACCAAGTCCCCCCCACATACCCCATTAGTCACTATCCATCAGCATAGTAAGATGCTATAAAATCACTACTTGTCTTTGTGCTGCACAGCCTTCCCCATGCCCCCCCACGTTATACAAGCTAATCATAAAACGTAGCTTTTTGATGGAGTATTCTCCCTCTTGCCTTCCACCTGTCTTCTTTTTTTTAGTCTAGAAAGTTCCACTTTCAATTTTTAGTTCTTTTGTTTATTTAGGGGCCACTTAGAAAAACTCTTTCTTAATTTCCAGTTAGTTACTTTTTTAGAGGGTTCGGGTGAGTCATCTTTTATTTTCCTAGAACCCTAACTTCAAGTGAAATTTCTGAGTCATCTTTTAATTATTAATTTCCAAGTATTTCATAAACTATTTAGTTCAACCAATTATTTCATTGTTTGAGTATTTTAAAGATATTCTTTGTAGACACATACATGATTAATTTTTGTAAATGTTTCATACTCAAAAACAAGACTGTATATTTTCACATATATAGTTACAAAATTTTATATTACCAAGCTTGATTGTATTACTTAAATCTTCTATATCTTGTCCTATTTTATGTAATTGATCTATCATATTTTAAAATATGTACATATGTATGTGTACATATGCTTATAGACACATACATGTTCATATGTGTGTATCTGTGTTTAAATAAGATCTCACTATATGATTTTTTTTGTATGTGTGTGATGGCTTTGCAGCCTAGGAATTTTGTTGTGAGTGACTGGCTCTTTTATTATCCCTTACAAGAAAGTTTATGACTGCTATTATCTTCTTCATGGAGTGTACTTTTTACCATCACATAATGTCCCTCTTGTTTCATCTTTTTAGAATTGAATGCCACTTGTCAAATATTAATATTGTCATTCATCACTCAAAATTTCTTTTTCTCTGTATTTACTTAGCTATCTTTACATGTCATTTTATTTTTAACACTTCTTTATCACTTTATTTAGAAGACTTTCCTAAAATAATAGATGAATTTTTAAACACAGTTTAAAAATTTGCTTTGTTGTTTCCCCTTTCCTTCATTTTCAAACTTCCTTTCTCACTTAATATAAATTTTCTTATAAATAATGAAATTTTTAAAGCCCACTTTTATTTTACATTTACTTTAAAAATTTTGTTTCCTCGTTCTTTAATTTCTGCTTACTTACTCATGAAGGTCCTCACCCACTCACCCCTACCCTCCACACCCTCTTAATTTGCAAATTCTATTTAGGTTGTTCGTTTCAAAATAACCCCTCACTGAAAAAGTGAATGAATGAATGAATGAATGAAATAGATATGAACTTGAAAGCTTTGTCAGAAAAGGGCATGGTTTTTAAATATTTCTTCTAGAGAGGCAATGTTGAATTAGGAATTTTGATCTTCAGTGATGAGTGTAAAAAATATTCAACTGTATCTTAATTTTACAACTAGATAGATTGGTCTTCATCTTTAGCCTGTAGCTGTATTCTTCTTTAGCATACCATGGCAAATGGGGAAAATCTCTTAATTAATTACTTTTACCTTAAGTTCAGAAACGTATTTTATTTCCACTACTTCACACAAAGTCTGGCACAAAGTAATGACCCACTAAAAATGTTTGTTAATTCAGGAATCTAAATGTTAAAAGGAACTTTAAAGGTCATTCATTTCGACCTCCTACTAAATGCATACATCTCTTTTATATCTGTTGACTGAATATATCATATTCAGTTTTTATTAGAAGACATTATTTACGTTTTGATTCATGTGTTTGGTTTACATATTTACTTTCAATTTCTGGAAACCCTTTAGAATAAAGTATTCCATTTCCAGAAAATATTATAAGAATACACTTGATCAGTAATTACTAGAGTTCCTTTAATAAAAGGGAGAAAATTTTTAAGTTGATTTTTCTGACAAGAAAATAGTAGCTTATGGGGTTTAAATAATGTGATGATCCAGCGCACATCCAGGGATGAAGCTCACAGCAGTATTCTTACAGGCCCTCACCACTTAAGTTCCACACATCATTTATTATGAGTCCTAGGATACTGATACTGTAGTTCATAGATAAACATGAAAATATTGTACTTAAAATTTAAATTTTATTATTTTCCCAGTGGTATGACTGATCTAATTATACTCTGTCATGGGTTCCCCTTATAACCAACAAAATACATTTCTAATTAAGTTAGCAGATGCTAGGGGTACAGCTGGTGAATCAGAACTAGACCTACCCAGCCAAATTCACTAATCTCAAATCACATCTAAGAAGCCTTAAAGAAAGTGATATCATACCAATATAAGAACATGCAGGATGCAAAAATCATAAACTATTTGTTATACAAGAGTGAGATATCACGTTTTCCATTTCCACATAGTAAAAGCATCACTTCAAAAACCACAGGAATAAGAAAATTTAAGATAAGCTGCCAGGTTTGAGCTGAGAACGTTAAGCTGTTAAGCAGTGCTCTCCGTATCAGCAGCTCACGGCTGAACGTGGCTACCTGTCAATTGCAACAGAGCCCTCTGGAAAATATTTGTTAAATTCACCTTTGACTCTACCTACAATAGGTCTATGACCTCAGGGTTGCATGCCTACATAAGCTGTTGCAAAACTGCATTAAAAGTATCTTCTTTTGAGAGATAAAGTAAATGCAGCAAACAATTGGTGAAACTAGGTGAAGGACATAGAGGTATTCATTAAACTGTTCTCCCAATTTCTCTGGGAGACTGAAAATGAAAAATAAAAGTTGTTGGAGAAATAAATATAATTCAGTCAAAACAAAACAAAATTAAAAAGAAAATATATCACTTGTTAGTCACATCTTGCTTGGAAGAAGGAAAGAAAAGGTACAGCGGTTAACATGGATACAGTTAAGATTATTTACTTAAGTATACAACTCTTCCAGTCTAATTACTTCGAAAATAAAATATTGAAATAAATATAGGGTAATTCCATGTTCCATGACTGCTATCCTACAGACATAAAGAATGGTTAAGAAGTCATAAAAAAAATAATTATGATAGCAGAAAATAGGGAATAGGACATGAAAGGTATTTCTCAAAATAAGATAGACAATTGGCCATTAAGCATTTCAAAATCTCTTACTTGCACTAGTAACTAAAGATATGAAAATTAAAGCAATTGTCAGTATTTTAATCATAACATTCAGCATTAGTGATGGAGAGGAAAAACAAAAAACAAACACCTCTAATTCTGTGTGCCAAAGGTAAATTGATCCAACCTTTCTGGAGAGTTATAGTTTCAAAACCTTTGGAATACCAAAACTCTTTATTTCCATCACAAATTGTGCTGCTAAAAATTTATTCTAAAAAGAAATAGTTAATATATGTTATATATAAACAGAATATACACATGCAAAAAAATATCTGTAGAAGGAGGCTAATTTCAGTATTCTCTTCACTAGAAAAAGGTTAGAAAAACCTAAATGTCAAATGACAGGGACTTGCTTTAAAAAAGTTAGATTATATTCACATGATGAAATACTTTATGGCCATCAAAAAGCATACTAGAGAAAATAACATCATAGAAGAATATTTAGTAACATGGAGAATTTCCTATGACAGTGTGAAAGATCAGGCAGTAACACATGTACAGAATAACAAAATTATAAACCAAGATATTAGCTGCTTCTCTGTTAGTGCCGAAATTATAAGTGGTTCTACTTTTGCCTATATTCACAAAATGTCTACAAATAATATGGGCTACTTTCATTATTTGAGACCACAATTAATGTTGTTAAAATAAAGAGAAGTTATTTCATTTGCTGGTTTAGCTGTGATTAGGCACCAACACATTGTGATTTGGTGTGGAGTTGAACAACAGTGAAAGCTCAAGCCGGGAGTGCCACAGTGCAGGAAGGGATGGAATTCAGAAAGCAGTTTCGGCTCTAAATATAAATGGTAGGTATCATCTTTAATTTGTTTCAACCCTTCAAAAAAATCTAGGGGTCCAGCCTAGAGAACCACCTGAGACTGAGAAGTACCAGAGTAGAAACAGTGGTTCCAGTGTTTAGAGACCATGTTGTTAAACCCAAGTTGAGTTTAAAAATAGGCAGTGGTCACTTATGAGGTCACAATAATTCCAAAGATGGTCACTCACTCTAATTACTGTCTCATGGTTATTGGTTGAGTGGGGAAAGTGCTAGATAAGAAAGATGGGTGTCTCAGGTAAATGCACATAATGGTTAAACAGAAATGTCACCTAAGCTTCTGCAGCTGGTGGCCAGACACAACACGTTTTTGCTCCATGTGAGGATATCAGTGTTCAGCTTAAAAGACAATCCCTTGGTTACACTGTTTAGCTGTTTTTCTTGGTTCATAAATGCAGAGGAACTGGAAGCTTACATCCCAAGTGCATATATCCTTCACAGTTTGTTCCATACTTTCTGCCTCAATTGTATAATAAAATACACTTCTCATGCTGTAGTGGGGGATTAATAATTTTCAACTAATTTTGTTATCTTCATAAAACTCACAAGTTAAGCTTTTTTAGACACTTTTATATATTCTAACAGGGGACACTATCTTTTTACTATATTCAAAACTGTGATGCTTGAACAGGCAATATCAGGTATGTAACTTTCCTCACCAGGTGGTACCTTAAGAAGGTTTACTTTGTCTAGGTAAATTTACGTATGACACATCACCCAGGAGTGGCCTCTCTGTTTCTGCTACTTGTACATTAACTAACAATTGACCATCAGATTATCTACTGGTTTTTAACCTGCAGTTTTACTTTAAGTTCTAGGGATTCATTAGATCCTCTGTGAACACGTAAAGGGGATGAGCAAAAGAGTGAGGGAGACTGCCCTTGCCTTGGGGCCCTGCCATCCCCCCATTCGGTGGGCTTTTATACATTCAAATCTTGCTAGAAAAGTTCTGCTATCAGGTATTTTGCTTATTGAGTTTCTGGTGTGTGCCTTTATTGCAAAATGGTTGCTATATGTTACAAAAAATGGATAGCCAAGATCTTGATAATATTGGATTTAGTCATCCAAGTTTTTTGAACTTATGAAAATCAGCGTTTCTGACAGGCCAATGATTCAGGAATCAAAGATGAGTAAGAGCTCATTATTGGTGAAGAAGAAAGGTGTGTAAAACAGATGAATTGCAGTTAAAGTGAGGCAAAAACAAATAGCAATTTGTGAGATGATGTTGGGAGAAAGACTGTTAACAGTAGAAGTATCATGTAAAAGGGCCTGACCTTCCCTGGAGTGGCGAGAAACACACTGTGACAGAAATGTAGGTGTAGAGTAACGTGGGGGGGGGTGGCAGGATGCCCTGCTGGGACCAAGCAATGAACTATTTCACTCCCAGCTAAGGAATTTGAGTTTAACATTTAAAAAACAGGGAGCCAGCATTAAACAGGACAGGAACTTAGAATTTCCTACTGTTAGGACAATATATGTGATGGCAAAGTAACAGAATATAGGCAGAGGTAGAATAGCAATGACAGCAGAGAAATGAGGTAAAAGTTTAGGCTGTCATGTAATTGTAGATTAATGATAACAAAAAAAAAACTGAACTCAAAAAATAAATAAATAAATAAAATAAAAAGTTTATGCTGGGTTTGATGAGGAATTAAAAGAATAACAGCATTTCTATAACAGAAACTAATGACCTTTGCAAAGGCTACAAGAATAAGGTTCAGGACAAGTTTCCGTGAAAACCCATGGGAGTGATGCTGCATTAAGGGAAGGAAGACATAGAGTCACAGGGTCGCCCAGGGCAGTTGGGGTGAAGTGATGGGAGAATACAAGGCACGTGGAGTTGATACACTCATCTCTTGGGGAGAAGTAGAAAGAACGGAAAAGCCACTTCTACTTTAGTTCTGGTGTGACTATAGAAGAAAGTAAGATCTCCGTCGGATTCTATAAGCCTAATTCCAGGGCAACAGCAACTGCTGCTTTCCACCTCACTACCTCCCTCAAAAACAAACAGTGAGGACTTGATCCTGACTGTCCTCTGGGGACCTCAGATCCCAAAATCTAGCTAAGCACCAGAGTAATGATTTTTCCAATGTGCAGAGTGAGATTTTGAATCTTCAAATATTCACTGCCAGTTTATTGCTACTTGAGGTTGTGAATACTTCTCTTTTCTTAAAAGTTCAAATCCTAACTCATCGGCCATGTGGATTACAAAATCAGAAAAGATTAATTTATTGTAACAGAGACTGTTTTAATTAATAAATCTTTTTGAAAGTTTTCTATGACAGATCTTCCATAAATAAATAGAGTTTTAAAAGTGGACTTTTAAACAGAAGTTTTTAGTTTGCCTCACAGTTTTTCTACAACAAGGATAGAAAATTCCTCTTCCTAATCAAACTGTTCACAATTATCCTTCTCGTTACTTCTTGGTGTGCAACATAAATGAAGGATATAAAAGAAAACTGTGTGCTATTTTTAATGTCAATCATTGTAAATAGTTTTTTATAAAGTCACACTCGCAACTTTTTTATAGTTTTAGAGGGATCTAATGTGTGAAAGAAAATTCCAATGACATAATATACAAAAATGTTGTTACTTATAGAAGAATAAAAATCTATGTTCAGGAGATCATTGTTTTGGGAAGAAGGGCCTGATTTTCATAGACATCTTCTTCATTGAGTACCAGGAACCCTTCCAATTCATCCACACCACACCGTCATCTGTGCCATGTTTTGCCATGTCCCAGCTGTAGTGTCCACCCCAGTAGTATCTGCCATTTGGATTGGCTGCATGACATCTATTATACCACCATCCACCACCATCTTCTTTCGAACACTGTTTATTGGGATCTGCAGTTACCCTGAAAGGAAATGTGTTTGGGTTATTAGAACATCAGTGCTCAAATTAATTCTTTGCCAAGTACCCACAGAGGAGCGCTGTGTGAAGCACTTCTTCCCTCTGTAAAGTCTAAAGATAAAGTCACACTAACACACAAAGACCCTCTTTGTCCTATAGCAAGAAAGAGAGATAATGGACCTATAGGGCAAATTCATTAAAATTGTTACTTTATACTAAATGACAACTTTCAGATCCCTT
The DNA here is from genome assembly GCF_040802235.1 of Manis javanica. Taxonomy (NCBI): domain Eukaryota; kingdom Metazoa; phylum Chordata; class Mammalia; order Pholidota; family Manidae; genus Manis; species Manis javanica. Next base: position 193,165,972 of record NC_133158.1, read on the forward strand.
AGTGTAAGAGAACCCTGGAAAACAAAATGAAGGTTTCAATATACACATTAAAATATAGAGATATAGAAATTTATCTAAACACTCACTGCTCGGAAAATAACTGTGTTCTGATTCCAGTTCTATCATTGATAGCTGTAGGACTTTAGGTAAATTACTTAACCTCTCTAAATTTTATCTATAAAATGAGAATAATGGCAACTTTATAGCTGAAATGCTTTAAAGTGGCACATAAAAAGCTTAGTACAATGGCTGACACCCAAGAAATAATAGTTATTAATAACATCAACCATCATCAATGATTCCAAGTAACAATACTAGTAGTGGGCTTTAAAGCAGGAAAGAAGGACACAATACATACCAGCCGTCATTGTCCCTGTCATAGGTGCTGAAATACATGCTGTTGTGAATAGTCATGGTTCGGTTTTCTCCAATCAGTTGAGAAGCTCCTTCCATAAGGGCGTTGCCAGCTGTGCCCTGATACTTGTTCACTGAGATTTGGTATTTGTTAGCCTCATTCTGTACAGTGAATCCTCCATAGAGTGCCTTCACCTTGTCTCCTTTCCAATCCTCCATTTCAATCAAAAGTTCTGTGGGTCCCAGGTTGGTAAGCTGGCTAATCTTATCATTTCCAAGCCAATACTCACCTAAAGGAAAAATAAAATGATATCTCACCAAAAACAAAATGTTTGGGAACTAAAACCTGCCTTTCTTCCCTTATCTTTAGTTTTCACATCCTTTTTGTAAACTCTTCTCAACCTCCTAAAACTCACCAAATCAGACTCCCAATACTATGTTTTTTCACATGGAAAAATAATCCATTTTAAACAGTATGGTTTTTATTTGCACTCCCAGATTTTACCTGGTAGGCCACAGTATTTTTTCCCTTCTGCACTGGTTGCAATATTTCCAAATCCTTGTTTATATGGGTTCCATGTCCTGCCAAAGTCAACACTACCATCCTGACGGTTCTGAATTACTGTCCATCCTTTGGTCAAAAGAAACAAAACAGCACATATTAACCAATAACAAACAATGTCACTGTGAGGGGAATGTCTGCATTTCTAATTTCCATTTGTCTGAGTGTCTAAATGTCCATTTGTTTTTATACACACCCCTTTTTAGTGCTCCAAAATAGGAAATAAATATAAATAAATATAATAATGAAATACGTATGAGCAGAAAACTCTTAAAATCTTTGGAAACTATGAGTGCTATACCTTACCCCAAGTTGTGAGGCATAGATATTTTATAGCTTTCAATATATCAGATTGAATTCCAAATCAAATGGCTCATTCTTAGTTATGCTGAAACTAGGTTGCATTTCCTGGAATTTTACAGTATCAAAATAATTACAGAAATAATAGATTAATAACTATCAAATACTTACCTCCATTTTCTGTGTTCATATCACAGTATACTCTGTATGGCTTGATAAAATTGAGAGGCTGAATGAGATACATTTCAGATGTTTCACCTCCTCTCCTGATAATTTCCTCACATTCTGCAACCATAACATAACATTGTATTCAGAGAACTACAACATAATTACTTGGTCTTTAGTCACTAAATTTATAAGACAACTGATTACATAAGTTACTGAGGAATGTTTTAGACATTTGTAATTATATTATAGAAATTAAATCTTCCTTTCCCTGAAAATCCAACTGTTTGGAGGAGTTCTATCTGCCAAAGGGATGAAAAAAGTCCTTCCCCATCTTTTGTGTCCTGGGATATCCATGAACTAGAACACGTGGGGCAGAGAAATTCCCACATCTATCCATGCTTCCGTCATCTCTTCAAGCAAGCATGTACCTTACACAGGAGAAGCTACCGCTGTCATTACACTACATCCTGTGGTGTACAGCATCCAAAGCTGACAATCACATTGCTCTAAGTCAGGACATCGCAGGCTGGGATATCTTCATGATGGGTTGTAATGTCATTAGAAGATGTTGGGGGAAAATCCATTGAATTTTTTTTTTTTTAGTTCTCTTATTTTTAGAGTGAGTAAGTTCTTCTGGAACCCTCTAGAAACATGTTTATTAACTAGTTACCTTTGCCAGACACCACAGGAATATTGCAGCTGACAGTGCACGGGCTGCGGCAGTATTCCATCTGAGCAGAGACATCAGATTCTAATTTTTGTATTTTGCTTCTCAAGTTTTCCAAGATTGCACGGAGCACACGAAGGTTAGTGGGGATATTACTGTTCACAGTCTCATCTATATATATTCGATGCTTTTCCAGCTCTGAGGAGTACTCAGTTACTACATTTTCATTATCTGGAAAAATAAATTATGTAGGAATGGTTAGCTTTTTCTCTGAATGAAAAGACTAAATATATTCAGTCATACAATTGTGATTTTAACTTTCTGAGAATAAACTTGTGGTCACTGAGCTACCTTCAGGCAGCTGTGATATGCAGTTGTACCTAGGGAATATTATTTGGCTCATCGCATACACAAATTGATATAGAGTCTCGCTACTATCCTAGTAATTTACCTTAGGTGTAAGCTAAAAATTATGCCTAATAATAAGTACAACAGGTAATTCATTTCTTTGGTGAAGAAAAAAGGAGAAAGCAGTATTTCGGCTTTTCATCTCAGAAGTTCAACATCTTATGGAGTGGATACACTTGATTTACTTATCCATCTCACGTAAGTCAGCAGAGCCTTGATGTTTACGAGAGACATGACGTGATTCCTTTGAAAAATGTCCAGATTTGGGTATGCTATTCAGTGAGATGCCTCTGCCAGGGGCACCCACCAGCTGGTCCCCAACCACCAAGTCAGCGCACTCCAGGCTCACAGGTCAGAGATCATCATGTGCAGTACAACTGAGGATATCATCAATTACTCTCTTATATTCAAAACCTGAATGTTCAATCTATAAATAGGTTTTTACCTTGTGAATATTGTCTTTTGAGTCATACATTTCTTATATACCAAGAATAAGGGCATGCAGTGAAATTTTTCACAGAAAATCATCCTTACTGATGCCATACTGGGAATGAGTTGAGTTGTGTCTATCTGACAAATTGCAAGTTGAGGACCGTGGGTGATTAGACCCACTCTATGACTGCTGTTTAGGTTAACTTAGAAATGTTACTTTTCTCATAATTGTGCATTTGCAAGGCAATCTAATGGTTCCAATTTTATGACAGAATCAAGCCAATAACATAAGGATATCTACCTTTCAATTGCTTCTGCCTATTTTTCCAAATATCTTTTAGCAGAGTCATGTAGTGAACACTGGTAGAAGAGGTCTGGGAAATAGACTCTATATTACTATTTAACTCATTTATACTGTTTCTGATGGGTTTTTCCTGTTTTATCAAAGCATCTTGCAGCTGACATCCTGTAGGACACAACACTCCCTGCAAACAAACAAAATAGAAGGCATTAGGTAAAGGATTTGGGTTATGGATATTTGTGAAAGTTGCACATAGTGAAAATTTAATGATATCATTAGCCAGTATAAAAACATGTAACTGGATTTTCTTTATGTAAGACCGGAAATTCTAGTGTTGTCATCACATTCCCAGGAAGATTAAAAATAGTCCGTACGATAGAAGGAATATAGTTGGGCTACGAAAATTTCACCACCTGAACAAATGAAGAGGGTGAAATAAAAGGTCAAGACAACATCCACATGTTCTAATTTGTAATCTTAGGCCCAGACCAGAGAAAACTGGAACGGAACCCTTAACAAAAGGGCCCAATAAGTTTATATTTTGTGTTTATTTCCAAAATAAACAAACAAAATAACCATGAGGGTAATGTGGGTCAGTGCAACATGAGGAAGGCATGATGAATAGGCCTCCTGGGCAAAAGTGGGCGGCCACTGTGAGCACGGGTGAGTGCACTCACCAGGTCCGGGTCAGCATGAAGACAGCCCCCCGCATCAGGGGCTTTTCTTTCCACTTTCTTTTTGCTGGCAGCTGCTTTGGCTGGACGAGCTTTATAGCCAGTTCCACTGATGGGAGGTGGGGCAGGTCTCAGGCTGGGAGCCTGTTCCCTCTTCTTGTCAAGGGGTCGGTGACTACGGGCATCCAAGGTGGCCTTCAGGGAACCGGGCAGAAATAAAATACAGTGTCATAGGAGGTTTGAGATGTAACTGTTCCATCACCCTCACTTTCTAATTTAGGTTATCACATGTCTGCTCATTTTCTGAAGGTCCATCAACTGGCTAGTTGTTGTCAGTAAATCAACAGGCTGCTTAGGTCTCTTCAGTAACAGAAGAAAGAGAAGCTGCCAAAGCTATTGCACCTGAGTTCTTTTTTTAAAAGAGGCTGTTAAAAAACAGCTGCGTTAGGTTATGGATAATAAGAACGACCTCAGATTCCTGAAACCTATGCACTGGAATACACAAAATAGTAAGGAATCTGTACCATCAGGAAGAATAAATATTCTTAAGCAAGTTGAATTTACTAAATGCCTGCAATTATTCTTAATTATTTCCCGACTTCAGTTTTTATGACATGATGATTAAGTTGGCTAACTCCTATATAATAGTATTTAAGAGGCAATACACATTTACTGAAAAGCGAAATTCACTTAGGACCTATTTCCAATAAGACATCCTTTGACTCTAACACATTTGCAGAGGAGTAGGCACTCTGGGGCCAAACTGCTTGTGCTGAAATCTTCACCCTACCACTGATTAGCTATCTGATCTTAGGCAAGTTATTTTGTCTGTGCCTTTATCTGTAAAATAGGGACAATAATATTTAGTATCTACTGTATAAGATGACTGTAGGGATTGAATGCCATTGCATATAACATAGTACCTAGTACATAATACATACTCATTATTATTTTTATTGTGACCACACATAACAGATATTATAGTTTAAGTGGCTTCTCCACTACAAATTCCAGTCTTACTCTTATCCTCTATCAACAAAATTACTTGTTAAACCATTCTCATGAAATTTCCTACATGATTTCTTTATCAAACACCATGATTTTCTCAGATTTAAAATAATTCTCAAGGTATGTGCATTGGAATTAAAATTATTTGCTATCTTACAAAATATTACATTAAAATATAATGAGGTAGAAAATATGCAATATAATACAAAAGTGTTGGCTTGGATTAACTATATTATCATGTGATCTTTGCCAGTAATTATATCCTTTGGGACTTAATTACCTAACAAATGACAAGATTTGAAGCAGAGACTAAACTCTCTATTTTGTGAGCCTAAAGTCATAGAACGACTCTACTTGAAATACTATTGTCATTTAATCATTGAGTTATAATAATATTTAATTTAGTGGGAGGGTGTGAGGCTTTAACCCAGGCAAGCTGGCTTCAGATTCCCCTGCTTAAATACTGAACTTAAACTATAGTATTTGTTATATGTGATTGCAATAAAAATAATAATGTGTGAAGATATGGAAAAAATACAAATATTGCACATTCAAGACATGGTACCAGCCAGAGCTGGTCTGTTCTAACAGGAATTTTATGAAATTTGATTCCTGTTTATTACAAAATCAAATATTTTTGTTTAATTCAGAGTGCCATTAGAGAGATAGATTGTCAGCTTTACTAGAGAAAAGGAAATCAAAAGGATTTAAAGACATTAAATGGGCATTTAAGGTTATGAAAACCATTCATTGAAATAACTAAAACATAACTAAATAAATACTAATAACTAAAAAACTAGAAAATCCATCTTGGAATCTAAACTGGTAAACCGTAATTAGTTGGTGAGCAGGTATTTGAAAGTGCTTAGCCAAATACTTTACCAAAGTTTACTCCTACATATTCTTTACATTTTTCTTACCTAATGTGATTTACCAGACAACTATCTTTTTATATGTATATTTAATTATTAAAACCACTTAAGTTCCCTTCACAGTCAACAAATAATCCAAAGGGAATCACTTCAGTTAAGTATTATTGTGCACTCTTATTTCTAGAGCAACGATACTGTTTGCAAGAAACTTGACGATGATTCATTTGATGATAAAATTAAAACTCTTTTAATATTTATTTCCCTAAATTCATTTCTGTATTTTGGTAACTTCAAACCAATATGAATAAATCAGCAAAGGTAGTACTTGATGGAACACTGTTCTACAAATGAATAAATTAAACTGAGCTGTCTTTCATAATCATTAATAACAATAAATACTACTTATGAATTAAATTTTCTCATTTTAAAAAAACATTTCATTTTCTATTACTGCACTCAATCTATTCTGCTTCTAGATTTAGTGTATAATCTTCATTCATAAAAAGCCAATGATTTTTATGATTCAAGATTATCATATGATGATTCAAGAGCTACATATTACCCTCCTTCACCAAGGAGCAACCTACCTACCACAGCTTTTTTCTCTTAAAATACTGCTCTTCCATTATTTCATAGTCTGAAAAATTTTCAGATTTTTGTCCTCATAACCATAATAATGTATTATTATATAATATTATTATTACATACAAAATAATAATAATGCTAGAAGTAAATGAAAAATCACAGTACTCAGGGTAACAACAAATGAGAAAAACACATCATACCTTAGCTTTGTCTTCTTCCTGGGAAAATAAAGGTGATAAACCGGAAAACAAGAATTATTATTTTGGTTTTATATAAGAAATACTATGTAACATTCTTTGAATAAAATGGGTTTCTTAGAATGACAGTTCAATTTCATAACTAACGTCAATGTTAATTTCATTAAAATAAATATTCACATATAATTACATTCTATTATAGTTTATGTTAATAATATTAGTAATAATATAATTTTTTAAAAGTCACCTCATCGTAGTCACTGACAGCTTGTAACTTAACTATAAAAGCACACAACAGTAGCAGTAATAGACGTTTCATGGTTTAAAATTTTTGGAAGTTCCAAGAAATTGTCTTTTGCTTGTGGATTTAACTTAGAGATCTTCAATCCTATATATACCTGAGTTCTCTGTTAGATATGACTTTAGAAATCATTACCTTCTTTAGTTAATATTCAATTTTTTGACTCACTTGTTGGCTGAACCATTTTATCTCTTAAGCAACATCTTCCCATCAAGACTTATTTACTTGTCATACAACTCTTCTCTGTTCGCCGAATTTAGAAACATCAAAGTTTTTCAATGCACTTAATTGGGCAGTATGATTGGAAATTAGGACATTCCTAAAAGATATGTGTAACACATTTTCTGTAAATTGATGTGGACACTACACAGGCTCACAAAGGATGTGTGAAGAAAAAAATATTTTTAATCCAAGCACAAAATATCGGACCTACTCACAAGGCATCCACTAACGTTGTAAGCTTACTAAAAGTATATCATAAATATTTATGTTTTAAGGTAATTCACATAATTCAGTTCCAAGAAGGGCTTTTGAAATCAAGAATGTTATAATACCATGTGTTTATTTTCTCCTTTAGACATTAATCAGAATATCCAAATTACAATTCATGTCTTAGGCTGTAATAGAAAAAACAAAAAGAAAATGTCATCTCTTTTGCTCTGACCACCTCTCATATTTTGTCCTTTATTAATATAAGTTAAAATGTTCAGCAAATTCTAAATAATATTTAGACACAGATTCCTAAATTAAAATCATTATTATGGTGATTACATCTATATTTAACATTTTATTTTATTTTTACATTATAACATGTATTTTATTTTATACTATATTATGTTGTTTATGAAAACAATGTTATTATAACATTAATGCATTTGCAGTCTTCACACATTTCAAATAGATGCTGACACTAAATGTCGCCCACTTTCTTTCATCATGTCCTATAAGCCACTAAATCCATCTCTCTCATCTTTTCATTTGTTTGTCGCAATCAGACTAACAACTCCTATAAGAATCAATAGGGAAACTAAAGCCAGCAACACAATTCCCAGCAACCATGCTGCTTTATAGCTTTGTGTATGTGCGCGTGTGTGTAAAGTGAAACATTCTCATTAAATGAATTTTTTAAATTATTTTATTAGAAAGATAGCAGGTTATCCAGAGTTGAATCAGGAGAATGTTTTAAATAATGCTTTGAAGCAGACTCTTTATAATGGTATGAGATCCACTAAATTTCTTTCTGTTCTTGGTAACAAAGGTTGCATTCCCAAATTCTTTTAACTCAGATTTATAGAAGCAAAATATTGAGTTTAAATTAAGTAAAATACATGGTTAGATTGTTCCAATTATGTGTCCCATTTATTAGTACTTTAAATAGAGTATTAGAGTAAATAAGAACACTTTAAGATTAGCTTAATTTTAATTTTTCTTAGAGAAATACACAATCTGACCATAAAAGCAAGAATGTGTGCTGGCATTAATTAAAATAAGATGCAAGAATATGAAGAATACATTTTTCAAAATGTAACTGAGAAAAAGTTCATTTTAATAATCTGTATTTTAAGTACAGATATTATATTAATGATGTCAGATTCTGATTTTAAAAAACTACCTGATAAGACTAAAACAATATTTTTCTTTTGAGGTAACACTGTCTTATTGTTACTTCGGTTTTGAGCACTGACATTTCACCAACTAACAATAGAGCTATTACCTGATTTCTAGAAGTTTGTTTTTTATTTTTTTTAATTAAATGTTTGAGAGCTTTTTCTAACATATAATAGAATATCATACAACATTAAAATGAAAATTCCTTTACATTCCCACTTTTTTTCTACTATGATTGGCATTCTTGCCATCATCAGCAGGAAGATGGAAAGAAACTACTAGAACGTACATGCCATAGGAGCAGAGACTTAACATTCATTCCACAAATAGTTCTTGAGAACCTCCTATGCAACAGTGGGCTGAGACTTGGGACTCATTGGGGAACAAGATAGACATGGAAGGCATTCAGTAAAAAACTGTAGCATGAATGAGTGAACTAGCCTTCACTGAAACATGCCTCAGATGCCAAGCTCTGATAATCATTTACCTTAATTTGTGAAACCACTAAGTTCCACAGATGATGAAACAGGGTCAGGGAAGTTAAGTAAACTGCACAAGACATAACAGGTAGTAAGTACTGGAGCCAGGGCTTGACACAGGTCTGGCTGACCCTGCAGTTTCTGCTCTGTGCCCATTATACTATACAGCCCAACAAAATATAGACATTGTAAAGAATGTATCTGTACATTTTTGGTTTGCTTGTTTTGGCCAGCCCATTGTCACAGGACTATAGTGTCTCAGACTGGCACCCTCATTTTAGCCTTTATTTTCACCCTTATATATATGGATGTGGGTGTGGATATTCATGTCTATGTGAGAGGCATAACCGATGCATGATAATAACTATGAATATTTTAATTCTAGCTCTTGTTAGATATTTTTTCCTAGAGTTATGTACAACTACACTAACACTCTGAAGTGCCTAATACCACATGTTTTATGTAAATTACCATATTTTCATAGAGAATAAATATATTTTCAGATATTATGCTACTAAAATACTACATTTTTTAAAAATGTTGATGCCATTGGTGGAGGTGGAAGGGAGTACTATTTGTTCTGTTACGTTTCAGGTCAATAGGGCAGTGTTCTTCCTATTAGCTGATGCTGTTACATAAGTCAAGGACAGTAAATCAGTGATAGAACTGAGATATTCTGTCCTGCCCAGCAGCTCTCTGGCATGAAGGACAGACTTGTGGACACTGACTGTCAATGTACTTGTTATTGGTACTTTTACAAGTCATGTTAGCTCCAGTGTACAGAGAACAAGACAATTTGAGTTCATCAAATATAGAAGACCTAACTTTGCAGCAGGCAGTGTGTTGGGGGTTCACTTTGGTGACCAAGACAGACAAGCAGTCTGTACTCATGAAGGTTTATGTCTAGAGTGGAAGACAGAAAATGAAAACTATTTATAATAACATGCACTGAGCCTAAGACAGGGAAAGTGAGGCTTTGGGAACTGTAATATAAGGACCTGACCTTCTTTAGAGGGAAAAGGGTCTTGAAAGGAAAAAACTTTGGGACATGAAACTTGTGGTTCGAATGATTGTATGGTTTATATCACACACCTGGCACATGGTAGGTATTTGATAATATCTGTTGAACAAGTTTATGAATGTATGAATGAATGATTGAATGAACAAAATGAAATACAGACTCTCTTTGTCTAAATAAGTGTAACCTTTTGAGAAATTACTAAATCATTTGTCAATCACTGTGTATATTTTTCTTGTCTTATCCTGAGCTACAGTTTGAGAACCATGATGCAAGGGAAAATTAATACTTAGAGGCTAGCTTGGATCCACGCTTCCCGAGCAAGGCTGAGACCCATACGGCAACGACAGATGTAACTGGTTAGCCACCTACAATGGGAAAGCCCATTGCAGGGAAGAATAGGGCCCAGCTCTGTCTCTGGTGGAGAGTCTCCCTCTATTGACCTGAAAGACGTTAGTTGTTTCTCTTACGGAAGCTGATACAGAGCATGGCGGTAAGTGGGAAAATGGGACATTTTCTTCTTCAACCCAATGCTGACTACGAAAACTAGAGATGCCCTTCTGCTTCTGTTACACTGAGACTCAAAACCACAAAGGGTGTAATGAACATCCGCTGGAGTGTTTCTCTCTTGGAATGACCACTAAGATGCAGAAGTAGGGTTCCAGTTGTCCTATTAGTACTGTGTTAGCCTGACCCTCTACTACGGGTCCCTGACCTAGTGGTAGCTAGCCCTATCAGCTTCTCTCCCTCAATTTAATGCTTGCAAAAGAAATAAGCAGACAATCAGATTCATTGGTCTGATGTCACACTCATGCACATTCTAGAGAGAAAGCCTACGAACCTCAACAGCAGAAGTAACCAAAACGTCTAAATTTGATCATTCGATTCTTCTGTCAAATCTGTGAGACACCCAACGTCCTTCTTAAAGTACCCATGCCCCTGTTATCTTTTGGTAAGTTAGGCTGAGATGGCTTCTGGGTTTGCTGAACTAATTCAAAAGAAAAATTAATATCAAATTTTCAGAAATCAGACTGACTTTTTTTAAAGCATAAATTGTGCATTAGAAAGAGAAACTGTATTTTCAAACAGTGTAATAAATCACCAGAAATTTTTACACATTAAATATATAGTACCAGCAGTAAAATTCTGTAGAAATGAAAACTTTTATTTTGGAGTATTTTAGTGACATTTGTTTAAAAAACTTTCAGTATTTAATAACTATTTCTTAAATTAAATTAAAAATATTTTCTGTTAAACATGTTTAGCAAAATTTTAATGGTGTAACAGGCATTTTTATAATTTTGAGTGTTTCCTATCCAGGAATAATATATGCATTTTCATGGATTCAAATCCTTTTTTTGTGTGTCCCTTAATATTTTTTCTAGGTCTTGCACAGTTTTAATTTATTGCTGTTATAAATGTCACTCTCCCCATTATATTTTTTAACTGCATATATGAAAGCTATTGATTCTTTGAATATTATTTTGTATTCGGATATTTCAGTGAATTCTTAATGTTTCCAATAGCGATAGCAAGAAATCTTGTTTTGTGGCTAATGAGAATGTTTTTAATGTTACTCTATAAACATGATGCTGACTTTGGTATTGATTTTTAAAAGACAGTCTAAAAAATGCCTAACTTATTATAGTGAAGTATTCCAACAATGAAATGCTTTCATCTTCTTAGTTACTAATGTCAAGAAGTTTTTGTCAACTAAACCCATATTTGAAAATTATATTTTTACAAACAAATTAGTATTTTATAACTTAATGTCAGAGTTAAGTTTTATATAAACTAAGTAAAATTTGGCACTAATTTACCTAAAAATCATGGAAAATAATTCATTTTCATAAAATGTACAAAGATCAGAAAGACAGATTGTTCTTATACAAGCAATTCTCTGCTTTACACACAAAGGTTAAGATTAAATTAATTGTTGCTGAAATATTAGGGTGAGCATGTAGAATACATATCGAACACACACAATATCCTTCTTATAAATACCTGCTATTCCATATCAAAATTAATGTCTCAATGCCTTTCATCCCTGTTATTTAAGTGTCTAAAACTTAACACCTTTCTTATTCATTAAACAAACATTGAAAACTTATTAGTTGCAATCAACTAGATGCTGGGTTTGTGATGGTGAATATCATGTCATACTGCATATACCTGTTTGGGAATACAGATAATTAAACAAATATTACTATCAAACATAGTAGTATATAAAAAACTGGAAACAGCACATAGTTATTTTTTTCTGTGCCAACATAAACATTTGTGCAAAAGTAGAAACACAAAGTCATGATCATGTTGAATTTTGACACTTGTTTTTGTGATACGGGATGGGACTTCATTATGTAGAAGACAAAAAAATTGTGATACGCATCACTTCTCTTGTCTCTCTGTCTCACACACACACACACACACACACCTTTCTAAGATGTTTACAACTGACAGTGCAGCTTAATTATGTCCCAGGTTGTCCCAAGCATTAGCTGTGAGAATAGCTCCTTCACTGTCTCCTGTAGTCTGGTAGCTTTCCTCTCAACTGTGTTACCAGAAAGCGCATGCTAACACTACCTAGCATTGGGGTCCATTTTTAGCATTGTAATAAACAAAGACCAAACTCCTGGAAGAAACGTTCAAGTGTTCTTTTTCAAAAGTTCTGACTTCAGAAATTCAAAAAAGAAACAATAACGTCTACCATTACTCCCTTTTGAATTAGTAAGGAATTAAAAATCAGAAATTCACTGGGAAAAGGACATATTGAGCCAAACAACTGTAAAGAATACTGGTATAGAGTAGTATTTAAAAAAGAGTATATGTTTAACTCTCTAAACGGAGAGAAACAGGAAGAAGAGATAGTATCCATCTTTTGGTGAGTATAAATTTCAGAAAACACTTCCTACAAAAAAAAACTGATGAAGATGACACTGAAATCTACACTCATGTGACCTTTTATCTCTACTCAAGAGCAAAAGACTCAAGTATTTGAAGGAGAATAAAGAGATCTTCTGCATTGCTGAGTAAAAAAAGGTAGATTAAGAAAGGATGGAAGGCTTCCTTAAAATTTGTACTATTTGTTCCACACTGTAAAGACTTAAAAATATTTACATTATGCATCATGTCTGTTTTAGGGAAAAATTCTATCCTTATGATGAGCAGCAGTGACCCCTACTGTTCAAATAAGGCAGCTAGTGTGTCTGCTAGGACACGGATTCATAAATTTTTCTGGGTCCTGGATCCTTTCAGGAATCCGAAGAAACTTATAGATTCCTTCACCAGAAAGAAATTCAGGTTCTTATATAAATACACAGTTTGCATACAATATAGGTAATCCATGGGTCCCTGAACTAGATAATAGGGTCACTGAATTCTATCTATCCAAAACTTTCAAGTGGAAAATGTAACTTTATAGATTCAAGAGACCTTTTAAAAGGAGCATAATTAGTACAATTGGCCTCAATTACTACAATTTTTAAAATGAGTTTTTAGTTACAAATTTTTTCAGGATGATTAACTAACATGTTAATAGACCTAGCTGGACAGTTACTATATTACCATAGATGTATTAGGATCTTGTTTATATTTCTATAATTTTATTGGTATTTAAAATCATGCTCTTTTGTATAGTTATTACTGTCTATAGATAAAACATAACTTAGTGTTCCAAGTATATATTTTGTAATATGTATCATTTGAACTTATGTCACTTCTTTGCAAAGCCCACTGCCAGTAGCCACTGTTATAGAAAACAGTACTTAGGCCAAATTCACACTCAAATTCAGAGATGATTGGAATTTCAAGTAGAAATATGACCTGCTTTTAATGAATTAAAAATCAATACTTTCAAAATGAGACTATCAATTCACATTGCTAAATTTTTGATAGATTTTCTCCCCTTCTCAAAGTATATTCAGTACGCTCTGGGGACAAGATCTGTAGAACTGATTAGCGTTAAGGCACAAGCAGAGTCATTTAAGTGTTTGTCTAGCCAAGTTTACAAATGTTCAACTCCATCAGTTCGTTTTTTTTACCTAGAACATTAATAAAAATAGCTCAACTCTCCAGTTGTGTTTTAATTCCACCAGCTTTGATAAGCCGTATCCTGGCACTGCTGATGCCACATTAATCAGCAGACAACAAGGAAATAGCCAAGAGCTAAGCAGTTTTGAGAGTTTTCAAAATCTCTTTATAGCAGAAAATAAATTCGGGGTTTTGTCTATGCTGTTAAAAAGCTCTTGAGAAGTTTCTCAACTTGTAACAACTATTCCACAATATTCATTCAACAAACGTTTACTGGAATTGCTTTTAGATGCTAAGGCTACAAAGACGTGTAAATGTTTCCAAAAAAGTTTAGCCAAGTAACGGAACCAAGCCACATAAACCGCGGAGGGGAACTTCCGAAGAGGACGGGACGGTGGAAGGCCTTAGCGCTGACCAACTTCGCTCTCTCCAGACCCTCCCTGCAACTGATTCCTAAGGTCCTCTAGATAAGCATTAAGCTTCCGGGGAAAAGGGCAAACACAACCCTAAACCAAAGTATTTAAGGCTGAGAGTAAAGCAAAAGGCATAAGGCATTAAACATTCCTTCGGAAAAGCAAGTAAAACCTTTGACCACGCCCCTTCAGGGCCGCCACTCCTGTCCGAGACCCCGCCCCAGAGGCGGTGCCGAGTAGCGAGGCCCGCGGTCGACCCCAGGCCGGCGTGCGACCAGCGCGCGTGCGCGTGTTACGTCACATCCGGCGCTTGGGCGCCCGATTCCGGATGGGCTGCATGCTTGTGGCGGCGGGTTGTGCGTCGGTGATTCGTGTTCTTTTTGCGGCAGCGGCGGGCTGCGCTACGGAATCATGGTCGAGGTAAAGTGACGCTTGGACGCTGAGGAGTCGTTTGTTTATGGCTCGTCTTTCTTTGGCGTCGAGCTTGGGGTATCTAGGGGAGTTTGGGGAGAGTAGAGGCTACGAAGGGAGGCTGTTTGGGCGAGGCCGGGTAGTGTTTTCTTAAGGTTTTCAGAGAAGGAGGGAGGCAGGCTAAGAGCAAGAGTTGGACGTTCCGTCCGGGTGAGAAGCCTGAGATAATTTCTCCAGTCCTCATCTGACCCTGGGGCACTTGAGCTGGCCGCCGCGCTCCGAGGCGGAGCTTCTGCCGTTGTTCCACCGCTCGTTCTCGCCGCCTGCAGGGTAGTGTCAGTGATTGTTTCAAAGGGCTGGTGTTCTTCCCTGGTGGTCACTTTGTTTCTGCAGTTCTTTCCCAGGAAAACCTGCCAATCTTCAATTTTTGCATCTTTCCCTAGCTTTAACAATTGCTCTGTTAACCAGTCTTGTCCGCCTATATCCACTGCCATCACTTGCACTCAGACCGACATCATCTTCCTCCTGGGCTAGTGTGTTACCTCCCAGCTGGTCTTGCTTCCATTGTTGTTATCCACCGCCCCCATCCCACCCACCCCATGAATTGAATCGATTTGTTTAAAACTTAAGTTGATCTTGCTTGCTTGCTTGCTTAAAACTTACTGGAGCAAAAATACAGACTGCTGCAGTAGTTTAAAAAGAAACTTACCTGATCTGGACCTTGTCTTCCCTTGGAACCTCATCTTGCATCACAATCCACTTTCTCACTGAACCTGTACAACTCCAGCAGCTCCTGGCATTATTTCAGTTACTGAACACCAGTGCATTTTCTTTCTGTGCAGATTGTTCTTGCCTCTGCTCTGTGCAAGGCTACCCCCCTCTCTGTTTAGATACCACCTCAGAGAGATCTTTAATAACTCTCTTAAGCTCTTTTTGCATTCTCTGTTTCAGCCCCTCGCTGGTTTCCTTCATAGTAATTGCTATAATGTTGAGTTATTTTGCTTTTTCTAGTTTCCTCATGAGCACAGGGACCATGACTGCCTTTTCATCATTTTATAGTTAGCTTCTAGCACAGTATCTGCCAGGCACATAGTAAGAGCTCAGTAAATACTTATGGAATAAATGACTAATCTTAGGCATCACTCAGTTGATATACGTGGGGCTCTGGCCATGGAGGAGCTTCCTCCTCTTCTCTGATCTTGATTCCTATAGCTTGCTACAAATAGGTGTGGTGAATGATACAATGTTTTACATATTTAAACATGTAAAGTGGAGAGCTAATTTGGCTTTAATTTCAGTTAAGATTTCTGTGATTTGTAACTAGATATGTAATTACACTCTTTCTTTCTAGGAGGTACAGAAACATTCTGTGCACACACTGGTATTCAGGTCATTGAAGAGGACCCATGACATGTTTGTAGCTGATAATGGAAAACCTGTGCCTTTGGATGAAGAGAGGTAGGTATAGTTCCTTTTCAGTTGCTAATATTTAAACTTCTAATATTGGGGAAGAGAACAAGGAGAGGGGACCTTTAAAGATGAGTGAGTAATACACTCAGATGAAATCTACTCAATAATGAGTGGTGTTTGGGTATAATTGAAGCTGATTGAACTTTTTTGGCCTTAACTTGTACAGTAAATATCCCATTAATTAATTGCATTTACAAATACCCAGTAATTAGGAGAGTCCCTTTTAGGTATATTTTATAATCAATCACTGTATATGTGCTTTCAGCTTCCCGCTGCTCTCAGAGCCTTGCTGAGCTGAAATTGTACCTGGCCAGTACCTCTACTCCCATCTTTTCTCGTTAGTATGGTGAAGATTTTTGAGTGTTGGCATATATTTGGTTCTGCATCTCCTGCTGCAGTCTGGGATTGCATTATGTGCAGCATTCCTTCTTTGTCCTTTACCCTTCTTTTAAAATCTACTTAATTCCTCAGACAAGCATTTATATTTAATTTATAAACTGGGCTATTCTTAAAAGTTATATAAGTCCATTTCTTTTAAAAATATTGAGCTAATTAAGTAGGTCAACTAATATTTGATTAGTTCTAATCTTTTTAGGCACATCCAGTAAAGGTTATATAGAAGCTTTTACTATTATATTTAGGCATTTGAAGGGAAGTATATTGACTGAGGTTTTTAAAAAGATATATTAATTCTGTATGTTTTTAAATCATTTAGACCCTTGATAACTCATCATGAAAAATTGTATATATTGGTTAACAAACTAAAATATGTAGCAGTTTCATGTGGATGCTCTGTCGTGGATTGTGCACAAATGTGAAAATGCACTTTAGCTTTTTACAATACTGTGCAATTTTAAAATATTAAAAACTTTTCCTATGTGATTAGGTAAACTTAAGTTTTTCAAATTAAAAAGCTACTTAAATATCTTTTTAAATATGTAAAAGCTATTTAAGTACTTGTTTCCTGGCTGTCTGTGAATATATTTACATTGGTCAATATATAAAGTATTCAAAGTTACATTCTTATGTTCATAATTTTTAAATAGCCACAAAAGAAAAATGGCAGTAAAGCTGCGTAATGAGTATGGCCCTGTGTTGCATATGCCTACTTCGAAAGAAAATTTTAAAGAGAAGTGTCCTCAAAATGCATCAGATTCATATGGTCATAAACAATATCCTGCCAATCAAGGTGAGTGTGGCACTGTCAGAAACGTCAAGGCTTATATGTGAATGTTAAAAATAGAAAAATGATACATCTTACTAGTACCTTTCCTGGAAGGACTAATTAGAGCCGTGCCCTATTAAATACCAAGACTAGTACTAAAATGGATGTTTTGACTTCCTCATTGGAATAGAAAGTAAGATTATTAGTTGGTGAATTTTTTTTTCTTACAGAAAGTAAAAAAGTGGTGCTATGCTGATGGCAGAAATTCTTAGGATATAGGAAAGGTCACAGTGGAGACTGAAGGAAAAATTGCTAACCTGTGGGGAGACTATATCCATTTTGGCTCTAATTCAGAAAGATGATATTAAATATGGAAATTGTAGTGAATAAAGATAATCCAAGATTCCCCAGGGACACCATTTGCTTGAAAGAAAAACCAGGGTGAATTGTTGATAGGATGACCTATGTATACACCATTGCAAATACAGCAAATGCACAAGCTTTCTTGACATCATGTTAACAAAATGGTCAAGGAAATAGCTGTGTACATGGTCTTCAGAAGTCAAAACAAAAATATCCAACTTAACTTATTTCTGAGGCTGGGTTTTAGTTGGAAAATTTGAGAAATCCAATTATAATTATTATTATTTAATTCATTAAAACAGATAATATTTGTATATAAGTTAAATTTGCCATTGATGAATTTTCTTTTATTCTCTCTCTTATTTTTTTTTTTTAAGGACAAGAAGTTGAGTATTTGGTAACGGGTACACATCCATATCCACCAGGACCTGGTATGTGAGCTCTGGCATATTGGAAGTGTCTTACTGTCACGTATATGTCCGTGAAGGAGCCAATATGACTCCCACTGCCTATAAAATTCAGGCTAAACTCAGTAGCTAGACATCCAGGCTCAGCTTTTAGATACTCAGTGTAATGTGCACTTACTCAGAAAATATTCTTAAGCATCTGTGTATTTTCAGACACTGTGCTGGAAACTCAGACAAAAAGACTGCTCTAGGCTAACACAGGTTTATTATACAGAGGTTTAGACAGACATGTAAATATCATCAAGCTTATAAAAATGATAGAAGTATTAGTATACAAGCAGGTATGATAGGAACATGTCCTGGTGTGTGTGTGGGTATTGGCATACAGAGTGTCCAGTAAATAAGTTGGAGAACAAAAACTTTAGTATGTCTAGGTTCTAGTAATTTTGGTATGGAAAGTATAGGCAAGTTGGTGCTGCTTTGATATTTCTTATTGTAGTAATTTACCCTTGAAACATTCTGTTAGTATTTGGGGAACTGCATAATTTTTATATCTGTAGGTAATATCCCAAGATAATTGAAATTCAACTTTACTGTTTAACAAATTTAACTCTAGGTATTAATGCCAAACTGGTTATGATTAAATCTTTTTTTGTTATGCATTGTATTAAGCATTGTTTATTGTAAAAAAGTTAGAAACAAAAGATATGCAGAACTTAATCAGTATTTGTAATATCACCACCTGGAGATAATCACCATTTCCTTTTGGATAAATTTTCCTCCAGTATTTTATTGTAAATGAAAACAAAAATAGCAACTAGAAGAACTGATTTTTTATTTATTTTAAATTTTAACAGGGGTTGCTTTGACAGCAGATACTAAGATCCAAAGAATGCCAAGTGAATCCGCTGCACAGTCCTTAGCTGTGGCATTACCTTCTTCTCAGACTAGGTATGAAATATTAGGTTTCTGACTACAAAGATTTTGAGAGCATAGTTCTTTGTTCACATTTTTTTCTCCTTCTTTAAAAATTTGTTTCTTTCTAATTGTGTATCACATGATATTTTCCTTTATCACAGCTTAACAAAATTTAAAATATAAAGAGTTGGTTCTGCAGAACACATGGGTGGAGACATTAATTACTTACACTGTGATGTTTCTTTTGCCTCAGGGTTGATACAAATCGTGGTGCACCTGCTGGAGGTGAATATCGCCATCCTGGGGCTTCTGACCGTTCACAGCCTGCAGGGATGACTTCAGTAAGCTTCTCCGTGACAAATCTGACAAATCATGTTAGGTCTCTAACTTTTGGGATTTGTTGCCATACTTTTTTCCCATTAGTCTTACGTTAAGTATTAAATAAATGAACATTTTCCTTGAAATTGTTTAAGTAGCAACTTGAGCTATTTCATAGCCCTAAAATTTACCTTGCTAGTGAATTGACATATTTTTTAGAATTTCAAATTGTTAGTTCTCTACTTGCATGTTGTATATAACATTTATTTTGACGGAGATAATGTGATTTGGCACTTTGCTCACTATAAAAAATATAGGGAATATTCTGAAATGTATGAGTTAGATGTGAAAATATTTTTTATTAAACTTAAGTTTTATACAATTAGAGTTGAGTACTATTAGTATATAATATTCACGAGCTATATAAGTAGTGTCTTATGAATGAGTGTTTAGAAATACATCAGTTTATCTGTAAGTAAAAGGCTGCTGCTGTTATTGGTGAAGGTACTATAGAAAGAATACCTGGAAATACAGTTTATTTTAGTATGCTGTCACTGAAATAAATACAGGCTTTACTTCCTCATTTTAATATGCAGTTGATTTGGCTTTGTGAAGTAAATGAATCTGAAGTCTTCCCACCATATTTTTTTCTTTAGATTTTCATAGGTCTCTTTGCCCAGGCATTCTGACTCCTTAAAAGGATGTAATGTAAGCTTTCTGAGGATGGATGGATGGATGCTAACAGTTGATGACATAGCGTATTTTATAATAATTTTTTTTTGGAAGTTTTTTTTAGAAGACAATACCAGTTTCTCTTTTGCAATATTAAATCAATGTTAGAATGGTGAAAAGCAATGGCATTAGTCTACTTTAATAATAGGAGCTTACATAAGGCATTTTCTGCTCTGTGAATCTTTATAACAACTGGATAAGGTAGACACTGTTACCTCCATTTTACAAATGAGGCACAAAGTTTCCATAGTTTTTACTGAAGTGAAGCAGCTAGTAATTGGCCTAGCTTGGTTTTGAACCCATGAACAGTGATATATGCTCTTAATTCTAATGTTCTGCTTTGAGATTTTAAAATTGCTTTTCAAAATTAAAATTAACATACAGAAAATAGTTCTGATCAGAAGTCTTAGACTCATTTTCTAGTTGTGCAGACATTTTTAGTTATCTCTTCCTCTCCATTTAAGGGAAAAAAGTTTCATAAGTTCTTTCTTCAAATTTCCAGTTTTGAATTGATAACATGAAACCTTAGGTAATAGAGTGAAATCTGTTCTGTGTCCAGGTTGCTGTTGAGGGTGGAAATGCCAAGAACTCTGCGCTTGTGGCTAAAAAGGCCCCTACAATGCCGAAACCCCAGTGGCACCCCCCGTGGAAACTCTACAGGGTGAGTGAATGTGCACAGCGTCCCTCTGCGTGAAGCAAGCTCGCGGCTCCCCAGTGGGCAGGAGCTGAGGAATAGAATGAGGAACAAAAGGAGTGAATGTGAAAACTGGGAAAGTGATCTCAGGTGCTTAGGCAGTATCTTAAGAGAGATCTTGGAAAGGAGACTTCTTTAAGCCAATGCTAAACTTGTCTTTTATATAAAATGTAATATAAAATACTGATAAAAGGCCTCTAAATGTGGAGAGCAGATGAAGTAAGTTTAGGATAAGTGAGGTGTTAATATCAAGGCCAAGGGGGGAAATAATAGCCAAGGACATACCTTTGGCCCTACCAATTATCTTTTCAATTAAGCTAAAATAATTAAAAATGTACATACTGGGGAAACCTACAGCTGCACATAATTTAATATTTATGTTAAATTTTGTTTGTCTAATTATATGGACTTTTTTTGGTGTACCGGCCTAGTAAATTTTAATAGATACATGTTTGGGTACACCTAACACGATCAGGACTTAGACATTCCATCAACTTAAAAGTCACCCCTGTGTTACTCTTTTCTAGCAACACCATTTGCTGCCTTTAGCAGCTATTCATCTGTTTTGCATACTGTAGTTGTGTATTTTGAACTTTGTCATTTAAATGGAATTGTATAGTTTGTACCTTTTAAGACTGACTTCCTTCACTTAATGCCTTTGGAATTTGTCCAAGCTCTTATATGTATTAACACATTATTTTTTTATTGCTGAGTAGTAGTCTGCTATACAGGTAAGCCAGAAATTATGTATCCATTAACAATTAAAAATGTCTTAATACTTACTCTAAAGCCTAATAGTCAGCTAATCTTACGAACTTAACATTTGAAGATGTGGGTGAACTTTATGTGTAATGTTTTGAAATTGAATAAACTTTAACTTAAATGTAATGAATGTGCTCATTCTCCCTTCTTTTAATGCAGGTGATCAGTGGGCATCTTGGCTGGGTTCGATGTATTGCTGTGGAACCTGGAAATCAGTGGTTTGTCACTGGGTCTGCTGACAGAACTATAAAGGTAATAAGGAAGTACTGAAAAAACAGACATGACTTTGTGTTTGCCATGTAAATCTAACTTGTTTTAAGTTATTTCCTCTGGTGGAAATTGCTGTTCCTTTATTTTTTTTTTAGATCTGAATGTGGAGTAAAATTATTATCTATACCAAAGTTCCCAATAAATACCTGTTTGAAAGTTGTATTTAATAATTTTTTTCCAAACATTGTTGACTACTTGCCACTAATTCCTTTATATTTAAGTTTTTTCCCTTCTCTGCTTACAAAATTAAAGCATTCTCATCAATTAAAAATGTGGAAAATAAAGAGAAGTATAAAAGAATATAGGCACACACATAATCCTGTCTCTCAGATACTATAATGATTACTTTTTAGTATTTATTTCTGAGCATATGTATTAATGCATTTCCTTCTGAACTTTTTTCCTGTGTGAATAAATGTGTATCTTTTAAAAATCATGCTTGATATATAATGTTTTAATATTGTTGAATATTAAAGTTTTCAGTTTCCTGATTTTCACTATGATAGCTATAATCTTTGTGCCAAAAGTTTTTCTGCATTTTAAATTACTTTGTTATTCTAGATCGCCACAAATGGAATTAATGGGTCAGATGTCTTTAAATTTGACAGCCAAAGTACAAATTATTTTCCAAAATGGGTGAATTGATACTTGTAGTGTATGGAAGAATCTTTTTAACACATTGTGTGTCTTTAAAAATAACTGCTAATATGATAAGCAGAAGTGGGTATCTAATCTTTTAGAAACTATATATAAAAATTTTCTAGTGAGATTATACTTTCTGATAACCTTATAAAGCAGATTTTAGGTATTTAAAAATATGTACATGTATTTTTATTGACATAATTGACATACATTATATATTATATTAGGTTCAGGTGTATAACAAAGATTCCGCATTTGTATATGTTGCAAAATGATCTCTACAGTAAGTCTAGTTAACATCTGTCACCATACATAGCTGTAGAATTTTTTCCCCTTCTGATGAGAACTCTTTAAGATCTATTAGCAACTTTTAAATGTGAATATGTTATTATTAACTGTAGTTGCCATTGCTGTACATTACATGCCATGATTTATTTATAACTGGAAGTTTATACCTTTTGGCTTATTTCACTTCATCCCACCCCACCCCCAACCTCTGGCAACCACCATCTGTTCTTGTATCTGCGAGCTCTTTCTTTTTTTTTTTTTTAAGATTCCACATATAAGTAAAGTCAAAGGGTATTTGTCTTTTTCTGACTTAATTTCACTTAGTATAATGCCCTCAAGGACCATCCATGGAATGAATGGTGATACTTCATTCTTTTCTGTGGCTGAGTAATCTTCCATTGTATGTGCATACCACATTTTCTTTATCCATTCATCTGTTGATGGACTTTCCTTTCCATAGCATTTGTTTTTTTAAAGTTGTTGCCATCCTTGGCTAATTTAATACTGTGGTATTCATAGTTTCATTGTCAATGATATCCTTTTATAGATTAATAATATGAACCTTTCATTACCTATGCAAATATTTCCCCAGCTTGAACACACTTTTTAATTCTATTTTTTCCCTGCTTTTAGGAGTGTCATTTTTCAGATCTTTCTAAATTTTTATGTTTATATCTTTCGCATTTTGAAGACTTAATTGAGCATCAGCATTCTAAAAATTTGCTTTGGCATAATCAACATAAAAGAAAAACAATATTCTTTGATTGCAGATCTGGGACTTGGCTAGTGGCAAGTTAAAACTGTCATTAACTGGGCACATCAGTACAGTGCGTGGTGTGATTGTGAGCACGAGGAGCCCGTACCTCTTCTCCTGTGGAGAAGACAAGCAAGTCAAGTGCTGGGATCTTGAATATAATAAGGTGAGCTTGGAGTTAAGGGTTCAAGCCTTATCAGCCACTGTTTTTCTTTCTAATTAGACATTTTAACATTACTGTTTTGTTGTTAGGTTATAAGGCACTATCATGGACATCTAAGCGCGGTGTATGGTTTGGATTTGCATCCAACAATTGATGTGTTGGTAACCTGTAGTCGAGATTCAACTGCACGGGTAAATGGAACAGAGCTTTGTGTTTATCTATGAACATACTGCATTTTACAGTATGTATACTTGGCATTGGAGTCACATACTGTTTGATAAAGAATTAAAAATGTTTGCCTTGGCCCACTAATACCCTAGTCTCCCAGTTTCTCAATTTACATGTTATTATCACCCTCACATACAGTTCTGTGCCGTCACCATGTTTATTATCGGAAGTGCCCTGGCTCTGAAATGTGAAAATCGCATATTCCATTCTGTCATCACGACTATTATCCATTGGTGGTTTGATTCAGTTGTCCTGTTATACCCAATCTTGGACTTTCAGTGTCTTTATCTTTTAGCTTTCTCCCCCTGAATCAGCTACCTCTTAGCTACATTCCCTGGCCAGCTTACAGATCCTTATCTTTAATTTAAGCATATTTTTCATTATATTCAGGCACAGTTGTCTAGTAAATTCCCAGCCTTGAATTGATAGTTGCCTGCCTGAGATGTGAATACCTATTCTCTTTGACAGTATGTCTAATATATTTTTACAGATTTGGGATGTGAGAACTAAAGCCAGTGTACACACATTATCTGGACATACAAATGCAGTTGCTACAGTGAGGTGTCAGGCTGCAGAACCACAAATTATTACTGGTATGATTGATACTTCCCAAGTTTACAGCATATTCATATCAGAATACATTATGATTATACTTTTCACATTCACTGTGACTTGCTTTGTATTATGGATACAGTGTTTCTGTGTTCACTTGAAATTTATTGTGATAAGATTTCATTTTGTTTTTATCTCATACTCTTTACATATCAGAAAATATGTCATACACAGTATCATGTAATAGCTGATTACAAAGTGATGCTGTTAGATATAACAAAGCATTATTTCATAGTATCACCATGACTGATCCAGGAAATTGGAAGTTGGAAGATAAAATATCAGGAGACCAATAACCTTTAGAGCTGGTTTGAGTCTTGTTTTGCTTAAAATAAGGTTAATAACAATGGATCTTTAAGACTAGAAAATAACTTCTAGTTGTATTGATATATTTTATTAACTAAAAATAAATGGATGTATTGATGTAGTTAACTAAAAAATCATTAGTTTTTTTCCTTCCCCCTCCACTAGGGGAAAACATCATGAAGTTATTTGTTATTTGCATTTTTTCTAGCTGCTCATTTGATAGTGTATCAAGTGTTTATTGCAGTTTTTTAAAATAATTAAATTTAAAACCAGCCTGAAATTTTTGGAACTGTAAAGCAATTAGCCAAGAGTTGTTCTAACTTTGATTTAGTTGTATGTGTCTGTGGAAGAATGCTTCATATTTTATGTTATTTAACTTCTGTATTCTTTTTTCTGATCTGTGTTTTGAGAATATGTGTGTATTTTCATTACAGGAAGCCATGACACTACAATACGATTATGGGATTTGGTGGCTGGAAAAACAAGGGTCACCTTGACAAATCACAAAAAATCCGTCAGGGCTGTGGTTTTACATCCAAGACAGTAAGTATATTTTCCTAGTTAGTTTCTCTTCTCTCCTCAGTTTTAAGTGTATGGTAGTACAGAAATACCAACATTAGTACTACTTTGGTAATCATTTAGCCACTGTCAGTTCCAGGCTTCTGCCACTTACAAACATGTATTACTTTCATTTTCCCTATATAGTATTTTGCTTCATACCCTATATAGGGTAAGAGGAGTTTCCTACATGGTGAAAAATGATAATGTCAAGTGAGACTGAATAAATCATGGTTTGAAGCTACTTCTCACATTAGAAGCTAATAGTAGCTAGATTTAAAGTTTTGGACATAATTGTTATTGAATACTGAGATATATATAGGATGGTTTAATTGTTGAGGAAGTTTTGTATATATGCTATATATATAAAAATATATAGAGAGAAAAAATATATCTTGTATATACATAAATACATACATAGAAAAAAATATAAATATACATAGGGGAAAAAAAGTAGGAAACATTAACATTTTAGTCAGGGTACCCAAAGAGATAGAGGGCAATATCACAGTATATTGTTTATTGTGTCATATCATCCTGACACTTTCCAGGTCACATTCCTGTCTTTTCTCTCCTCCTCCCTCTTTTTCTTAATGTCATTCCCTCCCTCCTTCCCTTCCCTGTCTTCCTCACTCCCTTTCTTTTTCACACCCTCTGTTTCTTTCCTTCACTCCTTTTCTTCCTGTTCTTTCTCTCTCCCTCTCTCCCTCTCCATTTCTCCAAAATAGTTGCATACCCCTAGCCCCTGATATCAGTGTAGGGATTTGCGTGTTTATTGCTTAGCTCAGTGTAGAGCACTGGGGAAATGAGAAGAAAATTAAACATTTATGGATTTAAAATAATCTAAAAATCTGATTTAACTTAGAACATATATCTTGATTTTTTACTTCTTGGTATGACAGTAATATTTTGCTAAAACTATAGGGCAAGTAAGTACATATGCAAAGTATAATGTAATAAGCGTTTTAAATCCACCATTTTATTTAACATAATTTACTTTGTTGTTAATTATTTTTAATCTTATTTCAGTTATACATTTGCATCTGGTTCTCCAGATAACATAAAACAGTGGAAATTCCCTGATGGAAGTTTCATTCAAAATCTTTCTGGTCATAATGCTATTATTAACACATTGACAGTAAATTCTGATGGAGTGCTTGTATCTGGAGGTAAAATAAGATTTCTATGATGTATGTTTCAGTCTGTCACTTTTTCTTTCTTTTAGTAAATGAGTAAGCATTGGTAAAATTTCTAAGCCATTGCATCACATCAGAACTTGCCTGATTAATGTCTGTTCATATGTGTGTCTATGCATATTCATAATACATGTAGCATATTTCATAGTTTAGCCTTCTTTGAATTCCCACATGATAAATCTAAGTTAGGGGTTTATGCTGGGAATCACCAAAAATTTGGTTGTATATTTCACAAATTGGATGTCATTTTGTGATGCTTTTTGTGATATATAAAATGAATTTTAAATTAAGCGCAAATGAAAGTTGACAAACTAATACTAAGAGAAGTTTGAGTGCATGCGTCCTACATATCTTTATAACCGGAATTATTGCCATGGTGCTTGGTTAATAGATGGTGCATAGTAAATATTGGTCAAGCTGAATTGTGGTACAAATACCAAGTTAACTAACTAGCTCTTTCCTTTCTAGCTGACAATGGCACTATGCATCTTTGGGACTGGAGAACTGGCTACAATTTCCAGAGAGTTCATGCAGCTGTGCAGCCTGGGTCTTTGGACAGCGAATCAGGAATATTTGCTTGTGCTTTTGATCAGTCCGAAAGCCGGCTGCTAACAGCTGAAGCTGATAAAACCATTAAAGTGTACAGAGAGGACGATACAGCAGTAAGTTCTCTACTTCATATACATTTTAAAGTAAAATCAGCCATACCAACTTTACTAGTATTTTCTCATTTTAAATTACTGAAATTATCAGAAGGGAAAATAATCTTTATAACCTTAAAGTATTTTTCATTTCAAATAGTGTCTGCTCATCGATTTCTGTATTGGTTTCATTGTTGCCAACAAATAGATGTTTTAATTTTATTCCCCCTTTCCTTATTCCAGTTACTGGGAAAATCTTGCACTAAGAAGAGCCACAAATAAATAGATTGCTGTGCAAATTAATTTTAGAATTATAAGGTTTCATATTACTAGAATATCCAAATAGCACTTTTGAAAGGAAAAACCATAAAATGAACTTGTAGGGAACCCATCCATCCTTCATTAGATTCAAATACTGCCAAATGTTTGTCAGCTATTCCTAAAATTGGGAAAGAACTAAGCATGTAATGCCAAGTAATATAATTTAGAATAGTTACCTTATTTACATTAGAAAAGAAGTTACTAGTATGAAGCAAACTAATGATACTTTAACTTACTTTTCTGTTTTTAGACAGAAGAAACGCATCCAGTCAGCTGGAAGCCAGAAATCATCAAGAGAAAGAGATTTTAATGTGGCATCATTTTCATGTTGGTTCTCTTTTTTTTTTTTTTTTTTTTGATACTGGCCTTGATGTGGATATCCAGTCATTTTGTGCTCTGGCTCAGAATATAAAGCAGAAATGCACATGCTCGAATCATTGCGGCTTCATATTTTACAATAAACTCTTCCCCTACTTCTCCCCCTTGTTTTTATTTCTAAAACAGTTTGAAATCCTAGAAAGTAAGATGAAGATAGAAAGATTCACAGATTCATTCAACATAACTATTTTAAAGAGAGAATATTTTGTCAGTTGTATTAAAAGACTTTTTTTTAAACTTATACAAAACTGCTTACTGAAATACAGGACATGTTTTGAGGGAGGAGCAGGATTTTGGTTTTGTTTTTTAATTCCTTAAAAATTGTGACTCGTAATTTGGGATTAAAGGATTTGAAGTTTTAATTTAACTGATATATGTTTATTCCACAAACGGTTTTAAAGTGCATGTTGTGCAAAGTTGTGTGCCAGATGCTGTTCAGGAAATGCGCATATAAGATGTGTTCCAAGACTCCCAGTTTCATAACTTATAGAAATGCTCTGAGAGAGGTGCAGGTGATCAACTGGGATAGAAAACACACAAGAATCATCAACTTAATTTTTTTTCAAGTTAAACAACTACTGTATTTTTGAATAAGCATTTCCAAATTAAACATATCCCATCTTGCGTGCTGTAGGTGGGAGTATCATTGTTGTAACATCTAGGAGGGTAGTTTTCCAGAGGATATTGAAAATGCTCATACCCTTCAGCTAACTCATTAGAAGTGAAATTACCAAGAAACTGCTTTATAGAAATAATTGGATAATTATGCACAAGTTCATTGCACCTTTGTTTTTTAATAATTTAAACTAGCCCAGGTGTCCTATCAATACAATAAGAGACCAACTTAATGGGTTATGGTACCTTCATGCAATTTATATCCATTAAAGGAAGACTGAACTCATGTCCAAATTTTTATGTAAAAAAGTTGTACAAGCAGTTTTTGTACAGTAAGTTGTTAATGCTCTGAAAAATAAGTCTCACACTGTTTGGCTTTCTGAGGGAGTGAAATTATGGGAGAACTTTCATGATCAGCTTTATATATTTCTATAATTTTTTATAAGCATGTATTTTGTAAACAAATAAAAAAAAAAAACTTGGGTCCCTGAGAGATTCTAATATGCCTTCCAACAACAGAAAAATAGAGGTGAATAGTGCCCCATCCCCAAAGACCAAGAAGAAGTGAACATGAGATAAGAAAGGTATCTCCTATTCTGCTTAGCAAGGCTTCAACTACTGTGTTTATTGCAAGTATCAACTTTTGAATAGCATTTTAAAGAATAATCCTGTATGCTGTCCTGTATTATACTTGAATACTCTTACAAGAAGTTCATCTACTTGTATGTGTTCATGAGCCCTGTGAAATTCTGGGCAGAATTTAATGCATGTGCCCGTTTTTGTTACCTACTTGGCAGAAACCAACTCAGGTTAAACCCAAATCTTACTCTGCCTATTCTTTATGTATAATTAAGCTGTAAAATGTTACCAGAGAAAAACAGCTGTGGTAATTCTCATTTTTTGTTTATGATGACATCTAGGGGCCATCAACAATGACCACATGCACATTTGTATAGTTAATGCTTTCTTGTGTTACATGATGAACTACCCACCTACCAACTCCAAGTGTACAGTATCTTTAGACAGTGTTCCCTTTGAAGGGTGTACCTCTATTCCCTTTTATAGCCAAACTCCTAAGAGTTTTCACAACCTCATCTCTGATTCCGCACTTTCCATTCTCAACTGACTCCAAAAGTAATGAAGATAAATGTGTTAATATTAGAAAATAAAAAGCATGAAGGAGTTGATAATGAAATAAAATAAATAGAGTTAGTAAACCTAAATGTTGATATTTTGGTACATAGAACTGAGAAACCAATTCAGAAACAAATAGACTCATCCTAACAAAAATGATAAAAGGTAGGGGGTGGGGATGATTCTGTCCAGTTCTATGCCATTGTATTTAAAAGCCAAATAGGTACAAATTTCCACTTACAAATAACTCACAGGAATGAAAAGTACAACATAAGGAACATAGTCAATAATAGCTTCATGTGATGAAAGACGGTAACTATATACAATCATGGACATTTCATAATGTATATAATTGTTGAACTACTATGTTGGAACACCACAAACTGATGTAATGCTGTGTGTCAACTACAATAAAAAAAGGGAATCTGAAAGCCAAATAAAATGGTTAATTTTAAAGAAAGAAATTTTATGACCGATTCTAGAAGATGCAGGAAACCTAAAAAGGTGAATTGCTACAGAAGAAAACTTTTTCAAGGAGTTAGTTAATCCCTACCGTCACCACCCACATACATCATCAAGCATATGAAATTGCAGAATGGAACTCTAATTTCAATGCACTACAAATTTTTCTGGGACTTAAGAAGCTTTAGTGTGCTTTAAAGTTTGAGTATACCCAAAGATTCCCAAGCCAATAATACACATAGAAAATGATTTCAACTTGTTTATGAATATTGGGGCAAAATCATTAGTAAAGGCAAATAGTACATATCTAGGTGGAGTTTATTCCAAGAGTGCAAAGAAGTTTTATTCCTAGGGAATTATATATTTTGCATTAGAGAAATTGTTTTGCATTAGAGAAATCATGAGCATCTTCACAGAAAGTATAGAGGCAATTCAATATAATTTAGAAACCATGCTTCATTAAATAAAAAACTTATTAATATAAGAACAGATAGACATTTTAAAAACGACTAAATACAACTACCCTGAAATCAGTTGATAATTGTGAAACACTAGAAGCATTCCTATTAACATCAGAAATGACAAGGATGCCCACCATCACTATCTTTTAATTATTTTTTCAAGAACTTTCCAACACATTTAGACAAAAGAAATTAGAGAGATGATCATTGGAGAACAGAAAATAAAATAATCATTATTGGCAGGTGATTTGATAATACACCTGAAAAATACAGGAATTAAAATGAAAAACTTGCAAACTGGTGAATTCATAAGGGCTGTCTACAAAACTGATATTCAGAAATAAGCAGTAAGATCTAATTTTAGGGGGGGAAAAAGACCTAGTATAAAATGGCAAAAAATAAAAAGTTGGAATAAAATTAAAAAGAAATATGCAAGTCCTATATGAAGAAACTCTTTAAATCCTCCTTGGGGACAAAGAAGGCTTGATTAAATGAAAGGCATACTGTGGTCCTGGGTTAGAAACTTCATGATGTCATTTCTCTTTAAATTCTATAAACTCAATCCCAATAAAATTACAGATAGTTGCTTTTTTAGAATTAGACAAGCTGATTCTTAGTTCCTGTAGGAAATTTTAAAAGTGGTCACAGCTAGGATAATCCTGGAAGAAAAAGAGGAAAGGGTGGGGTGGCTAATATGGTGTTGACAGATGATAAATCAATGGAATGGAGTCCAGAAATAGACCCAAATACAAATGATAGTTAAGTATATGATTAAGATAGCCTAACAAAAGATGTTCAATCTTACTGAAACCCAAATTTAAAACTGCAATAAAAGCTGCAATTTTCACCAATAAGATAGTAGTTTTTTTTTAAGTGATAATGTATGTATTGGTGGTGTAGGAAATAATCTTTTTTGCTGATCAGAGAATAAATTGGTAGAAATTTTTATTAGCAGTACTTTAAAAAATTACAGATGCATATACCTTCTAATCCAGAAATTCCAGTTCTAAGAATTTTTGCAATGTGCATGTGTACATGAGATATATGGTGTGTGCACTGTTTATAATAGAAAAATATTGAAAGATACGTAATTACTGGACTTAACCTTAGGATCTGATAGGGCATAGTCTTTTGTTAATAATGATACCTTGCAAATTGATATTAATGAATTACATTCTACACAGAACTGTCTAGTGTACTACTGCCCGTGATCCCTCAAGACATTTGAGAGGTAAATTGGGCTAACATCTCTGTTTTAGACTTGCAGAATCAGCTTTAATGGACTCAAGACATGATAACAGGAGGAGCTAGTGTGAGAACCAAGTCTTTTTGTTTTATTTGTTATTTTTTTAAAAAAGACATATATTTATTATCTTTCCATGGGTCAGGAATCTTGGCACACCCTAGCTGGGTGCTCTGCTGAAGCTACAATCAGGCTGCTGACCAGGCTATATTCCTTCCTGAAGCTCTTTCAAGCTCACACGGTCATGGGCAGAATTCAGTTCCTTGTGGTTGTAGGCCCAAGGACCCTACCTTTTTTTTTTTTTTTTAAGTAACATTGGTATGCAATCTTATGAAGGTTTCACATGAACAACATTGTGGTTTCAACATTCACCCATATTATTGAGCCCCCCCACCCCCACCCCATTGCAGTCACTGTCTATCGATGGAATAAGATGTTATAGAGTCATTACTTGTCTGTCTTCTCTGTGCTGTACTGCCTTCCCTGTGACCTACCTATATTGTGATTGCAAATTATAGTGCCCCTTAATCCCCTTCCCCCTCCCTCCCCACCCACCTCCCCAACCTTCCCTTTTGTAACCGCTAGCCCCTTCTTGGAGTATGGGAGTCTGCGGCTGTTTTGGAGAATCAAGTTTTTTAATGTCCTTATTCCATTTTTCCCGGTAGGAAATTACTTATAATTTCTTATAATTTTATATAATTTCTTATAATTACTTACAATATCTTAATAATTTTTCATTACTTCCTTAGGGATCAACTTCCCAGTGATTGAAAGGGCACTCAAAGGGGAGAGTAAAGCAAATATTCACTCTTCTTCTGACTGTCAATCTTCCTAACTGGCCAAAAGTAACATTGCTTTTAGCAATGGCCTCAGTCTATATGCCTTTCCAGCTATTCAGGGCTTAAACATATTTTTTAAATCTACTTATCATCTAAATTTACTTTGATGTTAAAGAAATGCATATTCAGAGATTAATATTTATTACTTGGGTTCTTATAAATTAGCAAGTCTTTAAGGATTTGGAGATTTGGGAGATGTTAGGAAAGAAAATCACTGATTTGAGGATATTTACTGAATATTTTCTTTGACCTCATATACACTTGATAAATTATAGTACGTGGTGTCTACTTCCCTAGCTAGATTCTAATAAGGATTAAATAACAATCTAGGAGATTCGTTTCCACCAGAATAAAAAAATGAAGTGTTAAACGATGTTGTATCTCATGAGTGATCTGGGAGAAGGGAAGACTGTGTGGTCTAGAAACGCAGTTTTTGTGAATCAGCTATCTTGGACTACACCTGAAAGAATGATGAACATTTAGGCAGCTAGTCAGTGGGAAATGAACAGATGAACCTGGTCTTATGTTGCCACTAGGTAAGCTGGACTTGAATTAAAATGGGACTTCTGGTAACTCAGCGACTTCTTATTCTGGGAGATGAAGAAAGACCTGACCTTTTAGTAGGGTTGACCTGACACCTGGAACGAGGGAATGTAGTCTGTGGTGCACTGGGAAATTCCTTGAGACCACAGTTGCCTCAGATACCCCAAAACTGTCCATTTGTATCTGGACACATCATAGACACGTTGATCAAATTGGTTTCTGTTAAGTTGGACAAAATCATTTTGATAAAACACTATTTATCATGAGAAGGTTTTAAATAACAAATCCCCATCAAAAATACGGACCTGACTGAGTTAAAGAAGCATGAGAGGCACTGGGAGCTTAACAATCCCTCGCTGCCAAGTTGGCCTCTTAGCTCATGCATAACTGAAGCAGTGGTGGCCATTGTTTATAGCCTGCACGACACACTCCATGTGCACATACCCAGAGTCAAAGCCAGAATACCACAATGTCGGCCAAACCTTGAGCTCAGTATGCAAAGACAGCAAGAGACATGGAAACTTCAGGGTTATTTGGTTAAAAAAAAATAGGAAAAATAAGACTTTGACCTAGTAGAATTATTTTCAGTAATGCAACAGTGGTTAAATATTAAACAACATTTTATTGTAAATAATTCAGATAACAAGATCATCATACCAATATATGCAGAGAAATCATTTGACAAAATTCAACTCAAATATTAGACCAGAATTCTGAAAGAATGGGGAGCTATGTCAATAATTTTTTCAAGAGTAAATTACAGAGGAACACTAAGTCATTCTTCACAGTGGAAAATAGACACAGGCACAAGAATAATTAAAGTCAGAAATAATAAAGGATGCACTCATTTAAAAACATTCAATGTGGTACTAGTAGTTTGAACTAATGGATTAAGAAAAATAAGAAATGGGAAGTCAAAGTATAATCATTTGTAGGTAAGGCATACAAAGCAAACAACCAGAGAAATTTTAAAATTAATGAAAGTGTCCAATAAGATAATTCCACACAAAGTAAACATAATACATGAAAATTTACAGTTTTCCTTGATAACAGCAATTTTTTATGTTGTGTAAAAAATAGCCACCTTTACACCATGAAAAAAAGCCTATAGACTATTTAAGAATAATTTTAAAAGGACTTATATTCACTTTTACAAATGAACAAAAACTGTAAAATTCTACTGACAATCTTAATAAATGGAAAGACATACTGTACCCCTGGAAGAAAAAACACAAATTTTAAGATGTGCTATTTCTATAAAAATGAATACCTATGATAAAGAAAAGGTACCAAATGTTTTAGAAATTTTTGAAAGAGCAAAATCATGAGAGGTCGAGGTGTCTGTTCTACCAGGAATAAAAAGCGTATGACTATAACAGAGTTATTAATTAATGCAAGTCAAGACAACAGAATAGACAACCCAGAAATGAGTATGGTTATACGTGGAAATTCAAGTATGGATTCTGATATGGAAAATTCCCAGTATTTTTTTAAAATAAAAGAACTGTGTTCTAGTCTAAGTGAAAAATTTATTTACATTCATCTAAATGTAAAATTTACTAATATAAACACTATGGCATAGATATATGTCAAAAGACATAAGAAACTACACATTGATGCCTATCTGAAATTGGAGAGGGTCTTATGTAGATAATGGACCCTTTTAATGTATGTCCTTGGTGTACAGAGCATCCGACCATGAATAGAGAATTGGTTAATAGATGTTTTTCAGTAAGAATAAGTAATATGCTTTGTTTGAAAAGAGTATAGTGGACACTTACATTGATGTGGAAAGATGGTCACATACTAATGGAAAAAATGTATAGACAGAATATTGTGTATGATGTTAATATAAAAACTGTATTAACATAAGTCTAGAAGGATATTAATTACACCCGTAATAGGAGTATAAAGTAGGTGCTCAGGTAAGTGGCTTACTTCCCATATTATTGGAACTAGTAATTACTTGCAGTTAAAATAGAAAATACCGAGACCCGCTAATCACATCCATTAGTTATTTCCTCACCCATACATCACTGCTACACATCCGGACACATTCACAGAAAAAGCACTATAGCCTTTGTCTCCCACTTCTGATACCCTAACAACAATCTATAATTCGTTCAATACAAATTAGTTTAATAGTGAGTTACGGTGCATGAATGCCATGGCACAGGGGATACTGTGCTGCCATCTTTAACAAGCAGAGTAGATCTGATCATGCTGATGTAGAAAAAAAGATAGAAAAAAGTTCCTGAAATTAATTAAATAAATATACAAACTTCTTTAAAGGTTGTTGGTTGAACACACACATCTACTTTTGCTTCTTCCCAAAATTTCACTGAACTAACAGTACAGATGTTTTTGTTCGTTTTAGCCATAAAACCACTAGGATAAGAATTGGCAAAAACAAAAAAACAAGAATAACGTTTTGGAAACAAGAAGGCTTCTGGACAAGCAGTAACCAACACCTGGAGAAAACTGAATCCTAAGCTGCCAGTGAAGGAAGCCAAAAGGCCTCCTAATTTATTCAGCAGAATTCTCAAAGACTCAGAAACAGGCAGCAGCAAGCTAGAAATGGGAGCAAGGGGAGATCATTAAAACAGAGTGCTGAGACCCTGTAATTAGTGTTGCCAGATAAAATACAGAACATGCAGGTAAATGTGAATTTCAGATAGGCAACAAATAACGTTTTAGTAAAAGTATATTCCAAATATTGTATGGGATATACCTATAGTAAAAAAATCATTCAATGATTGCCTCTGGCTAATGAGTGGAAAGGTCAGGAAATAGGGGAGAGAAGACAAGGATTAACATGTACAGTGTCTCACTACAAGAATCTGCCATCAGAATGGTCTCTAACACAGTGGTAATATGAAAATACACTTGCCCAAGCAAATCATACTCAGTGAAGTTTCTGTTTATTTTTAAAAGTACTAGTGGGAAAAGAATATTCATCAACCCTCCTAAAAAGTATTGCCCTGTATTGAGCATCCTTATTTTAAAAGAGAATTCTCAAAAGGAGAACCTATGAATACCTTGCCAAAAAGTCAGTGTGGCATTGTCAACATTTAGTAGATTATTTTATGAATGAAAACCAGTGTTTTGAATATGCAGCTTTGCCTAGGTACCATCCCCACTGGAAGCTATTTGCAATCACACCGCTTCTCTTGCCTTTGGCGGCAGTACACGTGAATGAAGCTGTTGTCTTCCATAATGAATTAGTTGTAGAATTTTTAATTTCCTTCTTACAGAGTCTGAAGTGGAGATGCATTACAGGCAACCCTGTACATTGGGAATGTTGCAAAAGGAAAATGTGGAGTGTATGAAAGCCCAACAGCTGTAAGGAAGCAGGATGGAGTAAAACATCTCAGGTACTAATACATCTGGAAGTCTTTTCAAGAACAAAGAAATGAGATTCCATGGATGAGTCTGCAATGAGAGAAAGTACCAGAGTCTACTTCCCCCGGGGCCAGAGGCCACCTCCTCCTTGCTCCCCACCAGTGTTTTGACAAGTTCGATATTCACCTATTAACAATGGTCAAAAACCTAGTTGGAATAGCTGCAGGCATGTACTCCAGAGGTAATAAAAGTAACTCTGGTTTATTTCTGAATCCTGGTTTTTGAAACTTATCTATTATCTTATTTTAATATGATATTAGATCTTTGCATGTTTCCTTCCTCCCTTGAGCAAACATCTATTGACATCATCCTTCCCTTCTTTCAGCACAGATGCAGATTTTTCTGTTTTTCATTCTTATTATTTCAGTTAGGAAACCTCTGGAACTATATTTAAAATGTGTATTTATGTACATATTTATTTAAAGCTGTTGCTACGTTTTGAAAAAGCATTTGTAAAAAAGTGAAGTTTTGGCTACAATGTAACATACATTACTATTCTGGGGTTTAGGAATTAGAGTATGGGCAAAACAAGTTATACTTGCTTTTCAAATGTATTTAATTTCAGATTTAGTTTAATTTTAGATTGAATTTTAAATTTTATTATTGTGTAATATTATTAATTTTGCTAGTTCATTTGATCAATTTTTAATTTACCAAATTATACAATGATAGATGCAACTTTCTAGCAATTGGTTTATTCTAGATAGCAATAATTAATTTTACCAAGTATAGTAACAGGACGGTGAGGTACATGGGTTAGAAGTCTGTATCAGTGGAAAAGCTCTTCAAGAACTTTATCATCATTGCAGATTCATATTGGATTCTAACCCTAAATTTGGTTGGGGACATTGTCATTTAGTTGTGGAATCCACTAACTTGCCTATCTATGAATGATCAGAATGCAGAAGCCTTTTCACATTTAAACTATTTATAAATTGTTCAGTACTAAGCCTTAAATCAATTTTTGATAATAATACTGCATTACTGATAAATACATATAAAGGAGAGTGGATGCTTCAGTGTTACTGTATAATTAAACCTGAATCAGGGATGAAAAATGGTGAATACTTTTTGTTTAAATACATTTTTAAGTGAGACATGAATTTGATAGGGTAATAAAAAATAAATTCTAATTTAACTTCATGGATTCACAGCTGATTTTAAATCTCTGAGGTCTATACTTACTAACAGTAACATATTAAAGAGAAAGAGTTTCATTCATAAGGTTCCTGGTAAATAAGGAAAAATATAACTATCACCTGCCACTGTTCCCTATCCCATGCCATGCCCAGCCATAGGGTAGAAGGCACTAGTGGGCGAGAACATTTATTTAAGGATAAATATGATTTATGAATTCTCCTGGGTCTTGCATGTGTGGCATGGTTCCCCTATTCTTCCAGTCCTGGAGAGCTTGGGCAGGGGATCTAGGTGTCTGAGAAGTCTCCCCATGTGACACATATAAAGCCTTCTGCGGGGCCCTGTCTGTGGTCAGGGTTTGCACCGGGAACATGCTCACTCCCCCAGCTCTTGTCCATCACTGCAGAATCCCCATTTCACTGTTCTTCCAGCAAAGACCTGGCAAATGAATGGAGATCTAACTTCCCCTGCCTTAATTTCTTTATCTTAAATAAGAAGACAAATTCAATAAACCACAACATTATGATTTGGTCCTGTTAACCAATAAAAATGTG
The DNA here is from genome assembly GCF_040802235.1 of Manis javanica. Taxonomy (NCBI): domain Eukaryota; kingdom Metazoa; phylum Chordata; class Mammalia; order Pholidota; family Manidae; genus Manis; species Manis javanica. Next base: position 193,204,335 of record NC_133158.1, read on the forward strand.
ATCTTTGATATCTCTTGAAATAAAACATTTACCAAACATACTATAAATAAATACTTAACTGAAGGTAGGAAAACATACACAGGTGAAAATATCCAAATCAAAAACTGGCACCAACTTTGCTTGTTAAAAAACCCCAGTCCAACTCTATATCATCATAAGCAGAAATTTCAGAAATATTCTTATCACAGAGAAAAGGGAAAACAGTTATGTTTCTAATGCTCTGAGACTTCTTTTCTTCAAAGGTTTGTTCTCTGTTGTCCTTTTCTGTAACATTTTCTTAATCCTCTATGTCTCTGATCATCCCAGGACTGGCAGAGAAACCTCTATAAACCCCTTTCTCTCACCTTCCAGTCAAGGTTCTCATCCTCTTCCTCCTCAAGCTGCTCTTTTTCAAGAAGTACCAAGTTTTAAATGTGTTGGTTGGTGTTATTTTTATATGCTAGGTCAATGTAATATGTACGATGTACATGTGAAAAGTAAGCAAGTTGGGGAAAGACTTGGAAATTGGAGATTGTCACTTTCTGATCTTGGGCTGAACTCAGTTTTGACTGGTGATACGTGATGCCGTTTTCGTCATGCTAGGTTTGTTTGAGCTCACATGGATCAGGGTCCTCCTGCCAAAGGCGCCTCGCTCAAGATTTTATTCCCCTTTATTTAGTTAGGATGGTCCTTTATTTTTATTTTCAACAATTGAGGAGCCTGCCCCTAACGTCCAAACATTTTTCATTTCTCTTAATTTCTTTTAATTGTGGTAGAATGCACATAACATAAAATTTACCATCTTAACTATTTTGAGTGTATATATCAGCCGTAGTAAGTACATTCATATTGTTATGCAACCAATTTCCAGAATTCTATCCATCTCATAAAACTCAAATTCTGTATCCACCAAATGACTCCTTGTTCCCCTTTCTCTCCAGCCTCTCATAGCCACCCTTCTAATTTCTGTCTTTACGAATCTGACTTCTCTAGGTGCCTCATGTAAGTGGAATCATACAGTAATTTTGCCATTTTATTACTGGGTTATTTGACTTAACATAATGTCCTCGAGTTTCATCCATGTTGTAGCATGTGCCAGACCTTCCTTCCTTTTTAAGGCTTAATAATGTTTCATTGTATCTTTGGAACTCCAGAAATAGCAAAATTAAAACTACCAGATCAATGAAATAATATTTTGTAAAAGTTTATCATGCATATACAGTTTTCACACTGGGTGCTCTGAAACCAACAGAGGAATGAGAATCTTTATAAGACAGCTTACATAGTGAAAATGTAGAGGCTGTTTCTTCTTTATAATGATTGGTTATAGCATTAGGGTTTTCCTAGCGGTAGAGGATTGGTTGAGAGTGATTACCTCATGCCAATTCTGGTAAGTAGCTTTAATTTTGTGTATGATGCTGAGAAACATTTACAAGAAATGGCTGAAGGTAAGTTTTGCTTGTTTCTCAGGATAAGCTAAAAATTAAGTTTCGCTTATGCGGTTTAAGTGGTTTGGTCTGTCCAGGGAATTTTCAAGTTTGATATCCATCTTGCATTTTACCTAAGCAGTATGCATATACCACATTTTGTTTACTCATTCATCCATCAACAGACATGTGGACACTCCAGTTGCTTCCACCTCTTTGTTGTAAATAACACTGCTCTGAACATGAGTGTACAAATATATCTTCAAAACCCTGCTCTCAACTTGTCTGGGTGTATGCCTAGATGTTGAATGCTGGATCATATAGTAATCCTATTTTTATTTTTTTTGAGGAACTGCCATACTGTTTTTCAAAGTGGCTGCATCATTTTACACTCCCACTTACAGTGCACAGGAGTTGCAATTTCTCCACATCCTCACCAATATTTATTTTCTGTTTTTTTCTTTAATATAACATCCATCCTAATGAGTATGAGGTGGTATCTCATTGTGGTTTTAATTACCATTTCCCTAAATATTAGTGACATTGAGCATTTTTTCACGTGCTTGTTCGCCATGTATATCTTCTTTGGAGAAATGTCTATTCAGGTTCTTTGCCCATTTTTAAACTGGATTGTTGACATTTTTTGTTGTTGAGTTGTAGGAGTTCTTTATATGTTCTAGATATTAATCCACTATCAAATACATGATTTGAAAATATTTTCTCCCATTCCATTAGTTGCCTTTTCATTCTATTGATTGCATCCTTCAAAATACATAAATTTTAATTTTGATGTAGTTCAATGGAACTATTTTTGCTTTTGTTAACCTGTGTCTTGGTATATCCACGAAGTCATTGCCAAATTCAGTGTTGAAAAGCTTTTACCCTATGTTTTCTTCTAAAAGATTTTTAGCTCTTAAATTTAAGCCTTTAATCCATTTTGAAGTAATTTTGTGTATGGTATTAGTATCTTTCCCCCATTTAATTGTCTTGACAACCTTGTTGAAAATCATTTGATCATATATGTGAGGGTTTATTTCTGGTCTCTCTATTCTTTTCCATTGATGTATGTGTTTATGCCAGGACCATGTTGTTTTGATTCCTGTATCTTGGTAGTATGTTTCAAAATTAGAAAATATAGAACTTACAACTCTGTTCTTTCTCAAGGTTGTTTGGTTATTTGAGGACCCTTTAGATTCCATTTGAATCTTGTGATGAATTTCCCTATTCTATAAAAAAAAATGCCATTGAAATTTTAAATCTCTGGATCATTTGGACAGCATTAACATCAGAGTTTTCATTTTTGGTGATACAAGATTAATTTTGACTTCAGAATTGTTATCCACACTTTATATAGGAAGCAAAGAGAACAACCAGGTTTAAGACTTTCCAGAGATATGAATACCAAAGAACATCCACTCTGTACCACTGGGTCCCAGAGTCATGTTCCAAGTACCCTTTCTTGAAGTGGTTAATTTGTTTATTCCCAGCCTGCCCTCCTCCTAACAGAACATTCCTATAAATGTGCTTGCAATTTTTTTTTACTGGTCAACTGACAGAAGTTCAAAAGGTGAAATGCTTGAAGTATCTGTGCTACTTTCAATTCCAGATAAAAAGGACTTTCATGATGATACCTGGCAAATTATAGGTCCACTAAAAATGAAAGCTCCCTCCTCTGCTTCTTTCAGTAATAGGTCTTTAACTGCCCCTGAGGAATTTTGCATTGTGCATTTGGCCTTTAATTTTTTTTTTCTTTACAGGACAGAGAATCTGAACCTTTTTGACAAGTCTACTTTTTAAATAAATAATACAAGGGAATCTAATTATGCTTAGGACTTGAATAATCATTTATTTTTTCCTTTAGGGCCATTCCTTTACCTGTTTTACTCACTTAGATGAAATCTAATAGAACAAACATCATGATTTTCAGTCATTTTGAAATAAGAGAGACCTTGCCCAGCCCTTTAAAGAAAAGAGCCTTCTTTAACAGATTTTGAGGGGTATTCTAGCAACCACTCCATAGTGAAATTTCTCAATTTCTCAAAGAGAATTGGCACTAAACCCATGAAAGAGACACTTCAGTTTTAGATTCTTAAGCATTTTTTAAATAAATTATTCCACAAAATTGTATCTACTTAGATATCTTCACTCTTGAGACTTCATTTAATGACCACTAAAAGCATTTTTTATATTATCTTCCTCAGCCTAGGTCCTTTACTGGCACTGAATTCTACCAGGTGATAGATAGATAGATAAAGGGAATATTTTTAAATTGTCTAAGTAGTCTAAAACTTATTGCAAAAATAGAACATGTGTTTGTGCTTTTTAGTTTTACTTCTGTATATGCAAAAATATGAGGTAAGCTCATACCAGAAGATGATCATCAAAAAACCTCAACAAAGATCCAGGCGCTGCTACAGCTGTAGCTGCATTCATCCCACCAGTTCCTGGACTTGCCATGGGAATGAAGAAGGAGATATCTAAGCTGGCCTGTGCATACAGTAAAACAACAAATTTGACTGGATCTATACTGTTGAAACTCAACCAAGAATTAGGAGAAGTGCAAGTTGTAGCACTCCAAAATCCTACGACTATAGACTATCTACGGTTAAAAGAACATATGGGATGTGAACAGATCCCAGAAATGGGTTGCTTTAATTTGTCTGATTTCTCTCAGACTGTTCAACTACAGTTGGACAATATCCATCATATCATAGACTAATTTTCACAAATGCCTAGGGTGCCTAAATGGTTTTCTTGGCTTCACTGGAGATGGATGGTAATTATAGATTTGCTTTGTTTATGTCACCGTATTCCTATTATGTTAATATGTGTGCGCAAGTTAGTTAGTAGTTTAAAACCTATATATACTTAAGGTACTCTACAAGAAGATATGTCAAAGAAATAATCAGTCCTCCCATGTTTTCTTCCATCTGCTACCTCTATAGCTTTTCTTCTTCCTTCCTAATTACAACCCTTAAATAGAATTCGTGCCTCATATCGAAATTATCGAATATCATAATTCCTCCAGGTGGTAAAGATAACTCAAGACAAATGCTGGGCATAGAAGCCACAGGGCATAAATCCACAAAGAAGTAAAAAGCTAACCTTTTCAAACAATATGGCTTCTCTCTCACTTACCAACTTTACATCTCCCTGTATGGCCCCGGAAGATGACTGGTTAGCCAGAGACGGGTAAGATTCCTCAAGGGAGGAACAACCTAAGAAAGGCACAGTCGCGGGGGGGCCATCAGGTGAGAAATTGGGGATCAACAGAGGTGAGGCTTAGAACCTCGCCCCCCCTGTTTTGAGAGAAATCTGCATCCGTGGATGTTTTATTGCCCTTGTCTAGCTTGGATTAACACATAGTCTACAGGCACACACCTGATCATCTACATTTGCTCTCTTACAACACTAAACTATGCTTTCTACCTTTATCTTGCATCTACCTACCACCTCAGCATTTTATTAAAAATAATAATAATAAAGGGAGAAATGTGGGATCCACATATAAATCAAGTATAAAAATCAAACAAATATTCATATTTGACCTGTTCATAGTTCATAATGTGTGATCAAAACCGAAAGCTTTTGTGATGACTGCCCTTGTACTGTTCACCATGTAAGAACTTACTCACTATGTAAGAATTTGTTCACCATTGTAAGAACTTGTTCGTTATGCTTCAGAAGATTGGAGACTGACAAAAATTAGGCTTGGGGTGGATTAATGATTGTGCATTGAGCATTGATTCCCCTATACAGAATTTTATTGTTGTTAACAACCATTTGATCAATAAATATGAGAGATACCCTCTCAAAAAAAAAAAAAAGAATGAAACAGGATTCAAACTAAAGATTCTGTCTTAAAAATATTGATGGGTTATTATGAGTTTGAATGGTGTACAGTATTGTAATGATATCTTTGAGGAGCTATGAAATAAAATATGCCATTTAAAAAAAATGTGATGTAAGACTTCCTTGATTCTAAGGAAATACTGACAAAAGCTGAGGTATGCAAAGCCTGCCTCATTTATTTTTTCCTTAAGGGCCATTCATTTACCTGTTTCGTTCACTTCAGTGAAATCTAATAGCACATCATGATTTTCAGTCATTTTGAAATAAGAGAGACCCTTCCCAGTTTGGTTATCCAGTGTTGGTTATCCTGAGTGATGTGAGTGGGAGATGTATTTGGCTGTGCTTTCAGGTTATTAGCTGTTTCCACACTGATGACTTAAATTCTGAATGCAAATCGAAATTGAAATTCCTCCTGTGTGGAAAAGTCGAGTATGAAATATCAAGAAGTGAGCAGCCACTCTGCAAGTAGGTTTCAGAATTGAAAAGGCTGTTAAAAATTAAATAGTTCACAATGCAGCTCTGGATAGCCAGGGAATAATGCTTGCATAGAAAATTTACATAGGTGAGCATGATTTATTCTTGTCTTTTTGCTATTTTGAAATATAACATGAAATTGTTATGTGCATTGGTCTATGGGGATTTAGAATTCATGCTTTGTTTAAAAGACAGTCATTTATTGTTTGCCTAAGTAACTGTGTGGATGTGTATATACAGACATGGACATATACAAGCAGAGAATGATTTTAATTAGTGCTATGAAAAATAATTGTAGGGGAGAATTTCCATGATCTATCAGACTTAGTAACAATGCTTCCTTAAGGTATTCTGGTGAATTGATTTAGAAATCAAAATTTATAAGGATCGCTTACTTCTGGCAAAATACACATTAACAAAGTTAAAATTACTTTCTTATTAAAATATTTAGGTATTCAATTAAAGGCCTGTTGATTTCACCGTACCAAAGAATCCTTCAATAAATTTTTATTTTAAGAATAATCTGAATTAAAATTTTATTTTTTGAGTTATTCTTTGAGCTGTTTTAACATTACTTTTGCTTTTTACATTCTTTTTATTTTTAATTCTTCATCCATTTTAACTTGATCATCTTAAAGATTATTCTTCCTAAGGGGCATTACGATTAGCACACAATGTAGCAGGGGGCACGGGGAAGGCAGTACATCACAGAGAAGACAAGTAGTGACTCTAAGCATCTTACTATGCTGATGGACAGTGACTGTAATGGGGTATGTTGTGGGGACTTGATAATGGGGGGAATTAGTAACCACAATATTGCCCATGTAATTGTATATTAATGATAACAAAATAAAAAAAAATGCAAAGCAACAACATGGATGGAGCTAGAGGGTATTATGCTCAGTGAAATAAGCCAGGCGTAGAAAGACAAGCACCAAATGATTTCACTCATCTGTGGAGTATAAGAACAAAGCAAAACTGAAGGAACAAAACAGCAGCAGACTCACAGACTCCTAGAAGGGACTCACAGTTACCAAAGGGAAGGACTGGGAATGGTGGGTGGAGAGAGAGGGAGAAGGGGATTAAGGGGCATTAAAGGGCATTATGAGTAACACACATAATGTAGGGGGGCGCACGGGGAAGGCAGTACAGCACAGAGAAGACAAGTAGTGCCTGTATGACATCTTAATATACTGATGGACAGTGACTGCAATGGGGTGTGGAGGGGACTTGATAATATGGGTGAATGTAGTAACCACAATGTTGCCAATGTGAAACCTTCAAAAGATTGTTTATCAATGTTACCTTAATAAAAAAAAGATTATTCTTCCTTCAACTTTGATCTCTGCCACATTGAATCCTGCTTTGTTCCCCTTTCCCTTTGGTTTCCCAGAGGGAACTGGGTCATTGTCAGTTTGTGGTGCATCGCTGATGATGGCAGCCAGGAAGTCCGGGCACAGTGACAGTGGCAGAAAGTGCACATGCCTTGGAGGTGGGAGACGTGGAAACCCATCCACTTCCCTGCATGGTCCTCCTCCTTTGGCTTCTTTCATCCCCAAGTTCTTCAGTGTTTATTCTCCAAATAATCTTAACCAGGGTGATTTGAGAATCCCACAGGCTAAGACAGCTTTTCAAAGCAAAACCCACACAAATAGCACACTTAACTTCCTATCATCTTAGGCAGTCCCCAGTTCACAACTCACTCAACAGCAACGCTTGATTGAATAATGACTGTATACTGATTTTGTGTCTTAGATTTATAGTCAATTGGCTCTTTGGAACTCAGGAAGCGTGTTCCAAAAAACATTGCCGTTCTCATACCTAGACTGCTAGGTCGCCCAGTAAAATCCCAGGAAATCTGGACCAGCTTTATGACTGTTTAATTATTCCTGCTCCTCCCTTCTTTTATTAAAAAAAAGTTCTTGTACACTAAATGCCTTTTTGTCCACATTTACAGAAATCTAAACAAAATTAGGTTAGCTTTAAACCATTCCTTGTAGGATGAAGTGAGATAACTAAAGAGAGAAATAGGCAGAGATGTCAAAACCCAGGGAGGATGTAAACTTCAGCCACAGAAGCCTCCTTTTGGGGCAAACATGAGCTTGGGAAGCATCCCAGTGGGAGGAACCTAGGAAAGCAGAGACAGAGATGGGCACAACTGCTGATTGAACACTGCAGAAATCTGTTGATCACTTTTGATGGCAGAATAGACAGAGACCAATGCCTTTTAGTATGCATTTTATTTTAATAAAACTAAACAAACTTATAAGCATCTCCCCAAAATTGTCTAGGCAGGGGATCCCCAAAAGATTCCAGAAAGCAAGGGATGGCAAATGGAAATTAATAATATTATTACAGTCTCAAACCAGTTTTTCCTTAACACCTTAGATGTCTGTCTCTGACTACTGCCATGTGGTTTATAGGCATCCAGCCACTGAGCTGGAAAACTGAATATTGAAGGCAATGAAAAATAGCATTCTGATGTTGCAATTCTCTTAATTAAGAGAGAAGGGCATTAAACTACATTAAAAACAGCATGTTGTTTTGAAGGCTGGTGCTTAAAGAAAGGCAACTCTAATTAGAGGAGGATGGAGAGGTTCCAAATGGGGCTTGTGGCCACTTCCAAGGGCTCTGAGAGTTGGTGGCACTGATTCTTTTTGAACCTGTTTCTTTTTAACATTTCTAAGTAAGTCTGGGCTGTGGCCCTTGGTGTGCCTCCAACGTTTCAGCTTTTGCTTATTTTTTTTTTCAAGGAAAAGAAAGACAGATTCCTGAAATAAACTGGCAAAAAGTGGGAAAAGGAAGAAGAAAAGGGATCAAACAGGGGAAGATCTCTTAGAGCAGAACTGAGAGTAAGGGGAGAGAGAAAAAAGGAGAGAGGGTGTGAGCAAGGGAGAGAAGAGGGCAAGGGAGAAAGAGAAAGAGTGAAGTGAGGAGGAGGTGGGGGGAGAGAGAAATAGGAAAACAGAGAGAGAGAGAGAGAGAGAGAGAGGAAAATGCAAGATTCAGGCAGGAGGATCTGTGGGGCCTCACAGCAATCTCGTTCAATGTGCAGGGGAATGTTTGATCTTGTAGTTCTTTAAGCTAGGGCCAAAATGGTCCATGGAACTCCAAGTGCTTGTTCTATGGCAGAGAAACCTGAAATCAGAATGGCTGACTGCCCTGGTTTTTGAAGCTGGCTGCATGTAAGATTCACCCAGGGAGTTTAAAAATGTGTGGACTTGCCTCACTCCAGAGAAAGGTACTGATTGACCTGGGGAGAGACCTGGGTATTTTAGAAAGCTCACTGGAGGCTCTAATGCTCACCCAGAGTTGAAAACCTTGGAAGAGGTCTGGAGACACTGGCGCAGCATGCAATTGGCTGCTTGTGTTGGGGGGATGCTGTTTGTGAGGTGGTTGTTGCCCTTAGCAGTGTGCCTGGATCTAAATACTTGTTTCGTACTAATTTCTTTGGGAAAAAGGAACTTCAGGATACTCTTCAGTGCTGACACTTTCTAAAGAGTTTGGGTTGCTCAAAAGCCATAGATAACCTGGAAGGATATGGCTGTCATATAATTATCAAAGAGCTTCTTTCAACCACATCACTTCTCCACTATAAAATCTTTCTTTGTAAAAAAAAAAGTCCCTATTTCCTCTTTTGTGAACTCTTCTGCTGCTCAGATATATGAAAAGGGAAGGAAGCCTCTTAGTTTCAGACTCAATGTTGTCAAACTTCTCAAAAGATATGGAATTCTGTAGTTGATTAATTTAAAAAGTACTGCAACTAGATGTTTAAAGCAGGAGCCAAGAAATGTGAAGGAAAAGATCCTCACTAGCTAAGTCATCATCATCATCCTTACTGTTTAACAGTTACTCTTTATTGAGCACCTACTATGTGCCAGATACTGTATTAGGTAAATTATATAGGAAATTGAATTTCACTCATGTAACTCTCTTTTCAGGGCTCAAATGTTGTTGGCACTGATTATAAAATCAGCCTAAACATTTAACATAGTTTTGTCCCTTTCCTTGAGCAATTACTGTGGTATACTGGAATCTATGTTTACAAGTTAGAGACCTTGGGAGAACTTACTCATTTATCCAAGCTGTGGTTTCTTCATTTATTAAATGATGTGTTTGGACTGATTGACTTTATGACTTTATGAAAATCATGATAAGAAGAACTATTCGGATAAAACTAGGCATCATTGAGTGCATTTTTGGTGGGTGGTGATTTGCAATTTCCATTTCCATTGTAAATGTTGTTAGTTTTGATTCTCGCTCCCTTGTGTGGTAAGCAGGATGGATATCACCTCCTCATCCCTGGGAGAAAGCCTGGGAATGGTATTCTTTCTTAAGAAATTCTAGAGTGGTTTTTGTATTCTTTCTTGTAGTGCGAAGCAGTGGGAAAAGTAAATGAAAGTTTCTGTGATAGCTAAAACAAATACCCAAAGAAATGTAGAAGCTTGACTTTTTCACTAGTGCACTGCAAACATTGCACAAATTTTAATTTTACTAAAGAAAAAAATCATGTGAATTGTTTCTCTCTAAAATACTCTACTTGAAAAGGCAATTCAGTCTCCTAGCAACCAACACTTCTCCAAATGAGACAGCTGTCTGCAGGCAGGGAGAAACTACAGTTACACACAGTGAATAGAGGAGAATTCTCATGAGCCTAGAAGAGAATCATAAAGGGTGTCTTAGCCCATTTCCATTTTCCCAGTGTCATCTCCTGGGATCCTCAGAGGCTCCAAACAGGGTCACCAGCAAGGTCAAATGTAATGGCCTACCTTTTACCTATGCCTGCTGCTGGGGCCTCTTGCTTTCCCACCCCCTGGGAGCTTTGTCCTTTCTGAAGGGACAGTATTTTTATAAACAAGTCTTAGAAATCCTCTAGAGCAGCCCAGTCCAAAACAGTAGCCACTAGCCTCATATGCTTATTTAACTTTAAGGTAACATTTTAGTTAATTTAAGCAAAATGAAATAAGTTCCTCATTCACACATGTCGCATTTCAGGTGCCCAACAGCCACATGTGGCAGTGGCTACCATACTGGAGTGCCCGGACTTGGAACATGTCCGTCATTGCAGAGTTCCGTGCTGCCCGGTGCTCTGCGCTGCGCAGGGCCAGCAGGCGGATTCCCAGGGAGGAACCCGAGGTGGGAAGGAGCCCACGTGGTCTCCCTGGGTTGTACCTTTATCATCAGATTTTCCCCATCCTGGTTCTGCATTAGATACTTGTTTCTCCCTGTAGTTTTCGCCAATGGGAAAAGTAGTGCTCATCACTGGTAAGTTACGACGGTGGCTACTGGTTACGGGGGGAAGTCAGTGAGAGGACAAGCACTTTCTTGCAAGCAAAAAACTTACGTCTTCTACAAACTTAAATCATCTGAAAGTTTATAGCAGCAGGAGGAAGAGCCGGTCGCAAATAACACAATGGACCTCAAGATAACTCCACACGGAATAGCCCGAGAGCCTTCAGTGATTATTTTTGGTTTCTGTTTTTGGATGCTGCTCTTCGGCCGGCACGAGAGGTAATGCTGGCACTCAGGCTGGGAATGATGAGTGCAGGTGGTCTGCCCCGGGGAGGTTGATCTGTGATTCAGGCACACTGAAAAATAACCGAGGCGTAGACGGAACAGTGAACACACGTGTCAGCCGCCGCAGAGCTTCCCAGGCAGCCTTCTCACAGGGCTCGCAATGCGTGCCGGTGAGCGTATCCTCACCACTGTGTGCAGGACAGCAGGCAAGGTAACGTAATACCGAATCACGCCTTTCCCAGTAGCCTGCATGAGGGAGCCCGACAGGCACCGTGTTCTTGTCCATTTCCATTTCCCCACAGTCCATCCTTCAGGGTTCTTCACCTTGCAGTCTATGTGGAGGAATTCTTCCGGGATGATCTATTGCTGAGGAGGGCTGGGCCCTGGACCCACGGGCCGCGGCAACAATACAAACTGCAGCAACAGGTCACTGAGAGACAGGCTCCCCCTGCAAGCATGGCAAACAGCAAACACCGTGTTGTCCCCACTTGTGCCCACCACCCTTCTTGCAGAGAGGATCACCCATTAGGCGTTGGACTTCATGTATGTCCTGCTGTATATGCTGGAGTGCCCGACTAACATTATGGTGAGTATCAGGGATATAAGAACAACATGCAGTCTGAGTTAGGCACATACCCCCTCTTGGGCTGCTGCCAATAAATCTAAAGCCATACAATTCTGAAGCACTACCTTTTGTATTTGATAGACTCCATCATTTCCCATGGGTAATGCTTGATGGGCATGATTTAAGGCCCAAGCAGTGTGCAAGGCCAAAGCTGTGACTTCTGTCTTGGACACAATAGCGGCACCTGCAGGGAAAATTCAGCTGAGGATAATACCACCAGGGGGGGTGTTTTACGTGATACCTAGCCTGCATGCATCGTTTCCCCATTTTGAGGTTTTCTGCCTAGAGTTTCCACATGGTGGGGTACCCCAGTACAGACCCTGTCCTATTCCTTGGGGGCTAGAGCCAACCATGGACACCACAGACACATAGTGTGCCTGAGGGTACAGGAATTACCCTACTGCCATTCCCACGGGTTACATTTTCAACTGTGACTTTCTGACACAAGGAGGTAGGAACCCAACCTATAGGCTCAGTACCTCTGTATTTTTCAAAACACCATAGTGTTGGGATAAGTAATTCCACAGCCATAGCTGAAAGCCTCCTTACACTGTCCCATATAGCATACCCGGTCCAGGGCTTAGTTTTATGCCCTCTTCCCCTTGTTCCAGTGACGACAGACACCTTCGTATAGTTCCATGTTGTCAACGTGCTGAATTCATTCTGAAGCCATGTCCTATCTGCCACCGAGGCTGGCCTAATCCACCATGGAAGGCCAGCTGAGGCAGCAGTGGGTAGCTCAGTACATACCCAACAGGAAGGAATGCTGGCCATGAAGGCCTACGTGTGTGTCCAAGTAACCACAGTATTTGCCTAAAGGCAGCTAAGGACAAAAAGACAAAGCAGTTAAAGGGAGATCCCACCCCACAGGCAAAATGCATGCTGACAGCTCATTGGTGGAAAACACCACTGCTGGCAGTGGCAGCTGGCCTGGGCGGGCGTACCACACCTTCTGGGCCAAGGCCTGTGGAGTTGCTGACTCCACATGTAGTAATAAGGGGGAAAGCGTGATAGGCCATAAGGAAATGACAAAAGTCCCCTTTAAGATGAAGGCATCATCTGGGACACGGCGAAAGAACACTTGAATTTCTGGGGGCCACTTCCCTGGAACACAAGGGTTGAATTGCAATTCATATTCTAATCCCTTTCCCCAAGGTGCCAATGCCATCCATCACAAATAGGGAAGCTTTATGGCCCATGGCCATGTCCAGGTGGCCCTTTGGCCTCCGGCCAGCCCCCTGGAGCCGGTGAGGGAATGTTACCTTGCTGCCAGAGCCAGGCTGAGTGAGTCATCACGTGTGGTGATTGCAGTTGGGTGGGGTCTGCTGTCTGGTGAGGTAAGGCTTTTGAGGGCATCGGCCCCCCTTCCAACTTTGTTCATTCGAAGTGTACAGGACAGACCACAGCCTTCATCAAAGGGATATTGAGGGCCACTTTCAGCTCTCATTTTAGCAGTCCATTACACCTCTCTATCATTGCCACATCCTGGGGACGATAGGATGTGCAGAAGTTCCATTGAACTGCAGCCAGGTGGCCTACTGCTGTATCTCTTGTCCTATACTGTGGGTCCCCCAGTCACTTTCAATTGCTAAAGGCCACCCATAGAAGGCACGGAGCACATCTAGGGCCTTCTTAACTGCAGTTTGGTTAGGACAACGGGCTGGAGCTGCGAATAACAGTCCTGGAGCCGTGTTACTGCTGTCACAGCACACTGACACCCATCTACCTTGGGGAGGGGGCCCATCACACCTACCTGTCACCAGATGAGAGGCACTCATTCTTGCATGATCTGCCCCTCTCCACCAGGTGGGTCTCCTAGGAAATACCTGTGAGCATGCAGGGCACCTTTTACAGACTTCCTGTATCTCTGACCACTTTAGTGACAGTCCTCAGGTCGTGTTGCTGACCACATGTTTTTTTGTCCAGCATGTAAGAAATGCTGGCAGAGCCATTCTGCAAGGCCAGACTCGAGGGCAGACTCAAGTCAATGTATCTTTAAGTGCCTCCTCATTTCCTGGATTAGCTAAAGGAACATGTCCTGTGACATGTTACAATGTGACAGACTTCTGGTGACTGACCTCCCAAAGGTCCTGCCCCATGGCTTACTCCCAGACAGGTCTGCGACCTATTAACCATTGATTCACTTTTCCAAGGTGAAATCCAAAGAGTAAATCCTGGTATGCTGCCCAGCTGTCTGTACAGATAATTACTGGGGAGGGCTCATTCATTGCCACCATCCACACTGCTTGTAATTCAGCCTGTTGTCTGCTTTGCCTGGTTACAGTTTCAAACCAGAGGGTGTCAGTGGATGGCCGTCCACTGAGCATTGGCCATGCTACTCGCCCTGTCAGGACACCAAGATCCTTCTGGTATAGGGGCTGTCCCTTCCCTAAAAGGGGAAGGTTCCACATGATCACTCACCTGGGGGGATTCTAAGGCTGTAGATACATATGTGACTGGACCTAGAATTTTCTGTAATCCTGTGCTAGGGTACTAGCAGACAACTCCCCTCTTTGTTCCAAGCACGTTCCCCAAGTACTTTACCAACAAGGGTGTCTGAGTGACCCCAGTACGGGGCTTTTGAGCCCAGTGTCAAGCCCTCCCAGCAATGGGATAGGTTGTTCGCACAAAGACAGTAGCTCTTCCCCTAATGGGTTCTGTGGTTAACAAAACCACATATACAGGTGCTAGTTGTTGTTTGGTGAGGGAGTATCTTGACTCAGCTTCTTTCCATACCTGTGACCAAAACCCAATGGGTTGGTGGGGCACTCAGGCCTCTGCCACAGGCCCCACCCAAACCCCTCAGGGCTTTCACGGACATCCAATTCAAAGGGCCTGCTAGGGTCCACAACCTGAAGGGCTTGAGCCTCTTCAATGAGGCATTTTGCTGTCAAAAATGACTGCTCCACTGGGTCATCCCAGTCCCATTTTGCCCCCTTTTTAACCATATTATATGAGGGCTGGCACACTTGTGCCAAATGCAGTACAAAAGCTCTCCGGTGTGCAAAAAGTCCCAGAAACATTTGTAGCTGCTGTACAGTTGTGGGACAAGGGAAGGCCTGTCCCTTTTCAATTACAGCTTCTAGTATAACCTTTGCCTTCCTAACCAAACAACCCCCAAACATTTGATTGGCAAGCCAGGTCCTTATAGGCGTTCATGGCCCAACCACAGGCTTGTAGATGGGAGACCAAAGTTGGAACTGCTTCTGAGAACTCTGCAAGAAAATCCGAAGTTAGTAAAATATCATCCACGTAATGAAACATTTTTACAGCTGTGGGTCAGGGCCATTTTGCCAGATCAGTAGCCATCAGGCCATGGCAAATAGTAGGGCTGTGTAGATATCCTTGTGGCAGGACCGTAAAGGCCACTGTCATCCTTCCCACATGAAGGCAAACTGATCCTGGCTCTCAGGGGCCAGTGCTATGGAGAAAACAGCATTAGCAAGGTCCAGAACAGTGGTATTTCCTAGAGTCAGAGTCAGTTTATCCATAAAATCAGCAACTGATGCACGGCTGCATGCGGTGATGGCACCATTTTAATTCTCAGTAATCCACTGACCTCCATCCACTGGTAATTCACCAAGTTGTATTCAGCTTCTTGACAGGCCACACCAGGGCATTGAATGGGCTGTGTGCAGGTCACACAATGCCCACCTTTTCAGCTCCCCAGTAGCAGCAGCTGGTATTGTTTGACATAGGTTTTGTGCTACAGTGCAGGCAGCTGTCGGGAGGGAATGCTTAGCACTGCCTCGTATCACTGCTTTTATCACTCACACAGAAAGGCAAATTCTACAGCAGTGAATTTCAGCCACAGTCCTCGCAGGACATCAATGCCCAAAAGGTACTCTGGTATGGGAGAGACAAACATAGTGTATATTTGAGATAGAAGACGACCAAGTCCCAAAGTTATTGAGGCCTCTTACACCTTACCATACCCATCAATGTACGATGCTGGGCCAGGAAACCATTCAGGGTTCCCATATAAGAAGCTACACTCCACCCCTGTATTCACAAGAGCCAAAACCTGTTATACATTTGTGGGGGACCAGTAAGTGGTTAATTCTTGATGTGGCCTCCAGCACCCACTGGCCTCTGCCAAGCAGGTCCCTCAGCCTTGCTCCTAGTCATACTTAAACAGGAGACCATCATCCCCAGGGGCCGAGGCCTGGTGCAGTCATGTGGTCCTCCAGGGGGAGGTCCCATGTAGCAGGCATAGCCTTTGCAGTCTGCGACTTTATGTACTGCTGTTCTGGTTTCAGTTGCTTCCATAATTCTAACAGATAAGCATTTGATTGACAATCAACTTGGGCCCTGTCTACACAGGCAGTTAACAAGTCCACCCACATCTAGGTCCGGGTTAGTTTTGGAGGACCACAGCCCTGCATTTTTCCCTTCGGGGGCCCTCGCTGAATCACTGTTTGCACACCCCTCTGCTGCCTCTGAGTTTCAGCTTCTCCCCAACTGGCCACCATGCTTGTTACTTCATTCATTGGGCCTCCCACATAGGGAGCCAGGATTGCCATAGGCGAGCCAAAAGCACTGGAGGGGGCATTCTGCAAGACAAAGTCCCACATTCCAGCAGTAGACCGCTCATCATCTGGGTCATGGGTGTTCATGCTGAACATAACCTGGCACGTGCTCAGCTCATGCAGGACCTGCACTAGGTCTACAAAAGAGTGGCATTTACTCACAGTCTCAGAGACATCCCAGCACCAGCCCGGACAGTTCACATGGCTGCCATAACCCAATCCAGGAGGGAGTGATTCCCTTGCCCTTGCTTCTGGCTATTTTGTAGCCCCTGATTGAAGGAGGGGTGAGTACTCACAGAGGCCAACTTCTCTATCTCCTGGGCACCACAGGTAATGCCGTCCACCCCTAAATCCCAAAGTCACAACAGCCAGCCTGCCAGTGGCTTCCCTGCTCACTGGCAAAACCGTTTTCCTAAGCCCACCAGCTCGGCTTGTATATATGTCTGGTATGCATTGACCTCACACTGGGGGCCCCTTGAAGCTGCCCTCCTGCAGCCATTGGTTACTCAAGTTTCATTTTTTGCTGCACCACTGGCCTGGCCTGCAAGTGCACATTCTTACATTTCTCCTCTGAGTCTACCATCTCCACATCAATGGGACTGGGCTCAGAGCTAGTTACCTCTGTTTCCAGGGCTTCAATTCATTCCTCTGAAGCTTCCTCTTTCTCCTGCAACTGTCACATATGAGCAGCCTCCTTCTAGGTTGATTCTGCACTCACCACAGTGCAGTTAGAAACAGCGGCCTCCTTGGCCAGCTGCTTCCCGTGGGGTCTTCTTACTCAAGTCAGGCTCCATGGCCTGTAATGCAGGCTCCAGAGCTACATGCCTTGGATAAAGGCATGTTCACCATTCCTTTAAAATAACTCTGGGCCAGCCTTCTATGTGCCCTTCCAAAGGAGCACTGGGGTTCATACCAGCCCATGAGGAATCCTGCCTACTATGCCAGCTGTAAGTACAGGCAATCCTCACCTAGGAGGTTGAACTGCAGTTTGGGCAGGCCAAAAAACAACCAGAGCACAGTGGGAACAGTGAACATGCCTTTATTCGGGGTGTGTAAGCGGCAGCAGAGCTTTCTGGGAAGCCTTCTTATAGGGCTTGGGAACAAAGCCAGCACAAGGCCAATGAGCATGTTTTCTGTCATGTGCAGTATAGCAAGCAAAATAACATAATCATTCCTCTCTGGATATCCTGTGTGAAGGAGCCTGACAGACACCATGTTCTTATCCATTTCTCCCACAGGAATGAAACAGGATTGCAAGACAAATGGGGATTTTTCCTGGATTTTATCATCTTCTTTTTTTCTCTTTCCTTCCTACACATAGCTGTAACCAGCTGTTTGTATGCCCCATCCACTGAATGACAGTGAGTTGGGAGAGAAGGTGAGGCAGCAGGGGAATGTAGAGATCCTGAATTCTGGATCCTTCCACACTGACACCCGAGGCTACTGAACATCAGGTCTAGTCAGTGACATATCCAACACAGGCTGCCTCCAGCACAAATGCCCCAGCTTGAACCCCAGTGTCCACATGGCGGGGGTTGGCCAGCTGAGCCAACATGCCTGCCCAAAGTGGACACTGTCCTTCCTGACAACAGTGCTCGTTTGGATGGAGCGGGCTTCCTCACATGCTGTAATTTGAGAAAGTGTATGTCAGCCTGAGAGGTGAAGCAACTGAAGCAAAAGCAAGAAGTCTCTGAAACTTTGACCTAGTGTATATAAAGTGTGACTTATGAAGAAATGGCCAAGTGTAAAGGCTCTGTGAGCTAATGAACCCAGAAGACTCTGGACATGAAGTGACTGAGCAGCAAAGCCAACAGGAGGGGAGTTTATTGACACACTCAGTAAATGATACAGCACCCATATTTCTGTCCATGGGGAGTCAATTTTTACGTTAGAATCCAAGCATGAACTGATCCAGAGCATTAGTGGAGGTTTAAAGCAACATGCAAAGAGGAGACCTTGGCAAGAAAAATCATGGTGCATTGACCTACTTGAGAGACTAACATTTGTAGGTTCATGGTCTTGTTCCTTAAGAACCTCTTTCCTTAAGAGTTTGTAGGCAGAAATCCAGAGCAAAGGGAAGGAAAAAAAATTACCTTCCTGGAAATCAGTTTTCACATAGTTATAAAAGTCGAATGGTTAAACAGTCACAAGACTGTATTTGGTAACTGTATGCAAGTCAACTTAGTCCTCAAGCCCACTAATGGAAAAAACTTAACTGGCCAATTCATCAAGACCCAATCATGTTAGGTTTGAAATATAGCCAGGT
The DNA here is from genome assembly GCF_040802235.1 of Manis javanica. Lineage (NCBI taxonomy): Eukaryota > Metazoa > Chordata > Mammalia > Pholidota > Manidae > Manis > Manis javanica. Next base: position 193,223,004 of record NC_133158.1, read on the forward strand.
CACAGTTTAAATTTATTCAAGAAGAATTTTTCTGGGCTCGCTCCCTTCACGCACACACAGCTGAACATACACACGCTGCCTCCCATTGGAGCTCTGGGATATAGCTGTTTATCTCCCTTGTGGTTCATCTTGTCACAGGGTCCTCTGTAAAGCTGTTTTCTCCTATGGCTCCAGATAGAAAATGGGGCACAGGCCTCCTGTGCTTTTGGAGACCTCAACATGTTTGGGATTCTTTCTGGGATTCAAATGCTGATGACAAGGTATGGGGTGGGGTGGGCCACTCAGTGGCTATGTTATGGCTGTCTAAACACCTTTGTTCTCTCTCAGCTCCTCCACCCTTCTCCCTGCCAGTCCAGGGAGGGTTGCCCTTTCTTCTCTGTGTGAAGGAAAGCTGTAGACACCATGGTGCATTCTTCTGGCGCTTGTGATTTACAGCCTGACCTCAGTGAATGCCTTAAGTACTTCCCTCTCTTGGCCTTTGGATACACAAATCCTTGTCTCCCTTGACAAAGCTAGATTCTTGCAAATGAATGCCTGCTTTCTAGTTTGCTATTTCTGTAGTAGATTTACGAAAATTAATTTAGCACTTTAATGTTGTCTTGTCCCAGGTCTTACCCATCCTTCTCCTGGAAACAATGAATGCCATTGATTCATTGAGTGGAGAGCCCAGGGGCAACCAACCAGCAGCTATGAGGATGCATTAGGAATGAGAAAAACACATCAGTTACCAGGTCAAGGACAAGGTTACAGTGATGAGGATCGTCATGTTCTGAGCTTTTGGTATTTGCCAACACTGTTCTAAAACCTTTCTTTGCCTGTCTCATGCCATTCTCAGATCTATTCTGTATGTAAGCACTGTTCCCATCCTACTTTACTGATGAGGAAGCTGAGTATTAGGGAGCGTCAGAGAAGTGACCAGGTTGCCCACCTGGAAACCAGAGGAGAGAACATGACCCTCTGCAGTCTGGCTCCGGGGCCCAGGTTCAGAACCTCTATGCACTTCTTCCCTGAGTGTCCTGACATCCTCCACATGGGAGAACTAAATATTAAAGCATTTTTATCATATGGTGTTGACTATGCACTCTTCCAATACTTTGAAAGAGAAGGTAACTCCCAAGATCAAACTGTATTGGAGAAGTCAGAAAGAAAGAGGTACCCAGTGGACTCTGACGTTACATTTGAAGGGCCCCCACCAGTAAGATAGCAAATTTCTGGCTTCTCTTCAGGGTCCTCGGTTCCCGCCAGCGCCACCTGAAGCCCAATCACCTTTCGCCCCCCTCCCAATCCCAGCACCTAGCCAACAGCCACCAGCCCCGTAGAAGTAACACCACAATTACCCCATGCCCCTTCCTATATAACCCAGCACCTTTCCCTAATCAAGCGGAATTCTCCGGTGAATTGCTGCTGTGTGTCGCTCCTTTCCTTTCATTGGTGCCGAAACCCGGGAGATGGGACACCCCAACTGGGCCCCGTCTTCCCCCCGACACCAGCAGCAGCTTGCCCTCGTCCTCTTTTTCCGGCACTGGCTCATCACACTCACCACTCCTCTCTGGCCTTTAGGTAAGTTTTCCCCCCGGAGTGGGCCACTCTTCCCCGAGCTTTCGCAGTGCCATTGACTGTGATCATCCGGCAAGGCCCTGACGCTCGGGGATGAGGAGGGAACTCTCCCCGCCTCAGGCCTTCACGGCTGCGGGGGACCCTCAGGCCCCCCCTCCAACAGCCATAAACAAGGTGACTCCTTTGCAGATGAGAACGCTCCCTTTCCCCCCCCTCCTCATTCTCTTCCATCTGCCGAAATCTGTTCTGTCTGCCAAAAATTCCTAGCGCTAGGTACCTCGTGACTCCGGCACTCTGCCTTCTTAGGGAAGTCTGGGTGACGACCCACACTTCCTAAGAAATTCCGACACATATACGAGTTTCTGCAGACCACCAAGGATCATTGGGAATGCCCTTTGTCTCCTTGTGGTCTGCCTCCAGTCCGAGGATCTCCGTTCATCTTCCCCTGTTTGTCTCCTTCTCTGTCCTTTAGCCATGGGAGCCTCCTCATCCATGCCTCCCTGAAAGTTCACCTCTTGAATGCCTGCTTAAGCATCTGGCTACCCTCTCCCTGAAACCTGATATAAAACCAAAACTTCTCCGTAAATATTGCTCCCAAGATTGGCCGACATACTCCCTAGACAATAACAACCAATGGCCCGCAGGGGGAACTCTTGATCCTAACATCACTCGCAATCTCTTTACTGCCAGCGACTGAAAAAATGGAAGGAGATTCCCTATATGGAAGCTTTCCGCCTCCTCCTTCCCTCACCCCCTCCCAAGTTCTCCTAGCCTGCAAGCCTCCACCCCCGCAGAAGCCTCCCGTTCACTCCCTTCCCCTTCTTCTCCTACAACAGCCCCTCTCCCTTCCTCCCCCACCATCTCCTCCCCCATCTCACCTCCTCCGCTTTTGTCCCCCGCAGATTAAGCATGAGCCTTTCAGCCCCCCCTTTAACTATGTCCCGGAGCCTCCTCCGTCTTTGCCCTCATCACCTGTTTCTCCCCTGTTGGGACCTCCTTTGCTTCTCACATGTTTGTAGGGAGAATGGGAAAGCACCTTCCCCCATGTCTGAATGCAGCATGGGAAAGCACAAGCTAGAGAACAATCGGTGCAGTCCTTGGAAGTTATGTGTCCACAAAAACATATCTTGTCCTCGAAGACGAGCCAAGACTCCTCACTCTGAAAATAGGGAGACCTTGAAGATATGTAGAAACACCGCCCCTGCTTCTAGCTATGCCCTTCCCCCACTTGCCGATGTGGCAGGAATGGAGAACAAAGAACATTCTGTTTACGCATTCCATAAGCAATTAACTGGAGCCCTGCTGTAGCTCAGTTAGTAGAGTGTGGGACTCTTAACCTCAGAGTCATGGGTTCAAGCCCAACTAAAGCAGCAGAGGCAAGCAGCTGGGCTGCTGGCTGGCTACACGTGGGTCCGATTCTATCTTTCTTTATTTTCTTTGCCCCCATTCTGCACTTCAGGACCTGCTCGACTAAGCACGGCTAGGCTACGTCACTCCCCCACAGACTGAGCCAGAACCCTTCAGTCCCCATCAGACTCGGTCCCAAGAGCCTCCCAAAATTATCACCCCTCTCCAGGAGGTAGCAGGATCCGAAGGCATCGTGCGCATTCACGTCCCTTTCTCCTTAGGAGATTTAGCCCAACTAGAGAAACGCCTAGGTTCCTTTTCCACTGATCCCACGACATACATCAGGGAGTTTCAATGGACCCTCCAGTCTTACAGCCTCACACATCATGACATTTTCATGCTCCTGGCCAATACCCTCCTTCCTGAAGAGCGTAGATGAGTTTGGGACTTCGCCCAAACGCACGCTACCGAAACCCACAGGACTGACCCCACCTATCCCCCTGGCCCCACTGCTGTCCCCGAACAAGACCCACACTGGGATTATAACACCGCCATGAGTCTCCGCTCTCGAGATATTTTTGCCTCCTGCTTAATAGCAGGTCTGAAAAAGGCAGCTCGTAAAGTAGTCAATTTTCAAAAACTCCAAGGCATAATTCAAAAGAGAGACAAAATCCCCTCCGAGTTCTTAGACAGACTCACTCAAGCCCTATTACAGTATACCAGCCTGGACCCAGAAACACCTGAAGGAAGACATGTCCTTATGACATACTTCCTAGCTCAAAGCTACCCCGACATTAAAGCTAAACTCAAAAAGTTAGAACAGGGCCCCGCTACCCCACAGACTGAGATCCTAACAGTGGCCTTTAAAATCTTCCATAACCGGGAGGAGGAGAAAGAACGCTGTAAACAAAAGGCTGATCAGGCCAATTTCCAAATGTTGGCCCAGCTGATAAAACCACAACCTGGGCGCCCCTCTACAAACAAGCCCCCCCAAGGAGCTTGTTTCAAGTGCGGAAAAGAGGGACATTGGTCAAGGGCGTGCCCCTCCCCCAGATCTCCTACCACCCCATGCCCCAGATGCCACAAAAAGGGCTACTGGGGGTTTGATTGCCCAACCACCCGAAGGGGAGGCTGGATGAACAGCACCCATCCTAAGCCCACCATAGTGGGGCTGGCAGAAGAAGATTGACAGGGCCCGGGGGCTTCTCGCCCGACCATTTCCATCACCAAACAGGAGCCCAGGGTTACTTTAACAGTAGACAGTCACCCCATCTCCTTCCTCCTAGATACAGGAGCCACCTTCTCAGTCTTACGAGAATACCGGGGCCCTACCACGCCAGCAATTACTCCTATAGTCGGGGTAAGAGGTAAACAGATTTTCACATTAAAAACCCCCCCTTTTATGCACAATCCAAGACAATCCCATACCTTTCTCCCACTCCTTCCTGGTTATGCCCCAGTACCCCATCCCTTTACTAGGATGGGACATCCTTTCCCTCCTCCACGTTTCCATAACTATATCCACTCCCACAGCCCCCAGTACTCCCTTTCTGATGGCCCTCATAGCCGATGACCCCCCTCTACCCAATGAAAGCTCTGGTTCCACCCTCATACACCTTGTAAATCCTAAAGTTTGGGACATTACAAGCCCCTCCGTGGCTCTATGTCCTCCTGCCTCTATCAAATTACGTGACCCCTCTCAGTATATCTGTCAGGCCCAATTATCCCTAACCACTTCAGCCCTCATAGGCCTCCAACCCATCATTCAAGATCTCTTAAACAAAAATTACCTCAGACCCACTCACTCCCCATTTAATACCCCCATATTAGCTGTTAAAAAAACCAACAGATCTTTCCGCCTTGTCCAAGACCTTCGCTCATCAACATGGCCATTGTCCCTATCCTCCCTTAGTTCCAAATCCATACACCCTTTAATTGCAGATCCCTGCCTCGGCCTTCCACTTCTCAGTCCTAGATCTCAAAGATGCAATTTTCCTATCCCTCTGGACCCGTCCTCCCAAGATTTTTTCACCTTCACCTGGATGGACCCATACACAAGACATTCTGAACAACTCATTTGGACAGTTTTGCCACAAAGCTTCCGAGATAGTCCCCATATTTTTGGACAGGTCCTAGCTCAGGACCTCAAACAGTTTCATCATGATCACTCCAAGTCCACCTTATTACAATACATGGACAATCTTCTACTCTGCAGTCCCTCGTGGGAACAGTCTCAACTTGACACTGCCTCCCTACTTAACCTTCTAGCGTCCAGAAGTTACCGAGTATCCTCCGTCAAAGCTCAAATCTCTTCCCCTCCTGTCACTTACCTCAGATTCCTTCTATCTCAACAAAGAAAGTCCATTACCTTAGATAGAAAATGGCTCCTCTCTGACCTGCCCGTTTCCAAAACCAAGACAGAAATCCTTTCCTTTCTAGGCCTGGCTAGATATTTTAGAGCGTAGATCCCTAACTTCTCCCTGTTGGCAAGACGCCTATACGACCTCAGCAAGGGCCCCCCTAAAGAACCATTATCCTCCTCACCCCGACATTCTTTCATTAAGCTCCTTCAAGCCTGTGTGGAAGCCCCAGCTCTCCATCTTCCTGATTTGTCGAAGCCCTTCTCATTATACATTCATGAGAGGTCCAGTCAAGCTCTAGGAGTCCTAGGCCAATATTATGGCCCATTCTTTGCCCCAGTAGCTTATCTCTCCAAGCAATTAGACCCCACAGTTCGGAGATGGGCCCCCTGCCTATGGGCATTAGCCGCTAGACAGCTCTTGCAGAAGGAAGCTCATAAACTGACATTCAGGGCGCCCCTTACCATTCTGTCCCCACATCACCTAAAAGATCTCTTAACCTACAAAAGTTTACAGACTCTCCCTCCCTCCAGACTCCTGACCTTACTGTCCTCTTTCCTCCAAAATCTCGTTCACCCCCTTTGCCATCCATACCCGAATCATGATTTTTTCTCCTTTACTGCTCTCTCGCTTTTTTTCCCCTCATTCCTATTGTCTTCCCCACCACTCCAGTCTCCTTTGTATGGCGATTCAAAGTCAGACAGACTTACACATAGCATCAAACAAAAGTTACTGCCCTCATTGCCACATCAGACGGCCCTCTGAAAAGCTGCTCTGAGCCTTTATACCTCCACTTTCCTCCCTCCACTGAAGTGTTCACTAGCAGCTACCCTTATTCTCCCTACCTCTGCTTCCTCTATGACCAAAAACAAGCCTATTGCAGGTGATGGCCAGACACCTACAGGAGATGTCCCTACTGGTCTTGCACCATTCACTACATGGGTAACTTCCAGTACCCACAGTATTACTCCTCTAACGATTTCATGAAATATCCCAACGGCTCATTCTCCTTATCAATCCCAGATCCCTGGGACTTTCGATGGGCTGCCAGAGTCACAGCCTCAGTTTACTATGGGGGGTCCTCAATCCCCCACGGTACCCTTCATATCTCTCGAAAGTATGTTCCCTCTCATTCCCAGATCTCTCAAGTTGCATCAGATATCAGACATTCCGAAAAAGTCATCCAAACTCTTGACGGTACCTCTTCATCTTCTTATCCCCGCCCCTCTTCCCATTTCTCCTACTCTTCATTACAGCTCATTCAGGACACCACCATCTTTCTCAACCACAGCCTTAACACCACCAATTGTTTCTTGTGTGCATCACTACAGCGCCCACTGGTGGCTGCCATGCCCCTTAATATTTCCAACTACTCCTTGCATGCAGAAAGACAACCCCTCTGCCCCCTGGCAGACATACCCCTATGGGAACCAGAATACGCAGATAATCTCACCATCGACCACTGTGTAGGCCCAACTCCACCCCCCTCCAGCACACTTCACTGCCTCTCTATCTATACCCCTACCTCCAGCTCTAAGACTTTTACGCAACTGGGACACTTCTTTTGGTGTAATGGCAGTCTTTTCAACTCACTGCCTTTCAACTCTGATACACCCTGCATTTCGTCCCCCTAATCCCACAGCTTACACTTTACAGCATGGCAGAATTTCTTGAGCTCCAACCTCCCTTGCCCTCACGCACAAAAAGAGCTGCTTTCCTTCCCATCATGGTCGGTATCTCTTTGATCACCTCAGCCATTGGGGCAGGGTTTTCGGGAGAAGCCTTGGGTCACTCTCTATGGGCAGTTAGAGATCTCAACGCCAAACTTGAGGGAGCCCTGACATCCACTGCCGATTCCCTAGCCTCTCTCCAAAGACAGGTCACTTCGCTAGCTAAGGTTGCCCTTCAAAACCGGCGGGCCCTATATCTGCTTACAGCCAAGAAGGGCGGCACCTGCATCTTCCTCTGGGAAGAGTGCTGCTATTACATCAACGAATCCGGCATTGTAGAAACTGACATTACCAAACTCACCGACCTTGCCTCCAGCCTCCACTCTGCTTCCAATTCCAACCCATTCTCGTCAATACTAACAAACCCCCTCCTTACCTGGCTCTGGCCCATTGCAGGCCCCATAATAATCATCTTCTCGCCTGTCTCTTCTTACCCTGTATAGTAAAGTTCATGAAATCCCAAGTTGGAAAAATCTCTAATCAAGCTTTCAACCAGCTTTTACTCAGGAACTACTAGCTTCCGGCGACAGAAGATCCCTCACCCTCACGTGACCTCCTCACCACACGCTGAGATGGACCCCTCTCTCCACTAGAAACTGGTCCTGGAAACAATGGCCGGAGACGCCTGGCTCCTGACACCCATATCCTCTTGGCACCATTGGAATCAACAGGTCCTCGACCTATGGTTACAGGGAACCTTCATTGATTTCCAAACCTGAAGAAGTCCACATCTACTCATCCTTACTGTGGGGAGTCTTATCAACCCTTTCCTCCCAATCCTCAAGCCCTCACTCCCTTCTCCTCCCCTGTCCACCAGGAAGCAGCCAGAGAGAAATCAACGTCCACAACCCTATAGAGGAGAAAGGGAGGAATGAAGGGCCCCCACCAGTAAGATGGCAAACTTCCGGCTTCTCTTCAGGGTCCTCGGTTCCCGTCGGCGCCACCTGAAGCCCAATCACCTCTCGCCCCCCTCCCAATCCCAGCACCTAGCCAACAGCCACCAGCCCCGTAGAAGTAACACTACAATTACCCCATGCCCCTTCCTATATAACCCAGCACCTTTCCCTAATCAAGCGTAATTCTCCGGTGAATTGCTGCTGTGTGTCGCTCCTTTCCTTTCAACATTACCTTACTATGAAAAAGAACGCAACGGATGAAGAGAGTCTAAAAAATTAAACTATTAATGTGTGATAACAGGAAATACATATATTGGCCTCTGTACCCAATCCCTGGTGCAGAATTCATAAAACCCTTCTAAATTCCTAAGAGATAACAGTGCTAGGAGCATCTTTTTGGTCTATGACTCTGGTGGGCTCCTGGATGGGGGCTGGCCACCAGAAAGATCAAGCCACTATTAGAAGGTTGTAACTTTCAGCAACCCCAACCCTCATACTTTCTAGAAAGGAGAGAAGGCAGGAAATGGAGTTAATGGCCCATTATGCCTATATAATGAAGCTTCCTTAAAAAACTCCCCAAAATACAAGGTTCTGAAAGCTTCCAGGTGAGTGCACACACCCACACCCGGGGAGCATGACTCAGCCCACCTCCTTGGGGGCAGAGGTGCCTGCCTCAGGGTCCCCCCAGGCCCAGGTATCTCTCCCTTTTGTTCATCTATATCCTTTATTGCACCCTTTGAAAGAGGAGTAAATGTACGTAACTGTTCTCCTGTGTTCTGTGAGCTGCTCTAGAAAATTAATTGGACCTGAGTAGGGGCTCCTGGGAATATCTGATTTATATCTGATTGGTCACAGGTACACATGACAATTGGGGTTTTTGAGTGGCATCTGAAGGGGGCGAAGGGACAGTCTTATGGGACTGAGCCCTTAACCTATGGGATTTGATGATACCTCCTGGTAGGTAGAATCAGAATTGAGTTAAACTGTAGAAGACTTAGTTGATATCTAAGAGGATTGCTTGTTGGTGGAAGAAAACACCCACACATTTGGATGCGTGTTTTGGGCAAGTAGTAAAGGAGAAACACAGGAGAACTATAGGCTTTCCCAATACAATTACCTTTGATAGTCTAGAGGCCATATTTGATTTGCATATAATGTACTTGCCTGAGTGAGTAAAATTTCTAAAGAGTCTATATTATTAAGAGGGGCATGCATTATCAGTTTCATCTATTTCCTCTGACCTACTTGACTGATTCACACATTTACATTATTTACTGGTTTCTGAAGAGGTTTTGAGTTGCCACTAAAGTCACTTATGATTGCAGACATATAATCATAAATGCAATTTATTAGATTCTTTTCTTTTGAAGATATGAAGTATGTGACCTGTTGCTCTTTTTTTTTTTTAGAGGGCATCTTTCATATTTATTGATCAAATGGTTGTTAACAACAATAAAATTCTGTATAGGGGAGGCAATGCTCAATGCACAATCATTAATCCACCCCATGCCTAATTCTCGTCAGTCTCAAATCTTCTGAAGCATAACGAACAAGTTCTTACATGGTGAACAAATTCTTACTTAGTGAATAAGTTCTTACATGGTGAACAGTACAAGGGCAGTCATCACAAAAACTTTCGGTTTTGATCACGCTTTATGAACTATAAACAATCAGGTCAAATATGAATATTCGTTTGATTTTTATACTTGATTTATATGTGGATCCCATATTTCTCCCTTTATTATTATTATTTTCTTATTTATAATAAAATGCTGAAGTGGTAGGTAGATGAAAGACAAAGGTAGAACACATAGTTTAGTGTTGTAAGAGAGCAAATGTAGATGATCAGGTGTGTGCCTGTAGACTATGTGTTAATCCAAGCTAGACAGAGGCATTAAAACATCCACGGATGCAGAAGATTTCCCTCAAAACAGGGGGGTGAGGTTCTAAGCCTCACTTCTGTTGATCCCCAATTTCTCACCTGATGGTCCCCCCACGACTGTGCCTTTCTTAGGTTGTTCCTCCCTTGAGGAATCTTACCTGTCTCTGGCTAACCAGTCATCTTCTGGGGCCATACAGGGAAATGCAAAGTTGGTAAATGAGAGAGAGGCCATATTGTTTGAAAAGGTTAGGTTTTTACTTCTTTGCAGATTTATGCCCTGTGGCTTCTATGCCCAGCATTTGTCTTGAGTTATCTTTACCACTTGGAGGAATTATGATACTCGGTAAATTCGATATGAGGCACGAATTCTATTTAAGGGTTGTAATTAGGAAGGAAGAAGAAAAGCTATGGAAATAGCAGATGGAAGAAAACATGGGAAGATTGATTATTTCTTTGACATATCTTCTTGTAGAGTAACTTAAGCATGTATAGGTTTTAAACTACTAATTAAATTGTGCACATACATTAACATAACAGGAATACAGTTACATAACCAAAGCAGATGTATAATTACCAGCCACCTCAGTGAAGCCAAGAAAACCAGTTAGGCACCCTAGGCATTTGTGAAAATTTGTCTATGATATGATGGATATTGTCCAACTGTACTTGAACAGTCTGAGAGAAATCAGACAAATTAAAACAACCCATTCCTGGGAACTGTTCACATCCCATATGTTCTTTTAACAGTAGATAGTCTGTAGTTGTAAGATTTTGGAGTGCTACAACTTGCACTTCTCCTAATTCTTGGTTGGGTTTCAACAATATAGGTCCAGTCAAATTTGTTGTTTTACTGAAAGCACAGGCCAGCTTAGATATCTCCTTCATTCCAATGGCAAATCCAGGGAACCAGTGGGATGGATGCAGCTACAACTGCAGTATCGCTTGGATCTTTGTTGAGGTTTTTTGATGATCATCTACTGGTATGAGTCTTCCAGAGAGTGCTGATGTTGGAGGTTCTTCTTCATATCATATCTAACTTCATTATCTGGGTAGCCAAATTAGGCTTTGATCCTCTGTATAAACACAAACAGACCCTTTGCCCACACTTTGATATGCCCTTTATACCATTGTGTAGAACTCATTAGAGGTCACCACACTGGAACTGCTTTTTTTTTTTTTAAGAGAAAGGAATATTATCAGAAAAGTGCACCTCCATAGCTGATCATCTGACACCCTTTAAGTGATCAAAATTAAGGATATTTAAAGCATGCATTAATCGTTAATTTACAGTTAGTTTTATCTTATCAAGGAGTAATCCCCTTTTTCTTTCTTTTTTTTCTTTTTTTTATCTTTAATCTACACTTACATGAAGGATATTATGTTTACTAGGCTCTCCCCTATACAAGGTCCCCCCTATAAACCACTTTGCAGTCACTGTCCATCAGCATAGCAAAATGTTGTAGAATCACTACTTGTCTTCTCTGTGTTGTACAGCCCACCCCTTACTCCCTCAACCCATGCATGCTAATCTTAATACCCCCCTTCTTCTTTCCCCCCTTATCCCCCCCTGTCCACCCATCCTCCCCAGTTCCTTTCCCTTTGGTACCTGTTAGTCCACTTTTGGGTTCTGTAATTCCGCTGCTGTTTTGTTCCTTCAGTTTTTCCTTTCTTCTTATACTCCTCAGATGAGTGAAATCATTTAGTATTTCTCTTTCTCCTCTTGGCTTATTTCACTGAGCATAATACTCTCCAGCTCCATCCATGTTGCTGCAAATGGTAGGATTTTTCCTCTTCTTATAGCTGAGTAGTATTCCATTGTGTATATGTACCACATCTTCTTTATCCATTCATCTACTAATGGACATTTAGGTTGCTTCCAATTCTTGACTATTGTAAATAGTGCTGCGATAAACATAGGGGTGCATCTGTCTTTCTCAAACTTGATTGCTGTGTTCTTAGGGTAAATTCCTAGGAGTGGAATTCCTGGGTCAAATGGTAGGTCTGTTTTGCGCATTTTGATGAATCTCCATACTGCTTTCCACAATGGTTGAACTAATTTACATTCCCACCAGCAGTGTAGGAGGGTTCCCCTTTCTCCACAGTCTCGCCAAGATTTGTTGTTGTTTCTCTTTTGGATGGCAGCCATCCTTACTGGTGTGAGTTGATACCTCATTGTAGTTTTAATTTGCATTTCTCTGATAATTAGCGATGTGGAGCATCTTTTCATGTGTCTCTTGGCCATCTGTATTTCTTTTTTAGAGAACTGTCTGTTCAGTTCCTCTGCCCATTTTTTAATTGGGTTATTTGTTTTTTGTTTGTTGAGGCGTGTGAGCTCTTTATATATTCTGGACGTCAAGCCTTTATCGGATCTGTCATTTTCAAATATATTCTCCCATACTGTAGGGTTCCTTTTTGTTCTATTGATGGTGTCTTTTGCTGTACAGAAGCTTTTCAGCTTAATGTAGTCTCACTTGCTCATTTTTGCTGTTGTTTTCCTTGCCCAGGAAGATATGTTCAAGAAGAGGTCACTCATGTTTATGTCTAAGAGGTTTTTGCCTATGTTTTTTCCAAGAGTTTAATGGTTTCATGACTTACATTCAGGTCTTTGTTCCATTTTGAGTTTACCTTTGTATATGGGGTTAGACAATGGTCCAGTTTCATTCTCCTACATGTAGCTGTCCAGTTTTGCCAGCACCATCTGTTGAAGAGACTGTCATTTTGCCATTGTATGCCCATGGCTCCTTTATCAAATATTAATTGACCATATATGTTTTGGTTAATGTCTGGGGTCTCTAATCTGTTCCACTGGTCTGTGGCTCTGTTCTTGTGCCAGTACCAAATTGTCTTGATTACTAGGGCTTTGTAGTAGAGCTTGAAGTTGGGGAGTGAGATCCCCCCTACTTTATTCTTCTTTTTCAGGATTGCTTTGGCTATTCGGGGTCTTTGGTGTTTCCATATGAATTTTTGAATTATTTGTTCCAATTCATTGAAGAATGTTGCTGGTAATTTGAGAGGGATTGCATCAAATCTGTATATTGCTTTGGGCAGGATGGCCATTTTGACGATATTAATTCTTCCTAGCCATGAGCATGGGATGAGTTTCCATTTGTTTTAATTTCTCTTAAGATTGACTTGTAGTTTTCAGGGTATAGGTCTTTCACTTCTTTGGTTAGGTTTATTCCTAGGTATTTTATTCTTTTTGAGGCAATTGTGAATGGAATTGTTTTCCTGATTTCTCTTTCTATTGGTTCATTGTTAGTGTATAGGAAAGCTACAGATTTCTGTGTGTTAATTTTGTATCCTGCAACTTTGCTGTATTCCGATATCAGTTCTAGTAGTTTTGGAGTGGAGTCTTTAGGGTTTTTTATGTACAATATCATATCATCTGCAAATAGTGACAGTTTAACTTCTTCTTTACCAATCTGGATTCCTTGTATTTCTTTTTTTTTGTCTGATTGCCATGGCTAGGACCTCCAGTACTATGTTAAATAACAGTGGGGAGAGTGGGCATCCTTGTCTAGTTCCCGATCTCAGAGGAAATGCTTTCAGCTTCTCACTGTTCAGTATAATGTTGGCTGTGAGTTTATCATATATGGCCTTTATTATGTTGAGGTAATTGCCCTCTATTCCCATTTTGCTGAGAGTTTTTATCATGAATGGATGTTGAATTTTGTCAAATTCTTTTTCAGCATCTATGGAGATGATCATGTGGTTTTTGTCTTTCTTTTTGTTGATGTGGTGGATGATGTTGATTGATTTTCAAATGTTGTACCATCCTTGCATCCCTGGGATGAATCCCACTTGGTCAAGGTTTATGATCCTTTTGATATGCTGTTGAATTCTGTTTGCTAATATTTAATTTAGTATTTTTGCATCTACATTCATCAGGGATATTGGTCTGTAATTTTCTTTTTTGGTGGGGTCTTTGCCTGGTTTTGGCATTAGGGTGATGTTGGCTTCATAGAATGAGTTTGGGTGTATTCCCTCCTCTTCTATTTTTTGGAAAACTTTAAGGAGAATGGGTATTATGTCTTCTCTGTGTGTCTGAGGTAAAATTCCGAGGTAAATAGGTCCGGCCCCGGGGTTTTGTTCTTGGGTAGTTTTTTGATTACCATTTTAATTTCTTTGCTCTTGATTGGTTTGTTTAACTTTTATGTTTCTTCCTTGGTCAGTCTTGGGAGGTTGTATTTTTCTAGGAAGTTGTCCATTTCTTCTAGGTTTTCCTGCTTGTTGGCATATAGGTTTTCATAGTAGTCTTTAATAATTCTTTATATTTCTGTGGAGTCTGTCGTGATTTTTCCATTCTCATTTCTGATTCTGTTGATTTGTGTTGATTCTCTTTTTCTGTTAATAAGTTTGGCTAAAGGCTTATCTATTTTGTTTATTTTCTCAAAGAACCAGCTCTTGGTTTCGTTGATTTTTGCTATTGTTTTATTCTTCTCTATTTTGTTTATTTCTTCTCTGATCTTTATTATGTCCCTTCTTCTGCTGACTTTAGGCCTCATTTGTTCTTCTTTTTCCAGTTTCGATAATTGTGATGTTAGACTATTCATTTGGGATTGTTCTTCCTTCTTCAAGTGTGCCTGAATTGCTATATACTTTCCTCTTAAGACTGCTTTTGCTGCATCCCATAGAAGTTGAGGCTTTGTGTTGTTGTCATTTGTTTCTATATATTCCTTGATCTCTATTTTGATTTGTCCGTTGATCCATTGATTATTTAGAAGCGTGTTGTTAAGCCTCCATGTGTTTGTGAGCCTTTTTGTTTTCTTTGTAGAATTTATTTCAAGTTTTATACCTCTGTGGTCTGAAAAATTGGTTGGTAGAATTTCAATATTTTGGATTTTGCTGAGGCCCTTTTTGTGGGCTAGTATGTGGTCTATTCTGGAGAATGTTCCATGTGCACTTGAGAAGAATGTATATCCTGTTGCTTTTGGAGGTAGAGTTCTATAGATGTCTATTAGGTCCATCTGCTCTACCGTGTTGTTCAGTGCTTCCGTGTCCTTACTTATTTTCTGTCCGGTGGATCTATCCTTTGTGGTGAGTGGTGTGTTGAAGTCTCCTAAAATGAATGCATTGCAGTCTATTTCCCTCCTTAGTTCTGTTAGTATTTGTTTCACAAATGCTGGTGCTCCTGTGTTGGGTGCATATATATTTAGAATGGTTATATCCTCTTGTTGGACTGAGCCCTTTATCATTATGTAGTGTCCTTCTTTATCTCTTGTTACTTTCTTTGTTTTGAAGTCTATTTTGTCCGATATTAGTACTGCAACCACTGCTTTCTTCTCGCTGTTGTTTGCCTGAAATATGTTTTTCCATCCCTTGACTTTAGTCTGTGCATGTCTTTGGGTTTGAGGTGAGTCTCTTGTAAGCAGCATATGGATGGGTCTTGCTTTTTTATCCATTCTATTACTCTCTGACTTTTGATTGGTGCATTAAGTCCATTTACATTTAGGGTGACTATTGAGAGATATGTACTTATTGCCATTGCAGGCTTTAAATTCGTGGTTACCAAAGGTTCAAGGTTAGCCTCTTTAGTATCTTACTGCCTAACTTAGCTCACTTATTGAGCTGTTATATACACTTTCTGGAGATTCTTTTCTTCTCTCCCTTCTTATTCCTCCTCCTCCATTCTTCATATGTTGTGTGTTTTGTTCTGTGCTCTTCTAGGAGTGCTCCCATCTATAGCAGTCCCTGTAAGATGCCCTGTAGAGGTGGTTTTTGGGAAGCAAATTCCCTCAGCTTTTGCTTGTCTGGGAATTGTTTAATCCCGCCATCATATTTAAATGATAGTCGTGCTGGATACAGTATCCTTGGTTCAAGGTCCTTCTGTTTCATTGTATTAAATATATCATGCCATTCTCTTCTGGCCTGTAGGGTTTCTATTGAGAAGTCTGATGATAGCCTGATGGGTTTTCCTTTATAGGTGACTGTTTTCTCTCTAGCTGCCTTTAAAACTCTTTCCTTGTCCTTGATCCTTGCCATTTTAATTATTATGTGTCTTGGTGTTGTCCTCCTTGGATCCTTTCTGTTGGGGGTTCTGTGTATTTCTGTGGTCTGTTCAATTATTTCCTCCCCCAATTTGGGAAAGTTTTCAGCAATTATTTCTTTAAAGACACCTTCTATCCCTTTTCCTCTCTCTTCTTCTTCTGGTACCCCTATAACATGGATATTGTTCCTTTTGGATTGGTCAGATAGTTCTCTTAGTATTGTTTCATTCCTGGAGATCCTTTTATCTCTCTCTATGTCAGCTTCTATACATTCCTGTTCTCTGGTTTCTATTCCTTCAATGGCCTTTTGCATCTTCTCCATTCTGCTTATAAATCCTTCCAGGGTTTGTTTCTCTTCTGTGATCTCTTTCCTGACATCTGTGAACTCCCTCCGGACTTCATCCCATTGCTCTTGCATTTTTCTCTACATCTCCTTCAGCATGTTCATGATTTTTATTTTGAATTCTTTTTCAGGAAGACTGGTTAGGTCTGTCTCCTTCTCTGGTATTTTCTCTGTTATCTTGATCTGCCTGAAGTTTTGCCATTTCATGGAGATAGAGATAGTTTGCAGAGCTGGCACGAATGATGGCTGGAAGAACTTCCCTTCTTGTTGGTTTACGGCCTTCTTCTCCTGGGAGAACAGCGACCTCTGGTGGCTTTTGCTGGGTAGCTCTGCAGAGACAGGGCTTCTGCTTCCTGCCCGGCCACTATGGAGTTTATCTCCGCTGTTGCTTTGAGCGTGACCTGGCTCTGGCTGCTGCTCCAAAATGGTGGAGCCCCATTGGAGGGGGAGCGGCCAGGAGGCTATTTATCTCCATGAGGGGCCTCCGTGCTCCCTGCTGCCCAGGGAGTTAGAGTGCCCAGAGATCCCCAGATTCCCTGCCTCTGGACTAAGTGTCCTGCCCTGCCCCTTTAAGACTTACGAAAAGCACTCTCCATACCAAAACAACAGCAGCAACAACAAAAACAAAAAAAATTAAATCAATAATTAAAAAAAAGAAAAACGCAGGATTTTCTTTGTCCTCAGGTGCCGGTCTCAGGCACCCGCTCACCGGTCTTGCTGCCCTGTTTCCCTAGTATTGGGGTCCATGTCCCTTTAAGACTTCCAAAAAGCACTCTCAAAAAAAAAAAATGTCCACTCCCATTTCTTTGTTCTCTGGCATCGACCTCAGGCACCTGCTCACCGGTCCTGCTGCCCTGTTTCCCTAGTATCCAGGACCCCACGCATGCAGTATGTCTGTGCTCTGGTCCGGATGGCTGGGGCTGGGTGTTCAGCAGTCCTGGGCTCCCTCTCCCTCTGCTCTGACTCCTCTCCTCCCGCCGGGCCGGGGCTTGTATCTTATCCCCTTCGCGAGGCACTGAGTTCTCGCAGGTGTGGATGTGGTCTGGATGTTGTCCTCTGTCCTCTGGTCTCTATTTCAGGAAGAATTGTCTTTGTTATATTTTATTAGATATATGTGGTTTTGGGAGGAGATTTCTGCTGCTCTACTCATGCCGCCATCTTGGCTCCACTTGTTGCTCTTTTTAATTTTGTTAAATATAACTTTTGAATCCTGCTCATGAGGCAATATCACTTGGGGCTACTAGAGTTAACCTGTCAATCACCAGCACTCATATCTCCACATTGTTCTCTACTTGTGAAAGTAGATTCTTCTATATAGTAAATGTGGAGATTCATAATATCTTGGTATGTGCTAGCAAGTATAAAATAATCATCTACCACAACCAAGGAAGGCTTAGTCCTAAACCTTTAATCTTATCTTAAAGGGTAAGGCTACTAGGAGTCAATACATTGAAAGCAATGCCAACTGGCCCTAGGAGACAAGAAAATATGTTCAAATAAAAAAAGAAAGCCTAGAAAATTCAATCTAGGATGTTTGTTTTTTATTGAGGTTCAATTGACATATAACACTATGTTTATATCAAGTGTATAACAATGATTTCATATTTGTGTGCACTGCAAAATGATCACCACAGTAAGACTAGTTACCGTCCATCACCATAAAAAGTTACAAAAAAATTTTTTCTTGTGATGAGAATTTTTAAGAATTATTCTCTTAGCAACTTTCCAATATGCAATAGAATATTATTGACTACACTCACCATGCTGTTCATTTCATCCTTACAACATATTTATTTTATAACTGAAAGTTTGTACCTTTTAACCACCTTTATCCATTTGCCCACCTCCCACCTCTGCCTCACACAATCAGTAATCTGTTCTCTATATCTATGAGTTTGTTTTCCTTTTTTGTTTGTTTTGTTTTTAGATTCCACAGATATGTGAAATCATACAGTATTTGTCTTTCTGTGTCTGCTTATTTCAGTTTAGCATAATAACTTTAATGTCCATCCATGTTGTTTTAAATGGCAAGATTTCATTTTTTCTATGGTTAAATCATATTCAATTAATATATATATAAACTATATTATCTTTATCCATTCATCTATTCAGGGACACTTAGGTTGTTTTCATATCTTGGCTATAAATAATGCTAGAAGGAAAGGTGCATATATCTTTTGAAATTAGTGTTTTCATTTTCTTCAGAAAAATGCCCAGAAGTGAAATTGTTGGTTCATACTTTCAACTTTTTGAGGAACCTCCATACTGTTTTCCACTATGGCTGTACCAATGTACATTCCCACCAATAGTTTAGGAGGGTTTCCCTTTCTCTGCATCCTTGCCAGCATTTGTTTCTTGTCTTTGGAATAGTAACTATTCTGACTGGTGTGAGGTGATACCTCCTTGTGGTTTTGTTTGCATTTCCCTGATGATTAGTGATGTTAAGCATATTCTCATTTGCCTGTTGACCATCTATATGTCTTCTTTGGGAAAATGTTTATTCAGGTCCTTTGTCCATTTTTAAAATCAGATTTTTGTTTGTTTGCTATTGAGTTGTATGAATTCTTTATATTCTTTGGATTTTAACCCCTTCCTTAGACATGATTTGCAAATACTGTCTCCCATTCAGTAGGCTGCCTTTCCATATTGTTGATGGTTTTCTTTGCTGGGCAGAAGCTTTTTAGTTTGTTGTAGTCTCAGTGGTTTATTTTTGCTTGTTGCCTCTGCTTTTGGAATCAGATCCAAATAGTCATCACCAAGACCACTGTCAAGGAGCTTACCACCTATGTTTTCTTCCCACCTATGTTTTCTTCTAGGAATTTATAGTTTCAGGTCTTACCTTTAACTCTTTAATCCATTTTGACTTGATTTTGGTGTGTGGTGTATGATAGTGGTCTAGTTAATTTTTTTGCATGTGGCTGTCCATTTTTCCCAGCACCACTTTCCCCATCCTTTACCCATTGTATATTCATGCCTCCTTTGTGGTAAATAAATTGACTGTATATGAATGGGTTTATTTCTGGACTCTGTACTGTTGCATTGTCTGTGTTTGTGTTTATGCCCATTCCATACTGTTTGATGACTATAGCTTTGTAATATAGATTGAAATCAGGGAGTATTATACCTCTAGCTTTGTACTTCTTTCTCAAGATTCCTTTGGCTATTCATGGTCTTTTGTGGTTCCATATGAAGTTTTAGATAATTTGTTCTATCTCCGAAGAATACCATTGGAATTTTGATAGAAATTGCATTGACTCTACAGATTGTTTTGGGTAATATGTACCTTTCAACAAAATTCTCCCACTCCATGAGAATGGAATGTATTTCCATTTATTTTTATTTTCTTCAGTTTCTTTATCAATGCCTTATAGTTTTCAGTGTACATATCTTTCACCTCCTTGGTTAAATTTGTTCCTAGGTGTTTTATTCTTTTTGATGTAGTTGTAAATGGTATTTTTATAAAATTTCTCTTTTGGATAGTTCATTGTTAGTAAAAGAAATGCAGCCAATTTTTGTATATTGATTTTTGTACCCTGCAACTTTTTTGGATTCATTTGTGAGTTCTAACAACAGATTATTTAGAGTTTTCTATATATAAAATCAAGTCGTCTGAAAATAGTGACAGTTTTGTTTCTTCCTTTCTAATTTGGATGTCTTTTATTTCTTTGTCTTGTGTAATTGCTCTGGCTATGGTGTTCAACATTATGCTGAATTAAATTGGTGAGAAGGTGCATCTGAACTCCAGGGGGAAAATCCCAGGGCAAATAACTTTGAAACTGATATCAGTCAAAGGGAGAAATAAAGTAAGAGAAATCCATTTATTTCTTACAAGCGGTTGTCCACTTCTGCTCTCCTGTGTCTCTCACAACCCAGCTGCAGAAGAAGGCACCCCACCCAACCTTTCCTGTCCAGATATGCCTTTTCTTGCCCTTGTAATTACCTGTTGATATGGAGATGGACTGCTTCTCTCCACCCCTTGGAAACACCTATTGATACAGAGATGTACTAAGGCCAGGTGAGAGATTCTGGAAATATTGCAGTTTTATCCACAGCATCCTTGTTTTGTTCCTGATCTTAGGGGAAAAACTTTGAGTATGATGTTAGCTGTGGGTTAGCCTTCATTACGTTGAGGAATGTTCCCTTTATACCCACTTTGTTGAAAGTTTTTACCACAAATGGATGTTCTGTTTTGTCATATGCTTTTTCTGCATTTATTTGGATGACCGTATGATGTTTAACCTTCATTTTGTTAACACTCTGGCATGTTTGGATTGCAAAATTCTGCCTCATATACCTAAACAGGCCCTGAGGGCATTGGGAAATTGAAGAAGCAGTGATGTCCCTATTTGTAACACCGATTCGTTATGGAAAAGTTTAGGTTCAGCAGACTTTATTTAAAAGGCAGGATGCTAGTAATATAAAAATGTACATTCCAAAAATATATTTAAAAACATAAAGGGTATTTCCAGGTGTAATGGAGCCAACTATAATTATCTGGAAAATTTACCCCATCCTTTGACAGTGTTTGGTTGGATAAATCATTAATCTGCATATTATGGTTTTGCAAAAGTATTTCAAAAATAAAGCAGAATGTTTTCCTACCCATATGGTCTTTGCAAACTGCCTGCCTGTGGGAAATTTGTAAATGTGAGAATGGATGTGCAAGAAAAAACCTGATACGTAGGAATGAAGGGCCATTCCTGCAGTTTCAGAGAGAAGACTGTGCCCACACACAGGGGTAACAAATAAAGAACCCCTGTATTATGCTTTATGCATGACTGAAGTGTCTATGCCTGACCAATAAAACTCCCAAACGACAGGTCCCAGATTTTCTGCAGGTAAGCCAGAAAAATCTGAGTACTCCACTGAAGTGATTTGAAACCATGGTTTTCTGTACATTGAGGGCAGGGAAAGCAGCTTTACAGTGCATTATTACAATCTGCTGAAATTACACAGTTCAAATTGCCAAATCCATTTTACAGACTCCAGACAGTATCTCCTATATACCTATATAAAGAGGTTCTTTCACGGATTACTTACCCTTTAGTAGACAGGAAATGAAAAGCCTGAGATCTGAATGATGTTAATTTGCTACCAAGAGCATACCAGGTGGATAACTATCTCCACCATGTCTGGTCTACTGTGTGTGTCTGATCAAGGATGTGGGAGGTGGCTTGTTTTCAACACGAAACAGATAGGGCATGGAAATTAGAGAAGGTCAGGAATGGCCAGTAGGTCCTAGGTCCTATTAAATTTAAAAGGCTGTTTAGAAGTTTTTTTATGTCGATGTTATGTGAGTTTAAATATTTATCCTAGTATTAGGAAGACTATCTTTGTATATATTTTTAAAAAGTGGTTAGTTACATGGTTAACCACTCAGGGGACTTGAGGTTTTGCCACCTTATCCTGGGGTTGTATGGAAGCTGTGCTAGAAATTTTATCTGCATAACAAATGGCAGAATGTGAAAAATTAGCATTTCAGATAGGCATCTTGTGATCCTTAGACCAGAATGATGAAACGACTAGAAGACATGTAGATAAAATGTTTCTTGATGTTGGTTTGGGCAAAGATTTTTGGATTTGACACCAAAAGCACTGGCAACTAAAGCAGAAATAGACAAGTGGGATGACATTGAGACAGGGATCATGGGCTTAGACAGAGTAGGGTGAGGGCCTCCGGAAAAAGCAAGGCAGGATATTTACAGTCAAAACAATGTAACAATGTAAAGTCCCTATTGAAACTGTGTTGAGCATTATACAAAGTGAAGATCACATTAATTTTCTAGGATAAAGATACCAGACTAGGAATATAGACTTCTTCAGTGAGATCAGTTAAAGATCAAAAGGCGAGGAGCACCTTGGCCTGGAATGTTTGAGTGTTCCACAAGGGTATCTCAGCATAACCTGGACTTCACTGTAAACAGCCCTAGCAAACAGACAACAACCCAGCCCACCTTGACGGCCGGGCAGGGGGTACAAGTCCACACCCTAAGCCCTCAATTCCCCAAAATCCCCAACTGCCTATAAATCCCCTAGACAACGCACCATCCTGGGCTCTCTTCTCCCCTCCTGGCGTGAGCCAGGAGCTCTGTCCTCTCACTGTCTCTCTCAATAAAGGCCTCTCCCTGGCTCTCCTACCTTGACTGTTTGCTAAGTTCATTCTTTGATTCCGCAAACAAGAACCCCAGCATCTTCAAACAGAAAGCTGTGGTATAGCAAAGGAAGCAATCAACTGAGTGAAAAGGTAGCCTACAGAATAGCAGAAAATATTTGAAAATCATATAATAACAAGGGGTTAATATCCAAAATAGATAAAGAATTCATACAATTCAGTGGCAAAAAATATATATAACCTGACTTAAAAATGGGTAAAGGACCTTCTTTGAAAGAAGACATACAAATGTCCAAAAGGCAAAAGAAAAGGCGTTCAACATCACTAACAATGAGGGAAATGCAAATGAAAACCACAGTGAGATATCATTTCATACCTGTTAGAATGATTATTACCAAAAAGGCAAGAAATAACAAGTGTTTATGATAATGTGGAGAAAAGAAAACCCTTGGGCACAGTTGGTGGGACCATGCATTGATATGGCCACTATGGAAAACAGTATGGAGGTTTCTCAAAATATAAAAATAGAAACTACTTTATGATCCAGCAATCCCTTGTCTGGATATATTTTCAAAGGAAATGTGATAAGCATCTCACAGAGAAATCTACACTCCCATGTTCACTGCAGTTTTATATACAGTAGTCAAGATATGGAAATAACCTAAATGTCCATTAATAGATGAATAAATAAAGAAAATGTGATATGTATATTTACCCTTAAAAAAAGAAGGAAACTCTGCCACCCGGGACAGCATGGATGAACTTAGAGGCTATTATGCTAAGTGAAATAAGTCAAGTGGAGAAAGACAAACATTGAATGATCTCATTCATATGTAGAATCTAGGAGTCAAAGTCACACAAGCAGAGTTAAAATGGTCGTTGCCAGGGGCTGGGGGAAGGGTGAAAGGGAGAGAAGTTGTCACAGGGTATGAAGTTTCAGTTGTGCATGATAAAAGTTCTGGAGAGCTAATGTACAGTATGATGACTATAGTTAGTAAAACTGTATTATATATTGAAATTTGCTAAGAGGGTAGACCTTAAGTGTTCTCACCACACACACGCAAAAGAAGAAAATGTTAACTATGTGAGGTGATGGGATATGTTCATTGTGTACCTTCTTTGTCTCTCACAACCTGCCTGCAGAAGAAGGGACCCCACCCAACCTCTCGGTCCAGATCTGCCCTTGCTTCCCTTTGTAATCACCTATTGATATGGAGATGTACTAAGGCCAGGCAAGAGATTCTGGAAATACTGCAATTTTACCCACACTCTCCTTGTGAGAAAGAATTCAAGAATCTGCAAGAAGTGGCTGAGCATTAAAAGTTTATTTGGAGAATAAGAGTTTAAAGATAGGTGTTAGTATATGCTTGAGAGGGGGTTGTGGACAGACCCAAGGGGGTTGCCTAGAGGAAACAACAGGGGGGCTCTTTATGTATAGGGAGATGAATATTCACTAAGTGGGAATAGGCTTTAAAGGGAACAGATGGAGTCATCTCAGAGTTCCGGCCTACTTCACCCTCACATTGGTCAGGGGAGTTTTGGCTATATTTCATTCTCATTGGAACTGTTGAACTGCCCTGGTGTGAGGAGGTGTGATTTTTATTATGTTAATGATGACAAGGTATGATTTTTACTATGTCAATGAGTGTATAATGTATTTTGGGGTGAAGTTTGTGTCAACTTCTCCTCCGTGTTGGACCCATCCGGTCTTGGCTGATCAGTTATTTATATTCTTCCTCCCCACATCCCGCGAGAACAGCTTACATGGAATGTGCAGAATGTAGGCGTCCAGCCCAAAGTAAAGACTAGCTGAAGTTCATGTCTGGCTATCCACCTCCTTCAACAAACTGGACTGAACTTCACGGACCTCCTGGAGTAAGGCCCTCTTCACCATTTCGGCTTTATAGTCATTTGCTTGTACGTTTCCTCTGTAAGTCTATTTTGCCCTTCAACTCTACCAGGCAACAAAATATTTGCTTTTTGGCTAGAGCTCAGCAGTCATCAAAATCTCAGTTTTATTGCACCCAAACTGGGGGTGTTTTATTAAGAATAGACCATCCCAGAATCCCTGGGCCAGCAAGAATTTTGCATTGTGTGGACAAGCAAGTCAGAAGTAGCACAGACAACTTAGCAAAGTGGAAATGACACATGTGGGCATGGAGAGAGTAGCAGGGAAAGAACATGGGTATCTACTGGCATTTGCTACTAGCCTGGTCATAATCCTCACTGTGGCCAAAGTAGGTCCCTGGTGTCTTGACAACTTATTTTTTTTTTAATGGTAAAGGTCTTTGAAGGAGAGTAAGAAGGAAAATTGAGTTTCAGAGACAATGTTAAAATTGTTTCAAGCACTTAAACTGGTGGAGCTACAGAATCAGTGCCGTGATTTCATTCTTTACATACTTTTCTTTTTGACTGATTGCTGAGTGTGGATTCTGTTCTGTATCATAGAACCTGCTTCATCTTCTCAACAACTTAAAAGCCAAAAACATTTTCTAGGATCATTGATTTTGTAAAAAGTTGTAAATTCACATTAGCCTTGCCTTACTTTTCTATTTTCATACTTTATCATAATAGTGAGGGATGGAGGGGGCCGTTTAAAAAAGAAATGTAAAGAGAGCAACAAAACAGAGTAGTAATCCTGGGGTTTGCTGTCTGGTCAGTCAGCCAGTCATTTCCATGATGAATTCACTTGGACTTACTTTCCAATATTGGTTTATTTATAGGGCTTGAGCTGGTAATTAGTTATCGACTCTGAAAAACAAATTATTTATAAAGCATTTGTTCTATGATGTCACATGACACAAATGAGCTTTAGAATGACTGATGACTTTTCAAAACAGTTTAGTTTATTCCTATGTACAAGTCCCCAGTGGCTACCACAGTGCTTATGGGAAATCCAGTTCTAAGTCACTTGAAAACAATCATTTTGAGAACACTTTCAAAAAACTAAGCTAGTATATTTGGTGAAATAATAGCTGAGAAATAGAGTCAAAGAAAAGCAACAGAAGAGTTTGACAAAGTTGTTTTTTGCAAAGCAGCACCAAAAAGAGATTGTGGATTTCTATGATTTCCATTTACTTCATGCCCACTCATGTCATTACGGAAAAACCTGGACTGGATCGCTGAAGAAAAAACCAAGCAGCACTTGGAGTGTTGAGGTTTATTTTACATTGGTGGGCTCAGAGGGGAGTAATCTCTCAAGGTCTGAGCCCCGAACAAAGGCAAGGGGAGCAATATATACCATTCTGCTTCCGTATCTGCAACATTACTACATGCACAGTAAGCAAGCAAGCAATCAAGCAAGGGCGAGTGAGTTTAGGAAGTGAGTGCCTGGCAGAGCGGGAAGTGAAGGGGAAGGAGAAAACGGGAGTTTCTGCTGTCTTTGTTGAAGAAGAGAAGCAAAAGGGAGCCACCTGGACTAGACTGCTGACTTGTAAATATTTCCCTATCACTTCCCCCTCTGATGCCCCTTTAAACACTTCATTTTAAGGGGCATCATCTCCTTGGTTTATAATAGGGTCATAATGGCTCTGCATATACATGAGCTGTATGGAGGAAATGTGTTCCTTGATAAAGTTAATGAGCCAGTTAAAGATGCAGGGTCCCACTAATAGTCAAAGGAGCAACAGAACCACTGGCCCAGCAAGGCCAGTTAAAAGAGTTATTAGCCATGGGTTCCATCTTGACATCTGCAGCTCGGAAGGCACCAATGTCAGAGGTGTGGTTGCTAATTGGAAGGAGATGGGCACCTATTTCAAGGGCCGACTAAAATTAGAAGGGAGTGGGAGGGGCATGTGTCTCCCACCTCCCACCCCGCACCCCCACTTGGAGTCCTTGGCGTACCTCCTTAGCGCAGACCTCCACCAACTTTGTGCAGTGGGAGCTGCGGACACTCAAGGGGCTGAAGACAGACCCCATAGGAATACTAAACTGCTTAATCTGTTACAGAAAAACCTGAGAGGTCAATATTGAGGTAAGTTGGCTCTTTAGTCAGTGCCTTTAGGGCCTGCTTGACCTTTTCATCCCTGTCCCTTCTGCCTGATCCTGGACTCCTCCCCATCAGACATTCCAATGTGGGTGAGGGAGGTCCAGCAGACAGTGGAGCCATTTCTTCCCCTAATTGCACAGTCTGAGTCCCATTTATTTATTGTTCAAGTCCAGTACCTTTTCCCGTCTTTAAGGAAAAGGGTGGCCCTGTTCTTGTCATAACGTTTAGCAGGCATATAGGTGTAGGCACTGAACCAGTTCCCGATTTGTCTGGCTTTATGCAACCACGCTGAGATTCCCCAGGAGTGAGGGGGAGGAAGGGAAGGGAAAGAAGGTATAAAAATAACATTACAGAGTAAGGGTGAACGTAGTAACCACGTTTTTCTTGTGAAACCTTCATAAGAGTATATATCGATGATACCTTAATAAAAAAAAAAAACATTGCAGAGTGGTAGTGGGGAGATGCAGGCTGAGGCTTGAGTATAGTTAGGAGCAACAGGTAAGCACAGCAAAACAACCTGCAATTACCCAATAGACAATAGAAAGGGTGGCTTTCTGAGGAATAGTCCAGTCCGGCGGGGGACAACAGCAGAGAGTCCAACCACTCCGGTGGGGGCCCGGATCCACGGCACGCAGGTGTTCATTAGTCAGAGGGTAATCATTCGATGCGGAGGCGGAGAGGATTCTGGAGGTCTGGTGGGCCTTCCACTGATGTATTTCTTCGACCACCACATTATGGGCCTTTTGCACTCTGGAATGATGGATCCATGGAGTGATGCCTGCAACTTTGAGGGCAGTAGGAGTGGTTAGAACATGAATGTGGGGGCCAGACCATGGAGGATTGAGGGGGTTCCTTTTCCAATCTTTGACCTAGACTGAGTTCCCAGACTGGAAGGAATGTACTGGGGTCCGTAAGGAGATTGGGGCTCTTTCTGTGGTGTATTGCTGCAGCTTACTTAGGGTGGCTCCCAAGGCTTGGAACTGTTCTCTTGCTCCCTTACCTCCTATCTGGTGTAGGTTCCCTGGGAGGCTTCCTAGACATGGGGAGGGCATCCATACACTAATTCAAAAGGGGGAAAGCCTTGAGTCCCCGGTGTGCAGCGAGCACACAGTAGAGCCAGGGGCAGTAGGTCTGGCCATGGAAGGCCAGTTTCTTGGCAAAACTTAGCTAGGGTCCCCTTGAGGGTACAGCTCATTTGCTCTCCTATCCCTGAACTTTGTGGCCTGTATACAGTGTGGAGTTCCCAGGTGATTTGAGAGGTTTAGTTAAAATCTGTACTGTATCTGCTACAAAGGCAAGCCCATTGTCGCTGTGAATTGTAGACAGTAGGCCAAACCGGGAAACAATTTCACTTAAGAGGACTTTGGCTACCTCCCAGCTTTGTTCTATACTGGTTGGGAAGGCTTCAGCCCACCCAGAGTACGTACATGCTATCACTAGAGGGTATCTGAGTCCTCTGCCTGGCTGGACATCTGTGAAGTCTATCTCGAGGACTTCAAAGGGGGCAACTCCTGCTCTTCGGGCACTGGGTGGGGGTTGTGGTATGCATTGAGCATTATTTCTGGCACAAGTTACACACTGCTCACTTACTGCTTGGCCTAATGCTGGCAACTGGCTGATGTAGTATTGCTTTCTGAGGAGGGCTTCCAGTGCAGTTTTTCCTAGGTGGGTGAGCTGATGGTATTCACTGACTAAATGCCTTCCGGTTGCAGTTGGGACAAAGATGCATCTGTCAGGCAGCATCCATCATCCTTTTTCAGTTAGGGTGGCTCCTTCAGCCATGGCCCAATCCTTCTCCTTTTCAGAATACTTGGGTGGAGGGAGCACCACTGGGGGCATTACGGCCATGGTGAGGGAAGGAGCTTCACCTCACTCCTTACTGACTGTTGCTTTAGCTGCTTCATCTGCCAGCCGATTTCCATGTTATAGGGTTGTTTCCCTTTTGGCGTCCTTTGCAATGCAGAATTGCTACTTCTTTTGGGAGCACGACAGCCTCAAGGAGTTTTAGTATTTCTTCCTTGTTCTTAATTGCTTTTCCTGCTGCTGTGAGACCTCTTTCCTGGTAGATTGCCCCATGTATGTGTACAGTGGCAAAGGCATATCGGGAATCCGTGTAGATGTTGGCTTGCTTGCTCTTGCTGATGGTGAGGGCTTGAATCAAGGCATGCAGTTCAGCTTGTTGTTCTGACCATCTGGCTTTTGCTTCTAAGACCTCAGTGGCAGTTACTGCATAACCTGCTCTCTGGATACCCTCTTGTAGGTAACTGCTGCCATCACTGACCAGTGTGAGCTCTGGATTTTGTATTGCTTGATCTTACAAACCTGGATGACTTGTGTATACTTCGTCAGTTACTTCAGAGCAGTCATGATCTGGTTTCTCCTCTTCATTGGGGAGGAAAGTGCTGGATTCAGTGTCCATACTCTCTCAAGAGTGACTCATGGGTTTTCACAGACAACAAAACTCATGTTGCCTGGGAGAGCGCCGGGCAGGGGCGACGGCTCTGAGGCTAAGGGATGCACCGCCGCTCGACTGTGGGTGCCACCGCCTCCCGGAGGAGGGCACTGAGGAGCGAGGCCATGGCCTCGGTGGTGGCCACAGGGTGAGCAGTCCGAGCGTTCTGTGAGTACCTGCCTCAGAGGCACCCGGAGAACCGGCTGGCTGATGCCTACTCCGGCCACGATGGGTCCCCTAAGATGCAGCCAGCTCCCCCAGAACAGGTGCCGCCTCTCCCTTGTGTCCAGTGGCCGCCATGAGGGCAGCCTCTCAGAGGAAGTGGTCAGTGGGAAGCCGGCTGGCGAGGGTCCCCAGACCTGAGTGTACACCATCTCTGGGAAGCCAGCCCTGCTGCCCCGCCCAGAGGCTGAGGCCATTGAGCTGGCTGTGGTGAAGGGGAGGTGGCTACGGGAGAGGCACCCCCACCACCACAGCCAGCCCCTGCGTACCAGCCCAGACAGCAGCAGGCCCTGCCAGAGCTGAGTGGGCAGCCACCAGGGCTCCAAGGAATGGCCTGTATGCACCCAGCTGGGCCCCCGGCCCCTCCCGTCGGGCGGGTGAGCTTGACCAGCCGCCGCTGCCTGAGGCCCCTAGCCGCCGCAAGAAGCTGGAGAGGATGTACAGCGTGGACTGTGTGTCTGATGACATCCCTATACGTAAGAATGCCTAGTCCATCAGCAATGCCCCAGAGCAATTGCTCTGAGCTTGTTTTTGGTATGCCATTGGACAGGTCGTTTCCCCTCTCCACACGTCCATTATTTTTTCAACCCCACTTTCAAAGTAGCATGTTTCCAGGTACTGCTAGTTCTTGGGTAATTAGAGTTATAGAATATGTCAATATCCCAAGATGGATGTGAAATTTCAAAATAAAATAGTTGCTTTAAAAAGTATTTGAAAAACTTTTCCTCCAGTTTTGAAGTTGTCACCATATCAGCTGTTCACTTATTCATTTACTCTCTTAATAGAAAGTTCTTCAGTACTTTTTACATGCACTGCTTTGCATTTCTATTGGCAAACAGAATCAATACATTCTGCACCTCATATTAGCTTCTTAAAAGACTTAAAATAATTTGCTGGACCAATGAGAGACCTGAATTTGCAAATGGCACTTACATTAATGTGTCCTTCAAATATCCTTAAACAATCTCGTTAGGGGAAATAAATGGAACTATACAAAAGAGCGACCCTAAAAGTAGAGACACTGAAAGTAGAATTGTAAAATTTAGAGTTTCTAGTGGCAATTAAGTGTTAGTTTTAAAGCCTAGGCAAGGGGGATAGTGCGAGAATTCCTCCAGATCTTAGCACCTCCTGAACAAGCAACTATTCATAAAGGGAAGATGCCTTTCCTTTTCACCTTCTATGATCACAAGATGGCAGTGTTTCTGAGTTTTGCTACTGTAAGTAATTTAACTTAAAATGGAATTGGGTAGAATTGCTGTAGGGAAGTCAGAATAAATGTTGAGGAAGAATGTTAGCATGTGAAATAAAATCAACTAGCAAAGAAAATTAAACTGATCGTTTGCATTTCTGGAGGGGTGAGCTTGTGCCCAGATCTTGGATATATTTGACTGTTTGCAATTTAGTGATGTTTTCTAGAACTCTCAAAAGACTTGAGCTGGTAAATGTCTTGGAAGGAGAAAAGGAGGGTGATGAGGCTGGGAAATTAGCTGGGGTTAGATAATAAAGAACACTGTGTTCTGTATTAAGATGTGACTGGTCTTCAGTGGGGAGCCACTGAACAGTTTTTAAACAAGGCATTGAGTGGAATAATCAGACAATGCTTTGGAAAGATTACTATGGCAGCATTTTGCAGGCTGAGAAGTGGAGTGGGGAGGGAAAATGATTACATACCGGGGTCAAGCGAGCTAGTCAAGAAGCAGTTCCAGTGGTTTAAACAAGACTCAATTGTCTGGATTTAAACAGTGTCGGAGAGATAGAGAAGAGATTTGAACTGTATTTAAAAGTGGAGTTAGTAGGACTTTAAGAGAGAGAGTCATAAATTAGGTGACTGGGTAGATAGTGACATTAGTATAACTACATGAATTATATCAGAGAAGGAAAGTTTAGGGAAAAAATGGTATTTTGGGGTTGAGATACCTGTAAAATATCAGTTGAAGGCTAGTCACCAGTCAAGAATGAGGAATTTGTGTTTTGGGGAGAAAGAGGGTATGTGATTGGGGTTTTGTTTTTGTTTTGAAGGAGGAAATGGAGTCAGTCAAGCAGATCTTTAGGGCAGAGCATTCCAAGGCAAGGAGGGTGCTTGGTACGTTCACGGAACTGTAAGGAGCCGGCTCAAGTGACTGAATTATATCGGTTCATCAGAGAGTTATCAAGGACCTGTAATATGCCAGCCACCAAGCCAGGCACTGCAGAGAGAGATCAACCCCCAAGCCTCACGGAGCTGTGGAGGAGATGAGGGATCAGCAACTGAATGGTGCTCTCTCTGTCCTAGGACATTTCTAACCCCCTCTCCCTCGGTTTTCCCTTTCCTACCTCCTCATCCCGGTTCCTCCTTTCCTGTGGCCATTCCTCTTCTCAGTCAGGATATCACCTGGTTTCCTTTTCTCTTTCTCCCTCTCTTCCCCATCCACCCTTTCACTCTCCAGTTCTCTTGGTCTCTCTCCCTTCTTTCAGTCATCGATCTTGATATTCTGTTGTTTGAAAATGATACATGTAGGTGTGGTCTTTTTGGTGTTTATTCTGCTGGTGTTCCCTGAGCTTCCTGGATCTGTGGTTTGGGGTCTGAAATTAATTTGAGGGAAATTCTGCACTCTCTCTTTTTCTTCTCCTTTTGGTAATCCCATTATGTATCTGTCACACCTTTAGTAATTATCCCAAGGTCCTCAGGAGAGTATTTGATCTTCAAGTCATCCTGTGGAGCACCCCAGGGTCTAGGTTAGAAAGCTAATGCCATGGGAAGGGGTAAGTGCAGAGGGTGTCACTAATGGGAGACGGTTTATCCCAAAATAATAGTCATCATAGTAATATTCTTTATATGGCAACTAGTGTTTTCTGAATCTTATATAAATCATTAATACATGCATCTTACAACAATTGTTTTTCTGTAAATTGTGTTTAAGGTCGTCTGGATTAAAATTTCTTATTGGCAGCGTTTTGGAAACATGGAATCCAAGTAAAAGAGAGATGTTTGCCATAGACAGGCAGTTTCAAGGCAAGCTGTCAAATCCCCCACTTCCATCCTGACAGTTACTTTCCCTACCTAAGTTTAAAGCCATCTCTGGACAAGAAAATGAGAAGAGGAGAAAGCCAGGGAAGTGGTTGTCAGCTTTGTCTGTGCACCAGAATGCTATGGCTCTTTAAAAAGCACCTATGGCTCTTTAAAAAAAATACACACGCTTGGGTCCTGTCCATGGAGATTTTGATTC
Organism: Manis javanica; assembly: GCF_040802235.1. Lineage (NCBI taxonomy): Eukaryota > Metazoa > Chordata > Mammalia > Pholidota > Manidae > Manis > Manis javanica. The sequence goes on from NC_133158.1 coordinate 193,255,086, forward strand.
AGCAGGTCTGGGGAAAGAAAAACAGGAGAGAAACGTTTTATATAAGGTACAGGAGACTTTTAAAGGAGAGACTGGTCAACCTTGTCTAATACAGCGCAGAGACCAAATAAAATACATACCAGATAGTGTGTGTGTATGTCCCGAAATATGGCTACTGGGCACTCACTTGAAGCCGTTTTAGGAGCATTATCACTGGGGCGTGGGGAGGGTGAAATCATTTGCTGAAGTGAATGGGGGTGGTCTCATAACTCAAGGAGTGGCATTTGTTAATCAAAGGTTTGTTGGACAGCTGTGGGGAACCAGTTGAGGTTGGAACCTATCAATTTGAAATGGTGTCAATCTGTTGTAATTCAAAAATTCATTCAGTACTGTTGTACAAGCTGGGTATAGAGAAATAAATAAAACACACAAGGATCTTAGAGGAAAGGCAGACAATAAACAGGTAACTAAATAAAGATGTTAATTTCAGAAAGTGGTAAGTGTGACAAGGACCCAAACAGCGGAGAAGTGATACACAGTAAGAGAAGGGTTACCTGCAATGACATTTCGCATCCTAAAAAGACTAAATAAAAGAAAAAAGGTGATTTGATTAATCCAACAGGATGTGGGGAATGGGGAGTCAGCGAGGGGGGCTGGAGCCCCAGAAGGATCAAGGACCAAGAATGGTAAGACTGTAGATATGAGATGGTCGAAGTAATGAATTCTCTTAGCCAGATTGGATCCGAATCAACTGAAGCTGTCCCAGGAGTTCCACGAGGTTTTTTCCCACACCTTACTGCATTGTGTAATGTAATTAACTTTTAGTTATCTGCTTCCCTGACTAGTCAAGTTGTGTGTGTGACTTCTTCTAGTAAGGGATTTTGTCTTAGCAGATTCTTTCTTGAGTTCCTAGTACATTGTAATTAATGGGTCTGGCTGGTTTCTTTCTGGAATGCTGCCTGAAAAAATTGCCCCTGGGGGTGTCCAATATGCCCTCAGTAATCTGCTTGTGTAGAGAGAGTAGATGACTAGGTTCCCCAAAAGGTCAGACAACTTATTGTCTATGCAATAGAAGAGTAATGTTAGTAAATCCTGAAAAGCAGCAGAACAGAATTCAATGATTTAAACTGTTCATCTTTATGCTGAATTAAAAATTGCTGGAAGAAACCAAAAAGTGGTCAGGAATGGACTAGTATACTTAGAAGCCCTCTGCAAGAAGTGAGGAAAATAATTTTTATCTATATTTGAAGAAAAAGAGGTTACAACAATTGACCATGCAGTAATTTATTCATCCAATAATATAGAATATAATTATGTGTTTTTCTAGCCTGAGACATTATTCTTACTGTCTTACGTCTCTGCTTACAAGCACGGCCCACAAGAGGAATCTTATAGTCATTTACATGCTCTACCTTGGAAATAGCTTTGTAGTTTGATAGCCAATTTGATGCGATTTAAAAACAAAGTTGCAGAGCAGTTTTGTATTCTGTGTAGTCATAAGTCTTCCAAGTTAGTATGCATTAAACATACCAGCTTAATATTGCAAAGCTTTGAATTGTGATCCTGCCTCATTTCTAAATGAAGCTGTATGGTCTCTGTCTCTCCTTCTGGTTTTTAATCTTTAATTTTTTAAAATCAAAGTACCTGGAGTCACTCATTTACATTATAGTTTATTAACTTGCTATATTTTGGAACAACTGCAAAGTCATTTTGATATATGGCAATTTAAAATGATTGCTCTCCCTAAAATAGAAGGGAAATTAGGTGCCCTGGTGATCAGCCTATTTAGGCAATATGTCTCCATATGTCAGCTTGCTACTCTCCACACCACATGCTTGAGTCCCCATCAGGGACACAGACCGATGAGATCACCTCAGCAAGCTATAGATCTTGGGCAGGTTAACGGGTCCGGTTTTGCTTGGTAATGAGAAGAGTGTCTCTGGAAAATGGGAAATTGGAATCTGTCACCGCTCAGCAAACTGATGAGTGATTGCTATTGTTTTGCATCTCTGTGGGGTTAGCACAGTTTATTAACTATTCCTCAGCTCTGAGAGCTTTATGTCACTTCTATTTTACAGGCAAGAATCTGAGAACTGTGGTGAGAAGCATAATTGCAGAAAACAGAATGAAAGTTAACAGTTTTCTGTGCTTCTTAGGGCACTCGCATGATCTGCCTTGAGCAAATTTAGCAATTGGTGGGGGGAGGTGGTTTTCCAAGTGATACTGGCTAGGATCCTAAATCAAAATGCTCTGGGCGAGTGCCTCTCAGTGCTTCCTCCCTCAGGACTGGCTCTGGCTCCCCAGTTCCTGGAATCAAAATTCACAAATACCAATGCCAGTGCAGCAAAAAAATGTGAGAGTACTTTCAAGAATTCCTGATTTTGATTAGAAATTAATAATTGAAGAACAAGAAATACCAGCGTTATCTTAAAAAAACATTTATTTACTAAACCAACTTGCTGGACAGAAAGTTGCAAGTTGTCAATCTTGTTCCGTTCTATTAAAAAAGAAACTTTGGTTAAAATAATATTCCTCTTAAAGAAAAACTATGAAATCATACATTTGGAAAAGACCCTAAAGGTAGTCAGTTCTAAACTATTTTTTCATTTGAAGTTACTAGGTACTAATGAGAAGACTCAGTATTCATTGGAAAGAAAATACCGATTTGGGTGATAAATAGTACTACTGAAGATGTGTCTTTAAACTGCAGGTCATGACCACTTAGCAGGTCCTGGCCAGGACTTCAAAAACAAGCAATGAAAAGTAACAATAAAAATGAGGAAATATCAAAGTACATCTCACATTGGAAGGGTAAGTAGGGTGTCATGCACTTTTGTTCCAGTTACATTATGTATATGTGTGTAGTGGCTTATGATATAAAATGTATTTCTTAGAGTGGATCAGAGAAGTTTGAAAACCACTGCGTTTACATTTGAGTCTGAGAAGATGAAAAGAAACAGCAACGCTGTGTGCATGCATTAGCAGGTTTCCTACCTCTTGGGCCAGTGACCCCTCACTGAGTAGATTTCATGGCCCATTATATAACACTTAGATTGTTTCCACCGTCAGGATTTATTTCTCCCCACAATATAACCAGAAACCCATTTTCTGGCCGTTGGGCCAAATGCTTTGCTTTAAAAGTAAGCTTTGTATTCTTAACCCCTTTCCCAAAGACTCTTTTCTCTTCCTCACATAAACTGGGGCAACCTTTCAACTGTACCCCGAGTGCACATCTAAGTGCACAATCGTGATTGTGTTTTATTTGCACAGTATTCCTTTAAGCTTTAGACAGCAATGCTTTCTTGTTGCAGATATACGTTATAAACATTTTATACAAAGATGAAACTTCAAAAATGCATTTAAGTCAAAGGAAAATATTCATCATAATATTGTAAGAAACACTCTCTGAAATGAATCTGCTCAAATTTTCAGCTGGAACCAACTCCCTGGAGATACTGCTGGCTGAAAGCAAGAGCAATGCTGTGCTAACTTCCGCTCTCTTTGCAATGAGAACATAGGTGTTTGCAAGTTAACAGGCACTGGAAACAGGTATTCACTGTGGAGAATGCAGGAAAGGGGACCAGCTGACCCTGGCACTGTCGAGGGACATATAGTTTCTTATTGCTGCTGGAACAAATTACCATAAACTTAGTGTCTTAAAAAACACAATTGTATTATTTCACAGTTGTAGGCTAGACATCTGACACAGGTCTTACTGGGCTAAGATCAAGGTGTCAGCAAGGCTAAGCTCCTCTGGGTGCTCTGTGGAGAAGCATGTCCTTGCCTTTCCCAGCTTCTGGAGGCGGACTGAATTCTTGTCCTCATGGCCCTTTTGTTGCCAAACTCTGTTGCCTTGTCCCATCTCCTTGTCTAACTCTGATCCTCCCTCCTTATTCTTTCACTTAAGGACCCATTAGACAATCTCCCCATCTCAAGATTCATAACTTAATCACATCTGCAAAGTCCTTTTTGCCATGTAGGATGACACATTCACAGGTTCTGGAGCCTGGGAGGTGGACATCTTTGCGGTGGCTGTACTTTGCCTACCACAAGGGACTTTACTGATACATATTTAGGAGAAGAGAAAATGAGGTCCCAGATAATCCTTCAGATTTCCATGATTCGCCAGTGTGGCTTTGCTGCTGTGACATGTTTGCTGAAGAAGGGCTGGGTTGCTGGAACCATTCACGTTGGGTACCTACAAAGTTCAAGTGTTGGCAGCCATGGCCTCACTGTAGCCTTGTTCAGCTCTGCCTTTCTCTACACACATGTTCAAAAACAAGCAATTGCCTTTGTTTCTTGGTGGTGGTTTCCCAGTATATCCGTTCTCATGAAGGTCTTTAAAGCATCTCCTTTATACTGCATTTTTTATGACTGTTATTTTTAAACTTCCCCATTCTGCCTGGATTGGACAGCAGGGCTTAAAAGAAGGAAAGAGCAGTGAATGGACCCCACAGGTGAGAAAGGCGGGCTGCGGATAAAAGCACAGGAGAAGAGAAGCTGAAGGCTTCAAAGGAGATCTTGGAGGTTAAGCACACAGCACAAACTCAGAAGCTGGCTTTATAAAAAAGGGCCAGAGATAAAAGCCCATGCAGGCAAAGGAAAGAAAACATTTGCAGACACAGGAAGCTGTGTTTGAAGAGATGCTTCTGCAAATGCAGTATGTTATGCACTGTAGATGTCCTAGAGTTCAGTTTGATGGCTAAAACACTCAGCATGCAGTGGTCAGAATGGAAATCATTGACCATGGGACTTATGCTTGCTTTCCTGAAAGTCTGTGGTTCATTAATCGAACACATCTTGCCAGGCCAAGAGCTTCTGGAATTTTATTAGTCTGTTTTTGTCTCTTTTTTTGTACTGGATACAAATAGTTAGGGGAAATAAGAAATTGGCAGTCAACAGAGGAAATCTGAGGAGAACCTGAGTTTATAAAGCAGCTCCTACCATCGCCTCTCCAGGGATCGCAATCCTGTTTTCTGGGGGAAACCAGTGGGTAGAAAAGAGTGTTCCAAGACCTCAGGATTCTCGAGCCCTCAAACTCCAAGTCTGTGATTTTTCAAAGCCCTATTTCTCTCCTCAGGATTAGGTTATTAGGACTGAAATATAATAACATCCTTAAAAGTATCAATTACTGATACCCTCCATATAATATATATAATAGCTATAGGAAGGAGGTAACTACATTTACCATGGTGATCATTTAGTAGTGTGTGTAATTACTGAGTTACTATGTTGTAGATCTGAAACCAGTATAATATTGTATATCAACTATATTCCAATAAATAAAAAAAATAGCTTTAGGAAACCTCTACATGCCTTAAAATACATGTAGGTAAATACAATGATTTTTAATTTATGTAACTATTTGCCAAATTTTCAGGTGAGCTGCAGAGCCAAAGTGGTATTTTTATCATACATTGCTGAAAATTTTATTTGAAAAATAGAGTGAAAATGTTGCATTAGACACAAGAGAAGTGTATGTCAAAAAAAACACAAAAATGGATGGAAATATGTTGAAAATGTACATTGTGATTATAGAAATGAAGGCTTTTTCCTCAATTCACATGTGTTCAGAAAGGCCTGAAACATTCCTATTGTGACTGCGCCACTGTGTTGTTGATCACACTACAGGAAAACAAAGTCAATTTATTCAGTTCTGCATTTTTCTTTACATATGCACCCTGGTAAATCTAAAGAATCAGGGCAAAACATGCAGATTCTGTGTGATCCAGGCAAACTTCACCAAGGGGCAGTGCGGCCAGATCTGCGTACGTGCCATGAGAAAAATAACCAAGGCATTGACATGGCCAACAGTCTGTGGCATATGTTTTCTTACCAAATGTCTGTGTTTGAAGGAGTTTCTTGTAGATAATATCTGTGCCCAGGACATCCCCATCTGCATGTGCTAACCGTGAACTGAGCTTGAATCCAGCAGGATCTATTTATTTCCAAAATAACTGTGTCTTGATCGAATAGGATTCATGTGTGCCTGTCGTACTGAGGAGACAAACTGGGCCGGATGCGGCTCTTTTCCCTGACTGCCTTGATTCAATGGGATCCAGGCATTTTCCAACTGAACAGCTGTGGCTTGGGGAGAATCCAGGTGTTTTTCTCACTGAATATTTGCGGGATTGGCAGGGTCCTGGGTATTTCCTTTGCTTTCTCTTGCCTGGAATTGTTATAACATATATTATGTGTATGTATTGCAGTGAACTTTGCTTTGTCCCAGGAAACAGATCAGCTTCCTGTACTTCATACAAAGAGCAATTACATGTAGAAAAAATGTGGGCAGGATTAAATGCTATTTATCTTTTTCTTTACAAGCTACATCCTTCACATTGTCTTGTACATATACATGAATATTCTAAAAATGCCTTCGCGTGAAAGCAAGTAAATGACCTTTCCACACTGAATAATTATCTACTCAGAAGGTGTTGCATTATTGGACTGGGGGGTGTCACACCTGTTCTGACATCCACTTGTTAAGAACTTGCTGTGCTTGGCTTTGACTTCTGATTGAAGAAGTCAGTCAGCTTCCCTAGGTTTGGCAATACATAGACTCTGCTAGAAAATGGTGTGTGATTTTGGTTTCCATGTCTTATATAATATATAGGGAAATTGGAAGGAGTTCAGAGAACAGAAACAAAATGATTAAAGAGTTGGGGAAATAAGAAGTTGGGATTATTTTATCTAAAGAAAGGCTTTCAGAGAAAGCAAGATGAGGCATGTGTGTAGATGCCAAAGACAGAAGCCAAATCTTAAAGGCTATCTGTCTGAGCAGGTTTGATTGGCCTTTGTAGGCCATCTGGACTCTGGTGGAGGGGGTGGGGAGAAGCTGGTCTGCCTCACCAATTATTGGGAAGGAGAGTAGGTAGTTCAGGAGAAAGAAGAGGACATGGGGGAAATCGTGCATCGTTAATTCAGCTAAGGGTTCTGTCCCAGATTTACTTACATCCCAGATTTACAACTAAGGTACCTACATACTCTGTACATGTAGGTACCTTAGTTGATGTTAACTCTTACACTTCAGTTTACACTAGATTTGAAAAATATGATTTGACATAGTTTATCTAAATCTACTCCATAATAAGCCATGTTATACTTTTCTCCAACCATATGATGAAATGTTGACATAATGTTTTTCTCCATCTTCTCAAAGAATCAGAAGAAATGACTATATGTTGATAGCAAAAACAAAGACTAATACTCTATTAAATTTAATCAATTGTGTTGGGCTGAAAAATAGAATGAGTGTATACAGAAACATTTCTCAAAATTAAAAAAGAGGGAAAAGACTGTCATCTCTTTTGGATGGCTTAAATCCTAAGGTAGGGAGGTGCACTTAATTACCTATCATGTAATCATCTTTCTGGACAAGATCTCATCATGTCCAGGATTCTGATTTTAAGACTTTAAGAACACAAAACATAGGTAAACATTAACTACAGACTATGATATTAGACATTAAATCACCTCCTCTTCTTAGAAAGCTCTGTATCAGTCAGGGTTCCTCAGAGAAACAGAACCAATACATATATGGCAATTGGGTCACATGATTGTAGGGGCAGGCAAGTTCAAAATTTGTAGGGCAAACCCAGTGGGCTAGACACTCAGGCAAGATTTCTGTGTTACAATTCTGAGGCAGAATTCCTTCTGTGGGATATCTCAGTTTGCTCTTAAGGCCTTCAGATGATGGTGAGAGGCCCACCCATAGCATAATGAGTAATCGCCTTCACTTGAAGCCAACTCACTGTAGGTGTTAATCACCTCTACAAAATACCATCACAACAACTTTTAGGCTAGTGTTTGACCAAACAACTGGACACCAGAGCCTAGCCACCTTGATACATAAAATTTAACCATCACAGGCCTATAAACACTCTTCAGCTCATCTTTTTAGAAAGAAGACATGTGAGCCAAAGACAGCAAGGATACTTCCTGCTGAAATGGTGTCCTTCTCAACCTCAGAGGGTCTTCCCCTGGAGCAGACGGGAAGACACCCTTCATATGCTACAGCATCCTCCTCCTTTGGCTTTAAGTGTCATTTCTAAATAGATGTTTTTTTTCTGTTGCACTGCCAAGTAGTTACTGCCTGTGGCTCTTTTCCTGTGCCATCCCACATTCACACAAGCATGCTGTCCAAAGTCCCGCTTTCTGTAGTTCTTCCAGGTCTTTCCAAAATTCTTACATTTCCCTGTACTGATTTCAAGGAGAATTCAGAAGCAAGATAATCTGCTATAAGCAGAAAATCACAGAGATAATACATGACTAGTGAAGAGCTCAGAAGACCATGGATGCTGGAGTAAATCTGCCTGGGTTCAGATTCCAGTTCCACCACTTATACCTCTGGGACTTCAGTCAAGTTACTTGCAGTGCCCCTGAACCTCAGTTTCTTCACCTGTAAGATGGGGATAATGGTTACAATACCTTCCACACAGAGCTGACATGAGATGCCTTGAACACTGCTTTGAGCACTTAGTAACTATTTAGAGTATTTAGGTTAACTATTACAAATTAAGGGTTATCTACAGTCTTTGAGAAAACATTTTTGATGAGGGACTTCCTGTACTAGTTAAACCATGTAACACTGGGTGAAGATCTGTTCGGGGCTTTTCTGCCAGGAATAACTTTTGTTCACGATATTGGGAATTTTACGTCTTCCTTTTCCACACACTCAGGGGGGCTAAAAAGTCAGAGTTTGATATGACTAAGAACCTAAACCATCCCTTCAGCCCCTAAAATATTTCATCACACAAATGACAGGGGGCAGGAGAAGTAACATTTGCTGAATACCTTCTATATGCTAGTCCACATACATTGACTCATTTAAGACTTGTAACATCTTGCAAGTTATATACTATAATCCCCAGTTTTAGAGAGCAGGAATCTGAGGCTTAACAAGATTGAAAGAACTTGCCCACAATTACAGAGCAGAACTAGGATTGCCCAGCTTCAAAGCCCAAACTTTTCTCAGTTACACCATGATGTCTTCTCTCAACAGGGTCAGACCTTGACCCATTTCTTGCAGGCTATTGGCCTCTGTGCTATCAAAATCAAGTTTTGTTGCATATTTGCAAAATGCTTTTTTTTTTTATTTCACCAAATTGAACTTTTAGTGTAGAATGCAATTCAGGGCATTCAATGAAGGGTATGGAGAAGTGAGCAGGAGACCTTGAATTGCACATGCCCAATTATAAAGTCTAAAAACTAATGGGAAAATAGATGTTTGAAGTTCCCAATTTTCCATGTGTTTCTAAACTTAGCCACTGTTTATGAAGAATATCATCGAAAGATGCAGGAATAACCAACTGTTTCTCCTTTATTTTTAGACTTGAGTAAATATTTGATAACAAGACAACTTGCAAAATAAGTTGAAGTTCAAAATTTAGTTCAAGTAACCACAGAGAATGGTTAAAAAGAGTAAATTGTGAAGGTACAATTTATCACAGTGAAGGCTCTCCTGGCCAATTAATTCTGAGTTATGGCTTCAAACCCCTCCATTAACAGACTTATCATTCCATTTACCTGTCAGTTCAACTAACCATCCATCCATTCACCCAGCACATATTTAGTGAATGAAGACCCATTATGTGCCAGGTACTCATCTAGGTTCTGGGATAAAGCAGTGCTTTATATGCATAAAGAGGTTGAGTTCACAATAACCTAATAAATGAATAACACAAACTAATTTCAGGTGCCTACAGGTGCTGTGAATGACATATTATGAGGGTCCAGGGTTTATGGTGGAGAAGTTACTTGAGGTACAGTGCTCAAGAAGTCTCCAAACAGTTGGCATTTAAGTTGAGATCTGAAAGAGAAAGAGCCAAAATGTCACAAAGCTGCAGAAATGACTCTCAGGCACAGGCAGGTTTTAACAGTCTAAACACACTCTTAAACTAACAAAGCATCATAGTCTGGGCAGCTTACTAATAACAGAAATGGATGCCTCCCGGTTCTAGAGGCTGGAAGTCAGAGATCAGGGTGCCAGCAAGGTCGAGTTCTGGTGAAGGCCCTCCTCCTGGTTTGGGACTGCTGACTTCTTGTCCTCATGTGGTGGGGAGCAGAGAGCAGTGAGTTCTCCTGTAACTCATAAGGAAACTAATCTCATGACATTATCTAATCCTAATAGACCTCGCCTCCTAATACCCTCACACTGGGGGAGAGGATTTGAATACATGAATCTGGGGGGATCTGAACATTCAACCCATAACAGGTACCAAGATCAGAAAGAAGGTGGTACAGCTAGATCTAGACTGGGGATATAAAATGAGGGCAGGAAGGTGGATAAGGATGTATTAGATAAAAGTCTTGTACTACTGAAAGGAGTCTGAATTATATGGAAATATGCTGGCAGGTTCTAAGCAGGGGGTGACAAGATTCGTGTTAGCTTTAAAAAAAACATCACTTGATGCTTGGTTGAGAATTACTTATATAAGCGCAAGAGTGGAAGACTACTTAGGGTGAGATTGCAGAGGTTGAAGGTGACAGAAGAATCTAAAGACTCGTGACAAAATCGAAATGGTAAGGAGACTCCACTGGTGAAAGGAAGCTGAATTTATTTTAATAATGACTATTTACATGCAACTGATTCCATTTTAAAATCATCTTATTATTTTGTCAGAGGTAGAGATGATGGTATGGCTGTCTATTGGCAATTATATATAACTCCATTGTGTATTAAAAAGACATCTCACTGTTGCTGCAGAGAACCACCATGCAGGGGCTTTTGGTCCTCCCTAAAGGAGAGCAACAGTATCTAGGAAATTAATTATTCCCTCCAGGATAAATGCAAAAACTGCAGAAAGCATTTGCTAAACATGACCAGCTTTCTCAAGAAGGCAGAGTGCTTCCTCTGGCATTCTTTATTAGAGACCACTTATCAATTTCTACCTATTATTACGGATAACTGAGGGAAATTGGCATTTTTCCTGGGCTCAGACGCAGCGTATTTTGAAACTGGTATCAATAGTGGCTCTGCCTGCAAACCTCCTTGGTCAGAGGCGGTGGTGGTGAGCTGAAAGGTGGTGGGGCCTCGGCTACCTGGCTTTCTGCTCATAAATCAGCATCGTAAAACATCCTGCAAGTGTTGTGATGGCGCTGAAGGCATTAAAATGTGCTTGCAAGCCGAATCTGTTGTAGTCATTCTTGGTGGCAGAGGGGAGTGACAAGACGCTCTACGTCGCGGGGTAGTAGCGCGGCATAATAAAGCGCGGTTTGCTCCATGTGTGTCACAGATTTCCCGGGGTTTCTCGAAGGTTTTTCCAAGTTCCGCCTTACCCTCTTTGCAGTCATTCTGGCCCCAGCTGTGCATCGGCCTTTGACTCCATCTGTCCTTCCGCTGGGCACGAGTCTCTCTCGCCAAAAGAACACAAGATTGGCTCCCCAAAGTGATTACAACCCCCAACCTCTCTGTCAGCCTGAGCCCAGCGTCAGGCCGGCTGCTGAAGGGACCGTCTAGAGGTTGAGGGGGCAGGGCGTGCAGAGGCTGCGCCCCTCACCCCCCTCCCCCGCACCTACCGCCCCTTTGCTCGGAAAGCCTGGCCGACGCCCCGCCCGCGCTACCCCCACCGCCGCACGGTCCAAATCTCCGGGTCCCTTCCGGAACGGTTGCTCCCCTCTCCTCCGTCTCGGGCCCAGCCGCGAGCACGCCCTGCAGCAGAGCGGAGACTCGCAGGTCGGAGGTGGCCCTCGTGGGCGCCGCGTCACACGGCGCGGGGGGGACGGAGGGAGCGGCGGGCCTGGGTGGGAGGCAAGCAGCGCGGCCGTCCGGGCGCGAGACGCGGCGGGGCGCGGCCGCCCCCCAGCAGCCGACTGCGCCGCAGCCCGAGCCCCCGCTCGCTCCCTTCCTCCCTCCCTCCCTCCTGCGTTCGGGCCCGGCGCCCCTTTCCCGGCCTCCCCCGCCCTTCCCCTGCCCGACCCCCGTCCTCCGCCTGTGTGTGCGCGCTCTAAATAATTTCATCCTTTTTGGCAAAAGAAATAATGCACCTGACTTTACCAGGGGGAAACAACCAGCCGAGCAGAACAAGAACAGATGTAAAAGGAATAAAAGGAGAGAGAGAAAAAGATGAGACTCATTTAAAGAAATCCAGGGGCTGAAGAGGTGGCTGCCGCGGCCGAGGCAGCGGGAGCTTCCCTGGCGGCGCGAGCGGCGGGCCGCGGACGTTTCCAGCAGGCGCGGATGTCCTCTCGGGAACTCCTGGGTCTGGCTCTGTTTGCCAAACAGCCTCTTCTTTGGCTCACACACTAAGGAGGCTCCTGGATATTTCTGCCATCCCGCCTCAAGCTGGCAGTTACCCGGAAGCCTTCCCAAGGAACTGGCGGAGAAATGAGTCCTTCTGAGCCGGAGACGGGCCAAGGGCGTCAGCAAGTGGGGGCGCCCGCCGGGAAGCGGCGAGGGTCATCCCTCGGACTGCTGGGCGGCGGCGGCGCTTCCGGGGCGCAGCGCTGCCTGCTCGGGCTCTACCTGCACGCGTGGCTGTGGGCGGCCTCGGGCTCAGCTGCCCAGGTGTTCAACCTCAGCCTTTCGGTGGACGAAGGGCTGCCTCCGGACACTCTGGTGGGCGACATCCGCGCCGGGCTGCCGGCCGCACAGCAGCAGGAGGAGGGCGGCTTCTTTCTTTCCGAGGATTCGGATGACTCACCGCTGTTGGACGACTTCCACGTGCATCCAGACACCGGCATCATCCGCACAGCGCGGCGCCTGGACCGCGAGCAGCGGGACCACTACAGCTTTGCGGCCGCCACGCTGCTGGGCGCAGTGGTTCAGGTGGAGATCCGCGTCAACGATGTGAACGATCACTCGCCCAGCTTTCCCAGCGATTCCCTGCAACTTGATGTCTCCGAACTCAGCCCTCCAGGTACCGCCTTCCGTCTGCCAGGTGCCCAGGACCCCGACGCCGGGCTGTTCAGCACACAGGGCTACACCCTCTTGCAATCTTCCGACCCTCCCCAGGACCCCGCAGGACCGTTCTTCCAGCTGCGCTACGGCACCCCAGGGTCACCAGCGTCGTCGCCCTCCTCCTTGACCCTGGAGCCCTTAGACCTGGTGCTGTTGCGGCGTTTGGACCGAGAAGCGGCGGCCGCACACGAGTTACAGATCGAGGCGTGGGACGGCGGCCGCCCGCGGCGCACGGGCCACCTGCGTGTGGAGCTGCGCGTGCTGGATGAGAACGACAACCCGCCGGTCTTCGAGCAGGGCGAGTACCGCGCCGCTGTGCGCGAGGACGCTCGGCCGGGAGCTGAGGTCTGTCGCGTGCGCGCCACCGACCGGGACCTGGGGCCCAATGGCCAAGTGCGCTACCGCATTCGCGCCCGGCAGCCGCCAGGGGCGAATGGCGGCGGCGGGCCCCTGGGACACGCGACCTTCTTCACTGTGGAGGAGCTGAGCGGTGTGGTGAGGGTGCAGAGGCCGCTAGACCGCGAGTCGCAGATCTGGCATCAGCTGGTGGTCGAGGCCCGCGATGGCGGAGCCGAGCCCGAGGTCGCCACAGTTCGAGTGTCCGTCGCGGTACTCGACGTGAATGACAACCGACCGGCCATTCAGCTGCTCTTCCTCACCGAGGGAGGCGCCCCGTGCGTTTCCGAGGGCGCCCGACTCGGCGACTATGTGGCTCTCGTCTCGGTGTCAGACGCGGACGGTGATCCGGGGAAGGAAGCAGGGGTTGACGGTGAACTTGCTGTGGGCCCCGGAGGCGGAGGCATCTCGCTGTCCTTGGAGGGCGGGGAGGGCGCCTTCACGCTGCGGTCTGGGGGTTCTCCAGGCGTTTTTTTCCTTTGCGTCGAGGGGCCCCTGGACAGGGAGAGCTGCGACCTGTATGATTTGCGACTGGTGGCCACGGATGCCGGATCCCCGCCGCTGAGCACGGAGGAAACGCTGCTGCTCCGGGTCGCCGACCTCAACGACCAGCCGCCTGTCTTCAGCCAGGAGCACTACCAGGCCTCAGTGTCTGAGGCTGCTGCCCCCGGCACCACAGCAGTGTGCGTCAGCGCCGCGGATGCGGACGAGGCTGGCACGGACCACGCGCGGTTGCGCTACTCACTGGTCCACCTCCAGTCTCGCTGCAGCCAGGAAGCTCCGTGGCCCACAGGAGAGTGCGGACCGTCCTTCACAATCGATTCTGAGAGCGGCGTGATCAGCACCATCCGGAGTCTGGATCGAGAGGTCCAGGAGGCGGTAGAGCTGAGAGTGGTAGTCCAAGACCTCGGAGAGCCCCCACTCTCTGCCACCTGTCTGGTGAGCATCACCGTGGATGACGTGAATGACAACGAGCCCGTCTTTCAGAGGCAGGTGTACAACGCCACTCTTGTGGAACATGCCCCAGTTGGACATTGCTTTCTGCAGGTGAGTGCATCAGGTCTGTGAATCAACCGGGAGACCTGAGCAGAGATGGCAAGGCTGTCTGTTCAGGGAAGGAGAACTGTGATGTGGATGCTTACACCCTGGCTCCGAAAGCAAGGGGACATGGCCTTTAGGTCCTCCTTTACAGTGAGTGAATGGGTGCCCTCTGGTCACCTAAATTTTCTGCAGGGGTTTGGACTGAGTGATCTCTGAGATGTTTTATGCTTCATATACTATTTGTATCTTGATTTTGCTTATAAAATCCTGGTTTCCTTCATGTTGCATATATGTGCACCCAAATTAGTTTGGGAGGGAACCACCTATTTTAAATCAAACAGTATGCAAGTGTCAGTGGCTCTTATTTTTGAGCGTCGTTATGTGGCATCCGAGGGAAATAAGTGGCGCTCACAAATTAGTTTTCCAAATAAAGTATGTGTCTTAAATACTGAAACTGTTTGGAGTAACCATTTCTAGAGACTTCCTCCTACCTTCTTTCAAAGCTTACAGAGGCTAATTGGGGACATCAGTCATTTTTATGAGTTGTGGGCTGAGTTCCTCCAGTGATGCCTTCACAACTCTGAGGAGTGGTGGTGATCAATTATCCTTTATGAAGTGTTCAGGCTCTACCCTGCTTTTCTGGTATTTTGTTCTTTAGAGTTACATCTGTCCTTCACTCCCAGAGTGTTGTGATTTGCGCCTTCTAACACCACTCCTCATTGCTTCCAATTTCCTATTTCTTATCAGATATGAGATAACATACCAGATTTCTAAGACTGATTTATCTACTCCAAGATAACATGAAGACATTAATAGAGCCTGAGAGGCTAACTAGTGAGTGAGGCTCTAAAGCTGTCGCTCTCACTCGGGCTGGGTTGTCTAAAGACCTGACTACTTATTTCCTGGTTTTAAGGGAATGAGGCTTTAGCTTTTTTAAGTTATGTCTGGAATAACAACTTTTAGATAAGTGATGTGCTACTATATTGTAAAAATGATTTTCATGACTGCTTCTATCTTTTTAATCCTTTGAATCTGTGGGCAATAATAATTTCCATCCATTCTTCTAGTGGGATTGTTAAACCATAATGAATCTAGTGCTAGCATAGGTTATTAAAGAATTGCTGGATTATTAAAAGAAGGCTTGAAAATCAATTAATGATTGCTGTTGAGACAACCTCACAAATGTTAGTGGGGAACACAATGGAAGTTTATCTCTCAAGCAGAGTCTAATGATGTGGGTTAGTTGGTCCTTCTCCATCGAAGTTAGGGTCAATCCTGGGAGTGCCTTAGATCATGACCACGTGTCCCATTGGCCAGAGCTCAGCTATGTTGCCTCAAGTGTACTGTGAAGGAGGCTGAGAAACGTAGAGGTGCCCATGGCAGCAAGTGGCAAGTGTGCACTGACAGTTTCTGCCACAGATTTCTGAAAATGAAGTCATAAGAAGAGGTTACAGTAGATGATTTCTGGAAGTCCCTAAAGATCTTGGTATGAAAGAGTACAATTTGGCTCCATTTGAAGGAAAATAAACAGAGTGGATTAATTGTTATTTCTTTGACTAGAACCTGTCTTTAGAGTTGTTTCTAAAATTGTGAGAGGATTCTGGTATGAGGTGTGAGTTTGCCCCATTATTATGACTCAGTATGTGGTGGATCCGTTATGATGAGCTGAAACTGGCTTAGGGGTAGGACTGCATCTCCAATTGCAAAACACCTTTTCTGGTTGCCAAGTATTGCTGTAGATAGTGTTAAATAGTGCTGCTTAGAATTTCTGGCAATTCTAGTGATCTAGCCCTTCAAAGATTGCAGAAATCCTGTCATCCACTGGGCTGTCGGTGGTCTCCACAGCAGCCCTGTGAACTTTTGGTGTTCTGTAAGCCCTCTAGCTGACTGTCCTTTAACTTCCAGGATGTTAAACTCTCATGGATGTCTTCCATCTGCTTTCTGTCTCTTTCCTTTCTCAGTATGTCTTTACACCACCTTGTAAAAATGAACTTCCCCAGCTCACCTTTGGATCCCATGGCCTCTCCTTTCTTCCAGGGCTTTAATTACCTTATATCAGTTCTTCTAACTGTGCCTTCTGTCTGCTGCTCTCCACCAGTTATCTCCCTTTAGACGTCATAATTTCTCAATTCTCCTTTGTAAGAATCAAGCAACCACAAAATGAGGAAACAACAGGGGAAAAAAAAAAGTTCTTCCCTAGATAACCCTGTAAAGGGAATGCCATGTGATCTAATTAAACAATCCCCTAAACTTTCAAGGTGTATTGGTGGTTACTCCACATCACTAATTCTAGAGTCCTTCTACTCTTATTACTGCTCCTACTGCTGCCACCTGCTGGCCATCCTCCTGTCCCCCCAGGCCTGGCTGAACCCTTTTACATTCTTGTACCCAGATTGGAAATATCCAAAGACTGTAGAAATTTGAAAAGTCCAAAGACTTTGTTCTGCAAAACAGAGGGATTTAATACAGAGTTCAAGAACCAGTAGCAACCTGAGATAGGTGACTTCTGACTCCAAGCGGTTTTCACAACTTTCCAGGCACTCACTGGTTTCTTGATTTCTTGCTCCCCACTCCCCCCATAAGGAGAGCCCTTTCTTTTTTTTAAAATTATTTTAATTTTGGTATCATTAATCTACAATTACATGAAGGACATTATGTTTACTAGGCTCCCCCCTTCACCAAGTCCCCCCCACATACCCATTCACAGTCACTGTCCATCAACATAGTAAGATGCTTTAAAATCACTGCTTGGGAGAGCCCTTTCTTAACCACTCACCCATCAGGAGCTCCTTGCAGTATTTCTCAGAGCTTTCATGGTCAAGGCACAGAGGGGTTTCTTTGCAGATGCTTAGAGGTTTTCCCCCCAGTTCTAGTGTACAGCCTGAAAGATTCTCTTTTTCCTCAGATTACTGTCAGAAAGACTAACTTCAAACTTGAGGCAAGACATCCACTCTCCACTCAGCACTAAGTCCAATGGAATGAACTGTGGTAATAGCCTTTATCTTGTAACCAGATCTTAGAACAGTGACTCCATCATTCATGCCTGAATCACAGACATGCCATAACAAGAAGACTATTCTCTCACACTCCTTCGTATGTCCACACTGTATTAATTCACTAATTCATGTATTTAATTAAATGTCAACATCAATTGACAAAACAGCATTCAATGAGCAAATATTTATTGAGTACCTATTACCTGCTGTGAACTGGGCTTGGTGCTGGGGATGCCGCAGTGGGCAACACGCACAAGGTCCCTGTGCTAGCAGGCCATGTGCTCTCCCCTCTCTCTCCTTCCTCCATGTCACTCCTCAGGAATGAATGGCCTGTGCCCTGCCTTGGCTTGCAGATCACTCTTTAGCCCTTTGTTCTGACCTTCCCCCATTGTCATACTAAATCTGGTCTCTCTTCCTGCTGTTATTTAAATACAGTGGCTTTTCCTAGTCATCACCTCCCTTTTCTCTCTAAAGCCCTTTGGACTGTGGCCCACTTCCTCTTTCTCGTCTATGTCTTCCTCAAGGCTTTTGTGTCACCACCTTCTCTGTCCCTGTCTTGCCAATTGCTCCTTTTCCCCTTCACACTGCTTGTGTGGTGGAGGCATTTCCAGTAATTCTGTCTTCCTCTCACTTCTGTCCTTTCTATACTTTCTTCTACATATTCCCAGAACTGCAAACTTTATTTTTGCATCTATAAACTCATTTTTCCCCTTGTGTATATCTCCACCTGGATATATTCTTGGCACCTGAAACTTAACATTTCCCAGATCTTGAAGTCATTTCCCTTCTATTTTTTTCTTTCTTTCTTTTCAACTTTTATCAATCAGCTCCCTTATTTTTTGTTAGTGTCCCTTTTATAGATGTGTTTATGCATTTGGTGCTTGTCTGTGTGTATGTACTGCCATTTGTTGGGGTGGTTATGTTTTTCATTTTTGTCAAGTACAAGGGTAAAGAGCAAGGTCACATCTTATACCAGTGAAGTGGGTAAAGAAAGAACAGGTCTTGAGATTCCAGCCTGGGGTTGTGGGAGAGCATCTGGCTGCACGTGACTCTTCTTTGTCATGGTCCAATTCTGTGGAGCCTGGCCTGTTGGGTGCCTAGGCAGTGGGCATGAAAGAGGGTACCATCCATCTGTCAGGATGCCAAAAGACAGGGAAGACTGGTTCCTGCTGTGCTCCATGGGTTGGAAAGAGCTAAACTACATCTTGTTTCTAATTAATGATATCATTTGAGGTTATTTCCTTTTTATTAATCCCCTAGTCTTTAGTAAAGTCTTTCTAAATGTGTTAACTTTGTCTCAGCTGTACTATGGAGGTAAAAATGGAGAATCCAAAACACCCTCTATGGGAGAGATGATTTAAGTGAAAGGCTATTGATCAGCGTTAGTCAAGTGTCCAGGGCAAGCAGCCCCAAAGTCTGAGTGGAGACGATGGCAGAAATCAAGAGGTTATGTTGAAGTAAGGTGGTTCCTAGGAAGACATGAGGCCCTTCTGCTCAAGAGGCTCCCCTTATGCCAGCTTTGGAAGTAAGAGACTTTTTCAAAGAAGACGTTTCTTAATATCTTAGTGTGACCTCTGGTTCTTCTCCAGATTTGATCAAGGGCTTTGTCACCGCCTTCAGTGTTTCCTACACCTGTCCCTTCCTTTATCTCCATTGTCATCACCCTGCTCTATCACCACTTCTCTTCTGTTGTCTGTGCTCCAAACGAAAGGGATGTAGGCATATCTCAAATGTCACCTTCTCCCATTAAGTGTTCTCTCCTTCTACCCACCTCTTCTCTTAATGTTCTTTGTAAAGCTACAATTGTTCACTTATATTAGTAAAACAATGGATTGTAAGTACCTTATAGGGCTGCAATTTAATGGTATTTTGAGTCTCCTATAATTCTTAGTGTATTCGATCTCATATACTAGAAGATCAATAATTTTGTGGAATTGTATTAGAAGAGCTACATAGTGAAAAAAAATCTGTAAGGGTTGCAACTAGTCAACCCGTTTTTTGCCTTTTGATTTTTCACATTTTAGTGTGCATTAATTTTATTGTAAAGTTTATTTCTTCATGTAATTTTTCATTGATCCTTTGGAATTTTGTGGTCTGCATCCATGTCTCAGTCCTCCCCTTGATACTAACATACTCTTACTCTGTAACTTACATACATGCTTACATACTTAACATACTGTGTACCAGCTTTGATGGTCATATCATTGCATTACCCACATATAATAGTCTTACTCTGTTCTTTTATATGGACCTGACCTATCTGCACACCTGCACTGAAAGCATTTGAGATTTCCACAGCAGTCATTGTGTCTGTCTCCAGGATGTATCCAGATTACCTGTCAACTGCCATCTTCCCTGATTATCTGATTCCTCGCCAGACTTATGCCTTAGTTCCTAGCATGGTCCGTATATACCTCTGGCTTTGCTTTGATGACCAGTGTTAGGGACTTGAGATTAACTGTAGAATTCCCTCTCAGACTTCATTTTGGTATCTCTTCCCTCCCTTTCCCCCACACAACTGCTAACTCAAGACTCATCAGCTGGCTTCACTTCCTTTCCCTTTTCCCTGCTTGGGAAAGGTGATCAGACAATAAGATCTGGTATGTAATAGGGCGAGTATAGCCTAGAATCTTTGGGATGTATCTGTAGGTACAGTCAGCATATAGCTTGCCAGTAGTCTATCTGGTTCTTGGTTCTATAACTAAAGATCACTGAATCACATGGGAGAGTGTTTGTAGCTTTGAAGATTAAAATTAGGCTGTGTGCAGGGATGATAAACAGACAGGTGATAGGGCTGGAGTGCCTGGCTTTAAAGTGCCTACCAGCTCTGTGACCTTGTCATTTGCCTCAGTCTCCTCCTCTGGAAAATATTGATAACAACAGTGTCAGCTTGATGAAGTGCAGATGATGAATCAATACCGGTATGCTTAGAATAATGCTTGACTCATAGTAAGTGCTCAACACATGTTATATATTATTAAATGTTAGTAAGTAGGACTTCCACAAAGGATGAGGAAAACCATTTTGCCTGATTAGTAAAGGCTGAAGACTAATCAAAAATGACATTTCAAATAAAGATTCTTTTGCACTAAAAGATGGAGAAGGATTAGAAATAAATTTAAATCATGTATTCGGCTTTTAGTTAGATTTATATGTTTCTGACAATTACAACAAAAATCTATTTTACTTCCTTTGAATGCTTGTGACACCTCCCTGTGGTCCTATATAGTTCCACCCACCTTAAGGAAGGTTCAGATGGCCTCTCAGTAGCAGTCCTTCCTCCCCACCTTCACACATACAAAGGCACTGTGGAGGTCACAGAGAGACTAGGCAATGTGCTTCACGTTGTGGTTAAGGCCTTGGCGAGGTGGGTCCTGGGTCCTCAGGGGGCGCTAACCACCACGCTTGGCCTCTGTGCCAGCACTGACCCCTCTCAGGTGTGCAGGGCAGGATTATCAACTGTAGAGCATCTTTGTGTCTTTTATTCTGTTTATCAGTTATTACTCATTGCTATCTGTTATTGAGAAAGCATGGGGTGAGACGACACTGGACTTGTTAAAAACCATGGTTTTAATTCTGCCTTCACCATTTGCTGTCTCTGTTAACTTTTCTAGCCACAGTTCCTCACCCATAAAATGTGTTTTGTATATATGGACATATATAATTTATTATGAGAAATTGACTCATGCAATTATGGAGGCCGAGAAATCTCACAGTCTGCCATCTTCAAGCTGAAGACTCAGGAAAACTGGTGGTATAATTCAGTCTGAGTTCAAAGGCCTGAGAAGGAGGAGAACAAATGATGTAAGTCCTGGTCAGAGGGTAGAAGCTGACTGATGTTCCAGCTCATACAGTCAGGCAGAGGGAGTGAATTCATCCTTCCTTCTCCTTTTGGTTCTGGTCAGACCTTCAGGGGATCGGATCATGCCCACAGACATTGGGGAAGGCATTCTGCTTTACTCAGTCCACCAACTCAAATATTAATCTCTCCCAGCAGCCCCTCATGGACACACCCAGAAATAATGTTTAGCCAGATATGTGGGCATCCCATGGCCCAGTCAAGTTGACATGAAATTAACTACCACACATAATTCATTTCAACAACATATTATTATAAAGACTTTAGATAATCTGTACGGTGTGTAGAAAGCGGTTGATGTAGTAAGAGTTCAGGGCCCTTGGAGGTAGGAAAGGTTCCCTAGTGGATCAGGATGGAGGTTTCCCTAGATATGGGCCTCCTAGGGAGTCCTCTGCTGTGTTTGTTTTTATTTTACAGCCTGTCACGGATGCATTCTACTGTAGCTGCATATTTTTTTGCATAAACATGTGTGATGCATTCCTAGGCATGCTCTCCTCTCAAAGAGAATCACTCAGGATGGACTTCTGAAAGTTGTGACTGGTAAGCTTTCCTTCCCCTGAGGAGTGAAATCTGACAATAAATTAATTTTATTAACACCATCAGACGTATACTAATGAGCCCCTTGTCTTCTGAATTATAAATTAGAAGTGAGCAACTGTAGACCAACTTTATAGTTTCATATCTCATTAAAGAAATTATGCTAGATTATTTTTGCAAATGCCAGGTTATTTTTTTAAAATTCTGACTGAATCAAAATCTTCCCTTAAAAGGAGTCTGTGTTTTGTGGTGCAGGTAGATCTGGTGAATATCATAACAAATATGAATTTAAAACTCAACATAGGATCCCACAGCCCATGGAGGATAGAATGAATTGGAATAAGCACAGGGGTTTTGGTTCCTCTGGAGAAGTAATGGGGAGGAGAGCCTGTGGAAGACGTGCAGTGTCTGAAGAGATGGGCTTTCGTTACAAAAGCAACTGAGAGATGTGGGAGGTTTTTGAACACTGATTGACACATGTAAAGTAAGGTTTTAGGAAAATTTGCCTTAAATTGGTAGAAAGAAGAAAGCAGGGAAACAGGAGAGTTCTGAGCATCTTGTGATAATACATAGTCAGCTATGAGAGTCTGAGCTAGGGGAATGGTGGTGAAGTATGATACAAAGAGTGGCCATAGAGGTAATAAAGGAAGAATTGGTAGATCTTGAAGGGAGAAGTGGTGGAAAAAGTAAAAAATGAGGTCATATTTTCAGTCTGGTTAAGGGGAGAAATAGGAAACACTATTTGGGGGAAAGTTGTTGGCTTAGTTGAGTGTTTGATATGCTGAGTATGAATTAATGACCACTGGTTCAGGAAAAGATATCTTGACAGCTATTTAGATATTCAGAACGACAGTTCAGGAAAAAGCCTGAAGTTGGAGTTATGAACATGGAAGTCATTTGTGCAGAGGTGATAATTCAAGGTTTGGAAGTGAAAGAGGATTATGAGAGTCAGTGCTAAGGATGCTGGTGGGACAAGGGTCCTGCTGCTCATATGGTGTGGGAGGGAGGGCAGGTGTCTGTAACGATAGTGCCATTTGCTTATTTTCTTTAGCCCCATGTACTAGAACCTAGGGATACGGTTCACATCGTACTCTCTTCTCTGAGCTCCTCCACGCTGCTGAGATAGCACCCCCTCCACACTCCCAGGTGTTAAGGCACCTGTCATTATCTTGCTCCACTATTCTCTCTTCCTATCATCCTCCTTCCTACAGACCTCCTAGCAAGTGCCTGCCATGTACATTGAGGACATTGACAGCCTTTTAGCCATTTCGGTCTGTGTTAGAACTCTTGCCATTTAGGCAATCTGGTCTTATATATTTTCCCAATTGGCTCACCTTTGATGTCGTTTATTGTTACTTCTGCTTCAGAAGTCCTATCCTATAGCCATACTCTATAAACCTGGAATCATCTAGAACTGTTCCACTTATAAATCTCACCTGTGTACCCTAGTCTCTGATCATAGTCTCCTAGCCTTTTGGCTTTCACAGTCTTTGATTTGATTTGCATTAAATTTTTGAATCTAGATTTCTTTAGGCTTCTTTCTCTTCCTTTTTCTCCTTATATATCAGTCCTCTCTGTGCCTTAGTTCCTTCTCTGTCCAGCTAAGACTCCTGAATGCACCAAATTAATCCTTGCTCTTCCATGCCTGTACACATATTACCAGTGGATCAATCTAGCTATGTGCCTCCCCCAACAAACATTTGGGCTGTGAAGCCCGCTAGAGTAATTCCAAGTGGTGACTGGTATCAGCTGGACCTCAGTATATAGTGCTGGGCAAATTAGTTGTATTCACCTTCTCTCTCCCACACTCTCTTTAAGCTTCCTATCTTGTTCCCTTTGCTCTTTACAGGTAATCATGCCTCCTACTAGTAGAGGCCAGAAGGTGAAGACTTGTTTGTGTTTTTGCCTCCCACTATCAGCCTTTTCTATATCTGCACTATCTAGTTCCCAGCGCCTAAGTGATTCTTCTCTGTTCACATCAAACCCACCCATCCATACTCCACATTTCCCTTCTCCCATCTCTGACATTTCTTCTCCATTACCTCCTTTCTCCTCTTTCAGTTCTACATTTATGCTTCTTCTATGCATACTTAGTATATGTACCACACCATGTACATGGTGTGGTACATATACTAAGTATACACACACACACACACACACACACACACACACACTATGCCTCTCCTATGGTTTGCAGTAATTACAGATCAAGTCTGTGGACATCTTGCCCCTGTTTGTTCATACCAAGTACACACACACACACACACACACACACACACACACACACACACACACACACACACACACACACACTGTGCCTCTCCCATGGTTTGCAGTATTTACAGATCAAGTCTGTGGGCATCTTGCGCCTGTTTGCTCAACTTCCTTCCTCAGTGCCTATAATGAGATTGACTCTGCTACCTGTTGGCCCATCTCTACCCAGATCTGGCCATATGTTAAGAGTCCCTTATCTCTTGAAAAATGGTTCTGGAAATCTGTGCTTCTTCTTGTTCAGTCTCTGGTGTCCCTTGATGGCAGATCCAGTGCCTCTGAGCTGAGGTGGTCCTTCTTCAACATCTCTTAGTTTAAGAAGTGATGAAGAAATGTAGCTGCTAAAGTTTAAGAAATGACATGTAGGATTTATTATTGCCCATTTGTTATTATTGTATCCAGTAATTGATGGAGGCCATTGACTAATTAATGTCTTTCATATGAGGAGAAAGGGTTGAATCAGTTAAGATATTCTACTGAACAAAAATGCCTTAGTCTTGATTAGTGTTTGAATCAATTAATTGATTAGCAAGTAATCTTGCTGCTTTTACCTGATTGCTTGATGGCTTTTGGGCATAATAACACGTTGTATATGCAGTAGGACATTTTGTCTTTCTTTCGTAATAATTCTCTTTTCTTTTAAAAAGCCTACCCTGTTGACTTCAAGTTTTACCATTTTCTCATAAAAATGCAGATCACAAATTGCCAACTGATGAAGTGTGTGGAAGCTCTTTAGTGGAGAAGATGGGGAGGTTTATTACCATTCATTATTCCCAGGTGTCCTGATGGGACAGAGACAAGTGATCTAATAGGTAAAAGCTTGCACTATGGAGCCAGGGGGAACTGAGTTTAAATTTCAGCTCTGCCTTTCAATAGCTTGACCTTGAGCAAGTTTCAAGGCTGGTGAGTCTCATTTTCTCATCCATAAAACAAGGATGATAGTAGAATCTACCTCAGAGAACTGTTGTGAGGATTAAATGAAATGATTACTGTATAGTGCAGAGAACAGTACCTGGCTGTGAAAAAATGAGAGTTCCTGTGGCCAGGATTCTCACCTGGCCCTGGTCGACTAGCTCACTGCACACCTGTGGGCAATACATGGCTGTTGACTCTATATAAAGAGCTCTGTCCAGTGCTCTGGGCACAACACGGTGGCAGGGCTGCAAGGCTGCAGGAGAGCAGAGCAGAGACTGGAGTGGTGGCAGTGCCAAGGACAGAGGCCCAGAGGATGGCTGTGTGGGAGAACTGTGCAGTCCCAGAGGATGGCTGTGCAGGACGACTGTGCAGAGAGGCCCAGAGGACGTCTGTGTAGGACGGCTGTGCAGGCAGAGCGGCCCAGAGGCAGAGACCAGCTTGCTGCATGCAGACCCGCTCTGAGTGAATGGGATTCTAGTGACTGATCTGCCACCTGGGAATAATGTTATGTATAACCCTTTTGCTCCAAAAACGTTTTGCTGTTGATTTCTTTGGTCACATTGAATCCATTGTGAACTTGCCCGGGGCTGAAACCCATTGGCAAGACACTGGCATGTGGTAAACTTCCAGGGAAGTTTATTATTAATGTGGCTTCATTTGAATTTTGATTAAACTGAGGAGCCAAATGAGACCGAAAGAAAAAACAATGTCATTCTCTTGTTTTAAAAATCTCAGTGCCAAGTCATGTTACATAGCTAGAAATAAGATCCTGAATGTCAAATGACAGTCTAAGAAAGCACAGTATTTTATTTGCTATGTAGAGTTTCAGTCCCAAATTTCGTCTGGTCATTAACCACAGAGAGCCTCAGGAGCTATAGGAGCCTTCAGGATACTTTGACGCTCTTGGTTTAAAGTGCCTGAGTAGCCTGTCCTCGGTCCCTCCTTCCCCGAGTTTTGTCTGCCCACACCTGCTAGTCCCATGGCTTCTCTGGCCTTCCAAGGTCAAGGACCACCAGGCTCTGTCTGCTGAGCTTGTCTCCTGAGATGTGAGTTATCCCAGTGAAGGAGAAAAACATTGACTTTGTAGGACAGGGTTGACATGTATCTTCATTTTTTACATTGATTACCTCTCATTCAGAAGTAGAAGGGGAGGAAAGGGAAGAAAGAGATGCTTGGAGTTTTCCTTTAATTAAGGAGGAACAAATCATTTGTAGTATGCGTCAA
Source organism: Manis javanica (assembly GCF_040802235.1). Classification (NCBI taxonomy): domain Eukaryota; kingdom Metazoa; phylum Chordata; class Mammalia; order Pholidota; family Manidae; genus Manis; species Manis javanica. Next base: position 193,281,202 of record NC_133158.1, read on the forward strand.
CAAATACTTTGGATGTAACTACTTGTAAAACAAAGTCATTGAGTGATTCTGAATAATTTTATTTATTGTAGGAAGTTTACTAATAGAGAAAAAGGACATCAGTGAAAACTTATTTGGGTATCTCCTTTAAGAAAGTGGAACAACACAAATAATTTCTCAAAAGTTCTTTTGTACAATGAAATAGGAGGCTTGTTAAAACATTATTATAATTAGAATATTAATATAAAACTTTCCTTTTTATTTTAATGCATGTTCATTTGCTAAATTGAGATCCTTTATGTAATCAGGTAGATTATTTATTTATGCTCACACTTAATAGAAATTTGAACCTGTTTTAAATGATGGTGGTAATTTTAAATTGTTGAACCTTTTTATGATATTATTGATTTATGTTATGTTAAATCCTTAGATAAGAACATACCATCCACTTGATGCATTCGGGGAATGTTTTATGGCTAAAACCACAGAAGACCTGTAGAGTAACCTTGTGTTCACAAGTATAGCAAAAAAAAAGAACAAAATAGAACTTGAGGCAATTTCTGATCACTTTAGTTACTGACAAATTAATCCAAAACTTCTACTCAAGATACCGTCTTCTACCTTTAAAAGCTCTTTTGTTCAGAATATTTTTTATATAAATAGAATGAGAATTTTTATGTAATTTTTTTATATAAATTAATGAAAGTTGTTTTGTTCTTCATTTAAATTAACTGTATAGAAATAGCTATTGTTATAGTTATATTTTTGAGGTTAAATATTATTGCTGCCTTACCATAAACAGACTTAAATACTATATGATTTTTAACAGTTGTCTAGTTAGAAACTTATGTGGTATACTCCTCTTGATTTCTGCATTTGGAAACACAAAGGAAGTTATTGTTTACATAGAGATTGACTTGTCTACTTCTTAAGAATGTCTGTTATAAAAGAACCAAGTCATGAGGTAAAGAGCAATCCAAGCTTATACACTGTTTACTTTCCTTTGAAGCATAGATTATTTTAAGTACTGAACTGTTAAAAAATGCAAAGGCTGTTCTGTTACATTATGCATAAACAAGAACACAATATTTCTGTGCTGGCAGATGCTTCGTTTCCTGGATTCATTTTACAAGAATTTTTATATGACATTTTTTCTTGTATACAGTCTAATTTTCATGCTTCTATATATTCCACCTCCATTGCCTCTACCAGCCTCCAGCATTAAGGAGAGAGGTGATGGGGAGGGCAGTTTGTTTGACAGTACTCTAGGTATTTGCTTACTTACATTAAAAACATAGATATTACAGCATCCTTCTAATACCACAACATGAATACATTAAGTTTATCTTGAGTCCTCAATCTTAATATGTATTTGAAGAAAGATCATTTTTTTGAACATGGTAATATTCAGTTTTGATATACATGGATAAGTATAATTATGCTCTTATATAAATTCCTCATATCTTGAAGATATTTTTCTACTATTTTTCTAAATGTATTTTAACATATGAAGCACAGTTACCACTTCTGTCTGTAATTGGTGAAGGTAATTTTTCTGTTTTATTAAATGAGAATGCTAAGCTTTTCCATGTACAGAGGGATCATTCTGGAGGCTGCTTATCCTTCCTTTTTAAAATACTTCTTTCTCCCTCATTCTTTCTTTTCCCTGTTCCTGAGATTCTAAATACATGCATATTACACCTTTTGATCTGAAGCCTTGAGGCTCTGTTCATTTTTCTTTCCAATAATTTTCTTTCTGTTTTTCAGATCAGATTGGTTTCTATTGCTTTTTTTCAGTTTTACATATCCACTGTGCCGTTAAGCACATTCAACACTTTTTTACTTCAGATATTGTTTTTTCATTTGTAAAATTTCCATTTTGTTCTATTTCATAATTTTTTTTTTGCTGATATTCCCTTTGTTTTCTTTCATTATAGGAGTGTCTTCCATTACCTCGTATAACTATAATAGCTGCTCTAAAACTATTGTCTGGGAATTCCAACATTGGGGTTGTCCCGGGTTTGACATCTCTGTTTTTCTTTCTCCTGAAAATGAATCACACTTTTCCAGTTATTCATATGTTGAATAATTTTGTACTGTATTCTGGATAGTGTGTGTGTTATGCTGTGGAGATTCTGGATTCTGTTATGTTCTTTTGAATAGTGTTGATTTTTGTTGTTGTTGTTTTGGTTTGTTTTGTTTTAGCAGGCAATTAACTTTGCTGGATTCAACCTGCAAAGTCTGATTCGCAGGCACCCATGCAAACCTCAATTTAATTATGCTCTTTTTTAAATGGGCTGTTGCAATCTCACCCATACATGTATTGTTCAGAGATTTGGGCAGAGTTTATAGTTTATATACAGAGGGCTTTCTCCTCTCTGGAATTTCCTTCTCATGTTTTACTGGATGTAGTTACCCTGAACTCTGTCTTAAGTTCCTTCAATTCAGAAAAATCATGTTTCTACTAATCCTGTAGCCAACCTGAATGATGCCTTGATTGACACTTGTCCTCAGGTAACAGGCTAAAAATAAATGAACAAATTAAACTTTAAAAATGGAAAACCCACTCCATCTCACTCCATTCTTTGAATTTTTTGAAGCCTTGTGAAACTGACTTCTTTCATTCAGCATATTTAGGTACCGTTTTCTCTTTTATTTAAAGTCTATTGTATTTACTTGCAGGAGAGTAGGTTTTTGTGGGAGTGTACTTAGCCACATCAGAAGCAAAACTCTTGCTTTTTCCTTAAATTCAAATTTCACTAATTTCAATGAGATACAGATGATTAAGGCTTAGTGGTAAAAGCAATTTGAAAATAAAGGCTATAGAATTTTATTGGATTATGATTGAATGGTAGCTATTGTGTATATCTACAACATTTACTGATTTAGTGTTTCATGGATTAATTACTGTTATTACTAGTAGTAAATGTTAACAGTTTAAGATCATTTAAGTATATTTTAGTTTTGCCTATGCTCAATAAGTAATTGCATGTGTCTATAATTCTAGAATTTAATAGGACAAATGATAATCCTTCATGAGAAGGTAGAAATAGAAATCAATTCCATGAGATACTTGATAATCTTTCTCACCATATTTGGGTTTGGTGTAGAAAAAATAATTCACTGTGACCCATTTGAGGAAAATCAGCCCTTAGAAAGCCTTGCCCAAATACAAAGAACCAGCCAGAATCATTAAGATTAAGTTTTTATATTCCAGAGAAACTTGTCTAAATAGAAATTCATTTTGCTATGTGCCTCTTTGTAAATCAAGACTCTGGAGCCAAAATACCTTACAATTGTCTTTTATTAAGTGCATTCATTGTTCCTTTATCACATGTCAGATAGAATGTGACATCATTTCTTTTGTTAATTACTTTCTTTCAAAATCATCTCCATTTTTCATGAAATCACCATGCTCTTTTTCACCTCAGGCCTTTGCTCTGTGTTATGGGCTAAATGAGTGTATCCTCTAAAATTCTTAATTTGAAGTCCTAATCCCAAATGTAATGGTACTTGGAATGGGGCTTTTTGGAGATAACTTGGTTTAGCTGGGGTCAGGAGGGTAGGGCCCCAGTAATGGGATTAGTATCTTTAGGAAGAAGACACAGCAAAGGAAACCATCAATGAAATGAAAAGGCAAAATCAATGAAGTGGAAGAAAATATTTGCAACTCATGTATCTGATTTACATAAAGAATTGGAAAATAAAAATTCATATGACTCAATGGCAAAAAAGCAAATAATCTGCTTAAAAATGGGCAGCAGCTCTGAATAGACATTTTTTCAAAGCTAATATACAGATGACCAACAAACAGACGAAACGATGCTCAACATCATTGATCATCAGTGAAAAAGAAATCAAAATCGCAAGTAGATATCACTTCACACCTGTAAGAGTGGCTATTACCCACAAGACAAGAAATAACAAGTGTTGGCAAAGAAATGGAGAAAAGGGAACCCTGTGAACTTTTGGTGGGAATGTGATTTGTTGAAGCCCCTATAGAAAACAATGGGGATGTTCCTGAAAAAATTAAAAATAGAAGTACCATATGATCCAACAATTCTACTTCTGGGTATTTATCTAAAGAAGATGAAAACTAACTAACTCTAAAAGGTATATATATTCCCTTGTTCTTTTCAGCACGATTTATGATAGCCAAGACATGAAAATGACCTAAGTGTCCATTGATAGATGAATGGAAAAAGATGTGTTTCTATATACATATCTATGTCTACATTATATGCACATGTGCATATAATATGTAACTGAATATTATTCAACTATAAAAATGAATAACACCTTGTTATTTGTGAGAACAGCGATGGACCTTGAAGGCATAATGCTAAGTGAAATAAGTCAGACAAAGACAAATACCATATGATCTCTTTATATGCAAAGTCTAAGCAAAGCAAAACACCAAACCAAGCTCATAGATAACAGAGAACAGAGTGATGGCTGCCAGAGGAGAGGCAGGGGGTGTGGCAGGTGGGAGAAATGGGTGAGCTGGGGTTTTGTTGTTTGTTTGTTTAAATAAATTATATAATTTACTGGGGAGGTGGAGAGGGACACCAGGGCTTAGCTCTCCACCACATGAGGCAGCAAGCATCTGAAAGCCAGAAAGAGGGCTGCCACTGGGAGCAGCCCACGCTGGCACTCTGATCTCGGACCTACAGCCTCCAAAACTGTGGGAAATAAGTTTCTCTCTTTTAAGCCAGCTGATCTATGGTACTTCACATGGGAGCCTGAGCTGCCTAAGACACTGGTTTTTCCTTTGCTGAAATGTGCTGCCTTGTCATCTCTACCATCATCCACCGTTTCTTACCCTGGCTATTCTTACTTACTCATTGAAAACATCATGTCCTTAGCAAGCCTTCCTTGACCATCTAAGTTCTCCACTTTACCACTGGGAATTAAGCCCTGTCTTATAAACACCCATGGTTTATATGTATTCTGGAATAAAAAAACCTCTTGTGTAGCACACCTCACAAGGTAACATGTATAATATCTGCTTCTCTGCTCATTATAAGCTCCACAAGATGATGGCAGAGTCCTTGTGTGTCTTGCTTACTGCCAAGTGCTTAGTAAAATGCCCAGCACATGATAACAGTAAGAGTTTTCACAGATAAATGGAATGACCTCCATGGTGCCCACTTAAATGAGTGTTGACTGATTCAAGAATTGGGCATATTCTACTGCAGTCTTAGGACTTACTACAAAAGCAGTACTGTCATTGGAATTTCTACATAAACATTATAGTATAGTAAGATGGTTAATATCCTTTTTATGCTGTCATTTAGTATCAGACAATTCTCATTTCATGTAGAAAACATGATCTTTGTCAGTGCCTTTTTATTATCATCTGAAGCCAGGAATTTTACATATTAGTGGAAATATAACGAGTCTTTTTGACTCTTAAATTTGTCAGATTAATGATCTGCTGTTTAGTCCTTTAACATGTCTTTAAAAGGCATATATATCTCATTGGTATCCAAGAAATTGGAAACTGATGTGAGAATATAGCAGTATCTTAACTTCTTGGTTTATTTGGTCAATTCTCTAATTTGAAAAACAAACAAGCCAGTTTGAAATTTAAAAATAGAGAACAATTATAGTTGATATACTTCCTCTTGGAAGGAATGCCAACATTGTAAAGCACTTTTCCAAATGCTTTTAAGTGAACATGAGCCTGCTTATTAATAGTTACTGGCTCAGGAGGAGACAGAGTGGGAAGAGTACAGATTTGAGTCTGTCTAGTTCTGTATCTTGTAAGCTGTGTTCTTTGAATCTCATTTTATTCATCTAGAAAATGGGATAATAATACATCCTTTAAAGAGTTATTTTGAGAATCAAAGGTAATATATTTCAAATACTAGCATGCAGTAATCAGTTAAAAAATCAAAACTATTTCTTATGAGTGTACACATGGCAACTCAACCAGACATTATTCTGAGGACTGGTTCTTAGTGGGAATGGGTGAGATTTCTGCACAAAGCAAGCAGGAAATATTTACGATGCAACAGCAAATAGAATTTGAGTCCCGTCTGCAGGATTCATTTTCCTTATTTACACTGACTTGCTAGGATTTACTCATCTTGTGCTAATGCTAATGAACAGTGAGATTGGACTTCTTCATAAATGATACATCCTAATCCTGACAAGAACTCATTTAAGAAATGGCTGTATTAAATGCAGATAGAACTGTGGCTAATTTATTTATTTATGATTTCAGCTATCAATTATATAAATCTACTCTTAACTTTTTATTACTCTCCAAGGGTTTACACACACACACACACACACACACACACACACACACACACACACACACATATGGCTTTGATGGGCAGACTCTTACAGCATCAGGCATTGACATGTAAGATCCAGAGCTACTCTGAAATATCACACTTGGATTGAAATGGCAGTTTTCTCTCTTCTGATTTTGTTTGGTTTGACACATTAAATTTAGAGTAAACATATGAGTTCACAGAAGGAGTTAAGTACATTCATTCATATTGATATTTATGAGGAATACAAAGCTGATTTAACTTTCTTGCTGAAAAATAAGCTGGAGATTATGATAATGTTAAATGATTTTAAAAAGTATTCACATATTCATTTTATAATGACTAGACTATCAGAATGTAAACTATAACGTATTCGTTTAGCTCCATTTTTCTGATTTATAACTTAGGCAAAGCTGAAAAAATATGATATTCATATAATATCCTATAGAAGAAAAATGCTCATAGTAATAGCCTGTGGTAAACACTGATTGAATACTTACTATGCACCAGGTACTGTTCTGAGAGATTTGAGTGAATGAACTCGTTTCTTTCTCGCAGCACTCTGCATGGAAAGCACCACTGTCATCTCCCTGTTTAGAGATGAGAAAACCTGGGCATAGGGAGGTTAGGTGTTTTGTCCAAAGTTCCTCAGCTAGCGAGTGGCAGAGTGTCTTAAAGGGTCAAGTACCTAGAAATGGATGACAAGAAGGAGACGTGCATGGAGAGCGTTTACCGGGAGGGCTATTGGGAGCACCACCAGGAAGGGAGGGAAGGAAGAAGGACTGAGCAGGAGAAGGTGCATGGCGGTGCAGATGGGGCCCTGATCTTGGCCCATCGCCCGGGAACTCTGGCTGGAGGTGCCCTTCAGATCTGTGCAGAGTTGAGTCTTGGGGCTGCCATAGCCTGCTGCTGCTGGTTTGGAGACTGCAGCTGATACCCGACATCTCCCTCTTCTACTGCCCATTCTAGAATTCCTGTCTGCTCACACCTCCCTGGTCACTGTGCGCCCTGCACGGTCTTGAGGCTCTGATCACAACACCTTCCCGGGCTCTGCCTGCTGCCCCTGTCCATTTTACTATCGAAATTGAGTGAGGCAGAACCAAAACATGTTTCCGTGAATGGCAAGAGCAGCAGGTGAGTTCTCCCTTCCTCACTGCGCGCTGCCGGCCCTGCCCCCTCTCCACGAGCTCGGCCATCACCCCTCTCAGGGGGTAACTTCTTTCCTCGCTGCTGCTTACTTGGCACAAGGAGATGGGAGTGACCGGACATCAGCCTAAGCTTTATTCTTTCACATTTCAATTTCTTCCTGAGTTTTTAAAAAAGCTCTTTATGCTGAGGGTCAGTCCATCCTATTTTGGTATTTATATGTCTGTTTTTTTTTTTAATGAAATCCTGGTGATAATAATTGCTTATTTTCTTTTTATTTAAAAATGTATTTAAAGCAATTAACTTAGTATTTTGGAATAATTTTAGACTTAGTGAAAAGTTGTAAAAATGAAATACAAATGGCTCCCATATCCCCCTCACTTGATTTCCCCTAATGTTCACATCTTACATTAATGTGGTGTATTTGACAAAACTATGAAAACAATGGTGGTGCATTATTATTAACTAAGCTCTAGACCCTGTTTGAATTTCAGCCTACGCTTAGTTTAGTGGGATTATTGCTGCGTCCTGTGGGGAAGGCTCCTCCATCCTGGGAACCAGGATCTCTAGACGCAGAGCCCAGACTTGTGGTGGTGGTGGCCACGTTTTTATTTTTGTTTTTTAAATGGAGGTGAGCTGGTCAGTAGAAGCAGCTGTGTTGAAAGGGTGCTTTGAAGTAACTATAGATTTGGAATTTCTGGAGCAGTGACTGAAGAGATAATAGAACCTACCTGGTCTGCTTTCTTCATTTTACAGCCCTGGGAGGTGCCATAGCTTATCCAGGATAGCACAGCAAGGTAGAGGTTATGCTGGGACTAGAACTCACCTTTCCTGGTCATGTATCCATGCTGTTTCCTATTAGTTTACGTGTTCATTTTGCTTAATTGTTACAATAGTTAGTTGATATTTAAAATGTATATGCTGCTGAAAGATTTCACATTTGGTTTCCAACTGAACTGTTATTAATATAATGAAGCATCCCAGTAGTGAGAGATTTCATTTTCTGTCTTTCATTTCATGTCTTATGTGTGAAGGGTGTGTGTTTTGATCAGGATTGGAACATCTCTAAAACATCCATATTTAATATCAGCATTGAGATCCAAGGCAGTTGTGCAAAGTTTTCATGCCCCCATGAAAAAATAAATGCTTATTAAAAAATAAACATAAAATGCATTAAATTTTAGATATTTTAGTGATCGAGTGAAGTCTTTCTCTTGCATTAAGTCAATGAAAAATTTCTTCTAAGCACTGCATATGCCAAAACTTTCAGGCAAAAATAGGGCCTTTCTAATGTGTTGATAAAAAAAGGTGGCATTATTTAAAAATACACTTATAACACTGGAATATGTGTGTATGCTCACCAATTATGCCAGTTTAACTGTAGTGCTAACCTGCTTGGTGGATTGACATGCAGATGGTAGTCTCATTTGCCTTCAAGAACAAGACAGAGATCATTTCTGGGATGCTTTTATTATTGTAAGATTTAGAGAAAAGTGATTGGAACCAAGATTACTTTCATACAGTCCTGCAATCACAAATGTTAGACATGGAAGAAATCTCAGTCCAGAGCATTACAATCATTGTCAAGGGGATAAAGAAAAGAAGAGGAAAGGGCCATTTAAAACTGTGAATTATTTGCATATGTGCAACACTGTTGACAGCCAGCCAGAAAGCCGCTTTGTGGTTTCATGGCCTGAAGCTTTGCTGTCATGTTAATTAATAACTCTATGCAATCCAAACCACCTTCTTTGCTCAAAGCTGTACTTTAAATAGCAAGTTGTTTTTGCTAGAGACTCACAGAACATAAGGCATACAGAATTTGCAATAGAATCCATAACGGTATTGCTGTGAAAATAAGAACATGATTACATTTTTCAGCCTGAAATCTCCAGCAGTGTTCAAATCACCTACCAATATATGCTTCACCTTCAAAATTCAGACTGTGAGAGTTTCTATTCTCTGCTTCTGCTAGTATTTTTTTCCCTCTATACCTCTGGTGAAGATATGGTGTGGATTTGCATTAGTAAGAATTACTCTTAGAGGGAAAGGTCTTAGACTCTAAAGCATTCTCTAATGTTAGGGGTTGGAAAAGACACAGAACAAGTGCTGTGCAAGTGAGGCTTCAGTTCCGGTGACCAGAGAGGTGTTTGTTCCCTGAGATAGCGGTCCTCTCCGGTTTGTGCAGATGTGTCTCTGAAGAGTCAATAGATCTTCAGTTTGACCCAGGACTTCTTAACTGAAAAATAAAAATCATTTGTAATTGAGAACAGCCAGTAAGGTACCAGAGTAAATAATTTCTAACTCAGTTAGAAACCTAACTATTTTTACTTGCTGACCTTGAAAATAAAGGAAAGCATTGTTTGATCAAAAGTGGGAAGGCTTCACACCAGTTACCCTCATGCTATGATATGAAAAGACCATTATCAGGAACACATTTTTTTTTTACTGTAATTCATTTCAGATGAATACTGGAATAAATAAAGACACATGAACCTTAACAGATGCAAATAATAGGGAGCAATCTTTGTATGAGTAATTGAACACATTGTGTAGATTGTGGAATCATTCTTATACAAAGCTGGGCTGTCAGAGACACTGTGAAGTTGAGACATTTTTAATGTGTAAATTTAAGTTAGTCAGTGTGCCCTGAAGCTGCATGGCAAAGGTTATAAAATCCAGGCAGCATATAAATAAATTAAACAAACAAACAAACAAACAAACGAATGAATGAATGTATAAATAAATAAATAAATAAATGATATTAAATTCTGGGTGGATAAATAAAACCATTCATAGGCTCCTTCTCTTCCACCCCTGTGAAGTGGCTGAAAGTTAAGTTTTGATATTAGATTCTGCAGCACAGCTTCAGGACACCCAGTGGTCCAGGAGATCCTTTTCAAGTTGCTTCACCTGATTTCTAGGAGTGGTTGCCAAATCCAAAGTCTATATGAAACTCCACCTGTACTAGTATGACCTTTAGTTAACTTTGACCAAGTGTTACAATGGAGGCATGTGATAAAATCTTTTAGAATCCATAGTCTTGTTTTATTAATTTTTTGGGGGGGTGTTAATGCTTTGAAAGGCATAAATGCATTATAAATCTAATCTAAATCAAGGTGGTAGTGAAACTTTCAGGATATTTCCAATGTGAGTTTTCCTGAGATATGTAGTTTATGAGATCAGTGACTTTATGTACAGTAGCATCAAAACTTTGGGCCCCAACTAACTGATTGAAAATTGTGTATAAGCTATTGGTGTCTAAAAATCTTGTGTGAGATAATATCTGTTACTTGACAGATTTTAGTATTAGCCAAAGAAGTTTGGCTGTTTTTTAATATTAAAAAATTCTGTCTCTTTTTCCATCCTTTCCTACCTATGTTCCTTCTTTCATCCTCTTTCTGAATCGCTCCTTCATTGTCATTCATTCATTCATTCATTCAACTAACACTCATTGGCTATACACTATGTTCAAGCCCTGTTTCTGGGCACTGGAGATACAAGATACAGTGGTGAAGAAGTTTCAGGGAGTATTTTCTTGTAGGACAAGAGAGACAGAAAATGAAAATAAATTAAAAAAATAAGTAGCAGACTGTAGTAAATGTTACAAAGAATATAGAACATAGTAATAGGCTACAGAGTGGGGGCGCAGGGCAAGCGGGTGCTCCTTTAGCAAGAGTAGAAGGGAAAGTTTCCCTGGGAGGGTGAGATTCCAGTGGAGACACGAATGATAGGGAAGCAGCCTTGCTGCTCCCCCTGGGGGGGAATGCAGTAGCACTGAAGGCAGAAATGAGCAGCAAGTACAAAGGCACTGAGACAGGAGCTTGTTATATCAAAGGAAGGAAGAAGACCTGTGTGGCTGGAGCTTCATGATCAGGGGGAAGAGTCAGAGGAGAGACAGGTAGGGGCCAGGTTGTGTAGAAGGCTGCAGACCATGGTAAGAGGTTTGGATTTATTCTGATTAAATGGAAGAGCATTGGAGGGTTTTAATCAGGGACATGATTTGAAACTTCGTGAGTTTGTATTTAAAAGATGATGCTGAGATTGTCATTCACTAGATCACAGAATGTCCAGTTAATGAGTATACAGTAGAGAAACTCCTGTCAGGCCTCAGATTTGGGGAAAGAGTTAAAAAAAGTTTAAACATATCTCTGATTGTCGTAATAATACAGTTTCTCCATTTGATTTGACTTGTAGAAATTTCAGAGCTAATTTGCAGCTTTTCTCTAGCAATGATAAGCAATTGCACCCAATATATATTTTTTCTTTTTAAAATTTTATTTGAATAAGTAATATATTTTTTAGTCACATAAGTAAAAAAACATATTGAGAGGATTTGCTCCAACTTCTGTCTCTGCCCAAGTCACCATTCACTCCTGCCCTCCACAGCCTCTTAGATTCTTATGAATACTTCTGTGTCTTTATGCAGAAAATTCTGCATTAAAGGGGTTTTCGATGACATTAGTGCTCAAAGAAAGTTCTGGAAACCTTTTAAAATTCTTAAACTTGTCTATGTGTAATAATGTATGATTATACTTCATGCATCCAATAGTCTTGCTACACATTCTAGTCTTGATTGTTTCATGACTTGTATCTTGGTGAGCTGAAAAATATTCTAAAATGTTAAAAATGTTATATTATTGCTCATGTAACATGTACGTGCAATAAAAATCTCTTGTCATTGGGTAACAATGTCCAGCTTGAGTACTACTCACATTTAATAATCCTTTCTATGTGAAACAACTGATCAGAGAAGACTGTGGACACTAAATAGGATAGCAGAGAGATGAAATTTTGCTTTTTAGGGTAATAATGGTCAGACGTTAAAACAAATTCTACTTAGTCAAACTAATTTAAATGTGTACCTGCCAGATATCACACATCACAATGACTAACTGTGCATGTATTTTCAAATTTTTTTCATGCTTATTCACTAATCTTGGCCTGAACATATGACAGAATGATTTCATCAGACTTCAGGGATTATTATTGAATATCACTCTGTAGGCATTCATAAAGCATTAAAGATATAACCTTGCTCTGAAGAAGTTTGATTTATAAAAATCCACTTATTTTACAAAAATATTATCTGCTTTATACATGATTTCTCAAAATTACCTTAAATAGCATTTTCATCATGCATTTGAATTATAATTCAATCTATAAATATCTATTTTCATTAAACTTTTCCCAGAACATTTTAAGTATTATTAACATTTTAAGTACACATTTTAAGTATTATAATTGGAAATAATTATACCTCTTAGTTTATGGTGAATTACAAATATTTAAAACATTTTTGGCATTTCTGCAAACTCCTTACAAATTTTTGAAAAGTTGGCTAATACTTGTTTTGAGTATTATTACTTTCACTATTTTAGCAATTTTAAAAGGCAAGTTCCCATGTTCAAATGACTGCAATGGCTACAGCATGTGTGTGTGTGTGTATATATATATGTATTTAAAATTAAAACTTTAAATACAGTTTTAATAAAAATAAAATATTGAGAGATACCTTATTTTGTTAGTAAGTACTATAACTTAGTATCATTTCATGCCTGGCCATATTTCCTTGCTTGTACATACTCTCAAGTTAAATGTGTTACACAGTAGTATGAACTCTACGCAGAGTCTCAGACAACTCAACAACCAGCACATATATGAAACTTACTGCTAACTTTTTATTCTATGCTAATATACTCTATAAACATATGAATACATTTTATATTCATGAGCAAATTCCAAGCTTTTCTTTTGAAAAGACATATACCAGATTAGTTAGAATGGTCTCTGGACCAATGGAACTTTCTTTTGCTGTGGATTTTCCTCAAATTTTTCTCACCCAGCAATCTGTGTCACCTTTATATATTTACACTAAATATTTAGAAAACCTTTCTCTGTATGTCAGACACTGACAAAGTGTTTGTGTATGACATTTAACAACTGTGAACATGGGAAAGAGAGGTAATGAAGCTCAACAAAGTCGAGAACTTTGTTGATCATTGTATGTCAATAAAGGAAGCTGTATTAAAAAGCAATTATAGTAAAATCTAGTAGTATCTTAAATTTCCTTTTGTATACAAGTACATACTATCTGTTTTTCTTGAGCTAAAAAAGTGAAGTCTTCGATCAGTTGCTTAAACTCTAGCATTAGTTCTCTTATTTGATTAATAAGCATTTAGATAAAGAGTCTGGTTTCTTAAATTGGCAAAGAATAGTTCAGTTTTTAGAGCTATAATTCTGACCTAGCTAACATGCTTCACTTTGATGAAATGCACTTAGCTTTAGACCAGGTCAGTTTCCCATAGGTCCTACATGTCTTGCTGGGTATGCCAGAAATATAAGGTCCTGACTGCTCTTTATCGGCTTGTGTTAGCACTGAAGGATGCGGTAAGGCCTCCATTCAGGACAAAAAGTAGGCTTGCTCACTGCTCATTCTAATTCAATAGATTCTTCAAGCTCAGCGTTCCTCTCTGTAAAACAGCCTACTTGCTGTGTGGGCATTGGCCGGCCTTCTACTTCACCCTTCATAACTGGGCTTGGGGAATGACATGAATATTCTGACACTACCACTGCTTTTGCTGTGAGTATGTCTTTCATCTCTGATCCAGGAATCTTGTATCTTCTTTTTGCCTCTAGGGGTCACAATTTTGTACTGTCTGTCATCCGATGTCTGAAAAGAGTTGTTCTTAATATTTTGTCCTGTTTTCTAGTTGTTTATGACAAAATGGGAAGTCCAGTGCTGGTTACACCATCATGCCTGAAAATAGAAATCTAGGGCCTTAATTTTTTTGGTTTAGAGGTATTTGTTAAAATTCATCATCTTTTCTTTTCTTTCTCAACAGACAATATAAATATACAGCTTTCACAACCATTGTTGGACGGCTCAACTCCCAAATCTCGAATTTTGTGCACCTGTTGTTGCCCATTGTTCATTGCTTTTTTTTTTTTTTTTTGTATTTTGTCTTTGTGTTTCTGGTTGTCTGTGATTACATGTGGACACTGTATTTGCAGAATTGTTTGTAAAAATAAGTTGAGGCCTAGCATGATGACGCAGCCAGGCTCTAAGACGGTCTCCCATGACCTCATTCTCATGTGGCCTCTTTGGTTGAGTGTAGGTTGGATTTAATAATTTGATTCCAAATAATAAAAAGAGGCAGAAATAATGGCGTGAGACTTTTGAGATTAGGTTATAGCAGACTGTAGCTTCTGTATCAGTCTCCCTCTCTTGCTCTTGGGTCCCTTGCTCTGGGAGAAGTCGCATGGTGAGGAACTTCAAGCCTCCTGCCAGTAGTCACGTGAGCAAACTTGGAAGTGGCTTCTGCAGTCCCAGTAAAAGCCTAGCTAACTGCAGAAACTTTCCATCTGACCCCTTTAAGGAAGCCTGCTTGAAATTCTCGGCCAGAAGCCCTAAGCTAAGATCCCTGACCCACACAAACTGTGAGATGATAAATATGTATTGTTTAAGCCTCTAAGTTTGGAATAATTTTTTATGCAGTGATTGATAGTTAATACAGACAGTGCTCTCTTTTAACAATTAGGAGTTCTATTTGTTTCTGCCAGGTACCTGGGGATGCTAGCACTCCAGAACACCTAGAGAGACCAGTAGCCCAGAATCACCTCTTTCAGTCTCAGGGATAGAGATGATTCCAAGCTGAGTTGCAGCTCTTGTGGGTCCTAGCTGTGGTTCACACTGACTCCTAGGTGACAGCCCTTTAAGACCCCAGCCCAAAGGGAGTTAGGCAGCCCTTCATCAGCCTTGGCTACCAACCTGTGTGAGCCAAGCACTAGGAAGACGTTGCACATCCTGCTTAGTCTCTCAGCCTCCCAGATCTCCCTTCTAGAATTGGTATGGTTTCTAGGTGAAGAAGTTGCTACAGTCTTGGGGTGTATTAACCTGGACTCCCTTTCCAGTAAGTCTTTATTACATTGTGATGTCGCTGATGCCTTCAATTGGCTATTTATTTAAATATTTTGCCCAATTTTTTTCTCTAATTGCTCAATGAGAGGACTATCGTGAATTACTTAGTCTATCATTATTAGAAATAAGAGTCAAACTCCAAATTCCACTTTTATCTCTCTGTCAGAGAAATTAAAAAGCAATGAAGGATAAGTTTCTTCTTGCTCATACTTCCTGCATCATAATGCACATTTAGCATTAGGTTTCAGCATGGAAGTTTAATAAATTCCATAGGAATTATGCGTGTACCTTCCATCTAACACTCTGCAGGGTACTTATCTGGTAACCAGTGTGATTGGGCCTGCTTGCAAATTTTGTACGGTGGCATTGCTAGTTTTCTAGTCTACATGAATGGGTTAACTATGATGTTAATTCATTTTCTGAGTTTTACTTGGGTAAATAAGGGCTTTATTTTGATATTATTTGATGGGGAGCTAAATATTATAATTTCTAGTATATTCTCTCAGAGTATTTGTTATTCTCTGCAAAGTTAATCTTGATGGTTTTTATTTTCACATGTGCTTTCTAGTAAAGAAATACATAAGCTTTTGTGGCTTATTAGGTACCAACTTGAAATCATATGGAATACATATGTCTCTGAAAAATGCTAGGATAGGGGAATTAATAGTTGGAAATCTTAAGACCTCATGTTGGGGGAAAAGCCTATGTAACTTTTGAAAGTAAATCTATATATATTGATTTAGAAAAAATGCCAAGAAATTGGGGAAAGGGATTGAGGATTTATTATGGAAACAACTCTTACTTTTACCTTTGGATTATTTGACTTTTTATCATTTCACATGTCATTTTCCCAATTACCTAACTAATTAATTTAAACACCAACTGGACACCTGCTGGTAGCACAATCTTATACTGGTTGTAAAGAATGATACGCAGTTATTTCCTTTCATTATCCTTTTTTACTTTATTTCCCATGGTCTCTTCTAGATATTAGATTTATACATTTATTTGTTCTAATTTATGGGTATTATACATACTAAGTCTTTTATGTTATTTTTTTCTTCATCTAAGTGTTTAATGCTTTTTGGTTGCATACATTGGACTTGCTAAATCTCCCAAAGTTATATTTCATACTCAAACAGTTCTCAGTTTGTATATGCAAAACCCAGACTTAGAAATTCTGGAAAGAATTTAAATTCTATCACTCAATAGTTGTAAGACCTTGTGAAGAAATTTAAGCAACTACTTCCCTCTTGTCTATCCCTTCAATCCATACATGATGATAGAGTCAATATTAACAGCTGTTTTCAGGTACTTAGTTTCCTGTCTGAAAACATCGTTTTATCTATACCTTATAGGTTTGCGATGCATGAGAGCTTTGTAAACTGTTCAGCAATATGCAAATATAAGGTATATGCTTATTTGTAGTCCTTTGCTTCATTGTAAAGTATTAAGTAGAGACCACCGAACTGAGATGTCCAATTTCCCATATTTTGAAGTAGGAAAAGATGTTAAAGGAATCAGTGTTTCAGAAGCCCCAAATCTATGGAAAAATGTTAGATGTATCATTTGTAACTGAAGGAAAGAAGCAACAAAAGATGCAGTATGTCAAGGAGATAAATATTCTGAATAATAAAATATGTTAGTTTTATTTAAGAGAATGGAAAGAAAGCTTCTCATTTTGGAGGGCTGGAGCGGGGGGCGGTGAGGGGAAGGTGGGGCAGGGTTGTTATTGCCAGGTGGCTCATGTCCCTTTCCTTCCTCTGAATTTTAAAAGCGTGACCCACCTCTTGTGCTTTTGATTAGTTTAACATCAAGTGCTGGGCATTGAATATCCGTTCCTGACCTCAGGGAGAACTTTCTGGGAATCTGTGGAAATTGAACAAGTATGGGAAAGTCTTCCTCTGGAAAAATTCTCCTCGTTACCTTTCCTTTGGACAATCGACCAAATATTTCCAGGTTCTTAGTCTATGTTTCTCTAAATGATAAATACAGTTACTTAAAGATCTAACTGATGCAACAGATGGAAGCAATCTAAAGAGCAGGAGGGCAAAAAAAGGCAACATTTTTAGCTCTTAATATACATAGATTTAAACCAGAATATTTATAGTGTACCTCCGTTATAAAAATACCTTCTATTTAATTACCTACATATAATCTATCCTGAGTTATGATGTACACCATGTCACATCTTTTCATTTTATATATTTTCTGTTTCTTTTCCTCCCTCAGAAAATATACCTACTAAGATAAAGAGATGTTAGCCTTTAAAAAGTAGATAAATAAATTTTGTATTGAAGTATACTAATAATGATATATCCTGAGATAAGAATTATCTGTTTTTACGTTTCTAGAACTATATATTTTTTAAATTATATCCATCAGCTTTATTTAACCAAGCCCTGGGCAGCTGCACACTGGATATATAACAAAGTGATAATGAAAGAACAGAAAATGGTATTTCGTATAAGAAAAGGATAGATAAGTTTTTAATGAAAAACTCTAGATTCTTAGATAATAAGGCCTAAAAGTCTATTTGAATTTTGTCTTTTAGTCAGTTTGGACTGCTAGAACAAGTACATAGACTGGGTGGTTCAACCAACAAAAATTTATTTCTCATAGTTCTGGAGGTCAGAAGCCCACCATTAGGATGCCGGGATGGTTAGGTTTGGGTGAGAGCTCTCTTCCTGGTTTAGAGGCTGCCTCCTTGCTGCGTTCTCACCTGATGGAGAGAGGGGCAGAGAGAGAGAGAGAGAGAGAGAGAGAGAGAGAGAGAGAGAGAGAGAGAAGGAAGGAGAGAGAGAGAGATCTTGTGTCTTTTTCTCATTTTATGACTGCATTAGTCCCATCATGAGGGCCCCACTCTCAGGACCTAATCTAACTTAATTATTTTCCAAAGGCCGCACTTCCAAATACCATCACACTGGGGATGAGGGCTTCAAATACAGATGTTGGGAGGATACGAACATTTAATCCATAGCAAATTTTATGATGCTGTTCCTTAGTACGGGTCTGGGCCTGGGACCGGAAAGCGTCCCTCTTGAGTCCCCTCAGGGCTTACTAGGACCAGTGGAAATGGTTTTCTGAGGATCTGATGTTTGTCTGGAAGAACCTTATGCTTCATACATTATTCTTCTGCCCACTGAATTACTTCTCCTTTCCCCCTTTTAACTAATTTGAGCTCTTCTTGGTCTGGAAGCTCAATTAGGTAATGCTGCCATACAGTAATTCAACTATACCTTCTAGTTGAAAGCTGAGGCTAAAAATAGTATTTGTGCATGGATATTTTAAGCTGATTGTTTATTATTAATCAAATAACATCTAGATCAGCAACATTTTCTCATTGTATTCCTTTCTTGTAATTGGAATGAAGTTGTAGCTGGCAATAAATTTGTAACCTTTATTAAGTTTTTACTATGTGTTAGGCAATGCCATACACTTTTTTTTGGAATATCTAATTTAATCTTAACAACTACTCCATAAGGTAGGTTATTAAGCCATTTTATACATGGGGAAACAGAAGCTTATAGCCATGTAACAATGTGCATAAGGTCAAACTAATCACAAATGGTGGAGTCAGGATGCCTGTTTTGGGAATATTATGGGGGTTTACAACTCAGGTGATAAATCTTTCCTAGGAGGGAGTTCCATTTCACATATATGGGGAGTTTTCATATCAGCACTGAATAAGTCATTTGACAAGATATATGTCTAAGAAGGGAAAGTTGGAGGTCATTTAAATAACACTTAGTATTTGCATTGAAGTGTTCTCTTTTTCTTGCAAGCGCCTTTAATTAACCATTGGACTTTTATAAATTAAATCAGTATAATTAATGCCAGATAAGATGGGGATACTGACACTCACTTTTACGGGTGAGACCTTATTAGTGACAGTAGACGTGTACCAGTGGTCCATGTGCATCGCTGGTATTGTTCAGTGTTCATAATGATATAGCTTAATACACAAAGACAAGCCCCAGTCCACTACCAGTTCAACAGGTGTAACATTGGTGGCCTGGCAAGTTTAATGATGGGAAGACTCTACCAAGCACCAACTTAGTACGTGTTGGGTTAACTGGGTTCATTTAGGTCCTGGAGATTCTACTTTTACATCTGGATTGTTTTGCAAGTTGGAAACTGTGTGTGTGTGTGTGTGTGTGTGTGAGGAGCTAAGACTACAGGGAGGATACAGACAGTGCTACAGGCGCCCTGGGAGGGGGAGAACACCTGGGGTTTTCGCTTTTGGCCCCACAGTCTCCTGCCACAGCCCGTTATGCACGTGATGCCACGAGGCCCTGAGGAGTGTAGCTCGCAGGGTCACCCTGTTTGGCACAGAGCAGAGCGAGGAAGGGGAAGGCACAGAAGGCGGCACAGACTCTTACATGACCAGCTCAGCATTTGTGGGGACAGCAGTGGGCGCTTTTCCATTGTTCTTTTTGTGACAAGAGGTTTTTGGAAATTTTTTTATGGTTCTTTAAATCTCATTCGTTTCCCTTTTCATGAAATATTAATGGCTCTTAGGAATGGTGATAGCTTCGAAGGCAGGAGTCTTACCACTTGGGCTTCTGCTTCAATTCTAACCTTCCTTTCAGGATTTTTAAACCAAGGTTTTTCCAAATGGACTTTATGTCCAGGGGTATTCATTTTATCATGAGAAAATGCTTCAGGGGAAGCATAACACCCTGCCACATGCAACTGTGAAACAGTGTGTCACTGATGGGAGCTGCTACTCCTGACCTAGCTTCTCCCACCATGATGAACAGGAATTCTTCCGGAGGCTTCACCATTCTAGCCTCCAGTGGGGAACTGCAGAGATGTTTTCTTCTTAGAAATCTCTCATAGAATTGTTTACTTTGCAGTATTGGAAGCAGTTTATCACTCTGGTACTTTCTGTTGTTGTGTCTCTATTTGACATTTTCTTTATTTGGAAAAGATTTAGTAACTCAAACTGTTGTAGTAGTGTTTTTTATTGTTTTGTAGAGATCATGTTTGTGCATGGAGTGTTTGTGCATCTGAGAAACTATAAGCTTAGAGGATAGTATTTGGGCTGATAACATGAGTCCAAAGAGCTTTAGAATCAGTAAGCACTGTAATGTAGCAACTCTGTAAAACAGAGGATTTTTTCAGTATATACATATTATTTTCAGTATATGTATATATTCGTAAGAAAATATATATATTTCAGTATATATGCACATATACGCACACATATTCATATATTATGTAGATATTTTATTGTAACATGGAAGATATTTGACATACTGAAATACAAATTTCTAGATTTTAGTATAGTATGTGCAAGAGTTGGCATTTTATTTATAGTTGAGCTCACCGACTTCTGGAACTTCATGAGGCCTGAACTGAATAGCCAATCATCACCTTTTGAACTCAAAAAACAACAGCAAGGTGAACTGTATAATGGGAAACACTGTAAAGCACTTATAAATAACAAAAACCAGCTCTTCCCTGTAAAATTAAGGCTGTGAGGAGTGGGGAGAAGTACCCAGCAGCTGTTTTCCAGTTTGCCTTTCGGAAGCGTGAAGCTTCTACATACTAAATTTATGCGCCAAGTAACTTGATTCTATAATGAAAATTCCATTCCTTTGAAAATATGGGCCTGATTTTCTATTTAAACAGCAAATTTTATTTAAAGTTTTAGCAAATTTCTGTTCCTGTTTGGACAAAAGAAACTTGTTCTAAATTGGAATATGTAATCTATAAATAATTAGTGTTATCCTAATTCCCTACAATTACCTGCTCCCTTTTATGTTGTGTGTTTTTCCTTCTTTTAACTCATTTTAATTGGCAAGAGATAAATGAAACCATAGCTTTCATAAAATACTTAGTCCGAACAACTTTTATTTCTATATCTGACAGAGGATTGATGTGGGGCAAAAATACTTACCCAAAATAGCTAATCATAAAAGCAAGGGCATACTGATACAATTGCAATAATAGAATTATGCTGATGTATTATATTTTTGCATCCAGTAGCAATAGACTGATTTTCCAGATTAGCAGTTCTCAAGGTGTGGTCCCTGGAACAGCAGCCATCAGCATGGCTGAACTTGTTAGAAATGTGAATTCTTGGATCCCATCCCAGATTTACTGAAACAGAAACCTTCAGGAGGAAGTAAGGGGAGAGCCATCAGTAGTTTAACAAATCCTTCAGATGATTCTGTGGATAAATAGTATAATTGGTATCACTTTTCAATTCAATCAATTGCTCTACCATAAGCCAGGTGTAACAGGTGGCATAGATAGTCCAGAAACAAAATCATTAATACTAATGACATTGTTTGTTTAATTTGGAAAAGTCCTTTACTATGGAGAAAAATTTGCATGACTGTTTTTGTTTTAAGGCAGTGGTAGTCCTAAAGGTAGGAACCATTAATTCCATATTTTTTTTTTTCAGAAATAATGATTTTTACTTTGTTTTGTTTTTTACTGACATATAGCTGATAGTCAATATCATATGGGTTTCAGGTGTGCAACATAGTGATTCAACTATTATGTACATTAATAAATGCTCATCACAATAAGTTATGATCTGTCAATACACAAAGATATTAGAATATTATTGACTATATTCCCTATGCTGTACTTTCATCCCTGTGACCAATTTATTTTATAATTGTATGTTTGTACCTCTTTATCCCGTTCATCTATTTTGGCCATTCTCCCATCCCCCTCTCCTGTGGCAACCACCAGTCTGTTCTCTGTGTTTATAAGTCTGTTTGTTTTGTTTGTTCATTTGTTTTATTTTTTTAGATTCCATATATAAGCAAAATCATATGGTATTTATCTTTCTCTGACTGATTTCACTTAGCATAATACACAAAAACAAACTGGAAATGGATTAAAAACCTAAATAAAGACCTGAAACTATAAAACTCCTAGAAGAAAACATAGGCAGTAAATTCTTGAACATCAGCATTAGTAATTTTTCTCTGGATATGTCTCCCCAGGCAAGAAAATCAAAAGTAAAAATAAACATGTGGGACTACATACATGCAATGAAAATGCTTCTGCACAACAAAGGACCCCATCAGCGAAACAAAAGGCCACCTGCCAAATGGGAGAAGATATATACAAATGATAAATCTGATGAGGGGCTAATATCCAAAATATATATAAAAAATTCACACAAAAAGCGAATAATATGCTGAAAAACTGGACAGAGAACTTGGACAAACATTTTTCCAGAGAAGACGTCCACACCATTCTTAAATTTTGCCACTTTAGCTCTAAGGCCCAGTGAGGGGAGTGTGAGGAACTTGATTTAAAGTTCTTCTTGATTTCATTTGTGCTGTGTTAGTAGGATATGAAAATGATGTGCATGTTGTAAAGCACTCTATAAGTGCAGCCTGTGCACTGGTTCAGTCAACAAACATTTAAGTGCTCATTTAAGCCCCCACCCCTGAGCACCTCTAACCAGGAAGAAAACAGGCCTCTGCAAACCCCAAATGGATGTCAACAGGTTCATTTATTAACCCTCATGCTTTTTACCTCTATCTCTGACTTAGAAATTTATTTTACAGAATGTCTTATTTGACTCATAGTTTTTAAATTCTCTACTTTGTCTAAATCCACCAAGTCTTTTCATCACTTCCTGCCTTTTCTTATGCTCTTTTCTTTTGTCCCTGTAATACCTTTACTTACCATTTGTTGCTTAACGAAACTGTATATATTCTTAGCTCAAAACCCACTCCCAGGACCTATTCATTCCCAGCCTCTCAAGGCTGAGCTAGTTTCTCTGTCTCCTGGGCACCCAAGGGTAGCTGGTCTGATCTGCATTAGAGTCTGGGGCCCCCTTGTTGAATCCCTCCTTCTCCACACTCATCTTCTCCTTCAGACTGAGTTCCTGGAGGACAGTGGCCACATCCCACATAATCTGTGTCATCAGCACCTGCCAGACTGTTGCTCGTAAAAACAAGGGCTCCATAACTGTTTGCTGCGTTAATGAATTTAACATGATAGTCTGGTGTCTAATCACACAGTCCTTTGGAATTAGCAAATTAAAAGGGAGTTTCCTGGAGGAGACATGTAACAGCAGTGAGAAGGGACTCCTGACAATTTTACAATAAAGGACAAAACAAGATCTGTTTTTTAAAAAAAGATCACAGACATGCAGCAATCTGGAAAACAAAGACTAATAACCTAATAACATAGAGAATTAATGTCAAATTTAAAGGAATTGACTAAAACATAAGCATTTGAGGTGAACAGAAATGATTGTCTAAAGATATAGACCATCAAGTCTTCAGGACACTTGGCTCTCTGGAGTTCCCAGATAACCAGCACTGTGGGGTTCTTTTCCCATTTGAACATTGTGTTGACTACCTACAGATTTCAAATATGACTTTAAGTAATGACATATATTATATTGGCATATCTGGTATTATCATTTTCATTAGTTTTCACTTGATAGCATTCTCTTCCAGAAGAAAATATCATACCTTTTAGTTCAGCCAGAGAAAATGTACTTAGGTTTGAGAGAGACAAAGGAATATTTTCTCTCATTTGCGTTACTTTTAACCTTTTTAATCTTGTAATGTGGTCATCTGTTGTGACCAAGAAACGCTTTTTTGAACAGCCGATAATGCCTCTTTGACGTGCTGTGAATGAGGAAGAAAGGACGGTGCGGCATAATGCGAAGCTGTGCGGTGGAGTTCTTATTCATGTCTGCCATGTGGCAGATGTGGGTCTCATCTACATCACTAAAATTCTTCCAACAGCCATTTCCTTATCTGCAAAGTGAAGCAAATGCAAACCTACAGGGCAGGACTGTTTTGACAGTTAAATGAAATAGTGTGTGTGAAAAGTATTTAAAAAACAAGGATCATTTACAGAAATGTTGGAAACTTATATCACAAAATATCTTACATATTAAAAGACAGGATCCAAGTAATTGCTCAAAGTGTTTAAGTTTTCCATTCCCATTCTCTTCCTTCCTACCATATTTCCCATGACAGTTTAAGAAGTCAGATAATTATTTGTTTATATAAAATGGCCCAGATCCAGTTGTTCTCATTAGCTGGCCTGGACCTTTCTTGAGTAGATTTGTTACTGAGCTTAAAGGGTTGGTAAATTAATTTATAAACTTTAGGAAGGAAATTAGATGTTACCAAACAAGCATCAATAGCAGAAAGTAGGTCTAAACCTGGTAAGTTTAACAGCGGCTGGGATTTTTAGGACTAATCTAAGAGTGTTTAGTGCATTGAGCTTCTAATATGCCTGTAGACAAATTGAATGTTTATCTGTGCATCTCTCTTACTTGAAATTTTTGTCTTCACAGAATTCTTTAGCAGCTGCCTTATGTTAACATCTTTGTAGGCAAAGCCTGCAGTAACACATTTGACAAGGAATATTTAGAAAGCTGTGGTTCAGCATAAAAATGGAAGTCAGCTATAGTTCGCCTATCAAATCAATGAGGCTTTGCTTCTAATCCCTTTGAGATCCAGGTCACAGGGTTAGCTTGGCAGGACAATTTTAACTGCAGCTCAAATTACCTTCTTCCTGAAAAGCAATTGTGTTATGAGCTGGTATCAGTCATTAACACCTTAGAGGACACGAATTACCCTCACATTTATAAAAAAAAAAAAAAAAAGAAGAGAATGGAACATCTGGATTTGGGAACAAGTTGAGGGAAAAACCCTGAAGCCTGAAAGTGCTTTGTAGCTGGGTAAAGGGGACACATATGTGACTGGCTGGTCAGAGGGCCTTGTTACAGCCCCAAACGGGCAGTGAGATGGTGATGGTGCGAGGCCTCTGGGAAGAATTTTTGAGAGATTAGCAATGAGTGGGAATGTGTCATAGATAATTTCACCTATTTGCAGTTTTGTCTAGTTGTAGGGTCCAGGATGCTACAGAAACAAAATAAATGCTTGCTTGATGATAATTAACAGGATACAAATTACAAAGGTAATAATTACCCAAATCATATGTAGGAAATTGTTTTTAAGCCTTTATTTGTGGTTAGTAGATTGCTGACTTATACCTCTGATTAATATCATTTCCTTTGGAAGACCTGAGTGTGTTATGCTGAGTGCCTCACTAGCCTGGGAAGTGTGTGTGTGTGTGTGTGTGTGTGTGTGTGTGTGTGTGTGTATCAATATCATTTGAGCTATGAGAATGTATAAAATTATTGCAGTCTATGAAAACTGAAGGGTCCCCACCAGTAAGATGGCAAACTTCCGGCTTCTCTTCGGGGTCCTCAGTTCCCGCCGGCGCCACCTGAAGCCCAATCACCTCTTGCCCCCCTCCCAATCCCAGCACCTAGCCAACAGCCACCAGCCCCGTAGAAGTGACACCTCAATCAATTCATGCCCCCTCCTATATAACCCAGCACCTTTCCCTAATAAAGCGGAACTCTCCGGTGAATTGCTGCTATGTGTCGCTCCTTTCCTTTCATTGGTGCCGAAACCCGGGAGACGGGACACCCCAACTGGGCCCCGTCTTCCCCCGACACCAGCAGCAGCTTGCCCTCGTCCTCTTTTTCCGGCGCTGGCTCATCACACTCACCACTCCTCTCTGGCCTTTAGGTAAGTTTTCCCCCCGGAGTGGGCCACTCTTCCCCGAGCTATCGCAGTGCCATTGACCGTGATGTCCGGCAAGGCCCTGACGCTCGGGGATGAGGAGGGAACGCTCCCCGCCTCAGGCCTTCACGGCTGCGGCGGACCCTCAGGCCCCTCCTCCAAAAGCCATAAATCCCCGCCTCAAGCCTTTACGGCTGCGGCGGACACTCAGGCCCCTCCTCCGACAGTCATAAATGCATTCACCATCCCTTCCATCAGTGCTGAAAGTTTTTAAGCAAAATTTCCCCGGGGTGGGCCACTCTTCCCCGAGCTATCGCAGTGCCATTAACCGTGATCGTCCGGCAAGGCCCTGACGCTCGGGGATGAGGAGGGAACTCTCTCCGCCTCAGGCCTTCACGGCTGCGGCGGACCCTCAGGCCCCTCCCCAAACAGCCATAAATCCCCGCCTCAAGCCTTTACGGCTGCGGCGGACGCTCAGGCCCCTCCTCCGACAGTCATAAATCCCCACCTCAGGCCTTCACGGCTGCGGCCGACTCTCAGGCACCCCCCTCCAACAGCCATAAACGAGGTGACTCCTTTGTAGATGAGAACGCTCCCTTTTCCCCCCCTCCTCCTTCTGCTCCATCCGCCGAAAACACCTAGCGCTAGGTACCTCGTGACTCTGGCACTCTGCCTTCTTAGGGAAGTCTGGGTGACGACCCACACTTCCCAAGAAATTCCGACTCGTATACGAGTTTCCGCAGACCACCAAGGATCATCGGGGACGCCCTTTGTATCCTTGCGGTCTGCTTCCAGTCCGAGGATCTCCGTTCGTCTTCCCCTGTTTGTCTCCTTCTCTGTCCTTTAGCCATGGGAGCCTCCTCATCCCTCCCTGAAAGTTCACCTCTTGAATGCCTGCTTAAGCATCTGGCTACCCTCTCCCTGATGCCTGATATAAAACCAAAACTTCTCCGTAAATATTGCTCCCAAGATTGGCCGACATACCCCCTAGACAATAAAAACCAATGGCCTGCAGGGGGAACTCTTGATCCTAAGATCACTCGTGATCTTTTTAACTACTGCCAGCGCCTGAAAAAATGGAAGGAGATTCCCTATATCGAAGCTTTCCGCCTCCTCCTCTCCCCGCCCCCTCCCAAGTTCTAGCCTGCAAGCCACAGCCCCCGCAGAAGCCTCCCGTTCACTCCCTTCCCCTTCTTCTCCTACAACAGCCCTTCTCCCTTCCTCCCCAACCATCTCCTCCCCCATCTCACCTCCTCCACCTTCATTCCCTGCAGATTAAGCCTGAGCCTTTCAGCCCCCCTTTAACTAAGTCCCAGGGGCCTCCTCCGTCTTTGCCCTCATCACCTGTTTCTCCCCTGTTAGGGACCGCCTTTGTCTTCTCACATGTTTGTAGAGAGAATGGGAAAGCACCTCCCCCCATGTCTGAACGCAGCATGGGAAAGCACAAGCTAGAGAACAACCGGTGCAGTCCTTAGAAGTTATCTGTCCACAAAAACATATCTTGCCAAGACTTCTCACTCTGAAAATAGGGAGACCTTGAAGATGTGTAGAAACACCGCCCCTGCTTCTAGCTATGCCCTTCCCCCACTTGCCGATGTGGCAGGAATAGAAAACAACGCATTCCATAAGCAATTAACTGGAGCCCTGCTGTAGCTCAGTAGAGCATGGGACTCTTAACCTCAGAGTCATGAGTTCAAGCCCAACTAAAGCAGCAGAGGCAAGCAGCTGGGCTGCTAGCTGGCGACATGTGGGTCCGATTCTATCTTTCTTTATTTTCTTTGCCCCCCTTCTGCACTTCAGGACCTGCTCGACTAGGCACGGCTAGACCGCGTCACTCCCCCACAGACTGAGCCAGAACCCTTCAGTCCCCCTCAGACTCAGTCCCGAGAGCCTCCCAAAATTATCGCCCCCCTCTGGGAAGTAGCAGGATCCGAAAGCATCGTGCGCGTTCACGTCCCTTTCTCCTTAAGAGATTTAGCCCAACTAGAGAAACGCCTAAGTTCCTTTTCCACTGATCCCATGACATACATCAGGGAGTTTCAATAGACCCTCCAGTCTTACAGCCTCATGCATCATGACATTTTCATGCTCCTGGCCAATACCCTCCTCCCTGAAGAGCGTAGACGAGTTTGGGACTTCACCCAAATGCACGCTACCAAAACCCACAGGACTGACCCCACCTATCCCCCTGGCCCCACTGCTGTCCCTGAACAAGACCCACACTGAAATTATAACACCGCCATGAGTCTCCGCTCTCGAGATATTTTTGCCTCCTGCTTAATAGCAGATCTGAAAAAGGGCAGCTTGTAAAGTAGTCAATTTTCAAAAGCTCCAAGACATAATTCAAAAGAGAGAGGAAATCCCCTCCGAGTTCTTAGACAGACTCACTCAAGCCCTATTATAGTATACCAGCCTGGACCCAGAAACACCTGAAGGAAGACATGTCCTTATGACATACTTCCTAGCTCAAGGCTACCCCGACATTAAAGCTAAACTCAAAAAGTTAGAACAGGGCCCCGCTACCCCACAGACTGAGATCCTAACAGTGGCCTTTAAAGTCTTCCATAAGTGGGAGGAGGAGAAAGAACGCTGTAAACAAAAGGCTGATCAGGCCAATTTCCAGATGTTGGCCCAGCTGATAAAACCACAACCTGGGCGCCCCTCTACAAACAAGCCCCCCCAAGAGCTTGTTTCAAGTGCGGAAAAGAGGGACATTGGTCAAGGGCGTGCCCCTCCCCCAGCCAACACCCTTAACACAGCCAATTGTTTCTTGTGCGCATCACTACAGCGCCCACTGCTGGCCGCCGTGCCCCTTAATATTTCCAACTACTCCTTCCATGCAGAAAGACAACCCCTCTGCCCCCTGGCAGACATACCCCTATGGGAACCAGAATACGCAGATAATCTCACCATCCACCACTGTGTAGGCCCAACTCCACCCCCCTCCAGCGCACTTCACTGCCTCTCTATCTACACCCCTACCTCCAGCTCTAAGACTTTTACGAAACCGGGACACTTCTTTTAGTGTAATAGCAGTCTTTTCAACTCACTGCCTCTCAACTCCGATACACCCTGCATTCTCGTCACCCTAATCCCACAGCTTACACTTTACAGCATGGCAGAATTTCTTGAGCTCCAACCTCCCTTGCCCTCGCGCACAAAAAGAGCTGCTTTCCTTCCCATCATGGTCAGTAGCTCTTTGATCACCTCAGCCATTGGGGCAGGGTTTTCGGGAGAAGCCTTGGGTCACTCTCTATAGGCAGTTAGAGATCTCAACGCCAAACTTGAGGGAGCCCTGACATCCACTGCCGATTCCCTAGCCTCTCTCCAAAGACAGGTCACTTCGCTAGCTAAAGTCACCCTTCAAAACCGGCGGGCCCTAGATCTGCTTACAGCTGAGAAGGGCGGCACCTGCGTCTTCCTCTGGGAAGAGTGCTGCTATTACATCAACGAATCTGGCATTGTAGAAACTGACATTACCAAACTCACCGACCTTGCCTCCAGTCTCCACTCTGCTTCCAATTCCAACCGATTCTCGTCAATACTAACAAACCCCCTCCTCACCTGGCTCTGGCCCATTGCAAGCCCCATAATAATCATTCTTCTCGCCTGTCTCTTCTTACCCTGTATAATAAAGTTCATCAAATCCCAAGTCGGAAAAATCTCTAATCAAGCTTTCAACCAGCTTTTACTCAGGAACTACCAGCTTCTGGCCACAGAAGATCCCTCACCCTCACGTGACCTCCTCACCACACGCTGAGATGGACCCCTCTCTCCACTGGAAACTGTTCTTGGAAACAATAGCTGCATACGCCTGGCTCCTGACACCCATATCCTCTTGGCCAACCTATGGTTACAGGGAACCTTCATTGATTTCCAAACCTGAAGAAGTCCACATCTACTCGTCCTTACTGCGGGGAGTCCTATCAACCCTTTCCTCCCAATCCTCAAGCCCTCACTCCCTTCTCCGCCCCTGTTCAGCAGGAAGCAGCCAGAGAGAAAGCAACGTCCACAAACCCATAGAGGAGAAAGGGGGGAATGAAGGGTCCCCACCAGTAAGATGGCAAACTTCCGGCTTCTCTTCGGGGTCCTCAGTTCCCGCCGGCGCCACCTGAAGCCCAATCACCTCTCGCCCCCCTCCCAATCCCAGCACCTAGCCAACAGCCACCAGCCCCGTAGAAGTGACACCTCAATCAATTCATGCCCCCTCCTATATAACCCAGCACCTTTCCCTAATAAAGCGGAACTCTCCGGTGAATTGCTGCTATGTGTCGCTCCTTTCCTTTCAAAAACAGTCATAGTTTCTACTTAAATTTCATCCTTATCAGTTATACTTGTCATTTATACCTTATCAGTTATACCTATCATTTAACTAGCAGTTTTAGTGTATGAAAGCTAAGATCTATATTAGTATTTATCCCATGTATACTTTTAAAAATAAGCAATTGATTGGCATTCACGAAATTTAATGTGCTGTATATCTACAATAACAGCATTCTCTTATAACACCATGTGAAAACTAGTAAGACAGCATTGTTGATTATCGTGTCAGTTCAAGTGCCCTGAGAAGCAGGCTGCATGACAGAACTATACATGAAAGAGATTCCTGGGGAGACAAACCTGTAAAGGATACGGGGGGAGGGAGCAGGAGGAGCTGGGAAAAACTGTCAGACTGTGATTGCAGGCCGACCTCTGTGAAAGGAAAGCAGGAAGGAGGGAGGATTGGTTAGAAAAGTCTCAAACTCAGTATAGCACTGAAAAAGTCTTGGCTAGACCAGTAGAGTGCCCCAGAACAAAGACTGCCCATTAGGAGAGTCCCCCTTGGGCAGGACGGGTGAGCCTTAGTACCCCACCATGCTCAGGCATTGGCTGGGGGCAGCTGGGGAGTGTGGCCTTGGCCAGGGTGCTGTGGCAGATCCTCGGGGCCTGGTGGCTGCAGGATGCCGGCTACCTATACTCCCCCTTTCTCCTGAAGAGGGATTGGAGCAGTCCAATGCCATGGCTACCACAGTCATGCAGTGTTATAAACTATTTCAACTTATCCCGAGGCTTTAAAATGGACATTCCAAATATGCACACCTGTAAAATGTATTTCTGGTATAATTGGAAACACAAGGGAGTCATGCAAATTCACAGAAAAACCAACATGAAGTATTTTTTTCTATAAATCTACGGGTTAATGTTCCTTTATTTGAAGATTTACAGCCATTATTACATTTTAGTATTTATTTTCATCTATATCTAGGATCTCAAAAGTGCTTCTAGTTTTCTTGAAAACTAGTGTTTTCTCTACTTCTAAATACAGTGCATGCTCAGTTTAGACAAACTGGAAATATAAAAAAAGTTTTAAAAAATGAAATAAGTATTACTCTTAACACACTGAAAATGAATACCCAGTTAATTTTTTGTGGTACCTTTTTTGTGATTTTGTAAAACTGTGTGTGCGTAACAGGGATTGTTGGTATTGCCTGCAGATTTCCACTGAATGAGTGAGATGGGCTGTTTACTGTGCAGAAACACCAGCCCCACCCTGACGTCTTCCTGTGAGCTGGGGGCAGTGGTCTGACAAGTCTGCTAGTGGCTGGGCTTGGGTGTGAGCTCATGCTCAGAGAAGAAAGACCCAACCAACATGAACTTGTCTCATTAAGAAAGCCCCAGACTCCCTCGGAGGGCGGGACTACCTCGGTGACCACCATTCACAGGTGCCTGTCAGTCTTGCAGCCATCTAACACATGTCTGGGGCCCACAAAGACCTGTTTCAAAAATGCTGCAGCCAAAAAGTATGGCTTGGGATCATCTCAAGTGTAGCTAAAGGGAGAGAAACCTCTCCTTTGTCATCATAGATCACCTAGAAGATGGCAGTTGTGCCGATGGTGTGGGTTGAGGTTGCACACAGCGCCCAGGAGACACGATGGTGCCTGGAGGCAGGTGGAAGGGGTGCTCAGCAGATGCCCAGAAGGTCACTGCACGTGTGAGCTGGAGGCCCGCAGGCAGCTGGTGATGCCTGGGAGAGTCAGAACCCCTACATGAGAAGCAGGGCTAAAGCCATTGAAGTCAGGCCATGGGTAAGCCGGAGGGATCTGCACATGAAGAAATATACCGAGTGTGTGTGTGAGAGAGAGAGGAAAAGAATAAGAGAGAAGGATTGATTGTATAGTTAATGGAGTTCGTGTATCATTTTTTATTATCTGTTTTTTGGTTAACATTACAGTGAATTGGTGTTTGTCAAAATTACTACACTTTCCTTGAAAACACAATTTTAAAATGCATGCAGGATGTTTCAGGATAGATGTGTGCTACCATGTATTTAATTCTCTTATTGATGCATGCTTAGGTTTTCATTTTTAAAAATGCTTAGAGTATGATTGCTACATTTGCACTTACATCTTTCATCATACCTTTGATGATTTCCTTAAGATAAGTCCCTACAGTGGGATTGTTGAGTCAGAGAATAGTCTCATTTTAAGGTTTTTAACACATATCACCTACTTGCTTTGAAGAGATCTGTTGAAGCATACTCCCCTACCATTAGCAGAGTATGAGATTATCTACTTCCCTAATCCACTTCGTCATTGTATCTATTTAAAAAAATCTTTCCAATTTGATATGTTACAATATTAGATTGTTTAAATTGTAACCAGTTAGGTCTTTTTTTTCTGTTTTTCTATTCTTCTGTGAGCTTCTGTTCTTATCCTTCACCTATTTTCTTGTAGTATATCAGCATTGCTCATATGGAGTGGAAATAATGCATTTATATTATCAATATCAACCTTTAGTAGTTCTTTTTTTTCCTCTTCAATATGTCCTTTGCCTTTTCATTTTTATTTACAATTTTTTTTAATGTATAGTAGTTGAAAGCTTTTCTTTTTTTTTTTATTTTGGTATCATTAATCTACAATTACATGAAGGACATTATGTTTACTAGGCTCCCCCCTTCACCAAGTTCCCCCCACATCCCTGTTCACAGTCACTGTCTATCCAAATAGTAAGATGCTGTAAAATCACTACTTGTCACCAAGTTCACAGTCACTGTCCTTCAACATAGTAAGATGCTGTAAAATCACTACTTGTCTTCTCTGTGTTGCACAGCCCTCCCCATGCCCCTCCCTTCCCACCCGTCCTCCCCAGTCCCTTTCCCTTTGGTAACTATATTCCATTCTTGGGTTCTGTGCTTCTGCTGCTGTTTTGTTCCTTCAGTTTTCTTTGTTCTTATACTCCACATATGAGTGAAATCATTTGGTACTTGTCCTTCTCCACATGGCTTTTTTCACTGAGCATAATACCCTCTAGCTCCATCCATGTTGTTGCAAATGGTAAGATTTGTTTTCTTCTTATGGCTGAGTAATATTCCATTGTGTATATGTACCACATCTTCTTTATCCATTCATCTACTGATGGACATTTAGGTTGCTTCCACATCTTGGCTATTGTAAATAGTGAAGCAATAAACATAGGGGTGCATCTGTCTTTTTCAAACTGGGCTGCTGCATTCTTAGGGTAAATTCCTAGGAGTGGAATTCCTGTGTCAAATGGTATTTCTGTTTTGAGCATTTTGAGGAACCTCCATATTGCTTGAAAGCTTTTCTTATAGTCAGATTCCTCTTTCTTATTCTTTGTGATTTTCATATCCTCATCACTAGATGAAAAAACCGGTTACATACTTGGAATAAAATCAAGTTGGAGCCTCAAATTAAACCATATGCCAAAATTAATTCCAGCTGGAATAAGGAGTTAGAAAAGGAGCCATAACATTCTGTTTGCCATAAACAGGGATTTGTTGGTCCTCCTCCAAGGCTGGTTTGTTGCTCTTAAAGTAATCCTCACCGCTGACAACGGGAGGGGGCGCAGGTCCTTCCGTGACCAGCTTTGAATGCCTGACCTGTGGGCTCTGCCAGCCAGGAGGGCATCTCCATTTCCTACTGTATGGTACTGCGTTAGTGCTGAAGGAAACTTTGAAGCAGTCTCTTACCTTTCTCTTGCTAGAAAAGATCAACAAATCTTGGCAATTTCCAAGATTTTACCCGCTTGAGCACATCTTTGACTCTTGTTTTTTTCACATTTAGGATGCAACCTGGCCCGGTGCCTGTTGTATTATGAGGCAGTTCCGTAAAGCCTCTAGCTTCAGTACCATGAGGCCCTATGAAATATTCCTTCAGGAGTTCTGGTGTGATGCGGACTTCTCAGGTCTGGCTCGCTGCTTTGCCTGCAAGGGACGGTGTCAGCTTTGGCTGCCTCCGCCCAGCACTCTCCTCTCTCCTTGCTCTTTCTGCCTCCTAGCACTATGCCTGGACTTCAGATTACAGCCTGTTGCTGTGCGACCAGCAACCCATTATGCTTGTGGTCAGCCCCGTATCTGTTTGAACTATTGGCTGAGGGATTTTTTAGAATGCCTATTCTCCCATACTACTTAACATAGGAGTGCTTATCCATGTCCTTTCAGATGTTTGTAAAGCTCTTACACTGAGCATGATGCTTTTATGATCAGCAAATAATCCAGCAAATGATCAGTAATTAGTAAAAAAAAAATACTGCTGCTTTTTCTCATAACAGTTTTTGCTGGCACACTCATGCAGATCCTGTTTAGTTTCAGCAAAGATTCAGGTTATTTGGGTGAATTTAGATTTTTCACTTTTTAGGTATAGGAAATGGAACCCAACTTTAAGCTTCTTTAGTAGAGCTCATTTAAATACTTGGCAAGCTAACATTTGTTAGAAATTTGGTTCTGCCTTCTGTTAAATATGTTAACGCCAACATTTGTATTCTTTCTCATCGTAGTGATTGCACTGAACTGTAGTATCAGGCTGTGTAATAAGCATTGTGTATCAACATGAGCTCAAATTCTTGGTGACAGTGTGTCACAAGCATGACATTACTGCATTAGTACTGTGGCTACTTGTTTCATGAGCCTTTTTGGGCAATGACGGGAATGGCTGGGGAAAGAAGCTGATTAGTATCTATATAAATAAGTCATCCTCTCCACTTGATCATTAAAATCCCCCTTTGCTGAGATAACCCATTGTTGAACCTTCACATGAACACAGATATCATTAAGTGCTTTTGTCCATGCAGGAAGGTCTGTGCTCATACCTATCCCTGAGACCTCCTCCTTACCAGTTTTCTAATCATATTCCTTCCAAGTTCCTGACCATCCAGCCAAACCACAGCCCAAAGCCCATGAAGCAGTATAGGCTGGTGTCTCTGGCCATTTCTTCTTTCAAGCAAAATGAACAGCCAGAAGCACTACTTGAACTTTTGCCCTTTGGGAGAATTTCCCTCCCCCACTGTCCTTCATAAATGCTCCAGAAAGAGACTGTAGTGCTGAAGCTGTCCTCTTTTGAGTGGTACCTGCATATCATGCACAACTATCGTAAAAAAAGGCTTGAGTTTTCTCTTCCGCAGTCAGATGATTGAATGGAACTACCCATGAGGTGTGGGTTGGGACAGACAAGGTGCCATAGCGGGGTGGTGCCCATGGACATTGGGGGAACTTCCTCATGTAACTTACCTGCACCTGCAACCTTTTTGATCCTGAATATAACATTTTATGTGATAACGAAGTGCTGCTATGCATGACCAGCTCTGGGGCTTGCCGAGTTGGACAGCACCCAGCTCATGATGGCCAGTTTGGGTAGCAAGGTAGCTTGGTGGCCTGTGGCCAAGTATTTTGTCCAGCAGCAAGTCAAAAGCTGCTTCTCAAAAGGAGAGTAGTGGAAAGTAGTTATCTGTAGATGATGGCAGGGCCTTGCTCCAAAATCCTAGGGTCTGTGCTGTGATTCACCTAACCGGGGCCTGCTGAAGGCTCCATGCAGTATCTCTCTTAACCTCTGATACTACAAACACCATTTTGACACTGGTGTGTCATGTGGCCCAAGTGTCAGAGCAGCTCACCTAGCAGCCTCTGGCTCAGAGGCGGAACAGGGAAAGGAGGAGAGGCCTGTGTGGCTGGAGTGGAGAGAGCTGGGGCCATGTGAAGGATTTCTGACCTTATTGTAAAAAGCCACTGAACTGTATTAAGCAAGGGGGTCACAAGAACCCCACTTGGAGGTGGCGCAAGAGTAACGGCAGGGAAGTGTGTTAGCAGGAGTTTCCCAAAACTTCATCCTATGAAGAGCCAACTAGTTTGACATTCAGCATGGAAAATCCAAATCTGCTTGCAAACAGTTTTTCAAAACAGCATAAACCCCTAAGGGTATGAAGTTTAAATAATTTGCAACTAAAATTTTTATTCAGATCATTGTAGATGTACATGTAGTTCTAAAGAATAATACAGAGAAATCTCATGTTCCATTTACTCAAATCCCCCAGTGGTAACATTTTGCAAAACTGTAATATCACAGCCAGGATACTGACATTGGTATAATCCATTTATTTAGACTTCCCTAATTTTACTTGGACTCATGTGTGTGTGTATGTGTGTGTGTGTGTGTGTGTGTGTGTGTGTGTGTTCAGTGTGATTTTATGACTTGTAAGCTTGTGTTTCCTCCTTCACAGTGAAAAATGTTTTGTTGAGGGAAAAAGTTAACTCTTGTATTTGGAATGATTGAGAATAAATTGTATGTGAAGTAGTCAAAGAAGAAATTACCCAATCTATTTGCCATCTTTTCATTAGTCAGTAATTTCTTTTACTTTTGAAATCTGGTCATTTCAAAATGTCTCTGAGAGACAGCATTGCAGGTCCCCTTATGTAACCAGTGTGGCTGATGGTTGTGCAGGGAGTCTGGAGCTAGACTGCTGGGCTCAGCTTGCAGCTCTGAGCCTTACCCTGTGTGGTCTCGGGCAGCGTACTTAGCCTTTCTCTGACTCAGTTTACTCATCTGTAAAATGGATATGATAGCAGAGCCTACCTCCCAAAGTTGTTCTGAGGATTAAATATTGCATTGAGAATCATCCTTTTTATTTATTAGAGTTAATTCCTTCAAGCCTAACATCTATCTGTCAGTAAAATTTCTAGAAACAGATTCTGGAATGTTTCTTCCTCACTTGAGTAGAGCAAGGCATTCTCTTGACCGAAGATCTGTAGTAACTAATGTAACTAGTTACCTTTCGGTGTGAATCTAAGCATGTGGCTGTACCTTTGTCTCCTGGGGATGTACTGACTCCTATAAAATGTTTCAGGTTCAGAGCCATGATGAAAGCTTGGAAGATGACCTTTAACTTTCAGGTTTTTAATGTAAGCTATTTTGGATTAGACTTTTCAATTTTTTCTATTTCCTGAGAAATAGTATCGATTTATTAAGATGTCTGACACCACATGTCTGACCTAGGAGAGTCAGGCTGATTACTGAAGTGTTCTTTCTGACAGGAACATTGAGATGACATTATAAATCAATTCTTTACAAAATATTCTCACCCTTTATAAATTTGGTAATGAATCTCTTTTCCTGATCGTACCCTGAGAGATTTTGGAGTCATTATTCAGGTATAGATGAATACCTTCGTACCTTTAAAATTCTGCAATCACTTGTTGTTTCACTCAAGGATCACGGGCAGGTTCAGAGAGGAGGGTAGGTGGCATGTTCTTTCATTGCAGGGGGAGGTGCACGTGCAACACCAGTGATTGAGGCTGACATGGGACATCCCGGGAGGAGAATAACAAGCTGTTATTCTTTAGTTACTTGCAGAAGTGACGTGGGAATTTGACTACTTCCTGTCCCTGATACCTGGGAATTCCTGTACACCTGGGGTAGGTTTTCTCAGAGCACAAAGACAAGACAGATTCATGCATTCATTCATTCAGCAAATGCTTATTTACTGAAGCATCACTTGGTTTCAGACTCTGTCTAGGCCCTGGAGATAACAGTGGGCCAAAGTCCTCTCTTTCAGGGAGCCATTCTAGTGGGGGAGAAAGATAATAAAGTAACAAATAATGATGACATATAGTGACAGATGTGAATAGAGATAAAGGAGGATAAGAAGACGGAGTGATAGGCGTTCCTCTTTCAGACGAGGTGGTCAGGAAAGGCTTCTCTGAAGAGGCAACACTGATCAGAGACCTGAGCGAAGTGAGGAGCCAGCTGCCATGCCCATCTCTGTGGGACCAGCAGTCCAGGCGTTAGAATCAGCCAGTGCAAACACCTGGAGGTAGGAGCCTGCTTGCCGCGTCTGTGGACCTACAAGGAGGCCAGTGTGGCTGGAGCTGAATGAGGAGCGGACAGCCAGCAGAGGGGAGATGAGCTTGGACAGATGGCCAAGGGCCAGCTGATGTAAGGGTTCATGGACCATGGCAAGGCCTTTGCGCTTTATTCTGAGTGTGAATGGGAGCAAGTGGAGACTTTGAGACCAGCAGAATAACATGATCTGGCTTATCTTTTAAAAGTATCTGCTGGCGCTGTGTAGGGGATGGTGTGAGGGCAGGACCCCAGGCCAGGAGGTCCTTGAGGAGGTGGCTGCAGTGATGCAGGTGAGAGATGGTGCTGGCTTAGCTGGCTTAGCAGAGACGGTGGCAGGAGAAGTAAGCAAGGACACTGAGAAGGAGCAGCCAGAAAGGGAGGAGAAAAACCAGGAGAGTGTTGTATTCTGGAAGCAAAGAATGCAGTAGTTCAAAAAGAAAGTTATCGATTTTGTCAAATGAGAGCTGAATACAAGTATTGTCCCCCAGCAGTGTGCAGCTCATTGGTGATCTTGACAATCAGTTTAATGAAGTAGAATATAAAGAGAAGAGACTCCGAACTATATACAACTCATCCAAGGAGTTCTGCTGTGTAACAGAACAGGGGAGTGGTGGGGTAGCCGCAGGGGAATGTGGTTTCACTGCAGATTTTTTTTTTTAATTAACATCATGTTTGCATGCTGAAGAATGATCCTGAGAAAAGGGCTAGTTGATGTTGCCTAAGACATGTGAGCAGAGTTCTGGAGTAGCTGAGAGAGGATACGAACCAGAGTTCTTAGAGAAGCAACAGGAAAGGCATAGAATGCATAAGTCAGCACGCAGAGGCATTGGTAGTTTGGGAAAGGAAGATGGGAGCTCTCTTGTGATTACTTTTTGTTTTCTCAGAGAAATAAGGGCCAAAAGAATAAAGGTGATCAGCAGAGTACAGGTGGTGGAGGGGATGAGTCCACTTAAAGAGAGAAGAAGCTCTGAGGTGGGTCTCGGAATGGGACCGTCCTCTCCGCAGAGAAGTGCTGGGCTAGCAGGCAGCTCCAATGGCCACTTAAGGTTGTGGTCGTGCATTTTAAGGGAGATGGGCCAGTGTAGCTGTGCTCTTGTTTAGCCATATGGTTTTACAGAAACATCTGCCATAGGTGGCCAGTCGGGTTTAATAAATTTAAAGCAATGGGATTAAGGGTTTGTGCAAGGAGGTGTCTTTAATAGGGAGCCGTGGAATCTAAATAATGTAAATAATGTGGAATTTAAATAATGCCCAAGGAGGAGACGGTGGTTGTAGGAGATTGTTGGAGCGGGGATACTGGAGAGGGTGGGCTGCAGGGAGGGGAGAGGTGGTGGTCAGAGGGTGGGACAGATGAAGCTGAGATGTTTGTAGGTGGCGCTGGTGTCGGTCACAATGCCAGGACATGAGCAGAGGGAGGCCTGACTGCAGACACCCAGAAGACAGGATCTGTGGGCATGAGGAGGGCATGGGCCTGGCACCAGGGTTTGGATATGTCGTCTATGCATGTGAAATCCCTAAGCTCTGTCAGACCAGAAGCCATGGGAAAGGTGGAGCCATTGCAAAAAGGTTGTAAAAGAAGGGAGGGCAGTAATCGTGAATATAGTGGATAATTATAATAAGGAGAAGTAGCTTGTGTATCTATCTGGCGACATGTGCCTCAAAAGGACTGCGCGTTTTAAGACAGAGGAAGGAAAAAAATCACCTGGGAACAACGAAGAGGATATATACCTCACTCCCAGCCACTGTGCTAGGAATGCGGGAGAAAAATAGCTGTCGCACAAGAGGGTGATGAGGTGAGCAGGGACCCCGTGTGTGGGGCGCACAGTTTTCAGTTACTCCGAGAAGGTGCAAGGAATCTCACAGAAAGGGGTGAGAGCACAGGATTTTCCTGATGACAGACCTGGATTGTCCAAGGTAAGGTGGAAGGTTTTGGGGGATCCAGGCAGGGTGTATTTGAGTCAGGGGGTGTGCAGAGCCATGGGGGTGGAAAAGAGAGGGCAGGGATTGAGGCTTTTTACCTTTTTACGTAGACTGAGGTCAGCAGTGCGGAGGCATGACGATGAGATCCATTCTGAAGGTTGCTTAGGGGAGGCGGATGGTCTCCCCTGAGACAATCTAGCCTCCTCCTTAGAACCTGTGTCATTTAGGCTGTGTTACAGGGCACCGTGAGGTGGGAAAAATGGATGGTGGTCTCCACAGGTTCTGGAGTCTGCATAACTGTCCCGCCAATTCTGTCACCGGTGGTAAAAAGGCTGAGAAATAACCTAGATGAAGAGGACACCAAAATGCTTGAAGTAACAAATGAGGTGGTGTATCTGATCAGGATGTAAAAGACTTCACTTGCCTGCATCAGTGGTAAATAAAATGCACCCCTTCATTTGCCCAGTGGTTACTGGATGCCAGGTGTGGAGGAGGCAATGAAAAGCAAGACTGAGTCCCTCCTAATAAAATAACTCATCAGAATGTCCTCGAGACCCAACTTATTGTGGCCCTTATCTATGTCCTGTCCTCTCCCCAACCCTTAAAGCACAAGAGCTTGTTGTCCCTACACGAGTATTTATGTTTATTAATAAATAAATCGTTGTGTTTTATAAAGTCAAGGATGTTTTATAAACAAACACAAAGACTTCAAATAAAACAATACATGACATAATTCTTTCAATAAAACAAATTAAAAATTTTAAAATGATTTCGGCTAATGTAGATAAGTGTTACAGACTAACTCTGATAAGTGTTATGTTACAGTCTTTCTTAATTTGGGCAAAGGAGCTTAAAAATAAAAATAGGACTTTTCTGAAAATTTTTTACTCACCTCATACTATTTGCCTGTGGTCATCACAGCAAATACAGAGAGCCTCACTATTTTTCAGTTTACTTTTATTCTATGACATTTATTTTGCACTTTGCATGGTTTAAAATGGGCTTTACATATATAGAGTAAGCCAGGAAAAAATACAGTCATTCATAGTATTTAATTAGTTCATGAACTATTTTAATCTCTTTGCTTCTAAAACTGCAGATCCAGATTTATCTTTTTGGCTTTGAGAGTGTCAACAGGTGGCTACAGTTGATAGGGAAATCTTTTGAACATACAGAATTATCATACTGAAGAAATTTAAGCTAAAGTTTAAAATATGATCAAACCAATTCCCTTCTAGCTTTTAAGTCAATGAAGTTTTCCATTCTATTTTAGTACGATTGCGAAAAAGACATAGTGTCCTTCCTTTTAAAGCACCCAAATATCAAAAGGCTGTCAGCACTGTGATGTCTCTTTATTTTTGCCCTTGCCAACAAAAGTTTGAGTCATTTTTCTAAAATTCTGGCAAAGTTCAAAGAGACTTCATACTAACTCGCAACTTACTGGTGATGTATATGTGTGTAAACCTCCAGGCATCCAAGGCTTCTTTAATAATGACATTTGGGGTAATAAACATGTGAAAGACATTATTTGGTGGAACAGAGAAAGTCTGAATTATGTGGAAAGAATGGGGCTCAACTGTGATTTCTTCAAATGCCTCTACTACTTCTTATACTGTGTTCTTTGGTTTTATAGCTTCTTAGCCCGTAGGGGTAAAGAAGGGTAAGATCTAATCGTTTTGGGCAATGAATAGAATGATTTATGATTTTTATGGCTCAGAATACAAAAATGTTCAATCATTCATAGAATTTCATTTAGTCTTTGAAGCCTTAATGGAGTAGTAATTGGTTTTACCCAAAAAGGCAAAATTTTTATTTAGTTTTACAACAGTGTTTTTTCTTTTTCTTTTTTGGCCTTCCAAAGGGTCACCAAATTGTAGTTATATAGTGTATCTGTAAATGTCATGGGATCAAGGATTAGAAAAAAGTACCTAAACAGTGTCATTAGAGGGAAATCATTTTTTAAAAAAGGGTTGAGAAACACTGATCTACTCTTTGAAGACAGAAGCTGGCACCAGAATAAAATGATCACCAGCAGGGTAACATAGATTTTGAAAATAAATTCCATTTGCAATTGCCATTCTCCAAGTACAATTTCATTTGTTTACTAGCCATCACTTTTACACTAAGTTACACTTTTACACTATAAATAGCCATCAGCCTATTTATAACTCACGCTACCTCAGTATTTGGCAGGGTTCTGAAACAGGGCATTGCCTGGCTTAGCTTAGCGTCACCCTGGGCCTTTCTTCCAGGAGCTGACTGTGTTTTGAGGAAAATGAGATAAGGAAATCGGAGGACTTGGCGGGGAACACTCCGCCAGTGCAAGTGTAGACAGCTGTGGGATCACAGAGGAAGAAATCGTTAACTTTGCTGGAAGGTGGTTAGGAAAAGATTCAATAAGGAGGTGACTTTAGACCAAGGAGTTGGAAAACTTGGATGAGAAAACAATTCTGTCTTTATTTTCAATTAACTCCATCTGAAGTTCACTGTTTCCTTCAATTATGATGTGGCAAACCACAGAATTAGCAGTATCTGGACTTTGTCACAAATAGAAATCATAGATATCTCCATAGCACATTAGAGTTGTGGCAAAAAAACCTTGAAATATTGTTTATGGTCATCAGTACTTTGAAAGTAACAGCAGTTACTAGGCCTGCTCCAATCCTGTTATTTAATGTGTTAATAAAGCACATATTTTCTAAATCTCATATTTAACCATACAAAAATTTGAAACTTCTGTTTGACAGGATCCACTATAATGTTAATAGGAAGATGACAGCATGGGATGTGTGCATAACAGAAAAAGAGATACATACTCATAGTAAAAACAGAGCTCCTACTGCAAATTCATGGGATTAAGGAGATAATTCATAGCTTGTCAAAGAAGGGCTGTAAGACAGGTTATAGAAGAAGACATTGATATGGCCAGGGCAAACACAAGAATACCTCTCAGTAGGAATTTAAAAATACATAATAACATTTTGACAAATTACCAAAAACTAAGAGTGAAAATGTAAAATATAAAGGGTATTGGAAACCAGATCCTTTCATAATGTTGGTATGAAGTGGTAAATCCTTTTTTTCAAGGGCTCTTTGATAGTAGCTTTCAGTTCTTTTAAGTGCTCATAACCACCTGGAATCCCATCTTCAGAAATCTCTTCTATAAAAATATGCATATGGATGTATTTATAAGAATGTGTGGCAAAGTAGTGTTTTCAATGTGAAAAACCAGAGGTTTGAAATGTCCATTTAGTGGGCAATTTATTGAATACATTGTCAATTTCTTATAATTGTGTGCTATGCAGCGATAGGTACAATTATATCTACTGACAGGGAAACTCTTCTAAGACTTACTGCTGTATGAAAAAGCCATAGGGAAAATATGAGTATGATCTTGTTTATGCAAAACGTAACAAAGGCAAAAACTCAACAAAATCCAGAGAGCATGGAGAATTGTCTTGATGGATACAAGCCCAGCTTTTCATAGATGTTTCTGCTGGTGGAAGGAGATGAGTGATGAGTTGTTTTTACTCTTCTGTAATGTTTGAATTTTTTAAATTCATGTATGACTACATAATCATGTAAAAGGAAAATAATTCTACAAAATTTCATTTACAATGAAAACAAAAGTATGAACTACTTAGGAATAAATGCACCAGGAAATGTGCAGGACTTTAGGAAAAAGAATTATTAAATTGTATTGAGGTATATAAAAGAAAGCCCAAATAAATGGAGAGATGTGCCATATTCTTAAATTGGATGATTCAGTATATGTTTATAGATTTTACTGCAAATCTAGCCAAAACCCATGGGAAATTAAACTTGACAAAGTGATTCTAAAGTTCTGCAAGAATAAAAAACAGAGACAAGAATAGCTAAGAAAACCTTAAAAAAAGAATAATGAGGATGTGTCTGTGCAGCCAGATGTTAAAAGATATTCTAAAATTAAAATGATGAAATAGTGAGCACTTGGGCCATGGTTAGATAAGAAGATAAATTTATCAGAATGGAAAGCCGAAATTATTTACTTATTCACTACAACCTCCTGGGCATTGATTGGCATTTATCTAGTGGCGATGCATAGCTGCACTCAAAATGGGCCGCAATCAACATTGACTCCCTTGCACTTCCCAGCACACCTTATACCAATTCAGCGTCTGCTGCTCTATTAGTCAGGAACCACAGGCAAAGGATGATGGTTTGCAAAGGGTTTTACCTGGCAAGGTGATTTTAGGAGCACATGTCTTGTTATGTAGACCCCTTGGAAAGGATGATGTGGGTGTCTGCCTGGCAGAGAGGGGACATGGGGAGGGTGTGTGTACAGTAACTCAATAAAATTCCTGAAGAGGGTTCTTTTTGAAATATAATTTGAATCTCTAAGAAAAAAGGATTTTTAGAATAGTATGTTTCTAAGTAGGAGACTGAGAAATACTTTTTAAAGGTTCTCTCATATATGGTGATAAAAAATATTTTAGGAAAGAGTTGAAAGAGGTTCTTGCTGTAAGTTGTCAAAGACAAATAAAATAAGCCAGGTTCAAAGAAGGCACTAAGGAATCAGTTTATTCACAGGAACGGTAATAAAGTTGCAGGCTATAGCACTGGTTATGTAGATTCTGAAATTGTACTCCTTAAAGGAAATCTATCAATGTTAGGGAAAAAAACTAGTGCTATTTGCAAAGCACAATTACCAATAAAAG
Organism: Manis javanica; assembly: GCF_040802235.1. Classification (NCBI taxonomy): domain Eukaryota; kingdom Metazoa; phylum Chordata; class Mammalia; order Pholidota; family Manidae; genus Manis; species Manis javanica. The sequence goes on from NC_133158.1 coordinate 193,325,794, forward strand.
ACCGTGTCTTAGTTCAGGCTTCTATAACGAAGTACTGTAGACTGGGTGGCTTATAAACAGCAGGAGTTTATTTCTCACAGTTCTGGAGACTGGAAACTTGATATCAGAGTGCCTACCTGGTCAGGTTTTGGTGAGAATCTTCTTTTGGATGGCAGACTGCCAACTTTTCCTTGTATCTTCCCACTGTGGAAAGAGTAGAGAGAGCTCTCTAGTTTCTTTTGTGAGGACACTAATACCCTCATGACCTAATCATGCCCTTCAAGTACCATCACGTTGGGGGATTAGGATTTCAATATATGAATGCTGGGAAGAAGACAAATACTCAGTCTATAACAATCTAATAGGCAAATGTCTTTTATTGAATTAATTGATTGGTTCTGTACCATTGCTCTAGGGAGTTCCCAAGATTCCGCTTGGGTGGGAATTTGCCTCTTTCTCCACCCAGAGAAAGTTTGGATTAGGCTTGTTTTGTTTTAGGTTTTCAATAGATTGCTGACCTTCCTCCTCTCCCCTGACCCTTCCTTTTCTCTGAATTTTTCTTCCCTAGCCTGTTTTCATCATGAGAGTGATCAGTGTAAGATCTAGATGATCAGGGTTTAGATGTTTATCTAAAGAAGTGGTTCTCACTTTATTTTAGGTATAGGAGTTCCCTAGGGAGTCTCAGTAAAATGCAGATTATGATTTAGTAGTTCAGGGGTGGGGCCTGAGATTCTGCATTTTAAATAAGCACCTAGATGAACTCCATGAGGCTGGTTCAGGGACCACACTTTGAGTAGCAAAGGACCTAAACTGAAATGAGCCAAGAAACACTAATTTGAACCTAAAATCAGCCTAGCACTGTCCAATAGGTAATAGTGTGAGCTACAAATGTAATTATTCTTTTTCGAGTAGCCACATCAAAAGAAGGAAAAGGAACAGGTGAAATTTAATAATTTATTTGAACCGATGTGTCCAAAGTCTTATCATTGCAATATATAATCAATGTAAAAAATTGAGATATTTTACATGCCTTTTTTTTGGATTAAGTTTTTGAAATCCCTATGTATTTTACACTGGTAGCACATCTTGATTTATGCTGTTATGCAGCTATATTTCAAGTCCTCAATAGCCACATGTGACTACTGCCTACAATATGGGACCATAACAGGAAGAAAGGAGCATTTCTGGCATATACATACTTCAGTCTAGATGAAGATTTGGATATATTAGTTTCTACTTTATGCATAAGAAACAAATATATGTTTAAAGTGTATGTTTAAAGATCTGCATATATCACCTCACATATTCTGAAATACCTAATGATTAAAGATTTTAAATGAAACCATACAATAATGTGAATAAAATATAGATGATTGATTTTCTGATCTTGGGAGTCCCAAAAGGCTTTTATTTTATGAAAATATATAAGAGAAGAAAAGTCATGAAATCAAAATAGCTATATTTGACTACATGAAGAGCCAAAATCCAATTAATCGGAAGCACCCCATCCTGAATTAGAAATCAAGCAACAAGATTTGAAAAAAATATTTATAGCATATGTTGTAGTATAGATAAAATCCTTAACCTATTAAAAGCTTCTTATTTGTAAGAAAAATAGCAAGTGTATGTGGTACACACACAAAGGACCAATAAATTTTGAAAAATTCAACTTCACTATTAATAAAAAAAGTTAAAACTAGCAGTGATAATTCAGATTTTTCTCATCAATTGGGCATTTGTGGGGGAAAAATAACATGGTAGAGGGAAGATTGGTTCATCTTTGGGGGCTATCTGGCAGAATGTCACTGCCAAGTACCATAAATATGGTTACCCCTTGATCCATCATTGTTTTCACTTCTGGGAATTTAGCTGAAGGAATTGGAGAGGTTTACAACATTTGTGATTAGGATGTTTATCACAATAATATCTATAAAATTGGAAATTACCTACATGTCTACAGTAATATGGAATTAATAAAATTAAAGGTTTTATGAATTAATGATTCATTAAATAGACTGATATTTATTGATATGGAAGGATGTTAACTATCAGGTATAAAACCAGCTTATAAAACTAAGTTTGAAAACCAGCTTATAAAACCATAGAAGTTTTATGAGGTAATTTTTTTGCTTATATACAAAATATTAAAGATTCATTGAAATGTTAATAGTCTATGAGGATTGATGGAATTTTTGATGATTTATTTTTGCTCTTTGCTTAACTATATTTCCTAACTTTTCTACAATGAACATGTATTATGTAATGAAATAAATCTTAGAAAATATGGAAAGCCACAGGGAAATGATAATCATATATTATGAATAATCATACATTAAATGAAAAATAATAGATTTCAAATGCAGGGGCATGATTGTAATTTGTATTTTAAAAAGGTATGTAGTAACAAGACTTTAAGAGTAATCAGTATATCAAAAGTGAATGTATTGTTGGGTTTTTTGTATCTTTCTGTTAACACTAACTGTTCTATAATGAAAATCATTATATCTATAAGCAGGAAAAATGCTGTTTTGTTATTTTTAGGAGAAACAACCTTCAGACAACATCTTCTTGTGATTCTGATGAAATAGTTCTTTTTTTTTCAGTAAGAATTTCAGTTCTTATTAGTAATTGCTTTATGCTTTTGAAACTAATATTCTGCTTTTTGTATGTAGACTTACATAAGTCATGAAATTTAGGTTGATAGGATTTAGCCAATCCTATTTGAAGATAGTTTTGCTAGATATAGAATTCTTCGTTGAGAGGTTTTTCTCTTTCTGCACTTTAATTATATCATCCCACAGCCTCTGGCCTCCTTGCTTTCTGATGAGAAGGCAGTTGTTAATCTCATTGAAGATCCCTTATAAGTGGTAAGTTGCTTCTCTCTTGCTGCTGTTAAGATTCTCTCTTTGTTGTTGGCTTTTGACAGTTTGATTATAACATGTCTTGGTGTTCATCACTTTGAGTTCACCCTACTTGGACTTTGTTGAGCTTCTTGCATGTGTAGGTTTATATATTCCATTAAACTTGAGGAGTTTTCAGCCATTATAGCTTCAAATATTCTTTCTACCCCTTTATCTCTTTGCCTTTAGGGACTTACATAATGTATATATTGGCCTATTTGATGGTGTCCCATAAGTCCCTTAGGATCTGTTCACTTTTCTTCATTATTTTTTTCCTTCTCCTTAAATTAGATAATTTCAATTTGTCATGTCTTTATGAAATGTAAATAAAATTTCAGATTCTTTCTTCTGCCTTCTCAAGTCTGCTGTTGAAGCCTCTAGTGAATTTTTAATTTCTGTTACTATACATTTTAGCTCCAAAATTCTTATTTTGCTCCTTTTTATAATTTCTCTTTCTTTGTTCATATTTTCAGGGTTTTTTTTTTAATACATCATTTTCCTGGCTTTAACTCTTTATTCATGGTTTCCTTTAGAACTTTGAATATATTTGAGCCATTGGTAAGTCTAATGTCCAGGCTTCCTCAGGGTCTGTTTCTGTCCATTTTTTTCCTTTGTATGGACCATACTTTCCTGTTTCTTTGTATGCCTATAATCTTTTTTAAAAAGCTTGGCATTTTCAATATTAAGTATGGTGACTCTAGAAATCAGATCATCAACTTACCTCTAGAGTTTGCTATTGTTGACTTTTGAGACCTTCAACTGTCCATATGTTTCAAACTCTTCAAAAGACTTTTTCCCTTTGCAAAAACTTTATTTCTTCTTACATATGACCCTTGAAGTCTCTGTTATTGTAGCTTGTTTTCAGCTGGTGTTTTGACAGGACTTCCCTTAATTCCAGGAGCCTAAAAAAGGTGGTGGGTGGGGAAAGATCAGTTAGAGATAGAGATGTGGTAAAGATAGAGAGAAAGAGAGAGAGATCACTTTTCCCAGTCTTTGGAGACTGGCCTATTTCAGGTTTCCAGTCATGTCTAAAATCAAATGTTAATGTCACTAACAATAAGAAAATTTTTGCAGCTCACATTAAACATTTATGTAATAAGCCCATTACAAAATATTCTAGATCCTAATCTCAATTACCAATTTTAATTTTTGATAGTTAGCAGGTATGATTTGTATTATTCTGGTAGGAGGATAACAGGGAGCTTATCAAGTCTTTACCACTTGTCTTTTATTGGTTACAGATCTTCATTACTTCTAAAGTAGCATTGATCTTAAAATTCCTATAATTTTTAAGTGTTATTTGGCATGGTAACTGTGATGCCCAAGAATTGGCTGCTTAATCAAGTTTTGTTTTTGCCTTTAACTTTTTAATCATTCTAAAATTTTAGAGTAGTTTTAAGTTCACAGCAAAATTGCAAGGATAGTATAGACTTCCCTCACCCAATTTTCCCAGCTGCTAATATCTTACATTGCTATAGTACACTTGTCAATACCAAGAAACCAACACTGTTACATTACTGTTAAGTAAACTCTAGACTTAATTTGGATTTCACTATTTTCTCCCTAATGTTCTTTTTTCATTCCCACATCTCCTTCAAGAGATACCACATTACCCTTAGTCATGGCTCCTTAGGCTCCTCTGGTGTGTGACAGTTTCCCAGACTTGCCTTGTTTTTGATGACTTTGATGATATTTTTAACAAATTATGATTGGGTATTTTGTAGACTGTCCCTTAATTTTGGTTTATGTTTTTCTCATGATTAGGCTAGATTGATGAGCTTTTGGGGAGGAAAGCCATGGAGATAAAATACCATTTTCTTTATATTATATCAGCAGTTCATGATATCAGCATGACTTATTGAGACAGGTACCCCTGGGTTTAGACAGAGTAGGGTGAGGACCTCTGGAAAAAGCAAAGCAGGATCATTACGGTCATAACAATGTAAAAGGTACATAGAAACTCCTACTGAAACCCTGTGTTGAACATTAACCAAAGTCAGAGTCACACTAATTCTTTAGGGCAAAAAATACCAAACTTGGAATATAGGCAATTTTCAGTGGGATTGCTTAAAACAAAAAGGGAGCATTCAGGCTGGGACCAAAAATAACTAAACACCTCAGTTAAACCAAAAGATATAAACCTCTAGACAAGGCCCAACCATGTATTCTCTTGTCCCCTCCTGGCGTGAGCCAGGAGCTCTGTCCTCTCACTGTATCTCTAAATTAAAACCTCTCCCTTGCTTTCCTACCTTGAGTGTTTGTGAAGTTCATTCTTTGACTCCATGAACTAGAACCCCAGCATCATTTTTACTGATGATATTAATTAACTTTCTAATATTATAGTTTTTATTGTGCAATACATCATTTTTACCAGAATGTATAAGATATATATGTAGAGTTAAATGAATTTATAATAAGAACATTCATGTAACATTTGCTTAGCTTAAGAGACTAACAACTTAGGAATTTTCCTTTTGCACTATCTCATAACTATAATCCTGAATTTTCTATTAATCATTCCCTGAATTTTACCAGTTAATTATTCATTTCTATATATTGTATTTCTTTTACAATTTTTTGAAATTTTTATGAATACATAATTTTATATGTATTCTTCTGTGACTTGATTTCTTTCACTCAACTTTGTTTGACAATATTCATCTGATGACTGATATTTGGATTTACTATCTTATCTACCATTTTGTTATATATTTACTCTTTATCAACCTTTTTCTGTTTCTTTTCTTCCATCCTTTCTTGCATTCTGTATCAGTCAAGGCCGTGATGTGAAACTGGTGAACTCTGAAGATGGGTATTTGAAGAGAGTTGTTAAAGTAACTATTTTCTAAGACAGAATAGGTTTCCAGAATATAGGAAAACCACAAGAGATAATGAAGTGCCCTGGAGCTAGTTAGAGCAGCGAGGTCACTTTTGGAGCCTAGAGTTGCAAGGGGAGTATATTCAATTTCTAGGGCTACTATAACAAATGACCACAAGTGGATGGCTTTAAAACAGCAGATATTTATTCTCTCACAGTTCTGGAGGCAAGAAGGCCAAAATCAAGATATTGGAGAGCCATGCTCTCCTGAAGAATCTGGGGTGGAATCCTTCCCTGCTTCTTCCTAGCTTCTGGTGGCTCTTAAAATATTCTGGGCGCTCTGTGGCTTGGAGTTCCATCATCGCAGTGATGCCTCCTTTTCATGTGGTCTTCTTCCTTCTCTCTCCTCTGTGTCTGCACCCAAAACTCCTCTTTTATAAAGACATCAGTTGTTGTATTTAGGGCCCATCTAATTCAGTCTCACCGCATTATAACTTGGTTCAATCTGCAAAGATCCCATTTCCAAATAAGGTCTTATTCATAGGTACCAGGGGTTAGGACTTGAACACATCTTTCGGAGGGACACAATTCAAAGCACTCTAGGGAAGGAGCAGTTACAGGAACTGAGAGAGGGAGGGAGGAGTAGAGAAAGAGAAGGAATGTGAATCTACAGAAGTGCCCCTTCAGAAGTGGGTAGCTCTGTGAGGACGGAGCCAGGGAATAGATGCCCTGCTTTCACTGTCCTCTCTTCCTCGTATCTCCCACTACCTCCGATTGGTTGAGCTCACTGGGTGTCCAGAGGGCAAGAAGCCTCAGGGTATGGTCCATACAAGACCAGCCTTGGGCACAGAACATGGTGAAAAAAGGTAGACACCAGATCAGGGGCACAGCTATGGGATTAGTTGAGGTTTTTCTCTTCTTTTTCTCATTTCATCATTTCCTCTGGTATCCTCAAAATTTCATTCTCTATATCTATTCTTTTATTTGTCACACTATTTTAATATGTACATTTAAAGTCTAATACAGATCAGTCCCTTTAACCTCCTACTGAACAATGCAAGAACTTTTAACTCCCATCATTCTCTCCCCACTCATATGCCACTATGGTTTATTCGAAATAGTTGTTATTAAAACATAATTTTTCTGATGAGAAAATGAGGCCCTGGAGGTTGTGTGGCCTGCTGCTGTAAGTCAAGACATACTACACTAAGAGTCTTTAGTATTATTATATGCTCTACTCGAGAGTGTGCAGGTAAAGTATTCTCCTTGCAGTAATGTGTAGTAGAATATGTGAAAAGATTGGGCTGACTATTAAGATTGCTCTTTAGACAAAATAGCTAAAAACATCTTTTTTAAAAAATGATCTGCCTTATGATCTTTAGAACTTCACATTTATACACTATTGCTTTACTCAAAACATCTCGCATAGTCAAGAAATTATAAAGATGTTGTATTAACTTCTGAATAGATGTCATGGGTAGTTTATATCTTAATGAATGCCCTTCTTTGCAAACACAAATTATGACAGGAGAAACATTAAAATAGGAAGTGAAAAATATATACCGAGGCTCAAGAAGAACACCTTTCTCTCTGTGGAACAGAAATGGAACAATGGTGATTGGAGTTAAAACCGTAGGTTTGTTGGTCCCAGGATGGTCTGGAAGCAGGAAGGGAGGCCAGGAGTTCAGCTTCTGCAACTAAAGAGGACTAAGGGCCCAGGAAAGTTGGGGAAGAGGCAGCCGGGTGACTGAAACCTAAACCAAGCTCCTGTGGGCTTTAGGGCTAGGAATATGACATGCCAATGATCCCATGGGATGAGGCCCTGAAATGCCATTACACATCCTAGGAGAGATTCAGCGGACCAATGTTATTATCTGCATAGAAAAATCCCAGAAAATATGTCAACTAATCATTAGATGACTTCTAAAGTGTACAAGATTAACATAAAAACTCAGAAGCATTCCTATATATCAGTAGTAAACCATGAAAAAATGTAGGGGAATGTAAATAACCTTTTAACAAAATATATCTAATAAAAGATGTGCAAGACATTTTTCTGAGAAAAGCACAATCTGGTATTGAGTGATACCAGTTGAACAAGGACAGCTTATGTTATAATCAAAATGCAAGTTTGGCTTTGTTTCTTCTTTTTCAAGTATACCCAGATAAGGAGGTCTTCCCAGCACCTGGACTGGAGCTTGAGCAGTCTCTTCTCTCTGGTTACTCTCAGGTGATAAGTCTTACATTCTCCTTAAGCTACACACAGTCTTACTTCAGTAAATAGAACCCTTGGTCCCCCATCATTGCTGAAAGCCAGAATTTAATTTATTGTTAAATCTCTGCCAGCTGAGGTCTGTTTCCTTTTTTTCTTTTTCGATATTGTAACGATGTCAATGCTTCTTCCCTAAATTGACCTGTAGATTTAATGCAATCCCAATAAAAATCCCAGCAGTTTTTTTTTAAATGGAATTTGATGAGTTGAGTCTAAAGCCTATGCAAACATGGAGACGGCCAAGAATCACGGGAGCATTTGGCAAGAGAAGGATGAGGTTGGGGGGCCTGAGCTACCAGGAGAGAAGACTTATCATCACAGCACAGTAATTAAGATAGCGTATCCCTGGCTTGGGAAGGACCAGCCAATCAGTGGAAAAGAAGCCCAGAAGCAGACTTGCACTTAGGGGCGTTTGATTTGCTTCAGAAGTGGCACTGCAGAGCCACTGGGCAAGACAGTCTTTTTTTTGCTAAATGGTGCTGGGGCAATCGGAAGTTCATAGGGAAAATGAAATTGAATCCTCAAAAGCAGTTGTGTTAGCTAACGCTGAAGTTGAATCCCTAAAAGCAGTTGTTTTAGATATTGTGGGGATCTAGAAATTTTTTAAGACAGTTGAGAGTTGTTATAGCACACAACTTATGCTTCGATTTAAAAAGATATATTATTCAGACTTCAACTCTGACAACAGGTCCAGGAATTCCACAGCACACTCTGCTTCACAGAAGTGACTTTGTTTAGATTATAGTTAACTCCTCATCCTGGAGGATTAGTTCCCACATTCCCTCAGGAGAAGCCCTTTGAGGTCATAGCTTAGTTTCATTCCGCCTGGGACCGCATGTGTCTGACTGGAACCCCGAGGGGACACCGAAACAGACAAAAGTGTGCCTGGGGAGTATTGCTGATACTGCCCAGGATTGAAGCAAATGTCCTTTGCTCATTTTCTCTTTTAATTGTAGCCTGTCCTGAGTTCTTGAACCTTGAAACCTTTTCATGACCTTCGGGCATGGTCTAATATTTCAGAGGCATGAGTGTGGCTAATTTACAAAAAAGAACATTTCATAAATTGATGTAATAATGAGGTTTAGACTCACATTTGTGTTCTATACATGCATGCCATGTCATCCTTTCTTACCTATGTAGTATTTAATATATATGCCTCTTGCCTCTTAAGATCCCAAAATACTAAAGATAGTCATCATAGCTTCTTTGAGGGGCCCTTACACTGTTATTGTCATTGCAGTATCATGACCACGGCTGATATGTATGCCTACCTGGGTGCCTAACCCTCTGACAGGCACCTTACATTATCAAATTTATTCCTAAAACACCACCATGAGGTGGGTTCCTGTTAGGATCCCTATTTTGTAGATGTAGAAATTGAGGCACAGGCTGTGAATGGATTTGCTTAAGGTCACACAGCCAGTAAAGAGCAGAGCTAGGGGACCACCCCAGGGAAGTCCTATCCTAAAGTCCTGGCTACTCACTACTGTATAATGTTTTTTATTATATTCATAAGAGATTGACAGAAGAGAAGTTTTGAAGTTCTATGACATCAGAAACCGACTGTGACTAACTGAAGTAGGAAAAAGAAATCTTGGAAGGATATTGGATAGTTTAAAAAATTGATCCAAAGTCTAAGAAACTAGGATAGGAATATGGTCAGAAACCCGGGGAGCTGGTCATGCTGCAGAAATGGCTGATAAATGTGCTGTGCTGGCTGCACTGCTAGGGCTGAGTTCTTCTCTGTGCTGTTTTTCTGGTTTTACTTGCTCAAAATTTTTAAGTTTTCTTGTAGAAAGTCCCATTTGGCTGAGGACACCTGTGTATGCTCCATCTGCTAAGGATGAGGAGAGGGAGTCTATGGCCTCCCTTGGCATCCCATCAAAACCTGCACCCTGAAGGCTTTCGCACAGGAAGATGGGGGGTTAGCTGTTGAGCAGCTGAAAACTGACAGTCACAGCAGCTCTCCTGTTTGCTCTCGTGTCCATCCCACAGCGTCAGCTCCGCTCACGGAGAGCAGCCCGCTAGGCTCTCACATTTACATTATCAAATTGTACACCTGGCTCCACGCCAGCGAATAGGAGCTCTGTCTGCAGAAACCAGACTTAGGCTATTAAACCAGAGCCCTTTGCTGTCACACAGGAAATAAATGATCCATTTGTATACCACTGCCAGACTGTGCTCTCATTTTTGAAGATTTTCCTAAATGTCTAGAACTATTATAATCAAATGTCCTGCTAGAACCTTGAACTTATTACGTTCGCCTTTTACTTCTCAAACTTATTCCTTCTCTGGACTTTCTAAATCTATTAATAACATTGTGTTTTACTCAATTCTGTCTTTTCCATTCTCTTTAACTCCAGCATGCACATATTTACCAAACCTTAGCCGTTATGTATTTTTTTAATACCTAGACTTGTCCGTTTCTATTTTCAGGTCCCCCTCCCTTTTGCATGATTTACTTTATACTTAATTGGATTTCATACTCCAGTCTTCCCTCTTCTAATCTGCCTTTCCTCATCGCTACCAAATTAAGTGACTCTCAAGCACAGCTCTGTACACATTACTCTGTTGCTGCATATGACTCAATGGCTGTAGCCTCCTGAGTTTGAGGTCAGAGCACACGTGATATGGCCCCAGACTACATCCCCAGCCTAACTCCCCCAACTGCCTTCACATATGCTTCCCTGGATCCAAGCTGTGAATTGAATATTCTATATGCTGATTGCTTACAATGTGCAGGGCAATTGAAAACTGTATGTTTTATCACAAAGATCCTATGTGAAAAGGTTTTATTCTTTCCACTTTACAGATGGAGAGAGAGTTGACATTATGGGGAGTCAGCATTTCACAAGGTCACTTTGATAGTAAGTGGTAGAGCTGAGCTTCAAACCCAGTCTTTGTAGCTCAGAGGGCTCTCTTCTTTCTGGAGCACTTTACCACCTCTTTGCATTTGTTTTTTAGTTCTCTTTGTCTGGAGCCCTCTTTCCCTTTATTTCTATGTGACTAACCTTTCCCCATCTTTCAAGATATTTCGGTTGCCACCTTTTCAGTGAAACATTCTTGAATCATTGTAGCTCTGAGTAATCTTTACCCCCTTTGATTTCCCATAGCATTTTATCTTTCATAGATCAATGCTTTGTAGTATGGTTCATTTACAGGTCTTGTCAGGAGCCAGATGTGACTTCCTGCATAGTCCTTTATGTTATCAAGTTTACCATTGATGAATAGAATGCCTCCTCATCTAAAGAATGCAAAATGAGAATAGAGTGATTTTAAAGGGTCTGTGTTATCACTGTCATGATGTAAGAGCAGTCTTTTTTCTCTGTTAGCCATTCACTACTACCTTTCATTGCCACTAAGAAGTGACACTGAGGTGAGATACATCAGTGTATATGTAGGTGTGATAAGATGAAGTAGATTTTTCTTTCACTTGTTTGTCATGCAGAGATGCAGGTGTCAAAGGTTCAGCCAAGTGAGGACTGGAGCTGGGGAGGAGGGCTAAGGCCCCAGGAAGAGCCTGGCCTGTAGTTCTGATCCAGGCAGCTTCCACATTACCCTGAGGGGAAACAGAGGCCAAGCGGTCAGCCAAGAAAGGAAACTGAAAAACGGTGGGGTCAGAGGATGAAAGAGCCAGAAACTCATGCAGCTGGGTCCCAGGATGGCTGATCCCAGGAAGCAGGCAGGGTGATAACTACGGAGCGTGCTAGCAACAGGATGGAGTGTGATACTGAACCTTCCTTATTCTTGCCCACGGCCAGAATGGCTCCCAGAGTACGGGTGGGCCCAGCAGAGAAGCAATTAGACACACTTGGCTGGGGTGAGGGGTCTGTGCTGTGTGGACTGAGAAGCTGAGGCAGTATTACTTTTAAAAAGCCCTGTTTAAAAATTGGTCATGGTTCATTTAAGCACTGTGGCTTTGGGAGTTACCCCACAGCCAGATGTTTGGCCTTAGCTAAGTGGGGCCCAATGAACCAGAAATGCACTTTCTGATAATATAATGCAGAGATCTGGTGGAATGGAAATTCGGTTCCCGTTAAGTGTTAAAATGCTAAATTCCCTAAATTAATTAACCACCATGACAGTTTCAGAGCTCCAAATTTAATAATTAAAGAGATCCGCTAATTGGTTATTTAGATGCTAAACAAAATGGTGATTTTGTGTTCCTCCTAGATGTTTTTTCAGCAACATTTGGAAATAAAAGTGATCTTGATCGATTAAATTATTCTATCTGGAAGAAATGTAGCTTTTAGCTAGCTTAGGAATTTTAAACGGAGAAGTCTCCTCCCGATGTCCCTCGGGGGCCTGAGCATAGCTAGGACTGCTGTTTCTAAGCATTTGCATGAAGCAGATGGACCACAAAGTGATTTTTTTCCTCTGTTGATACAAGAGCTTTTGAAAAGTAGCTTGCACTTTCATTCAGCTGTGACTTTGGGGTGACTTTGACAGTATATGTCTTTACAGAAGGGATAGAGCCCAGCAAGCCTGTTGCACAGCCTCAGTGAATAAGTGCTGTCACCTATTATCCCGCTGGGATCCCTCAACCCAGAGATCCTGTTTATCTGCCCTTGTCAAGGTGGGCTTACCAGGAATCTGCTGTCTGCAGTGTGGTCTTCTCTCTTGCTTGGAAAAGATGTTAAATAAAAAAGAAATAGAGCTGTCAAAAGTGAATTATTGAGTTCTGTGGTTATCCTTGGACCCTGTACTTATTGTCAATGTCATTATCATGGGGCATGGGGGGATCCTAAAGCTGGAGTCCCCGGGTACCATTCATTACCTGGCAGAGGAGTAGGCAGTATTTACAGGGAACACAGTCCTGAACCTTACATAAGACAGGCTTGAATGGAGCTTACCTTCCAGTTTTCTGTCAGACATCTGATTTGAGGCAAAGGCTTGGTTAGGCACACAGACCTAACATATTTACTGAGAACATCTGAGGTTTCTGACAAGTTAAAGTTTTTAAAACTCCTAGTGTCGGTGTTCATATATTTCTTCACAGTGTGCATTTGTACTGTTTATCCTGAAATCCAAAAGACTGTAGTTTGATTTAGTGGTTCAGTTTAATATCTGCATAATTCATTTTCTCCGCAGAAAATGCATTTTAGTTATTTAGGTCTATAGCTTGTTTTCATTTTCATTTTCATGTTCTTACATGTTTTTTTTTCCTAACCACTATAAGTTTTCATTTTTCACAGACTACAGTTTCTCATTTCTTAAGTTCTTTGTAATCATTGGATAAAAGACAAGTGAAGCTTATGTTTTCTTTTTCAGATAACATGCACATTTGCTGGGTATGTTTCACATGTTCTTTTCTGGGTTCATTTGTATTATCATTTTCATTCAGCTCAGTGATTTCCTTCTATCCTAAACTGTAGTTGTTTAGGATCCAATTTACTTCTTTTCTTTTTCTTTCTCCTTTGATCTTCAGAGCTTCTGGTTTTTACCTGCTGTTTCCACCCTACCTACTGTTGCCTGGAAGGGAGTCTCTTTTATACTTTGATGCTGTTTATACATTTACTAAGTGATATGCAATTCAAGCACTTTTTTTAAGTTCCTACTATGTGCATCTCAAGTACAATAATAAAAAATGATTTGAACATATTTTACTTATTGAAGTATCATTGATATACAATCTTATGAAGGTTTCATGTGAACAACATTGTGGTTTCAACATTCATCTATATTACCAAGTCCTCACCCCCACGTGGCAGTCACTGTCAGTGTAGTAAGATGCTACAGACTCATTACTTGTCTTCTCCGGGCTGTACTGCCTTCCCCATGACCTACTTAGATTGTGACTGTGAATTATTGCCCCTTATTCCTCTTCTCCCTCCCCGTCACCTTCCCCAAATCCTCTCCTTTGGCAACCACTGGTCTGTTCTTGGAGTGTGTGAGTCTGTGAGTCTGCTGCTATTTTGCTCCTTCAGTTTTGCTTTGTTCTTATACTGCACAAATGAATGAAGTCATTTGGTACTTGTCTTTCTCTGCCTGGCTTATTTCACTGAACACAGTACCCTCTAGCTCCACCCATGTTATTGCAAATGGTAGGATTTGTTTTCTTTTTATGGCTGAATAATATTCCATTGTGTATATGTACCACATCTTCTTTATCCATTCATCTACTGATGGACACTTAGGTTGCTTCCATTTCTTGGCTATTACAAATAGTGCTGCGATAAACATAGGGGTGCATATGTCTTTTTGATTCAGGAATCTTGTTTTCTTTGGGTAAATTCCTAGGAGTGGAATTCCTGGGTCAAATGGTATTTCTATTTTGAGTTTTTTGAGAAACCTCCATATGCTTTCCACAGTGGCTGAACCAATTTACATTCTGAATAACAGTGTAGGGGGGTTCCCCTTTCTCTGCATCCTCGCCAGCATTTGTTGTTTCTTATCTTTTGATGGTGGCAATCCTAACTGGTGTGAGGTGATATCTCATTGTGGTTTTAATTTGAACATGTTTTTAAATGCCAACAAGCTTGAAGAAGATAAAGTCTGAGGCTTGAAGACCCTGCTGCCGAAAGTGTGGACCCTGGAGTGGCAGCACCGGGATCTCCTGGGAGCTTCTTAGAAACACAGACTGTCAGGCCCTACCCAAGACTTACGAACCAGAATCTGCATTTAATCAAGATCCTGGGGTGATCTGTGTACATTTTAAAATTTAAGAAAACTGCAGAGGTGTTTAAAACTGTTAAGGATGCATTAGCAGATTTTAATTACTTGCAAATATTGCTAAAATAAACACATCTAGATTGGAGAATGATTTATATTATTTCAGTGATGAAAAGAAACTCAGTTGGATTGTAAGCCTCCAAAACTGGAGTGCCATAGTGCAGGGACTTTGCGCCAAGCTCACTTTTTTTGATCTGTTGATAGTTCACTAAATCATTTTGGACACCTCTCTGTGTGATATGGGAAGGTATGAAACACAGTTATTAGTTTCATGGAACATGCATTGTAGCAGGCAACAACTAATTATCAAATGATTTTGAGAACATAAAAAGGAATGAGGTAATGATACATGTTACAACATGGATGAACCTTGAAAACATTATGGTCTGTGAAAGAGGACCATATATTACATGGTTCCTTTCAGATAGGACTAGAAGAGGAAAGTCTAAAGAGACAGAAAGGAGTTTAGTGTTAGCTTAAGGCTAGGGCAGGGATGCTGGAAGAGTGGGGCAGCAACTGCTAAAGGGTACAGGTTTCTTTTGGAGGTGATGAAAATGTTCTAAAATTGGCTGTGAGATGGTTATCCATATCTATGAATGTACTAAAGGCCACTGGACTGTACACTTTAAATGTTGAATATTTTTTCCTTTTTTTTTTGAGAGGGCATCTCTCATATTTATTGTTCAAATGGTTGTTAACAACAATAAAATTCTGTATAGGGGGGTCAATGCTCAATGCACAATCATTAATCCATCTCAAGCCTAATTCTCATCCATCTCCAATCTTCTGAAGCATAACAAACAAGTTCTTACATGGTGAACGAATTCTTACATAGTGAATAAATTCTTACATGCTGAACAGTACAAGGGCAGTCATCACAGAAACTTTCGATTTTGATCACGCATTGTGAACTATAAACAATCAGGTCAAATATGAATATTCGTTTGATTTTTATACTTGATTTATATGTGGATCCCACATTTCTCCCTTTATTATTATTATTATTTTTATTTTTAATAAAATGCTGAAGTGGTAGGTAGATGCAAGATAAAGGTAGAAAACATAGTTTAGTGCTGTAAGAAGGCAAATGTAGATGATCAGATGATCAGGTGTGTGCCTATGGACTAAGTATTAATCCAAGCTAGACAAGGGCAGCAAAACATCCACAGATGCAGAAGATTTCTCTCAAAACAGGGGGGGTGAGGTTCTGAGCCTCACCTCTGTTGATCCCCAATTTCTCACCTGATGGCCCCCCTGCGACTGTGCCTGCCTTAGGTTGTCCCTCCCTTGAGGAATCTTACCCGTCTCTGGCTAACCAGTCATCTTACGGGGCCATGCAGGGAAATGTAAAGTTGGTAAGTGAGAGAGAAGCCATATTGTTTGAAAAGGTTAGCTTTTTACTTCTTTGCAGATTTATGCCCTGTGGCTTCTATGCCCAGCACTTGTCTCGAGGTGTCTTTACCACCTGGAGGAATTATGATACTCAGTAAATTCGATATGAGGCACGAATTCTATTTAAGGGTTGTAATTAGGAAGGAAGAAGAAAAGCTATAGAGGTAGCAGATGGAAGAAAACATGGGATGATTGATTATTTCTTTGACATATCTTCTTGTAGAGTACCTTAAGCATGTATAGGTTTTAAACTACTAACTAACTTGCGCACACATATTAACATAATAGGAATACGGTGAAATAAACAAAGCAAATCTATAATTACCATCCATCTCCAGTGAAGCCAAGAAAACCATTTAGGCACCCTAGGCATTTGTGAAAATTTGTCTATGATATGATGGATATTGTCCAACTGTACTTGAACAGTCTGAGAGAAATCAGACAAATTAAAGCAACCCATTTCTGGGATCTGTTCACATCCCATATGTTCTTTTAACCGTAGATAGTCTATAGTCGTAGGATATTGGAGCGCTACAACTTGCACCCCTCCCAACTCCTGGGTGAGTTCCAACAGTACAGATCTGGTCAAATTCGTTGTCTCACTGTATGCACATGCCAGCCTAGACATCTCCCTCCTCATTCCTATGGCAAGTCCAGGAAACGGTGGGGTGGACGCAGCCACAACCGCAGCATCGCCCGGATCCCTGTGGAGGCTTTTTGATGATCATCCCCCGGCACAAGTCCTCCAGAGAGTGCTGATGCCGGAAGCTCCTCCTCATATCGTATCTTAGTTCATTTTCTGGGTATCCAAGCTAGGCCTTGATCTTCTGCATAGAAACAAACAGACCCTTTGCCCACACTTTGACATGCCCTCTATACCACTGTGTAGAACTCATTGGAGGTCAGCACACAGGGACTGTTTTTTTTTTTTTTAATTAAGAGAAAGGAATATTATCAGAAAAGAGTACCTCCATAGCTGATGATCTGACACCCTTTAAGTGATCAACATTAAGGATATTTAAAGCATGCGTTGATCTTTGATTTACCAATAGTTTTATCCTATCAAGGAGTAATCCCCCTTTTCTTTTCTTTATTTTTTTAATCTTTAATCTACACTTACATGAAGAATACTATGTTTGCTATGCTCTCCCCTATATCAGATCCCCCCTAACAACCACATTATGGTTACTGTCCATCAGCTTAGCAAAATGTTGTAGAATCACTACTTGTCCTCTCTGTCTTGTACAGCCCACCCTCCCTTTTCTCCCTTCCCCCCCCATGCATGCTACTCTTAATACCCCCTTTTTTCTTCCCCCCCCTTATCCCTCCCTGCCCACCCATCCTCCCCAGTTCCTTTCCCTTTGGTACCTGTTAGTCCATTTTTGGGTTCAGTAATTCCGCTGCTGTTTTGTTCCTTCAGTTTTTCCTTTGTTCTTATACTCCTCAGATGAGTGACATCATTTGGTATTTCTCTTTCTCCGCTTGGCTTATTTCACTGAGCATAATACTCTCCAGCTCCATCCATGTTGCTGCAAATGGTTGGATTTTTCCACTTCTTATGGCTGAGTAGTATTCCATTGTGTATATGTACCACATCTTCTTTATCTATTCATCTACCGATGGACATTTAGGTTGCTTCCAATTCTTGGCTATTGTAAATAGTGCTGCGATAAACATAGGGGTGCATCTGTCTTTCTCAAACTTGATTGCTGTGTTCTTAGGGTAAATTCCTAGGAGTGGAATTCCTGGGTCAAATGGTAGGTCTGTTTTGAGCATTTTGATGAACCTCCATACTGCTTTCCACAATGGTTGAACTAATTTACATTCCCACCAGCAGTGTAGGAGGGTTCCCCTTTCTCCACAGCCTCGCCAACATTTGTTGTTGTTTGTCTTTTGGATGGCAGCTATCCTTACTGGTGTGAGCTGATACCTCATTGTAGTTTTAATTTGCATTTCTCTGATAATTAGCGATGTGGAGCATCTTTTCATGTGTCTCTTGGCCATCTGTATTTCTTTTTTAGAGAACTGTCTCTTCATTTCCTCTGACCATTTTTTAATTGGGTTATTTGTTTTTTGTTTGTTGAGGCGTGTGAGCTCTTTATATATTCTGGACGTCAAGCCTTTATCGGATCTGTCATTTTCAAATATATTCTCCCATACTGTAGGGTTCCTTTTTGTTCTATTGATGGTGTCTTTTGCTGTACAGAAGCTTTTCAGCTTAATGTAGTCCCACTTGCTCATTTTTGCTGTTGTTTTCCTTGCCCGGGGAGATATGTTCAAGAAGAGGTCACTCATGCTTATGTCTAAAAGGTTTTTGCCTTTTTTTTTTTCTAAGAGTTTTATGGTTTCATGACTTACATTCAGGTCTTTGATCCATTTTGAGTTTACCTTTGTATATGGCGTGTGACAATGGTCCAATTTCATTCTCCTACATGTAGCTGTCCAGTTTTGCCAGCACCATCTGTTGAAGAGACTGTCATTTTGCCATTGTATGTCCATGGCTCCTTTATCAAATATTAATTGACCATATATGTTTGGGTTAATTTCTGGAGTCTCTAATCTGTTCCACTGGTCTGTGGCTCTGTTCTTGTGCCAGTACCAGATTGTCTTGATTACTATGGCTTTGTAGTAGAGCTTGAAGTTGGGGAGTGAGATCCCCCCTACTTTATTCTTCTTTTTCAGGACTGCTTTGGCTATTCGGGGTCTTTGGTGTTTCCATATGAATTTTTGAATTATTTGTTCCAGTTCATTGAAGAATGTTGCTGGTAATTTGAGAGGGATTGCATCAAATCTGTATATTGCTTTGGGCAGGATGGCCACTTTGACAATATTAATTATTCCTAGCCATGAGCATGGGATGAGTTTCCATTTATTAGTGTCCCCTTTAATTTCTCTTAAGAGTGACTTGTAGTTTTCAGAGTATAAGTCTTTCACTTCTTTGGTTAGGTTTATTCCTAGGTATTTTATTCTTTTTGATGCAGTGGTGAATGGAATTGTTTTTCTGATTTCTCTTTCTATTGGTTCATTGTTAGTGTATAGGAAAGCTACAGATTTCTGTGTGTTAATTTTGTATCCTGCAACTTTGCTGTATTCTGATATCAGTTCTAGTAGTTTTAGAGTGGAGTCTTTAGGGTTTTTTATGTACAGTATCATATCATCTGCAAGTAGTGACAGTTTAACTTCTTCTTTACCAATCTGGATTCCTTGTATTTCTTTGTTTTGTCTGATTGCTGTGGCTAGGACCTCCAGTACTTTGTTAAATAACAGTGGGGAGAGTGGGCATCCCTGTCTTGTTCCTGATCTCAGAGGAAATGCTTTCAGCTTCTCGCTCTTCAGTATAATGCTGGCTGTGGGTTTATCATATATGGCCTTTATTATGTTGAGGTACTTGCCCTCTATTCCCATTTTGCTGAGAGTTTTCATCATGAATGGATGTTGAATTTTGTCAAATGCTTTTTCAGCAGCTATGGAGATGATCATGTGGTTTTTGTCTTTCTTTTTGTTGATGTGGTGGATGATGTTGATGGATTTTCGAATGTTGTACCATCCTTGCATCCCACTTGGTCATGGTGTATGATCCTTTTGATATACTGTTGAATTCTGTTTGCTAATATTTTATTGAGTATTTTTGCATCTACATTCATCAGGGATATTGGTCTGTAATTTTCTTTTTTGGTGGGGTAAATGTTGAATTTTATGGTATGTGAATTGTATCTCAATAAAGCTGTTAAAAACTATTCTGGACAGGATCAGGGAGAAGGACTTTTGGATGCTGTGAGCATGTATAATGGGGGCTTCTGACCTGGACATAAAAGGCTGTTAAGCTCAGATGAGCTTTGAAGAATGAGTGGGAATTTCCTTGGCAAGGAAGGAGGGACGCAGAACACCCCAGGCAAAGGGAATGATACTGTCTGGGGCCTTTGGCAGGAAGGCATGTGAACCAAATGAGGACTTGAAGGGCTAGTGTGATAGAGCACAGGGTCTGTGAGGGGAGGAGTATGTCATGAGCAAGGCTGGTGAGATGGTGGGGCTTGGATCCTGAGGGGCCTATAGGATGTAAAGGTCTTTGATCTTTATGTTAAAGCAACAGATAGTGACTCAAGAGCTTTAATAATGAGCAGATTTTTAGATCGTTCTTGTTTTTGGGTGGAGAAGGGATTGGATGGGGACTAATAATGGAGTGTGGGAGACTTACAGGGATTATGAATGTAGTCCAGGGTTTGGGTAGATATGGTCACAGTGGAGAGGAGAATAATGAATATTCAGGATGTATTTTGAATACAGAGTCCGCAGAACTTGCTGATGGAGTGGGAGACTGGGTAAAGAAAAGGGCGAATCAAAGATGGCTTTTAGGTTTCTCACCTGTACGGCTTGGTGAGTTCAGGGTTGGACATACTGAGCGTGAGGAACCTGTGGTCGTTCCGAGGGATGCTGAAGAGTTGCAGTTAAAGGACTGGGGCTCAGGCGGATGTTCCGGGCAGATGATAAAATTACCTCAGGTAATTGAGGTCATGGGCAGAGATGAAAGAGCTTAAGCAGAAAGTGTAGTTTACCCCAGCCCTGAGGACCCCCATGTTTAAATGGTGGATAGAAGAGGATGAGTCGGTTGAGAAGACTGAGAAGAGTCATTGGGAGAAGCAGGAGGGGACCTGGGTGGGTGGGGTTCAGTGACATCGGTGGAGACTGTGTCCTGAGCTGAGGAGTGGTGAACTTCGGTCGGTGATTCTCAGAGGTCAACACAATGATTGCCGTGTTTACTGGATCTAGCAGCGTGGAGTCTATCTGTGACATTAGCAAGAGCAACTGCAGTGGAGTGACAGGGTGGTAAACCAGCCTAGAGCAGACTAAGGAGGGAGCGAGAAGGGAGGAAATAGAGATGAAATGGTGTGGAAACTCCTTTAAACTGCTTAGCTTCAACAGCGCGGAGAGAAAAAAGGCTGTGGCTGGAAGGGAAATGGGTTCAAGGTAGCGTTTTAAAAGACTTAAGCATGTTTAAATCCAGATAACAAGGGTCTATTAGAGAAGGGACATTTTTAGAAGGGATGTAAGTGATTTTTTAAAAGTTTTTAATGCTTAATTCGATGTTTCATATCTGTAAATATTTACTGATTTATCATTTTGTGCCAGACATTGTACTAGAATTAGGATTAAAGCAGTGAAAACCAGTTTTTTCCCCTTACATTATTTCCATGACATCCTCTAGGTGGCTGGAGTTCCTTAAGACCAGATTCTGAATATTCTTTATTTTGCTTCTCTAGTCTCTAGATGATGCCCTTCATGTCAGTAATGTCAACAGAAGTTGATAAATTATATCATTAAACCCACTGTCAGTAAGTGTGATTTGGAGGTAATTTTTTAATAACGGTGACATACCTATTATACCTGATAGTAGTCACCAAGTTACTGGTAGGCACTAGTAACAATTCGGTTTAGTAGGTACCCACCACCTGCTAATATCAAAAGAATTACCTTCCCTCCCTGGCTAACAATTGCCTAGAATGTCCTGTAAGGGTTTCCATTCTGTCCCTCACCTCCCCTCTCTTACAGGTCTCTTCATTCCATTGAATCTACTTCTAAATATATGTCAAGTTCCATCCTGTTTACTCAGGCCCCATGGTCATTATTTTAAGCCTTACCTATTTTTTGTTTATGTTAATCTAACCATCTGCTAGCTCATCTGATGTATCCTTTTCCAAGTCATCATTCCGTTCCACTGCCAAGAGTGTTCTTCAGTGCAAAGTGGATGTCACCCCCAGCTTAAAAGACTTGAGGACATATATTAATTCTCATTGTGTCCTCCCTGCCTGTGTACACCCAGCCTCACCTCCCACCTTCCCCTACACTCCACATTCACTCACACCCTCATCTCTGGCTTCATTTGTTTGTTGTGGTTTTAAGACCTGGTTCAAGCATTATTCCTCTTACTCTGTTGGCAACCTTCCTTCAACAGCTCCAGACTGAGTCGGAGCACTTCCTTTCGTCTCTGCTCCCAGAGCACCTTGTACATACTTCCTAATGTGTCCTGTACTCTCATGTAATTGTCATTTCTGAGTTTCCCACACAGCATAGAATTTGCTTGAGTTCCTCATAAATCTTGACTGAACAATTCAACATTCAAGTAGATGAAAAACCTAGTCATAATTATATGTCTAGAACCTTGCTTTTTTTCCATGTAAGCACCAAATAATTTGCACTGATTTAATATGCTCTGAATCACCCAGAAATACAAGTATATCAATGGATTTTAGACTCTGTTGTCTTTGTAACTTTACCATTTTGCAATTTACCTCACTTTGCCAGATGGCAGCATTGCCTGTTAAGTTGTGTCACCAATTCAGAAGACCTGATCAGTCTGCATTCGTAGCTGCTGTGTGCACACTGACATTGTGTGAGTGTGCGTGCATGTGGATATACACTTATTTAACCTTTATTTTAAAATGTCAAATACAAAGCATTTGTGTGTGGCACTCATGCTGATTCTCTGTGTGTATACCTTTATTTAGCCCTTAATGCAAATCATAAAATATGTACAAAGGCATAGTGAATGATGTTTTATTTCTCATTAAGTCCAAACTTGCTCATTAGAAAGGTTCAAGTATTTCTCTCATTATTTTTCCTTGTATAGTCATGCCTGATTCATTATGTATTGAAATGTGTGCTATTTTATTATAAATCACTTTCCTTTTATTTTTCCTTTATATGGCAGCCAGGAGGTGATATTGAGATTATAAAGGATAGAAAAGGTACTGCAAAATGTTTGACATAAAAAGAGGGAATGGATCTGAAAAGGGGACAGCAACTGGCATTTAGTGTCAACTTTGTTTAGCAAACACACAGGTTTTTGTTGTTGTTACACTGGCTTTTCCAAAATGAGTATTTTTTAATGCATACTTTTTAAACCCAGTTGATAGCATTTTTTTTTTTTTTTTTTTTTTTTTGCTGCAGGGATATAACCATCACCCATTTGCAAATGGTGAGAAAGGCAAAGGAAGCCTCAGTGAATGGATTAAAAGCAATTGCCAGCTTGGGGACACATGATAGGGGGTTTCAGCCAATGAAAAAGTAGTGTCCTGTCCTTTGTCAGGTGCTGGTCTGGGTGCTAAGACACCTGGTTTAGTCATGGATACAACTGGGCCATCTGCCTGACTTTGGGCACATTCTCTGAGTTTTTTGAGCCTCATTTTTTTACACATGTAAATAAAAAGGACAGAGTTAATTATTTTGATGATTTTCACGCTTGTCCCTGACAGGACACCATGAGATACAGATGCATTTACACCTATGCTAAAACTAGGAAGAATGTTACTCCCAGGAAATTTGACCATACAGTACAAGTGTAACAAAAATAAGAACACTTGTCCATGAAAGAGGCGAACTTCTAAACTAAGAAGGGCCAGGTGCTTTTCCCTATTAACACTTGTTCACTTTTTGTGCCACTGACTGCTGTTTGCTGGCAGATAAGCAAGACTGAAATAGGGAGAATAATTGCAAAAGACTGCAATTGAGAAAATTCCTTCTGTTAGCTTGGTTTTATGAAATTTGGGAAAACAGCATGCAATTCTGTTTGGAGGAGAAATATAGAAAGAGAATTGAAAGTCTAGTTGATTATTAAGGTAGTTTTTACTATTAAGAGATTCTTTTGGCCAGTCCCTCCAAGTCCAAGACTTTTTTTTCCCCCAAGCCACAGAGTTTTTAGGTTTAGCAAATGAAAATACAGGACACCCAGTTAAATCTGACTTTCAAATAAACAACAGATTTTGTTGTTTTTAAGTAAAGGGTGTTCCAAATATTGCATGGAACAATCTGATTTCTCAGATAGTTAATATTATCAGTCCACTAAAGTTGGAGGGTTTTTCTTGTGTGAGATCCAAAAATATCACAAGGGTCCTGCCTTGCACAGTTTATCAAGACCACAGTTCCTCTGAGGGACTTAATTCAAGCAACTATTGAGTAGGACAAAGAGCTTTGGCTTGAATATAAATAGTTCTTGAATTTGGTCAAGGAGGTCTGGAAAGGACTACTAATCCTGGACATTAAGCTGTCAAAAATCTGCTCGCAGGTCCACCTGCGAGTCCCCGGTGTAAACAGGAAGGTGACTCTGAGTCCCGCCTCCCTCCCAGGAGCCGCACACTCAGGGCTGCCCCGAGGTGGTGAGAGGCGGTCTTCGCGTGGTTTGGGGCTGTGAACAGCACTCGTATGGCTTCTAACAGAGGACAACCCCACCTGGATGGGGCTGGTGTGAATTCCCAGCAAAGTGCTGCTGCTCCGGGGCTGCCGCCTGGTGTGGGGAGAAGGGATGGGACGGAAGGAGTAGCACTTGCCAGGGAGGAGTGATTTGTCAGTTTTGGCCCTAGAGTGTGAAACCATCTGGGAAATAAAATGAGTGAAGCCAACTAGAAATGTGAACATTTGCCAAGACGGTGTAAGAAGGTGCCGTGAGGAGCTGGGGCAGATGCTACCTCCCTGTTCTTGGCCTCTGGCTTGCACATTAAAGGAAACAACAGAAATCACTTTTCACATGGGGCAAACGGCCATCTTTTCGAACACGTGTTCAGGCTGATTGTCCTGCTGCCCTTCTGTGAGGCTGAGCTGGTGTGCAGGCTGGTGGGTGGCACCACCATGAGAGGAGGGCCTGGGCAGCATGCTCAGACCTTTCTGTGGAGCAAGGAAGGCTTTGAGGCGCAGACGGCAGAAATGGGGAAACAACAGTAAGAGAGCTCTGAAAGTGTGAATGATGCCAGCGTTCTTGTTCACGGAGCCAAAGAATAAACTTTGCAAACACTCAAGGTAGGAGAGCAAGTGAGAGGCTTTTATTTAGAGATAAAGTGAGGAGACAGAGCTCCTGGAGGGGACAAAAGAGTCCTGGGGTGGTGCGTTGTCTAGGGATTTTACAGGCAGTTGAGAGACAAAGGGCTAGGGATGCACACCTGCTAAGTGGTCCCAAAATGTTTATCTTTGAAGAGACATTAAGTTTCTTATTAGTCTTCTGGGTTATTTACAAGAAATTTACTGCTCTGATTTCCTCCCAGGATAGCAGCTTCCTGGTCTGGGAGCATATCAAAGACCGCTTGCTTTGCTCTCAAGGTGGGCTGAGTTACTGTCTGTTTGTTAAAGAGTATGTTAAGAAACTTACTTCTTAACTTGGGTTTTAAAATGCAATCTTATCTTCAAGATGGAATCCTTCCTGTTTTTACTATGTGGCTTTGGGCTTGCTTGCTAAATTGCCCAGGTTGCAAATCACTTGATTAGGGCTGGAGGAGGAAAAACAGTGCCTGGGTAAAATCAGAAAATAAGCTTGGCCCATTAGCAGGCCAAAGCAAATCCCACAATGGATTATCTTGCTTTGTTTTTCTGGAAGCCCTCACCCTACTCTAAGCCCATGTTTCCTGTCTCATGAAGACTGAAAACACTCCTCACTGGGTGGGGAGTAGTGCCAGGGCCTGAGGGAAAAGGAAAGGCGTTGGGGTAAACATGGCCTCCCTGGCCCAGTCAGCAGCAAATGACCAGGTGCCAGGGGCACTGTGAGGTCCACCCTGTCCCTCTGGTTTTTAGTGGATCTTTTACACAGCAGGAAATAGGGAACGCGGCAGTTGCCTAGTGGTCACATTCCTCCCATGTTGCTGCGTGTTTCCTTCCAGGCTGTTCTCTGGTCCATGCTGCCCTTTCCCTGAATCTCCTCCTCCTGTACCCTGTGGGTGCCCCACCCCCCCCAAGCCCTGCAGAGTTGATCCTGACCACTTTATTTAACACCTGCTTTTTGCTTGTTCTTCTGTGTCCATGTCACCCATACAGCATCAGCCTTCAAACTTTGATTGAATATACTGATTAATACAATTTTTTGAGGGATCATTTCCTACATGTTTATTTCCTTATAAAACAATATAAGAATTATGCAAACATTATGCAAACATGTGTCTAAGTATAAATATAGAAAATGTATGAAATATAATACATGTATAACAAGAAAATGTCTCAGTGTGTGTGTATATATATATATATATATATATATATATATATATGATAAAATATTAAAATGTAGAAATGAAAAGTGAAAGAGATAAAAAAATTATTGAATTTGTTTCCTTCTCAAGATTTCATTTATTCCCTTGGCCAAACCTTGGAGTGCACCACTGCCTTTGGAGACCCCTGCTGGACAGGAGCTGCACTTGCCTTCACCAGCCTCCCTCACCTCCTCACTGGGTCCCCCTTACTGACAGGCGGGGCCTGGAGACCACAGCTCCAGCTGCCCAATTCCCAGGGACAGACCTTCCCTCAGTGCCAGGCGTCAGTGATAAATACCTGAATAATCACATACCACCCCTGGTTGCTTCTCTGAGCAAGGAGGACTTCTGTTAAATGCCAACTCATTCAAAAGCAGATATGGAAATATGTATGCCTTTAAGCAATAATTTGGTGACATTCCCAAAGGTATTAATTCCCTGGAAACTGGAAGAGGATGGGGCTCTGAGAAATCTGAGGGTATTGAAAGTTAGAAGTTCTATTGCAAATGAGTCATGGGCTCCAAACAGATGTATATGAAGTTAAATCTGTATGGAGGTCAAAATAAACTGTAAATGTTTTATCAACATTTGAGAGAGATTAGAAATGAGTCCTACTAAGTGATGGAAAATACCATTCAAATTACTACCAAATTCCTGAAAATGCTCTTTATGCTTAGTTTCCTTATCTACTGATTGGCAGATAATAACAGCTTCATTAGGTGCCTCATGGTTGTCACTAGTATAATTCAGGGATAACGTATTTAGACAAAGAAAATGGACATTTGTTAGGCAGTTGAACAGCTGTGAAAGCTTGTTGGAGGACGTTATTATAGGGGACAAGCCTTTTGCTACACCCAAATGAGCTCATCTTGGAACTGTAGACCCAGCTTCACTCTGCTAGCAGCTGTTGGGAAAGAGAAGCACTTCCACTGTTGAACTGCTGAATTCCCCAGTGGTGTGACTGCCACAACTGATTCAGATCTTTCTGAACTGTTCCCTTTTTTTTGTCCATGTACTCTTCGTTTTCTCTGTAACGCAACAGCATCTTATTTAGGAAAGAGGCACACAGATTCTCACTTCTAGTCTTTCCTTCATTTCTGTATCTTGAATACTATGTTACTTTTTAGGTATTCATGTAAGAAAAGGCCTATCCCTTATCTTGCTAGGTAGTAATGTACTTAGCATAGTTTTAGGCTATGGAGAGACTGTAGTTGGATGGCAGTCCAATGACAGTGGGTGATAAATTCTTGTTTGAGTAGGAAGACAAGTGCACAGTGATGTCAGAGATGCTCTTGAATTATGGCCGACTTTTTTTTTGGCAGTTATGATATTTCTCCGGGCAAAAAACAGATTGGAGATATCTTTTTGTCTTCATTGTATATTATACTCTCTGGGATTTTTCTGTTTTACTTTCCCTCATGGTAGAAGCTCAACTTCAGGAAAATAACGTACAGTTAAGCATTTTGTGTTTTCACTGGACTTAAAGAAATGCTACATTCAGGCTCTGAATTAGCACTTTGTTCTGGATCTTAAAAAAGTGACAATAACTGACTTAGTGGTTTGAAATTGTTTTTTAAACATCGAGAGACATTATTCTGAATTGGACTATTTATATATATTTATTCAACAAATACACACTGACCGCCCCTTCCCTATCTGGCACTGTTCTAGAAGTTGAGAGCAGTAGCGGTGAATAACACAAAATGCCTGTCATATGGAGGTTATTGTTATTTTGGGGGCCTGAGGAAAAGGGAAAAGTACAGAACAGTAAATAAACAAATAATAAGATTTTTTTCAGATAGTAAATACAAAACGAAAGTAAGTATGAAGATTATGGCAGATAGTAAGCATACAAAAGAAAGATAAAGTAGGTATAATCAGGGCGGTCCCAGCAAGGAACGAGAGTGTACTTAAATTAGGATAATTATGAGAAGAGTTTAATAAAATTTATATTTACAAAGATTTGGGCAAGGTAAGGAAACCTCCTAAATTAATGCAGTACTTTGAGGCTGGGAACAGAGGTGAGCCCAGAAGTGGAGGGCCCCAGTCACCCCCGGGATGGAGGGGGCCCCGGAGCAAGGGCGGCCGTGCTGGTGCTCCGACCTTCAGTGGGGCTCCTGTAGCGGGAGCACTGGGGAAGTAGGTTGCTAGCCTCATGGCCTAACCCACGTAGTCACATGGTGAGAGAGCTGGGTAACGAAATCTGCACAGGTCAACCTTCTGGGGCACACAGCAGGCGGGAGAAAAGTGGACAGCTTGGATGTAGAGGGGCAAGGAGGATATCTAGCCCCAGGGGGAAATGGAACTTTGTAAGGAATATACAATGGGTGGTAGTCTAAACTGTCATTGAGTTTCTGCCACAAAGATCCTTATGGTTTATTTGAGGTGATCAAAAATAAATTTATGAATAGATAACTAGCAATCTAAAACTGGTTGTAAGTGATAACAATGTTGTACATGATAACTCTTGTATCTGAGAACTTGTAGAGATTGCTTGTACTTTGGGAGTGAGTGTAATTAGAATTGAGTTTAAGGGATGGAGGCACTAGTAACAATTGAGATAAAAGAAGGAAGCATCCCAGGACTATAAAATGTCATGGGCCAAAGTGTGCAGATGGGACACATTCTAGGAAGCAATTTGGCAAAAGTGGTTGGATGATTCTACGATCATTTTAGAATCATAAACTTGTAATTAAAATAAACCTATTCTCTTCTAAACTCCCACTCATTGTAGAAATCCCATCTGTAGTTCCTAGCTAGTTTCCCCTCTTTCTCCCTCATTTCCTTCCCATATTCTCCCTCCCTGCTCACCTCTGAGTTTTTCAACAAGCATTTATTGGGCATTCACAATTCGCAGTTGCAAAAAATAAGCAGTAAGACACTGCACTGAACGAGACCATGCTCCTACTCAACTAGGGAGTTTAGTTTCAATCCCATCATTCCAGAGGCTCTCCCAGTTACTCAACAACACTGCAGTAGTAATGGTTAGCTCATCTTGAACATTTTGTCATATACCAGCCTGTTCTTACTCAAGAATGTGGCTTGTCTTATGGAGAATGCATGAAACACTAGGAGAAGGGATTGCTGAAACCATCTTCCACATTTTGGTCCTATAAAGGTGCGTTTTATTGTTTTAAAAGAAGTGCTCATTTGCTGGAATTTCAAGTTGGGCATAAGATCTTAATTTTGCATAAATTATGGAAGAGGAAGATTTTCTTAGTGAGAGTCCTATAGAGAGTGAGTTGGGGTCCAAAGTGATTTCCTTCCACACTCCGGGAGCATTTGCTTCTCTTCCTCCTTTCTGGCATTCCAGACATCGATTCAATAAGCCAGGCAGGTTAAGTCTTCATACAGAGGTGGCAGGGAATTGAGAGAGGCTGCCAAACTGAGGGGAGGAGCACCTTGGGGGTCACTTGGGGGCGCAGCGCTGGCTCCCCTCCAGAGGATGTGAGAAATTGACTCTGTGTGTGTGTGTGTGTGTGTGTGTGTGTGTGTGTGTGTGTGTGTGTGTTTAGGCTCTTTAGGAACTGAATTTGCCTTATAACTCTTCATAGTCTTTTCATTTTCACTTTATTTAGGCTAGCTACAAAAATAAGCTAAGTACAAAAATAGTGTTGGTCTCTTTTAGGAAAGGCCAATATATTTTATTTGCCCTGCTTACCATCCATAAATTATAGATTGATCACCTGTGATAGGTCCTGCAGAACTATTAACCTTTTTTGGATAGAGTTTCAGGGCTAGCCTTATTAAATGTGTTCATTAAATATAGCTCAGGCACCATCATAATATTTAAATTGGAGTAATCACTGGGTAGCAAATGAGATACTATTAATGAGATTTTAAAGTGCTCCAGCTGAATGTATTTCACACATGAAAGAAGTGTTATAAATTTGCATTTTTATCACTGAATCATGGAATCTAGGTATTTGAGAAGTTCATTTTAAGGTTAATGTAGTGTTAACTTTCTCATTTTTTGACTTGCTTTCCAAAATTAATTCCACATCCAATATGTATGAAGATGAAAGATACTACCGAGCAGAGTCCCAGAGGCACTGCCTTCGACTCGAGTGGTCAGAGGTTGAGCGGTGGGTGGGAGGGGCAGCAGGCAGGGTCCAGTTTCAGTAATTCTAGCTTTTGGAAGGAAATGGGGGAGGTAAGGAGGTCAGGAAAGGGGAGAAAATGCAGGATGTAGAATAAAGAATGCGTGCAGGCAGGCTTTTGCCCTGTCTCACCAACCAAAAGTGGTTTCTCTGGGATGGCTACTGTGGAGATTGCTTTGCAAACAGTGGCACAGCTGGTCGCCTTCCAGAGCCCAGGGAAAGGAAGCTTTGTACAAAAGACCGGGGGAACAGGGCTCGAGTTTCTGTGGAGGAGCTCACTGACGTAGCTGAGGATCGTCAGGGGTGTTCCCTTAGCCTTGGGCAGAAAGCTCCCAGGACCTCTCTGCCGGGAGGGACTGTGGGACGTACCCGAAAGCGTGTGAAAGAACAGGGCATTCCGGGGAAGGTCAGAAAGATTTTCTGTGTGTCTCCCATCTGTAATGTGTGCAAGGACAAAGGCTGTGCTAGAGTCCTTGTAGTGCAGCTACCACACAACCTCAGCCCCGCCACACACCTGCAGAGCTTCTGAGTTTTTGCTCTTGGTGAAAAATCGTAGTAGCCTTCTTGCAGAAAACTAACAGAGACCAGATATGGAACACTTGAATCAGAAATTAAGTTGGCTGTATGTGACTCTGCCTCCTGAAGTCAGATCTGTACTAAGTGAGAGCACTTCCATGATGGGGAACGAGTTAAGAGCCTTGAATGCCAAGTAAAAGACCCTTCAGGTCCTGGGAATGGGCATTTTAGTGTCTGTTCCTGTCCTCCCCAATATCGTCGTAAAGGGGATTTCTGTGACTACTTGTTCCCTGGCTCACTGCAGACCCCAGTACAGGTGAGGGAGTCTCAAGACCATGTAGGACTTTGAGAGTGTGGGTACCTCCATATTTCTGGCAGTGTTTGGAGTCCAGCTGCATTCACAAGGGAAAGGATTTGGGGTAGCATCTATTCTCTGGTGACCCCAGAGGAGGGGAAGATTGGACACTGATGCTGACTACTTCCTTTCCAACCCAGACACTTAAATCCTAGCTCCAAACTTTGTTAGGAAACACTGTGGTGTATGCAATCACCATGGTCAAGAAGTTGGTGCTGTTGCCCAGCCCAAGGGCAGCAAAAGAAAGGAAGGTGGAATCTAGGCTGCAGGCCGGAAGAAACTCACTTGCCACTAGTAAATGTAAGACGTGCTTCCCTCTGAGAGAAAACGATGTAGTAGATTTGTCAGGATTCCAAAAAGTCTTCTGGGAGTAAAATGCAATGAGATGAAGGAATTTAGTCACTAACATCCCTGTGTGGGACTGGTTCTCACAAGAAAAACATTAAAAGCTATCATTTGCACTTCTGGACATAACAGAGCAATCCACCCGCCATAAATAACTATAAAACTAGACAGAATATATGAGACAACTGTTTTCAGGTGTTAGAAAATAGAGTAGGACTGAGGTTCTTGGGAGAAGAGACACGTGAGATGAGCCCCTTGTTTGCCCCGACTCTCGGGTGCAGGACACCTTCCTGACCATGGAGAAGTGAGGAGGACCTGAGAGAAGTGGTGATCTTGTTGAACCGAGAGTCAGTGATTGGGGCTCAGGGTTGCTCAGCTTTGTGGGTAGAATGCTGGAGAACAAGCTGTCCAGAGAGCAACTAAAGGTCTATGTAGCTGTTTACCATAGGTCTGTGGTCCAGGCCTGGGCTGTGCACATGTAGGCCAAGACCCTCAGGTGTGGTGGAGGGCAGTCAGAGCAGTTGCTGCAAGGATGAGAACCAACACCAAGTGCTAAGAGAGACTAGAGTTCCATCACAGAGGTGGGGAGGCCTCGTTGGACAGCTTGGGCATTCTTTCAGATCACAGAAAAACCACACCCCAGGAGTAAGATCCATGCCTTCAAGTCAGGGTCCTACCCTAAGAACAGATCCCCAGCCCTTGTAAACGAAGACAACATGATTCTAGCTCTTTACAGTGTGTCATATACAGTACCCAGTGCACAATCAAAATACTTACCAAACACGTGAGGAGGCAGGAAAATGTGACCCAGAGAAACAGACCTCAAAATGACCCAGAGGTTAGATTTAGCAGGCAAAGACTTAGAAACAGCTATTCTAACTATGCTTGAGCACTTAAAAGAAAGGATAGTCCTAATGAGGGAACATGTGGGGAGGTCAGCAAAAAAAATAGAAACTGTGAACATGATCTGAATGGAAGCTCTAAAAATGGAAAGGACAATATCTGGAATAAAAGCCCAATCTGAAGAATGGAAGGAAACTGATTTTAAAAAAATGAGCAGAGCCTTTGTGACCTCTGTGACAAGATAATTTATTGCACACACAATTGGAATCTCTGAGGGAGAAAAGAGGGAATGGGGCAACAAAAAATATATGCATTTGAAGAAATAAGGGCAAATTTCCCAGATTTGGAGAAAAACATCAGTGTACATATCCAAGAACCTCAGTAAATCCCAAGTAGGGTAAATAACAAGAAATACACTTAGACATATCATCACCAAACTGTCAAAAAATAAAAATAAGGAGACAATCATAAAAGTGGCCAGGGTCGGGGTTGGGGACACAAATTATGCAACAGGGAACAGCGAAACTATAAACTGTACAGATAATAAACACGAGAAGCTGGTGTGAATTTGTCTCTTAGGAGAAGTAGACAAAAACTACAGATCAAGGGGGATATTTCTTAATGGTAGAAGGGCAATTAATCATGAAGACATACTCCTCCTAAATGTGCATGCATCCAATAACAGAGTTTCAAAATACCTGAGGCAAAATCTGATAAACCTAAAGGGAGAAATATAAAATCCCCAGTTGGAGATTTTAATGCCTCTTCTCAGTAATTGATGAATCAAGTAGACAGAAAAAAAGAAAAGAAAATTGATATAAACAACTCTGTCTTCCATTTGACATAGCTGGCATTTATAGAACCCTATATCTAGCAATTGCAGAACATACTGTTTCCAAATACACATGGAATGCTCATTGGGCTATAAAAAATTCTCAATACACTTAAAAGATTAAAATCGGATAAATCAAAGATAAATCGTGTTGTCTGACCACAGTAGATTTAAATTAGAAATCAATAACAATAGGATTTCTGAGGAAAAAGAAAACACAAATATTTGAAATTAAGCAATACTGTCCTAAATTGTCCATGGGTCAGTGAAGAAATTGAAAAAGAAATTAGAAAATATTTTGAACTAAGTGATAATACAACAATAAAATTTGTGGGATGCAGTTAAAGCAGTTATTGGAAATGTATTGTTTTATGTACTTACAAAAGAAGAAAGGTATAAAATAGAATGAAGTAATAAAGAGAAGGAAGGAATTATGAAGAGAAAAGGAGATTTCCATAAACTACAATATAATTACTAGAGAAAATTACCATTTGAACGTTTCTTTGAAAAGATGAATAAAATTGATTAGCCCCTAACAAGAATAATCAGGAAAAAAAGAAAAAATGAAATATTATCAATAGTAGGAATGAAAGTAAGAATATTATTACAGATCCCATGTATGTTAGAAAGTTATAATGCAAAATTAAGGTCAATTAATTTGACAATTATATGAAATGAACAAATAACCAATTTTATAGAATTTTACCAACTTTACAAAAAGGAAATGAAAAATCTCAGTAGCTCCATATCTACTTAAGAACAAGCATTTATAATAACTATCCACCCTTCTTTGTCAAAATAAAAAATCTCTAGGCTCAAATGGTATGTGGGTGAACTATGTTGGACATTCAGAAGAATTAATACCAACCTCACATTAACTCAGAAATTAGAGGGTGAGCAAATGTTTTCCAACACATGTGATGAGCCTAGTGTAATCCTAACATCAAAACCAAGACATTGGATGAAAATCAAGACATTATAAATAAACAAAATTACAACCAGTATCTTTCATGAATACAAAAATCCTCAACAAAATATTAGAAAATCAAATCTAGTAATACATAAAAAGGATAATAAAATCAAGTGTGATTTATCCTAGAAATGCATGGTTGTTCAAAATTTGAAAATCAATGTAAATTAGTCACATTAACAGAAAAAAAGGAAAATTTATATGATCATCTCAATACATGCAGAAAACATATTTGACAAAATTCAGCACTTATTCAAGCTTTAAAAAAATCCTTCTGTCAAAAATTGGAAATAAGACTGAATAAAGACCCATCTACAAAAAAGTTATAGCTAACTTCATAATGGTGAAAGACTGAATGAATGCTTTCTTCCTAAGATCAGTATGAAGGCAAGCATGCTTAATTTCATCCCTTCTAGTCAATAGTGTACTATGAAGGTTCTTACAATAATGTAAGTCAAGGAAAAGAAATAAAAGACAAAATACCAGAAAGGACTATATAAAACAATCTTTATCCATTAATGACATGATTATTTATGTAGTAAACCCTGAGAAATCTATAATAATTTACTAATAAGTGAAGTTAGCAAGATCCTGGATGCAAATCAATATACAAAAAGCAATTGTTTTTCTATATATTTGCAGTAAAAATAGTAAATGAAATTTTAAAAATTCACCTTTCAGTAGTATCAAAAATAAGATAAAAAATAAATTTAAAAAAATGTGTAGTAACTGTACAATGAAAACTACAAAACTGTGCTGAGAGAAAAATAAAGAAGATCTGAATAGACATGTAATGATCACAGGCTACTATACATAATGCTTCTAAGATGTCACTTCTTCCCAAATTGATCTATAGTTTTATCACAGTCTCAATCAACATTCCAACAGGTTTATTTGATAAAAGTTATAAGTTGATTTTAAAATCTGTATGGTAATACAAAGGATCTGTAATACCCAAATGTTTTTGGAGAGTCAAAAAGAGATTGAAAGACTTGTCATAACTAACTCAAGACTTTATATAAAGCTATGGTAATCAAGAGAGCGGTGTATTGGCATAAAGACACACAAATAAATTGGTGGAGCAGAAATAGAGTTTGAAAATGATCCTCACACTTGATTTTGACCAAGGTACCAGGGTGATTCAATGGTTAAAAGAAAGTCTTTTCAATCAATTTTTGTGGAATAATCTCTAAGGGGGGAAAATCTTGACCACAATCTCACACCACACACAAAAATTAATTTGAAATTTCTCATAAACCTAAATGCAAAACCTAAAACTTTCAAACTTCCCTCATAAACCTAAATGTAAAAGCTAAAACTTTCAAACTTCCAGAAGAAAAGATAGGATAATATCTTTGTACTCTTGAGGTAGGAAAAGATTTCTCAGAGAACAAATCAAAGTGCCAAGCCATAATAGAAAAAAAAAAAACTGACAAAATTGAACTTCATAAAAATTTAAAAGTTCTGCTCATCAGAAGACATCATTAAGAAAATTGAAAGGCAAGTAGATATTGGGAAAATGCATTTGCTTTATTGCTATAATCAGTAATTAAAAAATCAAACAAGTTATAAAAATGGGCAAAATTCTTGAATAGATGCTTCACAAAAAAAGATATATAGGAATGTCCAATAAATCATGAAAAATTGTTCAACATCATTATTCATCAGGAAAATGACAATTAAAGTCATAATGGTATACTACTTTACATCCACTAGAAAGGCTAAAATTTAAAGGTGTGATAACATCAATGTCGAGGATGTGGGGCAGCTGCAAGTCTCACATGGTTGCTGGTAAAATACTTGGGGCAAGTGTTTGCTAATTTCTTACAAAGTTAAACATGCTCCTATCTCATGACCCTGCAATTCCATGCCTAGATTTTTACACAAGAGAAATAACAACATCTGTCTACCAGAAGACCATACAAGAATGTTCATAGCAGTTTCCTTCATAATAGCCCCACACTGGAAACCACACAAATTTTCATGGTGCATGAAAAGATAAATTGTGTTATATAGATTTAATATAATAATACCCAGCAGTATAAAAGAATGATCTATTGAAACATGAAACACTGTAGATGAATCTCAAAAACCTGATGTTGAGTGAAAGAAACCAGACACAAAGAAGCACATTTAAGATTTCATTTATGTGAAGTTAATGAAATAGCAAACATAATGTATGGCAACAGAAACTCAAATGGTGGTTGCTTGTTGGGGTGGAGAGTGACCAACCTGCTGAAGGAATGGAGAAGCTTTCTGGGTGGTTGAAATATTCTGTATTTCAATTTGTGTGTTGGTTACATGTGTGTGTGTGTGTGTGTGTGCACGCATGTGCATGCACACAAATTAGTCACAACTCATCTAACTATACCTGAAGATCAATGCATATCACTGAATATAAATTTTACGGTAATAAAAAAATGAGGGAAAAAGGCTTCAGGTAAGAGAATGGATTTGTTCATCTCATTGTTGGAGCTGCACGTAGTGGGTGGCTTACAAGCTGGGAGCAGGTGGGGGTTGGGCAGAAGATGAGGTGGTGGGTACTGGTAAAGAGGCGAATGTGAGTGTAGCATTGCATTGGAGAGAGGGAGGTACCATAGCTACTATGATTATG
Organism: Manis javanica; assembly: GCF_040802235.1. NCBI lineage: Eukaryota > Metazoa > Chordata > Mammalia > Pholidota > Manidae > Manis > Manis javanica. Next base: position 193,362,403 of record NC_133158.1, read on the forward strand.
AACCTTGAGGAAAGGGAACGGTATCTAAGGATGCCTAGGGAGTTCTGTTTGCTTGAAGCAGTGTGAAGATGATGTCATCCCTCAAGAAAACCTTAAGAGTTTTCCTTATTCTTTTTGGCTTTCAGAGTAGATTCCTGTTGCCTTTTAAAGTGTCACCATACTGAGACCAGGAAGGAGAGGCCTCAGATTCCCAAGGGTTTCAGGCAGCATGCTCCAGCCTTTTCACCTCTCTGGTATAACCACCACAGTGTTGTGGTTTAACAGCACAATATTCTGACAGTATGGCAGGTGGGCACTGAGACGTGCAGTGTGAATTTCTGGTTTCCTGGATGAGAATTCTATTGAAGAAAATTCTTCAGGGGTCCTGATACCATCAAAAATAAGGGCTTGTCCTGAGAGCCTAGTTACTTTGAAAGGAAATCTTACTCGTGTTTTACAAATGAAAAATTCTGGTGATTTCTTCATGAGTAGCTTGTGCTGAGCGAAATGCCCCGTGGATTTTCGTTCACGGCAGTTTGAAGGTCCTGCTTTGTTCCTTTATGCCCCAGGGGACTGACCCCTAGGTTTCCCTGACTGTTGTGAAACAGCTTGGAGCTATGAAACCTCAGCAGAACATTCTGGGCACAGCTGGAATTTACTTTGTTTACTGCTTGGTGACCAAAGACCTACATTAGTTACAGCTTCAGCTTCGGTGTGTGAATCCCCTTGCCACCAGCTCCCTCTGCTGGCCTTGAATTTGCATATTACTGTTCAACCCTTTACCCCTTCTACTATGAATATAAAGATAGCAACTCCAAACAAAAACACAATCTTTATTTATGAGTAAGCTCAATACAATTCGTTATTACTGTTCCCAGTTCTCATTTCTCTGCCCACCTTCCTGTCTTTACCCATAACAACTCCAGTCCTTCTAGGGTCCCTGTGTGTGACTCAGTTGTTCCCAACCCCACGTCCTTGTACATCAGCAATGAGGCATGCCACAAATAATGTGTGTGTTTTCCCCCTCAAATGCAGAATACTTAAGAAATGTATTTCCATAAAATATTTTTAAGTATTAACAGATTTGTGCTTACTAGTTCTTCATATTTCTTGGCAGATTTTTAATGTTAAAATCTTGCATGCCATCTGATTTGAGGGAAGGATTAAAAGCAAAGGGAGAAGGGTGGGCAGGTAAAAGTTGAATTATTCTTAACAGTTCTGGGAATGATACCACATTTTAAAATCAATCTAGAATGGAAAATGGAAGTTGCTTTCAGGCATGACAGTCTAGCACTCACAGTTTAGTTTCTGTTTCCAGTTCTCCCAGAAGACAGATATAATGAAATCTTTCATGAAACTCCAAATCCCTTCTTAAAGCGATGTTTTTGGAGGCATGGCAAAAACCCCACAAATGCCGATAAAGGGAAAAATAACTCTGTTTCTTATTGCCATTGGACCTAGTGAGAAGAGGTGGGAGTAAGGAGTTGAGTCCTAAGCATTTGATCATGTTAAAGGAAAAGCTGTTCTTCTAAATCCTCTGTCAGTCTTATGCTCTGAAATGTGTAGACTTGTAATGAACTGCCCAAAGTACAGATCTTACTTTACTTATGATGCGGATACATCCTGATAAACCCATTGTTTAAGTTGTAAATGCATGTAATACACGTAACCTGCCAAACATCGCAGCTTAGACCAGCCTACCTTAAACATGCTCAGAACAGTTATTTTAGCTTGCAGTTAGGCAAAATCATCTAACACAAAGCCTATTTTATAATAAAGTGTTGATCATCTCATGTAATTTATTGAGTACTGAAAGTGAAGATCTGAATTGTCATATGGGTTACCTGTTGGAAGTTGTAAGTATACGGTTTTAAGTGTATCTGTTATTTACCCTCATGATTGTGGGGCTAGCTGGGAGCTGTAGTTCATGCCGCTGCCCAGTGTCATGAGAGAGGATCATACCGCACACCTTTAGCCTGGAAAAAAAAATCAAAATTTAAAATTCAAACTATGTTTTCTACTGAATGTGTATCACTTTGGCACCATTGTAAAGCCAGAAAAATTGTAAGCTGAACCATCAAAAGGTTGGGACTATCTGTAGAATACCCTAGTGAGTTTTTGAGTATGTCTATCTAGACTCAGGCCTTAGTTTTGTGTAGGAATGGAGAATTAAACTTCTTCATTAGTGAATTTACATGACTTTAGTGATTGGGGTTGGCAGTCAGTTTGCAGGGAAGTGTCCTACTTGGGAATCACTAGAATGAGAAAAACTAGGGGTGATGTTATCATAGGAATAGAGTTTTAAGGATTGGCATCAAGTAATACTTATTATCCAAAAATCATTCAAAGACTTTGGAAGTTATTCTATACCATAAACACATTACTTGAGACATGCCTCATTGCTGAGCCACCCCATGAGCCAACATTGGGGCATGGGGTTGAGAAGACTGAGTCTCACAGTGTGACCATCGAAGGACTGGAATTGTGATGGGTAAAGACAGGAAGGTGGTCAGAGAAATGAAGACTGGAAATAATAATAATTCTATTTTATTGAGTACTTATTACATGTCAGGCATTAGGCACTTTCTGTTCATTATTGCATTGAACAATCACCCTGAGAAATGGCCATTATTCCTATTTGGCACAATTAGTAAATGGTAGACCCAGGATTCAAACTCCTATTTAGTGCCCCTATTCTGATAGGGCATGGAGAAAATTTACCATATGTAATTATTTGGATGAAATGCAAGTCAAATCAACAAATACCCATTGATCATTGTATACGGCATTGTAGGGATATAGATTTTTAGATTATTCAGCCTTAAAACAGAAGGAGATCCTGCCATTTGGGACACTGTAAACAAACCGGAAGACATTATGCTAAGTAAAATAAGCCAGTGAGGAAAAGAGAATACTGCATGATCTCACATGTAGAAGCTAAAAAATGTCAAATACATAGAAGCTGAGAGTAGAATGGTTGGTTATCTGGGGCAGGGAGGTGGGAGAAATGGGGAGATGTAGGTCAAAGGGCACAAAGTTGCAGCCTTCTGAGATGAAGAAATAGTTCTAGAGATCTAATGTACAGCACGGTGACAATAGTTCACAAAACTGTGTTGTATCCTGGAAATAATTTGCCAAGAAAATAGATAGTAGGTGCCCTCATCACACACACACACACACACACACACACACACACACACACACACACACACAGAAAACTTGACTGTAATAATCACTTCACTATCTGTATACCAAAACATCATATTGCACACCTTTAATATATACAATTTAATTTTAAAATGAAAATGAAAAAACCATGGGTTAAAAAAAAGAGGTAAACATGCATAAGATGAACCTTCTCCCCCTCCCCAAAGCAGAAACAAAAACCAAAGCATACCTACTTCTACACCCATCCTCATGGTCTTCTCCAGTCTCAGTCCCCAGTCCACACTTTAACACTTTCTCCTCTGTCTTCTATCTTCCTTCTACCTTTTTTACTTTGTCCAGCAGAGATGAGCAAATATTCTGACAGGATGTGCCAAGTTTTTATTATTCTTTTAAATTTTGAGGGTGAGGGAGAAGGGAAAATTACTTCTCAGCCCCTCCCTAGCCTCCTTATTTTGAGAAGCTGTTGCTGTGAAAGCAACATACAGATTTTATTGGCAAAGTGAAATTTGGGCTTGGGAAATGCCATTTTTAAAAGGTTTAACTGAGGAATGGGTAAAACTCAAACTGTTAGGCATAGTCAGACTTTAATAGAATAGGAGAAAGTGCCCACGTAGGAAGGATGGTTGTCTAGGAAAACCAATGACACACAATATCATGTGAGTAAAAGGTTATCACAGTTTTGTGAAACAGCAAGTTGTAGTTGGAAGAATCCTAGAAAGTATAAGTGAACTGTTTTGATTTTACATGATGCAACATTTTATTTAAATGGAGCCCATATCCTAAACTGGGCCGTGTCTTTCTTTTTGAATGTAGAGTAGGTTTCCTACACCTGCATATCCCTAATTTCAAACTTCTGGCTTGACTTATAAAAGAAGTTGTGAACAGAAATGGAGAAAACCAGTCATTTAGTCCCAGCCCAATTTATGTATGTGGTGAAACAGGATTTGAGAAATACGTTGGTTACATCTTTTGCATAATAAATGTTCATGCAGGTAAACATTAACGTCTTTTCCCTATTCCAACTTTTATGGACTTGCCAATGTTGTCAGAGTAAAGTTAGCATTTGACTTCACGTTGTGCTTCATAGAGCAATGTCCTTGTCTGCTTTTAGCATACTCTGCCTGCCTCTGTACCACTGCCATTCCACACGGGCGTGGTTGCAACAGTCATGGCTCTTATTTTTTTCTCAGGCTGTTAATATCACCAAAGATGCCTTCCTCTCAGAGAAGTTATTCAATTCCTACCAATTCTTTGCGATCCTGTTTAACGGAGTGATGGCAGGAAGGTTTAAGACATACAAATAAATCTAATAGGAATGATCAGTGTTGTAAGAATGAAACAGTGGTTGTGGGAATTCAGTGGAAGGGAAGATTACTTCTGCTGCGTACGTCAGTGTAGTCTTTTGGAAGAGGCAGCAATTTCACTGGGCCTTCATGTTCAAATAAATGAATTCTGAGTAGGATTGAGCACCTCGAAGTGGATGGGCAAGGTATTCCATCAGAGAGAACACAATGAAGCAGGGAGTGTGCGAAATAGCAGATCGTGTAGTTTGGCAGGAGTATAGGCATTAAGTGAATTAAAATAAGTTCTAAAGGTGGGCTAGGAACACCACGGAAACTGAATGCAAAGTGTTCCGTGGTATTGGGGGCTCAAATAAACTCTTTTCCCTTCGTAATTCAGACCCAATTAAGAGATTTTTGGGAGTCAACAAATTGGAATTATAATGTCATCATGATTATTGTGGAAGCTGATTAGAGAGTGTCCTTTTAGACTGGTGCCAAGTGGGCTTGCCAACACCTCACTCCTCAGTGAGACAGAATTCTCAGTCGCGGGAAACGCCGGGCAACGAGCGACCCCTCTAGCATGGACACGCCCCTCACCCTGTGGCACACAGCAGGGAATGCGATTCCTCCTCCTTCCCTCTCTCTTCCTGCCTTCCCTGCATTCAGAATTACTATCCATTACATGCCAGGTACTCTTCTACTTGCTGAGGATCAAGTATTGAACAAGGTAGATAGAACTTATATTTGAGAAAGAATTCAATTATTCTTAAGGTATAACAAATCTGAAAAGAAAACCCCAGAAAGGCCTCAGATGATTATGCTTAATTTCTTCTCCCACACTCAGGATGCTGTATAACCACAAAAAGGGCAAATGTTTACCTCACCCAACTGTCTAAACTACTAAATAATAATAATAGTTCTCCCCTTGAGTAACTCCTCAAATCTTTAAGTCAAATGAAAACACATTGAAAATGTTAGCATGCTGTTCACACATAAAGAAACGTTCACTTAATAACCCTTAGTGTTCCTGGTTATGAGCTCTTTCCTCTCCTATCTTAGCAACTCTTACTGTCTTAATTCCCCTTTGTCTTGTAATTCATTGTTTTTCCACTTTCTTTCTTAACTTGCCTGCTTTTCTCCACTAAGAATATTTGAGTGTTTTCCAAGAAAACCCACCCCTGTCTTGCATTCTCTAATAATCCTATGGCTACTCTGGCATTGCAAAAAAAAATTGCTTGTGCTTTGGGAATGCTTTAACTTGTCAGTAAATTGGATAAACTTCTGAGTGTACAAATAGAACCTGGTCAATGAGAAGAACATGTTTCTCTTAGAGCGTGTTCTTTATAGATGCCCATGCTGGACCAGATACCATGCTGGGCAGTGGGAAATAACAGTGAACAATGTAGAAATGGTCTCTCTCCTTGCCGAGCATTTGATCTTTGGGAAAATACAGACCACAGTTGTGATGGAACATAATGGGCTATGAGGATAGATGGGAAGATCTGTTTGAGGAGGTGCTGTTTAAGGATTTCAACCTGGGTCCCTTAGATGGCATTCAGAGGGCCAAGACCCTTCAGCTGAAATAGTATAAAAAAGTATGTAGGCATATACAACACAAGTGCACACAGCTGCATGTACATGCTTTGTAGCCAGAAATCATCAGGTTTTCTAAGTGGGCTGTGACAGAGAAGTGTTAGTACCTTTGTACTTAAATAAATAGATTATGAATACAGTGTGGAAAGAGCATCTGGTGCTTATACTTAGTGATGTCATTAATAATGCCCTTAGTGATACAAACAGCTAACATTTGTGTACTGCTGACTATGCTAGTGGCTAACCATTGTGCTAGGAGCTTTCTACACATTATCTCATTTAAAACTCACACTAGCCCCAAGAAGTAGATCTTCATGTATCTACTATGAAAGTCCAGGTGCGCCTGTCCAATAGTCTTATTACCCTCTTTGAAGGTACTTCTGTTCTCGCCCTTCTCTATATGGGCTTACCCTTGTTGGTCCTGCCCCAGCCCTTCCTCTGGAAGTGAATTATAACTGGTCTAAACAAACAGTGACAGCTGGCTGGCCAAATAACTGGTTTAGTTTGTGCTGGCTATGCAGTTCTAAGACTTGGGGGAAATGCTGGTGGGAAATTCTGAGAGGAGGTTTTTCACTCTAATGTATGGATGTAAGACAAATATGTTCTCCTTCCTACTCTGGATATTATCACTGGCAAGTGATGCATGGCTTCAGACAGCAAAAAGGGCCCAAAGTGAGGACCACGCCCAAGTAAACTGACAGATGCCCCAGGCACGGTGGCAGGGAGAGGAGGGGACAAGGGGAGGGACCCAGGGCCTTGACAGGATTACAGAATTATTGAATTACCAGTCCTGGGATCTGCTCACCCTCAGACCTCTTGGCAAGGGGAAAAATAAATGCCCTTGTTGTTTTTGTTCGGGTTGCCTAGAGATAGATGGGTTATTCCTTTTTTACAAAATTAAGGCACAGAGAATTTAAGTCACTGCTAAGATCACTTACGTGCTAAGAGGGAAGAGAAAGTTTCAGAGCCAGTCTGGCTCCTGCGTGGAGCCTTGCACTTAACCCACCAGCTGTAATACTGCTGCAGCGACTTGGGACATCCATTTCTACCTAAGGGGAATAGTGCCAACTTAGTACATTCTGTTTCAAGAATGAAACTTCTCATACTGTGTTAGTCTTGTCTGGAGTAAGATGTTGGTGGCCCTGAGGCTTTGCTGGATGCTGGTCCCTCCATGAATAATAGCTGTAGAGCAGCAGGAGAGAAATATGAGCGGACCCTTTCTATTCTTCATCAGCTCTTTACCTGTGACTACCAATTGGAGAGAGAATTAATGGGTGGATATATCGTGGATATAAAAACTAAATTTTAACTACATTAATCTTACTAGATTGATTCTTAAACCTTTGAGTATGGATGTATCTGAGACCAGGGAATTGTCCCTATGTGTATCACAACTATTTATGCATGTGTGTAATGAGTTGTACTAGCCTGGGAATGCAAACACGGCTGACCTAAGAGTCTCTGCTTTTCCTTGTGGAGACACCATCCAACTATTATGTAATTAATTCTGGGAGTGGTGTATGTCATGACGGAAACCTCTGCAGTGTACCTGGGCAGGAAAATATTGCTTTTTTTGCTTGAAAGTATTTTTTTTTAATATACATAGCCAGCATTTAGACAGCAGTCCTGGCACTGGGATTGGAAAACCTCATGAGTATGCCAACATGAGATGAAAGAGCTGATTGAACCATTATTTGAAGAGATACTGTTTTTTAAGTAATTGTTTATTATTCTTATATTGTCTTTATCTCACCTGCACATGTATTAACATATGAGGTCAGTTTTTTTCCCCACAACCGAAAGGTTTCAAGCCCAAATGTTGACTTGGAACATAGTGGGATGCGTCAAACAGCCATGTAAGGGGCACTTTAGTCAACTGGAAGAGATCCTAACACACAAGGAATAAGCTTTGGATTTAATTCATTTCAGCTGCACATATAGAGTGATCTTTTCAACTTCTTCTGGCCTAAAAATATTACTTAAGTTGGCATCCCTTAGCCAGTTATTAATATAGCTATTATGCTTATAACACCCATTTCTGTAGAATAGGATTTATTTAATGTATTTTATACTCCACCTACTTAAAAAAGTAACGTGAAGCTGCCAACAAAACTACACAAAATTCAGAGAGACGAAATAAAATAGAAGGAATCAGGGCAAAAGGAAAGTGAGTGGCATAGGAAGACGAAGCCGGGAAGAATTTAGTACAGGGGAGCAAAGGCCTCGAGATCACGCACAGACACCTCAGCTGGTGTGATTCCCTGTAGTGACAAGATGCATGTGGTTCCTGACTTAGGAACATTCCTGCTGCTCCGGAGAAGAAGCATTGACTTTCCTGGAACTGAAATCAGGGGGAGTTTTTTTTTTCCTGGAAGTCTTTGTAAATGGAATACTGAAATGCAGTAGGAGACCCCCTAGCAGAATGCTTATGATCATACACAGCTCTATGAACGTGGCTGTACTGGGACAGGGAGGCCGGGCAGTGCAGCCCGTGCTTCCCTTAGCTCTCCATGTCCTGCCTTCCCTTCTCCTCCAGGGGATCACAGCTGCCCAATGGAATCTAGGTTTCCAAACCTTAACATTTGCCCACTGTGGCTGCAATGCTTCTGTGGGTATGAAGCAGCAATTAACTACGTTTCAGTAGGTCAGAGTCCATGCCGGAACCCACAGCCTAAGTTTATACTGTGGACTTCCTCATTCTGCCTTCCACTATTTGTCTCTTCATTAGAATTTCTCAAACCCGCGGGTCCTCCCTGAGTTCAGAGTGCATCATTTGTGTTAATATCTGACAGTGCATCTTTCCACTGGGAAGACCTCTGTGCATAAACTAGGGTGCCTCTTTGTTTTACAAAACAAATACAGAAGAGGTGCATCTCAAAGATAAAATTATAGGATTCTAATTTATAATATTCATTCCCAAAAGAGAATGAAATGCTTAAACATGAATACTTAAAAAAAAATTCAACAACAAGCTCCTCTTTCTAGATGTTTCAGGCCTTTCAGAGTATCTTTTGTGGGTAGAGTGGGGAGTGGATGGCTCTTAAAAACCATACAACATAGAAGCTTTATATATATATATAAAGGAAAGCAGGCTCAATAGAAAACATTGTTTACAAAAACGTTATCATTTAAGAAGTGAATGCTTGCCACAGTTGTGTCCCAAGAGAGAACACCTGTGAGGAGTTTGAGGTATGTTCTTTAGATTTTCATTTCTCTGGAAATAATAACATTTACGTACCTCTGCAAAATGGTATTCTATCTTGAGTTAGGAAATGGGTCAAAAGGAAGTGAGATTTACCTTTCAGCAGATCAGACGGTACTAGGTGGCCCATTGCTTTCATCTTTTGTTCAGCATTGAAGTGGTATAGGTGATAGCAGGGAATATCACATCTGATTTTCTTCCTCTGCTGGGGAACATAGACAGAACCCCAAAACATGCAAAGTCCTCTTTGTATTTTCAGTGCTTGCAAATCAGTCCAACTCATAGGGTGTCAAGAGGGTACTGAGCAGTCATGCGTGGTGCTCTGAGCCTAGCTGCCCATTTGTCCTGTCCTCTGGCCTGGGCCTTCATTCCCATGTGCATGTGGGGACTCTGCTAGAGAAGCATCGTTCTGTCTCAGTCTGTCAGTCTTTTTAAGTCTTATTCTTTTCCTTGGGCACCTTAACTCCTCTTGCAAGCCCAGTGCCAGTAATTCTCCATTCTCTGATCTGTTGCTGTTTGCTTCTCGAGTGGAGGAGGGATGATTCTAGTCCTGAGCTGGAGGTGAGGAAGAAAGTCCTCATCTGACCTGGAATATCCATGGGATGATCAGCCCTCTCTTGTGGCGGCGGGTGTAGTCCCTTCAGCCCTAACCACCGCAGTGTGCTAAAAGAGCCCGTGTCTCTCCAGAGTCATTGTGAGAGTCCCCCTCTTCCCTTAGCCTGTGAGGCCCTAGACTTAGAAGCAGTAGGACCATTGTACCACATATACTATTTTTCAAAATTGAAAAGTGGAATCTTACTATACCTCCAAATTTTTACAACTATTATCCTTAACAATATATCCCGGTTATTTTTCTGTGTGTGAGCACATGGATCTGCTGTTTTCTTTTTAATGGATGCATACTATTCCACTGTACAGCTCTAAAATTAATGAACTCCATTTTGGTTCTTCCTTAATGAAAAACATTAAAACAGTGTCATTGGTGGAGAAGAGGTCTGGACTGTGAGAGTGGGTGACCCTTTTCCTCTGACTGCAAGTTACTTTGAGTCCTTTTAACATAGGGACAGCGGAGGGCTTTGGCTTTTAGTTTTGATTTGAGTGTCCTTGAGTTTGTGTGTGTTTAAAGTTAAAAGGATCTTTGCAAAAGAGTTATTGGGTCATACAGTAGATACTGTTTCTAGTTTTAGTTTTTCCAATGGCAAAAGTAATTAAAATAAACTTTTGTAAAATATGGAGGTATTATATAAAAATTTAACTTAATGGAGCCAGTTTGGCTGGAGCCTGAAATAAAATGGTTTAGGTACTTCTTCCTATTAAAAAAAAAAGTTTAGTTTTATTGATAAGAATAGAACATAGAGGCAATGATGACTAGAGAATAAACTTGCCTAGAAAACCAGCTAAAATACAGGATCTCAAATGAGCCTCTGTTACACACAGGGGTGAGGTTACTTCAGAGTTATATGCTTGGGCTCGAAGTGCTGATTCTGTTTTTCAAACTGACAATTTCTCCCTATGCTTCAGACTAGAGGTTGATAACTACAGCACGTGGCCTAGATTGAGCCTTTTGCCTGTGTTTATAGTATCTGTTATTTTTAAAAGACGGTGGGGAAGAGGGAGAATTAATATTTCATGACAAATGAAAATACGTGAAATTCAAATTTTTGTATATAAATAAAATGTGTATTAGAACAAAGCCTTTTATTTGCATGTTGTGTATGGCTTTTTTGTGCTACAGTGGTAGAGTTCAGTAGTTGTAACAGGGGCCTTATGGCCTGCAAAGCCTAAACTATTTATTATCTGGCGTTTTACAGAAACATTTTCAGGCTCCTTCAGGAATCAATAATGCCTTAGGCTTTGTGACTCTTATACATCTGTGATTAGTGGGTCTTCAGGTATGAGGACCAGAGTAGATTCTCATAAATAGATGAATCAATTGATGGCAACTGGCTATGAAATACAATTCCTTTTAGTTTAGTATTTTTGATATTCAGCTTCCTTTCCACAATATTGTTTCCATGAAACTACAGTTCTGAAAATCTGAGCAAAAAAATTGAATGGAAGAGAAATAAAAATCACTTATTCCTTACATTACATTACTTAATTTGGCTTATTTCCATTTATTTATTTATTTACTTACTGTTTGATTTGAGTTGTGTTGAGGCATAGCTGACGTATATAATTGTAAGTTACTTAAAGTGTACATTGTGGTGTTTTGATATACATAATACTTGTGAAAGGACTCCCCCATCTAGTTGACACATCTGTCATCTCATATATTAACTTTTTTTTTTGGTGGGAACATTCAGTTCTAGTCTCTCAGCAAATTTCAATTATACAATACAGTGTTGTGAGTCCTGGGTTTTACATTAGAACCTCAGACCTTATTCATCTCATAGCTGAAAGTTCGTATCCTTCCACCAACCTCTCCCTGCTTCTCCCACACACCTGCTCCTGGAAAATACTTCACTCTGTTTCTATGAGTTTGACTCATTTCTTTTAAGATTCAACATATAAGTGATGCCATGCAGTATTTCTCTTTGTCTGACCTATCTCACATAATGCCCTCAAGGTCCATCAATGTGGTAGTATATGGCAGGATTTCCTTCTTTCTCATTACTGAACAATATTCCATTGTATATATACATGTATATATACCACGTCTTTTTCAGTTCATCTTCTGATGGACACAAGTTGTTTCCATATTTTCGCTATTGCAAATAATGCCGCAATGAATGTGGGAACACAGATATCTCTTCAACATACTGATTACATGTCCTTTGGCTATATACTCAGAGTGAGATTTCTGAATCATATTGTAGTTCTATTTTTACTTTTCTGAGGAATTTCCGTACTGTTTTCCTTATTGGCTACATTGATTTACATTCCCAACAGTATTCAAGGGTTCTCTTTTTTTCACATCCTCACCACTGAGGCAGGTGTTAGTGAGACACAAGCAGACAGAGTTCAAGGCCCCTGTTAAGTTTCAGGGCCCTTGGGTAAGTTGCAGTGAGGAGGGACCTAGGGTCAAGGCTTCGCAATAAACAAAAAGCCACAACCTGGACATCTGGAAAATTCAGCCTGAAAAACAAGGGATTTTTTTCTTTTTTCGAACCCAGCTCAACCCTAGCGACAAGCCCCCAGTCCTGTAAATGTGCTTACAACCACTCTAGACCCTGAAGCCCTGACGGCATCCTCCCTTGGAGCCCCCCTCCTGATTAGCACGAGTCTTTTTCTTTTCACTCATTGAAATCCTTCTGGTTGCTCCATACTCTTCTCTGCTGGCTTCACTCTTCATTGCCTCTGAGACATGATCCTGAGAAAAACAGCACCTCAGCTGGAAACACCACCACTTATTTCTTGTCTTTTTTATGATAGTTATTCTAACAGGTGTGAGGTATTGTCTCACTGTGGATTTGAGCTGCATTTCCCTAATGATTAGGGATGCTGAGTACCTTCACACATACTTGTTGGCCATCTGCAATGTCTTCTTTGGAAACAGATCTATATAGATCCTCTGCCTATCATTAATTGGATTTTTTTCTGTTGAATTATATAGTTCTTTATGTATTTTGGATGTTAAGTCTTTTTCAAATATATAATTTGCAAATATTTTCTCCCATTCTCTTGGTTGCCTTTTCATTTTGTTGATGGTTTCCCTTACTGTGCAGAGGCTCTTTAGTTTGATGCGCCCCTCTTCATTTCTGCTTTTGGTGTTAAATCTGAAAAACCATTGTAAGACTGATGGAAAGGAGTTTACCCACTGTGTTTTTTCCACTACTTTTATGGTTTCAGATCTTACATTCAATATTTGGTCCATTTTGAGTTGATTTTTAGGTATGATGTAAGATAGCAGTCCAGTTTCATTCTTTTGCACTTAGCTGTTCAGTTTTCCGAGTACCATTTTTTTGAAGGGACAGCCTATGCTTTCCCCCATTGCATATTTTTGGATCCTTTGTTGTAAATTAATTGGCTATATGTGTGGGTTCACTATTCTGTTTCATTGATCTATGTTTTTTTTTTACAATATCTTACAGTTTTTACTATAGCTTTGTAATATTGTGTGAAATCAGGGATGGTGGTGCCTCCAGCTTTGTTCTTCTCTCTTAAGATTGCTTTGGTTATTCATGTTTTTTTGTGATTCCATGCAAATTTTAGGATTTTTTATTCTATTTTTGTGAAAAATGCATTTGGAAGTTTAATGTGGTTTGGATTGAATCTCTAGATGGCTTTGGGTAGTATGGACATCTTAACAATAATTCTTCCAATCCATGAAAATGGAATATCTTTTCATTTATTTTGGTCTTCTTCAGTTTCTTTCACCAATATTGTGTAGTTTTCAAAGGTCTTTTATATCCTTGGTTAAATATATGCCTAGGTATTTTATTCTTTTTGATGCAGTTGTAAATGGAATTGTTTTCTTAATTTCTCTTTCTGGTAGTTCAACATTCATATATAGAAATGCAAAATATTTTGTATGTTGGTTTTTGTATCCTGGAACTTTACTGAATTTATCTATTAGTTCTAACAGTTTTTGGTGGAGTTTTTAGGACTTCTCTATATATCATGTTATATGCAAACAGACAGTTTTACTTCTTTCTTTCTGTTTTCTATGCCTTTTATTTCTTTCTCTTGCCTACCTCCTCTGACCAGGACTTCCAGGCTATCTTGAATAAAAGAGGTGAGAGTGGGCACACTTATTTTGCTTCTGATCTTAGAAGAAAAGCTTTCATTTTTTCACCTTGAGTATGATGTTAGCTGTGGGCTTGTCATATATATGGCTGTATTATGTTAAGGTAAATTCCCTTTACACCCACTTTGTTTGAGAATTTTTATCATGAATGAATGTTGAATTTTGTCAAATGATGTCTTGCATCTATTGAGATGATCATATGATGTCTATACTTCATTCTGTTGATGTGGTGTAACAAACTGATTCATTTGCAGATGTTGAACCATCCTTGGATCCCTGAAACAAATCCCACTTGATCATGATGTACAATCCTTTTATTGTATTATTGAATCCTGTTTACTAATGTTTTGTTGTGGATTTCTGCACTTACGTTCATCCATTTTGTATGTATTTGTCTGGTATTGATATCAGGGTAATGCTGGCCTCATAAAATGAATTTGGAATATTTCCTTCCTCTGGTTTATTTCCTTAGTTTTTCTACATGTTGGATAGCTTTTTTATAAATAGGATATTTTATAAAAAATTACTAACTAGGTAATTGTTAGTTGCCTTTTTTTCTTTTTTACTGAACATGTTTTTACACATTTTTCATGGCTACATTGAATTTTGTCTTGTGGATGAATTATAAATTTACCAACCCTTTTATTTTTGGACATTTGAGTTCAAGAATAAATAAAGCTACATTATATGTCTTTCATACATATAATGTATAATACATAAAAGTATCTGTCTACATATATTCCTAAAAAATACTAACTGGGTCAAAGAGATGAATTTTTTTTAGGTATTGGAAAATGTTTACCATATGCATATGTTAAGAACAAAGTTTCTTTTCAGATAGGCTTTAAATATAAAAGCATGTTTATTTCATCCTTGCCACCACTTAATATATTTTTGTTGGTTGACAATTTGCTATTAATTTGGTGATTGTCAATTATTTTAATGGTTGCTAATTTTAATAGTTGCTGATACCAGAATTATTATTTTATTTTTCTTTTATTATTTGACTGGTAAACTTGAATGTCTTAGATATATTTATTCTTCTGTGAATTGTTGTTCATGTCTTTTGCCTATTTTTTTATAACAGGAAAGAGTATTATTTTTATTTTTAAAGTGCTATTTCCATATTAAGGATATATATATTTGTTGCAGATATCATTCCTAATTTGTCTTTAAGTGTTTTTTGTACGGTATTTTGACATAATGAAGTTTTAAATGATCATGTAGTCAATTCATTGACCTTTTCCTTTGTGATTTTTCTCCATCTGTTTTAGTTTTGTAATTTCTTTTTGCTTTGAAATTTCTTTCCAATATAAGAATCAGCCAAATACTCCCCTACTTATTCTTTGTGCTTTAAGTGATTTAATTATTTACATTTAACATGTCTGTGCAGAATTTAGTTTGGTGTGAAGTTAATATCAAAATTGATTTTTTTTCCCATGTTCTATGCCAATTTTTTTAGCATTCCTCAGTGGTTTATGATTTTTTTTGTTAATACACAAAAGCTTTAGGCTTACTAGGATCTGTTGTAGGTCTTGCTTTTGTATTCTACTAATCTGACCACCAATTCCCTTTTTAGATCAGTTGTTTGAATTGTTTACTTTGTAACACCTCATAGGACCAGCTACCCCTCACTCAAACCCATGTCCTCCTTTCATAACATTTTCTTTGTAATGATTTTTTGGTGAAATTGGGATCAAGTAGTAGGGTTAATGATTTCTTAAACCCATTCTTCAATTAAGACAAGAAAAACATGATATGAGAACAGTAACTTGAAAATATATGTTCAATTTATTCATCTAACAGCTCTATCAACTTCTCTGAAAATATTTTTTTTAAAAGGTGAAAATAAAAAACAGTTTGGTTTCCAAGCACTGAACAGTTCCACATACCTTAAGATAATTTTCTTTTTCTTTTCCTTTTTCCAGTTTTGACATTTTGGATTTTTATTCCATGATGACATAACTTGGTTAATAGATTGTGTTTTAGACATTTAAATTATTTTTCAATGATTGTTGGATGAGTATTAGGAAATGTCTTATTCTTCTCTTTGTTGTTTAGTTTTTATTTCATGATCATGAACTTACCTCTGTGGTCCAGTAAGACTTGGAGAGGGATAAGGAAAATATGGCACCTGAAGAACTGTGGCAAGAATACAAAGATTACGGGAGATTGCAAGCAGATGAGGATGAGGCGTGCTCTCCTGAGCAGCAGAAGGAATGGTCTGGTGGTCAAGATAAAATGAAAGTCAAGTTTATTAGAGTGGTCCATAGTGATCTTCTGGTCTTGCCATTCCTGGAACCTAAGTGTTCTATGGCTTCCACAATATTGATGCCCCCTTTCACCTTGCCAAAAATCATGGGCTTGCCATGCAACCACACAGTCTTGGCAGTACAGATAGAAAACTGGGAACCATTTGTGTTGGGTCCAGCATTTGCCATGGACTGGATGCCAGGACCCATAGGTTTCAGGATAAAATTCTCATCACCAAATTTTTCCCTTAGATGGGCTTCCTGTCAGAGCCATTCCAGCATGTGAAGTTGTAACCCTGGCTCATAAGCGCTGGAATAATTCTTTGAAACCAGGAACCCTCATCACCAAATTCTTCTCTCCAGCGCTTAGAGTATGAAAGTTTTACATCATCTCCAAAGAAGTTTTCTGGAAACATTTTGAAGGAGACATTGGTTTGGAAATAGTTTGAATTTGTCTGGAAACATTTCCAGAAATACGTCTGGTGATGGTAATGTCAAAGAACATGGAGGGGCTGACGATGACTGGGTGGCGTGGTGCACTCCAGGAGGTTGGTGGTGGTCTCAGCAAAGCTATCTGGTTCTTAAATAATTTTTCTAAAGGTCAAAACAGGGAGAATAAACATGAAAGCTATTTCTAAAACATGCTTGCATTTTATGCATAGTATTAGATTCATTCATGCCTGCAACAAATACTTATAGTGTCCTCACTATGAGCCAGTGTTCTGGGTGCTGGAGATACAGCAGGAAACAAGATAAGTGTAATACTTCATCTGGAGATTAAATTCCAGTGATGAAGACAGATATAAATGCTGCATAAAATATATAATGCTACATAAAATAGAGATACATTCTCTGAAGATAAGCAAAACAGGGTAAAAGGAAAGACGATGACAGAGATGAGAGCAAACCCTTGGGTAGAGTGATCAGGAAAGGCCTCTGTGATTAGGTGGTACTTGCAGAGACCTGAAAGAAATGAGGGAGCAAGTTACACAAGCTTGTGGATTCTGGGACTGTCAGGAAAACCAACATATCCAGAGGGGAATGAGTGAGTGAGTCAGAGAGAAGTGGGAGATAAGGTCAGAGAAGTAACCAGGTGAAATTAGAGTAGAATTTTATTGAGCATAATGAGAAGCCATTGGAAAATTCTGAGCAGGAGGGTGATAAGATTTTATGTAATTTTGGTAGTATCTCTCTGGCTGCTAGTACAAAAACATGAATGGAGGTACCATTCACTAAAAACACTGGGAAAATATCAGATTTTGAAGTGGTGGATATCAAGAATTCTGTTTGGACATACTGTTACATTGAAATGCCTGTTAGCCAACGTGAGAGGAGATGTCTGATGGGTAGTAGGATGACAAGACAAAGATACAATATCAGAAGAATGTATGTTGGTTTAGCGGGGCTGGGTCAGCTCACTCATGGAGTGTATTCATTTCTTAGGACTTCTGTAACAAATAACCATGACTTTTGTGGCTTACAACAACAGAAATTGTTGTTTCTTATAGTTTTAGAGGCTAGAAATCCAAAATCCTACAGGGCCTTGAGGGTGCTCTAAGGGAGAATCTTTCCTTATCTCTTCCAGCTCCCAATGCTCATTGGTGTTCCTTGATTTGTGGCCCATCACTCTAATCTCTGCTTTCATAGTCACATCATTTACTCCTCTTCTGCTGCCAGATCTCTCTTACAAGGGCATTTGTTATAGGATTAAGGGCTCATATGGATAATTCAGGACAAACGCCTCTCAAAATACTTAGGTTAATCACATCTTTTGCAATATAACATAATATCCATTCTTTTATCACGTAAGGCAATATCGACAGGTTCCGGAGTTTAGGACGTGGACATGTGGATGTGGACACCACCATTCATCCATTACAGGCACGGAGTGTGGACTGAGAAGAGAAGCAGTCCCAAGATTGAGTTGTAGGACTCTACAGTCTTCAGAGGCCAGGAAGAGAACTCAGAGCTAGTGAAGGATACTGAAAGAAGGCAGTGAGGTGTAAGAGGAGCAGGGCAGGCAGCTTGTGGTGTCTGGTGAGGAACTGTTTCAGTAAAGAGGAGATGATTAGCTGTGTGGAAAGTTGCTGAGTGGTGCAGAAAACAAGGACCAAGCCTTGATCATTAGACTTTGAAGGACACAAGTTATTGGTGAACTTGCCAAAACTATGATCAGAGTGTGGCATAATTGCATTCTTTGTTCTCAGTGACGAATCCAACTTCCATCAGAATATTATAATCCTGTTTTAACTGTAGGATCAGTGGTTGGCCAAGCACATCAAATGTAAAAAGTTATTTTGTAATTTCTTTTTCTTCTTTTCTCTTGTTGGAAGTTCTACATGGGAGTATGTTGTGTAAACAATGTTGCTTCTTCAAACAAACTGTTATATGCTCATGGTAGAAATTTTTCATATTATAATAAAAAAATTAAAGTGGGTTATTTAATTTTAAATTTCATCTGAAGTGCAGCCAGTTTCTTTAGGACATTTTTGTTTCATTGCTCACTTTTTTCATTTGCTCTGAGGTTGTTTTGTAAATTTATTCACTGAATTAAATATGATCGCCCAGGAGTAGGTAAAGGACAATGTTGCCAACAATATGTCACCTATGACTTCAGGTTGACTTTTGGATTTTTGTGCTTATGGAAGTGTCTGGGCAGGTGACCTCCACCAAAGCTGCCCAGTTATTGAGAAGGAGACCTCCCCAGATAAAAGGGGAGCTGTGCTGGTGATAAGAATACAGTCAGATCCATTCCCCTTGCAGAAGATCCAAAAAACACACCTTCAAAAACCGGTGTTCTCAACTTGTCTCGTGTTTCCATGACACGTTCTTCTGGAAGAATCCTTACTCCAACAAGGGAAGATACGAGGGAAGTAGTAAAAATTCTTTAAATTTTAGAAAACTAATCATGGAATTAGGGAAATCTTAATATCATATTGGTATTTTGCTTTTTTATATGTCTGCCTTAACTTTATGAGAGATCAGACTAAGAGAGTGCAATTCTAAATTGGAACAAGTTTGGAGGGAAAATCATCAGATGCACCTCAGTCTCAAGCAGGTAAGTTGAGATCAAGATGAGGAACATGGGGGTAGCATTGAGTGTGACATCTCATGTGACTGACTCTTTGAGTAGATTCAGGGATAAAATCCTCCCAAGATCTTCTCTAGATCTCTAAATTAGCACCATACGATTGTGATAATAGACTGACCAGATGTTTCTCTTTTTGATTTTAAGCAGTTATCTCTGAAGGAAAGGCCCACTGAATTTATTCACTACCAGTATTTCCTCTTGAATATTTGGCGAAGCCATATCTATTTCCTAGCATTTAGATTGCTTAAATATTACGTGCAAGTCAATATTAGAAAATATGGACCTCATAAAGAAGCCAAATTAATTATAGGCATTTAAGACCAAGTATTCGTAGGGAGATTATTTTGTTCTAGAATATTTTTAGGGAGTTGAGTAAAAGCAGATGTTCTTATCTTATGGTTCTGAAACTCAAAATCCAAACTACTGACATAAACTGAGATCAGTACTCTTATCACACTTTGTTATTTTGCTTTGCCAAAAGTGCAGATGAGAAGAAGGTCTTGAAAGTGGAAATAAGGGAACTTGTTTTATATAAGCCAAATCACTGGTTAATATGTGCTATTAAAGGCTGAGAATGAGTTTTAGAATTTAAAGTTCATATTTATCTTCCAATCAAACCAAGGTTATTGCAAATACCATATGGTTTTAGAAGACATATTTGGTGTCTTTGGGAACTTGAGGCTACTAAATCATTAACAGCTGCCAGAATGGAATAAACCAAATGTACTCGGAATTTAGTTCTTTGTAGTGGGGAAGTCTGTGGATTTCCTGGTTCAGCCCATCTGATGAGAAGAATAACTCACAAACATGTTAGCTGGTTGCACAGGATGAATAATTTTGCCAGAGACTATAAAATAGATGAGAAAATGAAGATAAATTAAAAAGACTGTGTGTCATCAGTTGAAAAAAAATTAAAGGCAATTAAAAAGGGAAATAATACTGCCAACAGTTAAGAGTTTCGTGAGATGCATTGGTTCTCAACCTCAGTGCTGTTGACATTTTGGGCCAGACAATTCTTTGTTGTGGGGTCTGCTCTGTGCATGGTTGGTTATTTAGCAGCATCTGTGGCTTCAACCCCCTGGATGCCAGTAACACCCTCTTCCTTGTTATGACAATCAAAAATGTCTCCTGACACCACCAAATACCCTCATGGGAGCACACTTGCCTCTGATTGAGGACCAGGGCTAGGCTACACAAGTAGCTCCCACTGTCACATTCCAGTTACATGCTCAAAATAGAATGGGATGAAGGGGCAGACTTATTGAGGACTTTGATTGATGAATGTGTTATTAGTATGGGGTTTTGTTGGGAACCATAATAATTAAGGTATAGCTTCTGCGTGTATATTGTACTGATGAAAAGTAGATCAAATTTTTTTCCAATCTAGAGTTAATTGAGTACAGTAGGAATACCAATAGTACAGGTGATTGTCTTCTATTTTTCCTTCTTCTGAAAAGCCTTGCAGAAGTATGTAAGACTAAACTAAATCTGTAGCAGAATCAAAATGGGAAGCCTTCTCTGTGTATGACTTTTAAATCCCACTACATAGTAGAGGCTACTTGGAGACCTACATAATTTCATAAGCTTGTCTTCATATAAAGACTGAGTGCCACTTGTGGCAAAAGCTGTTTGCGTTCACCAAACGTCTTTGTGATCCTCTACATGTCTCAGTCTCCCTTTGAGATTGGCTGAGGCCATGTAACTAGTTCTGCCCAGTGAAATGTGAGCTGAACGTAACTTCTGGGCTGAGGAAGTTAAAAGCCAATGCTTTCTTCCCTTATCACAGGCCTCACCAATATGTGTCCTACGAGCCTGAGATCTTACTGCTCCTTTCATTCTCTCCATTCTCTTTTTCTGAGATGTCTGCTGGTTGGCTGTTGGACTCTCTGAATTAATCTGCTTAATTCTCTTTTATTTCACGGCCAGCCCTTGATCTATTTTTCTGCTTTCTGGGACCCAGTGGAATAGAAGGTTCAGCTAAGATTCAAGTGCACAGGTATTACTATCAGTCGCCTTTCTTTGTGTTAATGATATTCTGGTGAGAAAGTCACATGCAAATGAAGTAAGCAGGTACTTGGGATGGTGTTACACATGATCTAGCAGGTTCTGCACCGGGGGAAGGTGAGGAGATTGTTTTTTTTCTCCCAGTAAATTAAATGGCATGGGCTAAGACTTGGGAGGTGGGACAGCATAATGATTAAGAGCATGTCCTCTGCTGTCCAACTGCCTGGGTTTGAGTCCCAGTTTTGGTGTTTATTAGCTATATGATCTTTGGCAAGTTAATTAAACTATCTGAGCCTGATCTGTAAAATGGAGTTCATTATAGGTTATAAATATGCAATATGATAAGTAATTAAAATAGTACCTGTTCCATAGACATAATTCTTTTTCTTATTTTCCCTACCCCCCAGTTTTTTTTAAGTCCATCTTCCCTTAAAGGGATTCTTTTATTATAAGTGCTGTGTAGATGTTTGCTCTTACTATTAATTCAGTTGCAAATCAGAAGAACGTACTGCGCCTGTGAACTCAAATTTTTTTTAGTTCTATATAGCCTGTTGTATTTCTTGGTGTATATTCTTACAGTTAGTGTAAATAAGTTCAGTGTTTTCATAATTCCAGTGGCATCATCTTTTCTACCAGACATAGGACTGCTGCTAACATAAATGGTATTTATGGCCAAAGAGAAAGGTGTCTTTACGTCTGGGCAGTTACAGCTCCATGTAAGCTTGCCTATTTTGGCAAGCAGAGCATGTGCTGGATTACATCCCCAGGCACCCACTGGACAGGGTGCCTCCATGTGGTGTTCAGTCTGTATGACTGTACAAGGTTTCAATGGGCATTATTCCTGGAGGGAAACATGACCTGGGAATCCCAAATCTCATACTCCAGAGTGAATTCTGTCAGTTGGATTGTTTACTGGTAATTTTGTCACTTTCTGCCTTGATTTCTCTGCCATTCCCTTGCTGCTCCAAAATTTTGGGGGTGAGGTGTTGAACCCATCAATTGAAGGACTTAAGTATAAGAAGGAATCCACATACATGTTGCCAAGTTGTTAGGGTATGGGTGTTTTTAAACCCTTGAGATGAGATCTTGAAGGGATAGTGAGAAGATAAGAAGGCAGAGAATTGAGGGCTCAGCCCCAAGGAACTCAAACTTTCAGAGATCAGATAAAAGTATAGAAATGGACAAAGGAGACTGAGAAGGAGAGTTCACAAAAGGAGGAGGAAAATGAGGGTGAATTGACACATAGGTCAAGAGCAGAGAGAGATAAATCCAAAGCCTACACTTTATGAATAGCCGTGGGGGTTACTTGATTGTACAAATCATGATAGCAATTCGTGACTGACTGGAATAATGCCAGCATTTCTGTTTCCTCATGGATCAACCTCTTATCTCGTAGGTAAGAGCCTCTGATGCAGACTCAGGACTCTATGGCTTTATTGAATATTCTCTTTATGATGGATTCCAAAGCTATGAAGCACCTCAGGCATTCCAGATCCACCCACACGATGGGCAGATCTGTGTTTCTCAAGATATTGACAGAGAGAGGGATCCAGCCACCTACGATCTCTTGGTGAAAGCTAAGGATGGGGTAAGTCTTTATATATGAAAAATATCAAACATACTCAAAAGTGAACCACTGGGTACACATCAGAAAGTACCAATGGTTGCCAACAATTGGCCAATCTTGTTTCATAAATCACTACCTCTTTCCTTTGCTGGATTATTTTGAAGCAAATACCAAACATACCATTTCACCCATCAGTTTGGCAATATCTCTAACAATGGCTTTTAAAAAACAGGACTACAATAAGTTAACAATAATTTTTAAATAATGTGTAATACCCATCCCATTTAAAAATTTCTGGATTATCTAAAAATGTCTTTTAATAGTTGGTTTGTCTGAATCAAGATTTAAATAAGTCCAAAAATTGATCTGACTGCTATATCCCTTAAGTTTCAGTCTGTAACAGATTCCCCCACTACTGCCCCACGTATATTTTCTCTTATGGTATTTATTTTTGGTATATTTTCTCTTATGGTATTTATTTTTGGAAGAAATCAGGTCTTTGTAATTTTACACATCCTGAATGTGGCTGATTACATCCTTGGGATTCATTTAATGTGTTCTTTTATTATTTTTCCTATAAGCTGACATTTAGAACCAGAACTCTGATTAGTTTTGAGGATCTTATCCTAAACCCAGCCCTGGTGTGCTCGGGGGCTACTCTCACCCTGCCTGGCTCAGTGCAGGTTCTGTGAGTATGTAGGTATGGGCCAGGCAATGACTGCTGCTGGAGGGACAGTTTGTCATGCTGCCTGATTCCAGGAGCAGGGGCACAGCACACCAGGCGGGAGGTGGGGAGGTGGTGTGTGTGTGGCGCAAAGCACGAAGCACGGGGGCAGAGGGAGGGAAGGAAGGAAGGAGAACTGTGGGCAATTCCAAGGGAAGGAGTGGGAGATGCGGGGTGGGTGGGTTTGAGACTGCCGAGTTGGAATGGTTCCGGGGAGCTCGGGGGCCTAGAGGCTCCCTGGCTCTCTGGTGTCTGTCCCCTGGAGGTGACGTGTGCAGGTGAGTGGTGGCCGACGTTGCAAACACCCAGTAAAGGAGGTGGTTGGGATAATAAGCCTCTTTGGATTGGTTGGTTTACATTTGAAAAGCCCGTTTACCTAATCCTGGGAAATTCCTTCAGGATCCGCAAGGCCCCAGATGTCGAAGCATCAGAATACAAGAAAGAGAAGACATGGCAAATACACTGCCCTGGGGCCAAGGGCCCTCACAGAGGAGGGCCACGGGGGCTCACCGGAACTCCCGGGATACTTAAGGCTTTAAACTTAGAAACTAAGAAACTTCTGCAGCTGTTTCATTTCACTTTGGCTTATTGGAAGTACCACCCAGTGGGACTAAGGGAACTCATTACTCAGGTTAACTTAGTCCCAGCCTAGCATCTTAAATCATCAAAGGAAGTGTTAGTCGTGGCATGGGCTACTGGCAGCACTTTCTTCTCCGTGTCAGGTCCCGTGTGTTCCTGTGCCAGCTTCAATCAGTGCTGCCTGCTCCCAGGCAGAGAGCCCATGTACTCTTCATCACGTGCCACCTACGAGGGCTCGTCTCCTCATCTTCCTCCCGGCTTTCTTCTCTGGGGTTGTCATCTCCTTCCATGTCCTCTGCTTCATCTCCGTCCTCTTCTGGGTTTATCGCCCCTAGATGCTCTTGGGTGTTTGCATCCATCTCCACTAATGTCTTCTATTCCTCCGCCTTGTGGGGATCAAGGCAGTACAAGTCACTGAGGGTGTCCTGGCATTCCCCTCTGCCGTACATGTAGAGCAGCTTCACGGCCAGCATGGCAGTGGAGTAGACACCATATTCTCTTGGAGGGTCACTGGCTTTGTCAGACCGTCTTCCTCCTTCCTGATGCCTGTGGCAGGGAGCACTGGTTAGTGGCCATCGCAGTCCCATCCTCTCTGACCACCACGGTGGCCCCCTTTGGGGCTCCTGGGAGCTGGCTTCCCCTGCTTGTTATCATTCTCAGGCTCTGCTTTTCTTTACCTCGCCTATTCTCTGACCTAGGTGCCTTCAGCTGTCCACAAACCAGTGGCTCTTTGCAGTACTACAGAAGAACAGGTTGTTAAAGAAATCACCTGCCAGGCTCTCTTTCTCTTCCTCACTCACTGCAAAAAGCAGTGTCTAATGATCCAGGGCAGCAGCCACCAAAATGCCATATCTAGGGGTGAGCTATATTCCCCAAGGATTAATCTAAGTCTGCACCCATTTGACTGTTCTTCCTCCTCAGACTTTAACTGGAGTACATCTAAATGCAGGTTGTGTTTGTCCACCTTCGTTGACTGTTTCCAGTAGACGATTATGCTCCCCTGGGAAGTGATGGACACTTGGGAGCCCAATCTGGGTGTGGGCCTAGTCCTTCATGGGGGCCGCTTTCTCCATATGAATGTGTCTAGTTTAAAGGCATGCATGTTATTGTAACAGATGTAATTCTTTGCACTCTCCTGGAAGCCACTAAAAAGGATTAACTGTGTCTTCCAAGCTACCATCTGATAACCCACTTTGACCAAAGGACCCCTGTTGAATTCACTTCTCTCAGGTCTTGGTTGCCAAATGCGTGACCAGAGATCTGTGTGTGCATAGGATGAATTCACCTTTCTTAGGAAGAGCAGGGACAGACACATTCAGTGTTGGGGAAAGTGAAGACTCCCATGTCTCTACAATCTGAGTCTAGAAAAGAGCTATCAGAACTTCAAGGTCTCCTCCATGTGCAGTGCGTGGACATCTTCTTCTCCATTTCTGCAGCCATCTTCTTCTTGCCCATCCCTTGGGTCCCGGAGAGCCCGGGGATACCCAGGGAGGGAGCTCTATGTGCACCCCTCCTGGAAGGAGGTCCTCTCAGGAGTGGGCTTAGTGATGCACTTTTAAAAGCAAACTGTAGACTTTTAACAGCTTCCCAACCTTCTTATTTGGACCTGAAACTGCCTCCAGCATCCCTGTGTTTGCCTCAGATCATACGACGGCAAGCAACATAAACGTTTGTGTGAGGTGTGTGTATGCACGTACCTGTGTGTGTGTGTGTATGTTCTCCAGTGCACAGTGTTTATTCTGCTGCCTGCGTAACTTTCTTCTGTTATGAAGTGTGCATTCTACTGAGGGAAGTCTGCCTCTGTCTTAATTATTCTGTGCAATATCCACTGCAGCCTACATCCCTAATCAAAAAGGTTGGGAAAGATGAAGATAGCAGTGTTCCTAATGATTCTATAGATTGTTTCCTAAAAACAGCCTTGCTTGGATCTGAAGAATAAATGAACTCAAACAAGAAATTTGAGGTCCAAGATATAGGATTCTAGGCCATAGTGAGTATATTTAAAACAATGAACTCCACCTTGACAGAGACCTTTCACTTTACATAATTGCCTTGACAGTGTATGGTTTTTCTCAATCTTTTCTCTTTCTAAATATATGTTCTGAAAGCTCTTTGGAAGAAATTGCTGAGAACCCATATGATTGTGGTCAGAAAGAGATTTTTATCTGTCAGTAGAAGAATTTTTCTTATAACATACTTAGATGTTCTAGCTTATTTGCTGCTGTTCTAGTTCTATTTATCTTTGTGATGACTATCAATATTTTAAAAACTCATCACTTCTCCTGTTCTACTGGCAGTACTTCTGAAATCATCTGTTTTTGCTTCTACTGCTTCTATTTATCTCATGCAAAGCAGTCATGAGGATGCTATAAAATTACATAATGGAAACAAACAACTGGATTAAATTGGAAAGCAAGTGGTTTTTCACAATAAAGCTTTACAGTTTAATTATTCCATGTTTAGACATAATTCCTTGTTTCCTTTTCCTATTTGTTTTAACCAACTGTAACTCTTTTTAGTATATGTTTATTAACATTCTATTTCTATTTTTCTCATGACATCCTGAGGTCTGTAGCTGAAATATCTGTCTGAGATAAAGCTATTTCAACTGTCTCATGCCTCCAGGCTTAGGGAAGGGTTACGTCAGATAGCAATATAGAAAGCAGATTGACTTAGCCCTTCACTGTCATATATACATATATACATATGTACATATATACATGATGAAAGTTGGCTTTTGAAGTTGTGCCATATAGTTCAGGTGTAATGCCTATAGATCTCTAAAAGCAAATTTGCTGAGTAAAAAGGCACACTCATTTTTCCCCTTTTTCCGCCAGCTATTTTTGAGATATGATTGATAAATAAAACATATTTCTAAGGCATACAATGTGAATATGAAATAATTACTACAATCAAGCTGATTAATATATCCATCACCTCATATTGTAAGTGGTGAGAACACCAGATGTATTCAGCACATTTTAAGACTACAGTATAGTCACTTGAACTATGATCACCATGCTGTACATTATATCTCCAGACTGTGTTCATCAGCATAACTGATATTTAGAGCACACTCTTTTAATTTGAATAGATTATGTTACCTCACTTTCCAATATCCAAGTGCTTTTTCCTATCTTTCATTCATTTCACTGATTGCCACCCCCATACCCCAGTTTCAGGAATAAGCCATTGCCCAGTTGCCCAGGTTTTCTAGCTAAATTGTCTGATCCATATTTCAAACTGATTACCTGCCACTCTTTAATACATTACCAGGATTAATCCCTGAATATCTTGAATACCACTTTACCTCGTTGTTATCTCTAGAAATGTAAGCCTCCCCAGCCATCCACTATTACCCCTATTCTCATCCCTATCCTGTTATGTTCATCCTTTCATTTGAATCAATCCCACCCCTCCTCTTTGTCCTTCCAGACTTTTCTGCTGTGCCCTCTGGAACAAATGGTATGTCATTTAGCATCATGCACCATTTATATATTACGACATTATTGCACAATCAAGCTAGTGAATATATCCACCACCCACATTGTGAGTGATGAGAACACCTAAGATCTACTCTCAGCAAATTTCAAGGACGTAGAACAGCAATATTAACTATAATCAGCATTCTATACAACAGATCTCTTACTCATGCTGCACACTCCCTCATAAACTCAATCTGGTCTCTGACCTCTCCTTTACCTTCTTGCCCTGACTGGCATGGGCCACCCCGGAGGACACCATCTCCTCTCTGGCCTGCTCCCAGGGAGCCATGTTCTGCTCATCACAAAGTGAAGAGACATGTTGAGGTGGGTGGCCTCCCTGTTGCTCATTGCAGCATCCAAATAATTTCTACTCCTTTCTCCATCAAAAACCAATTTGCCATTGCGGTTCATAATGTCATTATACTGTGAACACTCTTTCTTGTTGCTGTCGTGTTCTAAACCTCCTTGTCACTGGGGAGCTTTACATTTTACTCGGTCTTCCTCTCCACCACAGTTCCCTCTCGGACACTCCAATATCCGTTTATTGAACCATCCAAAACCCTGAGCCTCTCAGTAACTTGACTTTCTCATTTCCAAGGATCATCTCCACTACCTGCATAACCTCTGAAATCTTGATTTCAGCTGTATCCGTATAGGTACCCTTATCTTTCTGTCTCACTGTTGTACCTCCATCCCAAGCAATAATTCTTCTCCCCTGTTAACATCTCTAATTTATTGACCCATCACTAAAGTCACTGAGTTGCAAATTCCCTCACTTCATAGAACTCTCCAGGTAAAATCCCACCCCTAGCTAAACCCCACTGTGCCCTGTCTGCACTTGCCTAAGCAAATTTACCTGGAGGAAAACAACATGCCTGCTTGAAAGCAAAGTCCTTACTTCCTGCCTATGGTCAACTAACTTCATCTTCTTTCCTGTTATCATATTAGAGATATGCTTGGATCAAAAATCGATCTCTCTACTGTTCAGGGTCCCATCCATTCCAGCCTTCTTAAGGATAGCACTTCTATAAGTATTTTCTATTCTTCCTGTATCACTCACTGATTTCTCAAATTCTATTGAATGTCTTCCATAAGCATACAAGGTATACTAATAATTTCTATCTTAAAAAAACAAAACCTACTTTTTACTTCATGTAGCTTTTTAGAAAACCATTTTATTCCTTTTCTTTCACAGCAAGTCTTCTTAAAATAGCTCTCTCTGTTTCTGCCCTCTTCAATCTTTCTTTAATCCATTTTTCCCATTCCACCTGTCTAATAAAACTGCTTTTGTGACTTTCTGTTGTGCTACATCCTGGCACTTATTAGTTAAATTTTGTTCAACTTCTCAATGAACTTAAAATCATTCTTTGAATGGAGCTTCCCTTCACTTTGGTGACACCACAGCTTACTGTTTTGTGTTTTCTTAGTAAACTAGACCCTTAGGTCCCTTCACCTTTGCACATTGAATCATGAAATATAGTCTAGAACGTATTGACAAAGGAAATCATAGTCCACAAGAGCAAACGGAGGCAAAGGATAAATATTAATATTCTGCTATTCAGCTCCAGAAGGCAAGAGCAGAGAGAATGGATAGTAGACAATGGCCAAAGTAAACATAATGGCAGAAATGTTTCCGTATCTGCTGATTCCCCTAGACAACCCTCAAGCTTTCAAGCTTGGTGATTTCCCAAACTACTCCTGACTCTCACAGCATGTATCTTGAGAGGATTGGGATTCAGGTAGGTTGGTTAAGAGTCTCTAACCATCATTTTAAAAGTTGAATGATTAAAATTATGTAAAAAAGAACCACGAAACCACGATGTGCCGGTGGAAAGAGAAAGGATAAGACAAAGTTAAATATTCATGGATGGAATTTATGTGGTGTACTGATTACCTTTTGGGTTAATGCGGTATTCTGACATTTAGCAGCTTTAAAGTAGCAAATGTTTATTATATCATACAATATCTCAGGGCCAGGAATTTGGAAGCAGCTTAGCTGGGCAGTTCTGGCTCATAGTATCTCAGAGAGGTTGCATTACGAAGGCAGTCTTGACGAGCTGGACAGAAGTTTAGTTACAGGGAATTGGGAGGTGGGCACTCCGAGGAATGGAGATAATGAGTTCACATTAGCTTTCTCCACACCGTGCTCTCTGGGATACTTGTCTCCCAAGATGCTCCTTCCAAAAGGGTCAAATGAGAGTGAGGAAAACCTCAGAACTCCCCCCCCTCTAGAAATGTGCATAAGGAAAGTTCTGGGTGAAGTGCTGAGACAAAATACTCATTTGTCTTGGATGATTCAAGCTTTCCCTAACTTTTTGACTAAGGAACCTCTTTATTTATTATTAAGAAACACTTCTTAACTCCTATCTCGGGTACCTCTTTCCAATACCTAGATATGATTAATGTCATTAATGACAGCGGTAGTATCCCATAAGGGGATTAAAGAAGAACACGGAACTTTGAATTTACTGATGAAACCCACTGGCGTACAGAATGAAGTGTTCTCCTTAGACTGTAAATCAAGTTCCTCGACTCTGACTATCAAGGCTTTTCTCTAGATCCTACCCACCCTCCCCCTTGACATGCCCATTTTCATCTAGCTACACTTATGTGCTTACACTTTGTACACCATGGCAGAGAATTTTTTTTAACGTTATTACATTTTCTAGAATGTTATTTTCACTTAAAGCATCTGTTTGTCAAATTACCTTTTTTTAATTTGAGAGTCATCTGACCAAAAATAAATTTGAATCTGCCAATGTTAAACTGGAAGTAGTTAGGAGGGCTCCACCGACAAGGGTCAGGGGAAAGACTTCTATAGTGAAGATGTGGAAGCAAAGCAAGGACATTTTTGATTGGCTGTTGCTTCAGCAGTCAGATTCTAGTCCTGTTCATTGTCTTTGAGGTTTTGTTATCTACCTGAAAATTGTACTGGATCCTGAATTCTTCTAATTACCTCAAATAGCTATGACTCTCCAACTTTCTGCCGCTCTTCTGATTTGGAAGTGCCAAGAACAAAGACTGCCCTTGCAACCTCGTCGGAAGGGACTATACCAAGCCTTAGTCACTACCAGATGGCAGGCACACTCCAGGGCCTTGACTTTTGGGTTTGTGTCTCCCAAATAAAAAGGGCTCCTTCAGATTCTTGCAACCACGCACCAGCCGAAGATCTAAAGCCGTGTTTATTTTGAGGGCCTACCACAAAGACCCCTTGAGCATAGCACGTGTCGGCATCTGCCTCCTTTGTCTATAGTTCTGAAACCCCAGAGCTTCTCAAGACAGAAAGTTTTGAAATCTCATTTGGTGAGAAACCTGACTTAACTGACTTGAGACCATGCACGTATTTTTAATCCCTCTAAATGTGTCTACTCATACATTAAGTGCTTGATTATTCATTGCCACCCCAGACCTGACAGGGTATATATACTATGATGCAATTTTTAAACTTGAAATATTCCAAGACAAAACTATGTGGCCCCAAATACTTAGGAAATGGATCCTGAAAAATCTTATAATCGATGATGATTAACCATCATAAATGCTTTCATACACATTATATCACTCCTTCCAACACCAGGCCTGCAAGGTGAGCAGGCAGCTCCACTTTATAGAATAAGTGGTTCTAACTAATGGCCTATCTGACGTTCTCGAGGCTACAGTACCAGAGGCGGGCAGGGCCAGATGTACGACCCAGATCTTTTGGCTTCAGATGCTCCACTGTGCCACACACCCAGTTGTATAGATTCTGTTTCATAGGTTGTAAGTCCAATGTAAACCAAGATCCCTCTTCCTTTTCCCCTGAGACTGAGTCTGTGGTCGGCATGACCTCGAACATTGTCTTTAAACAAGTATTTCATGGAAGATAGAATATATACCACAGAAATACTTTAAAAAGTCTAATTTAAAAGAAGTCACCAGGGACTTTAGGGACAGATGAATCTCTGTTCCGGTTTCAGAGCTGCAATTTGTAGTCTCATTGACCCTGGGTGAGTCATGAAGCATCTTTATCCTTTGGTTTCTTATCTGTCAAAATAGGAGAAACCATAAAAATCCAAAAAGGGGAGATTATAACAATCGAGGGAGAAAATCCACATGAAGCACACTTACCGTGCATTCTCAAATGGTTATTATACGAAGAAAGTGCCCCCTTTTGATAAATCCAGCAGTTAAAAATTGAATTCATAAAAAGGGAAGGATGAGATCTATAACACTTTCCCTGTAGAAAGAGTCATTGTTCTGTGACAATTTTTTCACTGTTTCCATCTCACATTTTACTTGTGTTTAGTAGCATTGCCTGAAATTCACTTCTTTGGTTTAATGATCTTAAGGTGGAGCGATATTCATTTCTTCACATCATGTCCATTTTCTCATAGCTTTTTTTGTTTTCTCAGCCCCTCCTCAGATTTAAGTGACTTCTTAAACTTGAGGAGGAATGTGAAGGGAAGGGGAGAGAGAGCAAAGGTCAAGGGGAGACCCAGTGAAAAGGAAGGCGGTTTGGAGAGACAGGGGCACCTCTGCCAGGCGGCACGCAGCGTTCTCCCTCTGTTTACAACCAGTCCGCGTCTTGACCGTCTTACTCCGCCCCACCTGGGGACCTTAGGTTTGCTGAAGATACAGCGCCAGCCTGCGTGTGACGCGTACGGGCTAGTGGGAGCGTCCTGGGATTTTCTTGCAGTTTTAACTGGCCCCCATTTCTCCTGCTCCAATTGGAAGCTGGCATGGCCCTGGCATTTCAGTCAACTTAGAACATGGAAAGCCACACTATTTTTAAAGGTGTATGTCCCAATTCTTGTATAGTCCCCAGTGTCTGGGATACAGGGGACCTCAAAGCGTGAGAGCCATTGCCCAGGCTGTCCCCTTCATCCCAGACAGCACTCTCCCTTCTTGCTCCGCCCACCCTCCGCCTGTGCCTCCTCCCCGCAGGGCAGTCACCCTCCCTTTGCTGCCAAACCTTCCCCTTTGGCCTCCCTTTTTCCTCTTTGCTCAGCGCCTCCCGTAGTAGGAAAAACAGAGCTAGAGAAAGGGTGGAGTATAAGTGAGGGAGAAAGCCCAGGCTGTTATGACTTTCCAAGGATTTTTGTCAAAGATGAAAGTATCAAAATGTGCCAGATAGAAATGGAAAATGATGCTTTAGAGTGGGAACACATGTTTCACTTGAGAAAAGCAAAATTGCAGAGGATTGTTCTCTTCTATTGTGTTCTCTCTCCTCCTTGTTTCCAGATGGAGGCCTAAACAGTGTGGGATCCCCGTCTCACTACTTTATACTCAATATCACTATACTCAATATCAACCCTTCTAAAACTTGAAAAATTCAGAATTCCCAAACAAATCTGGCTTCACTAGGATCTAGGATAAGTACCTTCACTACCACTATGCACTCCCGACCTGGTGACCCTAACAGCCTCCTGACTGGGCTCCCTCCTTCCACCTTGGTGCTTTCAGTTTGCTATGAACACTGAAGCCAGAGTGACAATTAAAATCTAAGTCAATTCAAGCTGCTCTTCTGTGCGAAGCCTTCCAATGGGTCAGATCCATTTCCTTTCAGAGACCCACAGAGCCCTCCATGACCTGCCCCTGTCCCCTGATATTGTTCCTTGCTGGTCCCTGAACAGACTTAGGATGCACCTGCACTCCTGCCTCAGGGCCTTTACACTTGCTCTTTCTTCCATCTGTTATGCTTTCTCATGCAGGTCAGTCTTTATTCAAGTGGTACCTCCTTAGTGAGGCTTTCACTGATGACCTTTTCTGAAACTGCATCCCCTACAACGCTCTCTTACCCCTTCTTGGAGGTTTAAACTAAAAGGGATATTTTTTCCTCTTTGGACATCAGGAAAACTTTCCTTGCATATTTGTGGCTTCTACTTTAAAATTATTGCCTCATAAGGAGCTTTAAGTGGTGATATCAGTCTTATGTAAGCATCACCACTGAGGTATAGGTACCATGTTGTTACATGTGAACTCATACCTCAAGGTTGAAAGTAAAATCTGTGTGTGTGTGTGTGTGTGTGTGTGTGTGTGTGTGTGTGTGTACATGAATGTATAGTTGTTTCAAAAGTCTGTTCTAGGATCTTTGTCAGTTATTCTGGATCCTAGAGTTCAGGAGAGATCATTTGTAATCACTTCTCATTCATTACCAACAGGGTGGGCTAAGTGCCCAAGCTTTTGTTCGTGTGGAACTGGAGGATGTGAACGATAATGAACCTGTGTTTAACCCATCAACCTACGTGATGAGCATTAGTGGCCAGACCCAACCGGGCACCGAGATCGTCAATGTTCTGGCCACTGACAGGGATTCAGGGACATATGGAGCAGTGGCTTATGAGCTGGTTCCCGGAGACCTGTCATCCCTTTTTACCATCGACTCCACCACAGGTATGTGATCTTGGAACAGTTTTCCTCTGAAAACAACAGTTTCTGTGTAACAGTCAGAAAATTGACAAAGGTGAGGAGTGTTGCAGGACTCTGCCTCACCTTCCCAAATGCTGAGTCTATTGAAAAGAGCAGAGGCTTTGTGGTCGGGTTAGACTGGATCTGAGTCCCAGCTTTGCTTGCCACTGGTGTTAGGTCTTTATTGGCCTAGGTCTCCCTACCTTAAAAGTAGTGCTAGTAATCCCTGTGTTGCAAAGTTGTGTGAGAATTAAAGGCAGTAAATTAAGAGAAACCTCTGGCCAATAACATTTGTTTTGCAAATGTTCACTTCTCTTCACTGGTATGATCCTACCATCAATGGATTACTTGCACCATTTCAGTGTGTTAATAGACAATATTAGTGCAGAGAACATTGTATGGATATCCAAAATAGACCCCTTTCTTGGGCTAGATGTGGCATTTGCTTAGTCTCTTTGGGTCTTGGTTCCTTGTTTTGAAAATGATATCTATAGCTCTTCTCATTCTCTCATATAGTGATTGTGCATCTGCCAAAGAATTCCAGTGGGCCACTGAGTCTTTTAGAAATAATCAGTCTTGAAGAGGATACCTTCCCCTTTCTATTGGTTTGTTGTTAACAAAATATTGTTTGAAATATCTGATTACACAAAGACATAAAATTTTAAGTATATAATATTACATTATAATGCTTTTGAGATATTAAAGATGTTCTGGTTCAAAAATGAGGCTGCAAAAGAAAAAAATTTTTACGTATGTTTCTTTACAATCTTTTTAAAATATAAGTTTATTTTGCTGTAGTAGGAACACTTAACATGAAGTCTGCCTTCTTAGCAAGTTTTTACCTATAGAATACATTATTGTTGTTGACTATAGGCCCAGTGTTGTACAGAAGATCTCTAGAGCTTATTCATCTTGCTTAACTGAAACTTCATGCCCACTGATTAGCAACTTTCCATTTCTCCCTCCTTGCTGGCCCCTGGCAACCACCTTTCTATTCTTTAGTTTTATGAGTTTGACTATTCTAGGCACCTCACATAAGTGGAATAATGCAGTATTCGTCCTTCTATTACTGGCTTATTTCACATAATATAATGTCCTTCAGGATCATCCATATTGTTGCATGTCACAAAATTTCCTTCTTTTTAAAGGTTGGATAATATTCCGTTGTATGTATATTACTACATTACCACATTTTCTATATCCATTCATCTGTTGACAGACATTTAGGTTGTTTCCATAACTTTTATTGTGGTTAGTGCTTTACTGAACATGGGAGTGCAGATACCTCTGAGTTTATATTTCCTCTTAAAGCATGTCATATGAGCATGGGTAGAATGTGTTTCATTTATGATGGTGAGGATAATGATGGGAGCCACACTAGGCATTTTCTACACATTGTCTTATAGGATCTTTACGTTCTCTGCAACAATAACCGTTTTCATTAGCACCAACAGTAATTCGCACAGGCAATCCAATCTACCCAGTTAGCTCGCTTTCTCACCCAGCCCATTAGGCTGTGAGTCACTGCTGTTGTCTTGGAGGTGTCCTTCCATCTGGCCTGTGTGAGTAGCCCGGGGGTTAGTTGTTTACAACAGCAGTCTTTATAAAGCAGAACTTCCCTTGCTCAAAATAATCCACCTACATGGCCCCTTTAACATTTCAAAGATCAGAATAAAATACTTTTTTAGGAAAGTAGCCTGCTTATCTTGGCTTTTTCAAAATGCCTCTGAACCGCTTTTCAAATTGTCAGGCCCTCTAGGACACTAGCATTGCCAAAAATATATAGGCCAGCCAATAATCAGGGCACA
Source organism: Manis javanica (assembly GCF_040802235.1). Taxonomy (NCBI): domain Eukaryota; kingdom Metazoa; phylum Chordata; class Mammalia; order Pholidota; family Manidae; genus Manis; species Manis javanica. The sequence continues at coordinate 193,398,215 of NC_133158.1, forward strand.
GGATCTCAAAGCATTTAGCCGATTGTTTTTAAAAGGCATCCACACACTCATCATCTAGCTTCCTCTGCAAGATCTGGGAGAATGAGCTGTACTTTGTTCTGTTTTTAGAAGCGGACCTGGTGCTGTGCTGTGTGCTGGTTTCAGTCAGCCACAGGCTTCCACTCCTGGCACCAGGCATAAGACACATGCCATTGTCAATCATGGAGAACGCTTTACGTGGGTCATTATCTAGGGAAGTATCATGGCCTTTTTTTAAAAAAGCAAAGACCAAATTCGTAATGGAAGTAGCCTTGGGTTATTATTGTTGGCAATTTCAATGCCAGTTCATTTAGGTTGAAGACATTTCTCAGTCTAACAGCGCTTAGACTTTTGGTTGCACTTAATCACCACTCATGAGAAATTCATGAGGCCTGGGAATGCTTTACTTTAACCTTTAGAAGAGAATTAAACAACACCATGATTAGCTATGGGAAAAAGTTGCCAAGTGAACAGGCAAGTCTCCTGTTTTCAACAGTTAAGTCCAAGTTCATCTGTTGGTTGACTGCAAACCCTGAACATATTTTCTATATTATACATAATAGTTGGGCTTTCAGGCCATGCAGTGAAGGCTTGTTTAACTGTTAATGTTCCCAAGGAAAGAACAAGGAGCTGGGCTGGAATATGGTTTCCCTTCTGGATCTGCTTTTCTTCTGTAACCTCTGTAAAGCTGGATTTTCTTGCTTCCACAATAAATCTCAAGAAATTGCCTTTGTCAGTATATATCAGTGGAATAGATGAATAAATGAAGATAATAGAATAGTAATTTAAATCCTTGTTATATCCTTTTAAGAAATTGCAAGGCAGTGTTACTGATAATAGAGCAAAATGTCACTGAAAATCTTCCTTCCCCATCTCAGCTTGGTAGGTGGTGCTATGGCCCCCTGCTCCCCAGCTTCTCCCCAAAACTCTCCCAAATTCTCTCCCTCTCTCCAGCTTATCTGTGTTGACTGGCATTCTTCTAGATATATATGTATATATACTGAAACACTAACTATATTTATATTTGTATTTTATGTCATTATATATATATAGCTATATAGAGAGAGTATATGTTTATGTAATTATATAGCTGTATAGTTGTACAATTTTATACTCACATACAGTTATATAGTATGAGGACAATATTAAGAATGAATGGGCTAATTTATGCACTGTCACTTCCTGAATTACTCTGAAATTCTCTCTTGGAGACACTCATTCATGTACTCATTAGTTCATTTGCCCATGCATTTTAATGCTTCCCATATCAGACATGCTATTTTATAAGCTTACAAACTTTGCGTGATAGGCTCATGCTTTTCTGAAGACAAGAGATTTTCCGTTGATCTATTTCTGCCACAATGAAGACTCATGCATTAAAAATAGAGCTCTTTGACTTTTTGTGTTCATCTGGTAAGAAAAATATTTTGGAGAAACTGCAAGGGGGTGTGGTGATGTCATGGGTGCCTCCTCTTGTGGGTTTATCTTCCCATTCTATTTCTGGTTGTCTCAGTTTGTTGTTGGTTCAAAGAACATTTTTGTAAAAATGTGTTTAGGCACCAGGAGAGAGATACTGAATTGAGCCTTCATTTCTCTTATTCTCAGTTAGTTAGGCTCCTTTGATGTGGGCACAAGGCAGACCACCCTGCTTTGAACTTTAAAAGGAGGAAACACATGAGGCATATTTATTAATAGCTCTTTTTACATGTATTTTTAATCCCATTTTATGAATTATATGTAGACTTTTTTCCTACGTTATTTGAAGTATTCTCTTTAATAACATGACGAGAACTGCTCTTTAATTATTTGGTAATTTTACGCTGAAGCAAACATTACTCCTAATTCAGTTGATATGAAGGTGACACAGGTTTCAAGCATTTGTGTTGGCCATTTGTTGTTGACCAGCTACCCCTGTTGCTAAGGCTACCTTTGGTTCAGTTCTTGTGGTTTATGTCTTCGCATAAAAACAAGTTAATGACATAAAGAAAAGTCAATACAAGTTCTGAAAAGAGTGTAGCTTACCTATTCAAGGCAGAAAATGGAAGCAAGTTCATCTTTTTGATAGATATTTATTCAACACCTAATAGGTATTAGGTACTGTTCTAGAAATTTGGGACACATCAGTGAATAAGACAGATAAAAATTCCTACTTCTGTAGAGCTTACAACAAAAGCTTATGTTGCCTTGCCAATGTGGATTCTATGTTTAGTTGTGGTGTAGACACAATCCAAGTTTAGCACTACAGAAGAACAGGCTAACTGTAAGTTAAACTGTCAGACAAGGACAGCTATGCCTCTGTATTTATTTCAAATCTTTTGTTTGTGTGCCGTATGTAGATTTTAACATGGACTATAAGTAATGTAACACAGACTCTGTTTTTCTTTATTTCAAGGGCAGATTCTTTTCTGTTAGTTTTATGCTCAGATAACATAACATGTAATGGTTCTCATAATTCTTCATGATTGCCACCTCCCTACTTCTAAAAAATCTGATATATAGCTAATAAATTAATAGCACACCTCATTTCATAAAGGATGTGAGCCTGCTCACACTAAGGAAAAGAAAATGATGACTTTCTTTTATATGCAAGACAGAGACTAAAATTTATCACTAGGACCTAATCAGTGTATTTCACTTTCAGAGTTTCCTCTCAAAAGCATGTTAGAGAGCTTCCTCTTTAATTTTTACAGTGTAAGATCACAGAGACTTCTGGAGATGTAAGAAACCTTACAATTCAGCTCCCTCATTTAGTGGAGGGAGAAATTGAGGCTGAAAGGGACTCGGTGATGCCTAAAGGTGTATGATTGGTAAATGGTAGAATTGGGCTTGAACGCTGTCCTAGACTATGATCTGTTCCTGTGCAGCTCTGCCTCAGATAATAACCCTTGTCCACGTCTTTTTCATGTATTGCCTACTTGAGCCCTACATCAACTTATGGGATGAGCAGGGCAGAAGTTTTAATGCCCACCTGCAAATTCAGACACTCAAGAGCCTACGAGTCTTTCTAAGTGACTTGGTCAAAGATGTAGTTATAAACCCGACACTTGGAATTATTTCTTGGGCTCCCACTTCAAGGCTCTTTCCATTATTATAACCTTTATTTTTTAAGCTAAAGACAAAGCTAAGATAAATATAGATTCATTGGTTGAACTAAATAAGATTAAAAAAAAGACTTCTTATTATGACCTCCTATACAAACCTATTTGAAATACCCAAATTATCTGTTGATTTATTTTATTCTTTTTAATTGAGTAAATACAATTCCATGGGCTCTTCCAAAACGGGTACATTTTTCTTAATAATCCTTTAGTTGTCAATATGAAATAGAATTTGGTATCCATTTTATTCCTTTCAGCAACTACAACTTAGTTACCCATGTTTGTGTGCACAGTAAATAATATAATGTCATCTATTTGGTGAATAGGTTTCTATATTTTCACAAAACTGAATATAGGAGAGACATCATAAATATCAGTAACTAGTAAGAAATTGGTATTGATAATCCCATATTTTTTTATCTGTCTCTGAATTTTGAGAAAACCACACCTATAGTCCTCTGTGTTTGGTGAAGGTCATGCCTGCACTTTTTTGTTCTTAAGTCCCCCTTAGCTTACAATTGTAGTAATGAGCCACAGATTATTTTCTAACTATGAATTACCACTTTGGTTAATATTATGGTGACTATACTTCAATAAAACTTTTTAAAATAAAAAAGTGTATCCCATCTTTTCCAGGAGATAAGATGCTGAAAATCAGTGTTGCTTCACTGGTAGAAAACATGATTTTATACGTATATTAGATTTCAATTAAGGGAGGACCTTTGTCTTCAAGTTCTTTTATTAGTCCATCAGTTAAGAAAAATTACATTCCAGCAGTTTCTTCTGTTTAAATAATAAGTGACAAGGTAAAGAACACAGACCAACATTATTAAACTTTACGGTTGGTATGCATAAATCCAAGAACTCAGTAATTAAAATATAAAACAACCAGTGCTCTATAAATGAATCAATACCTAACTTTTAAAGTTGAAGTTGGTCCCCTGCACTGGTGGTAATGATAATTTGCAAGTGTCATGAAGAAGAGAGAGCCAAATAATCACCGTACTTTATTAAAATATGATGTCATAAATTTTAAGCTGATAACTATACCGGCAATGAGAGGTGTTCATTTTATTGACTACTGTGTTGTTTATTGCATATGTAAATATACATATTTAGATGTAATATATATTACAGAGCTACATTACCTGACCCCTCAACTTTTAATAAACAACTTAGTTTTTTAAAAAATGTTGAACCCAAATAAATGAGTTTTCAAGCACCTCTGTATATTCAAATGTTTTTTAAAAAAGTGAACATTTTGAAACATTTAGCATTTAGAAAGACAAGCTTAACTTCAATACTCCCCCTCGTATAAGCGATCAGTGTTCGTTCAAAGGAACTTTACTAGCTTCTTCCTGGTCAGCTGAAGAGATCGTTTCACTACACAGAGTTTTGGCTTTGAAAGTAAAAAAAAATAGCCGTTGGCTCAGAAGAGGCTTAGTGAATTCATATATACAGGCATAAAATGGACTTTGTTCAAATATAAAAACACAGATTTGGTCATTTCACTCCCCTGCCTAAAATCTTTGAGTGACTTTTTATGGCTCTTTGGCTGAAGACCAGGACCTTGTTAAGGTCTGCCAGGCCCCTCCTGGTCTGTCCCGCTTTCCTCTGTGGCCTCGGTTCCAACTGCTTTTCCCTTCAATCTCTGTGCTTATTCCATGTACCAACTACTTCTCCTTCTCCTTTCCCTCCCCCTCCGCCCCTTGACCCTGCCACGCCTCCCTCCCCAAGCTCTGGGCAGACTGTTCCTTCTGCCCAGATCATTTGGTTGCTGCTTCTGCTCTCTCCTTCCCAGCCAGCCTCTTCACCTACTTAATGACCTTCCTCGTCCTTCAGAGCTCAGATGATGGATCAACTTTCCTGACAACGCCCTCCCCAACCACATTACAACAGGTGCCCAGATTTATATTCTATCACAGCTTCTCTTTATATATAATTACAAATTTTGTGATTATTTTATTAATGTCTGTCCCCCACAGGCAGTATCTGTTCTGGTCCCTAGTGCCTTCCTAGTTACTAGTACAGCTCCTGGCATAAATTAGGTAGGCAACAAGTGGTTGCTGAATGAATAAGAAAAGAAGGAGATGCATTTGTTACCACAAGAAAGCTTATGATCTAGCTGAATCAACAACGATAATATACACGTAGAAAAAAGACTGTGGTGGTTGTCAGAACCATGGGGCTTGTGGGGCGGGAATGAAATGGGAAGGACCAGAAGGTGTACAACCTTATAGTAATAACATAGGTGAGCCCTGGGCTGTAATGTACAGCATGGTGACTATGTTAACAACATCGTATTGTGTATTTGAAAGCTGCAGAGACAGTAAGTCTCGAAGTTCCTATCACAAGGGAAAAAAGTCTGTAACTATGGGTGGTGATCGATGTTAATTAAACTTATCGTGATAATCATTCCACACTATATAAATATATCACATTATTACTTTGTACACCTAAAACTAATATAATGGTATGTATCAATTATAGCTCGATAAAAATATATTTTAAGAACATTATGAATGTATGATAATTTTTTGAAGTTTAGTACTGGAAAAGAAATAGATACTCAACCCAGATCAAAGTACAGAAATCTATGGAAACATGCATGGGAAAAACTACATACAGAACAAGGCAAGAAGCTGAGTCATTATGCTCTCAAAGTTACATGTTGAAAGTGTGGCCACACAGAGCAGAATAGAGTTATTTGACCAGAAAAAGTGAGCTAGCTGGCTCCTAAGAAGTCTCACGAGGTGATCCAGGCACACCTTGTTTTATTGTGCTTCAATTTCCTGAGCTTCGCAGGTATTGCTTTTTTTATAAACTGAAAGTCTGACAACCCTGTGTCAAGCAAGGCTATTGATGCCATTTTCCCAACAGCATTTGCTCACTTCATGTCTGTGTCACATTTTGGTAATTCTCACAATCTTCCAAACCTTATTATTATGATCATATTTGTGATGGTGCTCAGAGCTCAGTGATCTTTGATGTCACCATTTTAATTATTTTGGGGCACCACAAATCGTGCTCATATAAGACAGTAAACTTAATCAACAAATGTATGTGTTCTGACTCCACCAACTAGCCATTCCCTCATCTCTCTCCCTCTCCCCAGGCCTCCCTGTTCACTGAGACACAATAATGCTGAAATTAGGCCACTTAATAATCTTGAAGTGGCCTCTAAGTGTTCAAGTGAAGGGAAGATTCCCATGTCTCTCACTTTAAGTCAAAAGTAGAAATGATTAACCTTACGGAGGAAGGCATGTCAAGACCTGAGGTCAGCCGAAAGCTAGGCCTGTTGTGCTGAATAGTTGCCAAGTTATGAATGCAAAGGAAAAGTTATCCAAGGAAATAAGAAGCTACTTCTGTGCACATGAGTGATAAGCCAAACAGCCTCCTTGCTGATATGGAGAAACTTTGAGTGATCTGGATAGAAGATCAAACAGCCACAACATCCCCTTAAACCAAAGCCTAATCCGGAGCAAAGCCCTAACTCTCGTCAATTCTGTGAAGGCTGAGGGATGTGAGGAAACTGCAGAAGAAAAGTGTGAAGTTAGTGGAAGTTGGTTCATGAGATTCAAAGAAAGAAATCATCTCCATAACATCAAAGTGCAAGGTGAGGCAGCAAGTGCTGATGTGGAAGCTGTGGCAAATTATCCAAACGATTGAGCTAAGATGATAAAGGAAGGTGACTACACTAAACACAGGTTTTCAAAGTGGATGCGCAGCCTTCTATTAGGAGAAGATGCCATCTAGGACTTTTATTCCTAGAAGAGATGTCAATCCCTGGCTTCAAAGCTTCAAAGCTTCAAAGGACAGGCTGACTCTCTTGTGAGGGGCTAATGCAACTGTAACTTTAACTTGAAGCCATTTACCATTTGTTCATTTCCTATTCTGAACGTCATAAGGGCCCATAAAAGTTATCCTAAATCTACTCTGCCTGTGCTCTGTAAATGGAGCTACAAAAGCACATTGTTTACTGAATATTTAAGCCCACTGTTGAGGCCTACTGTTCATTAAAAAAGATTCCTTTCAAAACGTGACCACTCATTGATAATGTACTGGTTGCACAAGAGCTGTGATGGACATGTACGATGAGACTAATGTTTTCATGCCTCCTAATACAACATCTATTCTGCACCCCTTGGGTTAAAGAGTAATTTCAACTTTCAGGTCTTATAAGTTAAGAATTACATGTCATACAGCAATAGCTACCATAGATAGTGATTCCTCTGATGGATCTGGGCCAAGTAAACTGAAAACCTTCTGGAAACAATTTACTATTCTAGATGCCATTAAGAACATTTATGACTTTTGGAAAGAGGCCAGAATGCCAACATGAACCGGAATCTGAAGAAGTTGGTTCCAATCCTCATGGGTGAGTTTGAGGGATTCAAGACTTAAGTTGAGGAAGTCACTGCAAATATGGAGGAAATAGCAAGAGAACTAGGATTGAGTGAAGATGTGACTGAATTGCAGCAATCTCAGGATAAAGTTTGAATGAATGAGGAGTTGCTTTTCATGGTGAGCAAACAAAGTTGTTTCTTGAGATGGAATCTACTGCTGGTAAAGATGTGAAGATTGTTGACATGACAACAAAGGATTTAGACTATGACATTAACTTAGTTGATAAAGCAGCAGGGTTTGAGAGGACTCCAGTTCTGAAAGACATTCTACTGTGGATAAAACAGTATCATCAAATAGCAGTGCCTACTATAGAGAAATCCTTCAGGAAAGGGAGGATCTATCGATGTGGCAAACTCCACTCTTGCCTTATTTTAAGAAATTTGCCACAGCTACTCCAGCCTTCTGCAACCACCACCCTGATTGGTCAGCAGCCATCAACATGCAGGCAAAACCCTCCACCAGCAAAAAGATTACAGCTCGCTGAAAGCACAGATGATGGTTAGCATTTTTTAGCAATAAACATTTTCCTGGTGGTCTGGAACAGAACAGTATCTCCAAGGTATGCTTGCATTCTATATTTAAATTATTTTGTGATCAGACTTAACATTAAGCAAAGTCATTCTATTTATATATCAAAGTGAATGCCAGTCATCAGGTTATAATGCAGAACCATAATTATCACAGGAACTGAATATTTGAGGCTTCATTTCCACCCTACTTCCTCCATCTAGACACACATGGAGAAAGCCAAATCATATCTGGAAAAGTTTGTGAACAAGCATTGATTTATAAAGAAGGGAATGAGGTCATTTTAATGTTTAGTGGAACCAGGTTTAAATGGTCTGATGCACCATCCCTATAATAAGAATATTCTTACCAATAGAATGAAAATACAAAAACTTGTTGACTTAGCATTGTTCTGCATTTTATTGGGTGTGAAATACTTGAAGTGTGTTTACTAACAATCTCTATTCTCCTCTATGGCCTGGATCTGAATGTGTGTATCTAACATTTGCCTCTCTTTTTTGTACTTTTCCTAGACTCATCAGCTACCCTTTGGGTTGGCACGTTTTTAAAAGACATTCTCACATTTCAAGTGCAGAGATTCACACCGTCACATTCAAGTGACTTTGTATTTGCCTGCCAGGGAATCAAAATGTTAAGAGTGAATGCCACGTAGTGCTGCCAGGAATGGTACAGATAGTGCAGACCTGCAGAAAAGAGCCCTGGAAAATCCGGAGTAGTCAGGGAAGAGATTATGGACCATAGAACTTGAAATGAACCTCACAAGATACCTCAGATTTGGATAAGCAAGAAAGGGAAAAATGCATAGTGATTTAAGAGGAGCAAACAATGTAAATGAAGACATGGAGACTGAAATCAGTAAGCATTTGTAGGAATTAAATATGTGAGTTTGTGCTAAGATATATAGGAAATTCCATGGGGATACTAAACTTTATGCAGCTTTTACAAAGGAGGTGCCCCCAAACCAATTATATTACTATTTTGAGCTGTGTTCACTTTGTCAAAGATTGATAACTTGGAGATACAAGGGTTGATCATTTGGAGAGAGCGGCTGCTGACTGTGGGTTCCCCCCAGGGCGGGGTGCCTCCACCCTACTGACTGCTGAGAGAACTCACTGTGTTCCCTGCAGTTTGGAGCTAACAGACTCAAGTCTGTTTCTCACCTTGGAAATCTAAGGGAGTGATGTCATTGGAATAAAGGAAAGGTTTCTGGAGGAGAGACAAACTGCACTCCACGGGAGTTTGGAAGGGCAATGAGTACTTATGGTTTCTCCTGGATGTGGGTCATTTGTGAGGGAAAGAGTGGTAATGATGTTATTTCAGATCTTGCCCGGAAAAGGTCAGGGGGAGAGTTCTGAGCAGTGCCAGCTTTTCAGACGACGTGGAGGGAATAAGTGAACAGTTGAAGAGAGATGTGTTCACCTGCATTAAGGCAGCCTCAGATTTGAGGTTTGAAGCTTTCTCTGAAAAAGTCAGAAAGCATCCGTAAGAGAAAGGAATTTTTAAACAACTGCCCAGGCCAAAGAGCTCCGATGCTGTTTCACGACAGTGGCCATCAAGTAACTGTTCCTGCTCCTCCCTCCATCCCCTCTTTCCTGGTGCTTCAAGCCTCTGTGGCCCAGACGCTCATCCTGTGTGAGCAAGGTGAGCGGGGAGGAGAGCCAGGTGAGGAGAGAGAGGAGGAGCCACTCACCGCAGCGTGTCCCCCACCTGAGCTTCAAGTCTGGGGTTTTGATAATTAATGGACCTTTGCATTCTAATTATTAATTGAGACTGTTCTGTGATTTCAAGTAACAGAAGGAAGTGTAGTTGGTTGGTAGTGATTGCAGAAGTTGTAGGAGCTTCCTGAATTTTCACTTAGGGGCAGAAGCAGAACAGTTATGTGTACAAAATAAATTTAAATGGGAGAAAAACAAAGTTGCTTTATGATTGCATCCGTGAGCTGTGCTTCGTCATCGCACTTGTTGCACGTATGTATGACAGCAGGAGATTGTCCTGTCTGCAGTGGAGAGATGGGCTATAGGCTGGTAGGGAGCCACACTGAGTGGGGTGACTTATGAAGGAATTCGGAAGCATGACAGAGAAGTTTAGATTTGATTATTATAGGAAATAAAGAATGACATAAGGGTTTTGAGTGCCAACATGTCATGGTGATATTTAAGGAAAATTACCCTGGGAGTAGAGTACTAGGAGAACTATAAGACTAGAAAATTTGAACAGGGAATATAAATTAATTAATAGGGTATAAGTTATAATAATACAGAGGTAATGAGATTTGTAAAAAAGAGATAGTAATAAAAACAGGGAGGAAGGAGCTATGTTGCGTATATTTTAAGAGGAAAAGAACATAGGCATGGTGACTAATTTGATTTATTAATGAAAGACAATGAACCATACATAATTTCTTAATTTTTAGTGATTGATGGTCCAACTGAGGTCTAATCGACAAATGCCCCAGGGGAAGTGCTACTTAAAAGAGGTACAGAATTTAATTGAGGTGAGAGGGCATGGGGGAGAAAGCAGGATAAAGTCACCAGTGATGTCACAAAAAAACACATGAATATTTTGATGGAAATAACATATAGCAGTGGTTTCCTTTAGAGTATACAGGACTACCTGGTGGAGATTGTTAAAAATGCAATTCCAGAATCAGAATATCTACATAAGAGCCTGATTTTTTTTTTTTACAAGTAATGAAGATTTTGATGCAGGGGACCAGGGGATACCTTGTGAGAGCCTCCAGAGAATAGGAATCAAGAGCCTAGTACTTAACTAGAGAAATGCTTAGAAGTCTGAAAAGAAGAAAGGACCATTGTCAAAATCGAAGGAATTGTTAGTTAGGAAAGGCAAAATGAAAACTATAATTTAACCAAAGGAAACAGTCCAAGCATAAGAGAGGGGATATTATGTATCAGAAGATTGTACGAGTTAAGGACCACGAGGAAGGAGATGACATCCAGTTGTCCATCTCTCACTTGCATCCTGTCCATATCCTTTTTCTTTCTTTCAGTTGTGTTTCTTATAAACAACATGTGATTTGATTTATTTTGAAATCCATTCTGGTAATTTTTATCTTTTAACTACAGCATGTTGTCCATTTCTATTTTCTGAAGTCTTTCCCAGTCTAAATCTGCTGTTGGTACTCAGTCTCACTCATGTTAACAAATTTCCTCATGTGTTTTGTGATTTCTTTTTTTTACTGTGGGATCAGATCTTTTCCTGAGAAAATTCATTGAGTCTTGTGAATGAACATGGGAAGTGTCTGTGCTTGTCTTGCCCATGTGCCCTAGGAAAGGACCAGTCTGTACCATTTTAATCTAAAGTCTTGGCTTGAAACTTCCTCATCATCTTACATTGTGAATTCAGCCTACAAACTAATGTGAACATTGTTCAAAGGAAATTTTTACCCTGTCTATTTAGTGTCAAGTTTTAAGTCAGGCAATTTTCTTTCAAGCCAACTGGGAAGGCAGGGGTTTATTTCTACTTCACCATTACACTGAAGATTAAAAAACTTTGTGGACCTAATTTTATCAGAGGAAGATTCTGTAAGACTTTCCATACTTTCCGTCTCCAGCCTGCACCCATTTCCAAAGGCTCTGGTCTTTTCTTCTGCTCCCTGACCATCACAAAGTCATTAAAAGAAATGGTCAAGGACACTAGGGTTTGGCACATACTCTGAAGATCAAAACTGAATTCAGTATGCTGCTTACTCTCTGGGTTCCTGACACTATTTAATTTCTTGCCACCTTTATTATCAATGTATTGATGCCTTTAAGGGAATGTATTTATATTTTTTATTTTGCAGCACTTGCTTTCAGGAGGAGAATTAGTATGTCTAGTGCTAGAAAACAGAAGTTCTCTTTAGTAGTTCTTCCAATGATTGTCTGTAAGAGGTAGCTTTTCTGTCTGTGTTGATCTTATTTTATTCTTGTGATAGTTAATTTTATGTGTCAACTTGACTAACCTATGGTATCTAGTTTTTGGTCAAACAGTCATCTGATGTTGCTGTTGCTGTGAAGGCTTTTTTTTTTTTTTTGATGTGGTTAACATTTAAATCAGTGGTCTTTGAGTAAAATAGGTAACACTTTATGACATGGGTGAGCCTTGTCCAATCAGTTGAAATCCTTAAGAGAAAAGACTGAGGTCCCCTAGGAAGAAGGCATCTACCTCTACACTGCTTTCAAACTCAAGACTCTAACAGTGATGCCTGCAGGAATTTCTAGCCTGCTGATACAATACTTAACTGGGTAGACCATTCTTGAAAGGCAGATTTTTTTTTCTAGAACTTCTACAATATTACTTCATTAACTTCTAATGTCTGTTGCCATTGAGAAGTCTGCTATCAGTCTAAAAATGATTCCTTTCTAGGTTCGCAGTCGTTCTTCTCTTCTTGCTATAAGATTTTATCTGTGTCCCTGTTCAAAAATTTCACTTACAGTTTCAATCGTCAAGTCACGTTTCCTGTGTGTGAGAACACGTTCCTCAGAGGCGCCGCCTCCGGCTCCACCAGCCATGCAGTGCTCCTCGGGCGGCGAGCATCATCACTCTTACTGTGACCTCTCAAGGGTGGCAGCAGCTTCCCCCCGTGGTCTGAGCACCTGCCGTCCTTGCCCAGGGAAGGTTTGAGCACCACTTGTGACTCATTCCTTCAAACACGTATTTACAAGCCGCAAGGAGATGGGGAGCTTTGGGCTGTCCGCGCAGGGCCACCCCCGAACGCCACGGCCCACTGCAGCCCACCTTCCTCTTCCTTTTGATTCTTGCATCCCTAGGGAAGATCCTCCCGTTTTACTCTTTTAGCTTTCCATACTGGTATTGTCAGTCTTTTAATTAAATTTCCTCCCAAATTCCCAGCATGGTTTCTGATTTCCTGATTGGTACCTGACTGGAACATTTATGCACCGAATATATTTAAATAAACAAGAGAGGATGTTGAATATGCAAGTATGCATATTTATTAATAAATGACCTGGCGGCTCTGCTCAGGTCTTTCTGAGTCGTAAACTGTTTTATATCAGTGCGACAAAGCCTTACACGTCCAAAGACAAGTCATTTACCAACTGTGCTGCTTTCCTTCAAGTGGGTTATTCTTAGTTAGGTATAATGCTTTCATTTAATAAAAATTTTAAAAAAACTGTTAAAGTCCTAAAATTTTGGGCTTTTGGAAATAGTTAAGTCAAGAACTGAGCACTTTCAGGCAGGAACTAATTCTGTCTGATATTATTGAGAGATTATCATCATCCTAATTTAGAGATGAGGAAGGAAAAACCATTATAAGTTTAAATCATTAGTCTGTGGGCACATACAGAAGTCAGTGGAGTACAGGATATGGAAAAATTACTTGGAACTTGGCAATTCTTGTTCATACAATATTGACTACTGCATCATTACAGAAAAATCTGGGGTAGAACAGCATTTATATAGGAATATAGATGATTTATATAGATATAAATGTTTTATATATGATATAGATGATTTATAGACAGATATATAGATGAATATATATAAATGTATATGTGTATGTGTGTGTGTATGTGCATGTAAGTGTGTTTAAAAATATTTTAATGAAGACACCCTAGAACAATGGCCTTATTACTTCTAAGCCTGTGAAATGAGACATGGAGGAATAAGATAAATGGCATTTTCTTTTCAAAGCCTAATGAAAAATTGGAAGGAATTACTTGGTATGGCCAGACACTTATACAGTCTTACTTGTTTAGCTTGAAAAGTTAATTTATTCCATAACAAGGCACTTCCCTTTGGGGAGTAGGACTCCTGACCTGCCCTCAACATAACTCATTTCTCTGAATGGTGGCTATATTCTAGGCTAAGCCGATTAATGTCTTTATAACAGTTGGCTAATGTTTGTGTCGTGCCTCTCTGTTTACATCTAACTTTAAAGTGTGTCACCTCATGCTCATCTGTAACTCTCGGTTCTTTCTAATCATTTTCTCAGCAGTACATTTAGTTATTAATCAGTTTGATCAGTTTCTTAAGGAGAGAAGTTCTTGGCAGTTATGTTTGCATAACTATACCTGGTACAGAGTCTCACTTTCTCTTCCCTGTTCCTTTCCTTCAAATTTGTTTAGAACCTGTAATATGGCAAATAAGATGGACATTCATAAGTGAAATGTTGTTAAAATAACACGAAAATTAATTTTGCTACACAGAATAACATCGTGTGTGGTAACAAGGATAGGATAATGAAAGTAACATATAAGTTATGTATTGCTTCTTGCTTATATCAAATCACTGCAACTCCAAACCTTATTGTTAAATCATCTCAATTTAAAATACCAATTTGGGGACTTGGGGGTGATAATCATGAAATACTAGATGATTCTCACCAGAGATAATATATTTTTAAAGAGCAGAGTGAATATAGTACAGATATTTATTAGGTTTCACAATTTGCCATATGTTATTGTGGCTCATTTTGTTGGTAATTTAAGTATTTGTAAAATTTTTGTTTTTATCTAGGCATCACATGTTCAAATAGTTTTACATAGATAATTTCTCTAGAGCATGTTTTTGTCAACCACAGGGATTCACTTAATTGAATACAGCTCTCCTAATTATGTTCATCTGATGGTTCTGAAATTTCCATTGATACACATCCTTGAAGCTTTTTACATAATAAGAATCCTATTTTCAGAGAGGAGTTTGTGCAATGATTTTTAAAGACACACGTTTTAATGTCCAGTCTATAGCATTCTCCACTATAGAATTTAGGTTTCCTATATGGTTCTAAAGAGAGGTAGTATATTTTTTGGTAACATCTTCTTTTTCTGAATACCTTAATATTTTGTTTTATCTCTCTCTCTCTCTCTCTCTCTCTCTCTATATATATATATATATATATATATATACATTTATATATATATATATACAATATATATATTCTAGTTACAAAGTTAACATATTGTCTTGGTCAGCTCAGTCTACTCTAATAAAATACTAGACTGAGAGGGCTTAAACAACAGAAACTTACTTCTCACAGTTCTGGAGGCTGGAAGTTTGAGATCAAGGTGCCGGCCAATTTGATTCCCAGAGAGAACTCTCCCTGGCTGGTCGGGATTGCCTTCTCTCGGCCTTCTCACATAGTGGAGAAGCCAAGCTCTCTCCTGTCTCCTCTTAGAAGGACACTAATCCTGTAAGATCAGGGCTCCACCCTTATGACATCATGTAACTTTAATTGCTTCCTTACTTCAAATACAGCCATACTGGGGGCTAGGACTTCAGCATATGAATTTTGGGAGGGATACAATTCAGCCCACAGCACATATTAAAACTACAGGAATGTGAGAAGTAGAAAGTGAACTATCCTATAACCTGAACCCACAGAGATGACCTCACTTTATAGTTGTTCAGCTCTTTCCATATTTTCCAGCATGAATACTTTTCTGTGTATGTGTGGAGGGTACACACAAGGTATGCATGTTAGTATTTATAATTGTATTTTAAATATTTTTCTGTAATCTAACATTCTCACTTAGTAGCACTTCATGAATTTTTCACAGTAGAGAAATACAATCTTTTTTTTTTGAGTGTTTACACAGTAATAAATTTTTATAACACTGCGTGGATACCATAGATTCCTTTTTACAACTTGTTTTTCATATAAAATGTAGCATGTAAAATCCTTCTAGGTGAAAATGTGCATATTTTCTTCATTTGTTTTGGATGCTACATCAGCATTCTATTTTATTAACATACCACAACTGATTAGACCATTCATTCCTTTCTTGATGGATATTAAAGTCATTTGTAATATTGCAGAGGACGTCCTCTCCATTTATTTCTAAGCACTTACATAACCAGAGGGTAGATTTCTAAGTAATTGAATATGAATAGTTTGATAAATATTGCCAAAACGACTTTTGGGCAATGTACATATGTGACACATCGTTTATTAACCTGGCTCTTATCACTTTACATTTTTAGCAAATGTTACAGATAAAAATGAGAGATGATTGTTTTGATTTTTCATTCTGTTATTTTTTTGTGAGTTTGAGTAATATCACATTTACTTATGTAATTCTTTCTTAATTCGGTTATCTGCCCGTACTCACTGTTAACCTAGCTTTTAATTTACTTATAGTTTTCATTTTCTTTGCAGAACTCATTTATTATTGGGATACTAAATTATTGTCTTTATCTTTTCAAATTGTTGTCTTTTGATTTTATTTATAAATGATCGATAAATGAATGAATGAATGATAAGAAAGATAAAAACTGTAAATTAAAATACAATGTGGTAAGTTTATAATAGACAAATACACAGGCCACTATGGGATCATAGAAGAAAAACATCTAAAGCAAACTGGAAGGTAAGAGAAGGCCACCTGCCCAAGGTCAAACTTGAGCTGTGCTTTAAAATGACTAGAAATCATTAAGTCAAAGAAGTTGAAAAGTTGTTCCAGGAAGAGAATGCAGTAATCCAAATGCAAGAGCAAGTTCTATTCTGGAAATTATAAATTTTTCACGGTGCCTAGAGCAAAAGGTACTGTACAGAGAGATGGGGCTACAGAGGTGAAAAAGGGCAGATTTCCAAATGGCTGGGTGTATGAAGAGAAGGCACTTGAGCTTTGCCCTGAAAACTTGGGGAGGTACTGATATTTCTAGTTTTGGATTTTAGGAAGACTATTCTCTTACAAGTATGAAAATTGGTTTAGAAGGAATCAGTCTAGAGGCAGAAAGACCAGATTGTGGTCTAGCTAAGGTAGGAACTAATCTTTTCATTGCTGTAATTATGGAGAGTGGAAAATGAAACCTTTAAAGCTTTCTCTGTAATTGGAATTGAGTTAACTCTGGAAAAATATATGCCGGCAAGTGGGGAATGATCAGAGCTAGAAGGGCTTCCCATTTTCTTCTGTAGACAGATGCTTTGGTATTATTTGAGTTTTCATTTTTTTATCAAGCATAGACTTTAATAATAATTCTTAAAGCTCATCAGTAACAGATGGGAAAGATTAAGAAATTTATGTGATAAGTACTGACTACCTTGGTAAACCACCAAATCAGTATGAACCCAAATTTTAATATGGTTGCTGAAAACTGGCATAATAATACTTGGTTATGTTAGTATTTTCTAAGTTTTCTAATAAAGAGTGTTCATGCTCTCCTTTGTAATAGATTATATCTGGAACCATGTGTTCACAATATTGGATCATATTCAGGAGATAGGAACCATGAGTGAAATGACTTAAAAACATATTATAATCATAAGGAACTAGTAAAGAAAACGGCATGTTATGCCTGTAGCAGTTCAGACAAGATATTTGACTCTAGTTATTGGTTATGTATTATGCCAAAGAGAAATAAGATGTATTTCATTAACTTTCTATTAGAAATAGGAATGAGGGGTTGGAGTGGTAGAAGGGCAGATTTTGATTTAAAAGAAGGAAATTGAATGGTGTCAAAATTTTTGTACCTAAAAAACTGGTAATTCTGATGTTTTGCCAGCTTCTTATAAACTGGCAGATTCTGCAGCATTCATTCGTTCATTTAGTACTTATGGCCAATTGTATTGTGATAGATTTCATAAAGTTCAGCCATATTTACTTGTATGCAAAGTCATTTAATAAGTTTGCATGATTTTTATTTTATTTTTGTTAAACAAAACTGACATGTTCATTTTTTTAGGTTGGTTATGTTAGATCTGTTTCTGTGTTTTCTAACTAGCATACCAAGGGTAGTATTAATAATTGGTTTTTAAAGTATTAAATAGTTCATTTTCTGAGCATTACTGGATCTCTCTCCAGTTTAACCATTGACACCTTCTCCTGTCACACACTGTGTGTAAGCCTGACTTGCCACTCCGGTTCTCCATGGTGTTAACATTCATTGACGTTTTCTCACTTACAGCTACATCTTCTCACTAATACAGATAGACTGGAATCTGCTAAAAGAGAGAACTGCCCTCCGTGGTCTAGTTCAGTGTAGATAGCAAATACATCAGAAGATGAAATTTTAGTTCCATGCTGTAGATTTTGGATCCTGGTGCCGAGGCAGACAGTAATCGCCCTACAATCCTGCGTTAGGTTAACTGGCTTATGAAGTATGCTCTACTATTGCATTGCCTTGGGCTGCTGGTATGGCTGTAAAGCCTACCAAAGGCAACCAATTCATGCTCTTCTGGTGAACTGATTTACTTCCAAGACTTCTAATGTTTAAACTCTAGGAAAATACTGCTTCCTTGACAGAATTTGGCACTCATTTTGCAAATATGCACAAGTTCTTTGACCGGAAAGTAGACATATTAGGGTTCTCCAGAGAAATGGAACCAATAGGATATTTATATAAAAATAAATATCTAGAGATACAGGAGAGATTTATTGTAAGGAATTAGCGTATGTGACGATGGAGACAAACAGGTGGCAGGATCTGCAGGTGAGTTGGAAAATTGGAGAATGGATGGTGTGGGTCTAGTCCGATGGCTGGCAGTCTCAAGATTCAGGAAGGGTCAGTGTTTAAGTTCAATTCCAAAGGCAGCAAAAAAAGCCATGTCCCAGTTTGAAGGCAGTCAGGCAGGAAGACTCCTTACTCAGGGGAGGGTCAGGCCTTCAACAGACTGGATGAGGCCCACCCACATCAGAGTGGGCAAGCTGCTTGACTTGAAAGACCCTTTGAAATGTTAATCTCATCCAGAAACACCCTCACAGAAACATGTAGCGTAAGATCTGACCAAATATTTGGGCCACCCATGAGCCAGTCAAGTTGACACAGAAAATTAATGTCACAGCAGAATTCACAGATCAGGTGTGACTGTTGGTCATCAGTGTTCATTGCATGTTATCTGTTTTGTCTTTCTTTCTTTCTTCTACCCAGGAATTATTTACTTAACATCAACTCTTAGTCATTTGGAATCTACTACCCTTTCATTGACGGTCTGTGCTCGAGATGGTGGCGGGCTCACATCTGTCATTAATGCTGACATCACTATACACATTCTTCAGACATCTCTGGCACCTGCTGAATTTGAAAGGCCGAAGTACACCTTCTCAGTCTATGAAGATGTGCCTGAAGACAGTCCTGTGGGAACAGTGAAAGCAAAAGAGTCCTTGAGTAAGTACTTCCTATGCTCTGTTGAAATCCATTATTGGAACATTTCCTGTATTTTCTTAGGCTTTACAATCTTGAATATATCTTTCCTTCTCTCCACATAAAAAGAAAGCAGACCACACAATCTATGGCTTGTCCTTTGTTCTTTCAACATTATATCTAGCCTGTAATTTATTTTTCTAATTACAAAAGTAATAGGTACTTTTAAAAGAAAGTTTAAAACAATACATAGTAATTGTAATGTTGAAAGTACTTACCACCTATAACACACATACATGCACACACGTACCTTTTAATTTTTTATGAAAATACATCCTATTACATTTGTTTTCTACAACTATCTTTTTTCCCTATTTTGTATGTGTGTACAGTTTTCTGAGTAATTGGTCCTCATTTTGTCTCATTTAAAACAAGGTTGCAAATATTTCAACTTAGATATAAAACATTTTATATCCCTGTTGCTATTAATTTGAATATCTACAGTCATTTTTGCTGGGCCAAACTGTACTCAAGCAAATGTCCTTGCAGAACTTGGAAAAGTTTCTCTGCAGGATAAATTCCTAGGAATGAAAGAGTGCCTAAAGACCTCTCCTGCCCCTAGCCCCTCATTTTGTGTCCTTGCTCCCTTCCCTTAACTTTTGAGGAAGGCATTTGTCATTCACAGGTAGCTGTCACAGAGAAACATCAACATAAACTAAACTTGGCTCCCTCAAATATAGAAAACAGTTGTCCAAATTATCTTCTGAGTATCTTTCCCTTTTACTTAATGCAAGAAGAATGAATGAAGACAGTGAAATGTGTGGCTTCCTCCCTGTCCATTGGACATTACCTTTGTCCATGAAAACATCGCAAATCAGCAGGCTTTGATTGCTGAGGAACGTGTAAGACGTTGCATAGCATTCTCCATGGATGTAGCACACATTAATGTTCAGTTTTCAGTGTTTCCAGTAGATACGTTTTGGCATATAGTAACTGCTTTCTCTTTTCTTTACCTTTTCTTTTTTTCCCCAGATTCTTCAGAGCCAATTTTTTATAGAATCTCCTCTGGTGATCCGGATGGAAAGTTCTCTATTCACCAGTGGCTAGGCACCATTCGAACCCGGAAGCCTCTGGATCACGACACGCAGCCTGTGGTTGTGCTCACGGTGCAGGCGCAGCTCGGCAGCTCCCAGGCCTGCAGCAGCACAGAAGTCAACATAACGGTAATCGATGTCAATGACAACCAGCCCGTGTTCCCCAAGGCCGCTGATGAGATTAAAATACTCTTGGCCACACCGCCGGGCACAGCCCTGTACTGTGCCCGCGCAGAAGACAGAGACAGTGGGCGGAATGGCTTCATCCGATACGCCATTGCAAGCCAGAATCCAAGCTGCTTTTCCATGGACTCAGGGCTTGGTGTGGTGTACCTCAACAAGAGTCTGGGAGGGGACGCGCCCCCGAAGTGCACGCTGACGCTCATGGCCCAGGACCTGGGCGTTCCTCCTAGGGCTTCCCTGCTGGTGCTGACTGTAGTCATCGAAAGACAAGAGCAGAGCCCATCCTTGTTCTTTGAAAATTTGGTCTATCAAGTGGAAGTGAGTGAGTCTCTCTCACTGATGACCCAGGTACTGCAAATACAGGCCTACGGGCTTGGTGCACAGCACGCAGCCTCGCAGCCTCAGTACTCGCTGGAACCCAGCACAGACTCAGCCATGTTCGGCCTCCACCCTTACACAGGCTGGATTTATTTGCGGCGACAGCTCGACTATGAATCCGCACGAACATATAATTTTAGAGTGTTTGCCTGGATCCCGGAGGACAGAGTGTCACAAAATGTGAGCACTTCAGTAATTGTTCATGTCTTGGATGAGAATGACAATTCCCCTACCTTCCTGCATGAGGTGTTGTTTTTGAAGGTCGAGGAAAGCCCCTTTCCCCAAGGGGTAATAGGCAAAATTGCAGCAATTGACAGAGACTCGGGAAAGAATGGACAGCTGTCATATTTCCTTTTGTCTGATGGAAAATTCTTCAAGATGAATCCTAATACAGGTAGCATTTTGTAGCTTCCACTTACTACTTTAAAATTGGAATTGACTCAAATATTTTAGTTCCAAAGTGGAAATTACACTTTTTAATAAATGCTTTATTTGATTATAGTATTGTGATTTTAAAACAAAGTAAAGATTGAATATAATATTACCTACAGTGATTCATACTTCTCTTACCTCATACCCACATTTTGCCAATATATGGTTCATATTCTGAATTAGAGGTGCAGTCAGAACCAGACTGAATAAATCCTTGTATGGCCTCTAATTTCCCCCTCCAAATTCTTTTTCATATGTAGATTTTTGTAAATGTCAAATAATATTTTATAAGATATAAATGTCATTGATGTATAGCTAGAAAATAATCTACTGGTTAAGATTTCAAAATCACTGTATGGATGTATGTCTCCATTCTCATTTTGTTAGGGAACCATGATAAAAGGGCAAATACTTACACCAATTTTTTTCAAGTCCTAATTGTTAAGTATAAAAATGGTATGTTTTAAAATTTGTATTATACAGTCTATAAGGACTTTATTTAATTGCTGCAAGCACCTACAAACAAAATATGTTTTTACTGCAACCTGATGGCTGGGGAAACTGACTTAGATAGCTCAAGTAACATGCCCAAGGTCATGGAGCTAGTGAGAGGAGGTCACCACTTTGTGCAATTCCTGGAAGCACCACTATGTTGTAGCCTTTGTAAATGTTGTGCCTGCCCCATAGTGGGACAGAATTTGAATTCAGTTCTGATTAACTTCAGGCCTTTAGTCTAAAGTGCTTGTAGTGTGAATTAGGCAGCAGTGCCCCTTCGACCAGCAGGTGGAGCTTTACACCAGGGCATGTGACTTACCAGGAAGACTGCAAGCTGCATTTCAGCTCCCATTTACTCCTAAATTGAGTCCCCCTCTGCAGGGCACAAACTGCCCAGCTATATGGGATGGCCCTGCTTGCTTTTTACTGCTGTGTGCTAGGTGGTTTTGTAGTCTTCTATTCTGCTCAGTAATTTATCGATCTAAAATAAATTAAAATACACAGTTGGTTCCCCCATGATCTTCTGACTCCAACAGTAGGCCAGCTCCCAGATTCAAAGACCAGGTGTCCATTCCTAGAACTGCTGAATGGCTTGAAACAAGGAGCTTAACCTCAGAGCTTAGTTTCCTTACCATGAATACAAGAGATAATTTCTGCTCCATGTCCTGCTTTGAGGGGTAAAGAGTTAAAGTATATGAAGCAGCTTGAAAGACTGCATATTCCTGAACTGTTCCCATTCCCCAGGACTGGGGACTGTGCAGCAACACAGGGGTTGAGGTCACCCTGGAGAGCATGGCAGGCTTGTCACCCTGGTGCCCTGAGCAGCCTTCCTGATGATCGGGACCCTGGCTCCTGCAGAAGCCTGAGCCGGCAGCCCCGTGTCCAGCCCCAGGATGAGCCACACAGTCCTTTTCACCGCTGTCCTCCAAACAGCTGCTCCTTATCAGTCAGATTTGGTCTATCAAATAAAAGTCAGCTGACCATTAGGATTTAGGGTTTTCAGAGGAGAATTATACTTTGAAACTTTAAAAATGCAATTGTTGTGTGTGATTTTTGTTAAAGATCATGCTTGTAAATACCATATAAATATAGTTTATATGCTAAACAGACACAGTAAACAGTGCATTTAAGTTCACCAGTTCAGCAACTTACCCAGATTTTCTGTTTTGTTCACTTTTTCTTCTATACACTATCATTTCATTGGATGAAAAGGGTAAAAAATCTTAGACATAGCAATGTTAGGTGGTAGTTGCTTCATGTGTACTTTCTCACAAATAGATAATTTCATAAATAGTGAGGAAATGAATGCCTGGTGGAACTTCACAGCAGGAGATGGGCTACTGGAGTTAGCACTTGGCCTCCAATAGCCCTTGCAAATGGGCAGTGACAATTTTATGCCTGAGTCTCCGTGGCTGAGCAAGAATATGTAAAATAAGGTTTGTAAAGCATTAAGAGTTATTTGGGAAGCCACTACCCATCACTACACATATATCTGGTGAGATAACAATAAATTACTGTACATATAACAGACAAACTATTGTCTAAGGAATGTGCATGATTTTCAGGAAGATACTGTGACATTATGTTAAAGTTATACCAACTGCTGCACCTGTAATAATTTACAGCTTACAAAATAGTTTATTTCATTTATGGGCCTAGAGAGTAGTCTCAGAGAGGTCCTTCCATGACTGAAATAGAGAAACTGGAACCCCAACCCAGAAGCTGTGACACCTAGCCCAGATGCTCGCCATTGTTCTGTGTGGCAGTAGGAAGAGCGAGAGATATGGTATCGTGTTAAATCTTCTGATTTATCACTAAATTCCCACAGGGTATTTTATAATTTTCCCTTATGAATTCATTTTCTCGTTCACATGGTTGATGGTAGATAATGTGAAATACAAAGAATGACAAATTAAAAGTGTCATTTTCAGGAGAAACTTCAGAAAATTCTTTCGACGATAGAGCCCAACTACTAATGCGAGTGGTCTTGGAAGCTGTGCTTTTTACTCAGAGCTTTCAAATCTCATTTTCCTTTCTGTGAATTAGTTTGGATGTGGTTCCTAATGTCGACATTTTAGTACACAGTGTCAGCCTCTGTTGTTTCTTTGTGTTTTTGTGTTACCAGGTGAATTTATCAGCTGGGTGGCCCTGGATCACGAGCACCAGGCGCATCACCAGGTGACGGTCCTAGTGACAGACCGCGGCTCTCCCCCGCGAAACGCCACCATGGTGGTTTATGTCTCAGTTACTGACATCAATGACAACAGGCCGTATTTCCCACAGTGTCCCAGTGGAAAGGAATTACACATCAAGGTTTGTGGGGTTGAAGGAGCCTTCTAATGATTTTGTAATATTCTTAGTCATTTGTGCTGAGCACCATCTTGTGGTAGAAGTGTGAATTTATCAAATCAGTCTTGATGTGGCAATGCATACATTTCTAGATGGAGAAACTGTGCTTATGTCAAAGAAACCCACAAGTTTTTAAAAAAGGAAATGGTATGTGTGCCATTTGGGATCAAATATCCAGTTGTTTTATAATTAGGTAGTTCTGCCTGTTGTGTACAAGCATAATGATACCCATTACCAATGCTCAGACATGGATTGTTTTTCCAGTAATTTGCATGCATCTCTTTAAGGCAACTGATACACATCTCTAACATAGTTAAAGATAGGAGAACAATTGTAGCTCTAAAGTGGAGAGACGTGCATGTGAAGATAATAAAATTCAATCTTTTGGGGCACATGCATAAACTTCTAATTACATTATCTTTTTCATTTCCATGTTTCTGTGTATCTTATAATGTACATAATAATTATCACACTAGTTTATGTATATAATAAGTATATCTAGGAGGTACTCATACTTTTTTTAAATGAATGGTTATATGAATAAAAAGTTTGGAAGCTTTTACTCCAAAACAGTTGAACTGGACATTCAAATTATGCTTGGCTAGGCATATTGAACAACTCAGAAAAGACAATGAGGAAGTTAATAATTTTAAACTCATCTTCCAAAGCCATATTTAAGGAAAATTCTACGAAAGCAAAGTATTAAGATATTATCCTTATGATCTTAATTAGGTCATTAAAATATCCCACAGCTTAATTGGGCAGTAGGAATCTAAACATGGAGCTCAATTCTATAGGTACATTTCAATATTCCAAGAAAGTTCCTGTTAATTAATGAGATATGTTTCCTAAATGAGGTGTGTTTCCTGAAATAAGGCTTATGTTTATCCTTAGCATATTTTAGACCATTTAAAAAGTGTCCTGAGAAGATGGTGAATGGAGAAGGTACTAGAATTCATAAAATACATCCAAATCTAAGGTTGTTTACTCAATTTGACTTCCTTTTTTCTATCTAAATTAGCTCAGATGCCACAGATAATTTGTTCAAATTGAGTAAAAGATTTAAATTTGTAATGGGGATTCTTTTCATGGATTTACACACATACAACTTGTATATGGTAGATATTTGAATTATATGTGTATTTTAAAATAGTATAAAAATGCCTACTAGTCTTTTATTTTTTCACTTAAAAGATCCATTGAAATTTCTTTTCAAGATTTCACTGACTAATTTGTAAGCCATTTGTTTTAACCACAGGTTCTGGAAGGTCAACCAGTAAATATGTTGGTTACAACTGTATTTGCAAAGGATCTTGATGAAGGAAATAATGCAGAAGTTACATATTCAGCATCTTCAGGTAAAAGTCACTATCATAAAGGATTAAGGGTTTTTGAATTTCCTTTTTTGCCTACCAACAATCTATATTTTTCCGGGAAAACAGTTAACATTGAAGATAATATCAAATACGAAACACATTGGTTATTGTCTAGAATCACTTTCATTTCTAAAAAAGGAATTTAAAAGCTTAATGTAAGATCATAATAGTTTTTCCATTATGTTCTTCATAATGGAATCAACCAATCATCCACCTTAAGTGAATAATTTTTAATAATCTGGAATGCAAATTAACTTTCACAGCAAGTAATAGTAGATACAAATTGGTATTAAACATAAAGAAATATGATTATAAATACCAAATACCTATGTATCTTTGTGAAGACTAAATATGCTTAAGGTTAGAGTGAATCATACCTAAAAAATGTCACATGTGCACATACGTGTATGTGTAGGTAAAAACTTTACTGTGACGGGATTATGTTCACATTTTTCTTTTAGAATGCCCAGGCTTCATTCAGAACTGATGGATTTCAGTGATTAAGTTCAGTTGCCACTGTGTTTTATACCATTTTGAAAGATGCTCTTTGCTTTGTCATGTTTCACACAAACATAGGAAAGTAAGAGACAATACTGTCTTTACCTGCAGATAATCTAATTGTCCACACAGAGAACCCAAGAGATGCTACCGGCAAACCATTGGCATTAATAATATAGAAAATGTCAGGCAACAATGTCAACATACTAAAAAACACTAACATTTTTAAAACTAATCAGGTTTTCAAAAAATCTCATTTACTGTAACAAAGAAAACCATAAAGTGTAAGCAGATTTACCATAAAGATAA
The DNA here is from genome assembly GCF_040802235.1 of Manis javanica. NCBI lineage: Eukaryota > Metazoa > Chordata > Mammalia > Pholidota > Manidae > Manis > Manis javanica. The sequence continues at coordinate 193,424,420 of NC_133158.1, forward strand.
TGAAGTTTAAGCTTCAGGGCCCGTCACTTTATGGCTCTTCTGAGATGGTAGTAGGGGTGCAGTGAACAATTTATACTTGTAATATTGTCATGTTTTTCTTAAAGAGGGCCCCTCATATTATATAAATTTCAAAACTCCCCAATTCAGGATCATCCTCATTAGGCGCATAGGCAGGAACATTTCAATAAAAGATATTCGAGACCCTTATGTAGAAAACTACAAAATATTAATGAAAGATCTAAAAGAGGAACAAAATGAAAAAGCTTGTCATGTTCATGCTTGGGAAGCTTCAACATCCTAAGGATGATATGGTGGATTTTCCAGAGATTATGAGCCTGCTGCAGATATACACACACACAGATCAACATCCTAAGGTATAATTCTTCTATAGTACCATTATTTAAAGCTCTGTGGCAATCAATTTGAATTACAAGTATCAATATGAACTTGACATATTTTAGTGTATATATGTGTATTTTCTGTCCCACTGAAAACAACCTAGAAACAATGACTGACAGAGAAGCAATGGGCACTCTCCTGGTCAGAGGACAGCCTCCCAAAGGCATTCTGCCTAAAGGACCAGGAGTCCTTGGAGAAAAAGCTGTCCCAGGTCAGGGGTAATTTAAAAGAAGAGTGTGTACAGTTGTTGCTTGCAATGGACAAGGAGGCGACTAGGTACCACTAGGATTGTGTTAGAAAGCCTCAGAACCAGCTTTAAGAGTATCCCAGTGTTCAAAGACAGGACAATTTGAACAACAATAAGGATATAATAGCAATAGACTGAAATCTTCTAATATGCTTAAATCCATGTGTAATGATTCTTGAAAGAGAAACTAAATAAAACTTTATCATAATTGGAGCACTGGAGGATACTAATGAACCAGCCCATTATTTTGAAGACTGTTGAATAAAAGTTTAGCATCAAGCATTTATCCTGACTTTGCACTGGGTTACCAAAAAAGTAGATGATGGGAGGTTTCTCTTCATCAACATATTCCAGCTAATAAATGAAGGAAGGGTGATAGATTCAGAAATTACATAGTTGACTCTTGAACAACATGGTTTTGAACTGCATGGGTCCACATATATATGGATTTAAAATATATATATATATATTTTTTTCCTATATATATATAGGAAAAAATTTTTGGAGATTCATAACAGTTTGAAAAAATTCTCTTTTCTCCAGCTTACTTTATTGTAAGAATACAGTGTATAATACATACAGCATACAAAGTATGTGTTACTTCACTGTTCATGCTATTGGCAAGGCTTCTGGTCAACAGTAGGCTATTAGTAGCCAAGTTTTATGGGGGACAGAAGCTATAGATGGATTTTCAGCTGAGTGGGGAGTTGGAGTCCCCTAACCCTGACTTTATTCAAGGGTCATCTGTACTTTACAACACTTATAGTATCTAGGTTGTGCATCAGTGAGACCAACCTCATAAAAAGAGACAGACATGTGCTTCTGAAGGGAAGCACAGAAGAGCACGTATGAAGTGGTCTTGCCCCCCCCAAAATTAAACCTGAGTCTGATTAATTCTCTAAATCTATGTCCCCATTTCAGTAAAACACAGAGGACAGAGCAACATATTAAACTACATGTTAGAGATAAGCGAGAGCAAAATCTAGTCCATAGGAAACTTCAGGATCCGGTTTTTTCAGCAAAAAGTTTCAAAAACAAAAAAAAAAGATGACTGGCAGGAATGCAGACTGAAGAGCACCACAAATGAGGACTTTATGTTGAACCTAATTTGACCTAAAATAAATAAGAAGGTATTTATGAGACAGTTGAAAACTTAAATGCTGACTAGATATAAAATTTAAAAGCTGACTAGATACTGGATGATATTAAAGAATCATTAATTTTTAAAAGTATAATAGGGTGATATGATTATGTTAAAAATGATCCTTAACCTTTAGAAATGTATTGAAATGTATGCAAAAGAAATTATAGGATTTCTGGAATTTGCATCAAAAGTAGATGGTGAAGAGAAATAGATGAATGGGGAAAAAAGATTAGCCATGAGTTGATAATTATGGAAGCTAGGTGACCAGCACATGAGAGTTCACTCTATCACTCTGTGTACTTCTTTATGTTTGAAAATTTCCATGACAAAATGTTTTAAAAATCTGCTACATTTCTTATCTGTCTATATTTTTAATATTTTTTATGTCCAAATGTATCTTTCAATTATAAGAAATATACATGGATTAATTAATTCTCTGTTTTCTGAATTGTCAATTACCATTAATTTCTTAATTTTTTTCTGTGTTTGCAGAGGATAGCTCTGACCACTTCAAGATTGATGCCAACAGTGGTGAAATAAGAACGACCACAATACTTTTGCATGATTATAGACCTTCCTACACGGTGACTGTAATTGCCAGTGACCAGGGAGTATCTTCTCTACAAGGACGAGCAGTTATTAATATTCAGGTATGTCCCATCATCACCATAAAATGTGGAAGGAAATTACAAAGGTTTTGTTTGAGTTTTATACAAATGCATAGAGTAAAGGTAAATTAAATACATGAATGCTTTTTTCAGACAGAATTACAGATAATGTGTGCCTTTTTATTATCATTCAAAAAATGATTAGACTCAACTTCTTATATTTTAACTCTGTATGGTTCCTGACAAGATATTTACCTTCACCACTATATATGGACATTTATGTTGTTTTGTTCATTAAGAACAAAAATTGTCTTCTCTTACTTTTTCCCACTTGTAAGACCTAGTGAATTTGCAGGAGAAACTTACATGAAAGAAAATGGCCATTAGTAACTCACGTAGGTTTTTGTAACTTGGGAAAGTTACTTAAGATACATATTTTAAGGCTTCACTTTAGTCATAATGAGCAAACAAGTTGTGGGAATTCTTCATCATAGAAAAGAATTCACAGCAACTGGTCAAAAGCAAGATGACTGTGCATAGCTAGATTTATTCATTCATGCACATGGTAACTAGTAATATTTATATAGGTATAACAATCAAGAATATATATCCCTGAGAATTATGTTTCCAAATTATATTTTTTATTGATTGAAGATATGTGAGTTAGGAGAAAATTCTATGTTGTAATCCCTCAAGTCTTTGGTTTCAGATAAAAAAAGGTCCATGATACAAAAATGTATACAGATGGCAGTCTGGATATATTGGTGTCCAGAATTTAAGGTAATTGGAGAACTAGCTATCCCACATTCTCACTGAAGAATCATAAGACTGTAGTTCAGCTTAACTATAGCATGACCTCACCAAATACCATTTCACACACTAGATGGGGAAATGGAAAATTCTGTACTTTCTTATCTCCTAGATGTTATACAGTTTTCAGTCTTCAGTGACACACTGAAATCCATAACAGAAAAAGACATTCCTGACCAATTAACATATGTATATCACACAAATAGAAGGAATTAACTTCCAAAATAATATTATCACATGTATTTGATACACCTGTTACATGATACGTTAAATTAACAGCTCCTCTTAATTCTTATTTCAGGTGATCCCACTACCCAGAGGGAGACCTGTCATTTCTCAGAACATTAGACATTTAGTTATACCAGAAAACTTGAAGCCTGCAAAAGTAATGAGCTTGATAAAGTCACCTGATCACCTTCCACATCATCCTAATGGAAAGTTACATTTTAGTATTGCTGCAGATGACAGGGACGGTCATTTTGCAATCGACAGCTTGACAGGGGATGTATTCCTTTCTAAGGAACTTGATTATGAAATGACATCTCACTATCTCATCAGGGTGGTGATTAAAGACCCTAGCAAAACCCCTCCCCTGAATAGCACAGTCTTCCTTAGTATCGATGTGGAGGATCAGAACGACCATTCCCCGTCCTTCCAAGAGCAGTTCGTTGTGGTAAGTGTGGAAGAAAATGTCCCTATAGGGACTCTGGTGCATGTCTTCAATGCCAAAGATGGAGATGGAAGTTTTTTGAACAGTAGAATACAATACTTCGTTGAATCCCACCACCCTGGAACCAATCCGTTTATCATCCACCCCTCCTCTGGCGCCTTAGTCACGGCGTCCCCCCTTGATAGAGAAAGAGTTCCCGCCGTCGTCCTGACCGTAACTGCGTCCGACCAGGCTGCGAACGTGACGGACCGGCGACTGAGGTCGCTGACTGCGCAGGTAGTGATTTTGGACGTGAACGACCACAGCCCCACTTTCATGTCTTTTCCCATCGCCCATGTCAGAGAGGATGCCATGGCGGGCTCCTTGGTGCACCACATATCTGCTCAAGATCCCGATGAAGGAAGGAACGGAAGAGTAACATACAGCATCCTATCGGGAGATGAAAACAGGGCCTTTATGCTGGACGAGGCATCAGGTATCGTGTGGGTCACTGGCGCCTCAAGCCTCCCTTTATCCTTTCCATTCTCCTCTGTTAAAAGGATAGTGCTCAAAATGCATAAACTTTAAAGAAATCTGACTTGATTTATTGTTCAACTTATATATATGAAAGGTATAGAAATTGTATTCCGAGAACCAACTGTGATTTTCTTGTTTATTAATATGGACCATGCTTGGAGCTCACTCACCTTTCACGGGATGGGTGTCCAGTTGCAAACTTCTTTGCCTCCATTATGCGTCCTCACAAGGTAGGAGATGATACCAAAAGTGAGTCAAGGTCGAACACAACTAATCGACAGCATTATTAAAAGACTTTAGATTGGAAATGTATCTTTAAGATAATATAAACATATTTGTAAATAGTTGGGCATGCATTTTTAAATGGTTGGACTGCGTTGGGTATTAAGACCTTTACTTCTCCATGAACTATAACATTTTCGTTTTGCAGAAGCATTTATTCACCATCAAGTACTTTGCAGAAATGTCACTCACTGTCACTTCACTGGTCTTGCTGACACCATGTTGCCAGATGACATCTGTGAAAGTTTTGATGTAGTTTGATGGAAGATTAAATGTACAGTGTCATTCTTGAGAAATTGGAAATGAACTTCCCTCAACTTGATTTTCAGGACATATTGAAGAGATGGACTGCCATCTCATTCTCTAAAAAATAGTCATCTCTACATGGCTCTTCAGGAAAAAAATCTCAGCTGTATATATTTGGCCCAGCTGCTAGTAAGAGCATTATTTGGAATGGGACTCAGTGTGTAGGATTTGGAAGTCATGATTATAGTTTGGCTATATACTGTTGGAAATTTTCATCAAAATATTTATTAAATCCTGTACATATGGTTCCATTCTGAGGCATGCATGAACACCACCTAAAACCCCACTGACAGAGAGATAGTCCAGACTCGGTTGCTGATTTCTTTTAGAGCTGGGGTCTCCAGGGACCTGTTTCAGCAATACTTAAAATGTTTTCCAAAATGGCTAAGAAAGGTCTACTTTGGATTGTTAAAGAGGATGAAGAAAACTAGAGTTGTGTCTCAGTAATATAGGTATCATGACGCTTTAACAATTGGAGTGGCTATTTCAACCGAGATATTTTTCAAAGACATAAACTGATAGTTGCTGAATGCATTCATATGAGACAATGCATTTTGTCTCTCATGAGGCTCCTATCTCTTATTAAGAAGATGTAGTAAGTTTTCAATTAATTTTGGCCCTGAAGTATAAAGTGAGAAGTAATCACTGAAAAACTATTTTATAAACTGAATCAGTAAGCCTATTTAATTCTTTAAAGAAAAGTTCTTACAGGATAAACATGTGTTAAAGAAGCAAACGGCAATCCTAGAAGAAAGAAATGTGCCAACTGAATTCATATAACAGCTGAATCTTGTGTGCAAGTCTTTATAACACTTTGCTTACATGCATTACATTCTTAAATGGCAGCAGGCATATTTAATTTGTGAAGTTTATTGTCTGTTATAAAGTCTTTACTATTTTTTGTTAATAAAAAAGACATTTAACTGAGAGTGGCATAAAGAGATTATAATCCTTTAACAAATGCTTGATATCTTAAAAAATTTAGCCACCCTCATTTTTTTGTAATTTGGCCACTTTTAAACATGAAGTGTCATTTGACATGAAAATGTATATTGCTAGACACTATTTTTTTAAATGAAAGTAGATGTTGAGTGGGTAATTTTGATGTAATCATCTCAGTAGATAATGGTATGTGATAGATGATTTCTGAATTCTCATTTGTTCTTATCATTTAAATTTGGGCCACTTTCCTGACTAAAAATCTGATCTTTTGATTCTAGATAATATATAAATTGAAAGTTGGCTTATTCAGGTTTACTCTTTAATAAAAAGTTTCTGCAGTTTTAGTAAGTTAGGTAAGTTAGGCACAGTAGAGTAAGCACGACTTCTCTAAAGAATATTTATTACCCATTGCTTGTGTTCCCTTTCAAATCAGGCTTACTAACGACGACTTGTCCCTTGGATTATGAAGTAAAAGCTCAGCACATTCTGACCCTTCTGGCCCGGGATGATGGCATACCAGCACTTTCTTCTTCCCAGACTTTGACAATTACTGTTCTCGATGTAAATGACGAGTCACCAGTATTTAAGCAGGACCTGTATGAAGCTTTAGTTAAAGAAAACCAAAATCCAGGGGAGTTTGTCACAAGGATTGAAGCTGTGGACAGAGATTCAGGTAACTTAAGAATATGGAAATTAGTGCTAAAAACAAAACTGGACGTAATTTCAACTAGTTATGGCCCAGGAAAATGAAAACAGTTGCTAGTTATCTCAAACTTGTGATGTCTCTTCCATAGCCATACACGTAAAAACACACACACATGCAAAGATAATGTGTGCTTTTATAACACTTAACTTGTATTGACCTTCATTATTACTTAGAGTGATGAATGCTTAATTAATACCTAATTAATTATACTATATATGCAATTTTATATGAATTAAATATCTATAATGTATATATATATGTAAATATACATACAAAATTATACAACTTCCAGTTGTACATTATAATTTGACATCTGTATACACTACAAAGTGATCAGCTATCACCTACAATTGACCCTCTTCACCTCTTTCTCCCATCCCTTATCCCCCTTACCCTCTAATAGTCACCAACCTGTTCTCTGTATCTATAATGTTCTCTGTATCTATAAGGTGTATTTTGTTTGTTTGTTTTTGTTTTTTAGATTCTACATATGAGTAGTTTGTCTCCCTCCTTCTGCTTATTTCATTTAGCACAACACCTTTGAGGTCTATACATGTTGTTGTAAATGGCAAAATTTCATTCTTTTTTATGGCTAAGTAGCAGTCCATTGTGTATATTTATTCATCATGTCTTCTTTATTCATTCATCCGTGGATGGACATTTAGATTGTTTACAATATCTTGGCTATTGTAAATAATGCTGAAGTGAACATAGGGGTGTATATATCTTTTCAAATTAGTGTTTTCATATTTTTAGATAAACACCCAGTAGTGAAATAGCTGGATCATCTATACTTAATTTAATAATAAGTAAGACAGTTCTATACTTAATTTTTTGAGGAATCTACATATTGTTTTCCCTAATGGCTGCACCAATTTGCATCCTGTCTACAGTATAGGAGGGTTCCTTTTTCTCCACATCTTCTCTAACACTTGTTATTTTTTATCTTTTTGATAGTAGCCATTCTAACAGGTGTGAGGTGATATCTCACTGCTGTTTTGATTTGCATTTCCCTAATAGTTAATGATGCTAAGCATCTTCCTATGTGCATTTTTTTAAGTTGGCCATTTGTATGTCTTTGGAAAATGATTTTTCAGATCTTCTGCCTATTTTTTTAATCAGGTTTTTTTGGTGTTATTGTTGAGTTGTATGAATTTTTTACATATTTTAGATACTAACTCCTATTGAACATGATTTGCATATATCTTATCTCACTCAGTATGCTATCCTTTTGTTTTGATGATGGTTTCCTTCACTGTGTAGAAAATTTTAAGTTTGATTTAGTCCCATTGTTTATTTTTGCTGTTGTTTCTCTTGTCTTTGTATTCCAGTCCACAACAGTGTTGCTAAAACCATTATCAAAGAGCTTCCACCTATGTTTTCTTCTAGAGATTTTATGATTTCAGTCTTTAATCCATTTTGAGTTGGTTTTTGTATATGTTGTAAGATAGTGGTCTGGTTTCATTCTTTTGCATGTGGTTGTCCAGCGCTCCTAATGCCATTTATTGAAGAGACCATCCTTTTCCATTGTATGTTCTTGGCTCCTTTGCTGTAAATTTATTGTCCATATATATGTACGCTTATTTCTAGGCTTTCAATTCTGTTCCACTAAACTGTGTGTCTGTTTTTATGCCACTACCATACTGTTTGGTCACTATAGCTTTATAGTAGAGTTTGAAATCAGGATACCTCCAGCTTTGTGTTCTTTCTCAAGATTGCTTAGGCTATTTGGGATCTTTCATGGTTCTCTAAAATTTTAGAATTATTTGTTTTAGTTCCGTGAAATGTGACATTGGAATTTTTAGAGGGATTGCATTGAATTTGTAGATTACTTTGGGTAACATAAATATTTTAGCAATATTATTTCTTAGAATACAGAAGTAAGCCCATCTGTTTAAATTCACATTTCTGTATTGCAACTGTCATTACATAATCAGCATGTTTTGTTCTTTTTGTAAAAGAATTGCTATAGATGTTTCTACGGAAATTGTTCATCAATAGAGTAAAATATATATTTCCTTAAGCTTCTAAACTAAATCACATATTAATTGCTTTGCCATTTTGGAAAACATCATCTTTTAATGCAATGCATTTTACACGAATTTGTACATAATGATGCTACAAAAACTTTCAAGGACTAACCTAATTTTCTTTTCTTTGACCAGAGTGGGGCAGTGTGATCAAAGAATTTTTCTTACTAGGCTCACAAACACCTGACTGTAGCATGTTAACAACTGTTGATCTCAACCCATGCTTAAAGAGTTTTATTTAGTACATTTCTGGTAGTGTGGTTCTTAGGGTGAAAGAAACAACAGAACATATACATAAACTTTGTGTTTCAGAGTAATTCCAGTTCAGTAAAGTTCTCCTATAGTGCTCTCTGGTATACTTTGAGCAACATAGGGCTCTGGGCAACACAGAAATCATTTCCCAAACCTGTTACTGATGTTGTGTGATTTAGCAATCAAGTATGTAAAATGCTTCTTCCCCTTGATCTTATTTTAGCTTATTAGTTTTTTTTTTGTAGTGGACTGTGCTGAAAGGAGCTCTTTTGCTTAATGTTGAGAAAGAAAAGAATGTCTCTCAAATTTTGCTTGTATCAACTAAAGATTATTACCATGAATCTGCTTTCTGATCTTTACTGTTAAAAATGCTTAGTGTTAATGCTCTTTTAGAATGAATAGTCTACAACCTGTTACTTAAATTACATTGAAAGTTCATTATTCTAGAGATTATGGTTTGCCGGACAGAGAATTCAGGTGCCAAATTATTGTTTTTCTGGCTTTGCATTTATGAATGTTTGAAATACACATTAGCATCTTCATGAGTCTTATATACCTTCACAGATTTTGGAGACAATTTCAGTTTACTAGAAATCTCAGTGTTTTTAATGAGGCCAGATGTGTTAAGCAAGTGGTTGTATAAATGTATGTGAATTTGTAGGTATCCACATGCATTTTAACCTATTTCCCTTTCTTCAATCCTTTTTTTTTGCTTGTTCAGTTAGAGCAATGAAACAGGATTATGTATGAGAAATGACGTAGTCATTGGAATTTATGAATGGTTTACCTTATATTATGTAAAAATACTATAGCATTACTTAATACCAGAATGCTCAACATATGTTTTCTAGCATTCTGCAATGCAGTTTTTAAAAATGTAAGCCGACAGTGTTGCTTGGCATTCAAAACTTATGGGAATTTGAGCATTGAATGTTTATGATGTATGACTCACACTAGTTCTAACCGGATTTTTTTCTTGTATTAAATGGGGAAAACAAATACCAGGTTTTAACTAAGATATTAAAACTGCTACAGTCTGCTGCTACCAACAATAACCCCATTGTTAGTAAGAAAAGATTTACCGCAAGGGCTCCCCTCCCCCAGTCCTGGGAGGAATGGGTGCTCCACCAGGGAAGATGACACACCCCCAGCTGATACATTTGCTCAATAGTGGTCAATACAAATAATTTAACAGTACAGTGCCATACAAGAATGCCAGATTGTATAATGAGAGCTTATTCTCTATTCCATAAAAAGATGTGTTCTCTATCAGGGTTTATCTTGAATAAACTTTACACCAGGGCGATTTCTTGGAAACTGTCTTGAGCTGGACATACAACTGCACCCTGCACCCAACGACCTGCATGTGCAGTGAGGCAGGAACACTGCCATGACAGTGTTGCATCTATTTCGTTGAATCTAAAACACCATTAATTATAAAATGCATCTAACTTCAAAAATGTTCAATTGTGCAGGAAAAAATGTGTCTTAGAATTAATGAGATAGTAAGCAAACAAAAAAACCCAGTAAATACCACTTATAACTTCACTCACCGAGAGACAGTCAGTGTTAAAGCTTTGATAGAGTCTTATTTCATGTGATACATGATTTTTTGATTGTGTAACTTTTCGCTTGTCTGCCTGCCCTTTAGGCAGTGGATTTCTCATGGATTCAGGACATGTTTTATTCACTTTTATCCCAGGCTCCTAAGATAGTGCAAGCTATGACATAGGAGCTCAGAGAATATTTTTGACTCTACAATCTGAGAAACTGGAGCATCTGTGAAATAAGCTGCTTCGAGTTGCCTTTATACTTTAGGATTCATTCATGTATATGTTCTTTTATTCAGTTAACCAGGCATGGTTTTATTTTTGCTTTAGAAATGCCTGAGCTGTGTGGGCATTGTACAGCTGAGGAATTACATAAAAAATGATCTTCCTAAAAAGTAAATCTGAAAATAACATTCCTCTGGTCAGAATGCTTTATCAATTCTGCATGGTGAAGAGGATAAACTTTTATTCTCTTAGCTTAACAACAAGGCATTTTATGAAGTGACGCTAGCTTTACTTTCTATCCTCAGCCCCTATCACTGTCTGTCCCATGACTGGACTGTTACGTAAGGGATAAAAGCTATACAGAATGATACGAATAATAAAATCTAAAAGTTTCAAAAAAGTCAGGTAAATATTGGGCAAAGCACATTAGAGAATAATGGGAACAGTGGGAGGAAGGGAAAATATAAAGACTTCAGTTTATGTTTATCTGAAGACATTTTCTAGGTTTGACAAGTGTTGGAATTTAAAGTGTGTAATATACAATATTAGGTGTAATATACAATAAAGTCATGTAATAAATGAGTGTTTTTGTTTCAAGAATAAAAGGTCCAAAAATTAAAAGGTGTTTTTCTCCGTCTAAGCTCCTTGACGACAGAGGGCGTACCTGTTGGATTCACCACCATCTCTTTGGCAGACAGCACTATGCTGGACACCTAATTTTGCTCACCAAATATTTGAGAAATGAGGAGAATGGATAGAAGATTGTATTATTCCCGTGTTCACAGTGTCATAAAAAATATAGACTGGAATAACAAACTTTACCAACCTGAAATTTTTAGAAATTCTGCTTTGGCAATAAAAGAGATTGTGATCATTATGAGATCACAATAATCGCTATGATTACTAAATAAGTATTACCATGCTAATATGCCTAATGGTAAATGATAGAATTTGGTGACCTCTGACCATACCATGCCAAATATATTGTTCCTATCTTATTAGACTTTTTCCTCAAGGTCCTAAAAATGCCTGCAGATTATCTCAAATATCCTTTCTCTTTCAAATGACATAGTAAAAAAAAAAATGTATTCTTATTCTTATATGAAACTAGCATTATATTCCTCTCCTTCCAGACTATATTATACCCACTAGACCAATAGTGGGATGAAAATTTACTTCTTAACATTGACAAGATCGAAATTTATGATTGAAGTTTTTGTTGTTGTTGTTAAGGCCAAAGAATAGTATGTCATCTTTTATTATATATATATTCCAAGTATTATATGTATTCCTAGATTCTTGTCAGTTAAGAAAAGAAGATAGGAAAATGATCAAAAGGAACTAGTGTAAAGTGCAAATAAGCTGCACTAGCAGGGGATAAACACATTAAAGTTAATGGTATGAATCACATTCATAACCAGTGATGGAAATGATGTGATACTTCACTCAGGGAAGAAATGAAACCACAAAAATATGGGAAGGATTATTTTCAAAATGCGTAATAATATGGCACCACATTTCTCACTTCAGATAGGAGACTAAGGACTAAGTGGAAGGCCAAAGGAAACAGTAGTACCCGTACGAGCAACTCTGTGCTCGCCTCCTATGCTGGAGAAGGATCAGAGTACCATTAACTGGGCACAAGCTTTCAAATAGAGGGTCAGTCTACAGGAACTGTCATTTGCCCTGCAAGCTTATAATTATGTCATTAAATCACAATCAGGGGTGTTAGAAAGAGTAATTAGAAATCTGTTGTAGGGTTGCACACTCATAAGAAATTTTTTATGGAAGGGAAAAAATCTTAAACATTCATTGTGGGGAAGTCTCATAAGACTTTTGAAAATCAAGCATTTCAGCTCATGAGGCTTTTATTTAACAAGAACAGACAGAGTTTTGTGGGGTTTTTAACTTTTTTTTTACCTCACCTTTTTTGAAGGTTATTTAAGCATCTTGCCTTTTTCATCTACGGCCTAACCTGTTCATAGAGGAAAGAATAGAAAAACAGACGGATGGTTTCCTAAGGGGTAATTACTAAATTTTTCTTTATATTTTCCTTTAGGGATCAATTCCAAGTTTCAGTTTGAAATCATGCCAGGTGTTGCATTTGGGTTGTTCAAGGTAAACTCTGACACTGGAGAGGTGGTGACAGCCATTACACTTGACAGAGAAGTTCAGGAAGTCTTCACCCTTCGAGGTAAGGGATTGCTTGACGATGCTAGCCAGGTAAAGATAGGCAGTGGGAGGTTTAGTGGTAAAATCTGACATTTCAGTAGAATGTCTTTAAATAATACATTATTAACTCAGGGCTACCCTGTCAGTTTGGTCTGATGTGGTCCAGGTAGGGCCATGTATTTTAGGTATGAATCAATGGCCATGATGTGTGCTATCTTTTACTCCACGCCAGTATTAGCACGAGATGGGGGAATCCCTTCACTGTCAGGCACCACAACGATTCTTTGTACTGTAGAAGATGAAAATGATCACACCCCAGAGATTATTGTCCCCAGTCACCACGTTGAAGTTCTGGAAAACCAAGAGCCACAGGTTGTCTACACTGTTTTCGCCTCTGATATGGATGCTGGCAATAATGGAGCTGTCAGGTATCATATAATTGGTAAGTATTTTCTTTATTAAAATTCCTTTCAGGATACTGACTGAGCTGGCACACATAATGTGGTGATTACTCTGCATTCAGGGTCTATTGCAGTGGCTACAAAACACACACCCAGTGAGAGCTGATTGGTACCATGAGTGTCCTCTCTACCTCCATTCCACTGGCACCCTGAAGAAATGCCCTCCAAATTCTTTAAAAAATTGCCTATCGACAACTTTTGTGAATGTTTCTTTACTACCACTTGTGGATGTAGAGATGGTATAGAGCTTTTTCTTATCCTTGTTCCTTTTAAGGAGCACTTATTTTTGTTATTTTGAGCAATCAAGATTTTTTTCAGGCCTTTCATTTTAAAAGGAACTTAGAGAACATGCACAGATGATAAGTTCCCAGATCTGAATACCAGTGTGTACTTCAGATCTCCAGCCACACCCCAGGGACCGAGGTCTGTAGGGATTTCTGCCCTAGAAGATAATTTTGTGATATTGCTCCCTTTGAATCAGAGGCATATGGCTTTCTGGCAGAATGATGTCAGTATTAGCATGAGCAGCTTGAGAGAGCTGAGTGAAAGAGTCACTTTATCAGCTATAAATGCCATAAAAATGTAGGTTTGACCCCTATGTTTTGTACAAGTAAACTACCATGTTTTATGAACAAAATACAAATGCAAGTCCCTTCTTCTCAGCCCCCAACACTACCTATGGCTCTTGTTTTTTCTGAATGTCACTCCACTTCTTCCCCATATGACTTTGTGGACTCCAGTAAATTCCCACAGTGTTGGGAATAATGTGCTTCATTCACTATGCCCTTATTGGGGAGGAAAATTTTCCTCTGCAGTTCAAGGTTCTCCTATCTGGCCTAAGAATCAAATTGACGTGAGACAGAGTAACAGGAGAAAATCAAGTTTAGTTGCACATGTAGAGGAAATCCACCAGACATGAGATTCCGACCACAGTCAGGCAAATGAGGTACATATATATCATCCTGAACTAAGGAAAAGGGTAGGGGCTTGGGACTTCAAAGAGAAGAAAATCAAATTCATAGAAGTATAGAAGGAGTATATATTTGGTAAACAAATATTTGCTGGGCCACACAGAAACAATGGGACATAGAGAAGAATTTTACGGAAAAATTTGGTGAATTCCTCCCCATCTGCTATTACTAGTTCATATCGTACATTGTTATCCATGGTGACAGCTCTCTTCCTGGAGCAGACCCTACATCTAAATTCTTTTAGAAAGTTAGGAGGAAGGTTTAAGTTTCTTTCTGAGTCTTTTGGTCCTTGATTGTTTCCAGCTCGGCATCCTGGGATGGCCTGCCCTTGGCCCCTACACCCTCATTCAGGCGTATACCTGCATCCAAGAAAATGGCCAGCAAGCCATTGAACCATGTTTTTCCTGGCTGAGTTTCAGGGTGGCTTCAAAATGTGTTTGAAAGCATTTTGTCCCTGTGTTCAGTTTTAACTTTTATTCCACTTGGGACCATGAACAATAAAAAGGGGAAGATTTTCCTGAAAGTTATAGAAAAGAATAAAACATCATCTTTGTTTATATTATGGCAACAAACAAGCATTCCACAGTCTCTAACAGAAGTGTTCTGATTCATGCACAAAGTGTCTGTAGTGCATAATATCTAGGAACCTACTACTCTCAGTCTTTTAATTTTTGATTGATATAAAAAATGGACATTATATCTTCTTTCTTATCACTGCCTACTATTATCTTATTATAAATAAAACATACATTTTGATCCTCTCAAGAGGTGAATTATATGAACATAAAAGATTGTAGATGCACATACAAAAAAATCATACTGCTATAAATCAGTCAAAACAAGTGTTCCAATTGTTGATTAAATTAAGATAGATGTTGAATTGTGTAATTTTGTTTATTTCCCACTAATAAAAGCTTCATGAGAGCCGGGACTTTATCATAGTCATAGCTATATGTCCTTAGTACTTACAAAATACTAGGATATAACCATCAGGAAATAAATATTTGTTGCATGAAAAAATATATATAGCTGGCAAATGGGCCACTGCTTTTTCAATTCAAATGGATTTTGAAATTTTTTTCTTTAATAGATGGAAATACTGATGAGTACTTTGCAATTAATGAAACATCAGGAGAACTGTCACCCATTCATCCTTTGGACCGAGAGCAAGTCAACAATTTTACCCTTGTCATCCTGTGCTCAGATCTGGGGGACCCACCCAGGAGCTCAATAGCACAGCTGCAAGTTAAGGTTTTGGATGACAATGACCACAGCCCCTCCTTTCCCACACTTTATTACCAATCCTCTGTGAGAGAAGATGCTCAGGTGGGAACAGTGGTTCTTGTGCTGTCCGCGGTGGACAAGGATGAAGGCCTGAATGGACAAACTGAGTATTTCCTGACAGGGGAGTCTTCTGACACGTTCACCATTGACCCTGCGGCAGGCATATTGAGAACCAGCCGTGCCCTCGACCGAGAAGCCAGATCGCTGCACACGTTGAGGGCTGTAGCCAGAGACTGTAGCATCCGGGGTTCAAGAAGCACCACAGTAATTATAAAAGTCCACGTCACTGATGTTAATGACAATGACCCAGTTTGGGAACAGAACCCCTCTGAAATTTTTCTTTCCCCCCAGTCACCTACAAACCAGACAGTGACCATTCTGAGAGCCAGTGACCCAGACTTGGGGCCCAATGGAACTGTCATTTTTAGTTTTGCAGAGACCCAGTCAATTTTTTCCATTGATAAATATACAGGAGAAATTCAGCTTCAGCACAACCCATCATCAGAATATTTTCCATTCTGGCTGCAGTTAAAAGTTATGGACCAAGGGCTTCCGGCTAGGACAGCCACTGGTCTCTTAGTCATTCACATGAAAGGAGAAGATATAAAGATTTCCTTCAGCCACCATCTGTATGAAGGGTCTGTGATGGAAAATTGTGATTCAGGTGAGTGTCCTCTAAAGTTTTTTGTGTATTGCAGTTGTTTTGGCAAAATGCCTATTAAGGTATGCTTAAAACAATAGTGCTATTGCAAATTGAGTTAAAAAGTTTTGAGTCCAGCCAATTGTTGGTATGTCAGTTTTCATCCAAATTAGAGTATTGGAAAAACACACTCAAATATAGCAAAACACGTGCACAAATCTTAAAGATAGCAAGGATGGTAAAAAAACCGAAAGATGACTCTCTCAGGGCCTTTGAATTCTCTGTTAATTTAAGTTAACGATCTCAAAATAAAATCCCCTTTTATATAAGTGTTTATGAAACCTTAACACCTGTACATTTCAAAATACTTTCTTGGAAGTATAATGGAAGAGGAAGTATGCTGTGGCTAAATGTTTGGGCTCCGCCTGGATTTAAATCCTGACTGTGCCACTGTGTGTTCTTGGGTAGCTGAATCTCTCTGAGCCTCAGTTTCCTCATCTGCAAATCAGGAATAATGTTTGTGCCAACCTCATTAGGTTCTGATGAATTAATAAGCTAGCTCATGGAAAACACTCCAAACTGTGTCTGCCACATAGTAAGCGTCTAATAAATAGGAACTGCTATTATTAATATTATGACTTCCTTTTGGTACAGTGAGCAGTGGCTCTCAAACAGTGCAGTAATATCTGATCTTCAAAGAATTCAGCACAGATTACACAGCTCAAAACAGGCATCTGTGAATGATAGCCATTTTTCTTCATAAGGCCAAATTCTTTTTTCAGTTATTTCCCTATTCAAATTAATGTCATAATGGGAAACATTAAAACATTAACTTATCTTTCTACCCCAAAGGGAAAAGTCTTCTTTGTACATAGTTGTGAATAGCAAGAAATTCAACCTAGGCCAATATACCTAACTAAAGAGTAGAGTAAATGAATCTTTGAATGCTTCAGCTGGCCGGAGGGCACAGCACAGGAACTTGGAGACTTGGGGAGGAGTTAGGTTGCTCAAGGTCCGTGTGCCGTTTCCTTGGTCATGTCATTTTCTTGTCTGCATTTTGTCATTTTAGCATGACTTTGTCTACTCCTCTGTAAACCATTATTTAGAACCTGCATTCTTCTGAAATTGATTTACTCATTTCATCGTGAAAATATTTGTTACACATTATACACTGCCTTTCCTGTGAAAAGAGACTATTCCATTTAATATTGAACATTAAATTAGGGTCATTGTCCTGCACTAGAGGGGGTGAGGGTTTAGTAATATGAGTAACCGTTGATGTGTTGTATTTTTGGAACCAACATAAGATTGTATATCAAGGATACTTCAAATTTTAAAAAATAGGGTTTTTCTCAGTTGTGGATTAGTAACCTGATTTTGTTCCTTTTCTGAATTATGCTGATTCCACGGGTTGCTTACTCAGAAGGCCTGTTATTGATTCTGCATATAATTAGGAGTAAATTGCAATTGTCTTCATTAAATGAAATAATAGTGACTTCCTAAATAAGACGGAAATTTCCAACCTCCTCTATTCTTATGTTAATGAGACGTAGACATAGTATTCCATCTTAAACAATGTGACATACTCCCTAGGACTGTATTTGTATTCTTCTTAAAAGGCATACATCCCAACCCAAGAGCAGAACCTGACGGAAAGCAAAGTTAACATGTCCTAAATAATATAGCACAAAACGTAATATATTAATTATTCTTGAAATCGATACAACAATATCATAGACTCTTTGAGCCCAGCCCACCGTCTGCAAAGTAGATATAAATACCTCACCTTAAATGTTCCTGACATGTGGTCCTTACATCTCTACTTGAATAATTCAGTGATTGAGAGTTAAGGACAATGGTTCCTGAACTTGGGTGGGAACGAGTGATCTATGAGCCGCCCATGAACGTTCTTCCTCCTTAGGTCTGTGGTCCAGAAACTGTTTTTAACAAGTTCTGCAGGTGATGTGATTGCATGGCAAAGTTGGAAAACCCCTTCATTTGAAAAGTCACTCATACGTTGAACCTGGATCTGCCTTCTTTGTGTCTCTCCACAGGTCCTCCGTCTCGCCCCAGAGCACCCAGCTGCTCTACCCAGGCACTCTTCAGAAATTTTATTTGCTATCTCAATGCATTTTTAGTCTGTACCAGGTACTTCTCTACTAGGATAGATCAGTGAGCAAGAGGTCTAAGATGTTTGCCTTGGGAGGCTTACATTCTATCAGGGATAGAGAGACAACATCAGTGAATGAAATAAATAACTGAAGTTTAGCATGTGTCAGATGGTGATAAGAGTTATCAAATAAAGAAAAAGCAGAGCAGGGTAAAA
Organism: Manis javanica; assembly: GCF_040802235.1. Taxonomy (NCBI): domain Eukaryota; kingdom Metazoa; phylum Chordata; class Mammalia; order Pholidota; family Manidae; genus Manis; species Manis javanica. Next base: position 193,442,961 of record NC_133158.1, read on the forward strand.
GGGAATTGGGAATTCTGGGAGATGGGACAAGTTGAGATTTTAAATAGCAGGTAAGGGCAGGCATCAAACAAAGGACGTTTGGGCAAAGACTTAAGGAGAGGTGGTAGTCATTTGTATATTTGGGGGCAAATCATTTCAGAAAAAGAGGAAAAAGCTAGTGGGGAGCCTGCATAGTTTGTTCAAAGGACAGCAAAGAGGACTGCATGCCTGACAGCAGAGTAAGCAGGGAGACGAGAGTCCAGCCGTGAAATGACGCCAAAGGACTAGCAGGTTAGACAGAGCATTAGACAATCAGGGTACTTTGGCTTTTACTCAAAATAGTTTTCCCTTCTCTAGTCCATTCAGTTATTCATCACATAATGGGGTTTCTAATCACATTCACATCCAAAATAAATTCTACAGAGTAATAGGCATGAAATATATTATTCCTCAAAAGAATTGGCATGGAAGTCATCACTGTTGCACATTTTCATGTTAGCAAATGAAATTTCTAAAGATTAAATAATATACCTTGGCTTTTCCTAATTGCTAGGATATCCTTTCTCAATTCACCCAGGATCAATTTGCTTAGAGAATGAAACCAAAATAAAAATCAATATCTAGGGCACCCCAAGGAAAACATTTCAATATGAAATTAAGTTATGGATTAGTAAGTAAGATATTTGTGGTTGGATTCAGAAGTGACTTAAAGTAAAACTAATCAAAACTGCTGTGGAAGGGGAAACTGTGCACCTGTTTTCATTTTCTCCATGTGACATTCATTTACATGTCACAAGTTCCCTCTGTTGATAGGAGGCAGCCATTAGGGGGGAAACTGCCTTGATTTAGCCTGTTTCCCATCATCACTCAGCAGCATCTCATACAATCTGCACCCCTTCCAACTATCCCAACCATCACAGTTGGGACTAATAGATATGGTTAAGAGTAACCTGGCCTGAGATTAAAAATTTAGGGCAGAAGACAGGGAAGACCAAATTACTGTCTTAGCTCTTAAGGGGGAGCCTCCTGGTTAAGATTCAGTCTGAAAAGCTAATGAATAAATGAATGGGAAGCTTTTATCTTGCCATCTGCATCCGTGTGTTTTCTTTGACCTCTGATCAGAGCTGTCCTTCTTAGGCCTTTTGTATTTTAAATCACTGAATTACATTTGACTGTTATGTTTTTAATAGAACTTAACACTCAAAATCTATTTATTAAATCTTACACAAATGGAGGGATAGAAATACTTCTGGCAGTAATACAAGCATATGGTATCCATCAATATCCACATAGGTGTACATGTCAAGACATCTGAAGCAATGGGTTGGGACCTTGCTTTGCAGAGTAGTTATGCCATGTGCAAAGGTCATGAAGTTCTAAGTTGAGAGGTAAACTGAAAGCTTCAGCATTAACAGGAAGGAGAAAGGAACAAGGAAAGGATGACAGCTAAGAGGGCTGTTGAATCTAATTAGAGACAACTAACCTACACCTGTGCCATCAGGATTTCCTAGACCACTGTGAGAAACAGTGACAAGCTACATAAAATATTGATTGGCATTTCCGGCTGGCCACAGCTTTGCCTGGAACACAAATTCTGTTCTGATGGCCAGAGCATATCATAGACACCGGAGTTGACTTTTTCTTTCGCTTTTGAATTCCAGTGGTTTTAAAAGATTTTAAATCTATTGATGAGTGTTGGAATGGTCTTGATATAAATTATGTAATGGCATTTTATAACTTCCAGCATTATTCCCTTCCCAAATATGCTTGCAATTTTAATTTTATTTTTATATGCCTATTGGAAGTTTAAATTATCTGGTGGTTACTCAAACATACCATCACTAGGCACCAGTTGACATCCTGAGTGAATTATTTTTCGTGTCATCATACATTTTCATTATCTGAAGCTGATTTTAACATTTAGATATTCTTTTAAGGAAACAAAAAATAAAAACAAATAAGTCCAGTATATATATACTTGTTTAACATTTCTTTCTTGGAAAGCCCACAAGTTCAAATTTTGGTTGACAGTGCATTCATCTGTCAACAACAGTGAACTTAGATCAACTGATTAAAACAATATGTAGTTCAGGATATAGTTCTGATTGTAAAAAGCAATGCTTTGGTAGATAAAAATCTCTTTGAGTGTCAGTCATGAAAAACCAATTGCCTGTAAGAGAGAGGCTGGCCATACAGCATTGTGACAAGAGAAGTTCAAGTCCAAGTGATGCCTCCCTCTCTTCCTTTTACCACTGTTCCCTTTAAAACCCAGAAGAGAGGGAATCTAACCATTCTGAATCTTTTTGACATGAAAGATAAATTACTTGGTTGTCCAAGGCATTACAACCCATTAAACAATTTGACTGAACTTTCTAGAAGCCAGTTTTTATTTCTTCTGTTTCATTCGCAATGCTTTGGTTATCCTGATGAGGATGCATCAACAATCACAGGGCCCACCGTGGACTGGGCATATAACTTTGTGCATTTCTGAAAATTACCATGAAGGAAAAAATGAAATTATGATTGTATTGATACTGTGATTGAAAGTAAATACTCAAACTTCAAAAGACTTCAGATAAAATTAAAGCATAATGACAGATGGGGGGCATTTTAAGTAGTAAATTATATTTAATATTATATAATGAACAAATTTGGTCTTGATGTTTTGGAGGAAAACCCCCCTCTTCTGACTCTTTGGCAACTGATTCAGTAAATTCTGGCTCTTATTTTGGCGAGGCTGGGCACATGCATGCGGAGTATGGAGACTGTGGTAGGAATTAGTGGAGTGGAGTCGGCCTCTACCACCCTGCCACTCTCAGTAGGCAAGTGCTCTTTCTCCTTCTGTACAGTGAAGATGGGAAGACTTCCTCCCAGGGATACTGTAAGGATTAAATGAAGTCATATGAGGGTCCTAGTCATTGGTTTTGTTGGTATTATTATTATCCTCCTGTCTTAAATCTTTAATTGAATTCCACAAAGTTAGCTGGCTATAAATTCCCACCAGAACAGCCAGTTGTTACTTAGTAATTATGTAGCAACATTAAATACTTGCGGTATTTAAAACCCTATCATTCCATTCATTTCCTTTTTGTCTCCAAACCAGACGTGAATTGTACTTTCCAAGGTGGGAGAGTTCTCTTAATCATGGAAATGGTATCTGGGTCATCCACAACTTTGGAAATGGACCCAACTTCTAAATTTTTATCATAATGATAAGAGGGACACAAACAGTATCTGTCATTATTATTTCATTACTTCATTTAAGACCAATCTCATATTTGGAATGAAATTCACTAGAATGAATACTATTTAACTAGCCATTTACAGAGACTATGGAATTTCATCACCTTACCTGTGACCCTAAGACAGCTCTGCTGGAGATTGAGAAGAAAAGCCTTAGGCAAGGTCAGTTTGTCTCAGAGGAAGATAAACACCTCACAGGGCATTTTTCATCTTTGTGAATTAACCCTCATCCCACATCTGGGCCTCAGCCGTACAGGCTCAAGGCCTCATCCTATTAATCCTATTAACAAACCAGGGAATTCCTTCTCCAGGGGTGAGACTTACTGACCAATACAAAAGACACTGATACATAAACCAAAATGCCAGTTGTTTAATTTATATGAAAAGCTAGGATTGCCATGTGGATTGCAATAGTTATATCAGGATGACCAGCTCCCTCTTTCTAGGAGAAGGACACAGAAAGCCAAACTATAATCCGAAAGTCGCCTGTAAATCCTAACCAATTTGAGGATGTGGTTCAAGTGCTAGATGTCATCAGCCTGTGTTACGCTGTCCTCAGTCAGAACTCACCCAGCACCGCCAGGGATTGTCTGATGCCGTCACGACTGTCTGCGCTTTTGCTGTTCATCAGCTTCCCTTTGATTTACACCCTCCTTCGTTCAGTGTTCTAACACTTTTTAAGAGACATTTTAAGTACACCCCAAAATTGAGAAGAAAGTACAGAGGTTTTTCCCGTGTATTCTGGCCCCCACACAAGCATTGCCTCCCTTATTATCAGCATCCTGCACTAGAGTGATGTGTTTGTTACAATTGATGTGCCTACCTGATATTATAATCATAATTATAACCGGTTATATTACAGTTCACCCTTGGTGAGCTTGGGCAAATGTACAATGGTGTGAATACACCCGTGTGATATTACACAGAGTAGTTTCACTGCCCTAAAAACCCTCCCTGCTCTGCCTATTCATCCTCTCCCCCCAGACCACCCTTCCCCTAGACTCGAACCGAGGCAGCTCTGATCTTTTTGCTGTCTCTGTAGTTCTGACCTCTCCAGAATGCCATATAATTGGAATCATGTGGTGTACAGCCTTTTCAGAGTGGTCACTTAGTGCCTCCAGGTCTTTTCATGGCTTGACAGCTCATTTATATTTCCCACTGAGTAATATTCCATTGTCTAAATAAAGCACAGTCTATTTATCCATGTGTCTACTGAAAGACAAGTTTTGGAAGTTATGAATAAAACGGATATAAAAAGCCATGTACAGGTTTTCATGTAAGCATAAGTTTTCAACTTCTTTGGGTGATTTCCAAGAGTGTGATTCCTGGATCTTATGGTATAAGTATGTTTAACTTTGTAAGAAGCCTCCAAGCTGTCTTCCAAAGTGGCTGTACCATTTGCATTCCCACCAGCAGTGACGGAGAGTTCCTCTTGCTCCACATCCTTACCAGCATTTGGCATTGTCAGTGTTCCAGACTTTGGTCATTCTAATAGGTGTGTAGAGGTATCTTGCTGTTGTTTCAATTCATGTTTCCCTGATAACATATGATACAGAGCATCTTTTAACGTGCTAATTTGCCATCTATATATCTTCTTTGGTGAGAGCTCTTTTAAGGTCTTTGGCCCTTTTTTAATTAGGTTTTTGTTACTGTTGAGTTTTGAAATTTCTTTGTTTATTTTTTTTAACAGTCCTTTATCAGATGTGTTTCTTACAAATATTGTTCCCTAATCTGTGACTTATCATTCTTTTGACATTCTCTTTTGCAGAGCAGAAGTTTTAAATTTTAATGAAATCCCACACATCAATTATTTCTTTCATGGACTGTGCCTCTGATGTTGTATCTAAAAAGTCATTGCCATACACAAGGTCATCTAGGTTTTCTCCTGTGTTATCTTCTAAGAGCATTATAGTTTTGTAATTACATTTAGGTCTCTGGCCCATTTTAAGTTAATTTTTGTGTAGGGCATAGATCTCCGTTTAGCTTCATTGTTTTGCAGGTGTATGTCCAGCACCATTTGTTGAAAAGACTGTCTTTGCTCCACTGTGTTGCCTTTGCCCCTTTGTCAAAGATTAGTTGACTGTATTCATGTGGGTCTATTTCTGGCTCTCTATTCTGTTCCATTGATCTATTTGTCTTTCACATTCATTATTCTTTCTTGGTTACTGTGGCTTTATAGTCCTGAAGCCTAGTATTGTCAGTCCTCCAACTTTGTTCTTTTCCTTATGGTTATTATTTTTCATCTGTATTTCTATCCTTTTCTCTATTGCCTATTTGTGGAAAGACCTTCCACATATTCTGCAAGAGGCATCCACTTGTTTTGGACAGCATTAGGATAATTACAGCAGAAATGCAAAGAGAGTATTCTGCTTTTAAAACAAATTAGATGGACCTTACTGTAAACAAAGGTACTTCATTAGGTGGCCTGCAATGTGAAAAGAAAACACATTCCTTCTGGGGAGTGTAGGAAGGGGCATCAGAGTAGGGCTCATGAGGAATATTAGATCAATCATAAAAAATAAAGTATTTTTCTTTGCACATCAAAATTGTGCTATGTAATGCTGCTTCGCTCATTTTTAACTCTTAAAGGGCAGTCTTAACTCTGTTCTTGAGGCTGCCCCTGAAGATAAAGATAAATGTTGATTCTACGCTCAAAGTTGTACACTGAATATTTATTTTTTTAAGGTATAGGAAACAAGTGGTCAGCCTTGTAAAGAGCCTTGGATTTCTCTTTCATCTATTCTCTTACAAAACAGTTTTGATGATCAAATGAACACCTCATAATCTCTAAAGCATTACTACCATTTTTATCACCAGTTCAAAGTGTAAGACGTGGAGATGAAAATGCAGCCAGAAATAGCTGGGGGAAGAAACTTCCCACTGTGCATCACAGAGCCAGAAAGAAGCTTCTCCTAGGAGATTTGTTTCAAACATTTGTTGAAATCATTTTACCATCTAACAATTACACTTCTAAGCAAACAAGTACATATGCCCAAATGAGAATAAAAGCAGGCAAAATGATAAAAAATAAAAAGAGGGGAAAGACACTTAGTTCCAGTTGGGGAAATGCTCATACAAAGGTGTGGGACTCAAGGGCATGTGATGAGTTTACCATCCTGGGCAGTAGATCGCCTGGAATGGCTGCAAGAGGCTCATGAGCTGGCCAGTGACAGGCTGGAACAGAGAGACATGGATGGCCTTTAAGTCATCAAAAGGGTGACAAAATGTTATAGAAAGGTTGCTTTTGAAGCCTTGTGAAGGGTGGCCTGGAAGGGAGAGGTGTGTGGGAAGGCACTATGGTGATCCATGTGATGAATGACCAGGCCTGACTAAAGCCACGGCAGCGGGAAGACAAGAGGAATGTGCTCCACAGGTGCTTCCAAGGCAGCCTTGCTGAGACCTGCTGATTGCCAGACCTGGAGTCCTCTACCCTGCTTGCACCTGGGGAGGGGGGCTTGTAAAAATGACTAATACCTAGACATCTAGCCCCCAACCAGTTTGATGAGACTCTTTGAAGGTAGACCAGACATTGTGAGCCGGCAGAAGCTCGTGTGTAGTCATGTGTGCAAGCCGAGGGTGAGAGTAAAGCGAAGCCTGAGAAGAAATCTAAAGCAATGTCAGTATTTTAAAGAGCTGGAGAAGTAATATGTCTACAAAAGAGACTGAGGTGGAGGAGCCAGAGCACTCCCGGTAGTTCCTAGGAGAATGGTGCCAGAGAAACGGGAAGGAGGACCCTTCAAGAAGTGGGAGTGGTCAGACACATCTAATTTGCCGCAGAGATTAGGTAAGATAGGGGCTGAAAAGTGACAGCTGGCTCAGTCAGAGGCCTGTCCCCAAAGCAGAATAGAATGAGATGGTGGCTGCCACCCAGTGAAGATCAGAGGGGTATTTTGTTTCATTTTTGAAGGCTCGAAGAGATTTGGACATGTGTGATTTGTATCTTTTTAAGGTTTACAAAAAAGAACTTTCATTTATATTTAAGTCAAAGGCAAAATAAGACACTTAGAAATACCAGGATTTCCTTTCTTTTCTTTTTGTTTTTAATCAGCATTTATTGTTCATGGAAGTTGAACCCTAGTTCCAGACTACTTTGAGGCTAGCAATACTGTCTCCCTCAAGAGTTTCTATGACAATCAAATAGAATCATTAAAATAGCTTATTAGAGCACTTATTATGTGGCAGCTAGAAACATCTTAAAAGGTATTTCTTTAACACAAGTGAAATGTATTTTTAAGATTTTTCTCTTTGGAGACATCGCTTTTTTTCTTGGAATAACTGGAATAATTGCCAGGTATCTCATTACCAAAGTTGAGAACCACTCATAGAAAAATTGTGCTGCCTTTCTTTCCGGCCATGTGGAGGCTTTGAATCCTGGCTGGCTGAGGGATTGCAGAAGCTAGAAAAGAGAATTCTTGAAAATGCATGGAATTTGAAGTCTGATTATCCATCTGGGGAGGCAGCCTAGACAGGGAGTGGCTGGGAAAGGAGGTGAGATCCATGGCCTCAGGGCCACAGGCATGATTTGGAGTCTGGTCCGACACTGCGGCAACACCGAACATTCCAAAGTTCATGTTTTCAATAGAATCTTCTGTAAATCACAAAATCAGAGAGGTAGTAGGACTTTCCTTTCTCTAAGTTATTATGAGTGAATTTTTAGACAATTAAATGCAGCCATTTATAGATAATCACTCCTTTTTAAAAATTTGCCATTGAAATCTATAATCCCATTAAAATACATTTCAGACTTGATCAGTATTGTTTACTTCTCATTGCTTGTATTAATTCTCTATTGGTTTTCCTTCACATCTCTTTCTACAGCTCATAAAAAGTCAATAAGCACGTTTTATGGCTTCCTCTATTAGTTTTTTAGGTGTTCACAAAAGCAAATATGCTGAAGATTGCATCCATTTGCATTTTTAAAACATGGTTATCATCTGTTCTTGAATTTTGGAAAATTGTTCATTTTCCATGGTTTGTCTCATCCTAGGGGTGAATTTTTTGGAAATCTTTAGTAACATATGTTCAGTAATTTTTAATGATGGGAAGGTGCGAAGGAAAAATCAACTTTTCTGAAGTTTGTGTGTGTGTGTGTGTGTGCGTGTGGCAAGAAACACATAAAAATTACCACCGTAACCATTTTTAAGTCCACACAATATTAGTGTTAACAGTGTGCCCATCATTGTGCAATGGATTTCCAGAACTTTTTTATTTTTCAAAACTAAAACTCTATACTCATTGAGCAAATCTTTCTCCTCCCTCTAGCCTCTGGCAATCACCAGTCTACTTTCTGTCTCTGAGGGTTTGACTACTTTAGGTACTTCATATAAGGGAATCATGTATTATTTGTCTTTTTATGACTGGCTTATTCATATAATAACCTCAAGTTTCCTCAGTTTTGCAGCCTGTGACAAGATTTCCTTCTTTTCTTCAGGCTGAATAGTATTATATATATATATATATATATATATATAATATTATATATATATATATATATATATATATATATATATATATATATATATATATATATAGTATGTATATACCACATTTCTTTATCCATGCATCCATCCAAACAACGATTTAGGGTGTTTCCACTTCTTGGCTATTGTCAAACACCACACACACACACACACACACACACACACATGCACACTACTGTCCGAACGAATAAATGAATTCAGTAAAGTTGCAGAATACAAAATCAACACAAAAATCAGTACATGTAATGTGTTTCCATCTCTTGACTATTGTAAAAATGTTGCAATGGATGTAGGTGTACAAATATCTTTTTGATATCCTGTTTTCATTTCTTTGGATATATACCCAAAAGGGGGATTGCTGGATCATATAGTAGCTCTAATTTTAATTTTTAGAGGGATCTCCATACTGTGTTACATAGCAGCTACACCATTTCACATTCCTAACAATTTCTCCATATTCTCATCAATACTTGTTATTTTCTGTTTCTTTGTTTTGTTTTGTTTCATCCCTGCTGTTGCTTTTTAGAAGCCATCCTAGCTGGTATGAGGGGCTGTCTCATGGTGGCATTGATTTGCATTCCCCTGCTGATTAGTGATGGTCAGTATCTTTTCCTCTCTCTGTCGACCTCAGTTTGTCTCTTTTGAAGAAATTCTGTTCAAGTCTTTTGTTCATTTTTTAATTAGGTTTTTTGTTTTTTTGCTCTTGAATTGTAGGAGAACCTTATGTATTTTGGAGATGAATCCCTTACCATATATGTGGTTTGCAAATATTTTTTCCCTTTCCATAGGTTGCCTTTTCTCTCTGTTGATTATTTCCTTAGCTGTGGAGAAGCTCTTCATTTTGATGTAGTCCCATTTATCTGTTTTTACTTTTGTTGCCTCTACTTTTACTGTCACATCAGTCATTTGCCAAAGTCAATGTCATGAAGCTTTCCACCTGTTTTCTTTTAGGAGATTTATAGTTTCATGTTTTATGTTTAGGTCTTCCATCCATTTTGGGTTAATTTTTGAATACGGTTTATGGTAAAGGTCCAAATGCATTTTTCTGAATATGGACATCCAGCTTTCCCAACATCGTTTGTTAAACAGATTATCCTTTCCCCATTGTCTAACACTGGTGCTCTTGTCAAAGATCATTTGAAAATATATTTGAGGGTTTATTTATGGAATCTCTGTTCTGTTCCATTGGTCTATATATCTATGTTTATGCCAATACTGTATTTTTTTATTAATGTAGCTTTGTAATATGTCTTAAGTCAGGAAATGTGAAGCCTCCACCTTTGTTTTTCTTTTTCAAGATTGTTTTGGCTCTTTGCAGTACTTTGAGATTCCATATAAATTTTAAGATTCCTTTTTCTATTTCTACCAAAAATGCCACTGGGATTTTGATAGGGATTGCATTGATTCTGTAGATTGTTTTGGGTAGTATGGACATTTCAACAATATTAATTTGGGATTGTTTTCCTAATTTCTTTGTCAGATTGTGCATTGTTAGTGCATAGAAATGGAACTGATTTTTGTGTTGATTTTGTATCCTGCAATTTTACTGAATTCATTTATTAGTTCTAACAGTATTTTGTGTGTGTATGTTTTACAATAGCCAGGAGGTGGAAACAACCTAAATGTCCTTGCATGGATGAATGGATAAAAAATTGTGGTATATACATTATAATGTAATAATACACATTACACATTATGTGTAATCCGTAGGGTTTTCTACATTTAAGATCCATGTAATCTGAAAACAGATCATTTTATTTATTTTCTGATTTGAATGCCTTTAATATCAAAGCCTAATTTCTCAGGATAGGACTTCCAGTCCTGTGCTTCATAGAAGTGGTGACAATGGACATCCCTGCCTTGTTCCTGATTTTAATGAAAAGCTTCCCATTTTTCACCATTGAGGGGGATGTTAGCTATCGGCTTTTCACATATGGCCTTATTATATTATGGTAGTTTCCTTATATTTCTAGTTCATTGAATGTGTTTATCATGAAAGGGTATTAAATTTGCCAAATGCTTTTTCTGCACACATTGAGATGACTGTCTGACTTTTATCCTTTATTCTATTAATGTAGTGTGTCATATTGACAATTGATTTTTCTATGTTGAACCATCATTGCTTCCCAGGGATAATTCCCACATAGTTATGGTATATGATCCTTTTAATGTGCTGTTGAAGTCAGTTTTTTAGTATTTTGTTGAGGATCTTTGCATCTGTACTCATCAGGGATACTGGTCTGTAGTTTTCTTGTAGTGTCTTTGTCAGATTTTGGTTTCAGAGTCATGCTGGCCCCATAAAACAAGTTTGGAAATGTTCTCTCCTCTTCAATGTTTTGAAAAAATTTTAGGAGGATTGGTGTTAATTCTTGTTTAAATGTTTGGTAGAATTTGTCAATGAAGCCATCTGGTATTTATTTGAGGGTTTTCAATTACTGATTCAGTCTTCCTACTAGTTACAGATTTTTTCTTTCCTAATAATTCAGTTTTGGTAGCGTGCTTATTTCTAGAAAAATTATCCATTTCTTCTGGGTTATCTAATTTGTTGATTAATGATCATTCAAAATTGTCTCTTATGATACTTCTTATTTCTGTGGCATCAGTTGTAATGTCACCTTTCATTTCTGATTGTCTTTATTTTAGTCTTCTCACTTTTTTGTCTAGCTATGAATTTATCAATTTATTGATTTTTTAAAAATACTGGTTCATTTAATTTTCCTCTTAGTTTTGTACTCTCTATTTAATTTATTTCTGCCCTAATTTTATTATTTCCTTCATTCTACTAACCTTGTTTTCAGTTTGCTCCCCTTTTTCTACTTCCTTGAGGTATAAAGTTAGGTTGTTGATTTGTGATCTTTATTCTTTTCTTAATATAGATATTTACTGCTACAAAATTCCCTCTTAGTACTGCTTTTGCTGTATCCCATGTTTTGATATGTTGTGATTTGTTTCATTTGTCTCAGTATATTTAGACTTCTACCATGACCTACCAGCTATTCAAGAATTCATTATTTAGTTTCCATGTATTTGTAAATTTTCCAGTCTTCTTTTGTTACTGATTTCTAGTCTCATTCCATTGTAGTAAGAAAAGATAGTTTGGTATGGTACTGATCTCCTTAAATTTGTTACAGCTATTTCTGTTCCCTAACATGTGATCCATCTATCCTAGAGACTGTCCCATGTGCACTTGAGGATACACTTGGGGATGTGTAATATACGTGAGAATGCATATTCTGCTGTTCTTAGGTGGAGTGATCTATGTGTCTGTTAGGTCTAACTAGTCTGTAATATGCTTAAGTCCTCTGTTTCCTTATTGATCTTCTGTCTGGTTGATATATTCATTGTTGAATGTGCGGTATTGACATCTCTGACTATCATTGGGTTACTATCTATTTCTTCCTTCAATTCTGTCAATGTTTATTTCATATATTTGGGGGCTTTGCTGCTTGGTGAATATATAATTGTTATGTCTTCCTGGTAAATAGACCTTTTTTTTATATAATGTTCCTCTTTGTCTGTTGTGACAGTTTTTTACTTAAACTCTACTTTGTATGGTGTAGTAAGTAGAGGTACCCCATTGTCTTTTGGATGCCGTTTGCATGAAATATCTTTTCCCATCCTTTCACTTTCATCCTGCAAGTGTCCTCCTATCTAAAGTGAATCTCTTATAGACAGCACCCTATGGCTTTTGCTGTTGTTGTTATTGTGGAGTTTCATCCATTTACATTTATATACTGATAGTTAAGGACTTAATATTGCCATTTTTAAATTGCTTTCTGTATGTTTTATAGTATTCTTTTGTCTTATTTCCTCCTTTTGTTGCTTTTGCATTTCATTGATTTTTTTGAGGTGATGTGCTTCGTGTCCCTTCTTATTTCTTTTGTGTTTCTTCAATAGGTATTCTCATTCTGGTTACCATGGGGATCGCAGAAAACATTTTATAGAAATCACGTAAAACATTTTATAGAAGATCTGATAAAAACATTTAACAATCTATATTAAACTGGTAACCGTATAGCTTCAGTTATATACAAAAACTTCTGCCCCTTTACTTTTCCATCCCACTTTATCAATTTCACAAAATAACATCTTTTTTATTTTATATCCACTAACATAGTTTTATAGTTACTTCCTATGCTTTTAATCTTTCAAATTTTATTCCATAAATAAAAGTGATTTATGCTCCAATTATAGTGTTACAGGATTTGGTATTTGCCTATATGTTTACCTTTACCAGAGAATTTTGTTTTCATATGCTTTCATGTTGCTACTAGTGTCCTTTCCTTTCATCTAGAAGGACACCCTTTAGCATTCCCTGTGAGGCAGGTCTAGTGATGAACTCTCAGTTTTTGCTTATCTGGAAAGGTCTTTATTTTTCCATCTTTGAAGGGCTAGTATTCTTGGTTTTATTTTTTTAACAGTATTTTTATAAAGAAAGAAAAAAATGAACATTAAATATATTATACTTTTTTGATACAATGTTAGATTTAAAGGGAAATTCATAAAAGCCTAAAAAATATAAAAGGTAAATTTTTGTTTATATTTTACTTACCTCACAGGAACTGAAGATACAGTGTTGATTTTCATGTTTTACCATTTCTACCTTGATGTGACATGAGCAGTAATATAAAGTTTTATGTAGATGCCCAGAGACAGACTTTTATTTAAAAAGCCAAGACTTAGAAAGATTCAAGACCCTTTAATTATTTCCTCTTTTGGGGGGAAGTCTCAAATTTAAACTTAGTGGGAGGAAGAATATGTATAAACATTTGCAGCTTTTTGACTTTAACATCTAGTTTGAAGTATTTTCATTGAATTAAATTCTTTGTGTGCTATGATTTCATTTGATATTATGAACATTATATTTGCAATAAAAATAGGATTGTTCCTGTTGAGGTCATATGTGATTCTTCCTTAGAATTTTGTACTCATCTTTGTTCTTTTATATGTAAGCAATCTTCATGTTTTCTTTTGTAATTGGGCATATAATAAGTATCCTAACCTATGAAGAAAAGGCCGTCAGCAAGACTGTACATCTTGCCTGCATAGCTGTTTCTCTTCTTACTGACATTCTTAAGAATATGTGACAAGCCAGTTGAAATAAAATTTCCTGTGTTTAAGAAATAAATTGTATCAGGAAGCACAGAATTGTTACTGAGCACTAACGATAAAATATACTGCACTACTGTGATGGCATATGCCTACCAAAAATGTAAGACATTTTTATACTAACAACATGTCTCCTGAAATGTAACAACATACACATCAGATTATAATGCAATTTGAAAGAGCTCTCAACATGTGTAGTAACTTGATTGCACCATGATTAATTAAGATCCTTTTCCCTTGTCACTGAATGACTTCATAACTGGCTTGAACAGAACAACCATGTGGAAACCCTGATAAATGATTTCTAAACTTTGTCACAGTTTATGTTAAATTAATGTTTTTAAAGAGAGTACTATATCCAGTTTCAGTTTTCCTGTTCTTTTTCCATAAAGAATTCTGTTATATATATATATATATATATGAAGAAATATATATAAAAATACATATATATGAAATATATATATAAATATATATATATGAAATATATATATATGTATATATCACTGAATTTTCATTGGATTTTCAGTTTTGCAGACAATATGACATACTTGTTTCCTTTATATCTATACTGATCATTGCCTTTTTCTTTGAGTGTTTAGTTTTTAAAAGGCCCCTAAAGAAAATATTGTCTGTTTAGGGACTTTTATTTCTTCTCTACTTTTTAGTGAAACCCTTTTAAGTATACAGAAAAAAGAGATAAGTCAATTTGGCTTAGTCTAAAGATTGTTTTTAGTATAACCTCTAGCAGGATGGGTTTCAAGCTGGTTCCCTGGAACCTGCACAGTATGTTTCAATGATGAGGCCCAGCAGAGAACCTATTTTTTAAACGAATGCAAATCTCACTATCAGATGTGTTATTAAAGCATTGAGAGATTTTTTTAAATAATTAGTGTTGGTTTAGAAGGGTCCTTTAAGCAGAAAAGCTTTAGAAATTATATTTTTCCAATCTTTCAGGCTAGAACACTTCAGTGACCACCTTCCCCACTTACTTTCTGTTTCCTGTTTTATCCCTCTTCTTCCCATCCTTATTAAGTACATAGTGTGTACAAAGGAACAAACTTTTGATGCACAGAACATCATGCTTAATTCTGAAAATAGTATGCTAAGCAGAAGAAGGCAGCTACTGGATCATTTCCAAGCATGTGCAACTTGAGGCAAAAACTAATGTATAGTTATAGAACTACATATAATACAAATATATATAGAAAACCTCTGCTCTCATGGAATTTACTCCAACTTAGCAAAGAAATAAGATCAGTCTTCAAGTTGTTCAGTACAATTCTATGGGCGATAAATAAGTACCACAATCTGAGTGCTAGAAGGGCTGGTAACAAAAAGGAGAGATTCCTCTTTTCTATCAGAGATGGTAAATGGGCAGGCTCAGAATTGTAGTCAGGCCACAGCTATGTTTTGTTCAACCCATGTGGTGGCTTGTTTTTTTCCCTAAGTTAAATTATTTTCTGATATTTAGGAATTGGGAGATTTCACATAAAAATAAATATGAATTTTTGAGCTTCTCTTGAAAAGACCAGTATCTCAAGCATCCTTAAGCTTGCCTTCCCTGCCGGCAGTGATGAGTTGAAACTCAGTGCTTTAGGTGCATCAGGCTATCTCTGGTTACCTCCACCCACCTGGTTCCTTCATCTGTCCATGCTTCTTGTTTTTACCCAAAGGCATCCGAGTTAATGAGACTTGCACCGTACTCACCTCTGACACTATGTCAGCCTCTGCACTTTTCCTCTTGTGCCTTGTTAGAACCATCTCATATCAAGCCCCCATTGTTTCATACTTAGTTGCTAGAGCTTCCTACACAGTCTACTTCTTTCCCACCTCTCCCACTCATTGCAACATACACACCATTCATTGACATTAGGTGGTATCCTACAGAGCAGGAAGAAAATAAGAGGAGAGCCAGGGATCACCGCCAGAGTGGGAGTCTAGAGCAGAAGCATAAGCTTAAGGCCTAAGACAAGAAGGTTAGGGCCAGTAAAGAACTATGAAAAAGTTTCTCAGAGTGGTGAGTAAATAGAAAGCAAGAAACAAAATAACAAAGATGGATTAAAGGGGGCAAGGGGATTGGCCAAGAAACACATAAAAACATATTTGACAGCATTAGACATCAGGGAAATCAAAATTAAAATCACAGTAAGATACTACTACATACCCACCAAGATGACTAAAATTATAAAGAATGACAATACCAATGGAAGTAGAGCAACCTGAATTCTCATGTCTGTCCAGCAGGAATGTAAAATGGTATAACTGCTTTAGAAAGTACTTTGGCAGTTTCTTATAAATTTAAATATACACTTACTATGTTTACCCATGTGGAATGAAAACCCTTTTACATGGATACTCATAGCAGCTTTATTCATTACAGCCCCAAATTAAAAACAATCCTAATGTCCACATATAGGTGAATAGATAAACAAGCTGTGGTATGCCCAGTAAATAGAACACTGCTCTGCAATGAAAACAGAGTGAACTCTTGATATGCAGAATAGCATGTTTGATTTTCAAAAAATTATGCTGAACAAAAGAAGCCAGACACTGTATGATTTGCATATCTATGAAGCTTTTGAGGCAGAACTAATCTAAAGTTATAGAAAGTAGATCAGTGACTGCCTGAGTCCTGAAATAAGAGAAAACTGACTGTAAAAGGGCCTGAGGGAACTTTTTAGAGTGATAAAAATATCCTACATCTTGACTGAGATGTGATGATGGTTACAGGTGTATACACTTGTCAAAACTCAGAGAACTGAATACTCAAAATATGTGTATATCATTGTATATAAGTTGTACCTTGAAGTTGGTTAAATGAAAAGTACTTTAAAAAATGGGACAAGCAGTTGTAAGAGGGAGACAAGTGGACAACCAGGACAGAAAAAAAAGCAGAGGTGAGAAGAAAAGGATATAATACGTTACAAACAAAGGGGACAAAGTGCTAACTTGGGGCCCGGTGGATTATTGAGAACATTTTCAGTGAAACCCCCATTCTAATCACACCAATCGTATTGTTGCCTCTCTCAGTCCTTGCTTATGCTTCTTTCATGCTGTTGATCAGTCTGTCCCCTATAACCTAAAGTGACTTCCTTCTTTCCTCTCAGTGATTCCTACACCTAACTCAATTTCTGTTTTTTTCCTGAAGTTATCTCTTGACTGCTCCTGTCCAACCTACCTTAATTCTTGAATGAATTAGTATCATGTAGTTAAGTCCTGAGTTAATCTCTAGCTGGGTTGTTTTTACCTACAGCTGTTCTGGAAACTGACTGGGGGAAGATTTCTTCCACTTACACTGCTCTTACCTCCTTTCCCACATCCCATCCAATGTTCAGGACAGTGTGCCAAAATATGTCTTTAATCTGCCTCCTCCTTTCCGTCTCCCCTCCTGCAATTCTAGGTGAATGTCTCCTGCTCGGACCTTGGCAGTATTATCTTCACTGGCCTCACTGCATCATTCTTACCCCTCTTTGTTCTCCACACAGCAGTCAGGTTGATATCTTTTAAAAGTAAAAATTATTATTTTACTCTGTGCTTTTGAATACTTCCAAGATTTCCCATTGCACTTCGAATGAAATCTGATCCCTGTCCATCTAGATACTATTTTCCACCTTTTCCCCTACTCATTGTGCTTAACAAAACCAACCCCTTCCCCGGCCCAGGGCCTCTGTGTTTGCTATTCCTTCTCCTAGAACTCTTTTCCCCCAGCTCTTTCTGTGGCTTCTCATGCTTCGAGGTTCACCTGGAATGTCATTCCTCTCCAAAGGCTCTCCAAAGGTGTGTCCCTTTGGAGAAGTGCCCCTACAGGAGAAGTGTTTTCTATCACTTAACCTTGTTTCCTTCTTTACAGGAAACTTGTCCTATCTGAAATTACCTTGATTATGTATTTGTTTAATGGTTTACTGTCTGTTTCCTCCATTCAGTTAATAACCATCATTACAACAGAGATCTTTTTATCTTGTTTGTTACTCTATCTCTGGCACCTAGCTTATTGAAGACACGTAATGAAGACACGCCTTTGCTTGTGACATATTATATCCTTTTCTTCTCACCTCTGCTTTGCTTCCTGTCCTGGTTGTCCACTTGTCTCCCTCTTCTGACTGCTTGTCCTGTTTTGTAAAGTACTTTTTATTTAACCAACTTTAAGGTACAACTTATATACAATGATATACACATATTTTAAGTATTCAGTTCTATGAGTTTTGACAACTGTATATACCCATAACCACAATGAACAAATGAAAATACAGAAGGCAAATAATAAATACCCAGTGTTTGCTCTTGTTTTGCTTTGAAATTTTCTTTTTCCTCAAGTTTTATTTTTATTATTTTTTGCCTAATTTTTACAGGTACTTCTATTGTGACTGTAAAAGCTTTTGCTCCTGATTCAATTCAAGACAGCATTAAGTATTCAATTTTTAATGGAAACGAAGATGGAGTTTTTTCCCTGTCCTCCAACTCAGGTAATCCTTCTCTACCCTATGACAGCTTTACCTCCGGCTCTGTTTAATGTGACTCACAAGAAATAGTTCTGCAAAAGAAATTTACAATTTGAAAGGCAGGAATTGTTAGCGGTAAGTAGTTGCAAATGTAAACAAGAGTTTTTGTGGTAGCTGATGAGAAATTGTGGGAAATCAAGAACTACTTATTTATTTACATGTACTCACTAAGAATTCTGTTCTTTACATTTCCAAATTACACAGTACCTATCCTACCCTTTGAATTTTTGAAGATTAATTGGTTTCCACTTATAATTTATTGTCTATTTGAGAGAAATGGAGACAGAGTAGGGAAATCATCAATATTGATTTTGAACTGAAAATAAGCACACATGTCTAGCCTTAGGGGATTTTCATCAAGAGATTTTTCTAATTCGCCACTGGATGTCAACAATGCAAAAAAAAAAAGACAGTTGGAAAGGTTTCTATGTGGTGGTAAAGAAATTACTTCCAAATACAGCATGTATTAAATTTAGCTTTAATAAGACCATTATTGTATTTTAAATGAATACCAATTGATTATTTGAAACATACTTTTTTGACTAACAACTATGTAGTAGATATATATCTACTCTTTCATTGTCAAACCTCGAAAAGAATGTTTTTAATGATTTCTATATTACCATACAACTGCCTTATTTAATCTTTCCTACATGTACACGGGAAGAATTGAGAGGGATAATTTCGTAAGTGAATGCCTTCCCTTCCAGAGCAGTGCTACAGCTTTTTGGTCCACACAGCCTTTGGTCAGGCAATCCATCTAACCTAGCCTGCTAGAAGACTTCATCTCTTTGCCCATGGTTTGGTTAGAAAAGCCTATGGGCAAAAGGGCCATTTGTGAACATCACCAAACCTTAAGTTTCTAGCAGTCCAGTGGCTCAAGGGTTCTGGGAAAGGAGCTGAGATTAGAATTTTAAGAAAAAGGAGACTGGCAGGGTTTGCACATTTTCCAGGCTACTCAGATCCTTCTGCCACCTCACTCCTCAGTGGCCCAGGCTTGCCCTTCTTTTTCCTAGAATCTTTCATTAAAATGCAGATGAAATATACCCAGAGTTAGTCCAAAGAGGTCATCCATAGAAAAGTTTTTATTTTTTAATGCAGTAGTTGTTTATTTATGTTGAAATTCATTGCAAACTTTTATTGTGAAACAAAAAGATGATATATTAGGACATATCAAACTGTTTAATGAATGATAATAAAGTAAGAACCCATGTATTTGCCACGTATCTCCAGAGATGAGACGTCACCAGACCCTCAGGAAGCCCCCTCGTCCCTTCCCTGTCACGTCTCTCCTCTTCCACTCCAGAAGTAATTGGGCAACAGTAATCTGAATCTGGTATTGATCACTGCCTTTTTACTGTTAAAATTTTCTCACCATGTTTGAATCCCTAAACACTGTGTTATTCAGTTTTACCTTGATTAAAACATTGTAATAGAATCATGCTGAATAATATACTCTATGACTTGACTTCTTTTGCTCAACATTTTTCCTGTGATTTATAGTGCATAAACCATATACACTCGTTAAAGAGGAAAAGCAAAGGGTGAGATGTCCCTGCCGCAAGGTCATAAAATAGAATGCGGCTGTTACCATCCTTGCTTCCTTTGTGCCCGTCTCTGATCACATCCTTCCTCTCCACCGCTCCAGGCTGACTGAGGTCCAGATCTCAGGGATAATTATTCCTTTGAGACTTACAGTAAATGCATTCCTATACCATAAAGGTATTTAATTTTGCTTATTTTTTATTTTTATATAAATGGATTCATATCCTATGTATTCTATTGTTTTATTCAAGACATTGACATGTTTAATCATTAAGGTGTATAGCTGGGGTTCTTGCATTTCATTTCTTTATGGTATTCTGTTATAAGCCTATATTCACAACTTATTTATTGTGTCCATTTAGAGTTGTCCACTCTAGGGTGGATGGACAGTGAGGTTTTCCCATGTGGGGATATAATGACAAGGGCTGTTAGGAACAATCTCTTATGTGTCTTCGGATGCACATAGAAGGCATTTGCTAGGCCCTAGAGTCTAGGCTGGGCATACATCAGAGAATGCCTGTGTTTATTAATACCAAGAGCACCAGACTACTTTGTGGAGTGGGTAGTCCCCCTTTACATTCTACCATGTTGCATGAGAGCGTCCCTGTTGTTCACGCCACCCTACTTTCTGTTGCCATTCTGTTGGATGTGATATGTCATCTCACTGTGATTGTAATTTGCATTTACCCTGTTATGAATGAAGTTGAGCATTTTTTTCATCATTTTTTGACCAGCCCTGTTTTCTCCTATGGGAAATGCATTTTAGTATCTTTTGCTTGTTTCTACTGGATTGTTTGTGTTTTTATTTCTGAAATGTAATGATTTTTAATATTTTTTGCCAGTATTTATAATTTGTCTTTTCTGACAAATATTTTTTAGTTTGTGACTTGTCTTTTGCTCTCTTAATGGCACAGTTTGATGTTAATGAGTCAGAATCAATCAGTCTTTATTATTTGCCTTTTTCATAAGCTAAGAAATTCTTCCCTACCCTGAGATTGTAAAGATAACTTACATTGTCTTTTAAAACTTTTATAGTTTTCCTGCATTTCACATTCATATCTTTAGTACATCTAGAATTGATTTTTGTGTTCTAGGAATATGAGCTAGGGATAATTTCCTTTCCCTTTCCATTTTTTTCCCCAGGAAGGATTGTCTGTTATCCAGTGGCAATAAGCTTCCCTGTGATCTACAGTACCACTACTGCCATGTATCATGTTCCCAGGACTCTGTACAGGACTCTCAACTCATTTCCATTGGCCTCTTTGTCCATGCACCAATATCACACCTCTTAAATATGTTGGTTTTATAATAAGTCTTCATATCAGGGAAGCAGCACCCCCCCCCATATTTATGCCACTCTCATGTTCTTCCTCGTGAGTAGATTGGCTCTCATTGTTCCCTTTGCTCTAATATAAATCACTGGATCCACTTGTCAGGTTTTACACACACACACACACACACACAAGTTTATTGGGATTATTTTCCAAAGGAAGGGAGATTTATTCATAAATCTTTGGGCAATGTGCAGCTGTCCACACTTTCATGTGTGTGACCCACATAACCATGGCATGCATATTTGATTTCAGATGAAACTTCACTCAAATTAACAAGAAAATGTAAAATAATAATAATAATATAACTACAGTCTAGAATCTAAGTACCTTAAGCATCAGACCAAAATGTCCTTCTTTCAGATGTCACAAAGACAGGTATAGGTGTGCATTTTAGATAACAATTATCTACTAAAACTTTCCTTTTTTCGATTTACTTTTCTTTTTTTGATTTTGATAAAAAGCATAATTAAATTTGTGATCTACTCTGTAAACACATTTTTTATGTGCACAAGACAGTGTTATCAAACTATAGGCACAATGTTGTAATGCAGATCTCTAGAACTTATGCATCTTGCATGACTGAGCCTCAAATCATTGAACGGCAGCTTCCCATTTACCCCTCCCCCAACCTCTGGCTGCCACCGTTCTACCTGCTTCTATGAGTTTGACATGTTAGATGCCTCAAAGAAGTGGAATCATGCAACATTTATCTTTCTATGACTGGCTTATTTCACCTATGGCAGAATTTTTTTCTTTGTTACGGCTAAATAATATGCCTTTGTGTATATAGCACATTTTCTTTATCTGTTCATCCATTGATGGACATTTAGATTGTTACAATTTTTACTGGAATTTTATTAATTCTAAATATCAGTCACTTTAACTTAAAGACATCTCTACTCACTGTCTAAACCAGCAGGAATCTCGGAGTTTGACAATGTTGTGTATGTAAGTAATGGATCGTAGTATTCATTTCATTATTTGGTAGATTGACATAAAACAATCTTTACAGTATTGTCTTCTAATTCAGGGATCATATAGAAAAGTACACTAATTTTTTTCTTTAATATTTTTTTTAAGTTTTAATTTTTTTCTTAATCAGGCCTCTATATATTTTGTTAGAGTTAGCCTAAATACCTTATACTTTTTTTTTTGCTGAGGCATATGAAAAGATTACTTTTTTGACAATTGGCTTTCATATTTTGACTTTTTATCTAGCCAATTTATAACCTCTTCTTGACTGTGATATCTTTCTGTACATTCAACATAGACAATCAATTTCTTAAAATGACCATTTTACCCTGTGTTTGTTGAAATTTATATAGCTACTTCTCGTCTATCAGTGGTTAGCTTAGCTATTTTAATTAAAATCTAGTATCGATCAACATCTTACTCTTGAATAATACAAGAGACTTAGAATCCTTACCTCCAAATATTTATCTTTTCATTTCATAAGCTTTTGTTGGCCCAGTTTTCATTCTCTCAAAATTAGGCATTATTAATATTTTTAATAGATTTATCTGTTTCTTTTCTATTTTCTTTGCTAACTGTTCTTCCTTATATCCCAGACTTCTCTTTAGTATCATTTTCTTTTTGTCTGCAGTAGTCATTAGTGAGGGTCTGTTGTAAACTTCCCCCTCAGATTTTGGTTGTCTAAAAATGTCTTTATTTAATTCTTGTCTTTAAAAGATATTTTTGCTGGGCTTAGAATTCTAGATTCACAGTTATTTTCTTTCATCAGATTTAAGACCCTATCCTACAGTCTTAGGGTTTCTAATTTTTGTGTTAAGAAGTCAGCAGTTGATCTAAATACGATTTATTTGTGTCTTTTTCTGAAATTCCAGTTAGACGAATATTGGGCCATCTCACTCCACCCTACATCTCTTTTCCTTTCCTTTTCAGTCTAGAGCACTGTATTTTTCATTTCCAGAAGTTCCCTTAGATTTTCTTTCATTTCTTTTTGTATTTTTGAAAAGCAATCTCTTAATTCTCACTCATGTTTCCAAGCTTCCTTTTTATATACTTAAACAAATATATTACATATACTGTGTCTAGTCATTTCAGCATGTTAAGTCTTTGAAGATTATTCTATCAATGGATTTGCTAGCTCTCATTAACGGTACCCTGTTTCTCTGTGATTTTTTGTGCTTAACAATAAGCTGCTCATTGTCTTTGAAGCTTTATCTCTGAGGATTATTTGAAACCTGGGTTGGATTTGTGCCCTTGAGAGAGGATTGCTTTCCCTTCTGCAAATCACCTAGACACGTCATCAAGCAAAGACTAGCTAAATTTAACTACTGAGGGTTTTTTTTTAATATAGCTATGACAGTATGGATATCGTAAATTCAGGCCTAAGCTAATGAATTCTAAGCAAGGACTTTTTCTCCCTTTCAGTCAGCACCAAGGTCAAGAAAAGCAAGTTCCTGTGTATTTATTTTTAATATGTTTTTGAATACTGATCATTTATGTGGAGCATATGTAGCCTTTGAGTTTACAGCTTTATTCTAGTTTTCCTATTAGACTTTTACCTTTTGGGGATTCAGGGTTCTCTTTATTTTCTACACTCTGTACAGCTGTCAGAGATAAATCTCAAGGAAGAAGGTTGTGTTAGGAACTCTTGGAACAAAAACAAGCTTTTAGTGCTTGTTTACCTGTCTGGATTACTGTTTTCAATTATTTTTTGTCCTGTGAGGATTCCTCACTATTGTAGAGACTCACTAATGCATTTCAGTACACATATACACATATATATTTTAGCGAAGAGTTTAGCTGTTTTTATCATGAGGATTGTTTCAGTATATAGTCTACCACACTGCTGTCAAGAAACCTTTTTAAAAATATTTAATAATGATAGGAAATTCATTGTTTATGTCACCTTTGTCACATAATCATTAAACTTGTGACTACCAGTTAAAATTGAAAACTGATGCATATGATAAATCAAGAAATTTACTCTCTAGGGTTGTAGTCACTTTTCCTAAGGGTAAAAATGTAAGAAAACCATTTTATTAGCTATTGGTTTAATAAGTTGTGACTACATGAGTCTCTGATTAGACCTGTTTTCTCTCCATTTGTGCCAGAGCTTGTCCCTCTGTTCCATAGTCACAAACCAAAGGTTTACTTCTATATCCAAACTTCTTGTCACTTTAGCTTAAAGACATCTCTACTCACTGTCTAAACCAGCAGGGATCTTGGAGTTTGACAATGCTGTGTATGTAAATAACAGATGGTAGTACTCATTTCATTATTTGGTAGATTGACATAAAACAAAAAGTGATCAAACTTTCAATGTTTTAAGTATGTAGTTTCAGCAGTAGAACGTTTAAAAGCTTTTGGGTAACATAAATACTTATCGTAGTCTGCCTTGGATACATACATATGCATGTGTACAGTTTGTAACCAGCTGAAGTACCCGAACTATGCTATCAAACAGTTAGTATTTGAAGAATCATGATCACATTTTTATGTGTATTCTACAACTTGGACAAAAGCTCAGTATGTACATATATCAGAAGGAAAATACTACTACAGTTTCACTCTCAAGTTGTTATATAACTGGCACACTAACAAATAAGTCCAAGCATGAAGTTGGTATTTTTAAGGCTCTTATTCTAAGGAAACTATGGACTCTTGCCCACACTATTAGATAAAACCCAGCAGTACTTTCATCTCACTGCTGGTAGTAAATTCTTGGTGTCTCTGAGAAAAACATGCATATGTCTTCCAGGCAAATGTGCATCTAGTAGGTGTGCTGGCCTTGAATCATCGTGCAGACTATTTCTTGTCTTTTCTACTTGCACAGCTTTTACAGCATATGCCAATTATTGTGCCACAAATAAAAACCAAGCAAGGAAAGCATTAGCACTGCAGATCCATTCCAAGTGCACAGTTCCCATTACCAAAGCCTAAACACAAGCCTTTCATTAAAAAATCCACTTTGATCTGCACTCTAATTGGCACACTTTCTACTAAGTGACATTGGCAGTTTAGTGTCGATTTCTATTTTATTTTTCCTTTACTAAGAGTAACAGAACATGATAGCAGGCTGAATATTCTGTTTAATGAAGACAGGAGAGCTTTGGACCCACCTCAGACTGGGGGTCCTCCTCCATTTGGGGGTGCAGGCTCAGCCCTTGTTTCACAGAGGTTTCTGAAGACCAGCTTCTTTCATTTCCAGCTCATCAAAATGCATCTTGATGATTCTCCAGTTGCCAGTTGTTGAATCTACTCTGCATTTCCTTTTCGGGGTATTGGGAACATCCAACTGTAGTTTCTAAAAGTCATTTGGTTTTCTGATTTGATATCTAAATCTAAGGACAATAAATGAAATGAGTTTATGACATTTTAAATTTGGTAGTACAGCAAGTTCTCCATATAAATTATAAACATTTAATTTTTCTTAATAACAGAATTGAAGCTATAAAATCCTCTCAAAACACTCAATGTCAGAGTTAGAAAATTAGAATAGGATATGGTTCCCAGCAGCATCCAGGTAAGTACATGATAGCCTGATGTGTTCTTGGACTAGGTTGTTTATTTAGAGAAACTGGTTCAGATTGAGCAATAAAAATTGTGGCTTCCAGACCATATTTCTAAAAGCAGTACAAGTTCTTTCACCAGAAGATCAAACTTTTAACAGTCCATGGCTAGTAAATGTTCTCTTAAACCTGTATCTGATGTTGGAATGGATAACAAGCATGGGTAGAACACTGGAATCTGCATGTCACTGCAAAGAAACATTCCAGATATTCACTATATTATTTCTCCCAGCAACCCTATGAAGTCATGATTAACATCCTCATTTAACAGAAGAAGAGAAGCAGCTCTATGGAACCTGAATAACTTACTCCAGGTCACAAACTGTAGTAGTGGGGGAGCCGGGTAATTTACCTAAATTAAGTAGCCAGGGCTAGGATTTAGGCTTGATGTCAGGTTTCTCAAACCCCGACAGTGCTCATAAAATGAATCTCTATTCAAAGTAATTTTTGACAGTAAGAGTTTAATAATAATAATAATAACAAATTCAGTAAGAAATGTTATTGTAAAGGGGAGAAAAAAAGCAGTAGAAACTAGAGAAGGAAATTATATCAGGGGAGGAATTTTCTTAATTTGAGGGAGAAACTTTTACGAGGCATAGCCCCCAAGAGTTAATTTCCCTTACCTGGATATACTTTTTATTTGAGGGCATAAGAAATATGACTGGATGCCTTCTGCATGCCAGACCCCAAGCTATATACTGGAAATACAATGGTGTAAGAAATAGATAACTGTCCTCATAAACCAATAACCTGTAAAACAAGAGGGGATCTAGGCTGCAGTAGGACTGGAGCGCATGCAGGCACCGGGCGGGAGTCTGCTGGGGGCTGCTAGTCATGGTGCTGGGGTGAGTGGTCTGGAAAGATCCCTGAGGAAATACAGAAGTAGGGACTGTTCCAGGCAGATGGCCCAGCATGCACGACAACTCGGGAAGGGACATTTGAGGATCAGAACACTCATGAGTGTTTTGATCAGAGTAGAGAAAGAAAAGTGGAAAATGACATGGATGAAAATTCTGAGGTGGGAGGGGCCTGAGCAAGTGGTCCTTGGGAGGCTGAACTTTATCATGACAGTTGTGGGAAGCCATCAAAACATTTTATAAAGGACACTGACCATGTTTTTTTGTTTGTTTAATTCAAAATGGTAACTGGATCAGTAGGGAGGCCAGTTAAGGGGTCCCATGGGACCAGTCAGATGGGGTAATGCAGGGGACAGGTGGGGAATGCAGGGGCGACAGCAGTAAAGACGGAGAGAGGTGGATTCAAGAGATATTTGCAAGGTAGACTTTCCAGACATGGTGATGGACAGACTATGGAGAGGCAAGAACAACTGAAGTGATAGCTCCCAGATTTCAGATAATTTTGTGGTTTCTTTCCCTCCTAAATTTTTGAGCCCTGCAAACATCTGCATGTTGTCATCTTTTTTCATGGTGACCCCAGTCGGTAGGAAAGGGATGCCAGCGAAGGGGAAGCTTTGAGGGAGAGGTGAACATGTGAATCAAAGGTGATTTGGGACTTTTTAAGTAACACTGTAACATTTTCTTTTATTTTAATTTTTTTCCCTGGGAATTAAAATAGGAGAACTCACAGTGAAAGAACCCCAGTTTCTTGATTCTGAAGTCAGAAATGAAGTACAACTCATTGTTTTGGCTGAAAGTATGGGGTATAGAGCCTACAGCAAAGTAGCTGTCTTGATAGAAGATGTGAATGATAATTTACCACGCTTTGAGCAAAGTGTTTACCATGTGTCAGTGTCTGAAGGCCACTTCCACAATGCTCACATCATACAGGTAACAGAAACGTGGGTTTTTTTTGTTTTTTGTTTTTTTTTTGTGTGTGTGTGTGTAAATTATTACCGATCAATGCATGTCAAAATATCTAAAGCCTTTTCTCCAGAACATAAATTAAATGTTAAATGTCTTCAGGACATATACTCTGTTTGATACACTTGGTGAAATGTTAGGATGAAGGAAGTCTGGAGTCTCTGAGTCCACTCTTCTTCCATATTCATTCTATGCTCTGTTAGTGTAGTGCCCGCCCACTTCCTCTAGGGACTCTGTTGAACACTACCAGGGCACAAAAATCAGCTCACCTTATAAGTGTATAACTTAAGTGCATATTATTACGTCATAACTGAAGTGTACATTTAATGCCCCAAGAGAAGTAGGAGACAGAAAGTCTTCCTGCAGGAGAAGTATAAGGCTTCACGGAAGAATGATATTTTGCACTTAGTCTTTAAGGGCGAGCAGGCACTCGCCAGGCAGAGCTGCCGTGCATGCATGGGCTGGGGCACAGAGCAGGGAAGAGCTCCCCAGGCTCCAGATTTGCAGACACTGCATTGTGTGAAAGGCACAGATCCACTGTTTGCAGGCCAAGCCCCATCCTTGGACAAATCCCCAAGCCCTGGAGAAGAGAAGCAGCAGGGCAGTGTTGCTTGGCTCTAAAGCCCAACCAGCCTTTATCATTTCCCTTCCTGCTTCAGGACTAGTACCTGTTTTCATGTGTCCTTTCACCGTTGAGCTGATGCTTTGTATTCTGAACATTAGGAAATGCACAACCTCTTGGGATCTGCACAGGAAATCAGTATTAAACCCCCTTTCTGAAAAAGTCAGACGTGTAGTGGAACATTGCTTTTGGCCTCTGTAACCCTGCCACTGTGACCAATCACCAGTGACTGTCCCACGGCCCTCTTTCTCTGGGCTGGATGGGGTCAGGTATCCAAACGACACGTTAGCGTTAGTACACTTTCTGGACAAGTCCTCCAACAGTTCTTTACCGTGCAGCTACCTTCACCTGCACACATTGGCCCTTGAGTACCACGGGGGCTGGGAGTGCCAACCCCACCACCACCGTCGCAAATCCAGGTACAACTTCTGACGCCCAGAAACTTACCTACCTACTCTGCTGTTGACCAGAAGCCCTACCGATAACAAAAACAGTCAAGTTATACTTTGTATGTTATATGTGTTATATACTATATTCTTATAGTAAAGTAAGCTGGAAAAAAGAGTTTTCCTCAAATTTTCACAAATCTTCAAAAATTTCTCTAATAGCTCTATTGAAAAGAATCCATGCATAAATGGGCCTGCATAGTTCAAGTGCATCCACCATGTTCAGGGGTCAGCTGTGGATAAAGACACATTCATTGGACTTCCAGTCCAGTTCCAGATGCACATGCTTCCCTCTGTTGATGCAAACATGACCAGTGGAGACTCAGCAGTCATAGAATTTTAGCTCTGTGTGTCCTACACACAGCCCAGGATGCCCAGCATGGGGTTTCCTATGCTGTCTTTGTAGATTTATTTTGTGTGATAGCAGCCTAATTCCTCCAGCTGTCAGCCTGTTCCAGAAACGCTGTGCCTTTACTCTGCTTTCACTGTGACTGAGGTGTTTAAAAAGAAGGTGAGGGCATTCCCGTTTCCAGTTTTGTCACCTCTGCCCAGTGATACCTGTTCAGTGCCTCCAGGGCCACTGTGGGACCTACTTTGTCCCAGAGGATCCCCACACTGGGGCACCACTATGTTGCACTTCTTTGCTAACCTGGCTAGAGCTAGGCTGCACAGTGTGGAACGCTTGAAGCCCAGGCACACACCACACAGGAGAGGGCCTGACCTACCAGTGCTTCAGTACGGCAGACACTGCAGAGGCTGAGATGAGCACAGGGACCATGAGCTCAGTTCTTCACAATTTTAGGCCAGTGGGTTTCCAGGAAGCCAGAGCTGCCCTTTTCCTGTGTTCTGTTCAGGTCAACAGGCACGTAGAAGGCTCTGGAGTTACACCACTTGTAGTAGTTACATCTCGCTTTTTGCCACCATGCTGCCCCTGCTTTTTCCTTTTGGTTACAGTCCCACAAACATCCCTTAGGAACTGACCCTCCTGGCCAGATGCAGTCCTGGTGGGAATGTCAGTCAAGTAGTGACCTTCCCCTTTCCTCCAAACAAAGGTGTTGCCAACTGCCTCAGTCTCACGTAGACTTTATCTCCCTCGACTTTGAATCTTAAGTGGTGGGACGCCAGGGTAGAGACCAGTTAGAGTGGATTCATCTTGATGGAAACAAAGGAGCTGTGTGTCAGGGCTGCCCTGGTGCTCGTCCTGCCCCTGGGTCCTCTTTCTGATGCATTTCTTCCCCGAGGACCTTAGCCATTGTGGCGATGTGTTGCTGGCACCCTGACCTCCCACTGTACGCCTCCTGGGGGGCCTGCTCTCTGTAGAACTTTTAAGTAACGGCCCCATGATGGGCTTCATTCTGCCCAGATGCAGATGAAGGTTCTCTTCCTGATGATCTGAAGGCAACTGTGTAGCTGCCTTTCTGTACCAAATAGCTGGCTCGTGTGCCCTCCTAATGAGGTCCTGGGTGTCTACATGTGCCACTCAGGATCCCCTGAGACTCGGCCGCCAGGCGAGGGACAGATTGAGAGCATAGGGTGTTAGAAGCAAGGACCCTCTAGGACCTCAGTGTAGCACCCAGGAGAGATGTGAGCTAAGGAGCTGAGGAGCACAGAGGGTGAAAAATAAGTGGAAAAAGATTTTTTAATTAATCTGTCAACTTGTTCTTAAATAAAATATTGAATCCACTAATAAAATTGGCTTTGTGATTAAAATGTAATGCAGACTAAATATGTCTCCGCGGAGAATGATACAGAACTTTTGTTTCTCCCCAACATGACTGATAACTCATCAGGACCTGTATTTGTTAACACGAAATCTAGGCAGTTTCATTAATTAAAAATCCTTTTAAAAATGAGTCTTTCAACATAATATAAAAAATCCACATGTGACTTATTTTAGAGGCAATATTATAAGCAAGAAACAAATAAAATACCACCATTCACTGGGGAGATTTCTTTCCTTTTCAGGTGCTAGCTGAATCCATATACAGTAATGGAAATCTTCTATTCAAGCAAATAAGATTTTCTATCAAATACTGTTTTTTCCTGTTGCCTAAAATTGCAGCTCAACACATGTGCTGCTCCTTCTGAAAGTTGCTTGGAAACCCTTCGAAGGAGTCTGTGAAACAGGTTTTTCACTCATAGCCCACTTCCTTATAAATGTAAGCTTCCGCCATTTGTTGATACTCCTTTGGTCATTGCTTTAGAGCGTGTCTGACAATCTGATTCTTTCATAATGCATTTCCCTGAAAAACAGGCGTACCCCACCTTGCAGGTTAAATTCTTAGCTAATGGGAGAATTGCTTCCTCACAGGTCTCTGCCGCAGACCCGGACCGTGGGTCGAGCGGCCTCGTCGAGTACTCCATTCTCTCCGGCAACCAAGGACAGGTGTTCCAGATGGACAGCCTGAGCGGTGCGGTAACAGCGAACGCGATTATGGATCACGAGCTCGCCGGCGCCTACAGGTCTGTCCCAGATTCAGATCTCTGATCAGCTTTTCTGCTTTGCTTGTGACACCACTGTTGCTTTTGGTATGACTTCCTGTTATGGCAACTTAGTTGTAAAATGTGATTTCCCTTCTAACCACCTTATCACCCTGTTTGAGACACTGAAAATGTCCCTGAAAATATTTGCTGTTTGGAAAAGGTGATTGGCCCAGAAGAACTTTTAAGTCCTTTCTAGCTCTGAGATTTGATGAATTTGTGACACTAATGAGTGTACTAAATGAGAGAGTGTTAGAAAACACTCTGCAAATGTTTGTGGTTATTGCTTTTAAAGACAGTGAAGACTGAATGACACTTTTGTTTTATTCTTTGTGTGTGTGTGTGACAACACAATCCTGTCATCAGGTCCTTGTGGCAATACTGTGTTCTACTAGAAATGGCCTTATTAGAAGCACATTCAACATTACATGTATTTTTGTCTAGAGTTCAAGATATGTCAGCCTTATACAGAATTCTGTTAAAGTATAATAGTATCTCAGGTCTTCTAGGTATTTAAAAAGTCAGTGCTACAAAAGTGTAGCCCTACATACAGAGGTATTTATGGCATCATGGTCTATAAAAAAGAAAGAAAAGACTCAGAGTAACTGAAAATGTCTGTGACTGGGGACTGCTTCAAGAGCGAGGGCCCAGCCTCCCGTGGATACCAGGAACCTGATCTTACAAGAGAAAACAGTGCTATCTGTATGTGCCAACGAGCTCTGGGATATACAGCCTTGTGGAGGAAATCACGAGGCATGCTGCAGAGCTCACACTTCAGGCCAGTTTGCATGAAAGCATACCCTGGTACTTGGGCTGCTTTGGGAAGAAAACATAAACTATTAACCTTGTTGGTCTCTGGAGAGGTAGTCAAGTGGGAAGCCTGGGGTCAAAGAGTGGCTTGGCTTTTTTATTGTGCATTTTAGTATGCTCTAGGTTTCTGTCCTGTTTCTTTATGTTCTTCCCAAAGGCTTTGCACATAAGCACTTCCTTTAATCCCTCACAATCACCTCCCGCGGAAGTTCAGTTAGGCATTTTCTTATTCCCTGAGAAGACAGCAGACACACCCAGGGGCTTGCTCAGGGTCACAGAACAATTTAATGACCAAATATGGACTCACACCGAGCTATTCTGGGTCACGCTGTTTCCACTGTATGAGCTACGGAGCAGACCTTCTGTTTAGGGGAAAAACAGGTACACAAAAGACCTGAGTGTTCATTTTCTTCTCCTTTCATGTTCTGTGAAGAGAGTGCCGTGTATTTGTGTGGTTGAGCAGTGAAAGCTGATTAAAATGGGATCTGTAACTGAACGGATTGGATTAATTAACCTCTGAAAAACTTCCCAACTCTAAAGGTTTGATTAAGTGGTTAGTTGTTTTTGTTTAATATATTTCAATATATTACTTCAAAAGTATTTAAAAAGTTTAAGACCTTACCCTGTTAACTAGGAGGACTTTTTTCAGTAATAATTTAATCAGTTGTTATGATACTTATTGTGTAAATATATTAAAACCAATTGTATAAATATGTTAAAACCTATTCCTGCTGTGTTGTTTCTCTAGCAATTTTAAGCTTAAAGCTCTCTCTCCATGGGTGACTGCAGGTAAATCTCAACCTCATTGCCACCTGAGTGATTACAAATTCACAGATTATTGAAGATCGGCTATGTTTCAGAAACTAAACATTTCCTGATTATAATGACTTTCTGCTACAATGTTCTTACTCAATAGAGTCTAATTAGCAATTAAATCTAACCCCTTTCAGCTTTTTCCTATTTGCGTCATAGTCATAGTTTCAAGGTTCCCAGCATCAGAAAGGTCCCAATATTTAAAAATGCCCCTCTATAGTTCCCCATGAAGAATTTAACTCAAGGCTGGAAGAAGCAGGAACTGAGAAAAGTTAAACTACCCACAGACTGTGACAGAAAGAAACAGTGAACACACACACATGCACACACACACACACACACACATGCACACACATACACATGCACACACATAAGCACATGCACACATGCACACACTATGCACACACATGCATAAACACATGCACACATGCATACACACATGCATACACACATGTGCACACACACATGCTGTGCACACACAGCATGTCCTGTACGTCTCCAATGTGTTTCAGTATTTCAAGGCAAGGCAATATTGTAGACCTCCTTCCTTTCTGTATGCCTTCTGTGAGCTGTATAAAAGTGTACCCAATAGCCCTCTCATGTTTTCTCTCCTTTGGTGCCTTCCCTGTTAGTTAAGCTCCTGTGGGGAACATATGGAATGGTTTCCCCCAGCCTGCTACACCTTCAGTGGGCACTTTGGAAACGGTATCATTAGCTTTTTCACCTTTCTCTACTTTCCAAGTATTGCCATTTTGTCTCAATAAAGAAAACATTCCCAATTCTCATCCTGCATTTTACAACATAAAATAAGGAGGGAAAAAGGATGTTGTGGGTTATGATTCTATTCAATGTAAAGGCATTAAATAAACATTAAATAATTGTTAGTTTGCATATTAAGCCACGTATAAGAAAACTCAGTGGAAAGATGATTACAGATTATTAAATTGAACTTACATTTTGTCTAACTGGTATTTCTGAATGTCAAAAACTATTTACCAACCATGAGGCTGGGGATGTAAAGACACATGAAGCTGTGCTTGTTTTTAGGGAGCTCAAAAGCTAAGTGCCAGTATAACCTGTGGCAGGAAGCATATTGATAATCACAATAGTTGCCATTTACGGGGCACCTGCTTTGCATGTTGAATTCTCCTAACAGATTTAAGGTGAACAGAATGAGGAGATTGGAGTTCAGAGAGATAAAGCTGTTCGCCAAGAATTCACAGCTCATAAAATGGCAGAACTGAGATTCTTGCCTATGTGAGCGGTTGTAATAAGGTTTCCTATTGTATCATGAGAGGAAAATACTAAAAAGCACATACCTATATATTTACAAAACGAAAGAACTTTAGAAACCTAGAATAAGAACAAGTCAGTCCCAGCCTACATTTGTGGAATAACACATGAGGAGGCCTACAAAAAGGGTGTTTGACCTTGTTTCCACTACCTGACTTAAAACTAACGTGGAGAAACCTACCACTGTTGAAGTTGGTAATTGATATTCATGTAGGCCTTGCAACACTTTAGAGCAGAGAGTTTTAGTCCTCAGAGGGACTTTAAATAACAGTGAGCAACAAAAAAGTACTGGGCAAATAACAGTTCATCTAAATGTTTAAAAGTTCCCATTGCTGTAGCATAAATATTCAAGATCAAAAAGCAGTTATGGCCAGGAGCAATGCTAAACTCACCCTCTCTGTCAAATGACTCATTATGACTGAGAGAAATAATAAAAGGCAGTTACATATACAAGGTAGGAGATGGGCTGAGATGTTAATTATCTGTCCCCAAAACAGATGACTCATAAGCAACAGGGCTGGGATTGCGACCCCAGTCTCTGGCTCCCCATGGAGAAGGGAATAAAATGCAACAGGCATGGATATGCAATAAAAGGAAAGCCCTGGGTATGCAGAAGCATTTGGTATGTTTGGAAATGACAAGTGGTTCAGTGCACCTGAGAAATACCTGAGTGTGGGGCAATGAAGGGGAGGCTGGAGATATGGAGAAGGAAGGGGGTGAAAAGGTACAGACTTCCGTTTAGAAGAACCCTAAGTCCTGGGGATGTAACGTGCAACATGATGGCCGGAGATAACACTGCTCTGTGGTGTACGTGACAGGAGAGTAAATCCTGACTTCTCATCACAGGGAAAAAAACTTTGTTTTTCTTTTTTTTTTATATCTATGTGAGATGATGGATATTACTAAACTTATCGTGGTGATCATTTCATAATATGTATAAGTCAAATTATTATGCTATACACCTTAAACTTATACACAGCTGATTATATCTCAATAAAAATCATATCTCATGTTCAGATCTTTATTTTTAAAGGACATTTGGCAATGGATGCATTGCAGGGCAGGGAACCACCGTCAGGCAGACTAGTTAAGCTGGTCAACAATCGTGAAATCTCTCCTGGGTAGATGAAGCAGTGGGGATGAACAGAAGGAGCATACTTACCAGCTGATTCAGATATGGAGTCCATAGGAACATGGTGGTCAGTTGAATTTATTCAAAAAGGAAACAAGTAGAAAATGCTTCTGAAATGTCTACAGAGGAAAGGCAAGAAGAGGAGCAGATTGAGACTGGGATATTTTGCTGGGTATTTTTGAATTTGAAGGGCCAGTGCAGAACAAAAGTGAAGATAGGCAATTAAAAATCATGATGTGGAGCTCAGGAAAGAGGTTTTCATTTGAGATTTCAATTTGGAATTCATCCAAGGAAATTGTGTGAAATGGAATTACTGAAGGAGAATATGTAAAATGAAAATTTGGACCATTATCACCACTTGAAGGCCAAGCAGAGACATAGAAGCCAGCCAGCAAGGTAGATTTAGGGGATAGAATGATAGGAACAGGACTGGGAAAAGATGGCTTCATGGAAATGAGAGGCAGAGGTTGGGCTGCATAAAAGAAAAAGGTTTCAAAATGTCTTTGGATTAGAATCTACTAAAAGTATTCCTTATTTTAGGGAGTTTACAAGGAATGCTTATCTCAAATTGTTTTCTTACAAGATAACTTATGCACTGTTATATCTGTAGGTCAATTAAATCCAAAGCTGTAAAATTAATTTAAACTCAAGTCAACAGATTGATTCTTATTAACAAATATAATACTCTACAGATTAAGTCATCAAATACAATTTTCTTTAACAAATATATATTACAAACATCACAAGTTCTGGGATATAAACAACAAATACTTCATGGTTATGAGTGACTGTCTCAGGAAGCTTCTGTAACCTTCAAAGAGAGGAATTGTAATTAATGATAGTAACAAACATCATATGAACAGAATTAAACTTAAATAAAAATTTTACCTCATTTGGCCAGTGTCCCAATAGTGCTTTTTGTTCACTTTTCCTCCTGTGATCACCAGGAAGCAAATATTTTCCCTCCTTGTGTCCTTCTTTTCATGAACAAGGGCCAAAGTACTTGGCATAATTCTTTTAGTTTCCAAAATACACATGGCAGAAATATTTCCTCTGTAGACTTCTCAGTGAATATCATTGGGACATGGACTATCTTTTTATTTCAGACATGGATGAAAAAGCATTTTGAGGTTTGTAGTATACATATCTCTACAACTGAAAGATTACTGTCTGGTGATTAGGAAGCTCCTGGTATTATTTTCCAAAGGAGGGTCACTAATGTGATGGATAGAAGGTCAATTATATAGTGGGTTTAGGAGTGACTACAATAGAAAGCAGAGACATTTGTGATGGACTACTTTTCTTTTTTAACAATATTGAGTTAAAAAGAAGGAATGCCAGATAGTGGTAATTGAGTGGGCAATTTAGGCTTGAGAGTAGGGTATGTTTTTAGGATTCGCTTGTGGAGCGTATTTATAGGTGAGAAGGAAGTATTCAACAGACAGTCAAAAAGTAAAGGTTTTGACATAAGTATATTTTCTAATTTATATTTGTATTATTATCAAAGTGATACATTTAAAAAAAAATCAAATAGTACCGTAGAGTATCAACAGCTAAGTCAGTGACCATTGCCTCTCCTGTTCCAGCACTGACACTCCAGAAACAGACCCTCCTTTCAACTGGTTCTCTCCGGTATTATAAACAGCAATATGGGTTAATTTATCATTTTAAACATTATCTGTCAACTTCATGTTATAACAGTTGTGGGTTTAACATTTTTTCCTTCTTATATCCAAATGTCTTTATATATTCTTATCACTGTTTTTCATTGACTCAATAATTAGTATTTACATTATATGATTATATAAATGTTTACCTCGGAGCCAGGTCATTCTGTATGATTGTATTTCCTCCCTTACTCTACTCCCTTACCCCAGAGCCAATGATTATTTTTCTTTCTGACTCACCCAGTTTGCTATTTCCATGTACTTAATTCCTTATAGATGCTCTATTAACTCTGGCATGCCCACCTAGCCTTTCCCCCAAATGCCTCTCATATCAAATGTTCCACCAAGGCTCCTTTGTGCCTTGAAGACCCCTTTCCTGCTGCTTTCCACCCTCCCGTGTAGCACGGCCAGCTTGGCGCTCTCAGCCCGCTGTGGAGCTGGTATCCCATGACTTTTGTTCAGTGGTCTCTGAAGCTGGGCCCCTGGATCCTGGATCCTGTGTCTTTCTTTCTTAGTTTTCTCTTGCAGTAGCTTTGTAGGAAAAGCTGCCAATGAAGTAGCTCCTCTGAGATTTTGTATATCTGAAAATGCTTTTATTCTATGCTCACATGTGATTTACAGAATGGCTAGTATCACAGTTGAAATTTTCTTTTGGAACTTTGCAGGCATTGTTGTTTTCTTTTAAAACCCAGTTTTGCTGCTAAGAAGTCTTAGGCCATTCTAACTATATGTTTTGTATATGATATATTTTTTTGTTCTTTGTGGAACTTCTCAAGTAATTTTCTTTATCCATAATGCTTAGAAATGTTGTGAACTTATATTTTGATGTGGGTCTTTCCTTGTGCTGAGTACGTGGTGTGCTCTTTCAATAAGGAGAAATGTTTCTTTTTATTTTCTTGCATTATTTCATTGATAATTGCCTACCTTTTGTTTGTTTTTTGTTTTGTTTTGTTTGCTTATTTACTTTGCCCTGTTCTTTTTTCCTGGATCTTGTTCAATCAAGTGTTGGACTGCCTGGATTGATCCTTTGTCAGTAATATTTTTCTCCCCTAGTTTCCATTTCTCATTTTCTGTGTTGGTTCATTTCTATTGTTTTATTTTTCTGGGAGTTTTCCTTAATTTTAACCTTCTAAACATTCTTTTTTGTTTTCTAAAAATGTGTGGATATTATATATTTTTTATTTCTAAAAGCAGTTCCTTGATCATTGACCTATTCCTCAGCATCTTGTTTTTGTTTTATGTGTTCAGTGTCTTCTGATATCTCTCCAAGGACATTAATTAGGATTTTTTTTCTAGTTATTCTTTCTTCTAATTGTGTTTCTGATTAATGTTTTGTTTTTGCATTTTCTTTTGCTCTCTCAAGATCTGTTTCCTTTGGGTTCATTTCTTCTCTTTGTCTACTTCACATTCTTTTTCACTTGGGAGTTTTCTGGAAGTAACTGAGGATTCTGGGTTCTGACTGAGGCAATAGCAAAGTCCTCGGGCTCTGAGATGGCTGGTGGAGCTTACTGACCAGCTCACTTCACTTCAAGATGAGCCAGAGGGGAAGTTGCTACTTTGCAGGATGACATGCAAATGACAGTATATGGAGAATTCGTTTTTCTTTGGGAGGGGCTTTCATTCTCCAGGGATAGTCCCCCAACATTACTTACTCTATGAACATCAGGCATTCTTTTTCCTGGGAGTGAAGAGCAATCAATAGGCAAGACTTGATGGTTCTGCGTTTTGAATTTAAAATAACCTTCAAGTCATTTTAGACCAGTATGTCACTCTACTCTTTGCCATGTCTGGACCCTCTCCTTGATTATGTGGGGGCAAATCTGTTTCTCACTTATCCCGATCTCCTTCCAAATACATTTTGATCTGTGGTTTCCTCTGACCCACTTACCTGTAACCTCTTCTCAATCTGCTCACATTTTCCAGAAATCTGTTGAAACTTCCCACCCATTCTATCCACTAACGTGTTCTCCCATTTTCTTTTCAGCCATATGGACATACACTTTATTTCAAATTATTTTGCTATCATTACAATAGTCTCAGGAGGAAAAGGACATAAAACTTGTATAGCAATAACCAGAAGTTATAGCCTTTCCTTTCATAAGTGTTTGTGATGAAGCTTCCCATGGTTGGCAGAAAAGGAGAAAGAGGCTCTGACAGAAGGGCCCTGTTTTGACTTTGGTCATTTTCATTTCTAATCTCTGCCGATGCACTCACCAGGGCAGTAGTTCTGGAACATGGAGGCAGTTAAACCGGCCCTAACCAGCAGTTTTCCAAAGACTGCCAAAGAGCCAGCAAGAAAACCCGAGGGCTCACAGGAGTTATGGGTAGAATCTCAGTGGCTCTGCCAGCATAATATTCCATTTGTTCTTCAAGCCACTGGCAAACCTTTTACTCATCCTTTTATTTTGAAACTGAATCATATATATCCCTCCATATCAAAGAATCTCATTTTTTTAACTTGGCATAGGCATTACACAAAATCCCTGAAGTTATAATATCATGAAAAGTAAGGATAGTTATGGCTATAGTGGAAGAATTGATAGAGCTGTAACCTTGAGGTCTTGGCTGAGACCTTTAGTATGACATTGGGGAGGTGCCAGCAGCTGGAGAAGAGAACATTATGAATTGAATATTTTAAGTGAAATTTGCCCATATGTACCAGACTTATGTTTAGGTTGACAAAAGAAACTTTACACATGGAGTTATTTCTAGGTTCCAAAAGTGTGAAATTCACATTGTTGCTCTACTGATGTCTCAACTCTGATAGTGTAGAAGGCACCCTTTAGGTTTCATAAACGGTTGATAAGCTGTGATCTTTTGCTATTAATGGAGTTTAAACCAAGAAAGAGTTGGTTACTTTATGCCATTTTAAAATTTAAGGTTGAAATGATAAAGAACACTTATCAGGTAAGCTAACAATGGAAAAGCAAAACAAAAACAGTGGAAAAGTTAGCTTCTAGGACTCAGTTTCTTAAAAGGCTAAGACTAATACCATTTCTGAAATAAAGATCATCTTCTGAGTAACAACTCACTTTATTACTCTGCTACCCTCCTGGAACTCATAATGTTTAGAGGAGACCAAAAACCTGATGATAATGTATTAGGGCATGATTTAAGAGAGGAATATAGAGAAGTATCAGAGTGGAGCACAAGCTTTTCAGCCAACCAGGACCAGGGCTTGAATCCTGGCTCTGTCATGTAATACATTTATAATCTTGGACAGATCTTGAGAAATCAGAACTCTGTGTGTATTAAAGAAAACCCAATTAGGTAACCCTCAAGAACTTATGGGAGAGGCAGATGGATAAATCATTAAGAACAAAGGGTGATGATTGCTACGGCAGAGGAATGGACAGGGTGCTATGGGACAGAGAAAGGGGCCCCCAAATCAGATGAGAGGTCAGCAAAATCGCACCAGGATGTGAGCTTTGGAAGACCAAGAGGGTGCAGGCACAGGGATTTCAGGCAGAAGCCAGGCCTTAGAAAGGCATGTACATGTTCAAGGCTTGGACGACCTCTTATACACAATGCGAGTCTGGTTTTCAAATCAGGATTCTAGATAAAGCACTGAGTTACAGTGTGGGGGATAGATAGGGGCAGATGACACTTGCAGTGGGGAGATCGGTGAGTAAACAAGTACTCTAGTTGAGAAAGGGAATAATGAATATACAGGGTTCCAGGTAAAGATAAAGAGATGAGGCTACAGAGAACAACGTGTCCCAGTTTGCTGGAGATTGTACTGCTTTTTCTTAAAAACTGGAAGTCCCACATCCCAGGAAACCCTTCAAACCCTAGCAGAGCTGGATGTTTGTTTGGCTTGGGCTTATTTGTTTGGCTTGGGCTTATTGAAGGTGGGAGGGAATTGGCTGGGAATGCTGATCCTAGTGATGGTCAGGAGGTAAAATCTCCAAGATCCATAATTAGTTGATATTAGAAGGGAAGGGACAGAAAGCGTGAAGTTGAAGGCACTAATGAGGATTCTAATTTGGTTGCTGGAGAAGCTAGTTGTGCCGTCATTCCAGAGAGACTGAATCACTGCATGTAAATTCTTTCAGATCAAGGGCTCTACCTCTATAGTCTACCAGTAGTCCATTTTTTGTGCATAAGTATTTATCATGGCAGAGTCCTCTCTAACTTCCTTAATTTTGATTGATTTGCAGTTTGGATCTGAAAAAAACAGTATTAAACAAATCAAGCTTTAGTGGTGCTATCTTTTGTTGGTCTAATCAAATGAAAATATCTAGCCAATATCCAGGTGGAGGCAGTTTATTTACCCAAAGAACAGGTATTGATGTTTCTAATTTTTAGGTTTTCCTTAGTAGGAATGACTAAGTTTTATAATCTTTCTCTCAGAAACAGTATGTTTGTATTAAACATCTCATGACCTCTGGTGACTTGCTGGATTTGATTCTCGAAACATGTCAAAAATAAATAAATTTCAGGCTACCATTCTTATGAAATAAATTTTAAATGATGCCAATTAGAAAAAGCCAGGGGAGAAATAAAAATAGCTAGTCAGCTCAATTTAAAATTTTTGACTGGATATTTGATATTTATGTTATTTTTCTTATTCTCTGGATAATGGATAACATTCCTTGATTCTTTTCCAAACCAGCTTGATTGTTCAAGCCACAGATAAAGGGGTGCCCAGGCTTTCTGGAACAAGTGTGATCAAGATACAAGTGATTGATATAAATGACAATGCCCCAGCTTTTCTCCCCTCTGAAGCAGTGGAAATTGCAGAAAGTAAGTATGGCCTTTTGGAATTCTCCCTTTTATTAACTTGTATAATATCATCTAACATTTTTTCATTCAGGTGCTATATTAAAAATTAGTACTAACCCTCAACAACCATGCAACATAGACAGTTTGTATCTTCATTTTAGACTAGAAAACGAATGGCCAAAAGTTAAGTATCAAATGTCAAAGAAGTTAAATGTTAAAGCTGGAATTTGCACTCAGGTCAACGTGAGATCAATTTCCCATGCTCAAGCTAAACTACCATTCCACACAGCTTCTTTTTGTGTACAGACATTTCTGAAAAATGAAGAAGCATATTTTGTTGACTGTGACAATCCAGCCTATAGCTCCTCTGAGAAGCAGCAATGTTCCCAGACTGATATTTTTGGCAGTCTTTGCAGTTTAGTAATGACAAGTCACAAGTGAAGTGAATTGGATATTCATCACACAAAGTCATCACTTTCCTCTAGTGGAAACTAAACTTCAACATTTGCAGAAAGTTTTACCATGTTAATGGTAAAATTTTACATAATATGGTAATTCATCTTAATTGTTTGGCTCTCTGGGCTATATGATGATTCCACAGTCCATGACCCCAGAGTTTTCTGGGGTCAATGTCTGTACTGCTAAAACCCAATGCAATTCTTCCTAGTTGAGTTTGCAAATAGTGGTATTCCCTCCCTTGCCTTTCCTTTTACTCTTACTACCCAAATTATTCCTAAAATTCCTAACACTCTGTTATGTTCATGTTCCAAACAAATTGTAATCACTACTGCTCACAGGCAATAATATATTTCAGAAATATATTTGTAGGCAAAATATTCTATATATTATAAAATATTTTGTAAATAAGAAATTTTCCAGTTCTTCTCACCTATTTGATGCATTTGTATTTGATTTTACAAGAGGTACTCTTCTTAAGCGCATGGTTTGGTGTCAAAATGCAGCAATGTACCCAGTATAAGTATATCTCAAGAACAAATGGCTTAAATCAGAGCATACTGAATGGGGCAAGATGTGGTCAATATACA
The DNA here is from genome assembly GCF_040802235.1 of Manis javanica. Lineage (NCBI taxonomy): Eukaryota > Metazoa > Chordata > Mammalia > Pholidota > Manidae > Manis > Manis javanica. Next base: position 193,485,543 of record NC_133158.1, read on the forward strand.
TCAAGAATATTCAAGCTTTACATAGGAACATTATGATTCTCGTATATAGCAGAACTATTCTGAGTATCTTGGTATCTTCTTTCTACCTGCCCCATACCTGTAAGCTTAAAAACAAAGTCCCTTTCATGTAAGGTTAGGCTGGAGAACAGGTATGGTGTGTTAGACATTTAGCATGTCATCTATCTTATAACTTTTCTGGTGATTAATATTAGAGATTTGCTTTTATCACTAGTATGGTGTATGCTTTGTCTTTCTATAGTTTTATAATTTTGAGAGTCAGAGTTTAAGAGAAGGAAGTAGGGTATGGACCACTCCAAAAGAAAATATTTTACAAAAATAAGTACAGGGAACTATTTCTAACTTGAGGATAAAAATATTTTCATTTAAATCGTGCCTACTATTCAGAGTTTTATGCTTTGCGTTAATGTTCTGAGTCATAACCTTCTTTCCATCCCTATCCCCAGTGAATATATGATTTTGAAACAGAAATTATGTAGTACAAATACTTGGCTTAGAATGTTTCTTGGTCCTGGAATTGTGCTGTAAATATATGTTGAAAAACACAATATAAAAATTAAATACTCCTCAATTCCCTACTCACTGGTAAATTTTCACTTTTACTGGGCTCATAAATACTTCAGAGTTTTGTTCAGCTCATAATGAGCTTTGGATGAGAAATTGTGCCAAGAAACAGCAAATCATGCTGGACTTAAAAATGGTTGGATTGAACTATTAAAGAAAAGTATTTCAAAAGATGAATTTTAATAGAGGCTGACATTGGTCGTGACTATTTCAGATTCTTTGCCTGGTGTCATTGTGACTCAGATATCAGTTCATGATGTGGATGTGAACCCATCTTTCATCTTCAATTTCGTCAAAGAGAGTAATCCTGGCTCCAAGTTTGCTATTGATCCAAACACTGGAGTAGTGGTGCTTGTGAAGCCTTTGGATTTTGAAGAAGCTGCTGAATATGAGCTGCTCATCCAAATTTCTGATACAGTCCACCACACAGAGGGAACACTCATCATCCGCGTGCTGGATGTCAATGATAACCCACCAGTATTTTCTCAAGATTCTTACCAGGTAAAATTCTTAAAGAGATGCTGAAACCTCAGCCAACCTTGGAAAAACAGGGAAGAGTGTAAGACCCCCATTGTTGACAGACTTATTTAGGCAGACAGTATGCACTGTTTTTAGTGCCCAAGTTGATGCTGAGAGTTTTATATTTAATATCACAGAGGCTCTAAGCACATATGGAATTGAGTAATAGCTCATTTACTTCAGTTTGTATGTCATCATGTTTTTAGTTTGTAGGGATTGGAGTATAGTTGTTCCTAAAAATTAGAACTGGCCTAACATTTGCAAAACCACAGATAAGACAATAAGGTAGTTTGGATTATCTGTAGTTAATTTGGGAAAACTTTTTCTTTCCTAGACATACTTTTGGAATATATTGATTAACATTTGGCAGAAACAAACCATGAACAAAACTGCAAGGTGGAAATTTTTGTTTTGAGAGGATAGCATATGTTTACAGAAGTAAGGGCAATGATAACATTTCAACTAAGTGCTTAGAAATGGGCTCCAGGACCTTTGAATGTAGCAAATGCGAGGCTTAAGTGTAAACACAGGATGGGATAGAAACTAAACCAAGCAATGGTCTTCTGTGAAGCTTGCTAAATCATACAATACACATAATGTAATAATGCAGTAGTGAATGTGTTAACTGCCCTCTACCACATGGAAATAACTGAGAGGGAAATTGTTTCCTAACAAAAAATCAAAACAACAAGATTTTAAAAATCTTTCTGTTTTTCTAAATTCTGGGACTAGAACACAATCTTCTTAATACATCAACACTGTAAATTAATATGTCTAATAAAGTCAGCTTCTCTGTGTATTTTCCATAATCAGAATGACCAAACTGGCCTCATGCTCTGGCTCCATTCATGAAACTATCTGCAGTCTTAAGCACCGTGTTCATTTCTGTCTTTGTCCCTGCAGGCCGCTGTTCCTGAATTGGTACCTATCGGGAGCTCTGTGCTGACTGTGGCAGCCACAGACCAAGAAAGCAATGATAACATTTCTTACAGAATCCTTTCGTCTTCTAAGGAATTTTCAATTGATCCTATGAATGGTGAGTTATATATACTGGGTTTAGTGTTCATAGACTGGAGTTACTGGATGGAAGCTTGAAATAAACCTTTCCAAATGCTCCTAAGTACCCTCTGACCCTCACCCCCAGTGTTAGAGATACCACCTTCTCATTTCTCTTCAAATCAAATGCTGTGGCAGCAACTCTCAGTAGTATTTCTCTTCTCCGACATCTCAGTGGCTGGAAAGCAAAAGGAATCGATTAACATGATGGCAAATGCAGAGAAGCTCAAGGACCCCAATACAGTAAACACCCAGTTCATCAGGCCAGCCAAACACAGTTCAGGGAATTATCCCAGACCTCAACAAGAATGAAAATGAAGTCGAAGGGATTGATTTAGTACTGAGAACTTCATGTTACCAGAATGTGGAAGCTTTTTTCCCAAGCCAAGAACAATAAGTTCAGGAATAGAATACATAACACATTCAATGAGGACCAAAAAAATTGAAGAAGGAGAATTATTTGAACATCTCCACTAAGTAAAAATCATTGTGGTGTTCTGGTTTATTTGATGCCCTCCAAGGCTCTCTGTATCTTTATCAGAGAGCAAGAGATCTGTGATTGTGTAATGCATTCAGGCAAGTGATTGCAGATTAGAACAGCTGAGAATTGCATAAAGTTTAACAATGAATAGACATTAAAAGCTAAATTTGATAAAGGTGAATAATTAACCCAACACTATCCCTATCAGAGCACATTCTAGAAGAGAACATGGATTGGGATATATTACACTGTGTCCACACACCATAGTGTCATTTCATAGTGAGGGCTGGTTTAAAAATTAACCTCAGAATGATGGATGTTAACTAGACAATTATGGTGACCATTTTACAAAAGAGCGAATATATTAATATATTAAATAATTATATCATACACCTGAAACTAATATGTCAATTACACCTCAACAAAAAAGTTAACCTTAGGATTACCTGAAAGGAGAAATTAATCACAAAATACTGATAGCCACTGAGTGTTGTAAACAGCCTGTGGATAAATGGGTACTTATGGATACCATATGGCAGGAATTTGGCTTTCTTTTTCTTCTCTCTTTTTCCCCCTCTTTTTGCAGGCAAGGGGATGGCCTCATCTGCTGTCAGTCTAGCCTCAGCAAATCACAGGGTGTGAGGTGGTTCCTCTGAGCACTGTCCTAGCAACTTTTGCTTGACATGTGTTACCAACAGACTGACAGGAGATACTAATCAGAATATTTTTAAAACATTAAATGTTATTAGATCAGTTTAGTTCATGATGGGACTCTAACTGAAATGTGACATTTAAATGACAACATTCTGTATTCTTTTTAGTGACTATACTTTAAAAACAGAGTTAGCTTAGAAAAAAATGTTACATGCACACATTAAAAATGAGTATTTCTACACTTAAAACAATAAAGTGTATTAAATGCATTTCATTAATAAGGGAAAAATCTACTTACTGAATTAACCAAAAGCTTTAGGAAGGACATCTCTATAATTAAGCAACAGTTGTTATCTCTGCACTGTCACATTGATCAATTTCATTTGACTAGAGTGAGTCGACCTCTATTACCAGAACCAGTATCTCCATGCTAGAATGTCTGTATATATGTGTCAATTGGTAGTGGAATGGGCATAAATTTTTCAAATAGGAGTACATTTTCTTAAAAAATATAGAAAGAGAACAATTTAGTTACTATACAAAAGTAAAATTAAGAGAAACGTGCAGCAAAGTCATTTTCAAGCAGTACATATATGTAATAGAGTGAATGCCCTGAGTATTATTTCTGGATCTTAAATATAAAAATAATAGAACTATAAAAATTTTCATATTCTGTCTGGAGTTATTCTTGGTTGTGACTTAAATAACAAATCTGATGAGTGAGTAACCACATTAGTAAATATTTGATACATATTTGCCGACTAAATGGATCATGGGAATTTAATTCCACAACATTGAAATGCTATGTGTTGTTTTCCAGGCACAATATTTACTATCAACCCAATATTACTTCTGGATGAAAAATCGACAGTTCGATTTCTTGTTGAAGCCAGCGATGGTGGAATTCCTGACCTGAAGGCTCTTACCTTAGTAGAAGTAGAAATACAAGATATGAACAATTATGCCCCTGAATTTGCAGTAGAATCCTATAATCTTAGCTTGAGTGAAGATGCACAAGTTGGAGGCACGCTTGTCACATTTTCAACCACTGACCGTGACTGGACCCGTGAAAACACACATGCTGAATATTCCATCATCAGTGGTAATGCACAGAACAATTTCCATGTGGAAACTAGTTTCATTCCTTCACAGTATCCTTATAAGCAGATTGGTTATCTGGTGTTGCTTCACAGTCTGGACAGAGAAGCAGCTGCCAGTCACAAGCTTGTAATTCTGGCCTCTGACCATGGCTGCCCTCCACTGAGTACCACAGCCATGGTATCAATAGAAGTACTTGATGTCAATGATAATCCGCCTGAATTCGACCATCTGAAATATCACACCCACGTGAAGGAAAGTACCCCCATCGGGAGTCACATCGCTGTGGTCTCAGCAACCGACCGTGATGTGGGTTCACATGCAGAAATCATCTACCACATAATCTCTGGAAACGAGAAGGGACATTTTCACTTAGAAGAAAACACTGGTGTGATTTATTTGGTTAAACCTCTGGATTATGAAGAAACTATACAATTCACTTTAACTATCCAAGCTTCAGATGAAGAAAGGAAACATTTTTCTTTGGCACTTGTGCTTGTCAATGTCCTAGATGATAATGACCACGCACCTCAGTTTATCTTCTCAAGCTTGAATTGTGTTGTTCCTGAAAATTTGCCAATTTTCTCCACCGTATGTTCTGTAAATGCTTTGGATTTTGATGCGGGTCCTTACAGAGAATTGACTTATTCTATTTTATCACCCTGTTCTGTCACTCCTGGGGTGCTTCAAGATCATGATCTCTTCCTCATTGACCCTTTAACAGGAGACATTCATGCTAAGCAAGTCATTGACTATGAAAATGGCAGTAAATACTGCCTCACCGTTCAGGCAAAAGACAAAGGTGACTCAACTGCCTCCTTAATGGTTTGGGTGGATATTGAGGGGATAGATGAGTTTGAACCCATTTTCACTCAAGATCAATATTTTTTCAGCCTCCCAGAAAAGATTAACCTAAGACAGTTGATTGGCAGAGTGGAAGCATCAGACGCAGACTCTGGTATTGATGGAGTTATTGTTTACTCCCTTGATACTCCATCTCCTTTCTTTTCAGTAAATAAGACCAATGGAAATATTTATTTGGCTAGAGCCCTCCCCCTAATAAAAAGTCAAGTCAGCAAAGAAGACACCATTGAAATGAAAATAATCGCTCACAGCCCCAAACCGGACTCCAAGTTTACATCCTGCACTGTTTTTGTGAATGTGTCATTTCCCTCAGAAGGAAAACACTCAGCAGTGTCAGGTAGCGACTTGTCAACCAGCCTCATGGTCTCCTTTTTAGTGTTTCTGTTACTCATTGTTGTTCTAGTTGTACTGATTTTAAGATATAAACAAAAAGGTGCAGTAAACAACTATGAAGAAAAGAAAACATCTGCATCCTTAGACATCAGCCTGCAACTGAACAGGGACACGAGCATGCCCGAGCCCTTCCTGAAAACCAGCGAGTGCAGTAATGAGGTGGTGCCCATGGACTCCTTGCCTGAATGGCTGAGTTTGATCAGTATCATGGAGAAAGACATTGTGAATCTGTACAGGCACTCAAACTCCAGTGGCCACTGTTCTGTGGAAGGAGAAACTGCTGAAGATAAGGAAATCCAGAGGATAAATGAGCATCCTTGCAGGAAGGACTCTAGCTCCGCTCTGAGTGATCGGGAATCCAGGGTGCCAGATTCCGGCATCCCAAGGGACTCAGACCAACTGTCCTGCCTGTCTGGAGAAACCGATGTGGTGGTCCCTGCCGAAATAGCAGAAGCCAGCCAGACATTTGAGGAAGGGGATCGAGAAGAAGGCTATGGCACAACCTATGTTCAAAATAGTGTGTTACCCCAGGCCCTGAAGAAGAGAGAGATGAAAGAGGGCATCCTGGCTGAAGTCAGAAAAGAGTCCATCTTTATTTCAAGTGATCAGGAAGCAAGACGTGCAGCTCCTTCCACCCAGAGAACCTCTGATGACGATGTGAGTGGCGACTGTCACTGGGATTATGTCCTCAGCTGGGAACCCAGATTCCTGCCTCTTGCCTCAGTATTTAGTGATATTGCAAAACTAAAGGATGAACATTTACATATGCCTAGCATTCCAAAAGAGAAAAAATCTTTTGTTTTTCCACCACCTTTGATAACAGCTGTAGCCCAACCTGGGATTAAAGCAGTGCCTCCAAGAATGCCAGCCACAACCCCAGGCCAGCTGCTTCAGAAACACCCACACTCCCCCCTCCCCTACCATGTCAGTTCTCTGTCAGAAGCCATGACTCCCAGTTTTTCCCCATCTCTTTCCCTACTGACCACCCAGACCCCTGCTGTGCCTCCACTGTTGGCAGATGGAGAGTTATTAGACACACATCTAAGTGGTACATGCTATGAATTCAACGCAGAAGATGAAGCTCAGATATAAAATGATCGTGATGTCAAGCCCCTGCTCACCACTGGTCACAAATGATTGAGCAAAACATTGTTGAGCAAGCTCCTGGAAAGTAGCTTCATTTTACCTATGAGTAAGTGATATTATTTAGTCAGGGTTTTTAGAACCTCCTCACTTTAGTTTCTCAAATTTCTTCCAGCCAGCCTGAATGAGAAGTTACCCCCTCTTTTAACCTCTATGTTTTGCTCTCAGGACTCAAGTTTGTATATAGTAAGTAGTGTATAGTCTATCATACCTGGTTTTCTGTATGAGTAGGTTTCCAAAGGACACAGTGAACTTGGCTGACCGCCAAAATGTTTTTATGAAACTAAATGGGAATACAGTGCAGTCTCGTCACACTACTGCTGGTTACGCAGCTGTAGCTAAAGCAAACTCGCGCAGTCTAAGGCGTGAGCAGAGGACAGAAAACAACTGAGAGGAGAAATTCAGAAGGATAAACTTAAGTTTTCAACTGCAGTGGTTTTCTATAGATTTGATATATTTACAGATGCATTTCTCCACTTTTCCTCTATGCCACACTTATGGAAGTTAGTGGTAAGTTTAACTTCATCGTGCCTTTTGGAAATCTAATGAGAAATTAAAAATGAAATTTGTCATAACTCTGTGCAAAATAAGAAAACAGTTCCTGATTAAATGAACCAGAAGTATCTGTTTTTGACAATGGACCAGAATTTGATAAAAGCAGTCAGTAAGGTTGGCTTCCTCAGGTGTGTTTCCTTGGCCTTCTTTACAAATAGAATGATGATTTTTATTTTCAATGCTCTGTCTTGTAACATGGTACGGGTACAGACATTAAACTTTGAAGATTTTAATCTACATTAAAATTTGTAGATATTTCTTCATTTTATTTTCTTTTAGATACAGCAATTTTGGCAAGAAATAATTTATCCACTCAGTGTCAGTTTTAAAAGTGAGTATAGATAAAATTATGTTATTAGCTAATAATAAATTTCATAGAGTACCTTAGCCATATATTTTTAATGAAGATTTTTTATATAAATGTTTCTACTCTAAAAGTTAAGAGTGGATGTCTGAAGTCCTTCTTCCATTTGTTCACACATTTAGCTTTGATTGTCATTAGATGGAGCAGTTTGACAACATGGTTAAAATAATTGTTCAGCACAGCTACTGTTTCAGAAATAATAGTGGTGTGTGGTACTCACGCATAATGGTATATCCTTCTCTCTGATGAACCTAAGAATCCATCAAAGATTCTTGTCCCTTCCAGGAAAGCAGAGGACTTTCCTATGATGATGGTCCAGCAGCTGCCCATGGTTGGCAACATGGCCAGGCTTGCAAATAAGAGTTTAGGGTATTAATGGCAATCTAGAGGGCATCTGATATGGTTTTCTTAGTAGTTGATGTGGGCTTCTGCTATAGAAATATTTCCTTTATTTTTCTCAATAGGCCTCATCTGTAAAATTATGTGAGATAGCTAATTTTTCTTTACTGAGAAACATCACAGGATGCCGTGCTTAATGGCTAGTTTTGTTGATAAATAATTCTAAGACTTCCTTTGCTGATTTCATCATTTACATATCTTTGCTAACTTCTAAATTGAGAACAAGTGTAAAAAACCACATCAGAAATTGTATGAAACATGAAAGGTCTTGGACAAGCCTGGAATCCTAGGGAAAGTCATTTAGGCATGAAACACTTAAATATTAAAGAATGAATGCATGTCTCTCCTTTTTCTTCATGGCATTGGGGAAGAAAATTTCATGGTTTTTCTAAAAAAAAAATAACCATTTAATCATTTCAGTGTTCCAGTATTTATTCTCTCTTTGACTTCCTTCAAAAGATTACTTTGAGCATATGAAGAAATTCTACACTGATTTTTTTCTAGTTATATATGGAAGTTGTGTTTTGCAACAGGCTAGTTTCTAGGAACCGAGAACATTTTGGTGTTTTTAATTAAGCAGGTTCTTTATTTCCTTATGCTTAAAAAGAGTTATCCATCTAACTCTTCCCTAAGTTATTTGCTTATGATTTAGTACTCATTCTGGACATGATTCTGCATTTTTTCTGGACATTTAATAAAAAAAGAAGACATGAAGTATTTAGCACTATTCCTTACCAACATCTCGTGTATTTTCAATTGATGACTTTATTTATACAATATCCAGGGCCCCACCATCACCAAACAACTGCTGCAAGTACGGTTGAGATTAAAAATGTGAGCATTCTGGTTGTTTGCAATAAATCATATGTCAGCCCTTTCAACTAGAGTGCTTTTTCCTAAGTAAACAATGTAATTTGTACAGTTTTCCTTCAAGTTTAATATTAACTTGCCTCATATGTTCTGTGTTATTTTGCTGATCTACACACCAGCTTTAGCACTCTGGAGGGGGTACAGAACTTGTTAGTGGAAAATCATATTAAGCCCCAAATTCATAAGCTATAAAATAAAAGACAGTTGTCTCTTGCAGAATTTTGGCTGCCTGAAATTCTGGACTTTCTTGTTGGCAGCCTTCGAAATACTGGTGTAAATCAGTACCAAATGGATATCAAAATTCCATGTCCTTGTAGTAATCATTGAATTGGCTTCCAAAACAGATTCCTAGACAAAGAAAGGGGAATATGCTATATCTTTAGGGATTTGATCATTTAACTGTTCTTTAAAATTACTAAAATACACTATCAACTACTGGTAGCCTACGTGTATAGCACGGGTCTATAGTGGACGTCCCGTTGAGACAGGAGTGGTGTTGCTCAGTGTTTAGTCTCAATTTCTGGGCCCTCTTTGCTTTGTTTTCCAGAAGTTATAGTGATGAAAATGCATTACTGATTTCAATTTTTTTTCCATCCAAACATATTTTGTTACTTTTGTTTTGTTTTGTTTTGCCTTGACTTTAAGTAAAATACCTTAACTTTAAGTGAAAAAAAACAAGACATAACAAGAGGATCTCAGATGATCCTTTTCAAAGCCATGGTGTATATGGAGTGAACGTGATCAGTGGATTCGCACATGATATTGTGGACAGGCACCTTGGGTTTATTTGCACAGTGTGTTTTCGTTGAGCTCAAAAGTGTGGAGCCGTCTGTTGGATGGTAACTGAGGGGAGTTAGTGTGGGAAATCATTCTAACCCGAGAGGGTTACTTGGATCAGTGAAGTTGTAGAAATTTTGCTGCTGGTCAAAACTGGACATTCCAGTGTGAGTCCCTGAAGGCAGCTTTTGCCCGTTGTAGAGATGGAGGGAGAGAAGAAGGGAAGGAGAGAAAGGATGAAGGACAGAAGAGGAGATAAAGGATTAGATCGAAAAGGAATAATTTAGGGTACATATAGAGAAACACAACAAAGCAACAGAATAAGAACTTGTAAAAAATAATTTTTTAGTGTGAAGATTTTGCTGCATCATTTACTCTTCATAGATTCAGCCTGTTGAGGAGTCTCTTTTCTCTTTTTTGAGAAATCCCTTTTCCTCTTCCTTTCTGCTCCTTTCAAGTGTATCCATTTCCAACTTTTCAAGTTGGAACATTTGGGTGTATCAAGTGGTGAACCCAAAGCTAAGTGACAATAAATGAGAATACATTTGACCATGAAAACTTGAATTTGTGGTATTTTTAGTTTTGCTGATTTATAGAATAAAACATTTCAAATGGTTACCTTACCTTATTTCCCACTCTACATAACTTTGGCATTGAGAGTACCAAAATTTTAAGTAGGTGATTTTACATATATACCAGGTAATGGAGGTTCAGAAGGCTGTTGGGACAGAATATGGGATTTTAGTGCCTAGGTTTTTTATCCCAATGGCTCATCCTTTTTAAAAATGAGCACTTGCTTGATACTTGTGATTTTATATTAAAATATCAGATTGTATATAACATTAAACCACAATATAACATACAGGCATGGTCAATAATTTGTTCTCAAATATTGTCAATTTTATTTGAATTTTGGTGATAAATTATTTTGATTTACTAGATCAAAGAAGTTTGTCTATTAGAAATAAAATTATGGCAACCTTAGAAGGACCCAGCCCAAAGTAGCTGGGGTATCAAACTATAGCTTTCTCTTATAAACTTGGCACTTGGCTATTTAACGACAGTTTAGCACTTCCTACTGTTTTTCTGTCTACATGATTTTCCTCATTTCACCCAAAATATTTGCTAAACCAAAACTGTGAAGTGAGTAATAGAGATGGAAAAAGCATACCAAATAAATAGCAGATGCACAAGTGCATCTCCTGAATGAGGAAGCATTATTTTGGTTAGAAAACTAAATACATGGATTTCATTGTTAGATAGTAAACCCTCAGGGCAAATGCCTGGTCTCCACTTGCATTATGAAATACAGATGTTTCTTAGAATGAATGAATACATATGTAAATGGGCACAGAAGTTGCTGTAATGTAGGAGTGTGATGCATAGGTATTGAACCCATTAGGTGTGAATTTTAGCATAGTTCTGTGTTTTAGCCAATCACAGGCAGAGAGAAAATAAGTACAAAGATCCCATCAAAATATTATTGAATATCTTAAAGTCAAGTAACTAGAAATTCCTTTTGCAATCTGGTTTGTTTTCTCTTTCCCGCTTCCTCACTGTGTACATACATTTCTTTTGAGTTTTAGACATAATAGAAACAAGATATAAATGACATTTAAAAGCATATTGTTTGAAACAGTGACATTACATGACCAAGCACATTGGTTTAATTTAATTTCAGATCCTGTAATAGTTATAACTGCCCTATGGCTAGCAGGATAAAGTTCTATCAGTATGAGAAGAGAATAGACTCAGTAGACATGCCTAAAATGTTTACACCAAAACTCATTAAAATTTAAAGTAAAAAGAATATGAGGAATTTGTGAAGGATATTGTATATGTGCATATGCTGAGTATTTGTTAAAGTGATATTTTAAACAAGTACAGATTTTTTAATAAATGCATACTGGGAAATTCAGTGGTGGTGGTAAATATGAGGTTATTTCTTCTCATGCCATAAACAAAAGTGAATTCTAGCTGGGTTAATGAGTAAAAGTTAAAATGAAACCATAAGAACTGGAAGAAAAGCATGGAATAAAGGTCAGTAAGAACTTTTTAAATATAAAAGTAAAGGTAGAGTGATACATTTGACCTTATGACAATACAATGTACTGTAACAACTTGCAAGAAATGATAATTGGGAAATACTTCACAGATTTGATCAATAGATATTTATTTAGTATGCATTGTGAACAAGGCTTGGATCTGGGCTCTGGAGATTCAGGAGTGAATAGAATCGATTGAAGAACAGAGCATTTACAGCACTTACATTTTATTAAGGGAGATAGCAATAAAAATATGCTCTCAAGTAATGGTAAGAAACTTAAGACAAATATAAAGAAAAACAATATTGACAAGGTTGTGGGAGAATACGGCAGTCCTATTTTGATTAAATATTCAGGGAGGTGTCTTTGATACGATGCTGAATGAAATGAATGAACCATGAAAAAATCTGAGGGGAAAGGGTTGAAAGTATGTGTGTCAGTAACTACAGAGGTCCTGAGGTAAGAGCCACTTGGAGTGTTTGAGAAACTATAAAGCCAGCGTGGCTTGCTGGGAGAAGAAGAATTATAGGAAATAAGATCACAGAGGTAACTAGGGTTCAGATTCCATAGGGCTTTGTAGGCTATGGTAAAAAGTTTCAGTTTTTGTTCCAGGTGTTATGGGAAGTCATTGGTGGGATTTGCCCAGAGATCATTTGCCCAGAGATATAAACCTATCTGATTTATATGTTTAAAGAGTAATCGGCTACCTTGTGGGAAATAGACAATGGTAAAAGGGGAAGTCAGTGCAGTAAAAGTGCTCCAGTTAATTGGATATTTCAGTACTCTCAGCTGGTAATGACTGTAGCTCAGCCAGAGTGTTATAGGTGGAGTTGAACAGAGTGAAGATATATATATATTAGAGTTAGTGTAGCTAGTTCTTGATAATGAATTGGAGGTGGGGTGTGGAGAAAGTTAGACAGTAATCTAGGGTTTAAGAGATAGTTTGGGCTATAGAAAAATTTGAAGTCATCAGATTATGAATAGTATTAAAAACCATGGGATTGGATGGTATCATTTGAGGAGTAAATGTAAACAGAGAAAAGATCCAGAACTGACACCTGGGACACTGACCAAGAGGTCAAAAAGGGTAAGAAGAGCCAGCAAATAATTTTGAGAAAAAAAAGAAAAAAACTAATGAGGTAGGATAGGAAAGCAGGATAGTCTGGTAGCCCAAAAGCCAAGTAGAGAAAGTGGGTTAGATTCTAGTTGGGGCAAGATAACACCAGTGTTTTTAAATCTTCCCAAATCACCTTGCAAAACAGAACACCTAAAGGCAGTGAAAGTAAAAATTCATAGACATCTTCAACAATGAAATCATTCCTACAAATTCTAGAATATGAGTAGCAAGCAAAAAGCACAAACTATTGGCAGTAACAAAAAGTAGAAGGGTAGAATTTGGAATTTTCTTTGAGCCAGAAAACAAGGAATTGCCAATAATTATTGACCAGCTGAAGGAAATATCTATACTTGGAGGGAAAACATAGCAGACTGCTCTGAGAATAACTGTCAAACTGGGGAAGGCTACAGAGCACCCACTTTGTAGATGAGTGTAGACAGACTGCAGTGAAATTAGATTATGCCGGTTCATCCAAGGCCCCAGAGCTTCTAGAAATACACAAGCAAAATTGCCTTCTAGAAGAACAGAAATCCACACTACATAAAGCCCACTGAAAGTAGAATTCAAATTTATATGACTAGTAAAGGGGAAGAAGTCCTATATACAAAGGGGGAAAGGGGAAAGCAGAAGATAGAAAGAAGTCCTATTTATAAATACTTTGCAGAAACAAGAGAAGAGGGAGCTCTAGAGCCATGAATTAGGAAAGCTGTTCAGATCTGTGGCCACCCCATACGGTAACTTCCCAAAATATAGTAAAACCCACCTAATATTACATGAGCAACGTAAAATAATCACAATATAAAAGATAATCAAAAGGACTGACTGTCTGAATGATGTGCCAATATAGTGAAGGCACATTGAAAATATATAAAATGGTAAAAGAAATTGTGACTTAATATTTCAAAACTAGCTAAAGGAAACTAAGAAAACAATAAAAACTGCAAAGGTTGCATAACCAATCAGCAAAGTTCAGAGATGAAAAAAACCAAGAGGTAGATATTAAAAGAAAGACAGATCTCAATGGAAAACTATTAATAAAAAAGTCAAAAGACCAAACTAGAAGGAATAAAAAGTTACTAAGGCATCAATGAGACTATAGCAAGAGAAATAGAAAATGGACAATGTAAGATGAAAAAAAATCTAATAGAATTGAAAAAATAAAAAAAAGAATTTTAGGGATGATAGGTTTACCAGACTAGAAAAAAATGATACAAGGCATGTATAAATGTACCTCTTAAAGAAGAAAACAAAAGAAGTGAATCAGAACAAATATAAAAAACATAAAACAATTTGAATCTACATATTGGAAAGGTATACTATGTACAAATCAACCCAGAGAAGTTAATACCAATATACATTTTTTTTAATCTATTGAGTTTAAAGAAAAAGAATATATCCTTTGAGTTTCCAGATAAAAAAAAAAAGTTACTTACAAGGTAAAGAATGTAAGATTGGTTTACCCTTCAACACCAGTATTTTAAGCCAAAAACCATAGATAATATATTTAAGATACCTGAAGATAGTATAAGCCAAAACTTTATATCTAGCTAACCTAACCTTTCAATCTATTTGTTACTAAGTAAATTTACAGATTTAACCTGATCCCAATGCAGTATTATATTTTTATGGAGTTAAGTTTATTATACAGTTTATTTGAAAGAATATACAAGAAAGCAAACAAAAATAACTAGGAAACAGTGGGATAATATGGGCTGTTTTTGTATGTATGTCTATCTGTGTGTGTATGTGTGTGCAAGCATGAACACATGCACTAACTCTACCAGATATTAAATATAAAACTCTCTATAATTAAAATGTGGTGCTATTGATATATGACTAGAGAGACCAATAGAACAGAATAGACATTACAGAAATGAATCCAAGTGCATGCAAAGCTTTCCTATAATGAAGAATTCACTTATTTTATACCAACTCTCCTGGTGATAATAAGTGGAGAGCTGATTAGGAATAAGAAGGAGAAGGAGAAAAAGAAACAGTTTTGTGCATGTACATGTCTGAGAAGCATCGAGAACTACAAAGGCAGTGATGACCCTGGAGGAAACAGAAGCACAGAGAGATACTTTATACACTGTGCATCTAACCCCCTTGAGGACTGCATGTCAACTGCAGGGTTAAGAAGCTAAAAAGAGCTACTGACAGTCTCACAGGGATAAAAATTAGAGTTAAAGGCTTACCACAGAGGAGAGAATCTGGTAAATAGACCAGTCTACAAACTGGAACTCCCAGAAAGCAAACCCCAGGAGTAAGGGTAAACCAGAAAAGACAAGCCTTCACAAAGTCTGTGGCCAAGCTCTGAATAAAAATCAATTACATCGTTGAATGTGGTGATCTTCCCTATTCTACATGCTTGCCAAAAATAATATTTAATTCTTTATAGGGAATCAATCATTCAGAACCCTTGCAATTACTCATAAAAATAGCAAGCATTGAATCCAAAATGGGTAGGTGTACTGAGAAAAAGACCACATGACTAAAGCTAAAAGAAAGAAAAACGTAATAGACACATGGGGGATCTTTATATATTGGCATTATCTTATGTGGACTTTTAAATAACTGTTGAAGAAATTAGATGCCATATGAAGAACTTCAAGAGAGAACTGACCTATAGAAAACTATAAACTATAAAAACTTTTAAACTATTAAAAAAATGAAAAGGAAATTCTAAACTATAAAATACAGCTACTTCACACCCTCAAGGATGGCTATAATAAAAAATGCAGATAGTAGCAAGTGGTGAGTATATGGAAAACTGGAATTCTCATACATTGCTCATGGGAATATAAAACAGGACAGACTATGTAGAAAACAGTCCAGGAGTTCCTCAAAAAGGTAAGGATACATAGAGTTACCATAACTATCCAATAATCCCACATGTAGGTATACACTCAAGAGAAATGAAGTTACATTCATACAAAAACTGTTCCCTGAATAGTCGTAGCAACATTATTCATAATAGCCAAAGGTAGAAATAAACCAAATATAAATTAACTGATAAATTGATAAACCAAATGTATATCCACACAATGGAATTATTTTTTGCTTTTGTGTATATATATATATATATTTTTTTTTTAATTAAGGTATCATTGATATACACTCTCATGAAGGTTTCACAAGAAAAACAACGTGGTTACTACATTCACCCTTATTATTGAGTCCCCTCCATACCCCATTGCAGTTACTGTCCATCAGTGTAATAAGATGCCACAGAGTCCCTACTTGTCTCTCTGTGCTACGTTGTCTTCCCAGTCACACAATGGAATATTATTCAGAAATTAAGTATTAATGCATGCTATAACACAGATGAATCTGAAAACATTTTCTGAGTGAAAGGATTCATTCACAAAAGACCACAAATTGTATGACTCTGTTTATATGAAATGTTTAGAACAGGGAAATACATAGAGACAGAAAGCAGATTAGCGGGGCCTAAGGCTTAGAGTGTCAGCAGAAGATGGGGACTGACTGCTAATGCTTTTGGGTGGAGTCATGAAAATGTTCTAAATTTGATTGTGGTGATGGTTGTAAACTATGAATATATAAAAACCATTGAACTGTACATTTTAATGGGTGAATTGTATAGTACATGAATTATATCAATAAAATTGTCAAGAAATACAATAATTGAAATAAAGAACTCAGTAAGTATGTTTAACAGATTAGACACAGATGGAAATAAGATTAGTAAATTAGAAATTGAATCAAAAGAAAAAATATGGACTAAAACATAGATGTTTGGAAAACACTAAAAAGAGTAAGAAATGTATGGAACATGGCTTAAAAGACCTAACATAGGTGAAAGTGGAATCTCAAAAGGAGAATGGAAAGACTAGGTCAGAAGCAATATTTGAAGAGATTCTGGCTGAGAATCTTCCAAAACTGACATTAAATCACAATTCAAAATGTGCCACAAACAGTAAGCATGAAAAAGAAAAAGAAAACTGACCACCCACATCACAGTAAAATTTCCATAAAACAAAAAGGAAAATACTTAAAATATTCAAAGATAAAGGCCACATTATCTTCAAAGAACTGAGTGCATGTGGAAATATATGATAAAGGCAGCGCATCAAATTGGTGAAGAAAGGAAGAATTTTTTTTTAATAAATGGACTTGAGATAACTAGAGAGCCATGTGGAAAAAAGATTAAACTGATCTTTTCTTTACAGTACATACTAGAATAAGCCATGCAAATAAACACAAGTAAATTTTAGAAGAAAACTTGAGTGTATATGTTTAAACTAGAAATGGAAAAAATATCCAAGAGTCAAAATCCAGAAGCAATAATGGAACTGGATGATAAATTTGACTAAAAAACATTGTGCATGGCAAAATCTTCTCTAAAGCATTTCCAGTGTCCTGGGGGATGGGTTCCCTGGCCCCATGTTCAACCTTGGGGTAGAAGAGGCAGGGCCACGTGACTGGTAAGCACCTGATGCAGAAAAGTCAGCTCCTGAAATGAACAGATGTCTATCACCATAACACCATCAAGTAGATGCTGTTTTTCACATTGTGTGTTGATTTATAAAACTAATATGTAAATACACATTATTGGCTAAACCACGGATTTACCAGTGTTAAGTGCTATTTCACAGAACAGAGTTTACTTGTATTCTAGGCACAAGGTTAATGTTAGTATGTTAGTTAATATTAGCAAAATATTCTAAGAAGGTAAAATGTTAGTAACTGAATCATTATTTGGTGTTTAAAGGTAGAATTTTATTTCTCATTTTTAATTACCTTATTTCCTTTCCTGTCATTTCTAATCCATCATTCATTTTTCTCTTCTAATGTAATGTACATCATTTGTCTATTGTTGGAATAGTAAAGTATTGCTCAACAATGTGACAATACTCATTGGATTTTGATTATTTTATAAGGTTTTACTTTTTCTAACTTACTTTATTTAAAAATAAAGTTTCTATTTCTTATCTCAAAACTCTGAGAAACTCCTATACCATAATAATTGCCAAAAGCTTATGTGCTTAATTTTATGAAGTGGACAATTTGAAAGTAATGAAAATAAAAGATTCCGAGTATTGTCAGATTTTATGTCATATGAAAGGGATATATTAACCTTTGTGAACTTAAATAAATAATAGCTAAAATATATTGCATTCATTATATGACAAATATTGTGCTAAATGTTTTATGTGTACTATATTTTGTTAATCTTTAAAATAACCTTTTTGGGTAGATACATGGTCCCTTTTTACTGATAAAGAACCCTGGCTTAAAGAGCTAGTATTGGTGGAGCTGGGATCCAATTCAGCGATGTTACTAGAAGCTCGTCATTTAACCCTCTCACTACATTGCCTCACACTTGAAAGTTCCTTAAGAATGTATAAGGTTTTTGTTAATTGTAAACTTCTATTGGCATCATTTAAAAAATCCTTTAGTTTGTGCAGATCATGTTCAACAAGTGACAAACAAGCCTAATGGTAACTAAATGGTAGTTTTCATTGTGTTGGTATATGTGGCCATAAGCAATTCATAATCTAGAGATTCTTTTACAGACATAATAAGTATAATTTTTCTTACATACAAAGAAAATTATTTTAAAAATACAACCAATAATATTTCTGGCCAAAAAGGCTCTGAAAGTTTGCGCATTGCTTAGGTCTGCACTGCAAATGAAGAGCAGCAAGGGATAACATCTTTTAAGAAAAACAAAAATGAAAAAGCTTCAAACACAAGATAATCATCTCAAAGGCAATATCTAGTAAAGTTGAACTTATTTTATCCTACAAGCTGGTTAATTACATTTCTAGGTATATATGCTAGAGAAAAATCTCCCAAGATATTGAACAAGAATAAAATATAAACTCAATGCAGTATACATAGCTAAAGAAACCTAGGGCTTGCTCTACTCCAGAAAGTAAGTGTTGCTAGACGTGGACACGCGGGAAAGTGCCAAAAGGCTCTAGGCAAGATGAGAAACGTAACTAGGCCAAGTGCTTAAAGTCAGGAGCTGAGCAAGGCTGCTGAGCTCCCTCCCCCTAAAAAAGGATGGACAAGGATAGGTTGCTGATCACCTGGGACTGGCTGTTAGTAAACTGGGGAACTTGAGAACCTGAAAGTAAACAAATCTCATGATTCAGAACTAAACCCATCTGCCCAAGACTCAGTGATTATTCTACAATAACCCAATATTGGGTTGATAATTCTCTATGAATTCATCTATGAATCAAATGCAGTTCAATCAAAAGGCCAATATGAAATTTTCATAGAATTGGACAATGCTATTTAAAAATTCATACAGAAAAGACCCAAGAATAATGGAGGCAGCATTGAAGAAAAAGAAAGGATGGGAAAGGAGGAGCCACTTTTCCTACCAGATATAAAAAGATGGAATAGATTGTATGGAAATCTCATATGAAGATGGGGTACTAAATAGGAAAAGGGTGTTTAATTTAATAAATGGTGCTGAATTAATCAGTGATTTGTATAAAAAAATTAAATTGAACCTCTTCCTCACAAATACAAAATAAAAGTGAAAAAACTTCTAAGCTTTGGAAAAAAATAGAATATGAATTTAGAATAAGAAAGACTCATTAAACAAGATACAAAAACACACAAACACTAAAGAAAAGATTGATAATACAAATTACTTTAAAATTAAGAATGAATATTGAAATGAACACACCATATAAGCAACATGAACAAAAGAATTCATAACCTAGAAAAAGGCATTTACATTATACATCATGAAAAAAGGCTTAATACCCATAGTTTATAACATTAGTAAGAAAGTGATAGCTTACTAGAAGGATGGACAAGGGAAGTTACAGGAAAGGAAGCTTGTATGGTCAAAAATATATGTGCTCAGTGAGGTATACTACAAAATACCTATCAGATTGGGAAAAATATAAAAATTTGACAATATAAAAGTTGACAAGATTGTAGAGAATTCAGAACTTTCATATGATACTTATGGGAAGTTCATATTTTTCAGATATTTAGTTGTTACAACCATCATGGAGAGCAATTTGGTAATATTTAGTATATTTGGAGATATTCCCTCTGACAACCTACTTCATTTCATTTCTAAGTACACACTCAAGAGACAATCTCCCTTATGCACATAAAAAAAACATGTACAATAATGCTTATTACAATACTGTGTTTCTAAAAGCAAAAACTGAAAACAGTATAATTGTCTTCAAAAGGAGTATTGATAAATATTTGTGATATATTCATAATGCCATACAGTAAACTGAATGGAGCTAGAGCTATTTGTATCAATATGGGTAAATCTTCAAAATATTATATTGCAGAGTAACATACCATGTGCCATTTACACAAAGTTTAAAACATGTAAAACACAGCTATATAAGTTCTTTATCGAAATATGCATATGTAGTTTACATGTAACATGAATATAAATAGATGCTTAGGCAAATAAATGCGCAGTAGTGCTTACCATTGGGAAGAGAGGAAGGAGCATAAGACCCTCAAATGTGTTTGTAGTATTTTATAACTTTTTAAATGCTGGCAAAATATTAAACTTTCACAGAGCTGAGTGAATTAATTAGATTTTAAAAATTAAAAATATATAGTACTGATTACAAATAGCAGTATCACCTAAGAGCATTTTACTTAAAAAATTTGGATTCATCTAAGTTCACACTTACACTTCTAACCTTGGAAAACTGATTTGTCTTCTAAAGGAGAGTGCTTTCCCCATGCAAACTGTGACAACAAATCGAAGCATTCAAGTGCTGTGGAAAATTTTTTAGGCAGTATGCTTTAATCAGCATCTTCTGCCAATGATTTTTCTTTTCTTTCACATTACAAACAATGCCAGTGAAGTGAATGCAATCATGTAACTGCAAAACATTACCAGGGGTGAACCACAGAACCTGAGAACCGACGGGGTTTTTTAATACACATTTTAATTTAGAGCAAAAGACTCCCTTGTTTCTGTGATGAATGTGATGTGGCATATTCTGATTGGCAAGTGACCCATAGAAAGCACCCAGGGAATAATCATGTCACAGTCCAACTTCATAATGAAGTGTAGTTTTGTTTGTGGCCTTAATTGCATGTGTTGGAAGCTGGGTCCTTGATTTCCCAATCATGTCTGTGTTTTTGCTTGCCCTATGTAAAAATGAATAAGATGAGGTATGTCTCCAAAGCCATACAAATTTGGGAGATTTGTTTGGTATGGATAACAGTAGACTGTTTATCCCATTATTTATCTACCACAGTTCTCCCAGGAAAAAGCTTAACTTTCAAAACGTCTGGGTGTTTTTAACCATAATGAAGAATTTGTCCTTTCAGCTAAATGCTACTAATCTGATACTTCTCCCTAAACTGCAGTGCCTCTATTTGTAAGTGGGCTGCTTTAAATGTCTAGCTCCTTGACGTAGCTTTATGTATTCATACAGACATTTCATCCTAGCACTACCACTACCTGTGTCTTCCCTCCAGAATAATATCAAGACATTGAAAAATATGAAAATGTATGTGAGAGTGCTTTGTATGTTAAAATATTTGTAATATTTTATTACTTTTAAAAATCTGAAGCAAATCTGGCAAATATTAAAACTTCATAGAGCTGGGTGGGTCAGTAAGGTTTTTAAGTTAAAAATATAAGTACTGATTACAAATGTCAATATCACGTAAGAGGAATTTACTTGAAAACTTGGGTCATCATCTAAGTTCATCCAATACTTCTAAGAAAATTGATTTGTCTTCTACAGGGGAGTGTTGAGTTTTTAAGAGTTTTTACAAATGGAATAAAACCATTCTGGAAGTAGGGAAGAGTCACATTCATGTAACTCCATATCCTTTTCTTTAAAGGAAAAAGGATGCTTCATGGCTACTAGCTCTTTTGAGCATGAGAGAAACCTCAAGGGGAGATGGGTAGAAAGAAAGGGTATGGTATTCACTACAGCCAAGCAAGCCCCAGTTTTCTTACCAGCATGAACTGTTGCAATTGAACAATCGTCCAGCAGGCAGCAGGTTCTCAGTGTATCTGCTGTGTTATCCAGAAGCATAATCCTGCACTAATGAGCATGTTCGATCGGGTAGAGGAGGAACCCACTGTCAGTTCAGCATACTGTTCTGCAGCACCACTCAGCATGTAGAATAAATGATTCTCATGTTATCACTGGAATGTCCTCATGGACATATTTGCCTGAAATCACATGCATGTGTATGGGTCCCATACACAGTCAAAAATTCAAGTACAACTTTTGAGTCCCCCAAATCTCAATTCCAATATTTACTCTTCATAATCCCAGTGTTGTAGTATTAATGGTTGACCCATGGGGCTGACAGTGATTCTTGGTACAGGTGTGGCTTTGGGAGAAAACAGAGAAAAGCTGATGCTTGGCATTTCTTCTTCAATTAAAGGTGGTGACACTCATTTTTATGACTTCAGATACTAAACCAGGCCAAAAAAGTTTGCTTAACCTAGATTTTTATCTCTGGAACCCTGAGTGATGTCTGTTCCAGTGTAGACTGAGGTAGTGCACAGTAGATGAAATACGTCTTAGCTTTCCATTTCTTTTGCTTTTCAAAATTATTTCCATAAATAACTGCACCAAAATATGTACAAAAGCTTTAGTTAAAAATCTGAATACATGTGTCCACTGTCACAAGCAGGTCTACTAATTGGTTTCTTCCACCACCCCTGTCTCACCATCATCCCCACATCAGTCCAGTCCTGATGGACTGCCTGCCCCCTTGGAAGCTCTTTTCTAAGAATTCAACAGATATTTTTGAGATAATAGAAAGGAAAAAAAATGATAAACAGCAGACCATTCTGCAATCCCAGGAAAATGGTAATAATTTTGGTAATAACAACACCTCAAGTTGGTTCACTGGTTTAGCATTAAGTTGCCAGGGATGGAGGAAGAAAGGAGTTTGGAGGAAATGATTGTTCACCTCTGTACCCTGTGAAGTGTGTTATTATATCTGAGAAGCCAATTTAATCATGTAAGTTCATTTACTGAATTTATTCCTTGTGAGTATCCGTCCTCTAAAATGATGCCATTTTTCCTCAATTGAAACATAAATTAATGCATCAGGGTTCAGAGAAGGTTGGTCCTCCTGGAGTGTTAGTGCCTAACAGAAGACAGCAAAGGCTCCCAGTAAGTTAAGGTTAAGATCACAGACAGTCCCCCTGAGTGAAGGCAGGTTACTGTCTATGCTGTCAGTCTTAGCTTCTTCCAGGGCACCTTTGGACAGTAAGAGTGGGAGATAATGGTCACTTATACCCAGTACTATAGACTCCTTTCCTGCTGGGGTAATATAGATATTAATTTAAATATTAATTTCCATTTCTTCAAGACTCATGTGGCCAAGCAAAGCTATAAAATATGTCCTATCTCCCTGCCCTCCCTCAACCAATCCTATTCCCTAGAACCCGCCCATGTGGCTTCCCATCTGCCCATGATCTCCACTCTTCCTTCCTCCTGAGGCCACCCTTCCTTGGGCATTCGGTTTGCAACATTTGAATCGACAATAGCAACAATGTTGACAATTTATTTTCACTGGAAATGAAAGATCATCTTAAAAGTCCATGATGATAATAATGGCTATCATTGCTATCCTTGTTCATTGTAAGGGAACAGTTACAGAAAATGAGTTAATTTAAGATAATTTAAGGATTTGTGTTGTCTTCATTTAGTAGAATATTAGTAACATAAAATCATTCTTTTAGGAACCATGGTAACAATGTATGGAATTTTTCCTGATGAAAGGCAGTCTAATATAAAAGAGCAGACTCTGAATCTTCCTTAGGAGATATGTAACCCTGGCAACTTCTTAACCTGTTGTGTTAATTCCCCCAATCATATGATCACGTTATTATGCCTTCCTAATATAATTGCTGATCCACATAAAAAAGAAGACAGTGCCTTGCACATAATAAATGCCCATCAGTGTCAGTTGTGATTTTCTTTAAAGGGGCATTGACTTTAAGCTTTTAGAGTTTTTTTCCCAGGCATATTTTTATTTTATTTTTATTCACACATTTAACATTTTTCTTTTTTCAATTGAAGTACGTATAATAAAATGCACAGATCTTAGTGTACAGCTTGATGAATTTTGACATATATACACTCAGGTAACCCATTGACTTTAAGTTTAGAAGTAAAGACAGCTCAAATCTATATGAACACTGGCCCTCAGCTGTTGAAATCCTCCCTCTGAGGCTCCGGTCCAATGCTGACTGGTTCTCAGTATCTATGCTCCCCTGTTAAGAGGGCATAAGCATCAGTCCGTGTAGCCCCGCAAACGGTAGTGCATCTGTCATATGCCTGGCGCCATGCCACGCCAGAGGCGCATGTGAGGAACTGTGCTCTCCGAAGCTGTGAACCGTCTAGGGCCGGGGTTCTCTGCTTGTGGCCTCAGGGTCATCACAAGACCCTGAAAAGCCACGTGTACTCCAGCCATTTTCAACCACAGGGTCAGTTCTAGTGTTTGAGGCGTTTTGTTTGTTTGCTTTTGTCTGTCTGTTTAGCACCTTCCTTAAGAACATAGTGCCTACTCTGCTTAACAAACGTGGTTCACTGATAAGAAGTGAGACGGGAGCTTTGGGGGAAATTCCCCTGTTCCATGAGGGCGTTGTCATTTTCATTTCTTTTTAATCTGTACTTTTTAAAGAGAATATTCAGAACAGTAGATTTCTGTTACAAGACTAAAATGCTGTAAGTCATTTCATATATTGTCCCCAGATAGGAAATGCAAAACAGGACACTCACCCACAAATCCTCTTCCAAAATTTAACCAAGAAGGCAGGAAGATGCAACCAATTTTTCTAATTCTCTTCATGTATTTCTTTAGTTCATCTGCTTGCTATGTATTTCTGTCCCCCTTTTTAAATATTAACCTGGGAAAAGATTGACTAATGAGTTATAAAAGTACTACTTTATACATGAAGAAACTAAGGCTACATGAGCCAGAGGGTCTCCTTGGAAGGACAGTCTTGTCAGTGGCGGCACTGAGCCCAGAGGAGTCTGGCGTGGGTGGGAGAGGTGTGTATGGGAGCCTTTCCGGTTCTGCTTCCCAGTTCTGCACATTTTGTCCTCTTTCCATCCCATGGGGTGGGCTTGGCGATCTGGGTGATCTTTTGTTTCCTGGGCCCATGATATAGACATCCAAACAGGAAGCCCCTTACTTTTTCATCACACTCTGCCAGCTACTACATGCAGATTCAAGGGCACCTCGATCATTAGGCCCTCCGTGTGCTCTGAGAAGGAGGTCAGACCCAAGGGTGAGCTCCCAGAGATGCTCCAAACCCAGTTCCTGACATCACTCTCATGGTCCTGCAAATAAGAAGACCTCACAAATGATTTCTTTGCTCAATGCTCACTTGGGTTCATGGATGCAGGAATAAATGATAATTATAGTACAGTCAGCACACCATCTGATCAAAGTGAGTGTCCTTGTTCACAAAGCCTGCTCTGTTCAAAATGGAGATGAAGCATTTTGCTGCTAGCATAAACCATTTTCTTGACTTTTCTTGACTTTGCCATCATTGGGTGGAAAGTAGAAGTAGGGCATAGGATTCGGGACCATTAAAGGGACCGGGAGGGCAGGGAGGCCAGCCACAGTCTAGACAGGAATCTTTCGTTTCCGAGATCTATTGCTAGCAGAGGTTGCCTTGTATTTCCTTTGCCTGCTCCCCAGCAACTGGGACAGGGACAGAATCCCATGTGGAGGCCAGCTGGGGGTCCCTGCCACTCTGTGTAGGAAAATAAACAAAATAAACCGCAAATCAACAGCAGGAGATTTGTATTCAAGGATGGAGATTCTTAGAATAGTTCCCAGTCCCACTTGGAATCAAGTGCGTCAAAACCAGATGATTTCATCTGTGCTGATCTCTGGAGCAGGCAGAGGAGAAAACATGTGATTTGATGCATTCTGAGGGATTTATCAAAGCCTCTTTATCAACCATGCACATGTCTACAACTCTTTTTAAACAGCATGTAAACAGTACAACAAGGGCAATATCAAAACTAACCAGTAACTTGGCCCTTTTAACCATAGCCACTGTACAAGGCAACTTCCCAACATTTCTACCTAAGGAGTTGCTTAAACAATGGGCAGATCTCCCAGGAAGAGTTTCTCGTTTCAGAAAGGCCCAAGTGTCCAGGAACTGGCTGGTTGTATGTCAGCCTGATTCTGTCTTGTCTTCTCTCCATTTTAAGTATCTGTCACCCCTGGGCACACCTCCCACTGCATCTGGGAGGTACTTTGAGCAATCGTGTTCTATATTCATCCTTACCCTCACATAATGGTAGCCAAGAAGCTTTTAGAAGCATATTAGTGGAGAGGCCACATAAACTCAACTTCCATGGCCCACGGCCATGGTGCAAGTTAGCTTTGCAGTGGCAGAAAGCGAGACAGTTGCAGAGTGCTGTGGAGATGGCTTTCTGAAAGGCTCCAGGCCGCTGCTGCAAGGCAGAGAGGAAGACAGGGGCTTCTCCGCAGCTCTGCCCAGGAGTGACTATCAGAAGGGAGTTTTCTTGGGTTGGAAAGTGTTCTGAACTGAAAGTCTGCATGGTAAGAAAGGCTAAGAGAAGTGGAAAGGAACCACAGCTTGGTGCTAGTCAAGGTATCTGGGAAGAGCGGTGGTGTGACAGGGTTATGTTTCTGAACTGCTTCCTGATGAGTTGTGAGTAGGCCGCACATTTCTTTCCCTGTAGGAGTAGCTTGGTAGGAGCAGAGAGGAAATGATCGGCAAAGGATCTTACAGTAGCGATGGGGTTTTGGACTATCCTTTGTCATGGACTGCTCCATAATTACAGGGAATTTAGTATCCCTGGTCCCCATACATTAGATGCCTGTGCACTCCCCTCTCTGTGACAACTCAAAGCACCCCCACTCATATCCAAAGACCACTGCATCCTCTCCTTTACCTATCTAAATGAAACCTCAACCAATTCCATTCTGCCCACTTATTTCAGAAAAGTAGAAACATGAAAACAGTCATATTTATGGAGAAAAACTTACATAGGTAGTATATACTGAGTGGATATTCTGTACCAGGTACTATTCTACATGTTTCTTTTAGGAACCTTATGAAGCAGGAACTATTACTGCTTCCATTTTAGAGATGATAAAACTGAGGCAGAGTGATTAGGTAACATGACCCAAGATCATATAGCTAGTAAATGGCTGAATCAGGAATTGAACACCATTCAGGTCCAACTCCAGAGCTCAAAGCTCCCTTTATCACCAAACCACCGTTTCTGATTCTGGATCAAAGCCATGGCACCTCTTGCACCCAGTTGTTTTTGTTGGTGTTGGTGGAGGTGGTTTGTTTTGTTTTTAACCAACACTGCCCCAAAAGTGTTAATACCTTCTCTGAAATCAACCTCCAAGGTATATTCCATTTCCCCTTAATAAATATTTTTTCTCTATTGTAGAAAAACAGCTGCCAAATCATGTCAGTAGTCTGTTAACTTTTAAATTTACTTGTACTTATTTCTTTAAATTGCCTTAAACATACTTCCCTTGCTTCTCAAAGATTTCCTCCTCCTATGATTTCTATAGTTAGTGAATAATTTAGGGATTACTTTTCATATGCCTTTGCTAAATTCACTTTTTGGTGGGGATAGCTCCCTTAAGATTTTCTACATTGTGAATTATATCGCCAGTGAAAAAAAAACAGTTTTACTTCTTTCCAAATTTATAAGAATTTTCTTTCTTTCTTTGTCTTATTGCTCTGACTTTGACCTCCAAAACAAAGTTGTTTAGAGGTGGTCAGAATGAACATTCTTGCTTTGTTGCTGATCTTAAAGGGAAAACATTCTTTCACCATTAAGTATGATGTTGGCTGAAAGTTTTTTATAGACACCCATTTATCAGGCTGAGAATGTTTTCTTCTATACCTAGTTTGCTGAGACAGTTTTTAACTCATAACGGGTGTTGGATTTTATCAAGGGCTTTTTCTGCACCCATTGAGATGATTGAATGGTTTCTTATTTTAGTCTGTTTACGGGATGCATTGCACTGATTGATTTATCAATATTAAATCCATTTTGCATTCCTAGGATACACCCCACTGGTCATGATATATTATCACTTTTTATAATATAGCTAGATTTAGTATGCTAAATTTTCTTAAGAAGTTTGGAGCCTATAGTCATGAAGGTTATAAATTTTCTTTTAATGTATAGTCTGGTTTTCTTATCACAGTGATGATGGATATCCTCATAAAATATTTCTTCTTTCTCTTAGTTCTCAGAGTTTACATAGATCTGGTGTTATTTCTTCCTCAAGTACTTGAAAGAATTCACCAGTTTAGCAATGTGGACATGGAATTTTCTTTATGGAAAGTTTTTAAGCCATGAATTTTATTTCTTTTATTATACAGAACTAGTTAACTTCATCTATTTCTCTGAATTAGTTTCATTAATTTGTTTCCACTTCTAGGATTTTGTCCATTTCATCTATGTTGTTAAATGTATTTGGTTTAATGATGTTAGTAATAATTCCTTATTATCCTTTTAATACCTGTAGGATTTGTAGTTATGTCTTCTTTCTCATTCTTGATGTTGGTAATTTTCTTCTCTTTTTTTTCCTTGAAAAATATGAATACAGCAGTTTCTCAACCTTATCACTACTCATATTTTGGCCCAAACAATTCTGTGTTGTGCAGAGCTGTCCTGTGCCTTATAGGATTTTAACAGGTTACAGAAACTTTGCACTTTTTTCTTCAATCACTTTTCTTTCTGTTCCTTAGAGACTACCTAGTTTGTGTGAAATTATCGTCAACTTCACTAGCACTTTCCTCTCTCATCTCCTGTTAAGCCTATCCAGTTGGATGTTTTATATATTGATATTTCAGTTATATGATTTTAATTTGGCTATTTTTAACATTTTTTACTTCTCTTCTGACATTCCTCTTTATTCATATATTTGAATGTATTTTTCTTTACAGCATTAAGCACAGTTAGAAAGCTGTTTTAAACTCTTTGCTTATTTCAACATCTAGGTCCTCTTTAGGTTTGTCTCTTTTGATTGCTTTTTAGTTAGACTTTGGTCACATGTCCTTATTTCTTTGTATGTTTAGTAATTTTAGATCATGTCCCAGACATTGTGAATTACATGTTGTTGAGGTTTGGGATTCTCTTATGTCCCTCTTTAGAATATTGAATTTTTGTTTTATTGGGCAATTTGCTTGACCACACTTAAGTGATAAACTCTTGTCTCTCCTGTTGTATGAAACAGCAGAAATGGAGTTTATTTCTTTTGGCCTTGGTTGAGCTGCTCAGAGCCTGCCCCATACGTGTGCAGTTCAGGGATCAGCCAGCAATTTGAGCAGAACTTTAATATACAGAATACGGAGCTCCTCTAACCCTCTCCTTTCTGAGATTTCCTCTTCAATTTCTAGCTGCTTTGGTCCCCCTAAAATATGTCCTCTTATTCTTCAAGCCAGTGGGATTGTGGATTTCTTGGCCAAGTTTTATCCACTCCACCTAGTATGGACTGGAGTCTGTTTTCAGCTAAAAAGTTGAGAAAAAAATAAGAAACTTATCCCATGGCATTTCTTCCTTCCAAGTGTAGCATCCTATCAAGTTTCTGCCTGATTCTGTTTACTCTCCAGTGCCTCAGGTAGTTGTTATATTTTCTCCAGAGTTCAATTACTTGAAAGGTACTTGATCCAAAAGGAAATACCCGTCAAGTACCAGAAACTAGAATCCCATTGGTTTACCTAGGATTCTTTTCATATACAAGTAGAATACCTTATACTCTTTCATCATCATTCCTTTCATTATCATAGATAAATCAGATCCTTCAGTCTGTTCTCATCTTAGCTACCTAAAATAATTTAATATCACTCCCAAATACAAATATTTTGCTGTGCTATCTCTTCCCCAGATCATTTATTAATTCATGAAATCCTTATAGAACTCTCTTCTTTACCAATTTCTATTCAAAGCAGAGTTTGTTTTTCTACACCCTTTGTTTCCCATCTCTAAACCCTTTACAAGATAAAACAGCCCCTTCACTAGCCTGCAATTAGATTTTGAAAATAGCTTGTGTGGAACTTTGTCAAAGGACCTTTGAAGTTCTCAGTAGACTGTATCAACTAATTGTCTATGCGCTTGCCTTTTTAGCTCTTTCAGCATATTAGTAATTAATTGATTACCTTTTTTAAAAATGTTTCTTATTTTATTTTAAGAGCTTAACAGTCCAGTCCTTTATTTACTATAACCTTTTATCACCTTGTCTAGAATTGAAATGTAATATAATGAATTAAAATCCTTGGATTCTTCCTAGATTTCTTTTTTAACTGAGGTTACATTTGTAATCTTCCAAGTTTCAGGCAAGGGAATCATCACAAGTCAAACTTTACATTTTGATCACACATTCCTGGTTTCATACCTCAGTTGCTTTAAGAGTGCCATCTGATTTTGGCACTAATTTAAACCTAATTTATTTTGCTAATAATAACTAATATTTATTGTGCATGTATTAAATGCCAGACAATGTTCTAAGTATGTGATCTCATTTTGTCCTCCAATAACACTATAAATTGCTTTTATTCCCACTTAGAGATACAATCTGTTAGAGTACATCCTAGGTATTAACTACCACTTGATATAATGCTTTTGAATTTTTTTCAACTTGGAAGTTTTGGAACTGTATGTCTTCTTTCTCAGTAAACCTTCAAAACACAAGGTTTCTTGGCCCATTGTTTAAAATGGTTCTATAAGAATAATATGTTTCGTACCCCAGGGAGGGCTACTTCCAAAAATGGGAGAAACAGCAAAGACAAGAAGCTGTCAGTCAAAAAAGGAGAAATGCTGAAGTTTCCAACAGGGCTAGATTAACATGTTGAAGAATAATAAACCATATTTTACTACTTTTAGAGCCTCATTCTTTTATTAAAATTGAAGAAGCAGGAAAGTTTTATAACTTTTTTTCATGTGTTCTTGCTGAATTTACCTGCCCCATATGTTTTATCTTTTTCTTCTCCCATTTGGAGTTACAGTTTTTCTTTTTCTGTCATTTTTGAGGCATCCCTTGGGGCCCCTTTTGCTTCAAGATAGCTCTTCAGTTTTTTTAAACTTGCTCTGTTTTGAAAGTCTTGTTCCTCTATCATTGTCTCTTTTAAAAACTGTATTATTTTTTCATTTTTCACTTTTCATCTGCTTAGACAATTGTGACTCCTTTTCATTCTTTGTGTTTTTAATTGTAAGCTTCTTCCTGCAGTGCTTTTTTCTTTGCTCACCTTCATAATTTTCCTTATCTCTTCACAGCCTATTTTTTCTCCCTATAATTAACTGGTTTCTTTAACTGCCTCACTAGTTATGATATTTCTCATAGTTGGATCCTTTTTTTTTCTTTTTTCCTTCCAATGCTCAGTTTGGTAATGCACTGAGTCAAAATAGAAGGTTTTCATGATCTTTCTATTGCTTTGGTCATTCTCTGCTTTTCAAAACAAACCCTTAAAATTACCTACACTGTTTTTAGACTAGAATCCTCAGCTTAGATAAAAATGTGACAGACATGGTTAGAAGAGGGAGTCTGAGGTCACTGAATTAATCATGTAGGATATGTGGAACAAAAACACACCCAAA